>NC_133159.1:124537789-125935789 GCF_040802235.1 Manis javanica | reverse complement strand
AGGTGTGGATGTGGTCTGGATGTTGTCCTGTGTCCTGTGGTCTCTATTTTAGGAAGATTTTTCTTTGTTATATTTTCATAGCTCTATGTGTTTTTGGGAGGAGATTTCCACTGCTCTACTCACGCCGCCATCTTGGCTCCGCCGAATACTTCTTTTTATATATTGCAAAATACCCTTTGCTAATAATTTGTTAGAATTTTGCACAAAAAATTTTGGCAATTTGTGAGTGATATTGTCCGTAGTTTTACTTGTATTTTTGTACTATCTTTGGCTGGTTTTGGTATCAGGGTAATCCTAGCTTCACATCGTGAATTGGAAGGTGTTTATTTCCACTCTGTTTCTGGAAGAGATTGTGTAGAATTGGTGTTAATTTTTCTTTAAATTTTTAATAGATTCTCCAGCAAGACTTTCTGGGCATGGGGATTTTTTTTTTTTTTGGAATGCCTAAACTACACATCCAATTTTCTTAATAGTTATAGGCCTATACAAATGCTCCTTTTCACATGTGGTACTGTGGTAGTTTGTGTTTTTAAAGCGATTGGTCCATGTCATCTAAGTTGCTGAATTTATGTGTATAGAACTGTTTCAAGACACCCTTTGGATGCCTGCAGCATCTGAACTGATATCTCCTGCTTCATTTCTGATATTCGTAATCTGAGTCCTTTTCAATTCTTTGTCAGTCTTGCTAGGGATTTGTTAATTTTACTGCTATTTTCAAAGAGCTAGCTCTTTGTTTCATTGATTCAATTTGTTTTCTGTTTTCAATTTGTCTTCTGGTTTAATTTCTGCTCTCATGTTCATTCTTTCCTCTCCCTGCTTTGGGTGTATTTTGCTCTTCTTTTCTAGGTTCTTTAGGTGGGAGCCGAGATTATAAGTGTGGCACTTTTGCTCTTCTAACACGTGCATTTAATACCATGAATTTCTCACTTAGCACTGCTATAGCAATGTCCCACAAGTTTTGATATGTTTTATTTTCATTTTCATTCAGTTCAGTGTATTTTATTAATTTCCTATAGACTTCCTTTTGACCCATGGATCACATAGAAGTGTGTTTTTTTTGTTAAAAATATAGGTATTTGTATTTCTTATTGGAGATTTTTCTGTTTACTTTCAGTTACTGACTTCTATGCTGAGTCCATTGTGGTTGCAGAATAAAGTCTGTATGATTTCAAATTTGTTAAATTTGGTGATGTGTGTTTTATGGTCCAGCATATGATCCATTTTGGTACATGTCTCAGGGCACTTAAAAAGAATGTGTATTCTTCTGGTTTTGGGTAGATTAAGTCCTGTCGGCTGATGGTATAATTAACCTCTATATTCTTGCTTATTTTTTTGTCTAGTTATTCTATCAGCTGTTGAGAGGTGGGTGTGGAATTCTCCAGCTATAAATGGAGATTTGTCTATATCTCTTTTCAGTTCTGTAGAGTGTCTACTCACATATTTTTGTAGCTCTATTGTTTATTGTGTATGTATGTTGTTATTGTGTAAGTTCACATCTTCTTGGTGAACTGACCCTTTTATCATAATGTAATATCCTTCACTGTCTCTGGTAATTTTCTTTGCTCTTAAGTCTACTGTATCTGATATGAATAAAGTCACTTCTGCTTTTTTTCTTTTGATTAATATTTGCATGACATATCTTTTTTATTCTTTTACTTTCTTCCTGCCTATATTATATTTGAAGTGAGTTTATTTGGGACAGCATAAGAATTGGCTCATTCTTTTTTAACTATTTTGCCAACCTCTCTATTTTAATTGGCATATTGGATCATGTAGACTTAATACAATTATTGTATCTACAGGCTTATATTTGCCATTTCATTTTTTGTTTTCTCTGTTTTTCACTTCTGTGTTCTTTTTCCTGCCTTGCTGTGGATTACTTGATATACTTAAATTTGTTGTATTTATCTAGAGTATTTTTGAGTGTATCTCTTTTTATTGGTTTTATAGAGTGGCTCTAGGTATCACGTTACATGTATATAACATCACAGTCTACTATGTCATCATCTTCTACTATGTCATCAAGTGATGTACAGAAACATAACCTCTCTTTACATCCCTTTACACTCCCCCATTTATAATTGACTTAAATATTTCCTCTATATACATTTAGAACCACTTTAGTTATAAATTTCGCTTCAGCTGTTAAACATAATCTAGAAAACACAAGAGGAGAAGGAAAGCCTGTATTTGCTTATATATTCACTTATTGTGTTCTTTCTTCCTTCCTGATTTTCCAAAAATCTTTCTTTTATCATTTACTTTCTATTTTTTTAAAGAAGTTCCTTTAGCATTCTTTTAGGGTTGGTCTGGTGGTGACCAATTCTTTTATGATTTTTCTTCATCTGAAATGTCTTAATTTCCCCTTCATTCCTAAAAATACCTTCTCTGGATTTAGGATCACACTCTGTGTGACACGTTAATGAAGGGAAGATAGCATAAGGACATCTGCAGATGGGTTTCTCCTGACTGCACCTGCTGAGCCACACCAACAGCCATCTTCTGAGCTCCACAAGTTCTAGTAGCTCTTCAAATGTGGGAGTGATCTGCGGACAGGACCTCTGACACAAGCACATTGCTAGGTCCGGCTTTTTAAAAAAGTATATAATCTGACAATTCTAATTGGTACTTTGGGCACATAGACCATTTGTAT
This sequence comes from Manis javanica, assembly GCF_040802235.1. Taxonomy (NCBI): domain Eukaryota; kingdom Metazoa; phylum Chordata; class Mammalia; order Pholidota; family Manidae; genus Manis; species Manis javanica. The sequence continues at coordinate 125,933,136 of NC_133159.1, read as the reverse complement.
TTAATGTAATTACCAATATAGCAGCATTTACTTACTTGTTTTAGTCATTGCTCTAGAGCAGGGATTGGCAAACTATTTTTTCTGTAAAGTGCCAAACAATAAACATTATGGCCTTTGGAGGCCATGTGATGATCCCTGTTGCAACTACTCAACTCTGCAATCATAGCATGAAAGCAGCCAGAGACAATGAGTAAATTCATGGTTATGTTTTATTAAAACAGGGCGTAGGCTGGATTTGGCCTGCAGGTCAATAGTTTGCTGAGCTTTAATCTAGGATTGACGATATGTATCTTTAATTTATCACGGTCTAGCTTCAAATAATATACCATATAGCATAATATTATCACATACAGCATAAGAATTGTACACAACGTGCTTTCATTTCACCCCTCTCATTTTTCATGCTATTGCTGGTATAGATTTTGGTTCTACATATGCTATAAAATTCACAGTAATTATATTTTTGTTTTAAAGAATCAATTTTTTTTTTTTTTTTGAGAGGGCATCTCTCATATTTATTGATCAAATGGTTGTTAACAACAATAAAATTCAGTATAGGGGGGTCAATGCTCAATGTACAATCATTAATCCATCTCAACCCTAATTCTCGTCAGTCTCCAATCTTCTGAAGCATAACGAACAAGTTCTTACATGGTGAACGAATTCTTACAGAGTGAATAAATTCTTACATGGTGAACAGTACAAGGGCATTCATCACAGAAACTTTCGGTTTTGATCATGCAATATGACCTATAAACCATCAGGTCAAATATGAATATTCATTTGATTTTTGTACTTGATTTATATGTTGATCCCCCATTTCTCCTATTATTATTATTATTTTTATTTTTAATAAAATGCTGAAGTGGTAGGTAGATGCAAGATAAAGGTAGAAAACATAGTTTAGTGCTGTAAGAAGGCAAATATAGATGATCAGATGATCAGGTGTGTGCCTATGGACTAAGTATTAATCCAGGCTAGACAAGGGCAGCAAGACATCCACGGATGCAGAAGATTTCTCTCAAAGCAGGGGGGGTGAGGTTCTGAGCCTCACCTCTGTTGATCCCCAAATTCTCACCTGATGGCCCCCCTGCGACTGTGCCTGTCTTAGGTTGTTCCTCCCTTGAGGAATCTTACCCGTCTCTGGCTAACCAGTCATCTTCCGGGGCCATACAGGGAAATGTAAAGTTGGTAAGTGAGAGAGAAGCCATATTGTTTGCAAAGGTTAGCTTTTTACTTCTTTGCAGATTTATGCCCTGTGGCTTCTATGCCCAGCACTTGTCTCAAGGTATCTTTACCACCTGGAGGAATTATGATACTCGGTAAATTCGATATGAGGCACGAATTCTATTTAAGGTTGTAATTAGGAAGGAAGAAGAAAAGCTATAGATGTAGCATATGAAGGAAACATGGGAGGATTGATTATTTCTTTGACATATCTTCTTGTATAGTACCTTAAGTATGTATAGGTTTTAAACTACTAACTAATTTGCACACATATATTAACATAATAGGAATACGGTGACATAAACAAAGCAAATCTATAATTACCATCCATCTCCAGTGAAGCCAAGAAAACCATTTAGGCACCCTAGGCATTTGTGAAAATTTGTCTATGATATGATGGATATTGTCCAACTGTACTTGAACCATCAGACAAATTAAAGCAGCCCATTTCTGGGATCTGTTCACATCCCATATGTTCTTTTAACCATAGATAGTCTATAGTCATGAGATTTTGGGGTGCTACAACTTGCACCCCTCCCAACTCCTGGTTGAGTTCCAACAGTACAGATCCAGTCAAATTCGTTGTCTCACTGTATGCACATGCCAGCCTAGACATCTCCCTTCTCCTTCTTATGGCAAGTCCAGGAGACGGTGGGCTGGATGCAGCCACAACCGCAGCATCGTCCGGATCCCTGTGGAGGCTTTTTGATGATCATCCCCCGGCACGAGTCCTCCAGAGAGTGCTGATGCCGGAAGCTCCTCCTCATATCGTATCTTAGTTCATTTTCTGGGTATCCAAGCTAGGCCTTGATCTTCTGCGTAGAAACAAACAGACCCTTTGCCCACACTTTGACATGCCCTCTATACCACTGTGCAGAACTCATTGGAGGTCAGCACACAGTAACTGCTTTTTTTTTTTTTAATTAAGAGAAAGGAATATTATCAGAAAAGAGTACCTCCATAGCTGATCATCTGACACCCTTTAAGTGATCAACATTAAGGATATTTAAAGCATGCATTGATCTTTGATTTACCAATAGTTTTATCCTGTTAAGGAGTAATCCCCCTTTTCTTTCTTTCTTTCTTTTTTTTTTTTAAATTTTTAATCTACACTTACCTGAAGAATACTATGTTTACTATGCTCTCCCCTATATCAGGTCCCCCCTAACAACCACATTACGGTTACTGTCCATCAGCTTAGCAAAATGTGGTAGAGTCACTACTTGTCCTCTCTGTGTTGTGCAGCCCACCCTCCCCTTTCTCCCTCCCCCCCATGCATGCTAATCTTAATACCCCCCTTCTTCTTCCCCCCCCTTATCTCTCCCTGCCCACCCATCCTCCCCAGTTCCTTTCCCTTTGGTACCTGTTAGTCCATTTTTGGGTTCTGTAATTCTGCTGCTGTTTTGTTCCTTCAGTTTTTCCTTTGTTCCTATACTCCTCAGATGAGTGAAATCATTTGGTATTTCTCTTTCTCCGCTTGGCTTATTTCACTGAGCATAATACTCTCCAGCTCCATCCATGTTGCGGCAAATGGTTGGATTTTTCCACTTCTTATGGCTGAGTAGTATTCCATTGTGTATATGTACCACATCTTCTTTATCCATTCATCTACAGATGGACATTTAGGTTGCTTCCAATTCTTGGCTATTGTAAATAGTGCTGCGATAAACATAGGAGTGCATCTGTCTTTCTCAAACTTGATTGCTGCGTTCTTAGGGTAAATTCCTAGGAGTGGAATTCCTGGGTCAAATGGTAGGTCTGTTTTGAGCATTTTGATGCACCTCCATACTGCTTTCCACAATGGTTGAACTAATTTACATTCCCACCAGCAGTGTAGGAGGGTTCCCCTTTCTCCACAGCCTCGCCAACATTTGTTGTTGTTTGTCTTTTGGATGGCAGCTATCCTTACTGGTGTGAGGTGATACCTCATTGTAGTTTTAATTTGCATTTCTCTGATAATTAGCGATGTGGAGCATCTATTCATGTGTCTCTTGGCCATCTGTATTTCTTTTTTGGAGAACTGTCTGTTCAGTTCCTCTGCCCATTTTTTAATTGGGTTATTTGTTTTTTGTTTGTTGAGGCGTGTGAGCTCTTTATATATTCTGGACGTCAAGCCTTTATCAGATCTGTCATTTTCAAATATATTCTCCCATACTGTAGGGTTCCTTTTTGTTCTATTGATGGTGTCTTTCGCTGTACAGAAGCTTTTCAGCTTAATGTAGTCCCACTTGCTCATTTTTGCTGTTGTTTTCCTTGCCCGGGGAGATATGTTCAAGAAGAGATCACTCATGTTTATATCTAAGAGGTTTTTGCCTATGTTTTTTTCCAAGAGTTTAATGGTTTCGTGACTTACATTCAGGTCTTTGATCCATTTTGAGTTTACCTTTGTATATGGGGTTAGACAATGGTCCAGTTTCATTCTCCTACATGTAGCTGTCCAGTTTTGCCAGCACCATCTGTTGAAGAGACTGTCATTTTGCCATTGTATGTCCATGGCTCCTTTATCAAATATTAATTGACCATATATGTTTGGGTTAATTTCTGGGGTCTCTAATCTGTTCCACTGGTCTGTGGCTCTGTTCTTGTGCCAGTACCAAATTGTCTTGATTACTATGGCTTTGTAGTAGAGCTTGAAGTTGGGGAGTGAGATCCCCCCTACTTTATTCTTCTTTTTCAGGATTGCTTTGGCTATTCGGGGTCTTTGGTGTTTCCATATGAATTTTTGAATTATTTGTTCCAATTCATTGAAGAATGTTGCTGGTAATTTGAGAGGGATTGCATCAAATTTGTATATTGCTTTCGGCAGGATGGCCATTTTGACGATATTAATTCTTCCTAGCCATGAGCATGGAATGAGTTTCCATTTATTAGTGTCCCCTTTAATTTCTCTAAAGAGTGACTTGTAGTTTTCAGAGTATAAGTCTTTCACTTCCTTGGTTAGGTTTATTCCTAGGTATTTTATTCTTTTTGATGCAATGGTGAATGGAATTGTTTTCCTGATTTCTCTTTCTATTGATTCGTTGTTAGTGTATAGGAAAGCTACAGATTTCTGTGTGTTGATTTTGTATCCTGCTTGTTGGCATATAGGTTTTCATAGTAGTCTTTAATAATTCTTTGTATTTCTGTGGAGTCTGTCGTGATTTTTCCATTCTCATTTCTGGTTATGTTATTTGTGTTGACTCTCTTTTTCTCTTAATAAGTTGGGCTAGAGGCTTATCTATTTTGTTTATTTTCTCAAAGAACCAGCTCTTGGTTTCGTTGATTTTTGCTATTGTTTTATTCTTCTCAATTTTGTTTATTTCTTCTCTGATCTTTATTATGTCCCTCCTTCTGCTGACTTTAGGCCTCATTTGTTCTTCTTTTTCCAGTTTTAATAGTTGTGATGTTAGACTATTCATTTGGGATTGTTCTTCCTTCTTCAAGTGTGCCTGGATTGCTATATACTTTCCTCTTAAGACTGCTTTCGCTGCATCCCACAGAAGTTGGGGCTTAGTGTTGTTGTTGTCATTTGTTTCTATATATTCCTTGATCTCTATTTTGATTTGTTCATTGATCCATTGATTATTTAGTAGCATGTTGTTAATCCTCCATGTGTTTGTGAGCCTTTTTGTTTTCTTTGTAGAATTTATTTCTACTTTCATACCTTTGTGGTCTGAAAAATTGGTTGGTAGAATTTCAATATTGTGGAATTTACTGAGGCTCTTTTTGTGAGCTAGTATGTGGTCTATTCTGGAGAATGTTCCATGTGCACTTGAGAAGAATGTATATCCTGTTGCTTTTGGATGTAAAGTTCTATAGATGTCTATTAGGTCCATCTGTTCTAGTGTGTTGTTCAGTGCCTGTGTGTCTTTACTTATTTTCTGCCCGGTGGATCTATCCTTTGGGGTGAGTGGTGTGTTGAAGTCTCCTACAATGAATGCATTGCAGTCTATTTCCCTCTTTAGTTCTGTTAGTATTTGCTTCACATATGCTGGTGCTCCTGTATTGGGTGCATATATATTTAGAATGGTTATATCCTCTTGTTGGACTAAGCCCTTTATCATTATGTAGTGGCCTTCTTTATCTCTTGTTACTTTCTTTGTTTTGAAGTCTATTTTGTCTGATATTAGTACTGCAACCCCTGCTTTCTTCTCACTGTTGTTTGCCTGAAATATGTTTTTCCATCCCTTGACTTTTAGTCTATGCTTATCTTTGGGTTTAAGGTGAGTTTCTTGTAAGCAGCATATAGATGGGTCTTGCTTTTTTATCCATTCTATTACTCTATGTCTTTTGATTGGTGCATTAAGTCCATTTACATTTAGGGTGACTATTGAAAGATATGTACTTATTGCCATTGCAGGCTTTAGATTCGTGGTTACCAAAGGTTCAAGGTTAGCTTCTTTAGTATCTTACTGCCTAACTTAGCTCACTTATTGAGCTGTTATATACACTGTCTGGAGAGTCTTTTCTTCTCTCCCTTCTTATTCCTCCTCCTCCATTCTTCATATGTTGTGTGTTTTGTTCTGTGCTCTTTTTAGGGGTGCTCCCATCTAGAGCAGTCCTTGTAGGATGCCCTGTAGAGGTGGTTTGTGGGAAGCAAATTCCCTCAGCTTTTGCTTGTCTGGGAATTGTTTGATCCCACCATCATATTTAAATGATAGTCGTGCTGGATACAGTATCCTTGGTTCAAGGCCCTTCTGTTTCATTGCATTAAGTATATCATGCCATTCTCTTCTGGCCTGTAGGGTTTCTGTTGAGAAGTCTGATGTTAGCCTGATTGGTTTTCCTTTATAGGTGACCTTTTTCTCTCTAGCTGCCTTTAAAACTCTTTCCTTGTCCTTGATCCTTGCCATTTTAATTATTATGTGTCTTGGTGTTGTCCTCCTTGGATCCTTTCTGTTGGGGGTTCTGTATAATTCCATGGTCTGTTCGATTATTTCCTCCCCCAGTTTGGGGAAGTTTTCAGCACTTATTTCTTCAAAGACCCTTTCTATCCCTTTTCCTCTTTCTTCCTCTTCTGGTATCCCTATAATACGAATGTTTTTCCTTTTGTATTGGTCACATATTTCTCTTAGTGTTGTTTCATTCCTGGAGATCCTTTTATCTCTCTCTATGTCAGCTTCTATACGTTCCTGTTCTCTGGCTTCTATTCCTTCAATGGCCTCTTGCATCTTATCCATTCTGCTTATAAATCCTTCCAGGGATTGTTTCACTTCTGTGATCTCTTTCCTGACATCTGTGATCTCCTTCCGGACTTCATCCCACTGCTCTTGCATTTTTCTCTGCATCTCATCCCATTGCTCTTGCATTTATTTCTGCATCTCTGTCAGCATGTTCATGATTTTTATTTTGAATTCTTTTTCAGGAGGACTAGTTAGGTCTGTCTCCTTCTCAGGTGTTGTCTCTGTGATCTTTGTCTGCCTGTAGTTTTGCCTTTTCATGGTGATAGACATAGTTTGCAGAGCTGGTACACGTGACCGCTGGAAGAGCTTCCCTTCTTGTTGTTTTGTAGCCTTTTCGTGGGAGAATAGCGACCTCTAGTGGCTTGTGCTGGGCAGCTGTGCGCAGACAGGGCTTCTGCTTCCTGCCCAGTTACTTTGGGGTTTATCTCCGCTGTTGCTGTGGACTTGGCCTGGCTGGGGCTGTTCCTCCAAAATGGTGGAGCCCCGTTGGAGGGGAGCAGCCAGGAGACTATTTATCTCCGTAAGGGGCCTCTGTGCTCCCTGCTGCCCAGGGGGTTAGAGTGCCCAGAGATCCCCAGATTCCCTGCTTCTGGTCTAAGTGACCTGTCCTGCCCCTTTAAGATTTCCAAAAAGCACTCTCCAAACCAAAACAACAGCAGCAACAATGAGAGAGGGAACAGAAACAAAGAGAAAAAAAAAAAGGAAAAAAAAGGAAAAAACAAGCGATTTTTTTTTTTTTTTTTTTTGTCCTCAGGTGCCGGTCCCAGGCACCCGCTCACTGGTCCTGCTGCCATGTCTCCCTAGCACCAGGGTCCCTGTCCTTTCAAGGCTTCCAAAAAGCACCCACCCACCGGTCCCGCAGGGAAGGAACGCTCAATATTCTTTGTCCTCAGGCACTGGTCCCACGCACCCGCTCACCAGTCCCGCCGCCCTGCCTCCCTAGCACCGGGGTCCCTGTCCCTTCAAGGCTTCCAAAAAGCACTCGGCAAAAAGAGAGAAAAAAAAGGGGAAAAACGCGCGATTTCTTCCGTCCTCAGGTGCTGGTCTCAGGCACCCACCCACCGGTCCCACAGGGAAAAATGCGGGATATTCTTTGTCCTCAGGTGCCGGTCCCAGGCACCCGCTCACCAGTCCCGCCGCCCTGCCTCCCTAGCACCGGGGTCCCTGTCCCTTTTAGGCTTCCAAAAAGCACTCGCAGAAAAGAGAAAAATAAAAGGGGAAAAACGCGCGATTTCCTCTGTCCTCAAGTGCCGGTCTCAGGCACCCGCCCACCGGTCCCGCAGGGAAAAACGGGGGATATTCTTTGTCCTCAGGCACCGGTCCCAGCCACCCGCTCACCAGTCCCGCCACCGTGCCTCCCTAGCACTGGGGTCCCCGTCCCTTCAAGGCTTCCAAAAAGCGCTTGCCAAAAAGAGAAAAAAAAAAAAAAGGGGAAAAACGCGCGACCTCCTCCGTCCTCAGGCACCGGTCTCAGGCACCCGCCCCCAGGTCCCGCAGGGAGAAACGCGGGATATTCTTTGTCCTCCGGCGCCGTTCCCAGGCACCTCCTCACCGGTCCCGCCACCCTGCCTCCCCAGCAACGGGGGCCCGTCCCTCTAAGGCTTCCAAAAAGCGCTTGCCAAAAAAAAAAAAAAAAAAAAAAAACCGCTCCAGTTTCTCTCCACCCGCTGGGAGCCGGGGGGAGGGGCGCTTGGGTCCTGCCGGGCTGGGGCTTGTATCTTACCCCCTTCACAAGGCGCTGGGTTCTTGCAGGTGTGGATGTGGTCTGGATGTTGTCCTGTGTCCTGTGGTCTCTATTTTAGGAAGATTTTTCTTTGTTATATTTTCATAGCTCTATGTGTTTTTGGGAGGAGATTTCCACTGCTCTACTCACGTCGCCATCTTGGCTCCGCCCCTAAGAATCAATTTTTTTAAATGAGAAAAATGTCTATTTCTGACATTTACCACTTATGGACATTGCCCTTTCTTTGTGTAGATTAAAATTTCTATATGGTATCATTTCGCTGCTTTCTGAAGAAATTAACATATCTTGTACTTTAGGCCTGCTGGATGCAAATTCTCTCAGTTGTCTGAAAACCTCTACTTTGTTTTCTGAGAGATTTTTTTTTGCTGTTCGAAGAATTCTAGGTGCATAGTTTTTATTTTTGGTACTTGTAGGATTTCAATGACATTTTCCCACTGTCTTCTTGCTTGCATAGCTCCCTACAAAAAGTGTGTTGTCACTTTTTCTTTGTTTCTTTGTATGTACTCCTGTGACCCTGGCTGCTTTATCCACAGATTTCAGCAATTTCATTGAGGTACCTTTACAGTGTTCATTTGGCTTTTACTGCATGGAGTTTCTTGTGCCAATGGGTTTATAGTTTTCATCAAATTGTAAAATTGTGGCTGTTATTTATTTAAGTATTTTTTTTTCAAGAGAAACATTTATTTTTTGATTTTTTAATTGAAGTATAGTTTATATACAATATTATATTGGTTTCAAGTATACAACATAGGATCAACAGTTATCTTACATTATTAAATACTTACCCCAACTACTGCAGTTATTGTCAACCTAGAAAGGTATTATACAACTATTGACTATACTCTCTATGCTGTACTTTCATCCTTGTGACTAATTTATGATTGAGATTTCATGCCTCTTTATCCCCTTCACCTTTCCACACCAGCCCCTTCCCAATGGTAATCACCTGTCACTACTCAGTGTCAGTGAATCTATTGATTTTTGTTTTGTTTTTAGATTCCACATATAAGTGAAATTATGTCTTTCTCCACCTGACTTATTTCATTTAGCATAATACCCTGTAGGTCGATCCATATTGTTGCATAGGGCAGGATTTCTTTTTTTATGATTGAATAATACTCCATTGCATGTATGTACCACTGGTTGTTTATCCATTCCTGTATTGCTGGACACTTTAACTGCTTCCATATCTTAGCTATTGTAAATAGTGCAGCAATTAACATAGGGGTGCATATATCTTTGTGAATCACTGATTTGTTTTCTTTGGGTAATTTCCTAGAAGTGGAATTACTGGGTCATATAGTATTTCTATTTATTTTCTGAGGAACCTCCATACTGCTTTCCATAGAGGCTGCATCAATTTACATTCCAAACAGTGCAGGAGAGTTCCCTTTTCTCCACATCCTCACCAACATTTGCTTTTTCTTTTTTTTTTTTTTTGATAGTAGCCATTCTGACTGGTGTGAGGTGATATCTCATTGTGGTTTTGATTTGCATTTTCTTGATGAAATCAAAAAGTGGAACATCTTTTGTGGTAAATATACACAATGGAGTATTACTCAGCCATAAGAAGAAAACAAATCCTACCATTTGCAGCAACATGGATGGAGCTGGAGGGTATTATGCTCAGTGAAACAAGCCAAGCAGAGAAAGAGAAATACCAAATGATTTCACTCATCTGTGGAGCATAAGAACAAAGGAAAAACTGAAGGAACAAAACAGCAGCAGAATCACAGAACCCAAGAATGGATTAACAGGTACCAAAGGGAAAGGGACTGGGGAGGATGGGTGGGTAGGGAGGGATAAGGGTGGGGAGAAGAAAGGGGGTATTATGATTAGCATGCATAATATGGGGGGTGGGAGAAAGGGGAGGGCTGTGCAACACAGACAAGTAGTGATTCTACAACATTTTGCTATGCTGATGGACAGTGACTGTAAAGGGGTTTGTGGGGGGGACCTGGTATAGGGGAGAGCCTAGTAAGCATAATATTCTTCATGTAATTGTAGATTAATGATAACAGAAAAAAGAAAGAAGAGGGGGATTACTCCCTAATAGGATGAAACTAACTGTAAATCAATGATTAATGAATGCTTTTAATATCCTTAATTTTGATCATTTAAAGTGTGTTAGATGATTAGTGATGGAAGTACATTTTTAGGATAATATTCCTTTATCTTAAAAAAAAAGCATTTCCTGTGTGGTGATCACCAATAAGTTCTTCACAATGGTATAAAGGGCATATCAAAGTGTGGGCAAAGAGTTTGTGTTTATACAGAGGATCAAAGCCTAATTTGGCTACACAGAAAACGAATTAAGATACGATATGAAGAAGAACTTCCAACATCAACATTCTCTGGAAGGGTCATTCCAGAAGATCATCAAAAAACTTCAACAAAGATCCTGGGGCTGTTGCAGTTGTAGCTGCAGTCATCCCACCGGTTCCTGGACTTGCCATTGGAATGAAGGAGATATCAAAGCTGGCCTGTGCATACAGTAAAACAACAAATTTGACTGGATCTATACTGTTGGAACTCAACCAAGAATTAGGAGAAGTGCAAGTTGCAGTGCTCCAAAATCTTGCAACTATAGACTATCTACTCTTAAAAGAACATAGGGGGCCATGGGCGGAGCCAAGATGGCGGCGTGAGTAGAGCAGTGGAAATCTCCTCCCAAAAACACATAGAGCTATGAAAATATAACAAAGAAAAATCTTCCTAAAATAGAGACCACAGGACACAGGACAACATCCAGACTACATCCACACCTGCAAGAACCCAGCGCCTTGTGAAGGGGGTAAGATACAAGCCCCAGGCCGGCGGGACCCGAGCGCCCCTCCCCCCGGCTCCCGGCGGGTGGAGAGAAACCGGAGCGGTTTTTTTTTTTTTTTTTTGGCGAGCGCTTTTTGGAAGCCTTAGAGGGACGGGCCCCCGTTGCTGGGGAGGCAGGGTGGCGGGACCGGTGAGGAGGTGCCTGGGAACGGCGCCGGAGGACAAAGAATATCCTGCGTTTCTCCCTGCGAGACCTGGGGGCGGGTGCCTGAGACCGGTGCCTGAGGACGGAGGAGGTCGCGCGTTTTTCCCCTTTTTTTTTTTTTTCTCTTTTTGGCGAGCGCTTTTTGGAAGCCTTGAAGGGACGGGGACCCTGGTGCTAGGGAGACAGGGCAGCAGGACCAGTGAGCGGGTGCCTGGGACCGGCACCTGAGGACGGGACCGGTGGGTGGGTGCTTTTTGGAAGCCTTGAAAGGACAGGGACCCTGGTGCTAGGGAGACAGGGCAGCAGGACAAAAAAAAAAAAAAAAAAAAAAAAATCGCTTGTCTTTCCCCTTTTTTTCCTTTTTTTTTCTCTTTCTTTCTGTTCCCTCTCTCATTGTTGCTGCTGTTGTTTTGGTTTGGAGAGTGCTTTTTGGAAATCTTAAAGGGGCAGGACAGGTCACTTAGACCAGAAGCAGGGAATCTGGGGATCTCTGGGCACTCTAACCCCCTGGGCAGCAGGGAGCACAGAGGCCCCTTACGGAGATAAATAGTCTCCTGGCTGCTCCCCCTCCAACGGGGCTCCACCATTTTGGAGGAACAGCCCCAGCCAGGCCAAGCCCACAGCAACAGCGGAGATAAACCCCAAAGCAACTGGGCAGGAAGCAGAAGCCCTGTCTGCGCGCAGCTGCCCAGCACAAGCCACTAGAGGTCACTATTCTCCCAGGAAAAGGCTACAAACCAACAAGAAGGGAAGCTCTTCCAGCGGTCACTTGTACCAGCTCTGCAAACTATCTCTATCACCATGAAAAGGCAAAACTACAGGCAGACAAAGATCACAGAGACAACACCTGAGAAGGAGACAGACCTAACTAGTCTTCCTGAAAAAGAATTCAAAATAAAAATCATGAACATGCTGACAGAGATGCAGAGAAAAATGCAAGAGCAATGGGATGAGATGCAGAGAAAAATGCAAGAGCAGTGGGATGAGATGCAGAGAAAAATGCAAGAGCAGTGGGATGAAGTCCGGAAGGAGATCACAGATGTCAGGAAAGAGATCACAGAAGTGAAACAATCCCTGGAAGGATTTATAAGCAGAATGGATAAGATGCAAGAGGCCATTGAAGGAATAGAAGCCAGAGAACAGGAACGTATAGAAGCTGACATAGAGAGAGATAAAAGGATCTCCAGGAATGAAACAACACTAAGAGAAATATGTGACCAATACAAAAGGAAAAACATTCGTATTATAGGGATACCAGAAGAGGAAGAAAGAGGAAAAGGGATAGAAAGTGTCTTTGAAGAAATAATTGCTGAAAACTTCCCCAAACTGGGGGAGGAAATAATCGAACAGACCATGGAATTATACAGAACCCCCAACAGAAAGGATCCAAGGAGGACAACACCAAGACACATAGTAATTAAAATGGCAAAGATCAAGGACAAGGAAAGAGTTTTAAAGGCAGCTAGAGAGAAAAAGGTCACCTATAAAGGAAAACCAATCAGGCTAACATCAGACTTCTCAACAGAAACCCTACAGGCCAGAAGAGAATGGCATGATATACTTAATGCAATGAAACAGAAGGGCCTTGAACCAAGGATACTGTATCCAGCACGACTATCATTTAAATATGATGGTGGGATCAAACAATTCCCAGACAAGCAAAAGCTGAGGGAATTTGCTTCCCACAAACCACCTCTACAGGGCATCCTACAAGGACTGCTCTAGATGGGAGCACCCCTAAAAAGAGCACAGAACAAAACACACAACATATGAAGAATGGAGGAGGAGGAATAAGAAGGGAGAGAAGAAAAGACTCTCCAGACAGTGTATATAACAGCTCAATAAGTGAGCTAAGTTAGGCAGTAAGATACTAAAGAAGCTAACCTTGAACCTTTGGTAACCACGAATCTAAAGCCTGCAATGGCAATAAGTACATATCTTTCAATAGTCACCCTAAATGTAAATGGACTTAATGCACCAATCAAAAGACATAGAGTAATAGAATGGATAAAAAAGCAAGACCCATCTATATGCTGCTTACAAGAAACTCACCTTAAACCCAAAGATAAGCATAGACTAAAAGTCAAGGGATGGAAAAACATATTTCAGGCAAACAACAGTGAGAAGAAAGCAGGGGTTGCAGTACTAATATCAGACAAAATAGACTTCAAAACAAAGAAAGTAACAAGAGATAAAGAAGGCCACTACATAATGATAAAGGGCTTAGTCCAACAAGAGGATATAACCATTCTAAATATATATGCACCCAATACAGGAGCACCAGCATATGTGAAGCAAATACTAACAGAACTAAAGAGGGAAATAGACTGCAATGCATTCATTGTAGGAGACTTCAACACACCACTCACCCCAAAGGATAGATCCACCGGGCAGAAAATAAGTAAAGACACACAGGCACTGAACAACACACTAGAACAGATGGACCTAATAGACATCTATAGAACTTTACATCCAAAAGCAACAGGATATACATTCTTCTCAAGTGCACATGGAACATTCTCCAGAATAGACCACATACTAGCTCACAAAAAGAGCCTCAGTAAATTCCACAATATTGAAATTCTACCAACCAATTTTTCAGACCACAAAGGTATGAAAGTAGAAATAAATTCTACAAAGAAAACAAAAAGGCTCACAAACACATGGAGGCTTAACAACATGCTACTAAATAATCAATGGATCAATGAACAAATCAAAATAGAGATCAAGGAATATATAGAAACAAATGACAACAACAACACTAAGCCCCAACTTCTGTGGGATGCAGCGAAAGAAGTCTTAAGAGGAAAGTATATAGCAATCCAGGCACACTTGAAGAAGGAAGAACAATCCCAAATGAATAGTCTAACATCACAATTATTAAAACTGGAAAAAGAAGAACAAATGAGGCCTAAAGTCAGCAGAAGGAGGGACATAATAAAGATCAGAGAAGAAATAAACAAAATTGAGAAGAATAAAACAATAGCAAAAATCAACGAAACCAAGAGCTGGTTCTTTGAGAAAATAAACAAAATAGATAAGCCTCTAGCCCAACTTATTAAGAGAAAAAGAGAGTCAACACAAATCAACATAATCAGAAATGAGAATGGAAAAATCACGACAGACTCCACAGAAATACAAAGAATTATTAAAGACTACTATGAAAACCTATATGCCAACAAGCTGGAAAACCTAGAAGAAATGGACAATTTCCTAGAAAAATACAACCTTCCAAGACTGACCAAGGAAGAAACACAAAAGTTAAACAAACCAATTACAAGCAAAGAAATTGAAACAGTAATAAAAAAACTACCCAAGAACAAAACCCCGGGGCCGGACGGATTTACCTCGGAATTTTATCAGACACACAGAGAAGACATAATACCCATTCTCCTTAAAGTGTTCCACAAAATAGAAGAAGAGGGAATACTCCCAAACTCATTCTATGAAGCCAACATCACCCTAATACCAAAACCAGGAAAAGACCCCACCAAAAAAGAAAATTACAGACCAATATCCCTGATGAATGTAGATGCAAAAATACTCAATAAAATATTAGCAAACAGAATTCAACAGTATATCAAAAGGATCATACACCATGACCAAGTGGGGTTCATCCCAGGGATGCAAGGATGGTACAACATTCGAAAATCCATCAACATCATCCACCACATCAACAAAAAGAAAGACAAAAACCACATGATCATCTCCATAGATGCTGAAAAAGCATTTGACAAAATTCAACATCCATTCATGATAAAAACTCTCAGCAAAATGGGAATAGAGGGCAAGTACCTCAACATAATAAAGGCCATATATGATAAACCCACAGCCAGCATTATACTGAACAGCGAGAAGCTGAAAGCATTTCCACTGAGATCGGGAACCAGACAGGGATGCCCACTCTCCCCACTGTTATTTAACATAGTACTGGAGGTCCTAGCCATGGCAATCAGACAAAACAAAGAAATACAAGGAATCCAGATTGGTAAAGAAGAAGTTAAACTGTCACTATTTGCAGATGATATGATACTGTACATAAAAAACCCTAAAGACTCCACTCCAAAACTACTAGAACTGAT
The DNA here is from genome assembly GCF_040802235.1 of Manis javanica. Taxonomy (NCBI): domain Eukaryota; kingdom Metazoa; phylum Chordata; class Mammalia; order Pholidota; family Manidae; genus Manis; species Manis javanica. The sequence continues at coordinate 125,917,947 of NC_133159.1, read as the reverse complement.
ATCGGAATACAGCAAAGTTGCAGGATACAAAATCAACACACAGAAATCTGTAGCTTTCCTATACACTAACAACGAATCAATAGAAAGAGAAATCAGGAAAACAATTCCATTCACCATTGCATCAAAAAGAATAAAATACCTAGGAATAAACCTAACCAAGGAAGTGAAAGACTTATACTCTGAAAACTACAAGTCACTCTTAAGAGAAATTAAAGGTGACACTAATAAATGGAAACTCATCCCATGCTCATGGCTAGGAAGAATTAATATCGTCAAAATGGCCATCCTGCCGAAAGCAATATACAAATTTGATGCAATCCCTCTCAAATTACCAGCAACATTCTTCAATGAATTCGAACAAATAATTCAAAAATTCATATGGAAACACCAAAGACCCCGAATAGCCAAAGCAATCCTGAAAAAGAAGAATAAAGTAGGGGGGATCTCACTCCCCAACTTCAAGCTCTACTACAAAGCCATAGTAATCAAGACAATTTGGTACTGGCACAAGAACAGAGCCACAGACCAGTGGAACAGATTAGAGACCCCAGAAATTAACCCAAACATATATGGTCAATTAATATTTGATAAAGGAGCCATGGACATACAATGGCAAAATGACAGTCTCTTCAACAGATGGTGCTGGCAAAACTGGACAGCTACATGTAGGAGAATGAAACTGGACCATTGTCTAACCCCATATACAAAGGTAAACTCAAAATGGATCAAAGACCTGAATGTAAGTCACGAAACCATTAAACTCTTGGAAAAAAACATAGGCAAAAACCTCTTAGACATAAACATGAGTGATCTCTTCTTGAACATATCTCCCCGGGCAAGGAAAACAATAGCAAAAATGAGCAAGTGGGACTACATTAAGCTGAAAAGCTTCTGTACAGCGAAAGACACCATCAATAGAACAAAAAGGAACCCTACAGTATGGGAGAATATATTTGAAAATGACAGATCTGATAAAGGCTTGACGTCCAGAATATATAAAGAGCTCACACGCCTCAACAAACAAAAAACAAATAACCCAATTAAAAAATGGGCAGAGGAACTGAACAGACAGTTCTCCAAAAAAGAAATACAGATGGCCAAGAGACACATGAAAAGATGCTCCACATCGCTAATTATCAGAGAAATGCAAATTAAAACTACAATGAGGTATCACCTCACACCAGTAAGGATAGCTGCCATCCAAAAGACAAACAACAACAAATGTTGGCGAGGCTGTGGAGAAAGGGGAACCCTCCTACACTGCTGGTGGGAATGTAAATTAGTTCAACCATTGTGGAAAGCAGTATGGAGGTGCATCAAAATGCTCAAAACAGACCTACCATTTGACCCAGGAATTCCACTCCTAGGAATTTACCCTAAGAACGCAGCAATCAAGTTTGAGAAAGACAGATGCACTCCTATGTTTATCGCAGCACTATTTACAATAGCCAAGAATTGGAAGCAACCTAAATGTCCATCTGTAGATGAATGGATAAAGAAGATGTGGTACATATACACAATGGAATACTACTCAGCCATAAGAAGTGGAAAAATCCAACCATTTGCAGCAACATGGATGGAGCTGGAGAGTATTATGCTCAGTGAAATAAGCCAAGCGGAGAAAGAGAAATACCAAATGATTTCACTCATCTGAGGAGTATAGGAACAAAGGAAAAACTGAAGGAACAAAACAGCAGCAGAATTACAGAACCCAAAAATGGACTAACAGGTACCAAAGGGAAAGGAACTGCGGAGGATGGGTGGGCAGGGAGGGATAAGGGGGGGGAAGAAAAAGGGGGGTATTAAGATTAGCATGCATGGGGGGGAGGGAGAAAGGGGAGGGTGGGCTGCACAACACAGAGAGGACAAGTAGTGACTCTACCACATTTTGCTAAGCTGATGGACAGTAACCGTAATGTGGTTGTTAGGGGGGACCTGATATAGGGGAGAGCATAGTAAACATAGTATTCTTCAGGTAAGTGTAGATTAAAAATTTAAAAAAAAAAAGAAAGAAAGAAAGAAAAGGGGGATTACTCCTTAACAGGATAAAACTATTGGTAAATCAAAGATCAACGCATGCTTTAAATATCCTTAATGTTGATCACTTAAAGGGTGTCAGATGATCAGCTATGGAGGTACTCTTTTCTGATAATATTCCTTTCTCTTAATTAAAAAAAAAAAAAAAAAAAAGCAGTTACTGTGTGCTGACCTCCAATGAGTTCTGCACAGTGGTATAGAGGGCATGTCAAAGTGTGGGCAAAGGGTCTGTTTGTTTCTAGGCAGAAGATCAAGGCCTAGCTTGGATACCCAGAAAATGAACTAAGATACGATATGAGGAGGAGCTTCCGGCATCAGCACTCTCTGGAGGACTCGTGCCGGGGGATGATCATCAAAAAGCCTCCACAGGGATCCGGACGATGCTGCGGTTGTGGCTGCATCCAGCCCACCGTCTCCTGGACTTGCCATAAGAAGGAGGAGGGAGATGTCTAGGCTGGCATGTGCATACAGTGAGACAACGAATTTGACTGGATCTGTACTGTTGGAACTCAACCAGGAGTTGGGAGGGGTGCAAGTTGTAGCACCCCAAAATCTCATGACTATAGACTATCTATGGTTAAAAGAACATATGGGATGTGAACAGATCCCAGAAATGGGCTGCTTTAATTTGTCTGATGGTTCAAGTACAGTTGGAAAATATCCATCATATCATAGATAAATTTTCACAAATGCCTAGGGTGCCTAAATGGTTTTCTTGGCTTCACTGGAGATGGCTGGTAATTATAGATTTGCTTTGTTTATGTCACCGTATTCCTATTATGTTAATATGTGTGTGCAAATTAGTTAGTAGTTTAAAACCTGTACATACTTAAGGTACTATACAAGAAGATATGTCAAAGAAATAATCAATCCTCCCAAGTTTCCTTCATATGCTACATCTATAGCTTTTCTTCTTCCTTCCTAATTACAAACCTTAAATAGAATTCGTGCCTCATATCGAATTTACCGAGTATCATAATTCCTCCAGGTGGTAAAGATACCTCGAGACAAGTGCTGGGCATAGAAGCCACAGGGCATAAATCTGCAAAGAAGTTAAAAGCTAACCTTTGCAAACAATATGGCTTCTCTCTCACTTACCAACTTTACATTTCCCTGTATGGCCCCGGAAGATGACTGGTTAGCCAGAGACGGGTAAGATTCCTCAAGGGAGGAACAACCTAAGACAGGCACAGTCGCAGGGGGGCCATCAGGTGAGAATTTGGGGATCAACAGAGGTGAGGCTCAGAACCTCACCCCCCCTGCTTTGAGAGAAATCTTCTGCATCCGTGGATGTCTTGCTGCCCTTGTCTAGCCTGGATTAATACTTAGTCCATAGGCACACACCTGATCATCTGATCATCTACATTTGCCTTCTTACAGCACTAAACTATGTTTTCTACCTTTATCTTGCATCTACCTACCACTTCAGCATTTTATTAAAAATAAAAATAATAATAATAATAGGAGAAATGTGGGATCAACATATAAATCAAGTACAAAAATCAAATGAATATTCATATTTGACCTGATGGTTTATAGGTCATATTGCATGATCAAAACCGAAAGTTTCTGTGATGAATGCCCTTGTACTGTTCACCATGTAAGAATTTATTCACTCTGTAAGAATTCGTTCACCATGTAAGAACTTGTTCGTTATGCTTCAGAAGATTGGAGACTGACGAGAATTAGGCTTGAGATGGATTAATGATTGTACATTGAGCATTGACCCCCCTATACTGAATTTTATTGTTGTTAACAACCATTTGATCAATAAATATGAGAGATGCCCTCTCAAAAAAAAAAAAAAAAAAAAAAAAAAAAGAACATATGGGATGTGGACAGTTCCCATGAATGTGTTGTTTTGTCTGATTTTTCTCAAACTATTCAAATTCAGTTAGACAATATCCATCATATCATTGATAAGTTTTCACAAATGCCTAGGGTGCCTAACTGGTTTTTTTGATTTCACTGGAGATGGCTGGTAATTGTAGGTCTGCTTTGGTTATGTAGCTGTATTCCTATTATGTTAATGTGTGTATGCAATTTAATTAGTAGTTTAAAACCTATACATGCTTATGTGACTCTACAAAAAGATATGTCAAAGAAATAATCAAACTTCCCATGTTTTCTTCCATCTGCTACTTCTATAGCTTTTCTTCTTCCTTCCTAATGACAACCCTTAAGTAGAATTAGTGCCTCTTATAAAAAATTACCGAGTATCACAATTCTTCCAAGTGGTGAAGATACCTCAAGACAAATGCTGGGCATAGAAGCCACAGGGCATAAATCTGCAAAGAAGTAAAAAGCTAACCTTTTCGAACAATATTGCTTCTCTCTTACTTACCAACTTTACATTTCCCTGTATGGCCCCGGAAGATGACTGGATAGCCAGAGACAGGTAAGATTCCTCAAGGGAGGAACAACCTAAGACAGGCACAGTCGCACGGGGGCCATCAGGAGAGAAATTGGGGACCAACAGAGTGGAGGCTTAGAACCTCACCCCCCTGTTTTGAGAGAAATATTCTGCATCCGTGGATGTTTTGTTGCCCTTGTCTAGCTTGAATTAATACTTAGTCCATAGGCACACACCTGATCATCTACATTTGCTCTCTTACAGCACCAAATTATGTTTTTTACCTTTATCTTGCATCTATCTACCACTTCAGCATTTTATTTAAAATAATAATAATAAGGGAGAAATGTGGGACTCACATATAAATCAAGTATAAAAATCAAACAAATAATCATATCTGACTTGATTGTTTATAGTTCATGATGCGTGATCAAAACCGAAAGTTTCTGTGATGACTGCCCTTGCACTGTTCACCATGTAAGAACTTATTCACTATGTAAGACCTTGTTCACCATGTAAGAACTTGTTTGTTATGTGTCAGAAGATTGGAGACTGTTGAGATATAGGCTTGGGGTTGATTAATGACTGTGCATTGAGTCCCCTATACAGAATTTTATTGTTAACAACCATTTGATCAATAAATATGGGAGATGCCCTCTCAAAAAAAAAGTAGACATCTATACAAACACTGGCTAACATTTTTATTTAAACCAGTCTTTATTTATATGCACAGTGCAAACATTTGGTTAAAAAAAGAGAAATCAAGGAGAACAACAGAATAAAATGAAAGTAAAATTTTTCTCCTTGTGGGGAAGTTGGGGTTCCCATGGCCAGGATCCTCACTGAACTTAAACCACCTGATGATGTAACTGGCCTATTGCTGGGTCGCCACTTCCACACCTGTAGGCAATAAGCTATTATTGCACTATATAGAGAGCTAGGCCCAGTGCTCTGGGCTGAGGCAGAGATACTAGTGCTCGACCTACCGCCAGAGAACAAGCCAGGTAATAAACCCTTTCACCGCCCCCCCCCCCCAAAAAAAAGAGTGTGGACTTGAGCCAGAAGACCTGGGTTCAAATCCCAGCTCTGCCATGCATCGGCTGTGTGACAGCACGTGACATTGTTTAACCTCTTTGGCCTCGGTTTCCACATCTGACATCTGAAAATGTGGATTACAGTAGTACCTACCACATAGGGTGTGATGAAGATGAGATAAATTGAACTATGTATAAAGTGCTCAGAGCAGTGACTGGCACGGGCTGGGTGGGTAAGCATCACATACCATTTACTACTGTCACTGCTCCCAGTGTTGGCGACACCCACCACTACCATTCTTACTATTACTATCACTGTTTATATAACAGACAGTTATCATTAGGGTTTCATATAGGCATGGGCCACATGGCATCCAGGAGGGGTGCATACTGCCTCATGGTCACGTGGGGGGAAACTTGGTCCAGGAAGATTTATTTGCACAGCTGGCCCCGTCTTTCCCCAGCAGAGACAAATTCTGTTGACCTCACCGCTCCTTGGCACAGCTATCCCACTCCATGGCCAGTTGGATGTGTCGGGGGCCTCCTGGCCTCCTGAGATGCAAAGCCCTGGGGAGAGAACAAGGAGCCATCAGAAAGCAGCGAGCCGCCTCCCCACATCTCTCAGGGTGCAGCGGCTGCCTCAGCCCCAGGCCTGATGCTCTAGATGTGCCCAAAGCCTGGTGTAAAGCAAGGGAGGTATCTGGAGAGTCGCTCTCTGCTGAAGGCTTCATCCTCAAATACCCAGATATTCTCAGTGTGAGTCAACCTGCGGCTCTTTGCAGCGGCTTGGGCTCAGCCCATTTCCAAAAAGGTTGGTTGACCTTCATACAGAGGAAACAAGTTAGGAAGAGAGTGGAGAATGTGAGGTCTTGTCCTGAAGTCAGACAGACAAGTGATGGGAAAGGCAACACTTAACAGTGTTCAGAATGTATCGTGGGAAAAAACTGGGCCTGTCACGAATCCCTGTCTTCTAGATGATTCAAAAACAGGTTTTGAGCACATACCAAATCCTGTGGGTGAGCAGTGACAGGTCTGGGGTGGGGTCGTGATGTCATCCTGATGAGCAAGTGCCACGAGGGGGCAGGGAACCAGGTGGGTCTGGGAGAAGCCCTCCCCGCTTGGCGAGCCCTGCTGATTCAGGGCAAACAGTGCCGGTCCGTCCTCACCCTTCTGTAGACTGGGGGTAACTAAGCTACGGGCATCTGTCTGTCTCCCCTCCTTGCCATCTTCACTCCCTCAGAGGAGGAGAAGCGCCTTATCAGGCTGGTGGGACTGTGGGGAGGTGATCGGCTCAGTCCCTCCCTGTTACTCCTTCCTCCCACCCAAATGGGAGCAGGCTGGCATTCTTCCTCACCGGTGTCCCTGCAGGTGGAACGCTGGCAGACTGACACATATTCAATTCCGAGAGGAGACATACTGGGGAGCCTGTCTGAATCCCTACATCTCTTTCTTTAGGACACCCAAATTTGCTATCCCCACAATGCAGAAGGCCCACACCTGGGGAGCTGGGGTACTTCATTCCAAGGAACATATTGGATTCATATCTAAGCCACATCCTCTTATCGCCCTTACCAATAAACCTAACATGTTGATCTCTTTCTGCCTCATTCCTCGTTCTACTTTTCAACTGCAGTCTAAACATGGGAGTGGAAAAGGAGAATCAGTATCTTCAGGCTCTGTTACACAAAACCCCTTAGGGCACAAAGAGGGGAGAAGTGTGTGTATAACTAAAGCTCACTCCTTACATGGGCACAATCATGCAAGAGACAGCGTGATCTTCTCTCCTGATCACAGCCCTGGCTCAAACAGGAAAGAGGCCATTATTTGATATTTATGGCAGGATGTGATCCTAAGCAACATATGGACATAATCTCTACCCCAAGGGAGCTCAGAGTCTCATAATGGGAGAGACATGCAGACAGGCCACTGCAATGTGCCCCGGGTGTTTATGGGGACTTGGAGGAACTGCACTCAGCTGCTTCAGAGACCAGACTTTCTGCACAGGAAGAGTGGGAGTTGGCCAGGTGAAGGGCGAGTAGGGAAAGGAAAGGGCTGTACAGGCGGAGGTTCAGCAGGAGCAAAGTGTAAGGTGTGTGCTGGACTGACAAGCAGAGGCTCAGGGGGCCGGCCACACGGTGAGAGGGCAGGGCTGTGACCACCACTCCACAAGGTGTGGACTTTACCCTGTGGGCCACCCAAGGGTTTTAAACAGACAGGTATGGAAGCAGATGGATGAGAGAGCCACGGGCCTAGAGGCAGTTACAGCAGAGCGGAGGCTTTCGGGGCATCCTGCTGAGGTGATAAGGGCCTGGACATGTGCAATGGTGGTAAATGTGGAGAGGAAGGAACAGGACTGAGGAACCACCAGGATTTGGAACAGGAGGACTTGATGATGGACTGAATATAAGGAGAAAGCAGGAAGCAGGAATGAAGGGTGATTCCCAGGTCACTAGCTTGGGATCCTGAGTAGATATCATGGTTGTCAGCTTCTAAACACAGGAGGCAGAAGAGGAAAGTCTTAAGCAAGAAGATTTGCCTGGACAAACATTTAGCTTGCATGTCTGTGAGACATTTAGGTAGGATGGGAAGGTCTGCATCTCAGAGAAAAATCTGGACTGGATCTAAATCTGAGAGACCTGGACCTAAAGGCGGTAGACAGAAGCGAGGTCATCCAGGGATGGAACACCAGGGAAGCATGCCGCGGCGGAGCGCCGAGGCCCGACCACATTCGAGGGCCCCTGAGCGGGAGAACAGAAAGGGAGCAAAGAAACTTCTAGGAGGTAAACACAGTGGGGTAGAGCCATACAGTGGAGTACTGTTCAGCCGCAAAAAGGAAGGAGATTCTGACACATGCTACAGCATGGTTGAACCTTGAAGATCCTCTGCTAAATGAAATAAGAAAGATACAAACTGCAAATACCATCCCATTCCACTCATATGAGATGCCGAGAGTGTCATGTTCAGAGAGAGAAAGTAGGGCAGTGTTGTCAGGGGCTGAGGGAGGGGGAAAGGGGAGTTAATGTTTAATGGGGACAGAGTGTTAATTTGGGAAGATGACAACATTCTGGAGATGGATGGAGGTGATGGTTGTACAACAATGTGAGTGGACTTAATGACACCTAACTGTATACTTAAAAATGGTTAAGATAGTAAATTTTATGCTGTGCATATTTTTCCACAATTTTTTTAAAAAAAGACATTTCTAGAGCAAGGTGGTGCTAGGCTAGGGAGGCCCTGGGGCTGAATGTGGGCTCTGTGAAGGAGGCAAGGGATCAACGGTATCAGATTCTGGGGAGCGCTGTCCTCGTGAGGTGGGGGTGGAGGCAGGGGCCATTAACTGCCAGGGGACATGGGGTGGACAGAAGGTGTGACGGGGACTGTGGCCACAGGCAGGTCTATCTTCAGCATGATCAGCCTGCTGTGCAACCAGACTCTGTTCCTGTGCTTCTCAAACTAGCTATGATGTAAGGCCCGTTGGCTGGTTTCTTTCTAAACCATTATAGATAATTTCATCAAGTACAATAAAAATATAACTCATGGGGGGATGACAAAATACATGTTCGATTTTCAAAAAAACTATGTGTTATATAAAATTGTTATATATTCACTGTATCTTTTTATTAATGTATCACTGCTACACAATCTTCTCAAGGTTTCACATGAGCAACATTGTGGTTACTACATTCACCCCTATTATCAAGTACACCCCATATACCCCATTACAGTCACTGTCCATCAGTGTAGTAAGTTGCTACAGTCACTACTTGTCTTCTCTCTGCTATGCTGCCTTCCCTGTGCCCCCCCTACATTGTGTGTATTCACCATATTTTTAATTGCTCTCTCATATTGCTTTAACATATATATCTAAATGCTCTCTCTCAAGTTCTTGTTATAGACTGGTGACAATAAGCTTATAGGCTGGCACCAGCCTATGAAACTCAATTTGTTTTTTTCTTTTATTTTTACTTATTTATTTATTTTTCATTAAACTATGATTGATATACAATCTTATGATGGTTTCACATAAACACAATGGTTTCAACATTCATGCATATTATCAAGTCCTCACCCGCCCCATTGCGGTCACTGTCCGTCAGTGTAGTAAGACGCAGTAGAGTTATTACTTCTCCTCTCTGTGCTGCACTGCCTTCCCCGTGACCTACTTTTGTTGTGTTGTGAATCACAGTGCCCCTGAATCCCCTTCACCCTCCCCACCCCTCCCCTTTGGTAACCGCTGGTCCCTTCTCGGTGTGAGTCTGCTGCTGCTCGTTCCTTCAGGTTTGCTTTGTTTATATGCTCTGGGGCACACACTCTGAGTAGCATGGTTTTCTCTTCCAAGACAGAGGGCCATGAGGGGCCCCTTCATGCTCTAAGCTGGCCCTTCTCGGAGCCTCCCCACCACCTTGTCCCCCTTTTCCTGTCAGACCCAAGCAGGTCCTGGCCAACACTTTCTGCCTCCCTAATTCTGTAAAGCAGCTGCTCATCAGGGAGGGTACGGGTGAGGCACAGGGTGTAGAACCTTCTGCCCTGCTTCCTACTCTGGTTCCTGGTCTCCTTGTCACAGGAGGGGCCCATCTCTACCATGATTCTGACACCATTCCAGTGTGTACTTTTTCCCCACCATCAAGCTATTAACTCAAGCGGGCACTATCTCCGGGAAGACAGCATCAGATCCCACGGGCCTGCCCCTGCCTCCCCACTTTGAAGCCAGTCCTTAGGTTCAGGTTGTCTTCTGGGCTTCCGACCAACCAGATGTAGATCAAAGGTTCCAATAACCCTCCTTGAGTTTGATTAATTGGCTACAAGGGCTCACAGAACTCAGATGAACATTTTACTTACTAGATCGCCAGTTTATCATAAAAGGGCATAACTCAGGTACAACTGGGTCTCTCAGATTTATTATCAAAGGGCATAAGTCAGAAACAGCCAGACGGAAAAGACATAAATCAGGAACAGCCCCAGGGCATGCGTGGGAGACGGTGCAGCCCACCATGCCCACCACCCTCCCAGCACCTCCACGTGAAAAGGCTTCTTATGGAGGCTTCATTCCCTAGGCATGATTGATTAAATCACTGGCCACAGGTGATCAGGCCCACTCTCCAGTCCCTCTCCCTTCCTCCAAGGTCTGAAAGTTCCAAACTAGGAGCCACATAGTTGGTCCCCCTGGCAACCAGCCCCCATCCTTAGGTACTTCCCCAAAGTCACCTCATTAACATAAACTCAGGTGCTTTTGAAACAGGCTTCTTATGAATAACAGGACAGCTTCAATTGCTGTTATCACTATGGAAATTCCAAGGGGTTTATGAGCTCTGTGGCAGAATACCAAATATGTATTCCTTATCATAAACCACGATATCACACCTACATCATCGATTCAGTCAACTTTGGTTAACCAAGCCAAGAAATCAGAAATGTTTATTGAAAACTTTGTGCTGTGGGAAAATGAGCAGAAGAGCCGAACAGGGAAACTGCCTCTTAGACGCTGAGCTGGTCCTGTGGATTGCTTCGCAAGACCAGGTGCAGTGGAAGGCCTTGCAGGTGGGCACCTGGAGAATCTGGAAGCCAGACCCACAGACACATGGCCACACTGGCTTTATACCCTGGCCAGAGCCCACCAGCTAGAGTTTGGAGCCAATGGTGGAGGGGGTAGAAGGCTCCCCTACCCTACAGGGGACATACAGGCTGAATTCAGCAGCATGACTTAACTGAATGGGTTTTTCAGTCAGACCAATCTGGGTTCACATTTGGGCTTGGCCATAACTAGCTGTGCAAGTGTGAGCGAGTTAACTTATTTCTGGGAACAGCGATACTGCTTCACCTCTGAGGTGGCCGTGTCACCGTCTGCTCTAGACATAAGGATTGAAAGCACAGGAAGAGTACAAACCTGGCATAGTGGCTGCTGCCAGGGAGTCAGGAGACCAAGAGTAGCTGAGATTGCAAGCAATTTGACTGACACATATGGACACTTATCTAGTCGAATGAGATCGCCCTCATTCTCTTACCAAATCTGGAACATGCCCTTACCTGTCCACTGCCCAGTGACAGAGGGGCTGGCTGTCCTGTGGGGATACATAGCTACAGGCCAGAGAAAGCCCCACAACCCAGATGGTGAACAGAGATGCTGGGTTCTGCCAAGACAGAGAGGGAGGAGGTGGGTCATCAGGCCTGTTTAAATTAGACTCCTACAGGCAAATAAATTACTCAAAATTGTAATTCTTTTTGTCTAGAGTTGATTTTGAATATTCTCTTAATAATTAGTATTCAAAACCTAGAGCTATAAAGGCTTCATTTTTTAAGAAGAGACACACTGTACCTTCCAACATAGTGACCTAACACTGCTGAACACATTAAATTTTCCAAAATGATGATCATGCTGTTTTTCAGTCACACATGTGTAACTGGAGCAGGTGCTGGCACAGTCAATGGAAAAATCAATCAACTATGTTAATTATTAATAGATAACAACTTATTTTAAGACGATTTATCATCATCACCAAGTTGCCAAAAGAAGGCAATTATCTAAAAGCAAGTTAGTGCATATTTTACATACCAAATGCTTAATAAGTGTTTATGCACTATAAAATAGGCCATATAAGAAATTCTACCTATGCTTTCATTCTAAGATGTACGCTTTTTTTAATACTCTAACATTTCTGAAATTGAAGTGTTTTAAATAGCATTATTCACAATAGTCAAAAGGTAGACACAACCCAAGTGTCCATTAAAAGATGAATGGATAAACAAAATGTGGGCTATACACACAGGGAATGTTATTCAACCTTGAAAAGGAAGCAAATTCTGACACATGCTCCAATATGTATGGATCTTGAAAATATTTGGCTTAGTGAAAAAAAAAGAAACAAGACACAGAGGACAAATATTGCATGAATCATCCACTTATGTGAGATGCCTAGAGTAGGCAAATCCACGGGGACAGAAAAGCCAGATGGAGGTTAACAGGAGCTAAGGGCTGGGGGCTAGGGGGGCTATTGTTTAATGGGAATAGAGATTTTGTAGGGATGATGAAGATTCGGGTACAGAAAATGGTGATGGTTAATGCAACACTGTTGAATACAGATAATGTGCCCTTGTGAATGGGCAAAATAAATGTGTATATTTTACCACAGTTAAAAAAAAAATCCATGGCATCTTCAAGTGAATGAAACACAGTTCTTAAAATTGCCACTGATGACCATAGCTATAACAGGGAGAAAAATAAGAATTTCTTCCAAACTCTGACAAAGATAAATGGCAGACATCTCTACTTAAAAGACACTGATGAAATACAGGTTGGAATTCACCATTCACTGATGAAATGCAGACAGGGGAGGGGTGGGAGCACCATAATTCCAGGAAAGTGTGATTGTACATGGAAAAAAGCATGACTCCAACACACTCAGTGGGCTGTGAGTGAGCTCCTGTGGGTGTCACAGCTCACGCATGCAGGGAGCAATGGGACGCGAGGCCAGTGCGGTGAACTGGAACCCGGTTGCAAAGAGTCAAATGTGAAGCACAGAGAGTGTACGTGCCAAACTGGACCATAACCACCCTCTGGTTGACCTGCAGCTTCAACAGCGACAAAATCAATGGCTAGAAGCAAGCTGACTTCAGGCTCTTTGATTCAGGGGTGGTCACAGAAGGGTGTGCTTCCTAAGGAAACTGTTACTTCAACACGGAGCTGAAACTCTCTCCTGGCACCCCTAATTGCTTGCTGTGTGATGGCAACATAATCAAGTCCCCTCTCCCACAGAGGCAGCTTACTCTGCCTGTACACAAAGAAAATTTACAAACTGACCATAACAAATGTCTTGGCAATGATAAATCTCTTTTTTCACAATTTACATGAATTCATTCTGACCAGAAAATTGGTTATTTCTGTGAGAGAGTTTCCTCTATTCTTGGCTAGGGAAATTCAGTGAATATTCATTCAATATACATTCACTATTTGTTAATCCCTTCAGCTCAGTGTTGCGAACTGTGAATGGATTCTTTTCAAATTTTTACCATATTGAGCCAATATTTAATGCAGTACTAAGAGCATGATGGGTTAAATGGATGGGCCAGCCTGGGCACCTCACAGCCATTTAGAACCACTACTCCTACAGAAAATCAAGTTGGCCTAGACATTTACCAATGAATCTGTGGAAAAGCATCCACAGCTGAGTTGCAGGATGTCTGTATTAGAATTCTGCTGGCCCCAGCGACTGCTTTAAACAATTTCTAAAATCAAAATGACTACAGAGGTGCAGAGGCCCAAGTACACATGTGACCCAGTGGAGAGCAAGGACAGTTGAGTACAATGTTCACATGAACGTGGTTTTATTCACTTTCAAGAATCAGGACCACAGGTTTGGAGAAAAGCTTAAACTATTATAAAATATTCTGACCTACGTAGAGAGAACTTAGGGTTTCTAATTCGGGAGCTGTAGTAGATCTCCTGGGCAGTACACAGAGCAAAATCTTTTAGAGATAAAGGTGGGAAACGAAGGTAGAGAAGGTCTTTAACAAAGTGATACTTGGTATAAATCCTGAATCAAATGTATGATTTTCCCTGAGCAGGAAGAAACATGAATTATCAAGAATTGCCTCTGAAGTAAGTTGGGTACATCCCCCAAATGAGAAGTTCTCACCAAGAATAGTTGGGGGGAAATAAATGTCAAGGCTACCGCACCATCCCCCAAATTTCAATATCTTCTTGGCCAGGCAGCCACTAGAATAGTTCTGAAACTCTATGGGCCGAAGGAATGGTTTTAGAATATGTAGTTTTCATTTGGAAACTACCAATCTGAGAATAAATAAATGAGCAAGGCTAAAAAGGTATTTTCTTTTGAGTCTTTAATCTCAGTTTTTAAAACAGGACAAAATTATCTTTAGTATCTAGATTTTCATGTTTAGACATAAACATCGATTCTAATTTTCCATGGAAGTTACATCTGAAGTCCCTTGAAATTTTTGATCCAAATATATAAATTTCAATTTATTGCAATAAGCTATCCTCTGGGAAGAACTATGGTGAACCGTTAAGTACACAAAATTGAGAAGAATAATGTAAATTCCACTCTTTATTCCAATGGTGTTTGGGAAGATTTAACAAGGAGAAAGTTCTGTCTGTGAAAGGTATTTTGTAACACCGCAGAGGGAGAGAGGACAGGCCATAACATGGTTTCTGCCTTGCAGATAAATCAAAGTTGTTTTATACAACAAAGAAACCCTCATTGACAGCAAGTTCTCATCTCCCCTGAGACACTTCTACATTCCTCCCCTGTCCCTACCCCTCAACACACACACATACACACACACACATACGCATGCACACTGACCTGTACTGGGGCCTCACTCTTCATGAGATAGTGGACCTTGCTGAGAATGCACTGCTGGAGCTGAGCCCAGGAAATGGCTCTGTCTTCCCTTATTAGGAAAGGTGGCCCAAACCTGAAATATCCAAGGACATCAGGTTATTTCACCAAAGGGAAGAGCAACAATCTCCAACAGTCATGAGACCACGAGCCTCTTCATGGGCTTCTCTCCATCAGGTGAGTTCGGCACAAAGCACAGCACAAAACTGCCCATCAGAGAATCTCACTGCAAATGGAGACACTGCACTGTAAAGAGATGGCTCCAAATGATTGGCCGTCCGAGAAACATTCTTCCCTGGTGTTCTCCCCATCGTTGAGAGAAGGGTCAGAGAATATTGCAGGCAGAGATAAACCCAGAGGGAACCCCATGCAGCTGACACACTAATGGTTTTATGTGTCAGGAATATTCTCATAACTGGGAATGCCTCCCATTTCCCAACCCAGGCAACACAGAGCAAGGAGATTGAACTGCTGAGAACCCAGATGTGGCTGTGGCTGTCAGTTCCAGCTTGGACATGGGTACCACTGGACCCGTTGTTCCATGGCCACACAACACAAGGTTGTGGCAAGATTCAGCGTGACAAGAATGTGAAACTTTTGAGGAAACTGCTGAGGCATAAAACTGAGGTGGCGTGTCTAGGCGGGCAACTGCATTACATGCTGTCCAATGTTGTAATGGACAGATCAGTTTATTTACCTTACCCTCTATTGTTGAGCATTCAGGTTGCTTCCAATTCTTTATTTAAACAATGCCTGCACGTCGCAGGAACTACATACATTCTTGTATACACACCTACACCTCTGGGGGCATGTGAGTAACTGTTTCTTTGGGATAAAGTTCCAGAAGTGGAAATGAAAGACCAAAGCTATTTCTTCCCAACCTGCTGCAAGAAAATTCCCACCAATTTACCAGTGAGGCATGTGCCCTATTCCCTGACCCTTGCCCAGAATGAGTATTGTCAATTTTTAAAGTTCTTTGCCAATCTAAAAGGTTAACAATAGCATCTTGAGACTGAATTTCTTCTACTGCTAATGAAGCTGAATAGTTTAACCTAGGCTTGAATTTTTTCTATGACCTAATGCTAACTTCTGTGCCTCATTTCACTAGAGATTTCTCTCACTAATTTGAGAGCCAGATTTTTTTATACGATGCATAAACATCCTTCACTTGTCACCTGATGTAACTATTTTTCCTCATTTGCACTTTGCCTTTCAAATTTGCTTTTAGTTTAAAATTTTAAATGTATTTAAAACCTTATCTCTTTCCTTTACAGCTTCCTGCCTTAGGTGTTCAAACTGACCCCCTGACCCAAAGACAAAATATTCCTCTACATTATCTTCAAGTTATTTTATGGGCCTTTTGCATAATCACCTCTCTAATCCAATCTGGGACTTATACATGTGAATTTATGGAAGGAGTAAAAAGATAGATTAAATAAAAGAAAAAGAAACAAAGCATTAGCCCAGCTTGACATACTGAACAGTTTGCTCACTTTCTAGTAATGTGAAATATACTGTCTTTATCATATAATAAATACTTAAATATACTTTGGTCTAGTCTGTTCATTGATTTTAGTGGCTATTCTTCTGCCTCTGTAACAGAATTTCAAAATTTAAAGCTTTATTCTGTTTTAATACAGCCATCCTTCCTCCCTGCTTTCCCCAGTATTTTCTCGCTATTCTTATGAGTTTATTACCCTAGACTCATTTTATAAACATTCTATCAACCCAAAAATTTTTATTGGTGTTTTATCTTTTAAACATTTTAATTGGATTCTACAAGGAAACTACCTGCTTTTGTGTATTTGCTGTGCAACGACTTCTCCAACTCTTTGATTAGTTCTAATCACTTTCCAGTTCTCCCTGGCCCTTAGAGCAGATGGCAGTACCATGTGCCAATAGCGGTAATTACATCCCCTCTTTTGTGACAGCCAGTTTCCTTTTGCTCGTCTTATTGCAACACTGCCTGGGACTTATGACACAGCACCAAACAGCAGAGAAAGCAATTAATAATTGTTCCTGAAATTAACAGAAAAGCCTCTGATGCTTCATTGTTAAGGGCAATGTTTGCCATCTGCTTGAGTCGGCTATTTCCAATCCTCCTGATCAGAAACTGCCTACTCCTGGTTGATTAGCCTTGGTAATGGATGTTTCATTTTATCAAATTAGAATTATTCTAGACAGAATTCCAAGTACATGTGTATAAATCCCAGACATTATGTTAAAAGAAGATGAAGTTCAACATACCTGCTGGCCTGTTGCCCTGACCCCACCAAGTTACAGAAGAGAATCAGCACCGTGTTCTCACAATGGACGGGCAGGCATGACCGCTGACCACCACGGACTGCAAAGCGCGGGGACACTGCCAGGCCAGCTGGACATGCTGAAGACAGAGAATTGAGTTTGTATTCCTAAAGGAGCTGCTTTGCTGGGTCAGAACCCCAGCTTCTCCAGACCCTCTTCTCTTTGAGCACTTCTCTATTAACCACTGTTGGGAGACACTTAGCAATGGGTTAGGGGAAGAGATAGTAAGGTTTGTGGCACTTGTGCCATCTGGCATGGCATATGAATATCACACACGTGGTGGTTTTCACCATTGTGTCCAGCCAGTAATTTCAAAATGTGGGCAGGGATTTTAACATGTTTGAAACCCAGTCTAAAAAGTACTCCAAAATGAGTTTGGTTGCTTTTATGCCTTGATCAGGGAACTGCAGAGTAACCATGGTCTCAGAAAATCAGCATCAGTAGCACACAGGGAAGGTAAGAATCTTTACCCTTGAGGAAGAAGAATTAGACTATCCTCAATTTCCAATCACTTCTGAAAATTTGGCTTTTAAGGCACAGATGTATCACCTGTGATTGAATTTGAAATGAGGGCTTGTCTCGCTGAGTTACAATCAGGGCCAGTCAACGTCATGTCCCAAGCCCAGAGTCTCCCTGTTGACTCACGGCAACTGCAGACACCTGGTTCCCACAGCCGGCCACCTAGGCTGACTGACGGTCCAGGCCGGGCGGGACACAGGACTCATCTGGGCTATCCGGTAACACTGGCCAGAGCCCTCTATAGATACAGGCGTTCTTGCCTGACTTAATTGGGCCACAATGTACACTGACCTGCAGTGAAAGACTGTCAGGAACTGGCCATCTTGGCCATCCCTAAGTTTAGGAAAAGCAAGCACTGGGAACTGGGACTGTTAACAGAAAATCATTGAACTTCTTTGGCCACCTAGTGCTCCAATTTGTAAAAATTTTACTTCAAGCGTAGACCTTGAACACCAGAGTCTTGAAGACAAAGGTTACCCAAGCACCTGTTCTGAATAGAGATTCTCAAAGTGTGATGCCAGGACCAGCATCACCTGGGAACTTGTTAGACATACAAATCCTCAGGCCCCACCCCAGACCTACTAATCAGAAACCCTGGGCCCAGAAATCTGCTTTCACAAGCTTTCCAGGTAACTCTGATACTCATTAAGGTTTTGAGAACCTCGGCTGCATTAGTTGAATAATTTCTAGTAATCAACCATCTGTACACCAAATATCTGAGAAAATAAGCCTGATGGGTCCAAGTATTAAAACTAAATGTCTTATGAGCAACCAATGAGAACCCTCTCAAGCCTGTAACTCATTATAACAAAATGAAATTCTGAAAAGCACCACAGTACCTGAGAGCGTCTCCTGGCCAGATGGTGGAGGGGCTTGGAAGGCGTACACATCATCGCCCTCTGCAATAGTATTAAGGTCTTCTTCATCAGAGAAAGACCGCTGGAGTCCACTGGGATACAGTTCAACCAAGATCACCTGGAATGAGGAGGATCATTTTCCCTCTGGATTTCTCAAAGGGAACTTAACAAGTAAGAAATATGAAAGTGTCCAATAGTCTTAAATCTCTCTTTTACCTTCTTTTACCTTACCTATCTAAGTGAGAAATACTACTTCTCTTTAGTACAACACACAGTAGTTATAACAACTAGACTGAGCACAGAGATCTCAACTGCAATAATAGAAGGCCAGCTGCTGAGGGATGGGGTGGGGAGGAAAACTGAGGAGCTGAAGTTTTATACCAGCTAAACTATCATTGGCTGAGGCTGAAATAAAGCCCTCTCCAGATTAAAAGTGAGAGTGTTTACTACTAATAGGTCTCCACTGAAAAAGCTTTTAAATAGTGTTATAGCAACTCTTTTCACATTATGTCACATGTGGAACATATTTTTATGGAACACTGAGGCAAGCAGAGGAAGCTGGTCTTGTACTGGAGGAGAAGGGTGACTGCCTTTAGGGTCCCGGCTGCCCCAGACCCAACTCTGTCACCTCGTGGGCTGAAGGGATCAACATCTCAGCATGTATAACTCATTCCAGGCTCACTAGCTGGGACCTCCTCTTGTAAAAGACTCATCTCAGGGTTAAAAAGCAAACAAACTGAATCCAGAAAGAAAACCTGAGTTGTAAGAAGATACAATGAACCAAAGAAAATGGTAAACATTGGTAATTGTAAACATATATTGACTATATAAATCTATAAGAATAACAACTATTGCTACTACTACAACTGGGGAGAGAGAGGAAGAAGAATAAAAAGACTGGACAACCATATCCACCTATAGTAACATCAAATCAAAAAGGTATATGGGAAGTGGATGCATACCAAGATCCTTGAGTCATTTGGGAAGATTAACTAAGACTTATTGGCATTTTAATAACCCCTAAAAACATAGAGCTATCTATGTCCCAAACCAGAAGAGACAGAATAAAGAAAAATGGTTCAATCCAAAAGAAACAGTAAAGGAGAGAAAAAAGGAACAAAAGAAAAGCAGAGTAAATAGGAAGTACAAAATAAGATGACATAAATAAATCCAAATGTATCCATGATCACAGATAATAAATGTGGGACAAACCTACCAGTTAAACGTGCCAAAATAGATTTTATGATCCAATCAAGCCTAAAATGCTTACCTTGCCTGCACTTAAGAATGCCAAGTGATCCCTGTCCCTGAACAAACTTACGTCACACCTGTCGAATTTCTGGCAGTGAACTACCTCCCTCACACTTCCCCCTTTAGATCTTTCATTCCTGCTATTTCTTCCCAAGACTCTCACGACTTTCCTATTTTCTCTAGATCTTTCTCAATTGACCTCCACTGAAGGAACTTCTAAATAATAGAATAGCCAAAAAAAATGTTGTCATATCATGTCATAGAGCACTTTGAGGTTACAAAGTGAGATACACTTTTTTCCCCACCTGAGATCTTCATAAAAATGGTGATGGAGGTCAGAGGGATTGATTGGGCAGGCGCAGGAAGGGGTCCCCAGGGCGATGGAAAGAGCCATAAGGTGGCTATGAACATGAAGTTTATAAAATGGTTCCCAGCACTTAGTGAGCACTACTGAGGGTTAGCTATTGTTGGGATCATTATGTTCATAATCACCACCATCTTCTTGGATGACAAGTAATCATGGTAGCTAGGTGGATGGATGCACATGTAAAAATTCAGCAAACTATAACCTTAAGATACGTACACTTTATTGTATGGGTGTCATACCTTAATAAAAAGGTTAAAAATATTTTTTTAATTTGCAAAAGTCCCATGTGGTCATCAGGAAAGTATAAAATTTCCATTTTACAATCAAGAAATAGAAGACCAAAGGAGGGAGAAGGGAATAAGGGGCATTATGATTAGCACACATAATGTCGGGGAGGGGCATGGGGAAGGCACAGAAGACAAGTAGTGACTCTCTAGCATCTTACTACACTGATGGACAGTGACTGTAAAGGGATATGTGGTAGGGACTTGATAATGGGGGGAATCTAGTAACCACAATGTTGCCCATGTGATTTTATATTAATGATACAAAAATAAAAGAAAAAATGAGAAAAAGAAATAGAGGACCAATTACTTACTTTGTCCAAAATCAGAAAACTAGAAAGGGACTGAATCACTAACCGAACCCTATTCTAAGCCCTTCCCATTATGCCACAAAGTTCACCACCATCAACTCTACCCGTCCTTTCATGGGGGTCCCTGTTAGGAGTGCAGCCCTTAGAGTCACAGTGAATCCAATCTCTTTAAAAATAAAAAAGAGCATAGCCATACCACTCTCCCGCAAATCTCTTCTCTCATGTTACACATCCTCAGTCACCCCAGTAGCTCCTCATATTTCAGGTAGTGTCCCTTCAGTATCCTGGTTTATATTCTCAGGAGTGAAAACATACAACAGTGGCTTAGGACCTTAAAGACAAACTGTCTGCTTTGAAATCCTGGCTTAGCCACTTAACAGCTGTGTGACCTTGTGCAAGTCACCTAACCTCTTAGTGCCTCTTCTTTGTTTACTGGTAAAATGAGGGCGATTGTAATATCAACTTCACAAAATGGTTATGGATTGAACCAGCTTTGAATATTAAGTTCATAAAATGGTGCCCAGAATTTAGGAAGCATTACTGAAAGAAATACTATGATCATAACGATCATCACCTTCTTTGAAGACAAAGTGGTGTCCTTTTCTGATTATTCTGCATAAATGCAGGCAGAAGTCAAGGCCCAGCCATCACAGACACCAGGGACTACTAATCAAACAGAAACTCATGAGTCACACTGGAGTCACCTGGGAACCAGAAATTAGCCTCAACAGCCTAGACAGCTGGCTCAGATAGCATTCTGTCATCCAGTGACTGGGCCCTAGTGCAATTCCACCACACCTCATCTACAGGGATGCCGCCTTCTTCTGCAACCATCCTCCTCAGGGCTGCCACTGCGCTGAGGATTGGCACGGCCAGACCACCCTGCAGGAACCGCTGGCTCTTAGACAGGAAGACCAAGGTGATGCTCAGGAATCTAGAAAATAGGAAGTTATCCACATCCTTAAAGGACTGACATGAACTGCCAATGCCACTGACACACTGACAGTGGGTCAAGTTCAGCACTTACGTTAATCTCTGCTTCTGGGATGGGTCATGGAACTTAAGGTACACTGTCACCAGATGGCAGTGGAAAGCAAATCTCCAAGGGTCTCAGGTGAGCAAACTTTCCCAGCAAGTTAAAGATAAAAGGTATTCGATTATGAATCACAATACAGATCTATGATTTCAAGGTTCTGTTTGTTAAATTGATCATCTTAAGCAAAACATATAATTTGAGATTAGAACTTGAGAAGTAAAAGCAGTCAAGCTTCTTCTTCCAGTATGATTCAACACATCAATGATGCACTCCTGTCCTTACAGGAATTCTCCCCTGGTGACAGGACACAGCCCTCCAGCCCCCAACCTCTCTGGAACACTTTCTTAGCTCTACTTCCTACTACCCCCACCAGCACACCAGCGCTCACTCCTCCACCTCCTGTTTCTCCTGTTCTACACTGCAGTGATTGTCCAATTCATACAGCTAGGTGATACGGCTGGATTTAAACCCTGGGCAGTCCAGCCCCAGAGCTAGTGGTCCTAACCACTGTGCTGTGCTGCATCAGGTCAGGAACCATAGCTCACACCGAGCGGCAGACATCATCTGATGGTGCCACCCATGATAGGGTAAGCCCATGTTATAGTTGTGGCACAGGTGATCCACAGCATAGGAATTCAGAGCAGAGAAAGGGATTAAACTGCCGGGAAAGGCATTATGAAGACGTCCTATCTTCAGCTGCATCCCAAAGATGGGAGATATCAAGAGGCAGAGGGCGCGAGAAAGGGTATTGATGGAGGCAGGGAACACAAGGAAGCAATGCCACTGTCTCAGTGCCAGTGAAGGCACCCCACGTGGGAGTTCACCAACCTTCCATGACACTGACAGTGGCCAGTTGCCTTAACAGTCACTGCGAAGACCTGGGCTTTTGGGACACCTGCGCTTTGTCTTTTACAAAGCCAAGTACCGCCGCACCTCTGACCCAACCTGACCTCCTTTTCCTTTTTTCTCATCTCCCCTAACAATCTTTTTCCTTTTCCTTTGCTCTTTGGAGAAACCTTTTCCCTACACCTTCACAGAGAGGAAAAAGGACTTGGAAATGAGGCAGGGAAAAGCAGGTGGCGACAGATGATCTCAGGCTTGCCCCCAGTCTGGCCAAATGGTACTGACTGGCCCACGCCAGCTTGTGAGTGGGCCACAGATGAAAGCCTGGCAATGGTGCTGATAAACAAAAGCATTGTTTGTAATTCCTTCTACAGCTACACGGACACAGTGACCTTCCACTTTAATTGTCACATTCAATAACAGGACATCACCCAGCTATTAGGCTGGTTTCTAGAGAAATGCTGGCTGAGAAGCAAAGGACAGGAAACTGCAGACGCAAAGCCAGAAGGTTCCCAATAAGGAGTAAGGATGGAGTCAAGTTCCCTAGGCACGATGCTCATGTACCTTGTCTGGTGCAAGGGGATAGGCAGTGACACGCACAGGAACGGGTCGAAGGTGTTGCTCTGATTCAGGCAGTGCGGACAGGTCAAGGAAGATCTGTGAGGGCCAAATATAGATTAAAGTTTAATCGCACAAACAGTTTGATGATTCCTCAAAAAGTTATAATTTTTCCAATTTTGTGCTCATTAATTCCACTCCTAGGTATGTACCCCTGCAATAAAATAAATCATAAATACATTTTTGGTCATATGAATGAATATTTCACAGGTATATTTCGTCTTCATCCGCAGTCCCTGAAAACACTGCACAGTCTTGAAGGTGAATCAGGTGTACTGTCATATTAATGAGAGACTTTTGGACCCCCCTCAAGGGCAGGGGCTGGAGGCTGAATCAGCCAATGGCCAATGATTTAGTCAGTCATGACTATGCAGTGAAACCCTCACAAAACCCTTGAGAAGAGCTTGTGCTCTCTGCTCTGCTCCGTTCGATCGTGCTTCTTGGTTGGAGAGAGCTTCTATGCTTGGGGAGCCTGAACACTTCCATGTGCCATGGAGCCAGGCCCCAAACTCCACGAGGATAGAAGCTCCTTTACTTGGGACCCTGCCCTATGTATCTCCTCACCTGGGTGTCAACTTGTATCATTTGCAGCATCCTTTATTAAACTGGTAAACTTAAGTGTTTTCCTGAGTTCTGTGAGCCGCTCTAGCAAATTAATTGAACCTGAGAGGGAGGCCATAGAAACCTCTGATCTGTAGCCTGTAGGTCAGAAGCACAGGTAACTGCCTGGGGCTTTTGACAGGGTCTGGAGTAGGGGGTGGAGGGCAGTCCTGTAGGATGGAGCCCTCACCCTGGGGAATCTGGTGCTGTCTCCAGGCAAGTAGCATCAGGATGGAGTTGAGTTCTCTGACACCCTGCTGGTGTGCAAGAATCGCTTGGTGTTGTGAGTGTGGGAAGACCCCCTCTCCAACAAACACATTGGAATCAGGGCCAGGAACCTGAACGGAGTTAAGCTCATGTCATCAGAACCCCTAAGAAGTGCAAACACGTAACCAGAGAAGTAACTACACAAATGTGTATAGCAGCATATTCACAATAGGTAGATGGTGGAAGCAACCCAGGTGCCCATCAAGGCATAAATGGGTAAACAGATGTGCTATACACACCCAGAGTATTATTCAGCCAAAAAGGGGAATGAAGTGTTGACGTTCCATAGCATGGATGAACCTCAAAAATGTGCTAAGTGAAAGAAGCCAAACACTTAAAGGCCACATATTTGTATTCCATTTATAAAAAATATCCAAAACAGGTAAAGCCAGAGAGACGAGAATGCAAACTGGTGGTGCCAGGTCCCGGAAGGAGGGAGGAAAAGGGACTGGCTGCTTACTGGGTCCCAGGCTTTCTTTTGGGGTGATGAGAATGTTTAGGAACTAGGAAGAGGCAGTGGTTGCCAACACTGTGAAAGTACATGCCGCTGATGTGTGCTTCAAAATCTTTAATTTTACACTACATGCTGTCACCTCACCTTTTCAAAAAAGGGGAAAAAAAAGTAATCCCATGTAGTTTAGTGCACTGAGTATGGGAAGGGAAGCTATAACCTCTCCAAACAGAAACACAGCATGCTGACTTTTAGACTGGAGGGGGTCTCAGGACCACCTGTTACCCTGGTTCTCAGCCTCACTGTGCTGAGAATCACACAGTAAATTCGTTGAAAGTGTCCAGGCCCTCCTCCCAAAGGTTTTGTTTCTGGGAGAGCAGGGAAAGGTGCAGGCATCAGAATTTCAAAAGCTCCCCACTAGTTTGACAATAGTGTCCCTATACCAGGGAGAACCGCTAGTACAGTCACCCTCCTTATTGTACCAAGAAACAGAGTTCAGGAACTAGCAGCAAATAGCTAACATTGAAACAGCATTTACTAAATAACTGGGCAGTGTGCCTATATTAACCCATTTACTAGCCATAACCACCAGTATTATCCTCATTTCACAGAGCAGCCAGCGGAAGCACAGAGAGGTCAAGTAACTTGCCCGACAACACACAGCTCTTAAGTGGTGGAGGCAGGCTCAGGTTCCAGAGCCCACTGTCATCATCATTCCTACAGCATCTTTGGTATAAGCAGGTGAGGCATCAATTGTTCCAGAGCAGATGCACCTATAGTTTTACCAATTTCTTTAAACTCTTTGAAATTGAATACTCCCTTAGTGCCAAATATTTTGTTTCAGGCAGAGCAGGGAAAGGTTCAGGCATTGGAATTTCAAAAGCTTTCCACTAGTTTGATGCCAGCATTCAGCCAGCAGGGGAACCCACTGGTATAATCCACCCTCATTGTACCAATGAAGAAACAGAGTTCAGGAACTAGCAGCAAATAGCTAACACTGAAACAGCATTTCAACGAGACAGCACGCATCTCTGAAAGCCAAGTGCAACTTCTGTATTCCACATGGGTTCCCTCATAGTATAACGTACCATATTCTCCCAAAATATAAGGGATTTCTGGACACTACATTCCTATCCTAAAATCTACACTAACTTCCCTGGGACTATGGGACAATACCTGGCTGGCAGCCCATGCTTTAGGGTAAGGAAACCAGAGCTGGTATCACAACCAGGTTTCCTGAGTTTCTATGGAAAGCACCAGGCCTGCTTCTTTGGTTTTCCATTGAGCAGACAAAACAGGAAAAACCAAAGACAAGCAAGAAACCCTGGGATTTTCAGGGTGCTGGCCAAGGTGACCCTAGGTGATCTGGTCACAGCAATTTGGCTCTCCTGGGTACGAGTTTTCAGAACACCAACCACGACTTTAAAAAACAGACCCAAGTATTCAGTGTTCAATCACACTCACCGCCTCTGGTACATTTCCCTTTGGGAAACCCATGGAAATGTTTGGGTAAAAATGGTGTATCAGCCATTGGACTCCAGCCTTTGGGGGACCTGACATGTGTGGGGTCTCCTCTGCCCCCACTTCCCTTCCAGCCTTCTCGCATCTCCACCCCCACCTCACTAAGTATTAGACCAGCTGGAGGATTTTTGTCACTGAGAAATTTCCAAATCCCTATTTTCCATTAAGCAAACAAATGAGAAGGAGTATTTCTCTTGGACTTAATCATTTTTTTAAGCCTGCTAGCCCTGGGCGAGGCTGCATTTTTCTTGTCAAGATGCATCTTTTAGACTGGTTCAGGGACACAGCTCTGACAGTGAGGCACGGACCTCTGCCAGGGAGCAAGAGATAGGTAGTTTGGAAAAAAACAGAACGGTCTCATTTTATATTTAAAGACTGAAGAAAATACAATTTTCATCATAAACTGCAGAAAGGATGTGAAATATACCTGTTTTTTAAATATGAGAAATAAGGACAGAGTGAGTGGGAACAGTAAGGTCAGGAAGAGAGAAAGGCAGCTATACTTGTACTCTGGGTGTGACCAGGCTTCAGCGATACCCCGAACATGCCTGAGGAGCGCCCGTCCTCACCACCCCTCCGAGTACACACAGGCCTGTCCTAGTAACCCTCATGTGCCCATAGGGGCAAAGGGCAGAAAATCATCCCCTTGACCTTCAGAGTTCACTCGCTTTCTCCCGAAGGTGTTCATTCTCATCAAACCGCCCTTTACAAATCCAACCTGGCCAGTGCTACCAAAGCTCAGAACTGCTTTGGTTTCCACTGTACAAAGGCCCAGAAACGAGCCCCAGGTTTTGACGATGCACGTTTCACCACTCTGACCTTTTGCTGCTGCCGCATGCACATCTTGCACCTCAAACCCAGCCAACTCCACCTGCTCCCTGAGCCGTGGAACTGATGTCTTTGCAACATATAAAGCAGGTGTCACCTCTCCAAGATCTGTTCTGAAAAAGCCTTCAAAAACATACTCTGTCTAGAAGGGAATGCTGCTTGAAACGGGGACCAGATTAAACTTTCTGTGAATAAAAGCTATGAATGGCATGAAGAAATGAACGACTATATGTGCATATACAATACACACACACACACACACACACACACACACACACTCACACAATCCCTATTCTAGCCAAAACACTAACAGGCAAAAATCCTTGGTCAGTAAACTTACAGATGTTTTCAGGTCGTAGTCATAACCGTATGGAAAAACTATTTTTCCTCTAGTATACCCACCACTCTGATACTATTCCTCCTTCTCTCTTCCAGCCAAAGTCAAAATCCCAGCAGCCTAAAAAGCGGGGGGAAGGGCGATGGAGGAGGGAGAAGCGCGGTGAACAGGAACCTGTGAATTAACTATAATAACACCTCCAGCTTTTAATTTCATAAGGAAGGCTGCCACCGGGTGACTCTGCATGCCAGGCAAGCCCACCCCGGTGGAGAGAAGTCCGGAGAGGGTCGGGAGCAGTAGGAGGCACTACTCAGGGGGCACCTCTTGGAGCAGTGCCCACCGCCCACTGCAGACGCCCTTCCCACACCTCAAAAGCCCCCACCTAGACGGATGTCCCTAAATACACTCTTTCTTTGCTAAAGTCTATCTGACACAAAGCAGTATTTTTAGCTGCCACAAGTCCTTTTTTTCAGCATGAATACCTCCCTTCTCACATTATCCTACAGTAATCTCCCCAAAGAACCCTCACGGTCCTCAATATCGAATCAGCTCCAATGTCACCTCTTCAGGAATCTTCTCAGCTTACCCATACCCGTCAGGCACCTTGTAATGCTGCGATTTATAATAAGAAATACAGCTAACCCTTGGACAACACGGGTTTAAATTGCACAGGTACACTTATATGTGGATTTCTCTGAGGAAAAATTTTTTGAAGGTTTGCAGCAATTCAAAAAAATTTTTCTCTAGCTTACTTTATTGTAAGAAAATAGTATATAATATGTGTGACATGCTGAATTATGAGTTAATTGACTGTTTATGATATTGTTAAGCCTTCTGGTCAATAATACACTATTCATAGCTAAGTTTTAAAGAGTCAGTTATATGTGGACTTCTTTTCATTTTTTCATTGATAGACAGTATTACATTGGTTTCAATTATACAATACAGTGGTTCAACAGTTACACGTTACTAAATCCTCACCCCAACTGGTGCAGATACTATCTGTCAACACCGAAGATGTTACAGAATCATTGGCTGTATTCTCCATGTTGTACTACCATCCCTATGACCAACTTATATTATGACTGAGATTTTTATGCCCCTTTATCCCCCTCACCTTCCCCCACTCACCTACTCAACCCCCTCCCCGATGGTAACCACAAGTCACTTCTCTGTTTAAGTCTACTGCTATTTTTGTTCATTTTGTTTTGTTTTTAAATTCTACAACTAAGTGAAGTCATGTGGTATTTGTTTTTCTCCACCGGGCTTATTTCACTTGGCATAATACCCTCTAGGTCGATCCATGTTGTTCCAAATGGCAAGATTTCTTCTTTTTTCAAGGCTGAGTAATATTGTACTGTGTATACATACCCACATCTTCTTTATCCATTCATCTGTTGATGGACACTTAGGTTGCTTCCATATCTTGGCTATTGTAAATCATGTGGCAATAAAAATAGGGTGCTTATGTTTTGAAACATGGATTTTGTTTTCCTCAGATAAATTCCTAGGAGTGGAATTACTGGGTCAAATGGTATTTCTATTTTTAGTTTTTTGAGGAACTTCTATACTGCTTTCCACAGTGGCTGCACCAATTCGCATTCCCACCAACAGTGCAGGAGGGTTTCCCTTTCTCCACATCCTCACCAACACTTGCTATTTCCTGTTTTTTGGAAGCAGCCAGTCTCACTGGTATGAGGTGATATCTTATTGTGATTTCGATTTGCATTTCCCTGATGATAAGTGATGTGGAGCATCTTTTCATGTGCCTGTTGGCTATCTGTATTTCTTCTTTGGAAAAATGTTTCGGTCCTCTGCCCATTTTTTAATCGGGTTAATTGGGGTTTTTGATGTTGGTTCATTTTAGTTTATATATTTTGGATGCTAACCCCTCATTGGAAAAATCATTTATGAATATATTCTCCAATACTGTAGAATGACTTTTTGTTCTGTTGGTGGTATCCTTTGCAAACAGAGCTTTTTAGTTTGTTTTATTTCCACTTACTCATTTTTTTACTTTGTTTTACTTGCCCAGGAAGATGTGCCCCAAAAAAATTGCTCATGATTATGTTCAATAGATTTTTGCCTATGTTTTCTTCTAAGAGTTTTATGGTTTCATGTCTTATATTTATGTCTTTAGTCTATTTCAAGTTTACTTTTGTATGTGTAGATACAGTAATCCAGTTTCACTGTCTTGCACACAGCTGTTTTTCCCATACAACTTATTGAAGAGACTGTCTTTTCCTCGTTGTATATTCATGTCTTCTTTATCATATTTTAATTGACCACATATGTGTGGGTCTATATCTGGGCTTTCTATTCTGTTCCACTGATCTATGGGTCTGTTTTCATGCCAGTACCAAACTCTTTTGATTACTGTAGCTTTGTAGTATAGCTTGAAGTCAGGGAGCATAATACCCCCAGCTTGGATCTTTCTCAAGATTGCTTTTGCTATTTAGGATCTTTTGTGGTTCCATATGAATTTTAGGATTATTTCCTCTAAAAAATGTCATTGGTATTCTGAAAGGGATTGCACTGAACCTGTATATTCATACATGGATTTTTGACCACACGGGGTCGGTGGGGTCAGTGCCCCTATCCCTGAATTGCTCAAGGGTCAACTGTATATATCTGAGCTCCTATAACCCTTGGAATTTCCTAAGTGATGAAAGTCATAAAGGTGAAAGGAGCATCTGTCGTTATTCATAACAAACCCCTTATAACCACACCTGAGGTATGTTAATGAGGTGCTTCTTAGAGAGCCCCTAAAAAACACAGGATGAGACCTGGAAGGCGGGGGACCCAACCATAAGATTGGAGGATGGGGACTTGCAGCCCTCTTCCACCAACCCGACCTCCTCGAGGGAGGGGAACCAGAGTTGAGCTAATCACTAATGGCCAATGATTTAATCAATTATGCCCAGTAATGAGGCCTCTATAAAAGCCCTAACAGAAGGGGTTTGGAGAACTTCCTTGCTGGTGACCATGCAGAGATGTGGGAGGGTGGTACACCCAGAGAGGGTGTGGAAGCTCTGAGCCCCCTTCCTCCACATCCTGCTGTGCATCTCTTCCACCTGGCGGTTCCTGAGTTGTATCCTTTTATAATAAACCAGTAATCTAGTGAGTAAACTGAGCCACTCTAGCAAATTATCAAACCTGATGATTCTTTCAGAGGGTCATGGGAACCTCTGATCTGTAGCTACTTGGTCAAGAGCACAGGTGACAGTGAGGGGCTGTGAATTGTATCCAGTGAGGAGGTGGGGGCGGTCTTAGGGGACTGAGCTCTTCAGCTGTGGGATCTGACGTGCTCTCCAGGTACACATGTCAGAATGGAGTTGAACTGTAGGACACTCAGTTGGTGTCTACAAGGAACTGCAGAATTGCTTGGCGTGGGGAACACCCTCACCACGCACACCTGGTGTCAGAAGTACTGTAAGTACTGTAGCAGTAAAGAGCACTGCAAAGGAAAAGAGGTTTTCCTTTCACCCCATAACATGCCCTTCAAAGCACCCTCAATTTGTCCTTCAAAGCACTTGCCAACTATATGACTATATACAACCCAGGAGTCTCCCTACAGTCTCATCCTCCCCCCAAGTCCATCCATGCCACACCCTTAAACTCATTAGCAAGTCCTGTTGACTACATCCAAAAGATGTTCCTTTCACTTCTGTCCATCTCTACCCCTACCTCCAGAGCCCCAGCTGCCACCATCACCCAGCCACAGGGAGGCTGCGCGACATGGGCTGCGGCTCTGTGCGTCACCCAAAATAACCAGCATGACCTCTTAAATCAATAACTAGACCACAACCTGCTTTAAATTTTGCAGTTGTTTCCTGTGCCCTTTAGACTAAAACCCACTCTTGGGTCAGATACCTACACTACCAGATCTCCGTCCACCTCTTCACCTCAGCCTCACCTCCCTCCCTACACCACTCGGCAGCAGCTACCCTGGCCCTTTTGTTCCTTGCACTTGCCAAGATATTCCCATCCCTTTGCCTTTGCAGTTTCCTCAACCTGGGATACCTTGTCCCCAAACAGTTGAATAGCTGAGAACTGAGAGACAGCTTAGTTCTCAGCTCAAATGTCCCTTCTGCAAAGAAGCCTCCCCTGACCATCTTATCTAATGCTGGCTGCCTCCTCCCGCACCTCCCAAGTTGTGCCTTATCATTCCACCGGCCACTACCACAGCGGTTTGCTGACGTGTGTATTATGTAACACCTCCCCTAGCAGAAAGTGAGCTCCATGAGAACAGGGGCTGGGCCCAACTCCTGGCACCTAGGAGAGAACCTGGCATGTCATAGGCATGATTAAATATCTAGAGAAAAAATGGGCATATCTGGTTAGATTTTCTCTCTCATGGGCAAGGTATTAGGCTCCTTGCTGTAACCAGTGGATCATGCACATTATCAGACACTAAAATACTTGAAAGAAGGAAAGAAAGAGAGTACATGGGGACAGAGGGGAAGAGGGTAGAGAGACAAAGAGCAAAGAAAGTGAATGTGTTGTGTAAGGACACCAATGGGTGGAACCTGGTGGCGATTATTCACAACCCTTCCCACGGTCTAACACACCCTTGCCTTGTCCTCCCCTTTCCTTTCTGTATTTTCTTTTCTCTCCTTCTCTGTTCTCCTTCTCCTGTCTCATTTTGTTTCAAGCAGCCTCTGCTTTGAGCAGAGAAAAGATGGAAGCCCTACAAGTAGCTTTCATGGCCAGAAAAGGTCAGTAGCCATGAAATCCAGGTCTCCCCTACGCGTACCACATCTCTCAGGAAATAAGTGGGCCTCCCTTCATGTATAACAATGAGGCTTGGCTTGCTTAGAAGAGAGTTTATTTTCTCAATGTGCTAAGTAACCAAGGGCAGGAACGTGTGCCCAGGGGTCATTCTGGCTGTCATACTTGGTCCTCCTTCCCAGTGGGGCACAGAGTAAGTGAACTGCTCAAGTGCTGTGGATTTTCTGCTCCATAAGAACAGTGCTGGCCTTCTTCCAAAGCATTTCAGAGACTATCTGGTCTCCTAACTAAACAATTGCCTCAAAGAAACCAATCATTTCCAGTTCTTTATTTTGAGAGGGCCCATATTTCTCTCATATTTTTCTCATATTTATTGATCAAATGGTTGTTAACAACAATAAAACTCTGTATAGGGGAGTCAATGCTCAATGCACAATCAGTAATCCACCCCAAGTGTAATTCTCGTCAGTCTCCAATCTTCTGAAGCATAACAAACAAGTGAACAAATTACATGGTGAACAAATTCTTACATAGTGAATGAGTTCTTACATGGTGAACAGTACAAGGGCAGTCATCACAGAAACTTTCGGTTTTGATCATGCATTATGAACTATAAACAATTAGGTTAAATATGAATATTCATTTGATTTTTATACTTGGTTTATATGTGGATCCCACATTTCTCCCTTTATTATTATTATTATTTTATTTTTAATAAAATGCTGAAGTGGTAGGTAGATGCAAGATAAAGGTAGAAAACATAGTTTAGTGTTGTAAGAGAGCAAATGTAGATGATCAGGTGTGTGCCTGTAGACTATGTGTTAATCCAATCTAGACAAGTGCATTAAAACATCCACAGATGCAGAAGATTTCTCTCAAAGCAGGGGGGGTGAGGTTCTAAGCCTCACCACTGTTGATCCCCAATTTCTCACCTGATGGCCCCCCTGTGACTGTGCCTGCCTTAGGTTGTTCCTCCCTTGAGGAATCTTACCCATCTCTGGCTAACCAGTCATCTTATGGGGCCATACAGGGAGATGTAAAGTTGGTAAGTGAGAGAGAAGCCATATTGTTTGAAAAGGTTAGCTTTTTACTTCTTTGCAGATTTGTGCCCTGTGGCTTCTATGCGCAGCATTTGCCTTGAGGTATCTTTACCACTTGGAGGAATTATGATACTCGGTAAATTCGATATGAGGCATGAATTCTATTTAAGGGTTGTAATTAGAAAGGAAGAAGAAAAGCTATAGAGGTTGCAGATGGAAGAAAACATGGGAGGATTATTTCTTTGACAAATCTTCTTGTAGAGTAACTTAAGCATGTATAGGTTTTAAACTACTAATTAAATTCTGCACACACATTAACATAATAGGAATACAGTTACATAACCAAACCAGATCTATAATTACCAGCCATCTCCAGTGAAACCAAGAAAACCACTTAGGCACCCTAGGCATTTGTGAAAATTTGTCTATGATATGATGGATATTGTCCAACTGTACTTGAACAGTCTGAGAGAAATCAGACAAATTAAAACAACCCATTCCTGGGAACTGTTCACATCCCGTATGTTCTTTTAACAATAGATAGTCTGTAGTTGTAAGATTTTGGAGCGCTATAACTTGCACTTCTCCTAATTCTTGGTTGAATTCCAACAGTCTAGATTCAGTCAAATTTGTTGTTTTACTGAAAGCACTGGCCGGCTTAGATATCTCCTTCTTCATTCCAATGGCAAGTCCAGGAACTGGTGGGATGGATGCAGCTACAACTCTAGCATCGCCTGGATTTTTGTTGAGGTTTTTTGATGATCATCTTCTGGTATGACTCTTTCAGAGAGTGCTGATGTTGGAAGTTCTTCTTCACATCGTATCTTAGTTCATTTTCTGTGTAGCCAAATTAGGCTTTGATCCTCTGTATAAACACAAACCAACCCTTTGCCCACACTTTGATATGCCCTTTATACCATTGTGTAGAACTCATTGGAGGTCACCACACAGGAACTGCTTTTTTTTTTTTAAGAGAAAGGAATATTATCAGAAAAGTGTGCCTCCATAGCCAATCATCTGACACCCTGTAAGTGATCAAAATTAAGGACATTTAAAGCATGCATTAATCGTTGATTTACAGTTAGTTTTATCCTATCAAGGAGTAATCCCCCTTTTCTTTCTTTCTTTCTTTCTTTTTATCTGTAATCTACACTTACATGAATAATATTATGTTTACCAGGCTCTCCCCTGTACCAGGTCACCCCTATAAACCCCTTTACAGTCACTGTCCATCAGCATAGCAAAATGTTGTAAAATCACTACTTGTCTTCTCTGTGTTGTACAGCCCTCCCCTTTCTCCCTTCCCCCTGTGCATGCTAATTTTAATACCCCTTTTCTTCTCCCCCCCCCCCTTATCCCTCCCTACCCACCCATCCTCCCCAGTCCATTTCACTTTGGTACCTGTTAGTCCATTTTTGGGTTCTGTAATTCCGCTGCTGTTTTGTTCCTTCAGTTTTTCCTTTGTTCTTATACTCCACAGATGAGTGAAGTCATTTGGTATTTCTCTTTCTCTGCTTGGCTTATTTCACTGAGCATAATACCCTCCAGCTCCATCCATGTTGCTGCAAATGGTAGGATTTGCCCTCTTCTTATGGCTGAGTAGTATTCCATTGTGTATATGTACCACATCTTCTTTATCCATTCATCTACCGATGGACATTTAGGTTGCTTCCAATTCTTGGCTATTGTAAATAGTGCTGCGATAAACATATCCAGTTCTTTTTTAAGGCTGTGTTTTACTTGCTGATTAATGGACACAAGGCAATGTAATTTATTTTCAAGTGTTTTCTTGAAAGTCTGTGCCCATAAAATTCACGAGAAGTTGGAAAGACTGAAACTTTATATCTTACACAATTTTGTTTGTACAAAAATGCAAGTTAAATATACACAAAGCAATGATAATTTTATGTAAATCTGTTTTATGTGATCTTCAGTTATATATAAAAGTTTCTTGGTTTGGTTATTTGTGAAAATACCAATACCAGATTGAATTACTATCTATTGGCAAAGGATCCAAAGAGCTTACGTCAGCCTTAATCTTATACACAGTTAAGTGCATTTCCTATTTTGAGATCACCTAAACACTGGAATAAAGAAAAAGAAAAAACTGAAAGGGCAGGATGTCCATGAACGAACAAATCATTTGGCTGTCATGTATCATAAAGCACAACACCCCCCCACACACAAGCATGTACCCACAGTCAGTCATAAAACAAAGCTTAATGACAGGCTACTTCCAGTTTGATCCTCAGCTTTACATTTTTTCTTACTTCATCAAATGAATAACTTCTTGTCACCTTCCCATTCTGTGGGAAGATCCCAGTATGGAAAAGATCTGGACCATAGTCCTCTAGGTCTCCTTTTCCTTCTACAAGTATAACAAAATTCTCTGCTGGTGTCCTATGTGAAAATAATCGGCCTTTTTTTGGACCTTTTGTTGAGATCAGCAACTAGGTCCTTAAAGACATTAACCCCAAGGCCACTGGTTACCACATAACTACACTTGAAGGAACTATTCAAGAGATGTCTTGTGAGCGTCTGAAGCACGCCACCACCAGAATCGAAGGTAGTATTTTCAAGACTCCATTTGTTTGGCTTCTTGCCTTCTACAATCTCTTGTAAGGTATTAATATCTACTCCATCTCCTTGAATAATTTTAAGAGAAGGAGACAGCAACTTGTAGCTCTTTGAGTGCTTAGTAACAGGGAACTTCTTATCTAAAATATCCAAAACCTTTCATACAGTGCCAAGAGTATTTCCAGAATTGGGTCTGATTATCAGTGGTGCAGCTCTACTTCCTGATAATATTAAATGTCTTAGATCTTCACCCATATTTTCTCACAGGCATTAAAAATGTCATAGCTATCACTGACCACAGATGCAGGCACTGATGAAAACTGTGTTACTACTTGTTCAAAAGCATCTTTTTCATTGTCTTTCCCCCAAACTGTTATGGTACTGTGCTCTGCCGCTGCAACAGAATAACCTGCTATAGGATCTTTTGTTCCATAGTATTTTTTAATTAAGGCAATTCCCGCTACTGTGTCTGAGCCTTTGAAGTTAACCAAGTGAGCAGGCCCTCCTATGCCAGCAGTCTCTTGAGAAGAGACTCCTCTGTAGCCAAAGTCATGTAACTTGTATTTCAGACCATCTAAGTTACCAGAGGTTTCTAACGAATATTTGGCCAATATCTTTTTCTGCTCTGTAGAATTTGTAGCCACTCATTGAATACCAGGACTGAACAAGAACAGTCCCAATCCAATCAGTAAGCCAGTAGCACTCTGGGTCTGTGTTTTCCACTGTGAAGAGAGCATTTCCTTGGGCAATGACAGAGCCTTCTCATATCCAACTATTTTTACTGGTAATCACTGAAAATCATAAAAATCCTAAATCAGGTCACTTTCTGGGCAATTTTAAGTCGTCTCCTCCTTTTCAAATACAAAGAATACAAGTCCCCAAAATGCATGGAAGTAAATGGCCATTAAGTAAGTGAATGTCAGAAGACTGAATAACTGTTATTTTATTTGATATAAATAAGAGGGAAAAAAACAACAGGAGATTTAGGAAAGACACAGCAGAGCAAAGGAAAAGTGAGAGTACATGAAACACTCAGAGAAAAGTGTGCCTTTGAAAATGACCTAATGCAACATCCAGAAGAAAAATATAGAAAGTGTTTTGGTGTCCATAATGAAGAATGAGAGGGCAGAGTTTCTGAGCAACTAAAGTAACAGCAGAAAAATCACAGGAAAAGAACAAGGCAAGACGGAACAGCAACGGAAGAGGAATTCCAAAGAAAGCAGAAGCAGGCTTCGTGCTTCACAGATCTATCAAAGGTCCAACCCTGGTTTGCCCTCGCTATGCGTCCTCTGAAAAGACCAACCAGAGATTGTAACTCCCCTCCTGGGGTTCTTTTAAGTATTAAATTAAAAAATGTACGGGTGAGCATCACACCTAACGGACACTCTGTAACCAGTGGCTTCCCTAAATCCTGATTATTATGCTCATTTCAACCTCTAAGCAGGGTTCATTCTTGTTGCGTATGTTCTAACCCATTCAATCCTATTCATCCTTCAGAGTCCATCAAAAGGCACACCTCCTCCAAGAAGCACAGGGACGTTTCTCCCCTTTCTGATTGCTCACTGCAATTAGTACTCTCAATAAAACATTATTACTTGACAATAAGTCTGCCTTCCTTGAATCTCTAAAATGCTGATATATAAACGCCCAAAGGGAACTTTTCTGAGGTCAGAGTGTGCAATTATATATATTTTTATATCATCCATAATGCTGGGAAATCTTGAGCTCGAGATAACATGTTAAACTGGACTCTCTGGCTATAAAGAACAAACAGGAAGGGTCTGGCCAACTTTTCAGTGATTGTCTGCTGATAGATCCCAGCCTCCACATTTACATTCTGTAGAACCACCGTTGCATTGAACCTCCTTCAAGGGGGATGGGAAGCCCAGAAGCCAGCAAGAAGGCTAGAAGAAATACTAAAGGGCAGAGATGACAGAAGTGACTGGTTAACTGGGGCCTGTAATGGGAAAGAGAGGGTGTCTGTGGCTTTTGCTGTTTTGTGATCTCAGGGTAACTGTGGCAATGGTAGGCTAGTTGCCAGCATACAAATTTGCTGAATCTTTAGGAGATACCTTCTAAACACAGTCCATTCTTACCTATATTCTTACCTATATTGGGCTTCAAAGGGGCTTTGCACAAAACTCTGACCTAGAGAAAGCTGAGCCAATGGCGATGGGAGGTTTTCAGAGGTTTTACTGGCTTCAGGCTGAATCTGAAAAGAAATGAGGAAAGGAAGCACAATTAGATACATTTCCTATCACTCCAGCACGTCCAGGCCAGTGAGCCTTTGGCCTACTCCTGGGCCCACATCGCCCCTCACTGGGCCTGGGTTCGGCAGAATCCAGACCTTCATGTTGCCTTTACCATAATTCACTGCTCCTCCACTCACTTGAACTCATTAAGAGAGAATGTGTTGAAAGAGCTGAAGCAAGAACCTTGGAGAATGTGCACACACACTCACCCAGCCTGAAGTACTGCCTCTGGACTCATTATCCCATCCTTCATCTCCATCCTGCTGGGGCTTGTGTTTCTGGACACCTCCTGTACATGTCATGTGGGCGTGCTACTATCACTTCAAACATGTTGCACCAAATCTTCCCATCTTCCCCATCCACATCTTCCCGTGAGCCAGTCTTCACATGTGGGCTGTTTTTCCCAGACAATCCAGGCTTTGCCCCTTAGTGCACTGCACACACCTCCTTCACTTCACTTATCGGTCCTACTGACCCTTCCTCATGTTCTCTTCTGCATCGGTTCCCTTTGCTGCGTGGCAAACTACCCCAGACTAGTGGCTTAAAACAACAGAAATCTATTCTCTCTCACATCTTGAGATCAGACACCCCAAATCAGTGCCCCAGGCCAAAATCAAGGTGTTAGCAATGCCACGCTCCTTCCGGACGCTCTTGAGAATATACTCCATGCCTCTTCCAGTTTCTGGCTGCTGTGGGAATTCTGCGGTCTGTGGTCACACTGCTCCAGTCTTCAAGGCCAGCATCTTCAAAGAGCCGGGAAAATGAATGCGTGTGAAGTGTTTGGGGTGAAGTATACCAATATTTGCAATGTAAATTACAGTGCATCATTTAAAAAAAGATGATGAAAAAAATAGATGGAGTGATGAGTAGATAGAGGGATGGAGAGATGGATAAATGTGGTAAAGCAATTTTATTAAAATGTAAATCATAGAATCTAGGTTCACTGTATGATTAATTCAACTTTTCCATATGCTTGCAATTATCCGTAATAAAACAGTGGGATAAACAAGAGGGACAAATACTCAGAAAGGTTGCTCTTACTTGTCCTTCTATTTTATGAAGCACAATTTGACCAGAGTACAGGATGTGCAGAGGGAAGTAGAAAACAGGGCTGGAGAGCAAGTCCGGTGCCATGCTGGGTGCAGCTCTCAGTGTCCTAAGGATGAGCACCTGGGTCAGGACACAGCCTAGTACCAGGGCTAAGAACTACATCCTGGAATTGGATGGCCAGGGTTCAAATCCCTGCACTGCTGCTTATCTGTGGGAGTTATTCAGCCTCTGATTCAGTTAAATAAATTACTTTATCTCTTTGTTTAATGTTTCCCAACTGTAATAAAGGGATTATGAATGATAGTATTTATCCGATAGGGACTTTTCAAAATTTCAACAGTGAATATACACAAAACACTTGGAAGAGTGGCCGGCACACAGTGAGCACTACCGAAATGTTTGTTCTGGTTACACAGTGGCGAGTATCTGATGTTTGGGACCTAGGCGGTAGCTACATGCACGAGGGATGCTTTAGCTTGATAGCCAGGCACAGGATGAAGGAGGTAAGTCTGGAATTAGCACACAGGGTAGGAGGCTTGAAGGTCAGGGCCAAACAAGGTTGACTAGACCAGGAGCCATGAAAATGGAAAGGAGGGGTTGGCCCAAGACCTAACCGTGTATGCAGCTCGTAACAACACCTGCTGGGGAGCAGGGGTAGAGTGAGGGAGGAGAGAAACAGGGCCAACACCAGGCTTCCAATCTGGTGCCTGGAGAACGTTCCATTACAGAAGAGGAAATTATCAAAAGGAGAAATGGGTCAGGAAAGGGCCTGCGGAGTTGGAGGGCAATCAACACCCAGGCAGAGACATCTCACAGCAAACAGACAAGGGCTCAGCGGAGAGAGGGCTCATCCCCCTTGGACGCAGGGGGGACGCTGGCATTTGTGGCTGCCCAGGATTCACTCCTCCTCTTTGGCAGAAGCACCCCTTTCGAACACTGAATTCAGCCCATGGGGAAGCGGGCAAGGCTCTTTAACCAGGGGTCCTGCCCTCCCTTACGAAGGGTCAGGCCCAAGACCCCTGCTGGACCGGTGAGACGTGCCTGCCCTGCACTTGAATCCTGACCAAAATGACCACATGCGGAGACATAGATTCTAGCAGCAGTGTCCAGGCCAGAGAGCAGAGCAGTTCCTGCCACTGCCAACCACAGCCTGGAGCTGATTCTCAACCGTTCCGGGCCTGGTGCTTCAGCCTTCCCTTGGACCCTGTGTGCTGGCCTTGGCCTTTTGATAAACTCCCTTCTTCTCTGATTCAGCGGAAGTTGACTTGCAACCGAGACTTCACCCTGACTGCAGGCTGCTAGGACATCACGGTGATGATGCAGCACGCTGGGAGTGGCAGGGGAAGGGGTCCCCAGGGACAGGGTATGGGAAGAAAATCCAGAACGAGGCTGCAGTGAGAGGCAGCAGAGGGTCATTCCCAAAGCATGGACTGTGAGGTCAGACCAGGCTGGCTCTGCTCTGCTGGCCAAGTGACCCTGAATCTCTCTGAGCTTCATTCCACATCAAAAAGGAAAAGCAGGGCATCTACCTCATGGAGCCGTCATTAAAATAAAAAATGGTGATGTGTATGTCCTGCCTGGCACACAGTAGGTGCTTAATAAATGTTAGCATCCTGGTCCTCTCCCCAACCTCATCCCTCTCTTAATTCTGCCCGAGTAGCACTCTCTGTCAGATAAACTGGCAACAAGATCGTTTGTGTGATGGTGTCTATAGGGCAGTAAAAATACGCCCTTTTGGCCAGATGAAAACATTACAACAACTGAGAAGAAAGTGGTTCTTCCCGTTTCAAATAAATCTAGCTATATGACTTTCACACATTTGAAACAGAATAACCTCAAAGAGAAAAATCACTCAGAGTTACACAGAGGGATAGTCCCCTTCCCTTCTTGGAGGGGGAAAATGAAGTTTTCTACCAAATAATCCCAATGGTCCTGCTGTTTACCTTCAAGTGTTCACAGCCGGGCCTCCACAGGCAGCCCAGTTGCCTGAGAGAAAATGTCAGAAGGGGCTTTGACCCCAGACAGAGTAAAAGATCTTTTTTGGCTTCAATCAGGTCAAAAATTAAGAGCCAGGCAAACTCCTCACTCTGGCCCACAGCCACCCCCGTTCTTGCCTGGCTCGTGGCCACTGCGGCTCCCTGGCGGCTCCCAGGCCCACTAGAGGAACAGGAAGCAGCTGGCGTGGCCAGGGACAATGAGCGAGGGGCAGAGAGGGGCCTGAAATGAGGCTGAGGGGTTGGCAGGCCCAGTCAGGTAGGGCCCAGTAGGGCCCAGTCAAACACGTAGCAGGCCGGATTTTGTTCAACGTACAACAGGAAGCCACCGGAGAAATTTCAGCAGGAGAGTGATGTGATCTTACTCCCTTTCTAAAGAGGTCACTCTGGCTGCAGTGTGAACATACATATAGTAAAGGGGCACAGTGGAAATTGGAAGACCAATAATCGGTGCTTTTATATGGGTCTTGGAGTTGTGAGAGAATTACTCACAAGCCCTCTTGGCTTAAATAGACGTAGTGCCATCTTAAAGGAAGCTTGGGGTGGAGGGGGGATGTACCATAGTTGGGAGCAAAGGCTACAGAGCAGTGACTCTCAACCAAGGGTGCTTCTGTCCCCCCTCGGGGCGCTTGGCAATGGCTGGAGACACTCTGCTTATCAGTCACAGCTGCAGGGGCCACTGGCATTCAGTGGACAGGGGGATGCTGCAAATGTTCTAATGCACAAGACAAAGAGCTCTCCATCCCCTAACTTCGAATGTCAGCTGAGGCTGACACCCTGTTCTAGAGCCATAGTTCCCAGCTTTGGATCCTGGCTCTCCCACTGCTTTGCTGTGTGACTCAGGGAAAGTTACTTACACTCTCTGTGGCCCTCCCCACCCTTATGGCCGATGCCTTTTCTGCCACCAACGGATAGAAGAGGAAGACTGAAAAGCAGTTTAGAAGGCTGCCTATATCCCTCTTACTCTCCAGATGGGAAGATCTGCCTGGCACAGCCAGCGAGGGTGGTGGGGGGACCAGGACAAGAGGCCTGCCCTGTGTGGCCAGCAGGAAGACAGTCATGACAGGAAAGGGACCCACACACTGCTGTGGAAACAGACAGACTCAGGTTCAATTCTACTTCCCTGAGTAGAAGGTGAGTAACATAGGACAACTCACTTAACTTAAATGTTCATGAACTATAAAATATGAGCTGTCCTTGCAAATATGAAGGCACGATAACTCCTTAATTTATTATCCCCATTCGAGAGTTTATGCGTCAGTAGTGAAATTAAGTTATGAAAAGCATCCAGTTGTGACACATAACATTCAATGAAGAGTATCTTTACAAAAAAAATACATTATTATGACTTCAAAATGTGTTCACTTGAAGATTATGGAATATACAGTGTGGTGGACATGTGTATCTGATCAGCATTCCTTTCTTTGAAGAAGCAATGAGGCCCAAATCTATAAAAGCCCTCTTTGGTTGTATGATTTGGGTGGAGTTTGCCGCTCTACACACATGCAACCCAGCTGTGCTCAATCGGAATATTCCATTCCGCTGGCCACCTGCCCGCAGACAGGGGACAGGGGAACTGCACTGGGACACTCACTGTGGACTTTGTCTGGAACCCCAAGCTCTGGAGACTGTCTGAGCACTGCAGGGGCCCCTCCTGCCACCATGTGGGCAGAGGCAGCCTGAGAACGAAGCCAGAGACAAGAGCTAGAGAACTGAAGACTTGGTGACATCATCTAGGCCCTTGGTACAGCCAAAACTAAAGCGGGATTAGCCCTTGGATTTACAAGTTATAAAAGCCAAGAAATGTCCTTTCCTTTGTTGGATCAAGTTATATTTCTATCACTTGCAACTAAAAGGGTCTGAATAAGATAAACAGAAAATCGCTATACATACCAGAAAAATCCCCCATTATCCCACAACCCAGAGAAACCACTGTAACCTTTGAAAGTGTGGTCCTCCCAGGTTCTGTTGTGGTGTTGCTTTTCTTTGTTTCATTTGTGTGTTTTGGGGGTGCCTGGGGTGGTTTTTTTTTTTTAAATAAGCAAATAGGCTTTAAAGCTACACCCTCTTGGACTTGAATCCTGACTTAGTCCCTTTAGCTCTGTTGCTTTGGGAAGGTTACCCAACCTCTCTGATTCTTGCATTACCCATCTATAACCTGGGAATAATAACCCTAGCAGCACTTGGTAAATGACAATAGATACTCATACTGTATTGTGTGTAACAGCCCACAAGGTGATCTAAGGAGTACAGAGTCTGTATAATCATTACTTCCCTTGTCCCCTGCACCTCACCTTCTGCTGTGTTGGGTGTGAGGACCGCTTGTGTGGCTGCCATACTCTGAGCTTTTAATCACATTATATTGTTTAAAATAGGTCTGTGCTCATTTGACACACGTATGGTTATGTTCTCCTTTTCTTAAAATTATAACTTGTCACCTTAAGAGACAAAGAAATAAAGATAATAGCAGGCTATGTGATCAAATTTAAAAAAAAAGCTTCCTGAGACATTCACTTAAAAAAAATTATGTATATGGAAGGAATGCAACATGGTAATTTGATATACATACAAAGTGAGATGATTCCTGCAATCAAATGAGGATGTCATCTCCTCTCATAGTTACCTTTTCGTGCGTGTGCCGAGAGTGCCTCAAATCTACTCTCTTAGCAGATCCCCAGTACTCGGTACAGCACTATTAACCGTAGTGATCAGGCTGCGTGTTACATCCCACCCACGTGCAGCTGACATTCATTCGTTGTTACTCTAGAGTCATGGGCTATAAGCTAAAAATGAATGGATGGGAAAGTGACAGCTGAAGGACTTACACTTTTTCAAAGCATTTTTTTAATTGATTCACAACAGGGTGGGGAAAAAAGTGTCCAGATTTAAAACAAACAAAAGAAAAGCCTGGTAAAGCTGTTCTTGGAGCTGCACCTGGATTAATTTTGAGACACATCAGAAATAATATGTGATTAACTATCAAAGCTTGTGAAACACAGTTAAATTAAAATGGATATTGTTTCAAGAACTTCACACACTCTTACTTTCTTAAGTGAGGGATTAAAGGATAGCAGGAGAGCAGAACCCAGCACGGATCTTTATTTGGCAAAGCCCATAAAGAATATACATCACTGATAAATCAATTAACTGTGGCTACTCCAAATGATGGTAGTGTTTTCTTACTCCCAAACGTTTGAGGTTTCACCAAAATCTGGGAATACTAAGTGCACACATGTAAAGGTCACCCATCACCTGTGTCCTGACAGAAAATAGTGGGGATTTTGTAGGATATGTACCTGAGAACACACTGGTAGCATTAAAATGGTACCATCAGAAAATGATGGGACAGTACTCAATGGCCTCAGAGGACCATTCTAATGCACAGAATACAGACAATTAGGTGATTTTCGAACTTGAAGCCAAAAGGAAACCCTATTCACTCTATTACTGGGAATAGAGAGGGAGAGAAATACGCCATGCTGTGTGTACAACAGAGCTAAGAAAAAGGAGTACGGAACAGCGCTGGGCATGCAGCAGCCAGGACACACGGGAATCTGAGAATCTGAATTTCAAGATCCAGTTTTGAGGAGTTGAGTATACATTCAAGTGAAAACAAGAAAATCAAATACAACGTGCTGCCTGCAGAGGGACTGACCTTCTCGGGCACTGGCCCTCGGCAGGAGCTCTCCAAGTCCTTGTGCACGCGATCCAGCAACCAGAGCAGGAACTCCAGGGCGTCGTGCTGGGAATGGCCTTGGAACTGAGAGCCATACCTGGAAACAGCATTCTGAAAGGGAGGAAATAATGCCAGAGGGTCAGTGTGACCCTTCCAACAACCAAATAAGGGCCTATAAGCACTAAGTCTACCAGTGGTCACCATTCAGCCCCAACCTGGAATGACTGCGTGGAGCAGCATGCAGTGAGAAATTCCCTGCTGAAGCCAGCTCTTTTTGGGTAGCGTCCCCAAACGCTATACGGGCTTTCTGTATAGGACAGAGCACCTTCCCCC
The DNA here is from genome assembly GCF_040802235.1 of Manis javanica. NCBI lineage: Eukaryota > Metazoa > Chordata > Mammalia > Pholidota > Manidae > Manis > Manis javanica. The sequence goes on along the minus strand of NC_133159.1, from coordinate 125,873,120 downwards.
ACCCCAGGAAAGACTGTTAATGTATGTCCTGCTTTTGAAAACCCACACGGTTGTCTCTGTTGAATGTGGGGATGCTGTTGACCTCTGCCCTCCCAACAGCTCTTGTTCCTTGTTTGATCACTGGGGGGTGAGCTTCCCAGGCTTGCCTCCACCAGTCTCTGTCTATGCTGTCTCTCTCTCTGTCTGCCCCACAGGGGTGCAGCCTCTTTTCCAAGTCTCTCCCTCAGTGGTTTCATTCACCCTCTCATAGTGAAGTGGACATTCTTGAATACCAAGCATGTACACCCCTTCCTGCCTCTTCCCAATATGCATGAAATCAAAGAAGTACAAACTTCTCTTTCTGTGATTGATCACAAGATGGTTGAGCTGGTCCTTCATTCCTACTAAGTGCCTACCAGGTTGCCGGATACTATTTTAGGGGCGAGGACACAACAAACAAGACGGACAAGAATCCCTGCTCTCACGGCACTTATATGCCCTCCGCCTATTAAACTGTGGAACTGTTTTGTCATTTTCTCTGTAAATGCTTATTCCCATTTTTTAAAGTTTATTTCAAAGGGTAATATAGGTACATACTTATGAAAAATTCAAAATATAAAGAAGGATGACAATGAAGAGTCTGCCTTCTGCCCAGCCCTCCCTGCCTGGATGCCCCTCCCCAGAGGGAGGCTGACTAGTTTCTCAAGCAACTGTCCCATGCACCTGAGCTTCTGGGAGTAAGCGAGTATGATCTGCACACAGTACGTGACAGTGGCTTGTCCCATCCTTACACTGCAGAGCCAGGCTTCAAGCCTCGTTCCACACAGATCTGTTCTTTTCTCATGCCCACAGGGAACAGTGTAAGCCAGGCTATGGCCCCTGGACAATCCTCAGCACCACCAATCACATCAAATAGCCTGGGCTGTTTTTCTTTCTTTTAACCTTCTCTTGGGATTTAAAGGAAACTTTCAGATGAGATGAAAGAAAAGTCAAGATTTAATTAATTGAAATACTGGCTCTGAGTCTATTCCAATCACACTAGCATAGGTTCACTAGGGAATCTAGTTCGGATTTTCCTTCCAAGCTTCTCTGCACTTTGATGTGCAGAGTAGGGTCTTGTGTTTTTTTCTTGGCCAGATTTAGCCAATAAAAACACACGATGCCCAGTGAAATTTGAAGTTCGGGCAGACAATGAATGTTTTTAGTATAAATTTGTCCCATGCAATATTTGGGATATCGTTATTCTAAGAAGTTGCTCATTGTTGATCTGAACTTCAAATTTAACTGAACATTGTCTATTTCACCAGCAACCCAACTCCTAGTCCTCCTCAAGCCTGTATCCTTAGTACCAACATTCTTTCCTTGGGGAGCAGCCAGTCCCTCCAACTCAAAAATCTCTAAAATCAGCACTTGCTTCCTCCTAACATCAGTCCTCCTTTACATTTTCTCTCCACCCACATCAGTCAGCTGTCAAGCCATCTGGATTTGGGTTCCAGATTTGTCTCCGCCTTGCCCCCTTCAGTAAAACCCCTTCCTATCATGGAGCTGCTCACCCAAATGACAATACTCACCTTCAAAGGTGCCCGGACCCAAGACTGTCCCCTTGCCAACCACTGTCTGCACGGTAAAGCAGACCCGTTTCCCTCCAGAACAGCTGGATAACGGCATGCCCTCCTCCAAACCCTGACTCCTGCCACCTAACAATCCAGGCTTCCTCTCTGCTCCGGCCCCATCCGTGTCACTCACCACTCTCTGTGTTTCAAAGCCCCACGCCATCGAACCACTCAGTTGCCCCACATGTATGTTCCCACTTTTTCTTTCTTTCATGCAAAATCCAACCCCCATTGGATCTCTTGTCCCCTCCTGGCATGAGCCATGAGCTCTATTCTCTCACTTTATTTCTGAAGAAAATCCTGTACCTTGCTCTCCTAAAAAAAAAAAAAAAAAATCCAACCCCCTCCTGTTAATCATACTGATCCTTGAAGACTGCCACTCTCTTCATCTGAGCCTGACTATAAAGAATTTGACAACTTCAAAAAGATAGACAAGATAGGGTATTAAAAATATCCTTTTATATAAACATAGTAATTCTGCTTTGGGGGCTTTAGCCTAAGGAAATGAAAACTACAAGCAAAGATCTCTCTATGTATCAAAGTTACCTGAGGGACACTTATGGCACACTCAGATGGCCTTAAAAGTTATGCTTGAGTAAATGAGGGGAAAAAAAATGATCCTGTCATTTTTTTAAAAAGTATGTAAAACTATATATTTGAGATTTTAAAAATATATTTATAGACAGGAAGATAAAAGACTAGAAAATATAGGGCAAAATATTAACCAATAGTTGTCATAGAAGGATAGGACCATAGATGATATTTTTTTCATTTTCATTTGTACATTGAAAAAATATTTTTTTATTTAAATATAGTTACATACAATGTTATGTTAGTTTCAGATGTACAACAAATTGATTCAACAGTCATACACATTGTGAAATGATCACCATAATAAATGTACTTACCATCTGTCACCATACAAAGTGATTATAATATTATTGACTCTATTTCCCTATGCTGTGTTTTTCAACCCCATGGCTTATTTATTTTGTAATTGGAAGTTTGTACCCCTTAATCCCTTTCACCTACATTGTCCTTGTCCCAACCACACCATGGCAACCACCAATTTCTTCTGTATTTATGGGTCTATTTCTGTTTTGCTTATTTATTTGTTTTATATTCTTAAGATTCCACATGTAAGTGAAATCACATGGTATTTGTCTTTCTATGACTTGTTTCACTTGGATCTCTAGGTTCATCCAAGTTGTCATGAATGGCAAGACTGCATTCTTTTTTATGGCTGGGTAATATTCCACTGTCTATATGTACCACCTTTTCTTTATCCATTCATCTATTGAAATATACTGCCAATTTTTTTACAGTGAATATTGTTCTTTATTACCTTTTTCCAATTATAACAGTACCTGATGTATTTTAGAGAGTTTTGGCATCAAAAAAATAACTTTACCTACTGATACCTGCAAAAGACATACCCACAGAAAGTCTACTGGAATGTTACAATTGCACTAAAGCTAAATCTCACTTGGGAGGGATGAATGGAAATATATTTGGTATTTCTATCCTGCCACAAGGCACAGCTCTATCCATGTGTGCATTTTTTTCCTCCTTGACTACACTGATAATTTTTAAAATATTTTATACTAAAATTATTCCCAGTTATTTCATATTTCTGGTTGTTTCTGTGAATGAAATCAAATTTTTATGTATTCCAAGTGGTTATTGCTTTTGACTTTCTATCTTGTATCTGACCTCATCAGTAACACCAAGAATCTTAAAGTAAGAATTTCTAGAACCATTTAGTAATTTTCTTTCGGTTCAGTATTTTTTATTTCATTCCCATTTCATGTCTTACTGTTTTGTCCAGAACTTCTAAAACCTAAGAGTGATGAAGAAGGCATTCTTATTTTTAAAAAGCAATGCCTCTAAATCTATCACTTGAGCATTCTGTGTGCCTAAAATTGTAGGGCTAAAACTGATCCTTATGTACATAAGCTAAGATAAATTCCAGATCGTTGAAATCCTTATTATGACCACATGAAAACTATATATGCATGACAGAATATTATTAAAAGGTATAATATAAATAGACCTAAAACTCCCAGTATCTGCGTAGGGAGAAGAAAAAGAGACTTTGGTGAAAATATCTGCAGCAAATACAACAAGGGTGGAGGAACATATAGAAATAAGTAAAGAGAACACCAAGACCAAAGCAGAATGAACAGACAATTCCAAGAGCAGTTTTACACCCGGGGAGGAGACATGGAAAAATCCTATACCTCACTCCTAATCAAAGAAATAAAAATGACATTTCCCTTCTGTTCAATAAGCTTAAAAAAAGGATACCAAACACCCAGGAAAATATATATCACTGGTGTGTCTGAAACTTGATGTAATTATTTGGAAATGAATTTTTCAAGGCAGGTGCTAAAAATAATCAAGCCAAATAATGTTGATTTTTAAAGTAAAAAATGATAAACATTTTAAATTAGGATGTTATTAGGTACACACACATCAAAACTCATCAAATTCTACAGTTCAAATCAGTGCATTTTTATTTATCTATGAGAAAAAAGGAAATCCTGCCACTTGCAACAACATGGATAGCCCTTGAGGTCATGATGCTAAGTGAGAGAAGTCAGAGTAAGACAAATACTATAGAATATCTACTATATGTGAAATCTAAGAAAACCAAAATCGAAAAGCAGAGAGTAAAATGGTGGTTTTCAGGGGCTGGAGGGTGGGAGCAAGGAGATGTTTAAGGGTCCAAATGTGCAACTAGTAAGTAACTAGACATGGAGACCTAACATAATATAGTGATTATAGACAACAAAACTGTATTATAAACATTAAACTTGCTAAGAGACTAGGTTTTAATTGTTCCCAACACCAGAAGAAAGGATAAATATGTGAGACAATAAGATGTTAGCTAATGCTAACTATGGCAATAAAAACGCATCCAGTGAATACTGTTGTACAGCTTGAACTTACACAGTGTTGTATGTCAGATATAACTCATTTTCACTGTACATAATTTATACCTCAATAAAGTTGGTTTAAAAAGCAAAAAACATTTAAAAATAATGAAATGGTCATATCTTTGCTTTCACCATGCAATTTCACTTCAAGGCATTAAAAATTAAATTTTACAGAATATTTAATGCGAAGAAAAAGTCTTATGATAATATTTAAGTAAAAAAAGCATGATAGAAAACCAGAATTTCCAATTATTTGTACAGGCTTTGAAATACATCAATATGTTTATGATGGTTATCTCTAGAAGGTGGAGTTCCAGATCAATTTTTTTACATTTTAGCACTTTCCAATTTTGCATAATACACGCATATTTAGTTAGATCATTAGAAAAGTAAAGTATTATAGATAATCCCATGGACAGGATTTCTTAAAATGTATTCATTCACTTGCTGTTAACACAGACAGTGGACCTACCATCTTTGGGAGACTGGGTGGCACCAGCCTCAGGACGGGCAGACACCACAACCCACTCCATTTGCCTGGTTGGGATCGGGGGTAACTCACTCCAGCATGGAGATCCCTCCTCAGTTTCCTGTCTTCCTCTCTCTGAAGCCAGTAATCCCTCCTGAAGACCAAACTCCTTAAGAAAACATTATGTGGCTTCTCCTCAGTCAATTCTTCAGCCCCTCCCACAGCCACATGGGCTTCCATTAATTCATTTCATCAGTCATTTATTCTGCACCACCAGCAGGGGGCCCCCTCAGCCCCACCTCCTCACCCTCCCATTAAGTTGACCCTTCATCCTCCAGAACTCAACTCCATGGTCACCTCTTCTGGGACACCTGGGGTGAGGGGGCACCTGCCCCAATCAATCACACCTTCTACCAGCCTTGCCAGAGCGCCCTGACTTCTTATTGCCTTGCGCTTGTCACCAGCTCTTATCCTGTGCCTGTGTGATTCTCTCATTAATGTCCATCCATCCCTCCCGCTGGACTATAAACTTGGGACAGCGGCCCCAGGTTCCGGTTTTGTATTTCTCGAGTATTGCATGCTCCCAGTACAGTGTCTGGCCGCTCAAGAAGTATGTGTTGGATGAATGAATGTTTCCTCATCTGTAAAATAAGAAGAGCCCACCTAGATTTCAATCAGCAGGGTTTAAAAGCCCAGATTCTGGAATCCTCCACTCCCTCCAAGGCTGGCTACCCCAAAAGTCCTGGAAACCCCAGATAATATCACCCTTGTTAACATATTCACAACTAGATCATCCTTCAATTCCCCAAGGCACCCAGGCCCTAGAGATTTAAGAGCAGGAGTGAGGTAGGAAATCTTGGTGAGTCACCAAAGGTGATTACTGATTTGGAAGATTTTTTAAAACTACTGTTGCATCTCCCAACGATGCAGTAATCAGATGAGCATGTGCCTGGCATGGGAAGAAACACACAGAGGTGACCTCTCTCCCTGCTCTGGGTCTCTGCAGGTGAGCAGGTATAATGGGAAAAACAAGTACCTCCTAAGGGCCAGGCACATTCTAAGTGCTGTACCTTTAAGTCATTTAATCCTCACCGCAACCTTATAATAACGTAGGTACCACTATGGTCCCATTTTACAGATGAGGAAAGTTGAGGCACAGAAAGATTTGAGAACTTGCTCAAGGTCACAAAGCTCCAGTGACCTTGCAGTTAACCACTGTGCTATGCACTAAAGCTCTATCCTCCACCCCTCCCCATTCCACCTGAGGTTTCACTTTCTGCGGTTTAGGTCTGGAAGCAGATGATTCTCCTTCCAACAAATTGTCAGGTCAGTGGTAGCCTAAGGCTAAGTCAGAATGCTTTGTCATCCACAGCACTTGACCTTATCAAGTAGGCATTCTATTATATCACATCCATAAAAGAAGGGTGAGTACAGTAGAATAAGATACTTTGAGAGAGACCATCTTCACATAACTCTTTTTATAGTATATTTCTATAGTTGTACTATTATTAGTTATTGCTGTTAACCTCTGACCATGCCTAGTTTATAAATCAAACTTTACCATAGGTACATGTAGGTATAGGATAAAAGGGTGTGAATACGATTTGGTATTATCTTCGGTTTCAGGCATCCACTGGGGGTCTTGGAACGTATGACCCTTGGATAAACAGGGACTAGTGTACTGCCTTTCATATTTAAAAAGCAAATGTTGCCAAAAAGAGATACAAATGACGTCCATTTGACCCACCGACTCTTGCTGAACAGTGCTTCCCTAGTGGAAACAGGAGGAAAATAGAGCTTGGCACCCTTGTGGGTCACGTGGCAAGGACTGGCTTCCCAGGCTGAAACTAGAGAGTGGTGGTGGTTATGGAATGAACACTGACAGGTTCCCCCTCGCCCAAGAACATCACTCACTAGTCTGCAGGGAGCTTCAGCTCTCTGTCCAGAGCTGTGGTCTTCTTAGCAGGAAGCCAGCCCAGCGCATCAATTATCAGGAACTCTTTAACTGGGACCCCAAACACCCTGATTTAACCCTGGATGAAGTGATACACATAACGTCCAAATCCTCATGACCCTGTGGCAAGCCAGTAAGTGGACAGCGACCCTGGGGACTGTGGCTGCACCACCAGGCCAAAGCATTGCAGGGGATTTCACGCACACTAAACAAAAAGAATGCCATCTCCGATGGAGCTCACCCACTGCCTCTCCTGGGCGCTCAGCACAGTACCTGGGCAACCGGTTCTGTTTCCACTGGGCTTAAAATAAAATCTAAACTCCTTACCATTGCTTCCAAGCCGTTGCGCGATCTGACCAACCACCTCCACGCCCCAATCTACCCTCCTGGGCTCCAGCCACACTAGTTTGCTTTCCGTGCCTTCTGTTCCCAGCTACTGCAGGCCTATGGCCTTTGTACTCGCTGTTCCCTTTACCTGGATTATTCCTAGATCTCAACCTGGCTGCGACCTTCTCATCATTCGGATCTCAATGCAAGCATCACCTCCTTTCTCCCAGGCCTTGGCCATCAAAGTCAGACTTCCTACACCGCGTCTCTCCAAACTGCAAAGAAACTATGCCTGGCCTTAGAACTCTGCCTGCCGCAGAGGCCATTCAACAAAATGTTTGCTGAATGCAAAAATGCTGAACCCACTCAAATCTACTCACCCCCCTCAAAATACCTGGGAGAGAGTCATAAGGAAAACATGGACTAGCGACTGCACAAGTCAACTCAAGACAAAGGCAGTAACCAGAGGATGAACTGGCAAATGCCATCTAAAGGAGGCCCCAAGAAAACCCCTTTCGTGATGGAGCACACACTTTCCGAGGAGAGAAACCAGAAGGACCGGAACAAGACCGCCGCCTAGCGGCGAGGGCGGCCGTCTGCAGCGTGCCGCCTACCTTGAACTCCGGAAAGTTGAGGCGTGTATTCGCGGGTCCAGAGCGCGCGCACCAGCGCCGCCAGCTGCTCGGTGACCTCGGCGCGGCCCGGCCCCGCCCCTGATTCCCTGGGTTAACTGGGGGCCTCCACTCGCTATCCTTTATAAACCGTCAGGTTAATGGTGAATCCCGTAAAGCCTTGCAAAATGAACTAATCATCAAATTTCTAACTAAAAAAGGAGATCAGCCGGCTGCATTATTACATCAATGCTCTGAAATGTTACTGACTACTTGATAAATAAGTGATCATCATTTTGAATACCTGCCTTGATATGTCAAATAGGGCAGCAGCAGGTTACCTAATGCAAACAAGAAGCATTTGTTAAAGCCTAAAGATGCTTAGAACGAAAGATTGCACTGTGAATTGGAGACTTTAAGTGTTTCTAGAAAAAGCCAAAATTTTCCCTCTCTGGAAAAGGATACCTGGTTGAATGCACAAGGTACTTTCCATGACCTTCTGATTTTCCATGACCACTGGAAATTTTATGGCGGACTTCAGAAAAGCATCTCTGAAATTTCATCTTTGATAATCATGCCAAGCTCCTCAACAGCACACCTTTTCTTTGAGAAAACACTAATTCATGTTTAACTCTCTGCTGTGTCAGGAATTCTGCTGATGCTTTGATACATTATTCAAACCCAAGTCTTGCCCCATGCAGCTTGATCAGTGAAATGCTGGAAAGAAGGTAAGCTCACCATTCTTATTTTAAGAGAGTGACAGCAATGATATCTGTGGACAAAATACTGAGAAAGGGCTGTGGGGTTTGTAGTCATAGAAGAGAGGTGTAACAGGAAACCAACAACTGGAGATTTATTCATAATAAACTTTTAATTACAGTCTGGACAAATTACCCTTGAACACATTTGAATTTTAATATACAATTCAAGAGTGCAATGCATTCCATAAAGGAGAAACTCACAGATAAAATATTTTCACTAAAGAACAAAAACAGAGGTAAGAAATCAAAGAGCATTCTTGGTTATCGAAATTCAGCCTTCAACAGAACTGTGGGCAGTGCCCGGCACCCGGGATGTGCCTGCAGCTTATGAGGCAAAGGGGTACTTCCATCTCAGAATGGCTCCATGGGCACTTACACTAACAATGTACTGGCTTCCTGGACTTATCCAGATGCGGGTAATGTTACCGCTGTGTCCCACCCCGACGTGAGTCACTTCAGCTTCATTATAATCCCAAACTTTGACCAGATGGTCATTTCCACCTGAAAAAGTCAAACAGTTTTCTGTGGCACTGCAGCAATAGAATAAATAGCCCTGACCTCAAATCACTGGATTAGTTTCAGTACATTCCCTGTGTGCCTGCTTAAAGGAAGAAAAACCTGCCTTTATAATAACTCTTTTCCTCGATTATAAAATTCCAGGTCTATTGTAGTCAAAATTGGGGGAAAAAAATACAGAGAGGGGACATCACCCTTGATCCCACCACAGAGAAGTAACCACCAGTAACATCTCGGTTTAGTTCCTTACAGTCTAAGTATACAGGTATACATCTGTATATGTGATTGGGATCACATCGTGTCTGGTTTTGTATTGTGCTTTAGGTAAATGTAAATGTGAGCCATGAATTCATTTGGAGCATTTATTTGTTAATGGCCTGAAGAATCAAAGAGTCCGGCAGGAAATAATATTGGTGGTATTCCTACAGGCATGTTGTGTGGAAAGTGCCCCCTGGAAATGACTTACAGGCCTAGCATTTAAGGCTTCAGTAGGAAATAACAAAGCAAGGCACGCTGGACAGCCCAAACCATTTAAAGTCAAACTTCGTTCGGTCATTAACACCCACAACAAAAAAACAAGCAATGTAAGGCTTGGCTTTTATTTGTCCTCCTGAGGCTCATGGGAAAACATTCCCTCTCACTGAAATGGGATTTCTGCATTCTGCTTTGGCGGCCACACCTAGGGCAGCGTTTCAGGCCTGAATCTGACCACATTGCCCTTCGGATCCCTTTGTGGTCTGGTCCCTTCCTGCTGCCTTCCGCCTGGCAGGTTCCTAGTTCCCGTTTAATTCAGCTGGGTTTGACTCTGTCCTTATGCCAGGAACTAACCTGTGACAAAGTGCACTCCTTCCAGTGTGGTATCCATGCCATTGACTGACCCAGACAAGGAACCTTCCAGCTCTCTGATCACTGACCCATCAAATACTTTCCAGTAGGCAACCTGGAATTCAGGAAAGAAGCATTGGGCAGGAATCAGCTCAGTGGAATCATCCACACCCAGGCTAACACAAGATGGTTCTACTTTAAATAGAAGGTAGCAAAAATATACTCTGGGTGATATATCTGCTGAAATTATGAACAGGCTAAAGGAGGGGGTGGAGAAACCATTTTAATATTTTTAGTATTGGGTTTTTAATTCGCATCTATTTACAGAGATGCTGATGGGCTGCTAAAACCAGATTGTGACAGAAAGTGCCTTTGCTTAGACTAAGCACATTGAATCTGAGGCAGGCGGTTGAAGGAGGAAGGAAACCACCACAGAATCCAGTTTCCTGTGTGTGTTCCTAGGAGAGGGAGGCTTCAGGCCTGCAGGAAGGGGAAGCGGTTCCTTCCTTCAGCTTGGGGAATGAGCCTGCAGAGAGTTCTGGAGACCAAGCCTTCCAAAGTCCCCTTCCCACTGCGACTGGTCCCCCCACCTCTTCCTCAGCCCACCCTTATCCCCACCTTTCTCTTCAGCCTCAAAGCAATAAAATATTCCACAGGGTGGATTTAAAGGCAAACTGATAGTAAGGTCCCCTCCTGGGGGAGGGAAGGAGGTTAGGGGTGGGGGGTGGGGGGGAGACAGGCTCAAGGGAGGAAGATTTTGCTCTGAATATACTACTTTTATACTTTCTGAACTTTGTAAATGTACAACCTATTCAAAAATAAAATTGCTTTCCAAACAAAGAGTTCTTGAGCAGGAATCATAAGTGTGAACTCACAGTTCACCCCCTTGTTTGTGAAATGAGAGGTTTGTTTGATGCTGATGGAAACTTTCTATGATCCACTAATTATGTCAGGAATCGGTATTCAGAACCTAGCTAGAAATTGTGGATGCTATTTAAGAAACTATTTTCTTTTTTGCTTCATAATTTTGACTGGCACTTGATTACTTCAAGAAAACGTTCTGTTTTCAGAGCAAAAGCATAAAAGAGTATAAAAGCTCGCCAAAATCCTTGTTTCTCAGGAACCGTATCTACATTAGTAGCTGGTGCTTGACCACCTGCTTTCTTGGCAAAAAGATCAAAGTGACGCTCTTCTGGGCAGCCTTATGGCACCTCAGGCTTTCCCAGGTATCCTCCACCTGGGCTGGTCTTCCCTGAGGTCTAAGTATGGCTCGGTCCTTGTCACTCAGGCCTCAGCTCAACTTGACCTCCTTAGGGAGGCATTGCTGACCATCCTCACTAAAGCAGCTTCCTTCCACCCAGACAGTACAACCGAGTCTATTTTCTTTTTAGGCCTTTCAGCAACTTTATCATTCTGTTCATTTCTTACTCATAGTCCATTTATGTATTCATTTACATGTGAACTGAACAACCCGTTCCCTCCCACCCAAAATAACTCCCCACAGGATGTAAGCTCTGTGACAGCAGGGACAGTGTCCTGTCCCCAACCCTCAGAATAGGTTGACAGATTTATGACGTATGGTTTGAGTACTCTGGTGAAAATGCCATTAAGAAGGAAGCAGGCTGCTTCAAGTCTCATGAGCTGAAACCTAGAATATGGCAGAAGCTTTTTGAACCATAGAGCAAAACATTTATAGAGGTGCTGTGATGAACTCCCTAATATCCATTCCACGCCAGTTGGAAGAGGAAGCCTATTTAGACCACAGGGGCGCCATGGGGTTGGCGGGTGGGCAGGCTTTTAATCCCGTTTGGGCCAATGAGACACAAACTGAGAAGGTCAATCTGCAGAGACTAGAAGGGAAGCCAATCTCCGTGCCCTCCCACAACATTCCATCTGGGTCAGCAAATCCTGGCTCGGACCAGGATTTCTTGCGTTTTTATGACAGTGTCTTTGAGCAGTAGTTCTCAATCACATGGAAAGCTCAGGCAGAAAAAAGCCCCACTCTTAAATTCTAATTCTGTAGGGGGCAGCAGGTGGAGAGGCACGTTTAGTATTTTTCCTACTATATTTTTATACTTTTCACTTATCAGCCTTTTCTGTAACTAGTGAAAAGATAAATATGCACCTTCTTCAATGATCTCAAAGTCATCTCAAATCCAAATCAGGGGAGCCCAAATCCATCAATTAGACCAAGATCTGGCTCATCTGTACAGCTGGATAACACCCTGGCATCCTTGTGCCCCTCCATGTGACTCTCCTGAAGCCTTTTGCTTGCCCCAAGAGGAAATATTTCCCCCAATAGAGGGACCGATCTTTACTCAAAGACATGGACTCCCCAGCTAAAGAAACTTGATATACTGATGAACTAGAGCAATGAGAAATGAGGAGCTCTACTGTCATTTGATTTGAATTTAGTAAAGGTGACAGCTGGCTTGGGCACAGCAATTCTGTTCCAGCCTCAGAAATTTCCTAATAATAAAAACTGATATTTATTGAGCACCTACTGTGTTTCAGGCCCCTGCTATTAGCAGTACGTGAGCATGGCTGTAATCATCATGGCAATTCTGAGGTTGACAGTATCATCATTTCCATTTTACAGATGAGGAAGCAAAGGCACTGAAAGGTTATGTAGCATTTCCAAAGCCACATGGTGGATCTATGGCAAAGCCTCCTTCTTTGTACTGGTATGGCTTGTTTCTGGAGCCTGCACTCTCGGCCACCATATTTCACTTTTCTGTTGTACCAGAAAGATCTTGACTCTTGCTGACAGTACTTAACCTTTCTGTCTGTCCCACTGGTGATGATCTGAAACTCTTCAGGGTGGTAACAAACACACTGGAATAAGGTGTTGGCCAGAATCATCTGATTCCTCCTAAGACACCTGAAAAAGAAACTCAAGAGCTGTGAAACTCAACTTTCTCTTTCTTAGAAAACATCTACTATTCAAACTAGATTTGGTACAAGCTTGGATTTGGGTTGATTTGTCTATCCCAAACAGATTTCCTGTTAACTCTGTCCACTCCATTTCTGTGTCCTCACAATGCACCTTACCAGGGGCAGTCAGAGCATGCTGGGTGGGGTCCTTTTTTTAAAGAAAAAGCACAGAACTCCATGGGAAGCCTCAAGTTCCTGTGAGAAGGAAGTAGCAGAGGCTGACCTCAGGTCAATCTGCCGTCTCCATACCAGGTACTTTATTCCTGAGGCCACCATTTTGAAGTGAATGCCTTTACAAGCTGAGCATCAAAGGGTGGGGAAGGGCTTTTTAAAGGTGGATATTATTGGGCTTTACCTCTAGGGATTTGGGTTTAGGAGGCTGGGAGAGGCCCATACATTTACATGGTAATCAGTACCACGTGAGTCCATGTGCACAGTAGTTTGAGAAACATTGCTTTAGCTATTGTACTGAGAAATATGTAAATCAAGCTCCTCCTTCCATAGGAGATAGGTGACCATCTCACAGGCCAGGCTCTGCTGGCTGCAAAAAGCCACCTTCTGTAGTTTCTTCTCATTAGGGAAGTTTTCGCACAGGGTATCTGAGCTGAGCATTTTTAAAAGATTCTGGTACAAATTAACCAAATATGTCTGCTACACAAAAGGGAGGCTTTAAAGATTTGAGGTGGTCACAAGCATCCACAGAAATAAGTTCAGACATGCCGTTCTCGTTATGTATTTTCCCAATGGGAAGTTCAGGAGTAATGTGAACATGACCTGTAAGTGCAGCCCTTGGACCAGCACCGGGAACATCACTTCGGAACTTGTTAGAAATGCGGAATCTCAGGCACCACTCTAGACCTACTGAATCAAAATCTACATTTTAACAAGCTCCCCAGGTGATTACTGTGCACATCAAGGTTAGAGACACAGGGAGGTAGAAGACAGAGGTTTGCTTAGTTTGGGTTTTTTTTTTAATGCCTTAAATAAAAAGTATTCTGTCTTTGCCTTTAGTTCCATTCTCCTCTCTTCAATCAAGACCATCTCATATTTTTATACAATATCTGTATCTATAACTATATATCCCTATCTCTTTTCTCCCAGCTCCATACATATCCAAGTCTCTAATGCAGTTATCACGGTGGGGAAGCATCTTAGGAATGGTAGAGGGGTGCTAGGCAGGGAGAGGGGTTGGAGGAATAGGGTCTAATACTAAGTAAAATCAAGCAACAAACATGCATATAGAAAATAAAATAAAATAAAACACTGTCATTGAAAATCCTTTGAGTTACTCCAAAACTAAAGTTCACACTTTGGTCCAGTGACCTTGGGGTCAGCCCCTCTATGGGGATGGCAGTGCGCTTACAGCATGAGAGCTCCCCGACAATGAAAGAAGGGCAAAGTCACACCCCTCACCCCCACTCCTACCCTGTCCCCCATGGCAAGCTCATTCTGGGTTTGACTGGACTGGGCAGAATGCCCAGAGGAACTGCCTACATTATTTAAGTTATTTCCCTTCTCCCTTTTTGGGGGATTCTCAGAGTTGCATTACTATAAGTTCAATCATGCATCACTGTGGGTATCTGTAAAGCTACTTTCCATCCATCCAGAAATTTCTAATGTCCTGCTCTTCCTGGAAATGACACCCTTTCTGCCAGCATCTGTAAACCCTGCACAGTCATGCAGATAAATAGCTTCCGGTGAGCACCCCTTTACTGTTGCCTTAAATAAGATTCCCACCTTGTGTGTGAACCTTCTGTCAAGTTCAATAATGCATTTTGTGTCACTTTGCCCTCCCCATCATAGGTAACCTACACAAGGTCCCAAATGATGCAGGTCCCATCCGTGCTGGCGGTGACACACTGCTTATTGTCCTTCTTCACCCGAATGCAGGACACAGATGACTTGTGCTCCTTCAGAGCCTCCTCCAGCTTCTGGGTCTGGCAGCCTATCTGCCACACCCTCACCTGAGAGCCACACACCCAGGCTCAGTACAGACGGGCACTTTTGAAGGGATAAAAAGATTCCAAGAGCTTTTTCACCTCTGCTGTGCTGGACTTGTTTTCTTTAGCTCCCTGTTCTCATCACAGTTGAGCGGGGTAGGAATGCTAAGTTGTGGGGCAGGAGCATTCATCCGTGGAGCCAGGAAAATGCTACCACTGGTCCTGCCCCTGCTTCTACTTTGAGGGCTGAGAAATCTATCAGATACCCGCTACTAAAACCCATACTGCCAGGGCTGCTGCTAAACCAAGGGAAATAATGTGTCTACTCATTTCTGCTGAGCGTTGCTCTCAAATTTCTGGTGCCATCAGGAAATCTCTTGGGTACCCATAGCCATATTTAACTTGCACATCAGCTGCTTAGTTTTAATCATTTAGAATCATCAGTTCTCAACCTTGTCACAGTCAATACCCACTTTCTATAATGAGTATTTTCCAACACCCCTTTACTATTCTGAAAGGAAACCCATAGGTAATACAACTACTCGCCACACAAAATTCCACAACAAACAATATGATGCCCTAGTTGGCAATAAAAAGGATACATAAAAGGGAAGTTATTTATCTGTCTTATAATAAACACTGTCACAACTATACCAGAAAACATAATAATTTAGTCAGATGCATATACCGTCTTATAGCGAATATGTTGGACATAAAAAATAAGAGGAGGAATAGCTTTTTGTGAAATAAAATTATTTCATGTGAAAGAACCATAGTCGAGGTGAACACTAGACTAAAACTAAGTGTTAGGATAAGTAATAACAGACTAATGTCTTTATACCTGGTAAGAGCAAAATAAGCTTCAATGAAGGAAGGAAAACATTCTAAGATACGTTCTTAGTAAAGAAGATGAGGAAACATGAGGTTATCTCAAATGAGCTGGGCCAGATTCATTTCTATAGTGTCCGAATGATTCCCTGTTTCTGACCTGGGATGGGATAGCGACTATTGCCAAAGAAAACAAATCTTCCATCTTAAATGCCCACTGCATTTGGAAGCATACATTCACTCTTTAGCAAGAGTGATATTCTAATTTTCTTCCTACTATGGTGTGGGCACCAGCCAAACAGCCCGAGACCGGAACTTTAGATGTGCTGGGCATTAGCCCTTTAGAAGCGGGATTGCAGGGAGGTGTGGGCATGCATGGAGGGAAGAGGACAAGGTGTTGGGACCGGGGTCTTCAAACTCTGGCATTGGCCATGTGCTAGTGAAAATGAAGGTAGTTGAGTATTTCAGCAACTACTGCATTCATAGCAGTGCACCCCTGCTGCAAATCTAGTCTCTAGCACTTACAAAGACCTTCTAGACTATGTCTTTTGGAAGAAAAAGTCTGTAATAGCTGCATGGAGAATGGGAAGAGGAGCTGACATTGTTCTTGAAAAGATAGCTGTGCGGAGCCAAGGGCAGTGAATTGGTAATGTGTGATTTCCTGAGTAACTCTCATCAGCCTGGGCTCAGGCACCTAGAACACCAGTGGTCTGGCTGAAACCCAGTTGAGGCATCAGCGAGGCAGATGTCCCAGAAGACTGGAAGAGCAAGCAAGGGCGCTGAGGGTGTCAGCAGCAGCGCGGCCGAAGGGATAAGGGAAGGGAGTAAAGCAGTGACGGTGGTGGTAGGCGGAGAGCAGGCAGATGGTCTGAGGCTGAGTATGTCTATGGAGCACCTGGAATGTGCCTAGTCCTGATGACCATGGGCTCTGAAGGTAAAATGTGCACCAGATTTTGAAGAATTAATACAAGATAAAGAGTGTAAAATATCTCATTAATAAGAGTATTGTTATCTTCACTTTACACGCAGGAAATGGAGCAGAGATAGATCACACAGCGGAGAAGTGGCAGAAGTGAAATTTGGGCCCAGGCAGCATGACTCTGGATCCCAAACACTCAGGCACTCATCAGATTGGCCCAAAGTCTTCTGGAGACTACATCAAGATGCTGTATCTTTCTCTCCCTGGTAAGTTATTCCCGTGATAGCATGCAGAAAAGAAAATACCCTATGTTGAGAAAGGGAAGGCTTTGAAATAGCAAAAAAGCTGGGGAGAAGGGCAGGAGAAACCCTGAGATGACTGTGTGAGTGAAAGATGTTTTAGAAGTCTTGAGAAAGTGTAATAATTTTAAATGAATGGTCAAAGTGTCTGGGTAGATTGAAGAATTTATTCTAAAAATAGCATCTTCTTTAAAAGATAAGATGAAGACAATTTATATAACTGTGGTCTTTGAAGGAAAAGAGCAAATATTCTAAAACTCTGGCAAAATGCCAACAGTGATTCCACGGAGAATGCTTTTATGTTTGTATCTGAAATGTCCTTTCTGTGAATAGATACATTTATATGCATATTTATATTATCAGAACTTCAGTTTATCATGTATTTTAGGGTTTCATCCAAATCTGAATTTGGTCCTGCTTGACTCCTAGTACAGGTTAAAAAAATCAAATAAGTGGCCTCCTATAAGGCCATTACTCTAAGTCAAGGGCTATTTGAAAAACATTCTGCTTTTAACAGTAGTACCTCCCCTTCCCCACCGCTGCTGATGACCCTTTTACAGTCGCTGGTGGTGGCGATGGCCGTCACTCCAATCCTGTGGGCATTGTTAATGACATATATCAACCGGCCTGTCTCTGGGGCGAAAGCTCGGATTTTCCCATCGTCCCATCCTGGCATGAAGGAGAAACAAAAGGCAAAGATCAGTGTATTCATGCTCTTTCCGTAGGCTGTTACATCATAAATGAGATTCAGGATTGGGAAGCAGTCATACTGATGGAGGAAAGAGGCTGTCATCCCCCAATTACCAGGAAATCACACCCCCTTTCCTCTGACTCCTCGAACTGGTCACACCTAACTGAGGGAAATGAGTTGCCTTAGTTGAACCTGCCTCTAGGTGCACCCCAGTCCAGGAGAGAGAAGTTGGGGTGGGGAGGAAGGAGTGAGACAGCTCACCTTTCTCACAGGCTGCAAAACTTGTGAATTCAACTAGCCAGTTGATATTGCACCTGGGACATAGAATTTAACACCTTCAAATAAATGGTGGCTTCCCATCCCTCCCCCTCCCCTTGAACCTGATGCTCATTCCCCCACTCCCACCATCTTCTCCATCTCAGTGAAATGATGGTGGCATCCGTCCAGTTGTTCAACCCAAGAACTTCAGAGTCATCCTTGAATCTTCTCTATTCCATTGTCCAACCCAAGCCAATACCCTGTGCGTCAGCAAGTCCCATCAACTCTACAGTTGAAAGACATCCTGAATCCGACCACTTCTCAACCCTTCCCCTGGGACCACCCTTGTCCATGCCACCAGCATCTCTCTCCTGGATTATTATAACAGCTTCTTCCCTGGCCTTAGACTCTTGCTCCCCTCAACCAATTATCAATGCAGGGGCCAGGGTGAACTTCTTAAAATCATGCTACCTCCTTGATCAAACTTTCAGAAGCCTTTCCGATCTACAGTGAAAATCCAACACTTTATCCCTCCACAGTTATTAGTCTCTCTCTACCCACCTCAACTTCCTCTGTACCACTGTCCTCCAGTTCTGACCCCAGCTTTACCACTAAGCTGCAGATACACTACTGGTCCTCTTTCTTTTCTTCAAATATGCCAATCAATTTTCCCACCTCAGGGCCTGTGTAGTTACTGTTCCCTCTGCCTGGAATGCCCATTCCCTACGCCTTAGGTGACTCGCTCCTTCTCTGGGCTTTAGTGTCACCTCTTGACCTTAGCATTTTTAAATAAGATGCTCAAGGTAGATCCCATTCCAGCAAAGACTTGAGGAAGTGAGGGGGTGAGGGAGGGAGTTATGAGGCTGGCTAACTGGGGAAAGAACATTCCAAGCAGACAAAATAGCTAGAGCAAAGGCCCTATGCACAATGTTTGAGGAACAGCAAAAGAAAAGGAAATATGACTAGAGAGGGGTGAGCAGTAAGAGGCCAAGTCTGAGGTGAGAAGGTGGAGGTTGGAAGGACAGAAGGTCATGTAGGCAACTGTAGAAACTTAGAAATGAGTCCCCAAAATGGCTTGATCTGACTTAAGTTTTAAAAAGAGATCCCTGACTTCTGTGTTGAGAACAGACTGGAGAGAATAGATAAGGGTAGAAGCAGGGAGACCTGGTGCAAAGCTATGAGAATAGTCTGGGAGAGAGATGGTCATGGCTGACACAGGTTGGAGATGATGAGAAGTGACAGAATCTTGGGTATGCTCTGAGGGGAGAGCCACTGGGGCAAATGGATGTGGGGTGTAAAAGAAAAGGAGGAGGTGAAGACTCCAAGATTCTGACCTGCGGGTTTGTTAGCTCTAAGTATAATATAAGCCAAGAGCTCCTGGGGCCACTATGTGGAGAAGACATTACCAAGGGTGAAGCCAACAC
Source organism: Manis javanica (assembly GCF_040802235.1). Taxonomy (NCBI): domain Eukaryota; kingdom Metazoa; phylum Chordata; class Mammalia; order Pholidota; family Manidae; genus Manis; species Manis javanica. The sequence continues at coordinate 125,853,833 of NC_133159.1, read as the reverse complement.
AGAGGAAACAAAGCCAATAAAAATGGGGATGAAATGGGTTCCTGGTATCACCATTTAATAGCTGTACTGAAAGATCCACTTGACTTTGCATGGATGTGAACAAGTGAGTTTACTTTTTGAGCCCTGAGGAAATCTGCATATGGACTGAACATAATGATGTTTAAAGTTAAAATATTTTGGCATAAAATAAATTCCCTTTGAGGCATAACATAGATTAAGTCAGGTTTTTTAATCTCTTGAACAACAAAAGGGGTTCTAACACAAGGCCTCCGGTCCATTTTGTAATTGAATTAGTAAATTTCCTTACTAGAGTGGAAGCTACATGTTATATGCAAAAATGTGGGAGAAGGGAAATTGTGACTTGGTAATTCCTAGCTCAGAAAGTCTCCCAGATGGAAGGGAACCCCAAAGCGAGGCTAGATGGGAAGTAAGGAGGAGGTAGACAGTGGAAGGCCGTTCCAGGTTATCCACATGTAGAGACTAGCATACGGGGAGAATGACAAGATCCAAAGCCACAAGCCAGAGCCCAAAGCCAAACTTTGGTATGTCAACGTTACCCGAAATGATGCTCTTGCCGTCTCTCATGAAATCAATGCCATGGCAGGTCATGTTGGGTACAGTGATCCGCAGCAGCTCCCTGTTGGACAGCGTGTGCCACACCCTGATGTCTTTCTTGGCACAGGTGGCAAACAGCTCAGCAGTGCCGCTGTGAAGAAGCAAGCCCCCGGGAGAATAAGAGATGCAGCCATAAAATACAGTGTTTCTTAGACGCGTATTTGACACATTTGAGTTCCATAAGGATGTAGGGAAGGGAGCCTTTTAGACATAAATTATCTTGAGGCTTAATGGCCTTATAGATTTCTTGTATAAAATGGCATTTGATGCCCATGAATCACGTGTGGACCATCTTTTGTAGTCCTTTCCCTTTGGGAACAGTTGGAACAAAGTTGCTCAAAAAGGAAATGTCAGTTTGAAAGTCTTTCAATGCCTTGGTGCACTGAAGGATAGTAACATTTTTGAGGTAAAATACACTTTGTGGAATATTTACCTTAAAAGAGCCTAAACAAAACTTTTCCTAAAGTAGATAACTTAAAATTTCAAAGTCGAAAATGAATTAATGTTTGCAGATAATCCAAAATATGACTTTGCTTAGTTATGAGAAAATATGAGATTGTGGACAAAAAAAGAGAATCCCAGAATAATTGGTCTATCAGGTTTTTTTTTAAAGGACAACTTGTGAACAGAATGAAAAATCCCAATATGTAAAAAAATTACAGATTATTCCAATTTGTACTTCCCTTTGAGGGAAAAAGGATTAATACTGGAATACAAGAAATACTATCTTCTTTGTAAGTATGCATTTCCAGTTATAGTTTATGTGAAGACAGAATTAACTAATGTTCTATCACTTACACAGGTATATAAAATTGTCAGAAGCATTGAACTGAACACCTAAGAATATATTATTGTATGTTACTTATACTTCAATTTTTTTAAATGTTAAGGAGTCATAATTAATCCAATAGTTAAGGGATCCAGCATAAAGAGTTTGCTCTTGTAAAACTGCAACTGGAAAGGGTTAACAATTGTTACTGTGCTTTCTACCCTGAAGGTGCCCAGAACTCCCATAGCTATGGTGTCTGTAGAAAAAGGTGGCAGGAAACCCATAGCCTTACCAGCTAAACGGGCCAGAAATTAGAGTTAAGGGCTGGAAACCAGCTGGAATTTTAAGGTCAAATCCTGGCAGCATGACAACAACAGGAGTAGAACCTAAATTCAGATTCCAAACACTGCCCAGATTCCTGTCTGCTGAATTTCTTCCAGGAGGAAGAAAAACGAGGAAGAGACCAGAAATGACTCTAATTTTCTTTTATTCCATTAATTTTATTTATTTATTTTTAGGATTCTGTTTTTGCAGATAGACCCACATGTGATCAATCTCAGACTTTCTTGCCTTTTTAACTAAATACATTCATCAACTGTGCTCAGCTTGGCACAGTGGCAGGAAGCTGAAGCTTATAGGCTTAAAGTGTCAAAAGCCAGAGCCTAAGGTTGTAACCACACCTGGAATTAGGGCAAAATCCCTACAAGCAAGGAAACCAGGGAGATGATGAGCTTCATCTCTACATAAATCCTTGGGTGACTAATTACGCAAGCCCACAGGAAAACCCAAAACCAGTGTAAAATAGTAGAATGGAAAGCCATGAAAACATTAGCCTCTGTATGCTATGAGGAAGACAAGCTGGCAGTTTGTGTTCAGGCCATAGGTCCTCAGAGAATACTATGGAATTCAAAGTTACTATGACATAGTATTTATAATACTGAGTTTTCAACAAAAAATAATTGAGCATGCAAAGAAATAGGAAAGTATGGTTCAGGAAAAAGGCAATCAAAAGAAACTAAGTCTAAGTAGACTGAGGTATTGAATTGCCAAAGACTTCACAGCAACTATCAAAAATATACTCAGAGTATTAAAGGAAACTGATATTAATGAATGGAAGAACTAGAAACTAAAAATGTACATAAATATATAACATATATATGTAAGTTCTATAGGTGAAAAGGACAGTAACTGAAATAAAGAATTTACTAGATGGGCTCAACAGACTGGAGATAGTGAAAGAATCTGTGAACTTAAAGGTAGATTTAATAGAAATTACATGATGACAAAAACAGAAAAACACTGAAGAAAAATGAACAGCCTAGAGATCTGTGGGACAAAATCAAATTTCCAGCATGTGTAACTTGAATCTCAATACAGGAGAAAGAAAAGGTGAATACATAATAACTGAAAACTTTCCAATTTGGTGAAAACATCAGCTTACAGATTAAAATCTCCTAACAAACCCTAAGCAGGATAAACACAAAGAACACTACCTCAAGACTTATCATAGTCAACCCAATGAAAACAAAACAAAAGAAATAAAAATCTTGAAAATAGATGTTGTAATGAGAAAAACCACATGGTACAAAGAGGAGAATGATACGAATATACATCATGAGTGCTTATTAGAAACTATGGAAGCCAAAGGCATTGTAATGATGTATTTAAATTAATGAATAAAATGTATCAGTGAAGAATTCCATAACCAGTAAAATAATTATTCTTCAAAAGTGAAAGCTTTAAAAAGGTATTTATAGATAGACAAAAACTGGGAGAATTTTTCATCAGAGATGTATATATTTTTTAAATGCCAAATAAAGTTTTTTAGGCTGAAAGGAAATGATACCAGATGGCAACTTAGGTATTTAAGAAAGAATGAGGAGCATCAGAAATGCTCAAATATGTGCGTAAGCACAAAAGGCATATCTTTTTATTTCCTTTTCTTCTCTTAAATTCTTGAAAAGTTTATTACTGTTAAATCAAAAATTATAATGTTGTATTGATAGATTTATAATATAAATCAGTATGCATGGAAATAGTAGCACTAAAGATCACAGTGGTATTAAGGGAACTATATTGTTGCAAAGTTCCTATATTGTATTTTACTTGAAGTAGTTTCAACATTAACTCTAAGCAGACTGTGATAGGTTAAAGATATATGTTGTCATCCTTAGAGCAACCACTAAAAAAATTAATGCAAAGATATATAGCTAGAAAGCCAAGATGGCAATTAAGTCAGTAGAACACTTTAAATCGAATGCTAAAATAATTTTTCGGATTAAAACAAAAGTGGCAGGAAAGAAGTAATAAAAGAACAAAGAAAAGATGAGACAACAGGTGGCAAATAACAAAATGGAAGATTTAATATAACCATATCAAAAACTACATTAAATATAAATGGACTAAACATTTCAAATGAAAAGTAGAGATTATTAGACTGGATAGAAAAGGCAAGACTAATTATGTGATATTTCAAGGGATGCACTTGAAATATAAAGATCCAAATATCAAATTTATATATTGAAAATTAAAAGATGTTTTAAAAGTAATATTCAAAGAGTACAAAAGCTAGAATGAATATATTAGTAGCATAAAAAGGAGATTTCAAATCAGAGAGGATTACTAGAGACAAAGAGGAATACTTAACAGAGATTAAAAATGTCAATACCATCTGTAAGATATAACAACCACCATATATGTATACAATATCTATGTACCTACACCTAATAACAGAGCTAAGAATATAGGTAGCAAAAACTGACAGAAATAAAGGGAGAAATCTACATTCATTACTTGAGACTTAAACACATTTCTCTCAGTAACTAAAAAAACAAGTAAACAAAAAATCACTAAGGATAGGAAGACCTGTATGACATTAACAACAGTAAAACCTTTCATAGAGAAAAAGAAATTACCTCCAAAGTACATTTGAATTATTCCATTTATATAAAGTTCTAAAGCAGGTAAAATTAATCCATAGGGCTAGAAGTCTGGATAGTGATTATCTTTAAGAAAGAGGATGAGGGTAGTGATTGGGAGGGGTGTTTTTGGGTGATGGAAATATTCTATTGCTTGATCAGGGTGATAGTCACATAAGTGTGATATTTCATTGAGGTGGTTTCCTTGTGATTTATGTACTTTGGGCATGTAGATTATATTTCAGTACAAAGTTCATTAAAAATCTTTTTAACCTAGCCAAATCATCACTCAAGTCTGAGGTAAAACAAAGATACATTCATGTAAGTAAGGACTACATTTCCTATACAGAGATTCTGAAAGAATTACCAAACATACAAATGTGATGCGGTCCAGCTGCGCCGAGTCAAGCAGGTCCTGAAGTGCGGAAGGGGGGGTGAAGAAAAGAAAGAAAGACAGAAAGAGCTGGGAGGGCTGATGCTCCCGTGCATCGCCAGCAAAACTTCACTGAAGGTCCAGGGTTTATATAATGCAGTGGGGTTACATGATTCCAGGACATAGCATTATCCAATAGACAATCAAGCACAGTATTGATGTCAGCGGTAGCCAGGCAAAGGTAGGCTCAGCAGGGTTCCAGTTAGTTGCTCATGGAATGTGTAAACAGAATGTTCTTTGTTCCTCATCCCCACCACATCGGCAAGTGGGGGAAGGGCATAGCCAGAAGCAGGGGCGGTGTTTCCACACATCTTCAAGGTCTCCCTATTTTCAGAGTGAGGAGTCTTGGCTTGTCTTTGAGGACAAGATATGTTTTTGTGGACAGATAACTTCCAAGAACTGCACTGGTTGTTCTCAAGCAGGTGCTTTCCCATGCTGCGTTCAGACATGGGGGAAGGTGCTTTCCCATTCTGCCTACAAACATGTGAGAAGACAAAGGCGGTCCCCAACATCTCTCCCTTTTTTCTTTAATAAAACAACCAGCCTAACTCAGACTGGGTCAAGGTATGTGCCTGTCTTAGGTTGTATGGTTGAAGTAAATCCTTACCCATCATGGGGCTATAGTCCTCTGTCGACCACTCCCTGTCTTAGGATGGTATTTACAATTCAACCATATCTTACCCGTCATTGGCTACCATACTTGACTTTAGAACTTATTATTTTCAAGTGGGGGGAGGCCATCTGCAATTTCAAATAACACAGGTCTCAAGGCTTGTTGGATGAGTTTCTACATGCTGTGAGGGACACAAGGCCCTAGTAACAGCAACAGAAGACATAAAATGCTTAGGGTTAAGAGAGGTGTGACAGCATGCCAGAGACTATTCAGGGGTTCTTTGCACATGTCTTTTATCTAATTTAATATATCAGATGCAGTTTTAGCTGCAAATAAGATATGATTTAAATGGTTCTGTGGTGACTGGGGATATAACCCCCCCTTTTTTGTTTTTTCCAATTGAGCTTTAAGGGTGCCATGGGCATGTTCCACAATTCCTTGGCCTTGTGGATTATATGGTATCCCAGTTTTGTGGGAAATATGCATTACATGGCTGAGATCGAACATGTCGAAAGACAAACATAACTTGAATATATATATATATATATATATATATATATAGGTTTTGACAAACTACTAGTTAAATTGCATACACACATTAACAGAATAGGAATACAGATACATAACAAAGGCAGACTTACAATTACTAGTTATATCTAATGAAATTAAGAAAACTAGTTAGATAGCTTAGGCATTTGTAAAAACTTATTGACAACATGAGGGATATCATCTCATTGATTTTGGGTATTTTGAGAAATTGAAACAGCACATTCTTGGAAATAACTATAAGGACATGTCCATATCAGTTAAGCTTATATTAGCATTAATGCATAATATTTTTTATTAGATTTTCTGGAAGTTTTAGAATGCCCAATTTTCACAAGTGCTTGTTTTTAAATCAATTTTAATAATACCTTCTGGAGGTAGAAAATATTTTTTGTTACACACTTAGACACACAAACATACACACCGAGACATAATGACTACGGTTAGCAACACTTTTCATATAAATACATATACACAGACAAACTGACATAAAGAATTGATGAGTTTCTAATATTCAATGGTCTTCTTTCTTCTTAGTTTATTTGATTAAAAGTACTTCAGTTTTCAAGAATACACTCTAAGGGCAAGCAGTTTACATAACTGGGTTAAGGTTTAGACGGCCCCAGACTAACAGGGCCGATGAAGGCTCTGAACTGATGGGGACTGTGTGTGTCCAGGGGGCTGGAAGTGAAATGCAAGTACAATTCTAGCTCCAGTCATTTAAAGCCAGGCTGTATTGCAGAAAAATTTCTTCTATCTCAGGGAGTTTACTTTAAGACTTCTCAATTCTCAAAGATAATGATGAACTTAATAGGTAGAATAGATGTTCACTAAAAGAATTTAGAAAACTAGCTCCATATTGTAGTAGTTCATGGAACTTTTGACTATTTTCTTCCCTTGTGGCAAAATATATTTAGCTGCATAACGTTCTATTGCATACTTCTTTTTAGAGTTTAGGGATCGAATTGCTCTCAGTTAGTTTTCCTAGTTTTTTCTGCCTGAGCTATAGTCATTCCTCAAGAGGCCCCTGCCTGTCTGATAAATGCAGGGACTGTGTGACTTTTCCCTACTAGAGCCCTGATCTGAGTCACAAGCTTGTTTGGCTTCCCTGGGGCTGTTGAGGAGGAAATGCTTAGCTCTAGGATGACTGCCTCTAAGGAAAGCTGTTAATAGAATAGAGCTATTTACATGTTGATCTGAGGGTTCAGCTTAATCACAGGCTCTATTTACATTACACAGGAGGAAGTAACGCAGGCCTAAGAGGACTGCTTTGAATGGAGAGCAAGGTGAAAAAGCAATCTTTAAGGTCAATGATAGCCATATTCCAGTCTTTTGGAATCATAGCCGGAAAAAGGGAGGCCTTGTAGTAAAGGTCCCATAGGTTTAAGAACCGCATTAATTTGCCTTAAGACATGTAAGAGTCTCTAATTAAGGTCCACAGGCCAAATGTGTCCACCGGAACCTTTTTTGGACCATGGGTAGAATAATAAGTTTGTAATTCCTCTCCTACTTTATTCCATAAATCTATGTCTACTGTCCCGTCTTCTGGAAACCACGGGCAGACTTCCTTAATAAAGTCTAAAAATCTTTCTAGTTGGGGCTTCCCTACTTTAATTCCCCTAACAGCCAATAATTTCTTCAACCCACAGACATAAAGCTGTTTGCTTTTTGCCTGTCCCATATTGGACTCCCAGAAAAATCACTTATCACATCCACGTTGCGTGCGCGCCTCTTTCATGCGTCTTCTCCGGTTACCTTGGCCAAGGCTTTCTCTTCTCGACGTGGTGGCCCTCACCTTCTCCCTCTTCTTCAGGTCCCTGTTCGGGCATCACTTGACGCGGTCCAGCCGTGCCTAGTCGAGCAGGTCCTGAAGTGCGGAAGGGGGAAGAAGAAAAGAAAGAAAGACGGAAAGAGCTGGGAGGGCTGACGCTCCCGTGCGTTGCCAGCAAAACTTTATTGAAGGTCCAGGGTTTATATAATGCAGTGGGGTTACATGATTCCAGGACATAGCATTATCCAATAGACAGTCAAGAACAGTATTGACATCAGCGGTAGCCAGGCAAAGGTAGGCTCAGCAGGGTTCCAATTAGTTGCTCATGGAATGCTTAAACAGAATGTTCTTTGTTCTCCATTCCCACCACATCGGCAAGTGGGGGAAGGGCATAGCCAGAAGCAGGGGCGGTGTTTCCACACATCTTCAAGGTCTCCCTATTTTCAGAGTGAGGAGTCTTGGCTCGTCTTCAAGGACAAGATATGTTTTTGTGGACAGATAACTTCCAAGGACTGCACCGGTTGTTCTCAAGCAGGTGCTTTCCCATGCTGCGTTCAGACATGGGGGAAGGTGCTTTCCCATTCTGCCTACAAACATGTGAGAAGACAAAGGTGGTCCCCAACACAAATGAAAAAAAAAAAAGAGGGAGATGTGTGAAAGGAAAAACCAGTGATAAAAGCAAAAAACAGAAGTCATAGTAATTAATTTTAAAAAAGCAATAATAATATAATCTGGATCTATAATTCCAAATAATGTTAGCATGGGAGATGATGAGAGAAAGTAAAGAGGGATGTGAAATATACTGAGACTCTTGCTTCTTTGGAAAATCTGATACAAATATTGGTTAACCGTAGCCTTTGCCAGAAAAATGTTTAAATATGATATTAAAATTCAGGGGCAATCACCAAATGAATAAACATAAAGTGAAGAGATTCCAAATCATGGGCATTAGAGAAAGGAAAGACTGGATAAAAAAAAAGATCACTGCATTAAAAGATAAGAAAAGGAAAAATGAAAAAAAGAAACATATTAAATAGGAAACATCTATAAGCTTATTAGGTAGTAATAAGTATGAATGGGTTAGATTCTATTAAAAGACCAAGACTTATCTAAAACTAAGCAATGCTAATAGGTTGAAAATAGCATGGAAAAAGATGTTCAGTTTCTTTTGCTACAATGGATGTTCTGTAATAAATATTAGCTTATGTGCAATTGGTAAATAGACAAATGATAGCAGAATATTGCGGAAGCTGCATCTGTTCATACATATTTTTTTCCAATATATGAATGCTTTGGTACACAATGTAATAGCAGTTGAAAACAAAGTACATTAACACAGCTAAATTAGAAGTAAAGGAAGAATACAGTTGTGTACATGATACTCATTTACTCCATGTTCTTCCTCTTAGCCCAGGGTTCTCCACAACTCAGTCGTGTAGAAGGAGGAGAATACAAGGGGGGAAGGGGTAGTGACTGTTAGTACGTTTCATTTAGGGTAGTAAGATGCCCTAAAATTAGACTGTGCTGATTAGATTACACAACTCTGTAAATATGCCAAGAAACAGTGTATTGTATACTCTAAATGGGTGAACTTTATGGTATCTAGATTATATTACAATAAAGCTGTTTTCAAAAAAAAAAAGGAAAGAAAAAGAAGAGTTACAAAACCTGAAGAGCTCAATGACTATTTTAAGAATTGAAAAGATAGTTAAAAGTCTACTCATAACAGGCACCAGGATCAAATAATTTTACAGATTGATTGCACCAATCTCCTTAGAAAAGGAGGAAAAAAATAAGACAGAAAGGAAATGACCGATCAATTTTCAAAAAAGGTTCACCACCAGCCATTTTCACTATTAGAAATATTTACAAGAATCTAATCACGACTCAGGGAACCAAAAGTACATTTCATGATCTTAAAGATGGAGTTTTCAAAGGAGTCTTTCTACCTATAAAAAAATGATTTTGAGTTTTATAATGTGTTTCAATATCAGAGAGTGGCAAACTATGACTGAAGCTCTTTTTGATATCAAAACTGCTGGTGGTTGTTTGTTTCAGTTGTTTGCTGTGGGACTGACTAAAAATTACAGCAACTAGATCCAGAAGACCTCTTTTACCCACTACCATTAAGAATCCCATACCTGAAAGACCCAAGAGACATAAATAAAGGGTTTGAAATAAGTTTGAGAAAAGGTGGCCAGTAAGCTTTTTTCAGACAGCAGTGGGACAACAGAAATGTTTTGCCATCTATTTAAATTTTCCATGATGGATTTGTTAGAAAACCCAACATTCCAAAGAAGCCCAAATTAGAATTGTGAAAACTAATGTATCTGCATGGTGAAAGCAATGGAAATAATCTTTGTTAATAAAAATTAAATAACAATGATAATCAAATATAAGTGTTATATACTGATATTAAATAACAAATATTAAAATAATTGACTCTAATAGAAAATTTAAGGAGAAAAACCATAATTATCCTAATAGATATTGAAAATACATTAATAAAATGAGGTTTCCTTGCACACTGCATCAGATGTTCATTTTTTATTGTTTTTAGGGGCAAACATATTTTCCTCTTCTACTTACAATGGAAAGACAATGTCCCGGAAAGCTTCAAAGCGACAAGTTGCAATGAGAGTCTCTTTGAAATCTGTGAAGTTGACACGATAAATCTGTGATTCTTCTGTTCCTACGAAAAACTGGTGTCCTTCCCCTCAAAGAGTGATAGAAGTGATGGCACCTTGTAACTGGGTTTTCCTTTGAAGAAAAGCAAAGAGGTGAAGTAGACCCATTAAGTCGATGAGTATTTATTAGCCATTTAAGTATGACGGAGGACATAAATCAGGCATGTGACCTGGGATATCCTTCAAGGAGGTGACACAATTGGAAAGGCAGGAGTTTATACACAATTTTGGGTACACAATTTTGGGTACACATGGTCAGTAGAGGGAGAGGCCAGCAGTTTACACTGCTTCATCTGTGAGATATAGTATGAAATAGGTTATGCAGCACAGGTGGAATTAGCATAGAAAAAACATTCTAGGCAGGCATATGGACACAAATAACCATGCAATTAAATACTTGATTAATTCCATTTCTGGGAAATAACCCCAAAATTGGGGGGAAACCTTTGTGTTAAAGGATGCTATTATAATTGTATTTTAAAAGACTAAAAAGTTGGAAACAACCTAAACATACAATTGTAATGAAATAGTTAAATGTTCTTTAAAACCATGATTAAGGGATTATAGAGTACATGCATATTTTACCACAATAACAAAAAGAAAGGTTATGTAGTGATATAGAAAATGTTCATGATGTTTACATCAAGTAAAAAAAGTAGAATATAAAGTTTTATATACAAAATAAGTACAATTATTTTAACATTTATATGAATAACACAGTTAAGAAGAAATAACAAAGTGCTAATAGTGGCTATACTCACTGAAGTTTTCAAAGATTATTTTATGTTCCACATTCCAGATCCCTCTGCTCACCAAATGTTCAATGAATATGAACTTTTTCAAATAAGAATGTATAGGAGGCGGAGCCAAGTTGGCGGTGTGAGTAGGACAGTGGGAATCTCCTCCCAGAAACATGTATATTTTGGAAAATACAACAAATACAACTAATCCTAAAAGAGAGACCAGAAGACACAGGACAACAGCCAGACTACATCCACACGTGCGAGAGCCCAGCGCCTGGTGAAAGGGGTAAGATACAAGCCCCGGCCTGGCAGGACCCGAGCGCCTCTCACCCCAGCCCCCAGTGGGAGGAGACGAGTCAGAGCGGGGAGGGAGAGGGAGCACAGGACTGCTAAACACCCAGCCCCAGCCATCCGCACCAGAGCGCAGATACAGTGTGCATGCATGGAGGGCTGGAAACTAGGGAAACAGGGCAGGAAGACCTCTGAGTGAGTCCCGAAGCTGATGCCCCTGTGACAAAGAAAAGTGAATGATTTTTGAAACTCTTAAAGGGACAGGGATGCAACAGTTGGACCGAAACAACCCAGGTCACAGTCCAGCAGCTGGAAATTCCAAGGAAACCCGGGCACGCTAACCCCCTGGGCAATAGCTCTGAGACCCCTCATGGAGGTAAACAGCCAAACAGCCCCCCGTCCATTACCCCTCCAGGGCATGGCCTTAGCAGAGAAGCAGCCTGAGGCTGGCCACGCCCTAAGCAAGGGAGCTTCCTCCATACGGGCCGGCGGGGCAAGGCACAAAGACCCACTCTACATGCAATTGCCCAACACAAGCCACTAGGGGTCGCAGTTGCCCCAGTAAAGAAAGGCCAGTAGCAAGTGGAAAGTTTGGCTCTCCCAGCTGACAGTCAATAGCAGATATCAACATAAAAAGGCAAAAAAAAAAAAACTGATCCAGACAAAACTAACCCAGACAGCTTCGGCATCTGCTATATCTTCAACTGAGATGGAACCTGGGGAGATAGATTTAACCAGTCTTTCTGAAAAAGAATTCAAAACAAAAGTCATAACCATGCTGATGGACTTGCAGAGAAATATGCAAGAACTAAGGAAGGAGAATACAGAAATAAAACAAGCTCTGGAAGGACTTCAAAACAGAATGGACGAGATGTAAGAGATCATTAATGGACTAGAAAACAGAGAACAGGAATGCAGAGAAGCTGATGCAGAGAGAGATAAAAGGATCTCCAGGAATGAAAGAATTCTAAGAGAGCTGAGTGACCAATCGAAAAGGGACAATATCCGCATTATAGGGGTACCAGAAGAAGAAGAGAGAGAAAAAGGGATAGAAAGTGTCTTTGAAGAAATAATTGCTGAAAACTTCCACAAACTAGGGGAGGAAATAGCCTCTCAGACCAGAGGTACACAGAACTTCCATGACAAGGGACTCAAGGACGGCAACACCAAGACACATAATAATTAAAATGGCAAAGATCAAAGACAAGGACAAAGTATTAAAGGCAGCCAGAGAGAAAAGAAAGGTCACCTACAAAGGAAAACCCATCAGGCTATCATCGGACTTCTCAACAGAATCCCTACAGGCCAGAAGAGAATGGCATGATATATTTAATGCAATGAAACAGAAGGGCCTCTAACCAAGACTACAGTATCCAGCATGATTAACATTTAAATATGAAGGAGGGATTAAACAATTCCCAGACAAGCAAAAGTTGACGGAATTTGCCTCCCACAAACCACCTCTACAGGGCATCCTACAAAGAGTTCTCTAGATGAGAGCACTCCTAAAAAGAGCACAGAACAAAACACCCAACATATGAAGAAGGGAGAAGGAGGAATAAGAAGGGAGAGAAATAAAGAATCATCAGACCATGTTTATAATAGCTCAACAAGTGAGTTAAGTTAGACACTAAGAGAGTAAAGAAGCTAACCCTGGACCTTTGGTAACCACAAATTTAAAGCCTGCAATGGCAATAAGTACATATCTTTCAATAATCACCCTAAATGCAAATGGACTGAATGCACCAATCAAAAGACACAGAGTAATACAATGGATAAAAAAGCAAGATCCATCCATATGCTGCTTACAAGAGACTCACCTCAAACCCAAAGAAATGCACAGACTTAAAGTCTAGGGATGGAAAAAGATATTTCATACAAAGGACAGAGAGAAGAAAGCAGGTGTTGCAATACTAGTATGAGACAAAACAGACTTCAAAATAAAGAGAGTAACAAAAGATAAAGAAGGACATTACATAATGATAAAAGGCTCAGCCCAACAAGAGGATATAACCATTATAAATATATATGCACCCAATACAGGAGCACCAACATATCTGAAACAAATACTAACAGAACTAAAGGAGGAAATAGAATGCAATGCATTCATTCTGGGAGACTTCAACACACCACTCACTCCAAAGGACAGATCCACCAGACAGAAAGTAAGTAAGGACACAGAGGCACTGAACAACACACTAGAACAGATGGACCTAATAGACATCTATAGAACTCTACATCCAAAAGCAACAGGATACACATTCTTCTCAAGTGCACATGGAACATTCTCCAGAATAGACCACATACTAGGCCACAAAAAGAGCCTCAGTAAATTCCAAAAGATTGAAATCCTACCAACCAACTTTTCAGACCACAAAGGCATAAAACTAGAAATAAACTGTACAAAGGAAGCAAAAAGGCTCACAAACACATGGAGGCTTAACAACACACTCCTAAATAATCAATGGATCAATGACCAAATCAAAATGGAGATCCACCAATTTATGGAAACAAATGACAAGAACAACAACACTAAGCCCCAACTACTGTGGGATACAGCAAAAGCAGTCTTAAGAGGAAAGTATATAGCAATCCAGGTATATTTAAAGAATGAAGAACAATCCCAAATGAATGGTCTAATATCACAATTATTGAAATTGGAAAAATAAGAACAAATGAGGCCTAAGGTCAGCAGAAGGAGGGACATAATAAAGATCAGAGAAGAAATAAAATTGAGAAGAATAAAACAATAGCGAAAATCAATGGAACCAACAGCTGGTTCTTCGAGAAAATAAACAAATTAGATAAGCCTCTAGCCAGACTTATTAAGAGGAAAAGAGAGTCAACACAAATCAACAGAATCAGAAATGAGGAAGGAGAAATCATGACGGACCCCACAGAAATACAAAGATTTATTAGAGAGTACTATGAAAACCTATATGCTAACAAGCTGGGAAACCTAGGAGAAATGGACAACTTCCTAGAAAAATACAACCTTCCAAGACTGACCCAGAAAGAAACAGAAAATCTAAACAGACCAATTGCCAGCAACGAAATTGAAATGGTAATCAAAAAACTACCAAAGTACAAACCCCCCGGGCCAGATGGATTTACCTCGGAATTTTACCAGACATACAGGGAAGACATAATACTCATTCTCTTAAAGTTTTCCAAAAAATAGAAGAGGAGGGAATACTCCCAAACTCATTCTATGAAGCCAATATCACCTTAATACCAAAACCAGGGAAAGACCCCACCAAAAAAGAAAACTACAGACCAATATCCCTGATGGACGTAGATGCAAAAATACTCAACAAAATATTAGCAAACCGAATTAAAAAATACATCAAAAGGATCATACACCATGACCAAGTGAGATTCATCCCAGGGATGCAAGGATTGTACAACATTCAAAAATCTATCATCATCATCCACCACATAAACAGAAAGAAGGACAAAAACCACATGATAATCTCCATAGATGCTGAAAAAGCATTTGACAAAGCTCAACATCCATTCATGCTAAAAACTCTCAGCAAAATGGGAATAGAAGGCAAGTACCTCAACATAATAAATGCCATATATCATAAACCCACAGTCAACCACTATACTGAACAGCAAGAAGGTGCGAGGTTTTCCTCTGATATCGGGAACTAGACAGGGATGCCCACTCTCCCCACTGCTATTTATCATAGTACTGGAGGTCCTAGCCATGGCAATCAGACAAAACAAAGAAATACAAGGAATCCAGATTGGTAAAGAAGAAGTTAAACTGTCACTATTTGCAGATGACATGATACTGTACATAAAAAACCCTAAAGACACCACCCGAAAACTACTAGAACTGATATCAGAATACAGCAAAGTTGCAGGATACAAAATTAACACACAGAACTCTGTAGCTTTAATATACACTAACAACAAACCAATAGAAAGAGAAATCAGGAAAACAATTCCATTCACAATTGCATCAAAAAGAATAAAATACCCAGGAATAAACCTAACCAAAGAAGTGAAAGACCTATACTCTGAAAACGACAATTCACTCTTAAGAGAAATTAAAGGGGACACTAGCAAATGGAAACATCCCGTGCTCATGGCTAGGAAGAATTAATATTGTCAAAATGGCCATCCTGCTCAAAGCAATATACAGATTTGATGCAATTCCTATCAAATTACCAGCACCATTCTTCAATGAACTGGAACAAATAATTCAAAAATACATATGAACACCCCGAATAGCCAAAGCAATCCTGAGAAAGAAGAATAAAGTAGGGGGGATCTCACTCACAAACTTCAAGCTGTACTATAAAGCCATAGTAATCAAGACAATTTGGTACTGGCACAAGAACAGAGCCACAGACAGGTGGAACAGACTAGAGACTCCAGACATTAACCCAAACATACATGGTCAATTAATATTTGATAAAGGAGCCATGGACATACAATGGCAAAATGACAGTCTCTTCAACAGATGGTGCTGGCAAAACTGGACAGCTACATGTAGGAGAATGAAACTGGACCATTGTCTAACCCCATATACAAAAGTAAACTCAAAATGGATCAAAGACCTGAATGTAAGTCATGAAACCATTAAACTCTTGGAAAAAAATCATAGGCAAAATCCTCTTAGACATAAACATGAGTGACCTCTTCTTGAACATATCTCCTCGGGCAAGGAAACCAACAGCAAATACGAACAAGTGGGACTATGTTAAGCTGCAAAGCTTCTGTACAGCAAAAGACACCATCAATAGAACAAAAAGGAACCCTACAGTATGGGAGAATATATTTGAAAATGACAGATCTGATAAAGGCTTGACATCCAAAATATATAAGGAGCTCACACGCCTCAACAAACAAAAAACAAATAATCCAATTAAGAAATGGGCAGAGGAACTGAACAGACAGTTATCCAAAAAAGAAATACAGATGGCCAACAGACACATGAAAAGATGTTCTACATCGCTAATTATAAGAGAAATGCAAATTAAAACTACAATGAGGTATCACGTCACACCAGTAAGGATGGCTACCATCCAAAAGACAAACAACAACAAATGTTGGCGAGGCTGTGGAGAAAGGGGAACCCTCCTACACTGCTGGAGGGAATGTAAATTAGTTCAACCATTGTGGAAAGCAGTATGTAGGTTCCTCAAAATGCTCAAAACAGACTTACCATTTGACCCAGGAATTCCACTCGAAGGAATTTACCCTAAGAATGCAGCAATCAAGTTTGAGAAAGACAGATGCACCCCTTTGTTTATCGCTGCACTATCTACAATAGCCAAGAATTGTAAGCAACCTAAATGTCCATTGGTAGATGAATGGATAAAGAAGATATGGAACATATACACAATGGAATATTACTCAGCCATAAGAAGAGGGCAAATCCTACCATTTGCAGCAACATGGATGGAGCTGTAGGGTATTATGCTCAGTGAAATAAGGCAAGCAGAGAAAGAGAAATACCAAATGATTTCACGCATCTGTGGAGTATAAGAACAAAGGAAAAACTGAACGAACAAAACAGCAGCTGAATCACAGATCCCAAGAATGGACTAAAAGGTACCAAAGGGAAAGGGACTGGGGAGGATGGGTGGGTAGTGAGAGATAAGGGGGGGGGGAGAAAAAGGGGGGGTATTAAGATTAGCATGCATAATGTGGGGGGTCTGAGAAAGGGGAGAGCTGTACAGCACAGAGAGGACAAGTGGTGATTCTGCCGCATTTTGCTATGCTGATGGACGGTGACTGTAGAGGGGTTTGTGGGGGGGACCTGGTATAGGGGAGAGCCTAGTAGACATAGTGTTCTTCATGTAAGTGTAGATTAATGATAACAAAAAAAAAGAAAGAAAGAAAACGGGGATTACTCCCTGATTGGATAAATCTAACTGTAAATCAACGATTAATGCATGCTTTAAATGTCCTTAATTTTGATCACTTAAAGGGTGTCAGATGATCGGCTATGGAGGTACATTTTTCTGATACTATTCCCTTCTCTTAAAAAAAAAGCAGTTCATGTGTGTTGACCTCCAATGAGTTCTACACAATGGTATAAAGGGCATATCAAAGTGTGGGCAAAGGGTCTGTTTGTGTTTATACAGAGGATCAAAGCCTAATTTGGCTACGAAGGAAATGAACTATGATACGATATGAAGAAGAACTTCCAACATCAGCACTCTCTGGAAGAGTGATACTAGAAGATGATCATCAAAAACCTCAACAAAGCTCCAGGCGCTGCTACAGTTGTAGCTGCATTCATCCCACCAGTTCCTGGACTTGCCATGGGAATGAAGAAGGAGATATTTAAGCTGGCCTGTGCATACAGTAAAACAACAAATTTGACTGGATCTATACTGTTGGAACTCAACCAAGAATTAGGAGAAGTGCAAGTTGTAGCGCTCCAAAATCTTATAGACTATCTACTGTTAAAAGAACATATGGGATGTGAACAGTTCCCAGGAATGGGTTGTTTTAATTTGTCTGATTTCTCTCAGACTGTTCAAGTTCAGTTGGACAATATCCATCATATCATAGATAAATTTTCACAAATGCCTAGGGTGCCTAACTGGTTTTCTTGGTTTCACTGGAGATGGCTGGTAATTATAGTTCTGCTTTGGTTATGTAACTGTATTCCTATTATGTTAATGTGTGTATGCAATTTAATTAGTTGTTTAAAACCTATACATGCTTAAGTCTCTACAAGAAAATATGTCAAAGAAATCAATCTTCCCATGTTTTCTTCTGTCTGCTACTTCCATAGCTTTTCTTCTTCTTTCCTAATTACAACCCTTAAACAGAATTTGTGCCTCATATCGAATTTACCGAGTATCACAATTCTTCCAAGTGGTAAAGATACCTCAAGACAATTGCTGGGCATAAAAGCCACAGGGCATAAATCTGCAAAGAAGTAAAAAGCTAACCTTTGCAAACAATATGGCTTCTCTCTCACTTACCAACTTTACATTTTCCTGTATGGACCCGGAAGATGACTGATTAGCCAGAGACGGGTGAGATTCCTCAAGGGAGGAACAACCTAAGACAGGCACAGTCGCAGGGGGGCCAGAAGTTGAGAAATTGGGGATCAACAGAGGAGAACCTCACACCCCTGTTTTGAGAGAAATTTCTGCATCCGTGGATGTCTTATTGCCCTTGTCTAACTTGGATTAACACTTAGTCTACAGGCACACACCTGATCATCTACATTTGCTCTCTTACAACACTGAACTATGTTTTCTTCCTTTATCTTGCATCTACCTACCACTTCAGGATTTTATTTAAAAAATAAATAAATAATAATAATAATCATAAGGGAGAAATGTGGGATTCACATATAAATCAAGTATAAAAATCAAACGAATATTCATATTTGACCTGATTGTTTATAGTTCATAATGTGTGATCAAAACCGAAAGTTTCTGTGATGACTTCCCTTGTACTGTTCACCATGTAAGAACTTATTCACTATGTAAGGCTCTGTTCACCATGTAAGAACTTGTTCGCTATGCTTCAGATGATTGGAGACTGATGAGAATTAGGCTTGGGGTGGATTAATGATGGTGCATTGAGCATTGAGTCCCCTATACAGAATTTTATTGTTGTTAACAACCATTTGATCAATAAATATGAGTGATGCCCTCTCAAAAAAAAAAAAAAGAAAGATAAAAACTTGGTTTCAGTTCTCAGTCACCACCTGGAACTCTGAAGAAACTCAGGACCTCTTCCAGTGGGGTCTTCCAGGACCCCATCCTTCAGCTGTTTGCCAAGAATAATCTCCAGAATTACAAACCTATGTAATGTGTAATTATTTTGTAATAATTTGTAATAAAATAAAGTAATATTTTAATATGCAACAGACATAAGTTCCCCCTTATCACTCATCTTTGGTCAGGAATCTTTTGGTTATTCCTATTTATTTTGCAATATAAACTTTAAAGTCAGCTTGACTGGTTAAAAATCATTTTTAGTGGAATAGTATTAAATGTATAGATTAATTTCAGGCAAAACAATTTTTATATACTACATTATATCTCCTTTCTAAACAAGGGTATGTTTCTCCATGATGGTTCCTTTTATGTTTCCCAGTAGCATTTTCAATTTTTCTTCATAAAGAGCTCCTACATGTATTATTATATTTATTCCTGGGTATTTTTAAATCCTTTTTATTGCTATTTCCTACTCCATCACATCAAAAGAGTCATAAATATGCATTAATACAGTCTCCTGGTCTTTTAACGGATTCATCTTCTGTATTTAACTCCCTCTGGAATTTATTTTGGTGCATAATGTGATTCTAGTAGCTAAACAGTATCTTTTTTTGCTCAAAAGGTCAATGTATTTAGTGAATAAATGATTTCTTTCATTTTAATTGTGATCATTCCCTTTTTATATACTAAGTTCTCATAATACTAAGGTTGCGTTTGGGTGGAGGTGATCTTTTCCTACTTAAAAAAATGTGTGTATATATATATATATTTTTTAAATTGCAGTCTCCTTATAAACAATCACATGGCTATCCATATGGAAAAAGTCAAGTTAGATCCCTATTTCACACCATCCTAAAACAATATACTCCAGGTAGATCAAGGATATCAATGTGAAAAACAAGACTTGATGTATACACACATTGTAGTAAATAATGACTTCCTAAATATGACATGAAAGAGCAAATCCTAACAGAAAGGCTAATATATTCAAGCACTTATGTTAAAAATTAAAGAATTCTAATGACAAAAGAGAAAATGAAAAGAAAATCCAAACCAGAGATATTGGCAATGTAACAGACGAAGGATTATATTCAGGGTACACAAAGCACTATTGCAAAGAAATATGAAACACACAAGCTGCCCAACAGAAAAATGAGCAAAGGATATGAACAGGCAATTTATGATGGAGGAAATTGAAAAGCTAATAAACATATGAAAGATATGTAACCTCACACGTAATCAAAGGGGAATGCAAATTATATCCAAAATGAGACACCCCTTCATCTCCATCCAAGTGACTAAATTTAAAAAGGCTGGCAACACCCAGCACTGGTGGTGATGTGAAGTGGGTGGAACATACTCTGATTCATGGGAGGGTAAACTGGTAGAATTGCTCTGGAAAACAACGTGTTCATATTGAGTATGGTTGAATATGCACATACACTAGGACCCAGCCATTCCCCACTTTGGTATATAACCTAAGGAAATCCTTGTAACTGCACTCGTGGGCCTCTACTCAGGTGTGCACTGTGGCATTGTTTGTATTAGCAAAAAGTTAGAAATAAACTAAAAGGCATCAAGAGGGAAATAGATAACTAATATTGGCATGTATACACAAGGGAACAGTGGGGTTAGCATGAATTAATCAACATGAATCAACATCGATACACTGCACAAATAATGTCAGATGAAAAAAGCAGGTTTCAACATGTGCACAATGTGCTGCTATTTATGTAAGATAAAACATGCAAATTGTTTTGTATATAATGTTTATATAGTATAGTATATAATATAAGTTGTTTATATATAGTATAGATATATATAGTGTGTTTATTACTTTGTTAATGTACACATTTTTATATATAGTTATTATTGCTGTTTTCAGTTTAGGGAGTCTGCAAAATAGGAATATCATGGGCTTATTTACTCCAGTTAATTGATTAATGTGGCTATTCTTGTGTCATTACAAACTGTTAGGAACTACAGTTTTATAATGTTTTCATAGGCAACATAACTATATTTAGTTTGATTAAATAAAAATTTCCTGTCAAAAGACAATACCTAGAAGAATAAAGTACAGTTATATATTTATACTCTCAAGTTAAAATTCATAAACTATTGCATAACTACAATGAGTGTTCTAGTGTCACAATGATAAAAGGGGCTTTGTTTTTGCTCCTCATTTGTTTCCACATGAAAAATAAACACGATTACCTTGTACTGCTCCAGGAGGAGGTCATTCCCCACCCAGGGCAAGTTCCCTATAAATATGGTGAGACAGAATAAAGGCAATGGCAAGAAGCTGGGCATCAGGAGGGGTTCATGCCACGTTCATTCGCTCGGGCACTGCTCCTTCCCGCTCTCCGGCAAAGGCTTACTCCTCTCCTAGCTCCGGGGTTCCACGGCTTCCCTCTGCCAGCCGCCATTCTTTCCTAGTTCTCCCTCCACACTTGCCTTTTTGGCTCTCTCCCATTCTCACGGCTCCTGTTCAGACCACTCTCTCCCCGCTCTCAGGGCCCTCTACTTCCCCGCCCCTAGAACTGGGAGGAGCTCTGTGAGTGGGCCTCTGAGGACTGGCAGATGCCTGACCAATTATGTGCAAGGAACTGAGGACCTGAGAAAATGGGTGTTTCTTTCTGCCTCTCCCCTAGGCCAATACTCCCAAGACCCGTGAGCCTCTCTGTCCCCAGTAAGGGCCCCATAGATGTGTGAACAGGCTCTTATATATATGTATATACAATAGGTGCTATTAAGGCGAGGGGAATCCTGGTCAGAAATTTCCATTTTCTCCACACCTGGTTTTAAGGCCTCTAAAATCAAATGTCAGGCCCTCTTTCCTATGTAATGCTGCCGGTCTCTGAAACCGAGGCCATTTTTGCCATTCCCCATTCAGGCCCCACATTCTTCACCTTCTTCTGGTGTTCACACTATTCTTGCTACTCGGAATACTCTACTCCTCGGTTTTTATCCACTGACTTCTACCCAGCTTTAAAGATTACTTGAATTGACCCTTCCTTGACCTCACTCAAGCCTAGAATAGAATCTTTCTCCCAAACTTTCATAACATTTTGCTTATTCTCTTTAATGAGTATAGCCTTTTTAAGTAAACATTTTTCACTGAAGACAAAAATACAGAAAACTCATTAATTTTTTACCAACACACCAATTTAATGATATCCCAGACCAAGAAGTAGATTACTACCACAACCCAGCCATTTCCCATGTGCCTTCTCCCAGTCTACATCTCCCAAAGGGTGATTGCTGTTTTGATTTCTATTCCCATAAATTAATTTTCCTCATTTTAGAACTTCATATGAATGGGATTATATGGTATGTATTCTTTTGTGTCTGGATCTTTTCATTCAAATGTTATGTCAGGGAGCTCCATTCATGCTGTTGCATGTAGCAGTAGGTCATTTTTTTGTCATTGCTGCAGAATACTCTATTGTATGAATATAACACAATTTATTTGTCCTTTCTACTTTTGATGGAAATTTTGGTTGTAGTTTTTAGCTATGTGAAATAATGCTACTATAAATATTTCCACAGATATACTTTTGGTACACATTTCTATTGCATATATTATAGCATTTAGAGGCTTATTAAAAGTCTTTAAGAGGTATTCAGACTTTATCCTAAAGGAGACAGTTAGAGTTAAGGTTTGGCTATGCAGATGTTCTTTGTATCATCTAAAAATAAATGCAAAACAATGGAAATTATGCTAAATTCTTAAGAACAAGGCATTGTTTAAATAAATGGTCACATTATGCAACAGAATATTATATTGAAGTATTATGTTCAAAATCATGGCATAGAGTATATGTACCACTAAAAAAGATTTATAAGGCATATTGTTAAGTGGAAAAAAGACTGATTATGAGAGTATACATACAGCACTGGGAAACAGTCTGACTATAAGAGAATATATATACAGCATGAGTCTACTTTTATTTTTAAAATATTTATAGGGAATTTTGGGGAACAAGGGTGGTGGTGTAGGAAGGCGAGGCAAAAACCTCCTACCAAAATCACATAGAACACAAAAATAAAGCAAATACAACTAGGCCTGAAATCAACCTGAAGACTGAAGAACTAACTGATCACCTACATCTGGGAAAGAAGAGAAGACCCTACAAAAAAGGATAACGTGACAAAGCCATGATCCAGTGGGACCCAATCCCAGACCATAGGTGGGAGGAAGAGGAACGGAGCACAGAGGGAGTAGACGACCAGGACCCTGAACACCTGGCCCTGGAGATCAGCTCCGGGAACATAAGCCCACACTGCACAGTGCCCTGGTGATTGGTGAGGCTGGACAACAGAGACAGGTGGAACACTCAGGGAGGCTGAGAACCCAGCCACCTGTGGAGAAAAGTCACTCTACAGGCCCCCCTGAGAAGGAAAACAGAGCAGGCAGTTTGAAAGACTTCCCAGCAGTGAGAGGGGTGCCAGAGGGGCAAGGATTGCCCAGTGCTCTCTGTTTAGGAGAAAGGTCAGGTGAATAATACCTCCCCAGCTTGCCCTCCTCAGCCCAACAGGTTAGGAGCCATCAGGAGCTTCAGATGCTCCATCCTCCTCTCTAGCAACTCAGCCCAGAGACTCCTTGAAGTGGCACATGGACTGCTGGCTGGCAGTGAAATCACACTTTATTTCCAGATAGGCAGAGTGAGAGCCCCCAGCCTGCTCAGCCTTATTTTGGGCCAGCTGGGGAGATGTATGCAAGAGCCATCCCTGGGAGCTCTTTCTTCCTGGCAGGCACTGGTCCTGTTCACCAGCCACCACCATCACAGGAGGCTGCCTGGAGGGAAGCTCAGCCCACAACAG
Organism: Manis javanica; assembly: GCF_040802235.1. NCBI lineage: Eukaryota > Metazoa > Chordata > Mammalia > Pholidota > Manidae > Manis > Manis javanica. The sequence goes on along the minus strand of NC_133159.1, from coordinate 125,829,917 downwards.
CTCCAGCCCTGCAGCCCATCGCACATGAGCAGCCCAGCCCCAGGAGCAATTTCCTCCCCACAGGTACAGGTCCCACTTGCTGCCTCCACCCAGCCATTGCTGAAGGACAGAGTGAGGGCAGCTCTGCCCACAACAGCTCCAGAGAGTATTCTCCCTGCTCCTGTGATCAGCTGATGGCCCACACAACCCACCTGAAATCAGAACACTATGAGCAAGGCAGGCAGGTGCCATACTCACTGCATACAAACAGCTGGAGTTCCCACACAGAAAATTGAGCTTCTGAGTACTAGAAGCCTCCTACACAAATCTATTACCCCATTAGAAACACTAAAAAAAAAAAAAGAAGAGACAGAGGAATTTGGCCCAAACAGAAATTCAAGAAAGACACCAGAAAGAGGGCTCAGTGAAACTGAAATCACCAAACTTCATGATAATGACTTCAAAATTAAAGTCATAAATAGATTTACAGAAAAGTATTCAAGATCTCAAGGAGGACTTCAACAAAGAGACAGACATCCTCAAAAAAAGCCAACCAAAGCTGAAGAATACAGTATCTGAAGTGAAACATACAGTGGGGGGATTTAAAAGTAGATTAGATGAGGAGCAGGAGACTGTAAATTAAACAGAAATTAGAGAACAAGGAAACAAAGAAGCTGAGGAACAGAGAGAAACAGTATCTCTAGGAATGAAAGAATAATAAGAGAGCTGTGTGACCAATACAAATGGAACAACACTCACATTATACGGGTACTGGAAGAAGAAGAGAGAGACAAAGGGATAGAAAGTGTCTTAGAGGAAATGATTGTTGAAACCTTCCCCAATCAAAGGAAATAGATCAGGAACCCTAGAAAGACAACACCAAGACATATCATAATTAAATTGGCAAATATCAAGGACAAGGAGAGAGTACTGAAAGCAGCGAAAGAGAAAAAAGATCACTTAAAAAGGAAACCCCACCAGGCTATGAGCAGAAACTTTACAGGCTGGAGTGTCATGATATATTTAACTTAATGAAACAGAAGGGCCTCCAACCAGCAATACTCTACCAGGCAAGATTATCATTTAAATTTGAAGCAGGGATCTAACAATTTCCATATAAGCAAACATTGATGGAATTCATCACCACCAAGCCATTTCTATAAGATCTCTAAAAGGGACTGCTCTACATGGAAATGATCCTAAGGCTAAATAGTTGTCACCAGAGAAAATGAACCTACAGTAAAGGTAGTAGACTAATTTATTACTAAGCAAATGCAAAATTAAATAAACTACTCACAAAGTTAGTCAAGGGATACACAAAGAGTACAGAATATGACAACTCATAAATAAAGAGTGGAGGAGGAAGAAGAAGGGGAGAAAAAAAACCCTTTCAATTGTGTTTAAAATAGACTAATAAAGTAATTTAACATAGACTGTACGATAGTAAGGAAGCTATTTTTGAACCTTTGGTAACCACAAATCTAAAGCTTGCAATGGCGATAAGTACATATCTATGGATAATCACCCTAAATGTAAATGGACTGAATGTACCAATCAAAAGACACAGCTGCAGAATGGGTAAAAAACCAAGACCTGTCTATATGCGACTTACAAGAGACTCACTTCAGATCCAAAGACATACACAAACTAAAAGTGAAGGGGTGGCAAAAGATATTTCATGCAATAGGGAGAAAAAAGCAGGAGTGGCAGTAGTTATATGAGAGAAAATAGATTTCAAAACAAAGAAAGTAACAAGAGACAAAGAAGGACATTATATAATGATAAAGGTGTCAGTCTAAAAAGAGGATATAACCATTATAAATATCTATCTATGCAACCAATATAGGAGCACCTAAATATGTGAAACAAATATTAATGGGATTAAAGGGGGAAACAGAATGCAACACATTCACTTTAGGAGACTAACACGCCAGTTACACCCATAGACAGATCAACCAAACAGAAAACAGGTAAGGAGACAGAGCACTGAACAATACATTAGAACAGATGGACCTAACAGACATCTACAGACTATTCCTCCCAAAAGCAGCAGGATATATACATTCTCCTCAAGTGTACATGGAATGTTTTCAAGAGTACATCACATACTAGGCCACAAAAAAGAGCCTCAGTAATTTCAAAAAGATTGAAATTGTGCCAACCAGCTTCTCAGACCACAAAGGTACAAAACTGGAAATAAATTATTCAAAGACAACAAAAAAGCCTACAAACACATGGAGGCTTAACAACATGCTCTTAAATAATCAATGGATCAATAACCAAATTAAAACAGAGATCAATTAATATATGAACAGAAATTAAAGCAACAGCTTAACAGCCCAAAACCTGTGGGATACACCAAAGGCAGTTCTAAGAGGAAAGTATATATCAATAAAGGCTTACCTCAAAAAAGAAAAACAATTCCAAATGAACAGTCTAAACTCACAATTAAACTAGAAAAAGAAGAACAAATGAGGCCCAAAGTCAGTAGAGGAAGGGACATAATAAAGATCAAAGGATAAATAAATAAAATTGGGAAGAATAAAAACAGAATCAAAGAAAGCAGGACTGGTTCTTTGAGAAAATAAACAAAATAGATAAATCCCTGGCCAGACATATCAAGAAAAAAAGAGAGTGGACACACATAAACAGAATCAGAAATGAAAAAAGGAAAAATCACAATAGACACCATAGAAATATAAAGAATTATTACAGAATACTATGAAAAATTATATGCCAAAAAATTGAACAATGTAGAAGAAATGAACAACTTTCTAGAAAAGTACAACCTTCCAAGACTGATTCAGGAAGAAACAGAAAATGAGAACAGACAATTACCAGCAATGAAATTGAATTGGTTATCAGAAAACTACCCAAGGACAAAATTCCTGGACCAGATGACTTCACTGCTGAATTTTGTCAAACATTTTGAAAAGACCTAATACCCATCCTCCTTAAAGTATTCCAAAAAGTAGACGAGGAGGAAATACTTCAAACTCATTCTATGAGGTCAGCATCACTCTAATACCAAAACCAGACCAAGACACCACAAAAAAAGAAAATTATAGACCAATATCCCTGATGAACATAGATGCAAAAATACTCAACAAAATATTATCAAAATGAAATTCAAAAATACATCAAAAAAATCATCCATCATGACCAAGTGGGATTTATTCCAGGGATGCAAGGATGGTACAATATTAAAAAATCAATCAACATCATACACCACACCAACAAAAAGAAGGACAAAAACCACATGATCATCTTAGTAAATGGCGAAAAAGTATTTGACAAAATTCACCATCCATTCATAATAAAAATGCTCAACACAATGGGTACAGAGGGTGTGTACCTGAGCATAATAAAGGCCATATATGACACACCCACAGCCAACATCATACTTAACAGCAAAAAGCTGAAAGTTTTTCTTCTAAGATAGGGAATAAGACAAAGATGCCCACTCTCACCACTGTCATTCAACATAGTAAGGGAGGTTCTAGCCATGGCAATCAGACAACACAAAGAAATAAAAGGCATCCAAATTGGTAAGGAAGAAGTTCAACTGTCACTGCTTGCAGACTACTTGATATTATACATAGAAAACCCTAAACACTCCACCAAAAAACTATTAGAACTAATAACTGAACTCAGCAAAGTTGCAGGATACAAAAATTAATACACAGACATCTGTTGCATTCCTATATACTAACAACAAATTAGCAGAAAGGGAAATCGTGCAAACAACTCCATTTACAATTGCATCAAAAAGAGTAAAATACCTAGGAATAAACCTAACCAAGGAGGTGAAATACTTATACCATGAAAACTACAAGACACTCATGAGAGAAATTAAAGTAGACACCAATAAGTGGAAATACATTCCATCCTCATGGATAGGAAGAATTAATATTGTCAAATGGTCATCCTGTCTAGCAATGTACAGATTCAATGCAATCCCTATCAAAATACCAACAGCATTCTTCAACAAACTAGAACAAATAGTTCTAAAATTCATATGGAACCACAAAAGACCGCAAATAGCCAAAGCAATCCTGAGAAGGAAGAACGAAGCTGGGGAGATTACCCTCCCTAACTTCAAGTTCTACTACAAAGCCACAGTAATCAAAACAATTTGTACTGGCACGAGAACCAACCCATAGATCAATGGAACAGAATAGAGAGCCCAGATATAAACCCAAGCATATATGGGCCATTAATATACGATAAAGGAGCCATGGATATACAATGGGGAAGTGACAGCCTCTTCAACAACTGGTGTTGGCAAAACTGGACAACTACATATAAGAGAATGAAACTGGATTATTGTGTAACTCCATACACAAAAGTAAATTCAAAATGGATCAAAGACCTGAATGTAAGTCATGAGATCATAAAACTCTTAGAAGAGAACATAGGCAAAAATCTATTGAATATACACATTTTCCTGAACACATCTCCCCAGGCAAGGGAAACAAAATAAAAAATGAGGAAGTGGGATGACATTAAACTAAAAAGCTTCTGTACAGCAAAGGACACCATCAGCAGAACAAAAAGGCATCCTAAAGAATGGGAGAATATCATCATTAATGACTTATCCAATAAGGGGTTAACATCCAAATTATATAAAGAATCCACATGCCTCAATATCCCAAAACCAAATAATCTGATTGAAAAATGGGCAGAGTATATGAACAGGCACTTCTCCAAAGAAGAAATTTGGGTAGCCAACAGGTACATGAAAAGATGCTGCACATCGCTAATCAACAGGGAAATGCAAATTAAAAAGACAATGAGATATCACCTCACATCAGTTAGGATAGTCAACATCCAAAAGACAATGCTGGCGAGGATGCGTAGAAGGTGGAACCCTTCCTACATTGTTCGTGGGAATGTAAATTCATTCAACCATTGTGGAAAGCAATATGGAAGTTCCTCAAAAAACTAAAAATAGAAACACCATTTGACCCAGGAATTCCACCCCTAGAAATTTATCTGAAGAAAACAAGATCCCTGATTCAAAAAGACATATGCACCCCTATGTTTGTGGCTGCACTATTTACAATAGCCAGGATACGGAAACGACCAAAGTTTCCATCAAACAGATGAATAAAGAAGATGTGGTACATATACACAATGGAATATTTTTCAGCCATAAAAAGAAATCCTACCATTTGCAACAACATGGATGGATCTAGAGAGTATTATTATGCTTAATGAAATAAGCCAGGCGAATAAGGACAAGTACCCAATGAACTTCACTCATTTGTGGAGTATAAAAACAAAGCAAAACTGAAGTAACAAATATAGCAGCAGACTCACAGACTCTGAGAAGGTACTAGCAGTTACCATAGGAAAGGTGTTGGGGAGGGATTAAGGGGCAATATAATTGACAATCACAATATGGGTAGGTCTTGGGAAGGCAGTACAGCACAGAGAAGTAATGACTCTATAGCATCTTAGTACACTGATAGACAGTGACTGCAATGGGGTGGGGTGGATTCGATAATATGGGTAAATGTTGAAACCACAATGTTGTTCATGTGAAACCTTCATAAGACTGTATCTCAATGATACTTTAATAAGAAATATTTATATGTAAATACATAGTTGAAACGATCACACCAAAAGTTTAATAGTGATATATTTGGGGAATGGAACAATGGCTGATTTTTCTTTTGGTTTCACTGTATTTTTCCAATTTTCTATACTCCCATTCCTATGTATGTAGTTACCCCTGTATTCTCAGTGCATAGTTAAGTATTGAGCATGTACGTATAACTGTATATTTGACTATATGAAAGAATATCAATTGTCGCAAAACCAACAAAGTATAAACAGTTCAATTCATTTGGAACATTTTAAAAGATCAAGATCATTAATAATCGCCATGGAACACATCACGATACAGTATACCATATATTTACTCTAGGAGCTCTACAAAACAGCATGAGTGCAGTTGCAGAGCTGTTTGAGGTTTCACACTGGTAACCAGTGTGCCCCCTTTGCACTCCCTGTCAGTCACTCACTTCCTTTACCAATGGTGTGGTAAACAGCTCTAAAGATGGCTAACATCTCAGTTGTACTAAGTGCCCACTTTCTATTAGAGACTACTAAAGTAAACAAAGCGTCAAGACCTAAGTCCCAGAATGTGCCTAAAGCATTTTTAGTCATTGATTAATCGACATATACATTATTAAAATTTTATAGCTTTCAGGAATCACAATGAACTTTTTAAAAAGTTTGCTCTTTCTAAAATACCGAAATGCCTGTTTTCATTCTTCTCAAAAAACAAAAACAAAAACAAAACAAAATAGCCTTTTTCCCCCTTGATGTTCAAATGCGCAGCATAAATAAGATTTGAGCAGACCAACCAGACCTCCTCTGACCAAAGCATCTTTCCCCTCCAGCTACCCCTGGCGTCCCCTTCGCCTCCTATTGTCGCCTGAAATCGACGGTTAGAATCCTTTCTTCGCGTTAGAGGACAAGACCTTCTCAAACGGTTGCTCAAATACACGTTCCTTCCCCTGCCCTTTCTCACTGATACGTCAACTGGTATTTTGGAAGTTAGTTGGTCCCAGCGGCAGATACAGACTCCATAACCTAGTGGTTTGGAAGGGGCGGGAAGATTTGAGAGCTGCGAAGGAAATAGAGCGACGGGAGAGCTGACCTAGTGGGATAAGGGCCACAACCTTCCGTATTCATCCTTCCAGCCCTGAGAGGAGAGGCATTTGGCTCCTTTTAGGTGCTGGCAAAAACCGTCCCACTCCTTGAGGCTCGGAGCGAGGAGGTGACTCTGAGACTTTGTCCTGGAGAGGCTGTCTGCGCCCCCTGTGCTTGGCCCTAGCCTGTGCTCATGCCAGTGTCCCACACTGCCTTCCAGGTGGCACCCGGTGTCTTACTGCTCCTGATTGTGTCACAAGATCCCGGGGTTCTGTTCGAAGCCTCACCATTGAAGCCGATGACGGCCTCTAGCTCCAGATCGGCCACGTCTGCATCGGGCGAAATTCGTTTCTCCATCTCCCGGAGACTCGGTTCATTTTCCTCAGCCTCCCGTGCAGCGTCTTTAGGTCGTTATGGTAACGGTTTGCGCACGCGCGCCAGCTTCACGCGTGCGCTGTAACCTAGCCTGCGGAATTCGGAGTTTTCGTTCAACAAATGCAGAGGGCTTTTTCCTTCCTATTTCTCTGAAAATTTAACAGGCGCTAAATGCACAGAATAAATTCCCTCCTGTATGTAAAGAGTCCGTGACCTTTTTGGTAACTATATAATCAAGCACCTAATGGCACTTAGGGGAAGGCTGCTGGAAAATAATATATAGCTTACTTCTTTGGGTCTCCGTTTGCAGCCGAATTTTTTAAAGCTTTATTGAGGTATAATGTACATATCAAGATTCATTTAAGTGAGTTTTGGTAGATCCATACAGTTGTGTATCTCTACAGTCCACTTTTTTGTTTTTCTTTCAGTTTTAAGCAGGATAAAACTTTAACTGCTAGAGTAACAAGTAAAATTTGGTAAATTTTAAGCATCTTGAGATGCTCCCACTTTCCTAGGAAAATGCTTAGATTTTGTTCAACAACCGTTTTCTTTTCACTGCGCCCAGCTGTTCCCATCTCTTAGTGGGAGCAGACTGCTGCAACTTAATGTTCCATGGGGGTCCGGTTTCCTTTCTTTATCACAGTTTTGAGGCCTTAGTGTATATTTACTTTGCAAACTCCAGGTTCCGGTCGCTCACGGGTCTAAGAGTGGAGTGTGAGCCTCGCGGGCTGCCGTAGTCAGCTGCCGCGAGCAGGAAGTGTCCGGGGAGTGGGCGGAGACTGCACGATGGCCCCGGATCCCTGGGGAGCCCCGGGTGAGGGCCGCCGCGCTCGGAGAGCCCTTCGGGGAGGCCGGGCTTCCTGGGACTGGGCGAATGCTAGGTTTTGGGGCTAGAGGATTTTCGGGATGAAGGGAAGAACGGCGAAGACCCTTTCCCTGCTGAGGGGGACCTTGCCGCATCCCTTGGGTGCTTGCAGGTGTGGCCTGGGAAGGACAGTGTGTTCCCGGGAAGCGGAGGCTAAGTGGCGAATCTCTGAACATTTCTCCAGCCCATATCGGCTGCATCTCGCCGCGGTGATTTCCCGCCCATCCTGCTTGTGCAGCTGGCTGGGGCAGGCTTCCCTGGACTCCTGTGAAAACAAGTAACCTTTTTGTGGAATGCCGCCAGCCTATCTGGTGAACCCGTTATTTCACTGGTGGAGAAAACGAAGTTGAGAATTCATGGTCAAGCAAGCCCGTTAGTAACCAGTTGGCTCTAGGACCTAGGATCTTGTTGACCCTTCAAAAAAGTTGTAGGACTTTGGCAGAGAAATTACGCATTTTTAAATAAGGCTTTTTATCGTTAACTGAGTATCATGATTCTTTCTAGGGAAGCAATTTATGCAGTAAAACAATAACTGCCAGAAGGGTCATTTATTAAAAAATTAAGTGCCAAGGAGTAATGATGAAATACACAAGTTCTGATCCCGGGGAACCTATTGTTATCCTATATCAATCTTGAGATTTTTGTTTAGTAATTGGAAACATATAACAGTTTTATAAAGTTCTTGTTGGAGTGTATGTCTTATGTTGGTGTTTTTAATATAATTTATAATTTTTTAACTTGCAGACAGTATGCGTATGAGAATGGATTGCAGGGTCGAAGTTAGCACTGTCCGAGGATCTAGGTTAACCTGGGTCAATGGCTTAATTGGTTTAACACGAATTTTTTCCTACATAATTTTAACAATCTATACACATGGATAGAAAATTTAGAAAATACTGAATATTTGGAGAGGGAAGAAAAACCCATCTTTAATGCTATCATTTGGAATAATTACCACTACTGGTTTTTAATGAATTTATTGCTTTATATAATATGTCTGTATATATGCATATATATGCTTTACAAAACAGTAAACCTTCCAAATCATTTCCTGACAACATGATTTTTTATGGTGCATAGTAGTGCATCATACGAACGGCCATAATTTTTTAAATTATTCCCCTCTTTATACCTCTTGTAATATTAGGGTATTTTTGTTTGTTTTTTAACTGTTGCAAAGACTGCCCCTTTGTTTCATACCTTATTTCTTTGGCTCACTTCCTAGAAGTGGAATTTGGGGTCCAAGCTTATGAACATTTTTAAGGCCCTTGCTAAGTTGCCCTCCACCTCCTGGAAGCTAACTCCCTCCCTTTACACAGGAGGTAGGAAATAAAGCTCAGAGGTAAGGGGGAGGTACCAGGCTATTCGTTTACACTGGTGGAAGCTACCCCTGGACCCCAAGCCTCTTCCAAAGTTAATGCTGAACAAGCATTTATAATTATTCCTGTTAACTCTCAAGTAGTTTGACTCACTGTTTTTCTCTTTGACTGTTGAAAGTGAAACAGTGTGCAGATCTGCTACGCTAGCATCTACGAACTTGCCTAATCAGTTGGTGGTCAGGAAGGTAAAAAAGAGTATGGACTGAGACTTTGGGAAACCTATAAAAAACAGACTGGACTACAGCTTTGCCTTCATTCTATTGAAAATCATAGGTCAATGATGCTTATTAGTGCTCTGATGTTTAGAAATGGAATATAGCAGTTACTGTTTTAATAGCTTATCAAAGTAAGTGGTCAGCTCACTTTTTATAGAAATAGCAAGTGCTTACTGTCTGATTCTTTGCTAAACTTAATTAGCTTTACTGCTAGGACAACTTATTTGTTGATGGACAATTTCTGGAAAAATTTAATAAATTAAACCTTAACAGTTTTCTATTCCAGTTGGGCTTTTTGAGGGGGGAGGTCTATTTATTTTATAAAGTATGTATTATGGAATGTAAGAAAATACCAAGTGGATTAGTATAATAGGCCCTTTTATACTCATCACCCAATTTCCATAATGTTCAATATTCTGCTATTCTTGTTTCCACTCTGCCTTCTACATCTTTTTAAGTGTATTTTTAATGTAAATCTTATATATACATATATGTCAATTTAATGTACAGCCAGTGTTTTTGTGATCAAACAGAGACCCAGTTCATAGTCTGGACGCTTATTTTCTGCTCCCCTTTCTAGTTTCTGGGTTTCTGTCATGGCATCACCATCCTCTTTGTCTTGCAGGCCTGAAAACTCTAATAATCCACTCTTTCTTCACTCCTCACATCAGATTATTCACTAATTTTGTTTGTTTTTTTATTTTGAATACCCTTAATGTCTCATTTATGCTGTTTTTTTCTGCTATAGTCCCATCCTTTTGGCCTTCTGACTTGCAGATAGTAAATACTGGTGACTAGTTATGGAATTGAACAGCTGTACAAGTCTTCTACTAGTTCCCTGCCACTCTACTCTCATTCCCAACTATTTAGGTAAATGGAATTCACGTTAATTTTCCTGAATTAGTACTTTCGGCGCTTGTGTGATACGACGATGAGGTTGCCCATTACCACTAGGCCAGTGGTTGTCAGACTTTGCTACAGACTGGAAACACCTGGGGAGCTCACACAACTCACGTCCAGGGCAAACCCCGTACCAGTTCAGTCAAGAGTGCTTGGGGGTGGGAGCCAAGACTTGTTTTATGTTTTGTTTTGTTTTGTTTTTTAAGGATTCTCCAGCGATCCCAATGTATAGCAAAGCTTCAGAACCACTGTTCTTTAGGGCTAAAGTGAGAACATGAGGATCGGGTAAGACATCTGGATTTTGGCCTTCAATACTTCATATAACCTCACCAAGGCCTCACTTTGTGTATGTATAAAATATCCCATACAGCTCTAAAATTCTCTTTTAAAAGCCTAACGTTATTCTCATGTCGAACACTCTGCAGCACCAGCTTCCATTCATCCCTATTGTCTTTTACCTTATGCTTCTGCTCTGGGCACCAGTCAAATGTGCAAGGCATCTTCCTTTCAGTTTTGCTGGCTCCCTGTGCCTCTGCCGAGTATAGAATTTGCTCCTCCTTCCTGTGGGAATGAGAGGTCTGCTTTAACCTTATGGTTCAGCCCAAGATGTAACTAACCCCTGCATGCAGCCTTGTCAGATCTGAGTGCCTCGGCCAATGGTAATTTCTCTCACGTCCAAACTCCGAAAGTATTTACCATTTATACTCCACACTTGGCAGGAAGTGTATTGTACCTTATTATTGATTTGCATAGGTATGGTCTGGAACCACAGAGCCAGACCTGAGCATCTCCTTTCATAGATGACAATATGGAAGGAAGAAAGGGGAAATGTGGCAAAGCTGGTACCAGGATCCAGTTTTCCTTGTCAGCTTACCTCCTGTTCTCTTAATTATGTATTGCATACCTGCTCTTGTTTTATATATGTGTGTGATTCGCACATACATACACACACAAATATATACATACATGCGAATGATGTTACTTTTGAGTGTAGTGGTGAGTTGTTGAAGATCCTGCCTCACGGGATCCTTGTGAAGTTTAAAATGTAAAACTCTTAGTGTAGAACCTGGCCCAGATCAGGTTCTCAGTTGTCAGCCATTGCTATAATGACTATAGTGAGTATCCTAAAGGAAGCAATTGAGGATTGTTTTTCCTTCATTCAAAAAGTGTATTTGCCAAGTTTTGTCAATGTACACGTGATATGTGGGAATAAGATTTTAAGAAATGGATTGTTCATTTTTTCAAGCAAAAAATTGGGACATAAGGTCAAACAGCACTTTTCAATATTTTGTACTGGGGCAGTCCTGGAAAATACATTTGTTGTATCATACGGCTAGGTCCCTGTGCTTTAGGAGCAGACCATCAGATAGGAGAGGTGAAATGTGTATGCACAATTAAGTATTTTCTATAAAACAAATAGAAAGTAAAAAGTCCGTCACAAAAGGAAAAAAGGAGGGACTGCTGGGGATTTGGTGTGAATCCTTCAGAGCCCCCAGTGCTGCTGAATAACAAACAGAATCTCAGTAACTGTTTTGAGAGAATTCTGGTGAGCTTACCTGCCTCGTGGGTGTGTGTCCTTTGTCACCAGAGCCTTTGTTGTAGGATGTAAAGTACGTGCTGTTCCTGTCCTATAAAGCTCTTCACCAGATATCTATGGGGCTGGCTTCCTCACCTTGCCTGGCACCTTCTGTCCCATTATCCTGCTTTATTTTTCTTCTTAGCCCGTATCAACGCTATGTATTTGCTTTATGCCTTTGTCCCTTCACTAAGCTCCTTGGAAGCAGGGACTTTTGTTCACTGCTATATCCTCCAGGGCCTAGAATAGGGCTCACTACAGAGGAGGACCTTCGTAACTGTTTGTTGAATGTTTTATGAATAAGTGAATACAAACGTGTTATGAGTGGCAGAGTGGTTAGGAGCAAAGGCTCAGGGCCAGACAGCCTTGGTTTGCAGCTGATGGTACCACTTGGGCAAATGGCTCAACGTTTGTGCCTGGTTTCCTCCCATGTGAAATGGACATGGTGACAGCACTCCCTTCCTAGCGTTTTTGGGTGGATTAAGTGAGTTATTACAAATGAAGCATTCAGAATAAAGTCTGGCTCACAGTACCATTCAGCATGTTACTATTACTGTTACTATCCTCCCTTCCTGTTTGAATTTGTGACTAGAATTAAAAACTCAAAACTTAGATAATGCAGAAAATTCTTTAAAAGGACCTTAAACATTTTTCTCCCCTTGTGACTCTGATACAGGTTCTCCACATACGATTCTACTTGCCAAATTGCACAAGAGATTGCTGAGAAAATTCAACAGCGGAATCGGTATGAAAGAAATGGTGAAAATACAACCAAGGTAAGCCAGGAGAGAATTAGTACTTGGAAGGATTTGTGTGATCCTTGAGGTCTGCAAACTCTCCCATTTCTGAGGCTTTGTGTGTGCGTGAAGAGTGGTTTGTATATTTATGTGTGTTGTATTGACATCACAACCAACCAGTTAATAGTTACTTAATCACTGAGATTAAATGAAGCATGACATCCATTTAATTTCTTCAGTTTTTACCTTAGAAGTGTCTAACAGTATTAGAGTCTAGTCAAGGGTACACTTTGCGCAGATAATAAATCTTTTAGGGTTTGTAGGACAAGAGGCAGAGTCCTCACCATTTTGAGTATCTGTTCTCAACTAAAAGATAATAGTCTTTTTTACATATTACTTGTAAAAATGTAAACAACTTGCAGGCTGTATAAAAACAGTGGTGGGATTTGGCTAGGAAATACGTTTTTTAGAAAATCATGAGTTCATACCAATATCTTTGGTTCAAATCCAACACCATGGGTTTCCTTCTGACCTTCCCCCTTCCAAATTAGTATTTTACTTCTTCTATAGTGAGAACCCAGGTTTCCAAAAACATTGATAGGTTTTTGCTCATTTGGTCTCTCATATTTTATAGAAAATAGTTTCAGAATTACCGTACACATACCACTGCAACCACTAAGTAAAGTTTAAGTTTGTGTCTTTTTTTTTAACTTGGAATATCCCATTAAGAATATTGAGGCTATTCTGTTCTCATATTTCTAGAATTGATTCTTTTTTTCCATGTCTCATGCTTTCATTTGTATCTGTTTATATTCATTTTTAGGGTTTGCTTTTTTTCCCTCAACTTGTGATTTAATTTTAAGTATGTAAAATATTTACATTATTTGAAATCAAAATTATATACATTGGTAAATTCAAAGTCTTGGTTTAATCCCACTCTTTTCCATCCATTCTTCACCTTTTTGCGGATTCATTCATTTCTGATTTATTCTTCCTGTGTTTATTTTTACAGAAGTAAGCATCTTTGTGTGTGTATGTGTATGTGGTATGTGTGGAAAAGACACATGCACATTCTCATTTCTTTTTACACAAAAGATGCTCTTTCTGTATCTTGTTCTTTTTATTTAATACTATATTGTAGAGGTCTCTCCATATTAAGTCACTGAGATCTTCACTGTTCTTCTTTAGGGCTGTATAGTACTCTGATACGTAGATGTTCCATAGTTCATTTAATCTCTCTCCCAAGGATGAGCATTTAGTTTCCAGCCTTTTGCTGTTATGAATGATGCTATTATAAATAGCCTTGTTCTTATTTTTTTCCTTTGTATTTGTTGAGGTATCTTTTAAGGCTGAATTCTCAGAACTGGGGCATATGATATTTTTATCTGTTGCCAAATTCCCCTCCACCAGCAGTGCACAAGAGTTTCTTGTTCTTCACAGGCTTGCCAACACTGTCAGTCTTCTGAATTTTTGCCCGTCTGATAAGTGAAATAGAATATTTCTGTGAAGTTTTAAATTTTATTTTTCATATTGTGGATCTAATGAAGTATGTGTCTACATGGTTAATAGTTAAGCACTATTTATATCTTTTTTTCTGTGAGCTTCTTGTTTTTACCCATATTTCTGTTGGATTGTTGGTTTTTTTGTCTTTAATAGCTCTTTGCATACTGGGGAGAAGGGTTATTTGTGACATATTGTAATTGTCTCCTTTCCTTTATCCTTTATTTATGGTCATCATAAAACCTATGGTCATCTGTCAAGTGAAAGCTTTGGTTTTACTAAATGATGTTGACTATCAGTGTTTAACTCCTTCTGTATTTTCAATCATAGCTTTTGCTATTTTGGATTATAAAGGAATTTATTCCTGTTTTCTTCTAGTTAATGTATGGTTTCACTTTTTACATTTAGATCTCTGACCCATTTAACCAGTATCATCTTGGATAGTTAGATTATTTCTAATTATAAATGAGTTTTCAGTGTGGCTAAATTATTGCCCCTGTTAGAATAAATTCCTCAAGCTAGACTTTCTGGATTTAAGTTGTATAAAATTTTAAGTCCTTTGAACATGTGTGTGTGTGCATGTATTGCAGAATTGTGGTTCTATACCAGTTACGATTATCTTAAAAATCTCTGGTGAAAGTATACAGTAGTGTATTATGCACCTTTTTATTACTTATGCCATTGAACATGTTTTCATATATTTATTGGATATTTACATTTCTTCCTTTATGAATTGCCTGTGTATGTATATCCTTTAATCTAATTTATTATTTCTTAACCTCAAGGTGTTCTTTATGAATATGTTAAGTATAGTAAGTTTGGTACAAATATATTTTTCTATTAATTTGGCCTTTGGATAAATTACATTTTCTTTTTGACATGCACTTGTCTTTAAATTTTATTTGAAATTATTGGTATTTTTATTTGTGGTCTTTTCCTGTAGAGAGAGGGAAAATAACACTTAGAAAGGCCTTTCACTTCCGGAAAATATATAAATATTTTATGTAATTATCTAAATTTTCTTTATACTTTTCTTCTAATTCTTATTTTTTTAATACATAAATCTTTAAAATATTTGAAGTTTACTTTGGCATTTTGTAGGCATCTTCTTTTATTTTTTACCATTTGCTTAATCAGTAATTCCCTTACCCCCTAAGAAATGAAATATCCTGTATTTCAATTGTTGAGTTTTTGCACAACTGCCCTGTTTCTGGACCTTTTGTTCTTTTGCACTGTTGACACTTTTTCCAACTGCTAACATCATTGTCTTGTAGCTTTTATAACACTTAATACATGATTGTCTCAGTCCCCCTTTGTTACACATATTCCTGGTTTTTCTGTAATCCTTCAGTCTTCCTTCTTTTAGAGTAATTTTGCATAGCTTTATTAAAAAGATTTTGTGCTCTGCCTGAGTTACCAACTCTTCTCCAGTAAAAGAACCCCAAATGGGGTTTTGAACAGATATGTAGTATATTTATAGATTGAACTGAAAGGCATTTACATTTTTACCATATTGAGCATTTCCTTTTACTCATTAGTTCAGCAGTACAGTACTTACTGCACAGTTACTATGTCCCAGGTACTGTATTAGATATTTTTCAGGTTTTGTTGACACTGTTAATAACATTTAACAATAATAATTTAAAAAATTACTCTCCCTAGCTATGACATAAATTTAGGAATGCCCTTGTTTTTTTTTTTAATTTTATGATTGATCACTTTGACTTTTCCTGTCTCTAGTAATCTTTCAGTTGCTTCTCCTAACTTTCCCAATTAGACTATTATCAATCTGCAAATAAGAATTTCATCTCCTTCTTTCCAGTCTTTATGTATTTCTTTAGTGGGTCTGAAAGCGTTGGTTAGAACTTCTAGACTGAAGTTAAGTAATGTTGCATTTAGGGCACTAGTGTTCCAGTCTGTTTCCTCTTTGTTTTTGTATTGTTTCTGATTGATTTCCACCATGCTGTATTAATTGTATGTTTATCCCATTTTGAATCATTAACATTATAAGCTTTATTATTAAATTTCCTAACATCAAACTGTTCTTAAATTACTAGGATAGATTCTACTTGGTGATGGTATATTGTCATTTTAAATGTAATTCTGAATTTGCTTTGCTTGTATTTTTTAAAGACATATTTGTGATCCTCGAGGGAGATGGGCATGTGGTTTCCTTTTGTCCATTATCTCTATCAGAGTTTGTTACTAGGTTGTCTTAGCTTAAAATATGTTAGGCTTTCCATCTTTTTTTGTGATTTGGAAAGTTTCTGTTAAATTTTGATAATGGGAATTTTTTCCTGATTATACAAGTAGTCATTTTCTTGTAAAATACTAAGAAGTCCTGCTACTTAGAGATAACTGCTCTTGGCATTTTGATGTATTTGTTTCCTAGATAATTTTTCTCTATGTGGATGACATTTTGTTTTATGACTTGATTTTTTTTCTTTTAACAAATTACAATGGATATCTTTCTTTGTTAACAAATTTAGATGTCAGTCACACTTTTTAGTGGCTGTGTACACTCATCTCTTGATCTCTTTTGGCCTTTAATTTTGTGGCCTCTTCTTAGGCCTGGAGTGTATGTGTGTTGTGATTTGTTTGTTTGTTTGGTTCTTTACTTTTTGAGTGAGGAGAGATCTGCTTTCTTTGGCTTTTCCCCATAAACACTGTGGGTGGTTTTTCCGTGGCTCCCAGAGGTATTAGAATAGTTAAGGTTAGACTTTTCTTGGCTGCTGATACCTTTGAGTGTTGCTTGATGTGTGCAGCCCTGGGCCAACTTCTGCTGTTGTGTTTTTTCCTGACTGTGACACTGATAATTGAAGGAGGGAACCCTGGCTTCCACTCTAGTTGTATAATTGCTGCTTTTAACAAGGTAGCAAATAAAACCTGTGGTAGTCTTTTTTAAAAAAAGCATATCTCTGATTTCATCCATGGAGGACTATGTTTAATTTACAAAGGCAATTTTATTTTTCATATTTAAATTCCTGAGAAGCTCTCTCCCTACCCCTCCTCCACCCTTCAAGAGTACATTTAGAGTCACAAACAAAATTTCCTCCTGGTCTGTGGAATGCGTGGAGAAAATTCATATACTCTTGGAAAAAAGAGTTATGTGTGGTTAACATTCCTCTTGTATAAAAAGAACACACAGCTATAAAATGTCTACATGGGTTTTATGTATAACAGTGTGTTTAGAGAAGACTGGCTGTGATGGTGGTGGGACTTGGCATCTTCTAGTCATTTGAAGCATGGTTGAGGGAACTGTAGGGTTTCACTGGTGAACAAAGACTGGGGGACACAGTTTCCTGCATGGCCCCAAGGCAGACAAATAGGATCAGAAGGTTGATGCTCAGAGGAGAGAATTCAGCTGACTGAGGACAAAGTGGCATTTTCCAATCAGTGTCTGTTCAGGCATGGACTGGCTGGCTTATCACCTGGTTAGGTTGTGGAGTGGGTGCAAGCATTAGGATGGTGGCTGAACCAGGCAACAGTTAGGATTCCTCACAACCTGAGGTTGTCATTGGAGGCTAAGTGTCTCTTCCAGCCTGTCCTTGGTGGAATCACAGAATGGAAAGTAGTATTTACATGATCTTTTAAATAGATTCTATACCTCTGGACTTGGGATGTGTTCTTTTCTTATCAGCTTACCATGACAATCAGAGCTTTGTTGCAGAATCTGAAGGAAAAGATCGCCTTTTTGAAGGACTTATTGCTAAGAGCTGTGTCAACACATTAGATGTATCCATGTAAACATTTTCACTTCTTTTCTAGAGTGGGAGGAAAAGCAGTCTTATTTTAAGAAAGGAAGGAATCTGGGCCACCTAGATTTTTCCACAGCTTGAGGAAGACCTGGTTTCCAAAATATTTCCTATAATCATGATTTCTATTTTAAGTGTCTGTTACATGTTTTGCAGTGAATATGCTGGCGAAACAAGACATACTGAAGGAATTAATGTATTTGGGTGTAACCTTTGCCGTGCAGGGAACTCATGCTTTCTGTCAGTGCTCTGTTTACACAGAGCCCTGCATTGCCACCTGTCCAGACTGCCTGGAGAGGTTAGCCACTGTTCCAACAGGAAAACTTCCATGATAATCTTGAGCTGTGATTCTGCTTCTGAGGTTTCCAGAGTTTTGAGTGATCCATTTTCTTTTCCGAGAGGTCAGTACCTATAGAAATCATACATCTTTTTTTTCCTGTTTATGTGGAATATTGAGATGTGACTTGTTTGCCCTGTTATTCCAGAAGTACAGACACTGCCCCTGGTCGGGATTTTTGGTGGGGGCATTGCTGAAGCAAGGTGTGCCATCACTTAACTTCCCACCAACACTGTCAAGTGTTGAAATATTTTCTTTCTTTTTTTTAGATATTCGCCCATCTTATCAATTAGGAAAATACATGTGACCTGTTACCTGAACTGATTCTTTAAACCTGAGTTTATATTGGTTTAAAACTGACCTAAAACTGTTCCTTTCTCATCATTTCTTTAAACTGTCAGAGGTTCATACCCAAAACCCAATTTTGTCATCTTAAGAAATGGTTGTTACTACCTGATTTCAAATAGGGGAAATTGAGGGAATACAGCTCTTTAGATAAAAACCATAGAAAATGTTTTAAAGAATGTTTTCTCCAAGGATAATCCCCTTATATCACTAGGGAGGTTCATTTGGATTAGTTGTGTGATTTTTCAGATACTAAATTATTAGCCCACTAAGGTTTCAAATAAAATATTAATTCCAATAAACAATTAGGGACTTATTTTGACCTAACTGAAATATTGTGATACATTTAGTTTGTAACTTCACTCTCCACCTGATATTTATTACTGTACAGTATTGTAAGAAGAGTTTTTATTTTACCAAATCAACAAGTCTTACTATATACACTTCAAATAGTTTCAGATTGGCAGGGCTATTTTCTCCACTGTCAGTACTAGGTATTAGGAAGTCTGCACATGAGGTCAAGGTGTGCCGACTCATTTTACTGTTACCCAAAACAGATATATTAAAAATGTAACAAAATATTGGTTCATTATATTAACAACTGTGTATCTGCTGATTTCCATTAAGGTGGGTCATTATTCATCTTACAGTATTTATGTGCCAAACCTATAGGACAAGAAAAATAAAAATTAAGAACTTTAACTTTTTCCTATCAATAATTTTTGCTAGTTATTAATTATAGAGTACTAAGCATGCTACAGTAATAATTGACTTTATTCATCTAAATGCTGGCAGACTGACCATCTTTTGAAATCTCATAGACTTTGGTTTTGTGGTAATGTCAGAACTTGCTGAGTTAAACACTAAGCATGAAAAAATACTAAACAGAGTTATTAAATACTTCATGAAAATATTTAAGGACATTAGTGTGGGTAATTTAGAATTTCCTAGGAGAAATAAAAAAAATTCAACAGGAATATAACAACTTTCTTTAAAATCCTATGTATTTTTAAAAGTAATTGTGTCTGTTTCTGTGGGAACTGACACCAAAACTAAGGATAGAATTCAGACAGTATATCCCCATGGCTCAAAATGTCTGTATTTTCAGGGAGATCATTCTTTTGATAGAATGGAGCAAAGGAGGTAGTTTGTATATTAGGAAGGCCTCTTTTAAATTCTGTTTCCGCATCTTACTTACCCCTGACCTTCCTCTTCCAAATATTTTAAATAATTCTATCACAGTTGTCCTGTGGATGTAAGATATCTGATGTTTTATTTGGGTGTAACCTGTGAGTCCTAATATCCTCATATTATTAGTTTTGATGGTTCCTTCCCTTCTTTAGAAACAACGTATTGAGGCCAGGTCAAACTCTGCCCTCCACGTCACAGATGAAGCTGCAAAGAGAATCAACATTCCAGCAGAGGAGTTTTTTACACTGAGGAGAGGAATCTGAGAGCTTGCCCTGGACCTCACAGCTGGGCAATGGAAGAGCTAAGATTCAAACACAGGGCTGTCTGCCCCAAAAGCCAGTTTTTTAAAAACTGAATTCTACCTTAGTAGAAATGTTACAGTTAACCGTCACCTGGCATGTCTTCAAACTAGAATTCCTTATTAATAGGCATGTTGCTGTAGTGCCAAGACAAATCCTCAAGAGCCTTCTTAATCATCAGAAAGATTAAACAGTGTTCACTGTGGTTTATTAGGTACACTTTATGATGTTGTAATTCTGAGAAAAATTTCTGTCTATAAATCACCAACAGAGTGACATTTTAATCCTTTTTTTGAGGCATAATTAATGTTGGGTGACTTTTTTAGTGTGAGTATTTGAATACCACATTTCCTAACTGTATCAGGTAGTTGAGAGTTTATGGTACTTTACTTGATAAATTTATGCATTCATGAAGTTTTCCAAAGAACACTAGGGCTTGCCAGAAAGATAAGTCCTATGAAAATGCCTTCCAAGCAGTTAAATTCATGGAGTTTAGACATAAGATGTTATTGCTCTTTTCTGAAAAAGTATTTTTCTCTTGGCAAGAATAATTGTGAAATTAAAGGTCTGTGCTTTTGAATAGGTTTCGTTTGCAATTCATAAACCAAAGTCCTGCAGTCTCTGTTTAAAATTGCTGAAAAACGTTGACTTCTATTCACAGTGCTTCTTGGAGATAGGAATTATAATTGCCTCCCCAGCTGAGGAAAAGGTGTGCACTACAGGGGCTCCCTGTGAAATTTCAGGTTGTACTAAAATTATTCTTAGAGTTGGTCTTACAGAAAGCTTGTATTTTGGTAGGTTTTCAAGGGCAGCATCTTTACTACTTTAAAGAGAATAAAAAATCTCTTTACAAAAGGGTTCAGTATAAAAAGGTATTTTGGTGTCTCGGGAGAATTCCTACAGAATAATTTTTAAAGATCTATAAGTAACTTTACCCCACTTTCTATGTTCGGGGATAAAAGGCAGGTGGGTGGAGAAATGCAGTGATACCAAGCCTGATAACAAGCCTGAATGGAAGCAGGTGTGGAGAGGCTAACTGAATAGATTTCAGGGATAGCTCCTCATGGCTCCAGCGCAGGTAAAGTGACTCTTAAACACTTCCCTGTCTGTGACAGCTTTCATTGGGGCCTGGTATTGTGGGAAAAATACAGACAAGAGAGTGTTTATGTCAGTAGGAATTTTCTGATTGATAGTCTGTCATATTCTTTCTGATTTTTCCTGTTAAAATCTCTTTGCCTTTTCACCATGATAGTAAAAGTAGATGGTAGTTTTGTCTGTTGTGGGTTTTTTGAATATCCATACATGGCAACATGTATAATCAGTAACTTTATGTAGGTCTCCCACCTCTCCTAATTT
Source organism: Manis javanica (assembly GCF_040802235.1). Lineage (NCBI taxonomy): Eukaryota > Metazoa > Chordata > Mammalia > Pholidota > Manidae > Manis > Manis javanica. The sequence goes on along the minus strand of NC_133159.1, from coordinate 125,808,445 downwards.
TTGGAAATATTTCTGGTCCATGAAATCCAAAAGTCTGGGTATAGACTATGTATACAACACTGGCTTTGGAACCAGACAGAACTGAAATTGAAGACTAGCGCTGCCACTTCCTCAAGGCCACAGAGTAATTTAGCTTTTCTGGATCTTAGTTTAATTATCTGTAGTGTAGGAATGATCATACTTGCAAGGTTGTTGTGAAAGTTGGAGAAAATGTATTTAAAGCAACCTCACAGGACTGCACCCCTAAAATGGCAGATGTTAAATTAAAGGTAGGTTTCAACAGTACACTAACTATGTAACCTTGGACAAATTACTTGACCTCTTTTTGCTTCATTTTTCACATCTGTGACTGAGGATAATAAAAGTACACCTGGCTTTTAGGATTGTTATGAGTATTAAATTATATGCATAGAAGGTACTTTGCATCTAGTAAGCCCTCCTTGAGGATTAGCTGCTTTTATTATTTTATTGTGATTGTAAAAGTCATAGCTACCATTGAGAATTTGCAGGTAGTCCTTCCTTATGGAGTTTATAACCATGTAAGGAGGTTATATCAAAGCACACAGATAATGATAGTACTAAAATAATCCTTGCAGAATGTGATCAGTGCTTTGAGGAAGGTAAGGAGCTGGCCTGGTACATAATAGAATCTTCAGTAGAGTTTGTTAACTTAAAAAGAAGAAAAAGATATAATGCCATTTGGGCCAGAAAAGTCTTCTGGCTCCAAAGACCTGAAACTGTCTCCTTACAGTTCTCCTCTGAGGGCACCCAAAAGTAATCATCTGCAAACATCTTCTTTCTCCAGAGCAATTCATTCCCAAGTAAGACTGGGTGAAATTCTTAGGCCTTTACGAAATAAAGAGAAAAATCCAGGAGCTGGGGAATCCTATGGGTTCAGTAGCATCATCACTCCACTTCCTCTTATGTTCAGAGTGGTTTTCAGGCTACTGCAGAGAAGCTGGGCCTAAGCACCTTGAATGACTATTGATAATAAGAAATCATCCAATTTTGGTTACAATGTTACTGTGCCTAAATTGGCGGTTCTTACATGTAAAATCAGCCTAGCCAGTGACAAAGTACTGTCGTAGTTAGAGCTTCCTCTTTCCTTATTTCTCTGTTTTCTGAACTTCTTCCTTGGTGATCCCCCAAGTTGGTGCAAAAGGAGGTCCAGCATTGGCCACTGACCTTGTGCCTGTTACCTATCCAGCATCATGCCATTCACTGCACAACATGCCATTAAGTCAAGAGACAGGTGTTGTGGCAAGGAAAGCGACTTTATTTAGAAAGCCAGCAGGCCGAGATGACAGACTAATGTCCTAAAGCCCAATATTAACTCAGGGTTGATTGCAAGCGTCTTTAATTCTAGGGAAAGAGGAATCAGGAGAGAGAGCAGGTTAGGGGGTGACTGATGGCTGCAGACATCTGGACGCCAGCGAGGATCCAAGGAGAGCTGAGAAACTCCGTGACCTTGGTTAGTTGACTCTCACTGACCTATGAGTGGTCATAATGTTGCTAAAACCCTTTGACAAGACAATTATTATATTCATACATATTTCCCTATCTCCTGGAGGAGGCAAGCTTCGGGTAAGGAGCTATTTCCAGAAATCTCAAACTGTAAGCAAAATTCCTTTGGATGATCAGCGAGCCTATGCGCAGGGCTGCGGGGCTGAGTAGAAGCCCATTTCCTTTTTTTCCCTTTCAGTCCAAAAGTTAAGGCAGCAAAAGAGATAAATAACAATATGAAGGCAGAGATGCCAACTTTTTCACTCAGTTACACGTCCTTTTTTCTACTTGTCCCTTGCTGTCCTGTCCTCACTACCTTCAACTACCATGAACGTGCAGTATGATCATTGCTTAACTGATTCTTTGGCCTCTTGTTAACAACCCCTGTGTAGTAAGTGTGCTATGCAGAAGGGCCATTCATCTATTCTCCTCTCCAACCCCCAAATCCATCTCCTTATGCTCTGTTCTCTTAGTAGAGTAAAATGAAAATAAAACAGGTAAAGTGTTAGTTTCCAGTTTTCCCAGATTTATAGCGAGTCTCTGGCAATATTCTGAATTAGTATTTCTCGTGTTGTTACTGTTTTTTAACAAGGTGCTAAGAAGTGGCAAAGTTAAGTGGGCAGTACTGGGAGCCTCAGAGTGGAGAAGCCTCTGGAATGGTGGTCAAGCCCAGCACGATGTGGTGGAAAGGCCCTGACCTAGGGCAGAAAGAGCCGGGCTCTAGCCCAGCCTTATCATTAGTCATTCAGGTGACTTAGCCACACTGGGCTTTAGTTTCCTGGTCAGGAGAACAAGAGAATTGGATTAGCAGATCTCCAAGACCTGTTGTATCATTAACTGTCAATGATTCTGTTCTTCAGTTACTAATCTATAAAACATAACCACCAAGTTTTATTGCTCTTAAAATTGATGTTGTTTAATTGTTAGTCCATTCTTTACTAGTTTAAATCCATAGTGTCTGCTACATTTTGAAATTTGTCTTTATTGTTTTTATCATAAAAAGTACTGAATCTGTGTACAATTCATATTGTTACTTCTTATCGTGACTCCTTTCTTCATCATCCCCATCCTATACCATCTCTTTCTTCATAGTTAACAACATTGATGGTTGGTACCTGTCATCACAGACTTTCCTAGGCATGAACATATATATATGTATATATACATGTATATATACATATGTAAATAGAAATATTTGTGACTATAAAAGGCTATCCATACAGTTCTGAAAGTCATTTTTTATTAATTAGCATATGATAGACAAAACAACATTTGATTACAAATAAGGCTCCCCCACACCCCGAGTCCCTAGTTCCCCCTCCTTAAAGGCTGTTGTTTGTGTCCTTCCAGAAATATTGTGTGTATACAAACATAGATATGTTTATCTGATTTTTTTGATGCAATGGTAGCATACTACTCATTGTTTAGGTCTTCGCTGCCATTTTTTTTCTTTTGGTTTAACCCTGTATTTTGGAGATGGTTCCTTGTCAAATAATTCACGTAAGCATTTAGTAAGTGCTCGGAAATGTTAATAATCATTTTCATCAGTACATAAAAGGTGTTCTTACTCTTTTTTCTTTTTAGGCTGCAAAATATTCCGTTGTATAGATGCGTTAGTTCTTTATTAAATGGACTTAGGGTATTTCTAATATTTGGCTATTTTAATTAATGCTGCAGTGACCATCATTGTTCCTGCGTCTTTGTGTTGATGTGTGAACAGATCTGTAGAAGGAATTCCTATCAAAAGGATGACTTTAAAAATTTTGTTAGGTATTTAGAAGGCGGTCTGGCAACTGTTGAACCTGTTTACAGTCCCACCAAGAAGGGTTCCTCTGCCCTTTCCAAACTTGCTCATCATGCTTTCCTAAGCTGACAGTGGGAGTGATAGGTTTCAGTTTGCATTTCTTGTACTAACGTAAAACTGAGTGTTTTCCCATTTGATTATTAGTGTTTCTTTTTTCTGTGCTCTGCTGTATCTTTTGCCTCTGTTAAATTTGCCAATATTAGTCACTTGTGATTTATTTTGCATACGTTTAAAATCTTTTATAAAGTCAGGTTTATCTTTTCCTTCTTGGCCTCTATGTTTTCAGTCTTAACAAGAAAGACTTTTCGTACTCCAAGATTATTAAAAAGTTCTTCTATGTCTTCTAATAATACTTTTGTAATTTGACTTTTTTTTTTTGAGAGGGCATCTCATATTTATTGATCAAATGGTTGTTAACAACAATAAAATTCTGTATAGGGGGGTCAATGCTCAATGCACAATCATTAATCCATCTCAAGCCTAGTTCTCGTCAGTCTCCAGTCTTCGGAATTATAATGAACAAGTTCTTACATAGTGAACGAATTCTTACATAGTGAATAAGTTTTTACATGGTGAACAGTACAAGGGCATTCATCACAGAAACTTTCGGTTCTGATCACGCATTATGAACTATAAACAATCAGGTCAAATATGAATATTTCTTTGATTTTTATACTTGATTTATATGTGGATCCCACATTTCTCCCTTTATTATTATTATTATTTTTATTTTTAATAAACTGCTGAAGTGGTAGGTAGATGCAAGATAAAGGTAGAAAACATAGTTTAGTGTTGTAAGAGAGCAATTGTAGATGATCAGGTGTGTGCCTGTAGACTATGTGCTAATCCGAGCTAGACAAGGGCACTAAAACATCCATGGATGCAGAAGCTTTCTCTCAACACGGGGTGGGGGGGGTGAGGTTCTAAGCTTCACCACTGTTGTTCCCCAATTTCTTACCTGATGGCCCCCCTGCGACTGTGCCTGTCTTAGGTTGTTCCTCCCTTGAGGAATCTTACCCATCTCTGGCTAACCAGTCATCTTCCGGGGCCATACAGGGAAATGTAAAGTTGGTAAGTGAGAGAGAAGCCATATTGTTTGAAAAGGTTAGCTTTTTACTTCTTTGCAGATTTATGCCCTGTGTCTTCTATGCCCAGCACTTGTCTCGAGGTATTTTTACTACCTGGAGGAATTATGATACTCGGTAAATTCGATATGAGGCATGAATTCTATTTAAGGGTTGTAATTAGGAAGGAAGAAGAAAAGCTATAGAAGTAGCATATGGAAGGACACATGGGAGGATTGATTATTTCTTTGACATATCTTCTTGTAGAGTACCTTAAGTATGTATAGGTTTTAAACTACTAACTAACTTGCGCACACATATTAACATAATAGGAATATGGTGACATAAACAAAGCAAATCTATAATTACCAGCCATCTCCAGTGAAGCCAAGAAAACCATTTAGGCACCCTAGGCATTTGTGAAAATTAGTCTATGATATGATGGATATTGTCCAACTGTACTTGAACAGTCTGAGAGTAATCAGACAAATAAAAGCAAACCATTTCTGGGATCTGTTCACATCCCATATGTTCTTTTAACCGTAGATAGTCTATAGTCATAGGATTTTGGAGCACTACAACTTGCATCCCTCCCAACTCCTGATTGAGTTCCAACAGTACAGATCTGGTCAAATTCGTTGTCTCACTGTATGCACATGCCAGCCTAGACATCTCCCTCCTCATTCCAATGGCAAGTCCAGGAAATGGTGGGATGGACGCAGCCACAACCGCAGCATCACCCGGATCCCTGTGGAGGCTTTTTGATGATCATCCCCTGGCACGAGTCCTCCAGAGAGTACTGATGCCGGAAGCTCCTCCTCATATCGTATCTTAGTTCATTTTCTGGGTAGCCAAGCTAGGCCTTGATCTTCTGCATAGAAATAAACAGAACGTTTGCCCACACTTTGACCAGCCCTCTATACCACTGTGTAGAACTCATTGGAGGTGAGCACACAGGAACTGCTTTTTTTTTATTTTTATTAAGAGAAAGGAATAATATCAGAAAAGAGTACCTCCATAGCTGATCATCTGACACCCTTTAAGTGATCAAAATTAAGGATATTTAAAGCATGCATTAATCTTTGATTTACCAATTGTTTTATCCTATCAAGGAGTAATCCCCCTTTTCTTTCTTTCTTTTTTTTTTCTTAATCTTTAATCGACACTTACATGAAGAATACTATGTTTACTATGCTCACCCCTATATCAGGTCCCCCCTAAAAACCACCTCCCGGTCACTGTCCATCAGCATAGCAAAATGTAGAATCACTACTTGTCCTCTCTGTGTTGTAGAACCCTCCCTCCCCTTTCTCCCTCCCCCCATGCATGCTAATCTTAATACCCCCTTCTTCTTCCCCCCCCTTATCCCTCCCTGCCCACCCATCCTCCCCAGTTCCTTTCCCTTTGGTACCTGTTAGTCCATTTTTGGGTTCTGTAATTCCGCTGCTGTTTTGTTCCTTCAGTTTTTCCTTTGTTCTTATACTCCTCATATGAGTGAAATCATTTGGTATTTCTCCTTCTCCACTTGGCTTATTTCACTGAGCATAATACTCTCCAGCTCCATCCATGTTGCTGCAAATGGTAGGATTTTCCCTCTTCTTATGGCTGAGTAGTATTCCATTGTGTATATGTACCACATCTTCTTTATCCACTTATCTACCGATGGACATTTAGGTTGCTTCCAGTTCTTGGCTATTGTAAATAGTGCTGCGATAAACATAGGGGTGCATCTGTCTTTCTCAAACTTGATTGCTGCATTCTTAGGGTAAATTCCTAGGAGTGGAATTCCTGGGTCAAATGGTAAGTCTGTTTTGAGCATTTTGAGGAACCACCATACTGCTTTTCACAGTGGTTGAACTAATTTACATTCCCACCAGCAGTGTAGGAGGGTTCCCCTTTCTCCACAGCCTCGCCAATATTTGTTGTTGTTTGTCTTTTGGATGGCAGCTATCCTTACTGGTGTGAGGTGATACCTCATTGTAGTTTTAATTGGCATTTCTCTGATAGTTAGCGATGTGGAGCATCTTTTCATGTGTCTGTTGGCCATCTGTATTTCTTTTTTAGAGAACTGTTCAGTTCCTCTGCCCATTTTTTAATTGGGTTATTTGATTTTTGTTTGTTGAGGCGTGTGAGCTCTTTATATATTCTGGATGTCAAGCCTTTATCAGATCTGTCATTTTCAAATATATTCTCCCATATTGTAAGGTTCCTTTTTGTTCTATTGATGGTGTCTTTCGCTTTACAGAAGCTTTTCAGCTTAATGTAGTCCCACTTGCTCATTTTTGCTGTTGTTTTCCTTGCCCGGGAAGATATGTTCAAGAAGAGGTCACTCATGTTTATGTCTAAGAGGTTTTTGCCTATGTTTTGTTCCAAGAGTTAAATGGTTTCATGACTTACCCACAGGTCAGCATTTTTGAGTCTTTGATCCATTTTGAGTTTACCTTTGTATATGGGGTTAGACAAAGGTCCAGTTTCATTCTCCTACATGTAGCTGTCCAGTTTTGCCAGCATTATCTGTTGAAGAGACTGTCATTTTGCCATTGTATGTCCATGGCTCCAATATCAAATATTAATTGACCATATATATTTGGGTTAACTTCTGGAGTCTCTAATCTGTTCCACTGGTCTGTGGCTCTGTTCTTGTGCCAGTACCAAAGTGTCTTGATTACTATGGCTTTGTAGTAGAGCTTAAAGTTGGGGAGTGAGATCCCCCCTACTTTATTCTTCTTTCTCAGGATTGCTTTGGCTATTCAGGGTCTTTGGTGTTTCCATATGAATTTTTGAATTATTGTTCCAATTCATTGAAGAATGTTGCTGGTAATTTGATAGGGATTGCATCAAATCTGTATATTGCTTTGGGCAGGATGGCCATTTTGACGATATTAATTCTTCCTAGCCATGAGCAGGGGATGAGTTACCATTTGTTAGTGTCCCCTTTAATTTCTCTTAAGAGTGACTTGTAGTTTTCAGAGTATAAGTCTTTCACTTCTTTGGTTAGGTTTATTCCTAGGTATTTTATTCTTTTTGATGCAATTGTGAATGGAATTGTTGTCCTGATTTCTCTTTCTATTGGTTCATTGTTAGTGTATAGGAAAGCTACAGATTTCTGTGTGTTAATTTTGTATCCTGCAACTTTGCTGTATTCCGATATCAGTTCTAGTAGTTTTGGAGTGGAGTCTTTAGGGTTTTTTATGTACAGTATCATATCATGTGCAAATAGTGACAGTTTAACCTCTTCTTTACCAATCTGGATTCCTTGTATTTCTTTGTTTTGTCTGATTGCCATGGCTAGGACCTCCAGTACTATGTTAAATAACAGTGGGGAGAGTGGGCATCCCTGTCTGGTTCCCGATCTCAGAGGAAATGCTTTCAGCTTCTCGCTGTTCAGTATAATGCTGGCTGTGGGTTTATCATATATGGCCTTTATTATGTTGAGGTACTTGCCCTCTATTCCCATTTTGCTGAGAGTTTTTATCATGAATGGATGTTGAATTTTGTCAAATGCTTTTTCAGCATCTATGGAGATGATCATGTGGTTTTTGTCTTTCTTCTTGTAGATGTGGTGGATGATGTTGATGGATTTTCGAATGTTGTACCATCCTTGCTTCCCTGGGATGTATCCCACTTGGTCATGGTGTATGATCCTTTTGATATACTGTTGAATTCTGTTTGCTAATATTTTATTGAGTATTTTAGCATCTACATTCATCTGGGATATTGGTCTGTAATTTTCTTTTTTGGTGGGGTCTTTGCCTGGTTTTGGTATTAGGGTGATGTTGGCTTCATAGAATGAATTTGGGAGTATTCCCTCCTCTTATATTTTTTGGAACACTTTAAGGAGAATGGGTATTATGTCTTCTCTGTGTGTCTGATAAAATTACGAGGTAAATCTGTCTGGCCCCGGGGTTTTGTCCTTGGGTAGGTTTTTGATTACCGTTTCAATTTCTTTGCTCGTAATTGGTTTGTTTAAGTTTTGTGTTTCTTCCTTGGTCAGTCTTGGGAGGTTGTATTTTTCTAGGAAGTTGTCCATTTCTTCTAGGTTTCCCAGGTTGTTGGCATATAGGTTTTCAGAGTAGTCTTTAATAATTCTTTGTATTTCTGTGGGGTCTGTCGTGATTTTTCCATTCTCATTTCTGATTATGTTGATTTGTGTTGATTCTCTTTTTCTCTTAGTAAGTTGGGCTAGAGGCTGATCTATTTTGTTTATTTTCTCATAGAACCAGCTCTTGGTTTCGTTGATTTTTGCTATTGTTTTATTCTTCTCAATTTTGTTTATTTCTTCTCTGATCTTTATTATGTCCCTCCTTCTGCTGACTTTAGGCCTCATTTGTTCTTCTTTTTCCAGTTTCAATAGTTGTGATGTTAGAGTATTCATTTGGGATTGTTCTTCCTTCTTCAGGTGTGCCTGAATCGCTATATACTTTCCTCTTAAGACTGCTTTCGCTGCATCCCACAGAAGTTTGGGCTTTGTGTTGTTGTTGTCATTTGTTTCTATATATTCCTTGATCTCTATTTTGATTTGTTCATTGATCCATTGATTATTTAGTAGCATGTTGTTAAGCCTCCAAGTGTTTGTGAGCCTTTTTGTTTTCTTTGTAGAATTAATTCTAGTTTTATACCTTTGTGGTCTGAAAAATTGGTTGGTAGAATTTCAATATTTTGGAATTTACTGAGGCTCTTTTTGTGAACTAGTATGTGGTCTATTCTGGAGAATGTTCCATGTGCACTTAAGAAGAATGTATATCCTGTTGCTTTTGGATGTAGAGTTCTATAGATGTCTGTTAGGTCTATCTGTTCTAGAGTGTTGTTCAATGCCTGTGTGTCCTTACTTATTTTCTGCCAGGTGGATCTATCCTTTGGGGTGAGTGGTGTGTTGAAGTCTCCTAAGATGAATGCATTGCAGTTTTTTTCCCTCTTTATTTCTGTTAGTATTTGTTTCAGAAATGGTGGTACTCCTGTGTTGGGTGCATATATATTTAGAATGGTTATATCCTCTTGTTGGACTGAGCCCTTTATCATTATGTAGTGTCCTTTATCTCTTGTTTCTTTCTTTTGAAGTCTATTTTGTCTGATATTAGTACTGCAACCCCTGCTTTCTTCTCTGTGTTGTTTGCCTGAAATGTTTTTCCATCCTTTGACTTTTAGTCTGTGCTTGTGTTTGGGTTTGAGGTGAGTTTCTTTTAAGCAGCATATAGATGGGTCTTGCTTTTTTATCCATTCTATTACTCTGTGTCTTTTGATTGATGCATTAAGTTCATTTACATTTAGGGTGACTATTGAGAGATATGTATTTATTGCCATTCCAGGCTTTAGATTCGTGGTTACCAAAGGTTCAAGGTTAGCTTCTTTAGTATCTTACTGCCTAACTTAGCTTGCTTATTGAGCTGTTATATACACTGTCTGGAGATTCTTTTCTTCTCTCCCTTTTTATTCCTCGTCCTCCATTCTTCATATGTTGTATGCTTTGTTCTGTGCTCTTTTTAGGAGTGCTCCCATCTAGAGCAGTCCCTGTAAGATTCCCTGTAGAGGTGGTTTTTGGGAAGCAAATTCCCTCAGCTTTTGCATGTCTGGGAATTGTTTAATCCCGCCATCATATTTAAATGATAGTCATGCTGGATACAGTGTCCCTGGTTCAAGGCCCTTCTGTTTCATTGCATTAAATATATCATGCCATTCTCTTCTGGCCTGCAGGGTTTCTGTCGAGAAGTCTGATGTTAGCCTGATGGGTTTTCCTTTATAGGTGACCTTTTTCTCTCTAGCTGCCTTTAAAACTCTTTCCTTGTCCTTGATCCTTGCCATTTTAATTATTATGTGTCTTGGTGTTGTCCTCTTTGGATCCTTTCTGTTGGGGGTTCTGTGTATTTCTGTGGTCTGTTCGATTATTTCCTCCCCCAGTTTGGGGAAGTTTTCAGCAATTATTTCTTCAAAGAGACTTTCTATCCCTTTTCCTCTTTCTTCTTCTTCTGGTACCCATCTAATACGAATATTATTCCTTTTGGATTGGTCACATAGTTCTCTTAGTGTTGTTTTGTTCCTGGAGATCCTTTTATCTCTCTCTATGTCAGCTTCTATATGTTCCTGTTCTCTGGTTTCTATTCCTTCAATGGCCTCTTGCATCTTATCCATTCTGCTTATAAATCCTTCCAGGGATTGTTTCACTTCTGTGATCTCCTTCCTGACATCTGTGATCTCCCTCCGGACTTCATCCCATTGATCTTGCCTTTTTCTCTGCATCTCATCCCATTGCTCTTGCATTTTTCTCTGCATCTCTGTTAGCATGTTCATAATTTTTATTTTGAATTCTTTTTCAGGAGGACTGGTTAGGTCTGTCTCCTCAGGTGTTGTCTCTGTGATCTTTGTCTGACTGTAGTTTTGCCTTTTCATGGTGATAGAGATAGTTTGCAGAGCTGCAATGAGTGACAGCTGGAAGAGCTTTCCTTCTTGTTGGTTTGTGGCCTTCCTCTCCTGGGAGAATAGCAACCTCTAGTGGCTTATGCTTGGCAGCTGTGCACAGACAGGGCTTCTGCTACCTGCCGTGTTGGTATGAAGTTTATCTCCGCTGTGGCTCTGTGTGTGGCCTGGGTGGGGCTGCTCCTCCTAAATGGTGGAGCCCCATTGGAGGGGGTGCGGCCGTGAGGCTATTTATCTCCGTAATGGGCCTCTGTGCTCCCTGTTGCCCATGGGGTTAGATTGCCCAGAGATCCCCAGATTCCCTGCCTCTGGGCTAAGTGTCCTGTCCTGCTCCTTTAAGACTTCCAAAAAGCACTCTCCAAACCAAAACAACAACAGCAACAATGAAAGAGGAAAAAAAAAAAGGAAAAAATGCGCTATTTTCTTTGTCCTCAGGTGCCGGTCTCCAGCACCCGCTCACTGGTCTTGCTGCCTTGTTTCCCTAGTATTGGGGTCCCTGTCCCTTTAAGGCTTCCAAAAAGCACTCGCCAAGAAAATAAAAGAAAAGGGAGAAATGCGTGATATTGTTTGTTCTCAGGTGCTGGTCTCAGGCACCCGCTCACTGGTCTTGCTGCCCTGTTTCCCTAGTATTGGGGTCCCTGTCCCCTTAAGGCTCCGAAAAAGCACTCGCCAAAAAAAAAGGGAAAAACACGCCATTTTCTTTGTCCTCAGGCGCTGGTCTCAGGCACCCGCTCACCGGTCTTGCTGCCCTGTTTCCCTGGTATTGGGGTCCCTGTCCCTTTAAGGCTTCCAAAAAGCACTCGCCAAAAAAGAAAAAAAAAACGCTCAGGTTTCTTTCCACCCACCGGGAGCCAGGGGGAGGGGCGCTCGGGTACCGCTGGGCCGGGGCTTGTATCTTACCCCCTTTGCGAGGCGCTGAGTTTTCGCAGGTGTGGATGTGGTCTGGATGTTGTCCTGTGTCCTCTGGTCTCTATTTTAGGAAGAGTTGTCTTTATTATATTTTCATAATTCTATGTGGTTTTGGGAGGAGAGTTCCACTGCTCTACTCATGCCGCCGTCCTGGCTCCGCCCTCTGTAATTTGACTTTTTAATGTTTAAATCCCTGAATCAGTTAAATCTGTGCTTAACTGTAATAATGGATTACAGCTCAGTTTATGTCTTGGTTAGGTGATAGGATACTCAAAACCACAGGTTGCCAGAGCCTGTTGAGCATAGAACATAAGAGAAATTTAGTTACTATTATGATAGAATTGTTTACACAATTTAAAATTCTATTTTGTCCTATATAATTCATGTCATAGCTGCTTTTTTTTTCCTGAGGAGATTTAGAAGAATAGCCTCCTGCTTTATTGACACTTTACCACTGCTTTGAAATGCATTGATATTTATTCTTGATGTTGCATTGATTGAAGGGCTAACATTTGGCCTCTTATTAATACAGAGGAAGTACTAAGTGGCTGTTTCTTAGTGATAGTTGCTACTTCATGCTTCCCAAGATGAGGTCTTACTGACTGTAGCCAAGTAGGAAAGGGGAAAAGAATGGTAGTAATTTTATTCAGGAAAGCATGGCATTCTGGAATGTTGTGAGAATTCATTTATTATTTATTTTATAATATTTAAAGCCACTACCACTGTTTAACTACCCTGATTTGGAGATTTATGATGTTACTAGCTACTGTCTGCTACTGGGGAAAATTTTTATGGGTTTATTTACAATTTTATAGTAAGCTAGCTCTTTGTACTCAAAATTAGCAACAAAAATAAATTCCCCAGGTCGTAGTTCCCACCACTCATATGCCTGCCTTTGCTCCTGCCCCCACCAGGGCACGTGATACTATTATTCGATTCTGCCAATTTCTCAGAAATTTCTGTGCCTGAATGCAGTGTTTGATGTCTGCTTTTAAAAAGAAAAGTATCTATAAATCTAAAGCAGCAGCCTTAGTAATGTTTTACTATTACCAGAACTTAGTAACTGTGGTCAGGATAACCCTGACCTACTAGAATTTCAGCTCTAATAAAACAAAAGCCAATTACTAAAAAAGGAAAAGCCAGATAAAACCCATTGTGTTGAGGTGGCTTATTTTTGTGCTTTCTTACTTCTTGTGTCAAATCTGTCCTTTCAAAACTGTTTGTTAGCTTTCTCCAATTGTTCTCTTTATGGCAGAAATTTTCTCCATCAGCATTTCCTTTATTTTGCTTTTTAAACACACACAGATACACTCTCAGCCTAGAAGTTGTATAGTTTGCTTTGAGAAAGCCAGTGTGTAAACTTTGGATTTGGTTCTTTTTTTTTTAAGCCTAAATTACGGACTGTGCTGTAAAAGGTGTTAGAGATTATCTGGCATTACATGCAAGGAAACATTGAAAAAGGTGAAATAACTCGTTCATGATCATAGAAAATGGTCAAAATAGGACTAATAGGCTTTGGACTCCTAGTTTAATATGCTTAGAATAATACATTAAAATATGATTATTTCTTTGAGGTCAGTACTGTACCATATATTTAAATAATGAACTGATAGTAACAATGTTTAGTGCGAGTCTGTTGCAGAAAGTAGCACTTTACAAAATAGATTCCAGTTGCGTTGCGTTGTTAATAATCATTACCATGGAAGAAAGAAGGCAGTATAGTGAACCTTTTCTTCTTTTTTTTTACAGGACTCTTAGGGTACTAATATCCATGAAAACTCCCTTAAACCCTAACACCAGTCAGAGTGCCCTGTTGACAAGACTAATCATTTCAGTCTTGGTCACTGGCAGGAAAATAGCATCTACCTAGGATATTTCTCAAAGAAGTAATTGTGTGATGGATTTATGTCAGTGTCTGTAAGTCCCCCTGTAGTGATTCTGTCAAGGTCTTGTACATGAAGGATAAGTGAAGTTGAAGGTCAGAGCAGGAGAACAGTTCAGATCTTTTTTGGATCATGTTGGTTAGAGTCTGTAACTCACAACTGACTTGGAGAGCTCACTTAATGATATAGGTAAAAGGAGGCAATTTGCCCACCTTTGGACCTTAACAAGATGCCTGCAGAACACAGCTTGAAGGAGACCGAAGACAGAACCTATTGGATGATCTTGTAACTCGAGAGAGACTACTTCTGGCACCGTTAAGAATGAGGGTGCAGAACCAGATCTCATCAGGTACGATGTTTCCACTTCATGGGTGAAGATTTGTTTACAGAGATCACAGCTGTTCCCTGCAATGGCTGAATTTCTTTAATTTGTAAAATATATTCTGTTCATGTATAGTGTTGTCTGTCATTTCCTATTCAATTGAGTTTTCTTTAATTTTCTAGATTTAGTAAACCAGGTCTGTACAACTGAATCCCCTTTTGGGGGAAGAATATTTAGGTAGAATACAGACGAAGTCAGGATGTTTCTTTTGCATTCTTTGGTTCAGCTTTCGGCTTTGTTAGTTGCCTTTTAAACTCCTGAAGTCATGTACTCAATCTGTGGGAAAATGAATTTTTTTTTAATTGGCATGTTGAAAAAATGTGTGCTAGTGAAACTGTAGTCTGTGGTTCGCTGAGGTGTAGGAGTGGCAGTTGGATTTCCCTCCCTGCTCTTGGCGAGTGAGTGATTCATGCCCCACCGAGTTGACAGCCGCACCCTACCTGGGCCAACTTTGCAAGGTTGAGATTAATGAACCATAAATTGTTACATCTTTAGAGTTGACTTCCCTGCTGCTTCCAGAACTCCCTTACTTTCATTGTGGGAGCCGTCAAAGAAGGAAATGAATGTAGGATAGAAACTTGCCTCTCTCTTCCCCACCAGGCATGATGCTTTCATTGTGGAGAGGCAGCTTGTTTCTGCTTAGTTCCTACCTAGAAATAATCTGGCTTCCCAAGGGCAATGGTTTTTGACCTTTGATACACATTACCAGGCCCCACCTCAATTAAATGAGAGAGTGGAGGTGGGCAGCATGGGGTCCCAGGTGATTCTCATAGGGAGCCAGCGTTGCACCCCACTGCCCTAGTCAAAAGAGGATGATGAGTTTTCTTTTGGTCACAGGCTTCTCAGGATTGTGTGATCTAGGATTTTGGAAAGAAATAAGGAAATACAAGAAAACACATGAAATCTTAGGTCGTGTCTCTGGAGAAATAAAACCAAGGTGGCAGTGAGGGAGTAGTCAGTTTGTAGACGAAGGTGAAGCCTACGCTGGGCCCCTTGTTGTGGGATCCTCAGTTCCCTGGTGGCCTGCAGTCTGATAGACTCAGGGTGGAGTGGATGAAGGCCATGATCCAGGGCTGGTGAAACAGAACAGCCAAGAAGGGGATCCATGGTGAAAAGTAAGTGCCATGTGTGCAGAAGGGCCTTCATGTTGAAGGAAAGGATTTTTTAGTCCAGAAATTAAAGAAAGGCAGTCAGGAGGGGAAGCAGGGATCCACTAGAGAGGCAGTGGTGGGAGAGAGAGGAAACATTGAAACACTTCCAGGTAGTGGTGGAGGTCGTCATCATGATGAATAGTAATTGTTACCACATGATAGGTCTATGTGTCAGGCTCTGCTTATTGCTCTTCACTGGGTCATTTATGATGTCAAAGGGGCCAGCATATGTGTTAGGTCTCTGTGGTTTTCATTTTTTATTTGTTTGTTTGTTTGTTTTTCTCTTGCTTCTCATCCCTCTCTTTTTTGGTCATCCCTCTCCTGTGCTAATCTCCGTATCCTTGCTATTTAAAGTGAGTCTACATGAGCACTGTCAGCGTCACCTGGGAGCTTGCTAGAAATGCTCAGGAATTAAAATGTTAAAATGTTAGGAATCTCAGACCTCACCCCATACCTACTGAATCCCAGTCTGCATTTTTTTTTTTGAGAGGGCATCTCTCATATTTATTGATCAAATGGTTGTTAACAACAATAAAATTCAGTATAGGGGGGTCAACGCTCAATGTACAATCATTAATCCATCTCAAGCCTAATTCTCGTCAGTCTCCAATCTTCTGAAGCATAACGAACAAGTTCTTACATGGTGAACGAATTCTTACATAGTGAATAAATTCTTACATGGTGAACAGTACAAGGGCATTCATCACAGAAACTTTCGGTTTTGATCATGCATTATGATCTATAAACAATCAGGTCAAATATGAATATTCGTTTGATTTTTGTACTTGATTTATATGTTGATCCTACATTTCTCCTATTATTATTTTTATTTTTATTTTTTATTTTATTTATTTTTTTTTAAGGTCCTTCTTACTGAAGGTCACTTTTTATTGGTTTGGTGGCATCAGCCAGAAAGTTTCACACGTTATTTGACAAATACTTAAAAAGAGTTCACATTCTGCCAGGCACTGTGAAAAGTCCCTAGGAATAAACATAGAAAGACATGGTCCTAGTCCTTAAGAATCTTCCTTTTTAGTGGGGATATATTCCATTTTTCAAAAGTAAATTCAAATTAAATTTGAATTGGGACTCTTAGAATTCCAGGATCCTTCAAGGTGGGTGGATCCATGGGACAATAAATCATTGTTCTGACATCCCTGTGAGTCACCAGCTATATTTTCAGACATTCACAGGGCTGCACACTGACTTTGGTAGAGCCAAAAGGAAAGGGGAAGATTTTCCTGGACAGAACCAAAAACCCTCCAATGCCCACATGCTTGCAACCCCTTCCAAGCTATTCCCATGCCCATTCCAGGATTTCTTTGCCATCCATTTATTAAAACAAAGCAAAAACAACCTATGGAGCCAATTTAGAGTACTATATTGTGAATAAAAAATGCACTTTGCCTACTTCAAATGGAGCAGAACCTGTCAAAAGAGAGGGCAGTCCTAAGAGTCAGCTTGTCTCTTCTGTATGCTCCCAGGTCTCATTTTGCAAACTGACTTCAGCCCAGGTCTGTCTGCAATAGAGCTGCATGGAGTAGTTTTAACAGTCAGAGGAAGAATAAAGGCAGTTATTACTGAATCACTTTTTTTTTTTCTTTCTCCTTCATATGTTTTTTTTTTTTTGAGAGGGCATCTCTCATATTTATTGATCAAATGGTTGTTAACAACAATAAAATTCAGTATAGGGGGGTCAATGCTCAATGTACAATCATTAATCCATCTCAAGCCTAATTCTCGTCAGTCTCCAATCTTCTGAAGCATAACAAACAAGTTCTTACATGGTGAACGAATTCTTGCACAGTGAATTAATTCTTACACGGTGAACAGTACAAGGGCATTCATCACAGAAACTTTCGGTTTTGATCATGCATTATGACCTATAAACAATCAGGTCAAATATGAATATTCATTTGATTTTTGTACTTGATTTATATGTTGATCCCACATTTCTCCTATTATTATTATTTTTTTTATTTTTAATAAAATGCTGAAGTGGTAGGTAGATGCAAGATAAAGGTAGAAAACATAGTTTAGTGCTGTAAGAGGGCAAATGTAGATGATCAGATGATCAGGTGTGTGCCTATGGACCAAGTATTAATCCAGGCTAGACAAGGGCAGCAAGACATCCACGGATGCAGAAGATTTCTCTCAAAGCAGGGGGGGTGAGGTTCTGAGCCTCACCTCTGTTGATCCCCAAATTCTCACCTGATGGCCCCCCTGCGACTGTGCCTGTCTTAGGTTGTTCCTCCCTTGAGGAATCTTACCCGTCTCTGGCTAACCAGTCATCTTCCGGGGCCATACAGGGAAATGTAAAGTTGGTAAGTGAGAGAGAAGCCATATTGTTTGCAAAGGTTAGCTTTTTACTTCTTTGCACATTTATGCCCTGTGGCTTCTATGCCCAGCACTTGTCTCGAGGTATCTTTACCACCTGGAGGAATTATGATACTCGGTAAATTCGATATGAGGCACGAATTCTATTTAAGGGTTGTAATTAGGAAGGAAGAAGAAAAGCTATAGATGTAGCATATGAAGGAAACATGGGAGGATTGATTATTTCTTTGACATATCTTCTTATAGAGTACCTTAAGTATGTATAGGTTTTAAACTACTAACTAATTTGCACACACATATTAACATAATAGGAATACGGTGACATAAACAAAGCAAATCTATAATTACCATCCATCTCCAGTGAAGCCAAGAAAACCATTTAGGCACCCTAGGCATTTGTGAAAATTTATCTATGATATGATGGATATTGTCCAACTGTACTTGAATCATCAGACAAATTAAAGCAGCCCATTTCTGGGATCTGTTCACATCCCATATGTTCTTTTAACCATAGATAGTCTATAGTCATGAGATTTTGGAGTGCTACAACTTGCACCCCTCCCAACTCCTGGTTGAGTTCCAACAGTACAGATCCGGTCAAATTCGTTGTCTCACTGTATGCACATGCCAGCCTAGACATCTCCCTCCTCATTCCTATGGCAAGTCTAGGAGACGGTGGGCTGGATGCAGCCACAACCGCAGCATCGTCCGGATCCCTGTGGAGGCTTTTTGATGATCATCCCCCGGCACAAGTCCTCCAGAGAGTGCTGATGCCAGAAGCTCCTCCTCATATCGTATCTTAGTTCATTTTCTGGGTATCCAAACTAGGCCTTGATCTTCTGCATAGAAACAAACAGACCCTTTGCCCACACTTTGACATGCCCTCTATACCACTGTGCAGAACTCATTGGAGGTCAGCACACAGTAACTGCTTTTTTTTTTTTTTAATTAAGAGAAAGGAATATTATCAGAAAAGAGTACCTCCATAGCTGATCATCTGACACCCTTTAAGTGATCAACATTAAGGATATTTAAAGCATGCGTTGATCTTTGATTTACCAATAGTTTTATCCTGTTAAGAGGTAATCCCCCTTTTCTTTCTTTCTTTCTTTTTTTTTTTTTAATTTTTAATCTACACTTACATGAAGAATACTATGTTTACTATGCTCTCCCCTATATCAGGTCCCCCCTAACAACCACATTACGGTTACTGTCCATCAGCTTAGCAAAATGTTGTAGAGTCACTACTTGTCCTCTCTGTGTTGTGCAGCCCACCCTCCCCTTTCTCCCTCCCCCCATGCATGCTAATCTTAATACCCCCCTTCTTCTTCCCCCCCCTTATCCCTCCCTGCCCACCCATCCTCCCCAGTTCCTTTCCCTTTGGTACCTGTTAGTCCATTTTTGGGTTCTGTAATTCCACTGCTGTTTTGTTCCTTCAGTTTTTCCTTTGTTCCTATACTCCTCATATGAGTGAAATCATTTGGTATTTCTCTTTCTCCGCTTGGCTTATTTCACTGAGCATAATACTCTCCAGCTTCATCCATGTTGCTGCAAATGGTTGGATTTTTCCACTTCTTATGGCTGAGTAGTATTCCATTGTGTATATGTACCACATCTTCTTTATCCATTCATCTACCGATGGACATTTAGGTTGCTTCCAATTCTTGGCTATTGTAAATAGTGCTGCGATAAACATAGGAGTGCATCTGTCTTTCTCAAACTTGATTGCTGCGTTCTTAGGGTAAATTCCTAGGAGTGGAATTCCTGGGTCAAATGGTAGGTCTGTTTTGAGCATTTTGATGCATCTCCATACTGCTTTCCACAATGGTTGAACCAATTTACATTCCCACCAGCAGTGTAGGAGGGTTCCCCTTTCTCCACAGCCTCGCCAACATTTGTTGTTGTTTGTCTTTTGGATGGCAGCTATCCTTACTGGTGTGAGGTGATACCTCATTGTAGTTTTAATTTGCATTTCTCTGATAATTAGCGATGTGGAGCATCTTTTCATGTGTCTCTTGGCCATCTGTATTTCTTTTTTGGAGAACTGTCTGTTCAGTTCCTCTGCCCATTTTTTAATTGGGTTATTTGTTTTTTGTTTGTTGAGGCGTGTGAACTCTTTATATATTCTGGACGTCAAGCCTTTATCGGATCTGTCATTTTCAAATATATTCTCCCATACTGTAGGGTTCCTTTTTGTTCTATTGATGGTGTCTTTCGCTGTACAGAAGCTTTTCAGCTTAATGTAGTCCCACTTGCTCATTTTTGCTGTTGTTTTCCTTGCCCGGGGAGATATGTTCAAGAAGAGATCACTCATGTTTATGTCTAAGAGGTTTTTGCCTATGTTTTTTTCCAAGAGTTAAATGGTTTCATGACTTACATTCAGGTCTTTGATCCATTTTGAGTTTACCTTTGTATATGGGATTAGACAAAGGTCCAGTTTCATTCTCCTACATGTAGCTGTCCAGTTTTGCCAGCACCATCTGTTGAAGAGACTGTCATTTTGCCATTGTATGTCCATGACTCCTTTATCAAATATTAATTGACCATATATGTTTGGGTTAATTTCTGGGGTCTCTAATCTGTTCCACTGGTCTGTGGCTCTGTTCTTGTGCCAGTACCAAATTGTCTTGATTACTATGGCTTTGTAGTAGAGCTTGAAGTTGGGGAGTGAGATCCCCCCTACTTTATTCTTCTTTTTCAGGATTGCTTTGGCTATTCGGGGTCTTTGGTGTTTTCATATGAATTTTTGAATTATTTGTTCCAATTCATTGAAGAATGTTGCTGGTAATTTGAGAGGGATTGCATCAAATCTGTATATTGCTTTGGGCAGGATGGCCATTTTGACGATATTAATTCTTCCTAGCCATGAGCATGGGATGAGTTTCCATTTATTAGTGTCCCCTTTAATTTCTCTTAAGAGTGACTTGTAGTTTTCAGAGTATAAGTCTTTCACTTCTTTGGTTAGGTTTATTCCTAGGTTTTTATTCTTTTTGATGCAATGGCGAATGGAATTGTTTTCCTGAGTTCTCTTTCTATTGATTCATTGTTAGTGTATAGGAAAGCTACAGATTTCTGTGTGTTAATTTTGTATCCTGCAACTTTGCTGTATTCCGATATCAGTTCTAGTAGTTTTGGAGTGGAGTCTTTAGGGTTTTTTATTATGTACAGTATCATATCTTCTGCAAATAGTGACAGTTTAACTTCTTCTTTACCTATCTGGATTCCTTGTATTTCTTTGTTTTGTCTGATTGCCGTGGCTAGGACCTCCAGTACTATGTTAAATAACAGTGGGGAGAGTGGGCATCCCTGTCTGGTTCCCGATCTCAGAGGAAATGCTTTCAGCTTCTCGCTGTTCAGTATAATGCTGGCTGTGGGTTTATCATATATGGCCTTTATTATGTTGAGGTACTTGCCCTCTATTCCCATTTTGCTGAGAGTTTTTATCATGAATGGATGTTGAATTTTGTCAAATGCTTTTTCAGCATCTATGGAGATGATCATGTGGTTTTTGTCTTTCTTTTTGTTGATGTGGTGGATGATGTTGATGGATTTTCGAATGTTGTACCATCCTTGCATCCCTGGGATGAATCCCACTTGGTCATGGTGTATGATCCTTTTGATATACTGTTGAATTCTGTTTGCTAATATTTTATTGAGTATTTTTGCATCTACATTCATCAGGGATATTGGTCTGTAATTTTCTTTTTTGGTGGGGTCTTTGCCTGGTTTTGGTATTAGGGTGATGTTGGCCTCATAGAATGAGTTTGGGAGTATTCCCTCTTCTTCTATTTTTTTTGGAATACTTTAAGGAGAATGGGTATTATGTCTTCTCTGTGTGTCTGATAAAATTCCGAGGTAAATCCGTCCGGCCCCGGGGTTTTGTTCTTGGGTAGTTTTTTGATTACCGTTTCAATTTGTTTGCTTGTGATTGGTTTGTTTAACTTTTGTGTTTCTTCCTTGGTCAGTCTTGGGAGGTTGTATTTTTCTAGGAAGTTGTCCATTTCTTCTAGGTTTTCCAGCTTGTTGGCATATAGGTTTTCATAGTAGTCTTTAATAATTCTTTGTATTTCTGTGGAGTCTGTCGTGATTTTTCCATTCTCATTTCTGATTATGTTATTTGTGTTGACTCTCTTTTTCTCTTAATAAGTTGGGCTAGAGGCTTATCTATTTTGTTTATTTTCTCAAAGAACCAGCTCTTGGTTTCGTTGATTTTTGCTATTGTTTTATTCTTCTCAATTTTGTTTATTTCTTCTCTGATCTTTATTATGTCCCTCCTTCTGCTGACTTTAGGCCTCATTTGTTCTTCTTTTTCCAGTTTTAATAATTGTGATGTTAGACTATTCATTTGGGATTGTTCTTCCTTCTTCAAGTGTGCCTGGATTGCTATATACTTTCCTCTTAAGACTGCTTTTGCTGCATCCCACAGAAGTTGGGGCTTAGTGTTGTTGTTGTCATTTGTTTCTATATATTCCTTGATCTCTATTTTGATTTGTTCATTGATCCATTGATTATTTAGTAGCATGTTGTTAAGCCTCCAAGTGTTTGTGAGCCTTTTTGTTTTCTTTGTAGAATTTGTTTCTACTTTCATACCTTTGTGGTCTGAAAAATTGGTTGGTAGTATTTCAATATTTTGGAATTTACTGAGGCTCTTTTTGTGAGCTAGTATGTGGTCTATTCTGGAGAATGTTCCATGTGCACTTGAGAAGAATGTATATCCTGTTGCTTTTGGATGTAGAGTTCTATAGATGTCTGTTAGGTCCATCTGTTCTAGTGTGTTGTTCAGTGCCTGTGTGTCTTTACTTATTTTCTGCCCGGTGGATCTATCCTTTGGGGTGAGTGGTGTGTTGAAGTCTCCTACAATGAATGCATTGCAGTCTATTTCCCTCTTTAGTTCTGTTAGTATTTGCTTCACATATGCTGGTGCTCCTGTATTGGGTGCATATATATTTAGAATGGTTATATCCTCTTGTTGGACTGAGCCCTTTATCATTATGTAGTATCCTTCTTTATCTCTTGTTACTTTCCTTGTTTTGAATTCTATTTTGTCTGATATTAGTACTGCAGCCCGTGCTTTCTTCTCACTGTTGTTTGCCTGAAATATGTTTTTCCATCCCTTGACTTTTAGTCTATGCTTATCTTTGGGTTTAAGGTGAGTTTCTTGTAAGCAGCATATAGATGGGTCTTGCTTTTTTATCCATTCTATTACTCTATGTCTTTTGATTGGTGCATTAAGTCCATTTACATTTAGGGTGACTATTGAAAGATATGTACTTATTGCCATTGCAGGCTTCAGATTCGTGGTTACCAAAGGTTCAAGGTTAGCTTCTTTAGTATCTTACTGCCTAACTTAGCTCACTTATTGAGCTGTTATATACACTGTCTGGAGAGTCTTTTCTTCTCTCCCTTCTTATTCCTCCTCCTCCATTCTTCATATGTTGTGTGTTTTGTTCTGTGCTCTTTTTAGGGGTGCTCCCATCTAGAGCAGTCCCTGTAGGATGCCCTGTAGAGGTGGTTTGTGGGAAGCAAATTCCCTCAGCTTTTGCATGTCTGGGAATTGTTTAATCCCGCCATAAATGATAGTCATGCTGGATACAGTGTCCCTGGTTCAAGGCCCTTCTGTTTCATTGCATTAAGTATATCATGCCATTCTCTTCTGGCCTGTAGGGTTTCTGTCGAGAAGTCTGATGTTAGCCTCATGGGTTTTCCTTTATAGGTGACCTTTTTCTCTCTAGCTGCCTTTAAAACTCTTTCCTTGTCCTTGATCCTTGCCATTTTAATTACTCTGTGTCTTGGTGTTGTCCTCCTTGGATCCTTTCTGTTGGGAGTTCTGTGTAATTCCATGGTCTGTTCGATTATTTCCTCCCCCAGTTTGGGGAAGTTTTCAGCAATTATTTCTTCAAAGAGACATTCTATCCCTTTTCCTCTTTCTTCCTCTTCTGGTATCCCTATAATACGAATATTATTCCTTTTGTATTGGTCACATATTTCTCTTAGTGTTGTTTCATTCCTGGAGATCCTTTTATCTCTCTCTATGTCAGCTTCTATACGTTCCTGTTCTCTGGCTTCTATTCCTTCAATGGCCTCTTGCATCTTATCCATTCTGCTTATAAATCCTTCCAGGGATTGTTTCACTTCTGTGATCTCCTTCCTGACATGTGTGATCTCCTTCCGGACTTCATCCCACTGCTCTTACATTTTTCTCTGCATCTCATCCCACTGCTCTTGCATTTTTCTCTGCATCTCATCCCATTGCTCTTGCATTTTTCTCTGCATCTCCGTCAGCATGTTCATGATTTTTATTTTGAATTCTTTTTCAGGAGGACTGGTTAGGTCTGTCTCCCTCTCAGATGTTGTCTCTGTGATCTTTGTCTCCCTGTAGTTTTGCCTTTTCATGGTGATAGAGATAGTTTGCAGATCTGGTACAAGTGACCGCTGGAAGAGCTTCCCTTCTTGTTGGTTTGTGGCCTTCTCCTGGGAGAATAGCGACCTCTAGTGGCTTGTGCTGGGCAGCTGTGCGCAGACAGGGCTTCTGCTTCCTGCCCAGTTGCTTTGGGGTTTATCTCCGCTGTTGCTGTGGGCTTGGCCTGGCTGGGGCTGTTCCTCCGAACTGGTGGAGCCCCGTTGGAGGGGGAGCGGCCAGGGGGCTATTTATCTCCGTAAGGGGCCTCTGTACTCCCTGCTGCCCAGGGGGTTAGAGTGCCCAGAGATCCCCAGATTCCCTGCCTCTGGTCTAAGTGACCTGTCCTGCCCCTTTAAGACTTCCAAAAAGCACTCTCCAAACCAAAACAACAACAGCAGCAATGAGAGAGGGAACAGAAAGGAAAAAAAAAGGAAAAAACACGCGATTTTTTTTTTTTTTCCTCAGGTGCCGGTCCCAGGCACCCGCTCACTGTTCCTGCTGCCCTGTCTCCCTAGCACCAGGCTCCCTGTCCTTTCAAGGCTTCCAAAAAGCACCCACCCACCGGTCCCGCAGGGAAGGAACGCTCGATATTCTTTGTCCTCAGGCGCTGGTCCCAGGCACCCGCTCACCAGTCCCGCCGCCCTGCCTCCCTAGCACCGGGGTCCCTGTCCCTTTAAGGCTTCCAAAAAGCGCTCGCCAAAAAGAGAAAAAAAAAGGGGATAAATGCGCGATTTCCTCCGTCCTCAGGCGCCGGTCTCAGGCACCCGCCTGCCGGTCCCGCAGGGAGATACGCGCGATATTCTTTGTCCTCAGGCGCCGTTCCCAGGCACCTGCTCACTGGTTCCGCCACCCTGCCTCCCTAGCAACGGGGGCCCCTCCCTTTAAGGCTTCCAAAAAGCACTCGCCAAAAAAAAACCGCTCTGGTTTCTTTCCGTCCGCCGGGAGCCAGGGGGAGGAGCGCTCGGGTCCCGCCGGGCCGGGGCTTGTATCTTACCCCCTTCGCATGGTGCTGGGTTCTTGCAGGTGTGGATGTGGTCTGGATGTTGTCCTGTGTCCTGTGGTCTCTATTTTAGGAAGATTTTTCTTTGTTATATTTTCATAGCTCTGTGTGTTTTTGGGAGGAGATTTCCACTGCTCTACTCACGCCGCCATCCTCGCTCCGCCCCTCCAGTCAGGATTTTAACAAGGTCCTTAGGTGATGTCAATGCAACCTACAGTTTGAGAAATACTGCCTCATGTCATTCCTTCTTCACTGTGACACTTTGTAATCAGAATCATCCAAGAGGCTTATATAAAATAAAAAAGAATGGGGAGAGAGAAAGAAAAGAAATACAAGTGTCTGGACCATATAATTGCAGAGTCTGAATTAATAGTCTGGCATGAAGCATGAGTAGCAGTAATAGAGGGGAAACACCTCAGATGATTCTAACAGGTGGCAGAGTTGGCCCATAGCTTTCTGCTATGGTATATTAGTGATGAAGCTAATAGCTGATGCCTGTTGTTTTTTCTGTGTGCCAGGCATGTTCTAAGATCCTTATATGCTATCTGCTATCTTGCCAATGGGTTTCAGCCCAGGAAAAGTTTGCTATGGATTCAATATGACCGAGGAAAATGACAGTAAACATGAAAGAGTTTATTACCCGGCCTGTTCTCCCAGCAGTAGGTGGGGCACTAGCATCTCTACCTCTGCCCAGAGCACTGGGTCAAGCTCTCTTCATAGTGGAATAATAGCTTACTGCCTAAAGGTGTGAAAGCAGTATGCTAGCAACAGGCCAGTTACATCATCAGGTGGTTTAAGTTCAGTGAAGATCCTGGCCATAGGAAATTCCCCACATGTGCATCTGCTCAGAAGATCTTTATAACATTACCTTTTACAGAAGATAAACTGAGGTCCAGAGGGATCAAGTAACTTGCACAAGATTCTAAAACTAATCAGTCTCAAAGTTGGATTTCATCTAGGTCTGTGTGTCTTCAGATGTGAACTCTTAACTAGTGCACTGTAAAAGGAGGTCGACCAGGGGTTAGGAGGTGTGGGGAAAATGGAACTTCCTATGACCAAAATCCTCACCTGAACCTATACTATTTGATGATATAACTGGCCTACTGCTAGGCTACCACTTCCAAACCTGCAGGCAATAAGCTATTATTGACTGAGTTACTATATAAAGAGCTCTTCCCAGTGCTCTGGGCAGAGGCAGAGATGAAGGAGGATTACAGATCTATAGACTGTTGGGTGAAGATGTAATTCTAGTGCTCAGCCTGTTTCTGGGAGAACAAACCAGGTAATAAACCCTTTTACCCCAAGAATGTTCCATTGTCATTCCTCGGTCTCACTGAATCCATAGTGAACTTGCTCAGGGCTGAAATCCATTGGCAAAACTCATCTCTGTTACTTACTAGTTATCTGGACTTCAAAATCATTGACCTTAAAATGCAGATATGTGTTCTGCCTCATTTTCAGTGTTGCTAGGACCAGATGATGTGATGCATATGTGAAGAGCTTTGTGAACTCTAAAACCTTTACAAATACAAGATGTTATTCCTGGAGGGTTGAACCATCACAGGCTAGGCAGGAGCTCATTGCCACCTCCTTTGTCTCCTGGGGATCTGTCCCTCCTGTCCCACCCCCTAAGTGTTTATGAGGGATCTGGCCCCCCTGACTGACCAGTCTTGTTCTATATTCTGTGCCTGATTGCCATTCCTCCCAGTGTCCCCTCCCTCATCTTGTTCCATGTCCCTTTTCCTTAGTACCCAGTTTCAGTTTCCTGCTTATTAGGAAACAGGCTTGATGACTCTAGCACTGGAATCCATGGCTGGGCAGTGACAGCTTCTGGAGCTCTTTTAACTGCAGCCTCCTTGAGCCCAAAGGATGTTAACTAACGAGAGGACTTTAGGGCATCTGGTAGGTTAATGCAGAGGTGCTTCAGATGGAGGCCTACTGAGGCCCCTGAAGTCCTGCTGGGATTGCCTCGTGCTCCTCCTGTGGTCGAGGCTGATCCACACAGTGAGGCGAAAGCTGTCACTGGTGAACGGTTGGGTTGGCATGGGGACAGAGAGACCAGAGTGAGGAGAAGCTGAGGCAGTGATAACCAGAGTCCTGAGGGTTTGAAATATGATCTAACCAATCAGGCTTATTCATGTGTTCTCAAGATGAAACCGAGGGACAAGTATATTGTTAGGATTTTTTTTTCAGGAGCAAAAGTCTAGAATAGTTTAGAATAAGTTTCCAGAAGGATTCTATTTAAAATATGTAAGCGCAGTAGAGGAGAAATAATTCCTGTGGAGTGATGTGAAGAAAGTAAACGGTGTAACAGACAGTGATGGCCCATTCCCAGTGGCATGGAGCCTGGCCAAGTGTAAGAAACCAATGTGGCGGCATTCATCACGACAAAGAAAATAAGTGCAGGTAAAAAGAGGAAAGAGAATGGTAGGTGGCCTGCAAGGTGAATTACCTGTGAAAGCCTTATTGGGCTAGGATTTCTTTAGATCCACTGTACCCACCCTAACAAGAATGTGTCTACATACACCCATCTGTATGAGTCTCCTAGGGCTGCTATAACAAAGTACCAAAGACTGGGTGGCTTAACCAACACAAATGCTTTTTCACACATTTCTGGAGTCCAGGATTAAGGTGTCATTGGCAGTTTGGTTCCCTCTGAGGGTCATGACAGAAGGATCTGTTCTAGGCCTCTGTCCTTGGCTTATATACAGCCATCTGCCATCTGTGCCTTCACATGGCTGTTCCTCTGGGTGTCTGTGTCCACATTCCCTCTTAAAACAATACCAGTCATACTGGATTATGGCCCACCCTAATGACTTCATTTTTATTTAATTACCTCTTTAAACAATCAGTCTCCAGATATTGTTACATTCTGAGGTACTAGGGGTTAGAACTCAACATGTGAACCCTTCTGGGCACACAGTTTAGTCCAGGACTGTCCAAAATGTGCAAGTTCCAGGAAAATTTAATCAATAAGAAAGTGCATACTAGTTAAAGGCATTCTCAAATAATATGTAGAAAAATTCCTGGGAAATCTTCTCAAGGGCTATAAAATGGACACTCTTTTAGGGTTTCCAGACCCATTTCCAAAGTGTGTGTGTGTGTGTGTGTGTGTGTGTGTGAATGTGTGTGTTGGGGGCAAGGGGTTCTCCCTTGCACAGTATCAAACAATTCTTCAGCACCAGAAGGGTGTGTAAGAATTCAACTAAATTCTGACACTGTCTGCCCAGAGACAACATCAATCAAATTCCCCAGGTTGAGGGCTCTATCCTACAAGACTTACCTCTGCCCCCTACTCCAGATGCCATTTACAAGTCCCAGGCTGTTACCTGTTCTTCTGACCAACCAACTACAGATTGGAGGGTCCAACAACTCCTCCTTAGGTTCAATTAATCCTAGAGCAGCTCATAGAACTCAGGAAAACATTTAAGTTTACCAGTTCAATAATGGATAGTATAAAGGTTACAAGTCAACAGCCAGATGAAAAGATACATAGGGTAAGGCCCTGAATAAAGGATCTTCTGTCCTTACATAGAGCTTGGGTCCTGGCTCAGTGGCACATGGAGGTGTTCTGGCTCCCCAAGCTTGGAGCATTCTGAACATGGGAACAGGGCTTTAAAAAAGCCAAAACACTGTTCTCATGGGTTTTTATAAAGGCTTCATTGCATAGTCATGATTGACAAGTCATTGGCCTTTGGCTGATTCAATCTCCAGCCCCTCCTCTCCCCTCACCTGAGATTGGTGGGGGCTGAAAGTTCCCACCCTATAATTAAATGGTTGGTCTTCCTGGAAAGCAGTACCCCCATTCTGTGTGGGATCCAAAAGTCACCTTCACCAATAACAAAAACACCCATTTTACCTTTCTGGCTCTGAAGTGTTTTCAGGAACTGTGGATGAAAACCAAATATATCTGAGAAACACATACTTGGTCATTTCAGATATTGTATCAGAGACACTCAGATAGCATTGACCCAACTGGTCAGGGAGGATGTCACTTGTAGACTTACTTGAGGCAAGCAGCAAGCGCCTGGATGTGTGAGTGAGTGAGTGAATGAGTGAGGAAGTCTTAGTACATTGCCAGAAGTAGATTGTTTTAGACTGGAGGCCAGAGTTTCTGATCTTTGATTTCACTTACATGCCTATGTCAGAATGTTATTTTTGCCTTTTCTCTTCCCAAATTCCCACAGTTGAGGCCTCCCCTGTCATTTCCAACTTCTCATATCCTGGTCTTATGCTTTACCAGCCTTATGAGGATCTGAGTCGGCTGTAGACATAACCAGTTTCCGTGCACAACCAACCTTGTCCTCTTGCCCCCGGATTGTCAGGTTGCCAATCTTTCCTGATACCAACTGTCAGGGACCTTTCAGCTCCATCTTTGGAGAAAACCCATTCCCTTCTCTGCCAGGCACTTTCTCTGGTATCTCCAGTGACTCACAGATTTCCTCAGTCCTCCCCGTGGTTAATTCCTCCTGTGGGGCTCCTCCAGCATTTCTGTTTGCTTCTCTGACCTCTGGATCCCTCCAGCATTTTTGTTTGCATATGTAATTCTTAATATCAGTGTGGGTTGCTTTGGGGCCCAGGGGTGGTGGCACGTCTTTCCTTTAGGTCACGACCTACAGGAACACATTGGCCAGAGAGTGTTCTCAGAACTTCAAAATATTACCGAAATGCTCCCCACAGCACATCTTGTCATTAGTGATGGATAGTCACCACAACATGCTGCCTGTTGGAAGATCTTAATCTGCTAATCGGTATTTCGAGGCCCCGGGGTAACTGGCAGCAATACTGCAGGATGGCGTCCCGATCAGGGCAGACGTGGAACCTGTTGAGCTCCTCTGTCCTGGAGCCCCTTCCTCTTTCTCTCTTTTCTGTTTCCTTCGTGTGACCCTTCCCTTCTCTCTTCCCCACCTCTTATTCCCAGGAGTCCTTCCACCCTTCCTTTCTTCCTCTTTTCTCTTCCTCCTCATATGTGGCCTTATTAAGAAGAGAAGAGTATTGTCAAACTTCAGTTTGGATCAGCGTTTCTTTTAAACAGATGTTATTGTGGGGACCACGTAATTGAATGTGTAGCTGTCATGTGATGGAATCTTAGTTTTACCTTACGGATCACTGATCATTATTCTAAAGCAGTATGCCTTGATGTGAGACTTCGGTTTAAAGAATTTGGTTGACTAATTTAGGGCATTTGGAAACTTGTTAAAGAAGTCTGTGCTTAACAGTGTCTCTTCGAAGAACATAAGCTGTGACTTACAAAGCAGTGACACAGCTTCTGATTTAAAACCCTATTGCCTTTTATATTTGAGAGCGTTGCTGAGTCTCACAATTAGTTGAATCTTTGTCTGTAGACATAAAAAAAGATCATTGCATACTCCACTGCTCTGTGACCATCTCGAAGATTATGTGATTAACTCAGCTGTAGTGGGTGGCTAATTGGCTAAGCTTTAATCTTCACACCACCAACTATGCTGATGATTATAGGAAATAGGAAGTGATTTAGAGGTTGAGATGGGAGTTATGTGTCAGGAATGGCTTAACAAGCAGACCAATTACTAAATGCAAAAGATGATAAAGAAATGTGAACTTTCAATAATTTCATGTATTTGCCTTTAGCTGCTGAAAAAAAGTATGATACTTCCAATTTATACTTCTCATCACTGTATGGTAAGCCAAGGTGGGCAAAAGAAAAATTTGCATGAGAAATTACATTAGAAGTACCTCCTCCCCCATTTTAAATCATTGAATGTTTTGTTTCACTTTAGAGCTTGGTTTATAAGAAGGATGATTTGTATCTGATAGTACTTAGATTTCCCAAAGAATCATTTATTTATACTGAATGCTGATTAAAGTTATTAGCACATGACCAACCTACTCTTCTCTAAGTAGGAAAGCATGAAACAATGTACACCTACATCATTAGCCTGCTCAGGTGAGACAGTGGATAAGCCTCAACTGCTTATCTGTTTTATTTATGTCCCAGAAATAGACTACCTTCTCAGGTTTTCTGACATGGAAAGGATGTCCTGGAATAATTAAAACTTTCCTCTTGTCTTTATGTAAGAGAGCCCAAGGGTGGTTAAACCACCGTGGTATTGAGTACCATCAAGAATATTAAAATTCCCTGCTAACCTAATGAAAACTAGTTAAGGAAACAAAAACATTGTAGTAAATGGAAACCTTCTTTCATTAAGTAGATATTTGCCGAGTGCCTGTTGTGTGCCAAGTACTGGTCCTGGGAATGTGGTGGCAAAAAACAGTAACAAGAAACACCTAGTCTGTGCATTTGAACCACGTATAGGTCCCTGAGTAAGACAGATGTGAATTAAAGAGTCACACGAGTAAGTAAAATAAATTCAGCGGGAAGTATAATCATGCTGGGAGAGTTTCAGTGGGTGGATTTTGCTAGGAAGGCTGTATATTTTATTTTACTTTTTTCATGTACCGCCTTTAGGCCACATGTTTTAATACTTATTTGTTTTACTTTTTTAATTTTTTTGCAATGGTGTATTTTGTTTGCTTCTCCATCTAGATTGTAATACCTTGAGGACAGAGACCAAAGTCTAGCACAGCATTTAATATGTATTTGTTCAATAAAGGAAACTGTTTACGTTTTTCCTGTGCTTTTTCTTACACCCAGCACAGAGTTGGGGATGTGGCGGACACTGAGCTAATTTTTGTTGATCGAAAGGTTGCCTGAGTCAGGTTGTGATTGGCTGGGTTCTGGTAAGTCAACAACTAAACCTGAGAATCTCAGGGGTGTACCACTCGAAAGCTTTTTTTTTTCCTGCCTGCCTGCCTCTTGTAAAATCTGATGCTTCTCCAGGATAGCTCTCTTCAAACAGACTCAAATATTCAGGTAGTTTCCATCTTATGGCTGTGCTGTCTTGACAAAAGCTCCATGTTCACTAATATGGGAGAAGAGAGAGGGTGTTTTATGGTTTTGGTTGTTTGAAATTCATTTTGTCATTCCATCATGCTTTTTGGTTGCTGATGTTTAGGTGAAAGCTATTTGATATTTGATTCTGCTGTTAATATTATAGCCACTTTCTTAATTTTATGATTGTTCTTAGTAGTTTTCCTGTTGATTTTTTTTGTATTGTCCAGTTATTTGTTTTCTAAAAGAAAGGAAGCACCCCTGAAAGCTTACCAGTAGACTTTGACTCAAGGTAGAATTAGGCTAGGATTGTATCACATTCCATGTTATGCCCATAACCACGGAGTTGTCATGATTGGCTTGGTTTATTCAGGGCTGGTATATCTCTGAGCTGAGATGGGAGGGGATGGTGTTCCCTGAGCAGTGGAGCTTGACCAAAATCAAGGTTCTGCTAACACAGAGGAGAGATGCAATGATGTTGGGTAGGCCAGCTGTAGCCACTGCATCGATCTTCACTGCAACTCCCTGAGCAACAGCAAAGCTCTTCATTTTGAAGCTTCTTCTGACAGGGTTCTTCAATTCTGTAACTCCAGTAAGAGCCGTCATCTCCTTTTACTATCTGCTTCTGAAATCCCAGAGAAATGGGAGCTCATTGGCCTTCTGGGTTATTTTATGTAGGCTCAAGTGGAACTATAAATGTCCAACTCACTTTTTTAAAAAATTGGAATGTTTACACCCACATCCTGTTTCCCTGCAGAGGTTTAGAAGACGTGCTTTTGAAGCATGACTCGGTTTTAATAGTGACACATGGTACAGTTTCATAGAGCTGATTTCTTCTGTGGACAGATGATCTTGTGCATTTTATATTATTGTTTAATTCCATTTGGGGACATAATAGCTTCTGACCTTGTCTCCACATTCTGGAAAAATGTAATAGGTTGATTTAATGCATGGACTGATAGTATGACAGGATGGAGGATTTGAAATAAGGATTGACCTGAGAAATCTGGAGTATATGTTGCCTTAGCACATTTGTTTAACTG
Organism: Manis javanica; assembly: GCF_040802235.1. Classification (NCBI taxonomy): domain Eukaryota; kingdom Metazoa; phylum Chordata; class Mammalia; order Pholidota; family Manidae; genus Manis; species Manis javanica. The sequence goes on along the minus strand of NC_133159.1, from coordinate 125,775,687 downwards.
CTAGTCTGATACCAGCCATGCAGTGTGCACAGTGACCATGTTTTCCTGGAGAACAGAAACTAGACATGTTGTATGACAAAGTAGCTTTTGTGTCTTCTTTTGTGGAAGAGGCAGTTTGGTCAGATCAAAATAATGACACTTGGGATATAATAGGGTTGTACAGGAACTAATAGCACAGAATATTTGCTTTTGAAGAGCTTTTTTTAAAAATACAAAATTAATTTTAAAATAGTGTATAACATCATAAAAAAATTGTAGAAAAGAGTAATCAGTGAAAGTTGTAGCCCCTTCCCACTTCTGACTTGTAGAGGCAGCCACTTTGAACATTTTATTTTGGGAGAGCATCTCTCATATTTATTGATCATATGGTTGTTAACAACAATAAAATTCTGTATAGGGGACTCAATGCACAATCATTAATCAACCCCAAGCCTAATTCTCAACAGTCTCCAATCTTCTGAAGCATAATGAACAAGTTTTTGCATTGTGAACAAGTTCTTACATAGTGAATAAGTTCTTACATGGTGAACAGTGCAAGGGCAGTCATCACAGAAACTTTCGGTTTTGATCATGCATTATGAACTATAAACAGGTCAATTATGATTATTCATTTGATTTTTATACTTGATTTATATGTGAATCCCACATTTCTCCCTTATTATTATTATTATTTTTTTTAAATAAAATGCTGAAGTGGTAGGTAGATGCAAGATAAAGATAGAAAACATAGTTTAGTGCTGTAAGAGGGCAAATGTAGATGATCAGGTCTGTGCCTATAGACTAAGTATTAATCCAAGCTAGACAAGGGCAAATAAACATCCATGGATGCAGAAGATTTCTCTTAAAGCTGTGGGGTGAGGTTCTAAGCCTCACTTCTGTTGATCCCCAGTTTCTCAGCTGATGGCCCCCCTGTGACTGTGACTGTCTTAGGTTGTTCCTCCCTTGAGGGATCTTACCTGTCTCTGGCTAACCAGTCATCTGGTCATACAGAGAAATGTAAAGTTGGTAAGTGAGAGAGAAGCAATATTGTTTGAAAAGGTTAGCTTTTCACTTTTTTTTGCAGATTTATGCCCTGTGGCTTCTATGCCCAGCATTTGTCTTGAGGTATCTTTACCACTTGGAAGAATTGTGATACTCAGTAATTTTCGATATGAGGCACTAATTCTTCTAAAGGGTTGTAATTAGGAAGGAAGAAGAAAAGCTATATAAGTAGCAGATGGAAGAAAACATGGGAAGATTGATTATTTCTTTGACATATCTTTTTGTAGAGTAACATAAGCATGTATAGGTTTTAAACTACTAATTAAATTGCACACATACATTAACATAATAGGAATACAGCTACATAACAAAAACAGACCTACAATTACCAGCCATATCCAGTGAAACCAAGAAAACCAGTTAGGTAACCTAGGTATTTGTGAAAACTTTTCAATGATATAATGGATGTTGTCTAACTGAATTGGAATAGTTTGAGAAAAATCAGACAAATTAAAACAACACATTCCTGGGAACTGTTCATATCCCATGTGTTCTTTTAACAGTAGATAGTCTATAGTCGCACGATTTTGGAGCACTGCAACTTGCACTTCTCCTAATTCTTGGTTGAGTTCCGACAGTATAGATCCAGTCAAATTTGTTGTTTTACTGTATGCACAGGCCAGCTTAGATATCTCCTTCTTCATTCCAATGGCAAGTCCAGGAACTGGTGGGATGACTGCAGCTACAACTGCAGCAGCGCCAGGATCTTTGTTGAAGTTTTTTGATGTTCATCTTCTGGAATGACTCTTCCAGAGGATGTTGATGTTGGAAGTTCTTCTTCATATCGTATCTTAATTCATTTTCTGTGTAGCCAAATTAGGCTTTGATCCTCTGTATAAACACAGACAAACCCATTGCCCACACTTTGATATGACCTTTATACCATTGTGAAGAACCTATTGGAGATCACCACACAGCAACTACTTTTTTTTAAGAGAAAGGAATATTATCAGAAAAATGTACTTCCATAACTAATCATCTGACACCCTTTAAAGGATCAAAATTAAGTATATGTAAAGCATACATTAATTGTTGATTTGCAGTTAGTTTTATCCTATCAGAGAGTAATCCCCCTTTTCTTTTTTTTTGTTATCATTAATCTACAATTACATGAAGAATATTATGTTTACTAGGCTCTCCCCTATACCAGGTCCCCCCCACAAACCCCTTTACAGTCACTGTCCATCAGCATAGCAACATGTTGTAGAATCACTACTTGTCTTCTCTGTGTTGCACAGCCCTCCCCTTTCTCCCACCCCCCACATTATGCATGCTAATCATAATACCCCCCTTTTTCCCCCCCTTATCCCTCCCTACCCACTGATCCTCCCCAGTCCCTTTCCCTTTGGTACCTGTTAGTCCATTCTTGGGTTCTGTCCTTCTGCTGCTGTTTTGTTCCTTCAGTTTTTCCTTTGTTCTTATACTCCACAGATGAGTGAAATCATTTGGTATTTCACTTCCTCCACTTGGCTTATTTCACTGAGCATAATACCCTCTAGCTCCGTCCATGTTGTTGCAAATGGTAGGATTTGTTTTCTTCTTATGGGTGAATAATATTCCATTGTGTATATATACCACATCTTTATCCATTCATCTACTGATGGACACTTAGGTTGCATCCAATTCTTGGCCATTGTAAATAGTGCTGTGATAAACATAGTGGTGCATCTGTCTTTTTCAAACTGGAGTGCTGCATTCCTTGGGTAAATTCCTAGGAGTGAAATTCCTGGGTAAATGGTAAGTCTATTTTGAGCATTTTGAGGAACCTCCATACTGCTTTCCACAGTGGTTGAACTGATTTACATTCCCACCAGCAGTGTAGGAGGGTTCCCCTTTCTCCACAGCCTCGCCAACATTTGTTGTTGTTTGCCTTTTGGATGGTAGCCATCCTTACTGGTGTGAGGTGATATCTCATTCTGGTTTTAATTTGCATTTCTCTGATAACTAGTGATGTGGAGCATCTTTTCATGTGTCTGTTGGCCATCTGAATTTCTTTTTTGGAGAACTGTCTGTTCAGTTCCTCTGCCCATTTCTTAATTGGATTATTTGCTTTTTGTTTGTTGAGGTGGGTGAGCTCTTTATATATTTTGGATGTCAAGCCTTTATCAGATATGTCATTTACAAATATATTCTCCCATACTGTAGGGTACCTTTTTGTTCTATTGATGGTGTCTTTTGCTGTACAGAAGCTTTTCATCTTAATATAGTCCCACTTGTTCATTTTTGTTTTTGTTTTCCTTGCCCAGGGATATATGTTCAAGAAGAGGTTACTCATGTTTATCCCTAAGAGATTTTTGCCTATGTTTTTTTCTAAGAGTTTTATGGTTTCATGACTTACATTCAGGTCTTTGATTCATTTCAAATTTACTTTTGTGTATGGGGTTAGACAATGGTCCAGTTTCATTCTCCTACATGTAGCTGTCCAGTTTTGCCAGCACCATCTGTTGAAGAGACTGTCATTTTGCCATTGTATGTCCATGGCTCCCTTATCAAATATTAATTGACCATATATGTTTGGGTTAATGTCTTGAGTCTCTAATCTTTTCCACTGGTCTGTGGCTCTGTTCCTGTACCAGTACCAAATTGTCTTGATTACTATAGCTTTGTACTAGAGCTTGAAGTTGGGGAGTGAGATCCCCCCCCACCCACTTTATTCTTCTTTCTCAGGATTGGTTTGGATATTCAGGGTCTTTGGTGTTTCCTGTGAATTTTTGAACTATTTGTTCCAGTTCATCGAAGAATGTTGCTGGTAATTTGATAGGGATTGCATCAAATCTGTTTATTGCTTTGGGCAGGATGGCCATTTTGACGACATTAATTCTTCCTAGCCATGAGCAGGGGATGAATTTCCATTTGTTAGTGTCCCCTTTAATTTCTCTAAAGAGTGTCTTGTAGTTTTCAGGATATAGGTCTTTCACTTCTTTCGTTAGGTTTATTCCTAGGTAATTTATTCGTTTTGATGCTATTGTGAATGGAGTTGTTTTCCTGATTTCTTTTTCTACTGGTTCATTGTTAGTGTACAGGAAAGGCACAGATTTCTGTGTGTTAATTTTGTATCCTGCAACTTTGCTGTATTCTGATATCACTTCTAGTAGTTTTGAAGTGGAGTCTTTAGGGTTTTTCATGTACAATATCATGTCATCTGCAAGTAGTGACAGTTTAACTTCTTCTTTACCAATCTGGATTCCTTGTATTTCTTTGTTTTGTCTAATTGCCGTGGCTAGGACCTCCAGTACTATGTTAATTAACAGTGGGGAGAGTGGGCAACCCTGTCTTGTTCCCGATCTCAGAGGAAAAGCTTTCAGCTTCTCGCCGTTCAGTATGATGTTGGCTGTGGGTTTATCATATATGGCCTTTATTATGTTGAGGTACTTGCCCTGTATACCCATTTTATTGAAAGTTTTTATCATGAATGGATGCTGAATTTTGTTGAATCCTTTTTCAGCATCTATGGAGATGATCATGTGGTTTTTGTCCTTTTTGTTGGTGTGGTGGATGATGTTGTTGGTTTTTCGAATGTTGTACCATCCTTGCATCCCTGGGATGGATCCCACTTGGTCATGGTGTATGATCATTTTGATGTATTTTTGAATTCGGTTTGCTAATATTTTGTTGAGTATTTTTGCATCTCCATTCATCATGGAAATTGGTCTGTAGTTTTTTTTTTTTTTGGTGGGGTCTTTGCCTGGTTTTGGTATTAGTGTGATGTTGGCTTCATAGAATTAGTTTGGCAGTATTCCCTCCTCTTCTATTTTTTTGAAAAACTTTAAAGAGAGTGGGTATTATGTCTTCTCTGTATGTCTGATAATATTCCGAGGTAATTCCGTGTGGCCCAGGGGTTTTGTTCTTGGGTGGTTTTTTGATTACCGTTTCAATTTGTTTGCTTGTGATTGGTTTGTTTAACTTTTGTGTTTCTTCCTTGATCAGTCTTGGAAGGTTGTATTTTTCTAGGAAGTAGTCCATTTCTTCTAGGTTTTTCAGCTTATTAGCATATTGGTTTTCATAGTAGTCTTTAATAATTCTTTGTATTTCTGTGGAGTCTGTCGTGATTTTTCCATTCTCATTCCTGATTCTGTTGATGTGTGTTGATTCTCTTTTTCTCTTAATAAGTTTGGCTAGAGGCTTATCTATTTTGTTTATTTTCTCAAAGAACCAGCTCTTGGTTACATTGATTTTTTTTCTATTGTTTTATTTTTCTCAATTTTGTTTATTTCTTCTCTGTTCTTTATTATGTCCCTCGTTCTGCTGACTTTAGGCCTCATTTGTTCTTCTTTTCCATTTTCGATAATTGTGATGTTAGACTATTCATTTGGGATTTTTCCTCCTTCTTTAAGTGTGCCTGGATTGCTATATACTTTCCTCTTGAGACTCCTTTTGCTGTGTCCCACATATGTTGGGGCTTTGTGTTGGTTGTTGTCATTTGTTTCCATATATTCCTTGATCTCTATTTTAATTTGTTCGTTGATCCATTGATTATTTAGGAGCGTGTTGTTAAGCCTCCATGTGTTTGTGAGCCTTTTTGTTTTCTTTGTAGAATTAATTCTAGTTTTATACCTTCGTGGTCTGAAAAGTTGGTTGGTAGAATTTCAATCTTTTAGAGTTTACTGAGGCTCTTTTTGTGACCTAGTATGTGGTCTATTCTGTAGAATGTTCCATGTGCACTTGAGAAGAATGTATATCCTGTTGCCTTTGGATGTGGAGTTCTGTAGATGTCTGTTAGGTCCATCTGTTCTAGTGTGTTGTTCAGTGCCTGTGTGTCCTTACTTATTTTCTGCCCGGTGGATCTATCCTTTGGGGTGAGTGGCATGTTGAAGTCTCCTAAAATGAATGCATTGCATTCTATTTCCCCCTTTAGTTCTGTTAGTATTTGTTTCACATATGCTGGTGCTCCTGTGTTGTGTTATATCATCTTGTTGGACTGAGCCCTTTATCATTATGTAATGTCCTTCTTTATCTCTTGTTACTTTCTTTGTTTTGAAGTCTATTTTGTCTGATATTAGTACTGCAACCCCTGCTTTCTTCTCTGTGTTGTTTGCCTGAAATATGTTTTTCCATCCCTTGACTTTTAGTCTGTGCATGTCTTTGGGTTTGAGGTGGGTTTCTTGTAAGCAGCATATAGATGTGTCTTGCTTTTTTATCCATTCTGTTTCTCTGTGTCTTTTGATTGGTGCATTCAGTCCATTTACATTTAGGGTGACTATTGAAACATATGTACTTATTGCCATTGCAGGCTTTAGATTCGTGGTTACCTAAGGTTCAAGGTTAGCCTCTTTAGTATCTTACTGCCTAACTTAGCTTGCTTATTGAGCTGGTTATATACACTGTCTGGAGATTCTTTTCTTCTCTCCCTTCTTATTCCTCCTCCTCCATTCTTTATATATTGGTTGTTTTATTCTGTGCTCTTTCGTGTTTCCTTTAACTGCTTTTAGTGGGTAGTTGATTTTACTTTTTTGCCTTTAGTTAGTATTTGGTCACTCTGCTTTCTTTGCTGTGATTTTATTTTCTCTGTGACATCTGTTTAGTTTTAGGAGTGCTCCCATCTAGAATAGTCCCTCTAAAATACCCTGTAGAGGTGGTTTGTGGGAGGCAAATTCCTTCAACCTTTGCTTGTCTGGGAATTGTTTAATCCCTCCTTCATATTTAAATGATAATCGTGCTGGATACAGTATCCTTGGTTCAAGGCCCTTCTGTTCCATTGCATTAAATATATCATGCCATTCTCTTCTGGCCTGTAAGGTTTCTGTCGAGAATTTTGATGATAGCCTGATGGGTTTTTCTTTATAGGTGACCTTTTTCTCTCTAGCTGCCTTTAAAATTCTTTCCTTGTCCTTGATCTTTGCCATTTTAATTATTATTTGTCTTGGTGTTGTCCTCCTTGGGTCCTTTCTGTTGGGAGTTCTGTGTATTTCCGTGTCTGTTCGATTATTTCCTCCCCCAGTTTGGGGAAGTTTTCAGCAATTATTTCTTCAAAGACACTTTCTATCCCTTTTTCTCTCTCTTCTTCTTCTGGTACCCCTATAATACGGATAGTGTTCCTTTTGGATTGGTCACACAGTTCTCTTAATATTGTTTCATTCCTGGAGATCCTTTTATCTCTTTCTGTGTCAGCTCCTATGTGTTCCTGTTCTCTGGTTTCTATTCCATCAATGGCCTCTTGCATCTTATCCATTCTGCTCATAAATCCTTCCAGAGTTTGTTTCACTTCTGTGATCTCTTTCCAGTTGTCTGTAATCTCCCTTCAGACTTCATCCCTTAGCTCTTGTATATTTCTCTGCATCTCTGTCAGCATGTTTATGATTTTTATTTTGAATTCTTTTTCAGGAAGACTGGTTAGGTCTGTCTCCTCAGGTGTTGACTCTTTGATCTTTGTCTGCCTGTAATTTTGCCTTTTCATGGTGATAGAGAGAGTTTGCAGAACTAGCATGAGTGACAGCTGGAAGAACTTTCCTTCTTGTTGGTTTGTGGCCTTCTTCTCCTGGGAAAACAATGACCTCTAGTGGCTTGTGCTGGGCAGCTGCATGCAGACAGGGCTTCTGATTCCTGCCCAGCTGCTGTGGAGTTTATCTCCACTGTTGCTGTGGGTGTGGTTTGCCTCGGGCTGCTGCTCTGATATGGTGAAGCCACGTTCGAGGTGGAGTGTCCGGGAGGCTATTTATCTCCATGAGGGGCCTCCATGCTCCCTGCTGCCCAGGGGGTTAGAGTTCCCAGAGATCCCCAGATTCCCTGCTTCTGGACTAATTGTCCCGGGACACTTATGTCTGGTTTTGGGGTCCCTGTCCCTTTAAGACTTCCAAAAAGCACTCGCAAAAAAATAAATAAATAAATAAATAATTTTTTTAAAAAGCTACTTGCTTTTCTTTGTCCCTGGGAGCCAGCCTCAGGGACCCTCTCACAGGTCTTGCTGTCCTGTTTCCATAGTTTCCAGCTTCCCACGCATGCACTGTGTCTGCACTCTGGTGCAGATGGCTGGGGCTGGGTGTTTAGCAGTCCTCGACTCCCTCTCCCTCCCCGCTCTGACTCCTCTCCTCCCGCCGGGAGCTGGGGTGAGGGATGCTTGGGTCCCACCGGCCTGGGGCTTGTATCTTACCCCCTTGGCGAGGTGCTGGGTTCTCGCAGGTGTGGATGTGGTCTGGATGTTGTCCTGTGTCCTCTGGTCTCTATTCTAGGAAGAGTTGTCTTTGTTATATTTTCATAAATATATGTCGTTTTGGGAGGAGATTTCCACTGCTCTACTCACTCCGCCATCTTGGCTCCACATCTTACTTTGAACATTTTTTATATATCCTTCCACTGTTTCTTGCCACGTAAAAAAGGATATACATACATCTCCAATCTCCTCTCACCTTTTTTATCTTTAACATGAATTATAGTATAATATTCCTTCTTTATGGTCCATTTCTTTTTTTGTTTAACAGTATATTTTGGAGATTATGAAGTAGTATGTTTCAACTAGTACTCTTAAGTATCTTGAAATTGTCTCAGAACTTGAGGAAGTAGCTATTTGAAATTTTTTGGTCATGTATGCACTCACAAGACTCATTATCACTTGAAGGGTCCCTGTAGTCATTTAGTCTTGATTCTTTTTCTTCGTTGCATAGGAAAGGAAGCTCTGTAGCAGCCTGACTTCCAAATAGAAACTAATTGTAAAGAAAGATTATCCATTTGGATGACAGTCAAACAAGTGAAACCAGAGACCTTGAGATATAAATAAATATTAGTCACTGCAATCCCTCACTGTTGACCAAGTCAGCAAAGGTGCTTGGTTATACCATGTAAAATGTTCAGAAACAGGTTAGCAGCTGTACCTGGTTTTTTTCTCTCCTCAGAAGGGTGAAAGCTGTACAACAAAGAAATATTAAATGAAAAAAAGATTTAAAAGCTGCTGTTGATTATACCGTGAAAAAACATGAAATATGTAGGAATAAGTCAAATGAAAGATGTATGAAAACTCTACACTCAAAACTATAAAACATTAAATGAAGGACAACCTAACAGAGGGGATATCCCATATCTGGAGATTGGAAGACTAAATACTATATAGAGACAGTTTTCTCAAAGCTGACCTATAGATTCAGAGCAAACCCATTTAGAATCTACAGCCAGATTTTGGTTTTGTTTTTGGTTTGTTACTTAAGCTGATTCGAAGGTTTTAATGGCAAATAAAAGAGCCAAAAGGAGCCAAAGCAATTTTGGAGAACAAAAAGGCTCATGGATTCTCAGTTACCAGGATTTGCCGTAAAGCTGCAGAGTGGTGTTGGCACGGGTATAGGCAAAACCAGTGGAACAAAATAGAGTCCAGAAGCAACCAATCATACACACACACTGTCACTTGCTCCATGACAGTGGTAACAAAGGGGAAATATAGTCTCCTCAATAAATAATGGTAGATCAACTGGATATCCACATGAAAAAAAAAAGTGACTCTTAACTTCTGCTATCGTGCTCCATAAAAATCAATTCCAAAAGGATTGTAGATCTAAATGTAGAAGGTAAAATAAAAGAGCTTTTAGAAGAAAACACCTTTATGACTTAGGGATAGGAAGAGATTTCTTTAAGAAAAAGAGCACTAAACATGAAAAAAAAGCACTAAACATGAAAAAAAGCACATGACAAGATGGATTTCATTAAAATAAATCCTGTTTAACAAACAAATACCACAAAGAGTGAAAGACAAACTACAGAATGGAAATCTATATTTGCAGTACATATATCCAACATATGAGTTGTAGTCAGTATATATAAAGAACCCCTATAATTCAAGAAAAGCAGACAATCCATTAAAAGAAAATACTTGAATTTGGACTTCACAGAAGAAGTTGGTTATCCAATAGCTGATGAACATATGAAAAGTTGTTCAGCCTCACTAGTCATCAGGAAATTGGAAACTAAAACCATGATGTCATACCGTTACACCTACCAGAGTGACTTAAATTTAAATGACACATTTCAGCTGTTGCTAGGAGGTGGAGTGGCTGCAATTCTCATATATTACTAGGGAGACTATTAGTTGTATGACAACTTTGGAAAACTATTTGATCAACGCTCCTAAAAACTGTATTAAAAAATGGGTAAGACTGTTTATAGCAGCATTTTTCCTAATTGTCTCACTGGAAACAACCCAGTGAACATCTGTACTATAGTGCATAAATACATGATGACCTATTTAAACAGTGATATTATATAGCAAATGAGACCAGGTGATCTACAAGTATACGCAACACTATGGATGAATCTCACAAACAATGTTGAGCGAAATAAGACATTAGAGTACGTACTGGAAGATTCCATTCCTATAAAGGCAAAATTTATTTATGGTGTTATAACTCACAAAAGTGGTTCCCTTTGGGGGAATGTAGTAACCAGCAGAGGCACTGGTGCTCTACTAGTGTGGTTTCTTGCTCTGGGTAGTGACTAACTAGAGGTGTTCACTTAGTGAATTAGCTTTGAGCTGTACACTTGGGATTTTTCTGTTTATATGTTCTAATTGAATTTAAAAATATGTCTGTAAGTACATATGTACACACACTTTCATATAATATACTACAGACACATGTATATAAATAGGAGTGTGTATGTAAGTATATATACTTATATATTTATATATTTAATGAGTATATGTAATATATAATGCTTATATATACATATATGTATATAATCATATATACTTATGTAAGTGTATACACATATATTATACACTTACATGTGTACACATATATTTGTGTATGTTGTTTCTCTCTCTTTCTCTCTAAGAGCTGTGTCCTCAACAGACCACAAAATGGAGATGTAAGTCAATAGAACAAGGGAGACTTACTCGGACCTTCCCAGTTTCTAGATTTTGAAAAGTCAGTGTTTTTCACCCTTGAGAGGGAGGAGATTGTTAGGGTTGCTTGCAACACCTAACTTTAGAAAAGGAACGGTCCCAGCTTTCTGTTCTCTGTAATCCTCTTCCTTGTTGGTGTCTGCAGACCTGTTGGGCATCTTAATACTTCCTCCTCAGGGACTCTGTAGACTCTTGCCCGATCTGTTTGTTTGCTCTTGTTTCTTCTTTGCCTTCTCCTTTTACATCTTTCTCCTCTTTTGCTCTCTTCCCCTGGAAAAATACATTTGATTATTGCATTTCTTGATTTTCGTTTCTATTTCCTTTTGATTTTAGAAGAGGGATGCTTTCAATACCTCTTTATGATAGTCTTTGCTTAAGTTTTGGGTATTTATTTCCCTGTTATCTTCCTTCCCTTATCCCCCATCCCGATGAGGAAGTGACTTATCCTTAGTTAGATTTAAAACAAATTATCACTAACAATGAACTAATAGAAAGAGAAATCAGGAAAACAATTCCATTCACAATAGCATCAAAAAGAATAAAATACCTAGGAATAAACCTAACCAAGGAAGTGAAAGACCTATACCCTGAAAACTACAAGACACGCTTAAGAGAAATTAAAGAGGACACCAACAAATGGAAATTCATCCCATGCTCCTGGCTAGGAAGAATTAATATGGTCAAAATGGCCATCCTGCCCAAAGCAATATACAGATTCGATGCAATCCCTATCAAATTACCAACAGCATTCTTCAATGAACTGGAACAAATAGTTCAAAAATTCATATGGAACCATCAAAGACACGAATAGCCAATGCAATCCTGAGAAGGAAGAATAAGTGGGGGGATCTTGCTCCCCAACTTCAAGCTCTACTACAAAGCCACAGTAATCAAAACAATTTGGTACTGGGACAAGAACAGAGCCACAGACAAGTGGAACAGAATAGAGACTCCAGACATTAACTCAAACATGTAGGGCCAATTAATATTTGATAAAGGAGCCATGGACATACAATGGCAAAATGACAGTCTCTTCAACAAATGGTGCTGGCAAAACTGGACAGCTACATGTAAGAGAATGAAACTGGATCACTGTCTAACCCCATACACAAAAGTAAACTCCAAATGGATCAAATACTTGAATGTAAGTCATGAAACCATAAAACTCTTACAAAAAAACATAGGCAAAAATCTCATGGACATAAACATGAGTGACTTCTTCATAAACATATCTCCCCGGGCAAGGGAAACAAATGCAAAAATGAAAAGGTGGGACTATATCAAGCTAAAAAGCTTCTGTACAGCAAAGGATACCATCAATAGAACAAAAAGGTATCCTACAGTATGGGAGAACATATTCATCAATGACAGATCCAATAAAGGATTGACATCCAAAATATATAAAGATCTCACACACCTCAACAAACAAAAAGCATATAATCCAATTAAGAAATGGGCAGAGGAGCTGAATAGACAGTTCTCTAAAGAAGAAATCCAGATGGCCAACAGGCACATGAAAAGATGCTCCACATCGCTAATCATCAGAGAAATGCAAGTTAAAACCACAATGAGATATCACCTCACACCAGTAAGGATCGCCATCATCGAAAAGACAAACAACAACAAATGTTGGCGAGGTTGTGGAGAAAGGGGAACCCTCCTACACTGCTGGTGGGAATGTAAATTAGTTCAACCATTGTGGAAAGCAGTATGGAGGTTCCTCAGAATGCTCAAAATAGAAATACCATTTGACCCAGGAGTTCCACTTCTAGGAATTTACCCTAAGAATGCAGCACTCCAGTTTGTAAAAGACAGATGCACCCCCCCCCTATGTTTATCACTGCACTGTTTACAATCACCAAGATATGCAAGCAACCTACAAGTCCATCAGTAGATGAATGGATAAAGAAGATGTGGTACATATACACAATGGAATATTACTCAGCCATAAGAAAAAAACAGATCCTACCATTCGCAACAACATGGATGGAGCTAGAGGGTATTATGCTCAGTGACATAAGCCAAGTGGAGAAGGACAAGTACCAAATGATTTCACTCATATGTGGACTATAAGAACAAAGGAAAATTTAAGAAACAAAACAGCAGCAGAATCACAGAATCCAAGAATGGACTAATAGTTACCAAAGGGAAAGGGACTGGGGATGATGGGTGGGAAGGGAGGTATAAGGGCGGGGAAAAAGAAAGAGGGCATTACAATTAGCATGTATAGTGCGTCGGGGACACATGGAGGGCTGTGCAACACAGAGAAGCCAAGTAGTGATCTTACAGCATCTTACTACACAGATGGACACTGACTGTGAAGGGGTACCTGGGGGGGACTTGGTGAAGGGGGGAACCTAGTAAACATAATGTTCTTTCTGTAATTGTAGATTAATGATACCAAAAAAAATTATCAATTGTAATATAAGTTGGTCACAACGTTGGTAGTACATCATGGAGAATATAGCCAATGATTCTGTAACATGTTCCTATGTTGACAGATAGTAACTGCACTAGTGGGAGTGAGGATTTACTAATATGGGTAGCTGTTGAACCACTGTGTTGTATACTTAAAACCAACATAAGATTGTATATCAATGATACTTTAATTAAAAATAATTAAATTAAAAACAACAACAACAACAAAAAACAAATCAACATGGTACACGCTCATTACAACAAGTCAAACCATACTGAGGTGTAACCAAAAATTAATTCTCTCCCTTTTTTTCCTCCCAAGGCCATTCTCCTAAAGTAATCGGTGTTAACTGTTTGGAAGGTGTCCTTTTCCACATTTATCTGTATCTGTGAAAATATTTATAAACATATTTACATAAATATGAGCTTTCCTTTTTTTATGAAAAAGGAATTGTACTATACACAAGTAATTTACTTTTTTCATTTAAATCTGGACAATCCTCCAATAGATCTCACTAATTATTTTCAATGGCAATATTATTCCACACTATAAGTATACATTTTTCTAGCCATTCCCCATTTGATGGATGCAGAGTTGTTTAGTTTTTTGCCATTACAGACAATGCTTCTGTAAATATCCATAATGAATGTGGCTTCTATTTCTGTAGGAAAGAGTCCCCAAAGGGGGATTACTGGGACAAAAGGTAAGGGTGTTCAAAATTTAAGAGCTTCTGCCATGTCTTTTTCTTAAAAGTTGTAGTGCTTTCCAGTCCCTCCAGTAGTACATGGGAGAGCCCATTTCCCTACACATTAGCTGTCAGTGGGTGTTACAGAACTTGTTGAGTTTTGCTGATCTGCTATGTAAAAAAATGGTATATTGTTTTAAATTGCTGTCCTTAAATACTGGTATAGTTGTGACTAGTTAGGGAAAGTAAAGATTCTTTGCCCTTGTATGTATCAATTTGAAATTATATAAATCATTTGGTAGTTGAAAAAGGAGTGAAATTCTAGGCTAGGAATAATCAGGAAGAGGAAAGATGAGTTACCTATACATACTGTTTTGTAAGGTAACTATGTTGATTTTCTTAAAAAGCCAATTTAATGCTTTCTAACTTCTCCTTCTCATAAGGGAAAACATTTAAGACACTGAAAAAAAGTGTTTTCTTCTTTACTGAAAGAAAAATGTTTTTGATTTCTTCCTCCCTTTGTTACCTATTTACCAAGCAGTTTAATATATATTATTTTGTTTGACCCTCATAATAATCTTCATAGGTAAGCAGAGGAGAGGTAACTGTTTTGGTTGGCAAAGAAGAGACTGATTCTTAGAGAAGTCATGGTGCCTGCGGGGAGTAAATGGCGAGAGAGAAGTGGAGCTCAGGTCTTTTCATCCTTCGCCTTAGGTTTTGTCTCAGGCCTTTTTTCATTTGACTTTGATATCCTGCCTTGTAGGGATCCTTATTTGTTTTATTTCTCACTGGCTTTGAGGACTTTGTCCTTCCTGCTCATTGCACCCTTAGTACCTCTGTACTTTGAAGCAACATACTGCTAACTTGCATGTGTAATTCTCCGGAAGGAAACAAAGGGTTTAGGATTAGGAACCCTGGGTTTGAATTTTTACTTGATTTCATTTTCTCTAAAATGCAGATAATCATGACTTCCCAAAATATGGTGAAGATCAAAAGAGATAAATATATGTGAAGGCATATATTTATATACCTTTGTAAAATGCTTTAGAAACATTACTGACCATGTGCTGTCACTGATCTTAGCAGAGGGGAATCCAAAAATGGCATGCCACTTGGAGAGGCTGTTTATCCTACACAAAACAATCAGAGAATGACACATGATAGTTTATGATTGAGTGCTAAATTGTGTGGTATGGGCTATAAATGGTCAAGAAGACTAGAAAACAGGGAGATCTATGTGAGGTGGAGGGAGTTGAGACCAGGGCAGAAATGAGACTTGAGATGGCCCTTGCAGGGTGAGCAGAATTTGTACAATATATTTTCCCTCTTGTATACTTTCTTGAGTCCTATCTTTCTAGACTGATAATTTCCATACCACTCTGCATGTTGGTGCCCAGCTGGTTGCACAAACATCAGGAGGGGGCTTACAGATTCCTAGGCGCTGCCCCCAGAGAGAAAGGATATCCTAGTTAAAAGCCTGGGCCCCTGTCTCAGTAATTTGAGTTTTTAGATATGGACTAGATGAATTGATACAATAAAAAGCAAGATTATTGGAGTGGAAATGATGATTATAAGCATGGTCCTTGGCTTTTGTTCATCTTGAATGTATGTACGTTATTCATTGGCACCTTTAAACAGTCTTTTAGAGCCGGATTTGACAAAGATACATTTGTACTGCTATTGGTGGCACTGCCTGGTAGCTAATAATTTTGTTTTAGTAGACTTGCATCTTTGTCCATGGAACTGTATTAATTTACAAAATCAAGTAAATATTTTGCTCCACTGTATCTTAATTTTATAAAATGAGTGAGAATGGAAACATATGTTAAATAAAGGGGAAATAGTGGAGTTGAGACAGAGAGAGAAATCATTGGTCATGCCAAACGCCTAAATGCAAATTGTTGGATTTGTCAATTAAGTGTGCTTGGTTGTGAAGAACAAAGTTAAGAGAACACGTAGGGCTGTTGTTACTGAAAATAGTATACACTCCCTCATAATACATAAGCCTGTTGCTGACTTTTGCTCATTCTGGTTGTAAACGTTTTCAAAAGTGCATTGTGCAATAAAGAATCTGCTTATAAATAAATGGTAAACTGGATTCCCTAACATTTTGTAGTTGAACTTTAGCCACTAACCAGCAGGTGGCTCTCAGTCACCATAAATTTGGCAGAGCAGCTAATTCATCTCTCACTTAGGATTCTTAAATTTTTATATATCATCTCTTCTTGCCCCTGTTTTACTTTGCAGGTACTGTGACAAATGCGTAGGGTATAGACCTGTTTCTTTTGGTTTTATTTTCATGATTTTAGATTGCCCAGAGGACTCTTAAGCATAGCACACGGGGATTTCTGAAATTCGGGTTGGAGGCCAAACTACTGACTTGTGATGACCTTTTCCACCCTGCATTTCTATTCTTCTGTGAACAGTTTTGTTACATTTTTAAACATTAAAAGTTTTTCTTAGTAAATTTGGTCAACAATGAGGAAAAAATGGGATTGATTTAAAATTAGAAAAATATTTGATTACAGTATATTTTAAAGATGCTATGGTGAGAATTTCCTTGATGATATGTAAGATATTTTCTTTGAGTTCTTATTTATTCTGGACTAATAATACTCAATAAAGGTTACTCAGTTTAACCCAGAAAAATTATTTTGAATATTTACTTTCAGAAGGCATACTGTTAGGCATTTATTGTCCCCAGAGTATCAGCTCCATGAGGTCAGATTTTTGTCTCCTATTTCCCAGCCCCTAGATGACTATCCAGCACAGAGAAGGTACTCAGTGAGTGTTTGTAGGAAGGATAGGTGGATGAGTAGGTGGATGGTTACAGAAAAATAATAGGACAGAGGACTGGACTTAATTTAAATTAGCCATCTAGTAAATATGGCTACAAGTAGCCATATCCATAGATCATGATCTTACTTTAGGGTTGGTTGTTTGGAACTATGTTGAAATTTGAGAAAATTCTGAAAGGAAATGGAAAATTTTCCTTTCCCTCAAGGACCCAGTATTATAAATGGGACCCACATACTGGGGAATATGTCAATTCTCCAATTCCCCAGTTGACCCAGGTTTGGAAATCTTTATCCCCTACGTCCAGTCTGCCTCTCAGCGCTTGTGGAGTTTTCCTCTGAGTCACTGTGTGAATTGTCCCCTCCTTACTGGTCCCTCTCCTCATTTCCCTTGCCTAGACCCCCACCTGCACCCCAAGCCTCCACCTAGACTGTACCAGCCTTCTGGTCTACTTCCCTGCCTTGCAGCCTCTCTTCACTGAAATGTCATCTGCATCTTGTTGCCAGATTTTGCCTCTCCCTCTAAAGGAGTCATGTCAGAAATCTATTTCTGACTGAAATTTAGCCTCTGTACATCTTTATATTCACAAAAAGAAACTGCCAAAAAAAGTTTTGAAAAAGAAATTACTCTTTCATACCACAGTAGCATTTGCAACCTACAGGCAAACCTAATTACAAAGCTTCGCAGACTCAATTCAATTCACTGACACCCTAGAAATATCGTCTCTTGTCCTAACTGCAAACCTCCCTGTAGTCTGTGAATAGCAAACAATGATATTTTTTCAGACAAAACAAACATTTTGTATAGTCACTTTTACATCTTTTTGAAATGCTAAGAAAAGCTAAAGAAAGCTACTTCTTGGAATTCACTGCTTTTTCAATTCTGTATTCAGTTGATAAGAACGCCCTCCCAATGAACTCTAACAAGCTTTAGCTGCATTTGTCAGCAGAAAAACATGGACTATCTGGGTTCCCCTACCCCCAGACAGCATTATAATTTAATAATGTACATCATTTGATTTTTAGGATGAAAATATTCTTACATCTTTAGAAGTGATATGAAATTTTTTGCTAAAATCTTTATAGGAGAGATATCTAACCTGTTTATTAATGTGGCATTTATTTGATAAGTTCTACGTATTAAATAGGTTCCATCTTGAAAGAATATGGATTAAAAGTTGTTTCATTTTATTTTTACTTTTTTATTTTTTATTGAAGTATAGTTGACATGTTAGAGATGTGCAACATAGTGATTCAACTTTAATATTTTAAAATATTGAATATTAAATATTCTTTAAATTTTTTTTAAACATTTCAAGTCTGTGCTAACCTCAGAAGCACAGTATTTGCATATCCTTTCCTTAACTTACTTTTCAAAGGAGAAACACTACTTCATTGTCACCATAGATGTGGGGTTCAGCTACAAGGTGTTTTACTGACAGAATTCCCTTCAAAGTAATATTCTCTCCGTCTGCTTGAACAGTATCAGTCTTTGCTGCTCACACCTTGAAGGCAAGTAGCAGTTGGTTACGTTTTGTTTTGCTTGTTTTGTTTTTTTAATCTCTCAGGCTAAAGGTGTTAAATACCCCTCTCATTTTGTCTCTCTTGGTTAGAAAGCTCAGTGGTTTTCCTGGTTGTGTTTTGTAAACGTGTACTGCATGATTATTCTCTGGCATACTCGGAGGCACTGTTTTGGTACTAGGGCTACAAACACGACTATCATGTGGCCTCTTTCCTCACAGAGCTCATAATTTAGGAAGGGAGACAGATGAGTAAATAACTAACTACAATTCTGCTTGATAAATGCCATGTTAGAGGTTTTGAACAAAGTACCATGGGAGCACCGGGGAGTGACTGATTCAAGGGAAGGAGGGTGGGGATGGGGATCGGGAAAGACTAAACAGCAGAAGTGACATTTGAGTTGAGCCTTGGGGAATGAATAGAATTTTGCCATATGGACAAAGGGGTGGGGGTGGGGACCCTCCAGACTCATACAAAAACATTAGAGTGTGAAAGTCTGTGCCTTTGTCTGAGATGTGGTGAGTGGTCCGAGGCTGAGGAAGAGTAGGGTGCGCAAAGGGATGCTGGGAATGATGGAGCTGAGATCACCAGGGCCACGTTATATAGCTTCCACTTCATCTGTAGCTTCTAGGGAGTCGTGAAAGTTTCAAAACGGGGAGATGTCATGGCAAGACCTCTGTTTTAGAAAGATAATTCTGTCAGCAGAGTGAAAGGTGATTGATGAGGGTGGCTAGGAACAGGGGGACCAGTCAGAAGGCTACGGCCATGTTCTCCGTGGGAGATGAGGAGGGTGGGCGCCAGCGCAGTCCCACTGGGGATGGAAATGAGGGCACCACCTTGAGAAACACCTCCGAGGGAGGCCTTGTAATTGATAAGTTGTGGGAGAGAAGGGGTCGAAAAAGAAAGGTTTAAATAGCTTGGGAATCCAGTGATGCTGCTAACTGAAATAGAGGACATAGGAGGAGAAACAAATTATGGGATGAAAGTAATTAATTTGGTTTGGGGTACATTGCGTTTGGAGTGGAACACCCAGTTGGAGATTCCTAAGCAAAAAGACAACATGCATATATATATGTGGGAAAATGGCATATGTAGAGATAAATTTGAGTCTTCAGCAACAGTGATTTTCAGTCAGGCTGAGTGGTGAGAGGACGTGCCTTGCCTGGATTTTGGTATGTGGAGTTTCAGCCGTTTATGTGCCATTCCTCACCCCATACTCAGATTCTGCTGGGGAGGGGAGTGTGCCCCTCCCCCACCCCCAGTTAGGAGTCCAGCATGCAGTGACCCAAGAGAATGTGTCCTGTTTCATTTGTACTAGGGCATAAAGAGTGGGTAAGCCCCTGCTAGCTTCTGTTCTTACAGCCTGCGGCCATAGGAACGGAGAAAACTGCCCAGAGAGGACAATATAGTGAGAAGGGGAGATAGAAATAGCATTTCTGAGCAGCACTAGTATTTAAGGGGCAGACGGGGGAAGACTGCAGGTTGCAGAGAACTGCCCTGGGAGAGGGTGGTGTGGAGGAAGCCGAGGGAGGAGCGGTTTCATGGATAAGGGAGTATGGTCAGCTTTGAAAAATGAGGCCTAGAAGGAGGGCTAAGTGAAACCTGGGAAGAGGTTTGGGCAGTAAGGGGATTGGCCGAGGAAGGAGAGTTTTAGTAGAGTCGCTAGGCAGAAGCTGGACTGCCAAGGGCTGCGGATGAACCCGGAGGGCTGGGAAATAGAGCTGGTGAGCACAGTTTACTCTTTAAGGGCATGTGGCTGTGAGGGGGAAGAAAGTCACTGCTTGAGGATGTATAAGATGGGGAACCGCTAGTGGAAGGCTAAAATCACAGGATCCTGGAGGAGTGAGGATGAAAGGGGTTAGCAGCACAGACGGAGGCTCCTCACGGCTGCTGGCCTTGGAGGTAATTCTGCTAACGGCAGCCCCTCAGATTCACCCGTGCTCCGCTCTTGTCCCATTCACGTTTATGGCCCACGTTCCTCACTCTGGAGTCGTCGTCCACGTTTTCATCCCTCGGAACACACCGCCAGTGTGTGCTCCTACAGTTTCCGACCACTCTTCTTAGTGATGTCATTCCGTCAGTTATGGTTTTTGCTGAATAAGTTAATTCATTCAACTTTTTAATTTTAATTTTTTGCCTATTATGCCAGGCACTGAGGATATATTGACAAACAAGAACATTCCTGCCCTTGAGGATCTTATAATCTAATGTGGGAGACAAAATAAACAAATGTGTAATGTGTAATTGCTAGTTTTTTAAGTGCTATAAAGAAAAACAAAGCAGGATGAGCAGGGGAGTTAAGGAGTTACAGAGAAGGGTACAGTTTTAGATAGAAGTAGTCAGAGCAACCTCTCTGAGGAGATGACATTTGAGCAGCGTAGAATGAAGTAAGGGATCAAGGCCACGTGACCATCTGGGGGAAGAGTGCCTTAGCCCATCAGGGGGGATGGCAGGTGCAAAGGCCCTGAGATGGGACTGTGCTCAGTGTGTTCTAGAAACAGCAAGGAGGCTAGTGTGGTGTGTATGTTCTAGTAAAGATGTTGTATTTTATGCTAAGGGCAGGAGTGAGACCTGGGATGGATAGAGCAGAGGAAGCAGATTTATTTTTACAGTGGTGGCTCTGGCAGCTGTGCAGGGAGTAGGTTGTAAAGGAGAAGAGAAACAGGATACAGGCCCCGGTGCTGGGTGGAATCAATAGAATAGAGGAGAAATGTTAGGCATGTTGTGAAGGATTTGTGAATGGACTGCATGCTGTGGGGAAAGGTGTCCTGCTCTAAAAGGGGGTGTCAAAGTTCATTCCAAGGTTTTGGCCTGAGCCAGTGTGTCAGTGGTGGTCTTAAACTGATGTTGGGGAGACTAGTGGAGAGGAGAGTGAATTTTGTGGGGAAACTGTTCGTTCTTCTCAGTTCTCATTTATACAATTTAGTAGTTAATGAGAAGAATTTTAATTAAAGCTGTACGGATCTTAAAGATCATCTAATTCAGTGATTTCCAGGAGAAAGTCATCTTCTGCAGGATTAAAAAGAATACCAGCCTCCCCCATGAAGGTGACTCTTCCCCACTAACTGAGGGTGTTGTACACCCCCCTCCCCGTGTTGGACCAGACTACTGACCAGGGAGAAAAGCTTGGGGTTCTCTTAGTAAATTTCTGCTTATGTGTTTAGTTTGTCTTTTCAGTTTGATTGTAAACTCCTTGAAATCAAGAATTATGTCTTAAATTGCCTCATGTTTTCCTTCTTACCTAAGAGAGTACTGAGTAATAATAATTATTGCAAATATTAACTTGAGCATAAAACATAAAGCAAAGAAAATCAAGTCTTCTGTGTACGATGACACCTGTAATCTTACCTGCTGTTATTGGTAAAGGCGTATCCATTGCTGGATTTCCTGGTAGGTTTGGGGTATCAGCAAAGCATCAACATTAAAAGGGAAGGGGGAGAGATGAGAGAGAAAAAGGGAGGAAGGGAAAATGGGAAATCAGATAACCCAGAAAGAAGGCATTAGGGAATGATTTTTCCCTTAGCATACTTTGGCAAACTGCCTCTCATTTTGTGATGGCTTTTGTGTTGAACTATGTGAGAGTGAGACTAAAATAGTTATTTCAGTTCTTAGAACTTTTGTAGGTCTGAATTCAGCCTTGGGAAATCTTCTCTGTATGTCTGGTGGTTGATATGTGTTTGATATTAAATTGTACCCATTTTGTACTTTTATTGTCTAATAGATATGTGTATAACTAATGGCTGTAGTTCTAATTTGCTGTTTTTGGTTGCTAAAATTTTCTTACACTTTTTTCCCTCAATTTTTACATGTATGCTGTAGATGGCACATGACAACATTGGTTTAGAGGAGCAATGTCTACTGTCAACTCAGGTGCAATGTTCTAATTTGAATGGATGCTCAGAGCTGGTGATAGATGCACTTTGAAGGTTGCATTATAAACCTCCGACTCATTGTACTGGTTTTTAGCACTTGCTTTTGCGATGGTCCACACACGGCATCCCAAACTCCTGTTTTGGCGAAGAGCTGGCACTTGCAGCTGGTATTAGAGTTCTCAAGTGTACTTTGTAAATTGCCTTCTTCCTTCCTTTCTTCCATTGCTTTCTTCCCCATCTTCAAAGGTAGGTGAAATTGAATAATGTTCTAGAGAATAAGTTCAAAATCTTGGTATTTTCCACTGGGTCAATCAAGGAAAGTAAGCCTTTAAAGAAACACCTCTGCCTTCTTGGTAACGTGGAAGAAAGTTGCACTTCTGTTTGGCGTGTGAGTACATACACTTGGGCAGAGAGACCAGCTCTGTGTTTAAAATCTTAGTCTAAGAACTCAAAATTTTTCTCCCAGTTTTGCCTGGGTTTGGTTCTTGATGCATACTGTATTCTTTTATAGGTTTTATAGTGCCCAGCTATAAATGAAGTTAATATAGTCTTTTGGGGTATACTCATTTATGAAAAAACAGTTCACTGGATCCTGTGTGTATAGTGTATTAATGGGTGAAATGATAATAGTTAACACTTGCTGAATGATTTTTATCTTCCAAGCCCTGCATTAAACACTTTGTACACATTTTACACATTGTTCCCCCTCCTTGCCAGAATGGAAGCGGCACCCACAACAAGAGTTTATACTTTGTAAGGGCAGAGGTTTTGGTCTATTTGGTCTGTGTTCTATTTTTGTTTCATCCCCACTGATGAGAACAGTGCCTACCACATAGTAAGTAGTACTAAGGAAATGCTTTTTTGAATAAATGAATTATTTTCTTTAATATTCAGCAGCCCCCTGAGGTAGAAATTAGAAATTACTATCCATTGATTGCTGGTAGATGGTGGAGCCAAGATGTGAGCTTGTGCTCACAGCTCTTCCCTCCATGCTGGGGAGCAGCATGAAGTCTTAGTCAAGGGCGATTTTCAGTTCCTGCCTCCTGTCTAGTAGACACAAAGTTTACGTAAAAGGCTGAGCTGTAGGGAAGCAGTTCTTTCTAGACGATATGAAAAGTGTGAAAAGTGCTAGAAGAATTACAAGTAGTGAAGATGGGGGTGAATAGGTGTAACTTGCCTGGAGCTGTGCTCACACAGCAAATGCTTGAACATGATGGCTAATTACTCTTACTGCTGCTACTGTTATGTCACTGTCATCATTAGCATAATTTTTTGGGAATGTTACAAACTGCGTTCTAAAGCAAATGACTGTTCATGTCTGGACTGAACTGGTCAGAGATGGTTTCATGAACAAGATGGTCCTTGTCTCATGGACAGAATGTGGGTAGGTGGGGACAGGAGAGGACTTACTTGAGATGAAAAAAAATCCTGTAAACATGGGGAATGAGGCTGAAAATGTGTATTCCCTGTTCCTTGGATAGCAAGGAGACATATTAATATGTCTGGCACAGGAGGGGCATGTTAGTACTAGAGGGAGAAGGATTAAGATCGATAATTTAGAATTTGTTTATGTTATGAATGCTACCTTATATTCATAATACCAGATTTGAAACCTGCATGTGCTTTAATCAGTGACCAACCAACACCCTTTGATAAGAAAGTATATGGTCATTTTTTAATGCTCTAATTTATAGTTGCAATATTGTATCTTCTTGAGAAATAATATCGGTTCTTTTGGTCTCACATAGCCTGTGAGACAAGCTTTGTCCTAATAAAAAGGCCACTTCCATTTGGTCTAGTGTTTTGAAATTTAAGACTTTCCTTTATGAGTATTGACTCAAATGTATCTTGGAGATTAGTAAGAGTAGTAAATGCTATCATAGTCTCCTTCACATCCCTGCCTTATTCATGCTCGTATCTCTTCCAGCACTGAACATGGTTGCTGGCATAAACTAAGGGTGCAATACATTGCAGTTTAATTGAATTTTCAAAGCATGTGAG
This sequence comes from Manis javanica, assembly GCF_040802235.1. Lineage (NCBI taxonomy): Eukaryota > Metazoa > Chordata > Mammalia > Pholidota > Manidae > Manis > Manis javanica. The sequence continues at coordinate 125,751,533 of NC_133159.1, read as the reverse complement.
GCTGGCCACCTCTGCACTTGTGGGAGTAATTTGCAGCAAAGCTATATTTTTTGAGTTATGTGACACATTTAATCCTGTTTTCAGATCCAGCCTGATGACCGGAGGGGCTAAGCGAGGAGTACCCAGCCCTTGGCTCTTGGAGGAGCCAGAGGAGACCAGAGGCTTGGGTGTTGATGGAATCCGACAGCAGCAACAGCAGATCATCCAAGGTACTGATGTCGGGGGTGTGGGCACGGGACCTGCCAGGTGTCTGCTGAGCCCCGAACGTTCCCTACGCCCACTGAGAATCAGGGGAACTGTTGGTCCTCTAAAGCTCTCCACGACTCCGTGCCTCAGGATGCTGGAGGCATGGACAAGAGGTGTCATCCCTGGGGAACTGCACGGAAGTAGTGATTCCCTGCTGGGAGACAGCGTGCGCTCGGCTCTGACTCCAGTAAGCCCAGGGGTGACTGTGGCTTTAGGATTCATTTTCCTGATGACTAATCAATCTTTGCATGTGCTTACTAGTCATTAGTATGTCTTCTTGGTAAAGTATCTGTTCAGATTTTTACCTGTTTTTAACTAGGTTGTGTTTTATTACTGAGTTGTAAGAATTTTTTAACATATCCTTTTATGTGTCATTTGTCAGATATATTTCACAAATATTTTTTCTCCATCTATGGCTTATATTTTTCATTTTCTTAGCAATCTTTTAAAGAGCAAAAATTCTTAATTTTGATGAAGTCCAGTTAGAAATCTTTTACTACCTAAATTCACAAAGATTTGCTGCTTTGTTTTTTTCCCAGAAATTTTAATAGTCTTATATTTTACATTAGGATTATGATCTACTTTGAGTTTATTTTCTATATAGTAAGGTATAAATAGACATTCAGTTTTTGTTCTTCTTTGCATTTGGGTATCTGTCTCAGTGCTATTTAAAAAAAAGATTATTCTTCCTCTACAGAATTACTCTTGTCAAAAATCAATTGTCCATTTATAAATTGGCCTGTTTTCGGACTCTCCGTTCTGTTCCACTGGTCCATTTGTTTAATCTTTACATCAATGCCACACCATTTCGATTATTGTACCTTTGTCATAAGTCTTTAAGTCACATAATATAAGTCCTCCAACTCTGATCTTTTTCTAAAATTTTATTGGATATTCTAGGTCTTTTACATTTCCATGTAAATTTTAGAATGTTTTGTTAGATTTATACTTAAGTATTTCATATTTTTTAGTGCTAACATAAATGATATGAGTTTTTAATTTCAAATTCTACCTGTTCATTGCTGGCATATAGGAAACTGATTGACTTTTGTATATTAGCCTTTTATTTTACAACCTTGCTATAACTGCTTATTAATTCGAGGAGATTTTTTTTGCCAATTCTTTTGAATTTTCTGTATAGACGATCATGTCGTTTGCAAAGTTTCATTCTTTTCTTCCCAACCTAAGTACCTTTTCTTTCCTTCTCATTTCCTTTTCTTTGTTTAATCTTTACATCAATGCCACACCATTTTGATTATTGTACCTTTGTCATAAGTCTTTAAGTCACATAAGTCCTCCAACTCTGATCTTTATCAAAATTTTTATTGGATTTTTTTTATTAGAATATAGTATTTATATATAAGAATAAATTTTATTCCCTCCCTCCCTCCCTCCCTCCCTTCCTTCCTTCCTTTCTTCCTTCCTTGCTTCCTTGCTTTTTCCTTCCTTCTTTTCGTCTTTCTTTCTCTCTCTCTGTCTCTCTCTCTCTCTCCTTTCTTTCCTTTCTTTCTTTCTTTCTTCTCAGTACAGTGTTTAAAAGGAGTGGTGAGAGGATTTTCTTGCCTTGTACCTGGTATTATGTGGAAAGCTTTGAGTTTCACACCTGTAAGTATGATGTTAGCTGTGAGGATTTTGGAGATATCCTTTATTGAGTTGAGGAAGCTCCACTCTCTTCCTGGTTTACTGAAATGGCTGTTAGATTTTGTAAAATACTTTTTCTGCATCTAGTGATATGATCATGTGATTTTTGTTTTATTAGCCTGTGGTGTGATGTATTACATTAATAGATTTTTTTATTAGTTTTATTTTGTTATCATTAATCTACAATTACACGAAGGACATCATGTTTACTACGCTCCCCCTTCACCAAGTACCCCCCACATACCCATTCACAGTCACGGTCCATCAACATAGTATGACGGTGTAAAATCACTACTTGTCTTCTCTGTGTTGCACAGCCCTACCCGTGCCCCGACACACACTACACATGTTAATTGTAATGCCCCATTTCTTTTTTCCCAACCTTATCCCTCCATACCAACCCATCCTCCCCAATCCCTTTACCTTTGGTAACTGTTAGTCCATTCTTGGGTTCTGTGCTTCTGCTGCTGTTTTGTTCCTTCAGTTTTCTTTTGTTCTTATACTCCACATATGAGTGAAATCATTTGGTACTTGTCTTTCTCTGCCTGGCTTAATTCACTGAGTATAATACCCTCTAGCTCTATCCATGTTGTTGCAAATGCTAGGATCTGTTTTTTTCTTATAGCTGAGTAATATTCCATTGTGTATATGTACCACTATTCTTTATCCATTCATCTACTGATGGACATTTAGGTTGCTTTCACATCTTGGCTATTGTAAATAGTGCTGCGATAAACATAGGGATGCATCTGTCTTTTTCAAACTGGAGTGCTGCATTGTTAGGGTAAATTCCTAGAAGTGAAATTCCTGGGTGAAATGGTATTTCTATTTTGAGCATTTTGAGGAACTTCCATACTGCTTTCCACAATGGTTGAACTAATTTACATTCCCACCAGCAGTGTAGGAGGGTTCCCCTTTCTCCACAACCTCACCAACATTTGTTGTTGTTTGTCTTTTGGATGGTAGCTATCCTTACTGGTGTGAGATGATATCTCATTGTGGTTTTAATTTGCATTTCTCTGATGACTAGCAATGTGGAGCATCTTTTCATTTCTCTATTGGCCATCTGAATTTCTTCTTTGGAGAACTGTTTAGTTTATTCAGCTCCTCTGCCCATTTCTTAATTGGATTATTTGCTTTTTGTTTGTTGAGGTGTGTGAGCTGTTTATATATTTTGGATGTCAACCCTTTATAGGATCTCTCATTTATGAATATATTCTCCCATACTGTAGGACACCTTTTTGTTCTATTGATGGTGTCCCTTGCTGTACAGAAGCTTTTCAGCTTGATATAGTCCCATTTGTTCATTTTTGCTTTTGTTTCCCTTGCCCGGGGAGATATGTTCAAGAAGAGGTCACTCATGTTTATGTCTAAGAGATTTTTGCCTATGTTTTTTTCTAAGAATTTTATGGTTTCATGACTTACATTCAAGTCTTTGATCCATTTCGAATTTACTTTTGTGTATGGGGTTAGACAGTGATCCAGTTTCATTCTCTTACATGTAGATGTCCAATTTTGCCAGCACCATCTGTTAAAGAGACTGTCAGTTCCCCATTGTATGTCCATGGCTCCTTTATCGAATATTAGTTGACCATATATGTCTGGGTTAATGTTTGGAGTCTCTATTCTGTTCGACTGGTCTGTGGCTCTGTTCTTGTGCCAGTACCAAACTGTCTTGATTACTTTGGCTTTGTACTAGAGCTTGAAGTTGGGGAGTGAGATCCCCCCCACTTTATTCTTCCTTCTCAGGATTGCTTTAGCTATTCAGGGTCTTTGGTGTTTCCATATGAATTTTTGAACTATTTGTTCCAGTTCATTGAAGAATGCTGTTGGTAGTTTGATAGGGATTGCATCGAATCTGTACATTGCTTTGGGCAGGATGGCCATTTTGACGATATTAATTCTTCCTAGCCAGGAGCATGGGATGAGTTTCCATTTCTAAGTGACCTCTTTAATTTCTCTTAAGAGTGTCTTGTAGTTTTCAGGGTATAGGTCTTTCACTTCCTTGGTTAGGTTTATTCCTAGGTATTTTATTCTTTTTGATGCTATTGTGAATGGAATTGTCTTCCTGATTTCTCTTTCTATTAGTTTATTGTTAGTGTATAGGAAAGCCACAGATTTCTGTGTTAATTTTGTATCCTGCAACTTTGCTGAATTCCGATATTAGCTCTAGGAGTTTTGAGTGGAGTCTTTAGGGTTTTTTATGTACAATATCATGTCATCTGCAAATAGTGACAGTTCAACTTCTTCTTTACTGATCTGGATTCCTTGTATTTCTTTGTTTTGTCTAATTGCTGTGGCTAGGACCTCCAGTACTATGTTGAATATCAGTGGGGATAGTGGCATCCCTGTCTTGTTCCCGATCGCTGAGGAAAAGCTTTCAGCTTCTCGCTGTTCAGTATGATGTTGGCTGTGGGTTTATCATATATGGCCTTTATTATGTTGAGGTACTTGTCCTCTATACCCATTTTGCTGAAAGTTTTAATCATGAATGGATGTTGAATTTTGTCGTATGCTTTTTCAGCATCTATGGAGATGATCATGTAGTTTTTGTCCTTCTTACTGTTTATGTGGTGGATGATGTTGATGGATTTTCGAATGTTGTACCATCCTTGCGTCCATGGGATGAATCCTACTTGGTTATGGTGTATGATCCTTTTGATATATTTTTGAATTCAGTTTGCTAATATTTTTTGAGTATTTTTGCATCTGCATTCATCAGGGATATTGGTCTGTAATTTTCTTTTTTGGTGGGATCTTTGCCTGGTTTTGGTATTAGGGTGATGTTGGCTTAATAGAATGAGTTTGGGAGTATTCTCTCCTCTTCGTTTTTTGGAAAACTTTAAGGAGAATGGGTATTATATCTTCTCTGTATGTCTGATAAAATTCCGAGGTAAATCCATCTGTCCTGGGGGTTTTGTTCTTTGGTAGTTTTTTGATTACTGCTTCAGATTCATTGCTGGTAATTGGCCTGTTTAGATTTTATGTTTCTTTCTGGGTCAGTCTTGGGAGGTTGTATTTTTCTAGGAAGTTGTCCATTTCTCCTAGGTTTCCCAGCTTGTTAGCATATAGGTTTTCATAGTACTCTCTAAGAATTCTTTTTATTTCTGTGGGGTCCGTCGTGATTTCTCCTTTCTCATTTCTGATTCTGTTGATTTGTGTTGACTCTCTTTTCCTCTTAAAAAGTCTTGCTGGAGGCTTATCTATTTTGTTTATTTTCTCGAAGAACCAGCTCTTGGTTTCATTGATTTTTGCTATTGTTTTATTCTTCTCAATTTGATTTACTTCTTCTCTGATCTTTATTATGTCCCTCCTTCTGCTGATCTTGGGCCTCATTTGTTCTTCTTTTTCCAATTTCGATAATTGTGACATTAGACCATTCATTTGGGATTGTTCTTCCTTCTTTAAATATGCCTGGATTGCTATATACGTTCCTCTTAAGACTGCTTTTGCTGTATCCCACAGTAGTTGGGGCTTTGTGTTGTTGTTGTTGTTTGTTTCCATAAATTGCTGGATCTCCATTTTGATTTGGTCATATATCCATTGATAATTTAGGAGTGTGTTGTTAAGCCTCCATGTGTTTGTGAGCCTTTTTGCTTGCTTTGTACAGTTTATTTCTAGTTTTATGCCTTTGTGGTCTGAAAAGTTGGTTGGTAGGATTTCAATCTTTTGGAATTTACTGAGGCTCTTTTTGTGACCTAGTATATAGTCTATTCTGGAGAATGTTCCATGTGCACTTGAGAAGAATGTGTATCCTTTTGCTTTTGGATGTAGAGTTCTGTAGATGTCTATTAGGTCCATCTGTTCTAGTGTGTTGTTCAGTGCCTCTGTGTCCTTACTGACTTTCTGTCTGGTGGATCTATCCTTTGGGGTGAGTGGTGTGTTGAACTCTCCCAGAATGAATGCATTCCATTCTCTTTCTTCCTGTAGTTCTGTTTGTATTTGTTTTAGATATGTTGGTGCTCCTGTATTGGGTGCATATATATTTATAATGGTTATATCCTCTTGTTGGACTGAGCCCTTTATCATTATGTAATGTCCTTCTTTATCTTTTGTTAGTTTATTTTGAAGTCTGTTTTCTATGATACCAGAATTGCAATACCTGCTTTTTTCTCTCTGCTGTTTGCATGAAATATCTTTTCCATCCCTTGACTTTAAGTCTGTGCATTTCTTTGGGTTTGAGGTGAGCAGCATATGGATGGATCTTGCTTTTTTTATCCATTCTATTACTCTGTGTCTTTTGATTGGTGCATTCAGTCCATTTACATTTAGGGTGATTACTGAAAGTATGTACTTATTGCCATTGCAGGCTTTATGTTTGTGGTTACCAAAGGTTCAGGGTTAGCTTCTTTACTATCTTACTGTCTAACTTACCTCACTTGTTGAGCTATTATAAACATGGTCTGATGATTATTTATTTCTCTCCCTTCTTATTCCTCCTCCTCCCTTCTTCATATATTGGGTGTTTTGTTCTGTGCTCTTTTTAGGAGTGCTCCCATCTAGAGCAGTCCCTGTAAGATGCCCTGTAGAGGTGGTTTGTGGGAGGCAAATTACCTCAACTTTTGCTTGTCTGGGAATTGTTTAATCCCTCCTTCATATTTAAATGATAATCGTGCTGGATACAGTAATCTTGGTTCGAGGCCCTTCTGTTTCATTGCATTAAGTATATCATGCCATTCTCTTTGGCCTGAAGGGTTTCTGTTGAGAAGTCTGATGATAGCCTAATGGGTTTTCCTTTGTAGGTGACCTTTTTTTTCTCTCTGGCTGCCTTTAATACTTTGTCCTTGTCTTTGATCTTTGCCATTTTAATTATTATGTGTCTTGGTGTTGCCCTCCTTGGATCCCTTGTCATGGGAGTTCTGTGTACCTCTGTGGTCTGAGAAGCCATTTCTTCCCCTTATTTGGGGAAGTTTTCAGCAATTATTTCTTCAAAGACACTTTCTATCCCTTTTTCTCTCTCTTCTTCTTCTGGTACCCCTATAATGCAGATACTGTTCCGTTTCGATTGGTCACTCATCTCTCTTAGAATTCATTCATTCCTGGAGATTCTTTTATCTCTCTCTGCATCAGCTTCTCTGTGTTCCTGTTCTCTGTTTTCTAGTCCATTAATGGTCTCTTGCATCTCGTCCATTCTATTTTGAAGTCCTTCCAGAGCTTGTTTTATTTCTGTATTCTCCTTCCTTAGTTCTTGCATATTTCTCTGGAAGTCCATCAGCATGGTTATAACTTTTGTTTTGAATTCTTTTTCAGAAAGACTGGTTAAATCTATCTCCCCACGTTCCTTCTCAGGGGAAGATGTAGAAGATGTCGAAGCTGTCTGGGTTAGTCTTGTCTGGATCAAATTTTTTTGCCTTTTTATGTTGATAGGTGCAGTGGAGAGCTATTGATGCGTCTGTCAGGTGGGAGAGTCAGGCCTCTTTCCAGTTGGCTCCTGGCCTCTCTTTACTGGGACTACTGTGACCCCTAGTGGCTTGTGTTGGGCAATTGCGTTTAGACTGGGTCTTTGTATCTTGCCCAGCGGGTATAGAGGAAGCTCCCTTGCTGAGGGTGTGTTCAGCCTCAGGCTGCTGCTCTGCTATGGTGGGGCCCCGGAGCGGTAATGGGGGGCTGTTTGGCTGTTTACCTCTGTGAGGTCTCAGAGCTGTTGCACAGGGGGTTAGTGTGCCCGGAGTTCCCTGGAATTTCCAACTGCTGGACTGTGACCCGGGATGCTTCCGTCCAGCTGTGGGGTCCCTGTCCCTTTAAGAGTTTCAAAAAGCACTCGCTTTTCTTCGTCACAATGGTGCCGGCTTCGGGACCCGCTCAGAGGTCTTGCTGTCGTGTTTCCCTAGTTTCCAGCACCCCACGCATGCACTGTGTCTGCACTCTGGTGCGGATGTCTAGGGTTGGGTGTTTTGCAGTTCTGGGCTCCCTCTCCCTCCCCGCTGTGACTCCTCTCCTCCCACCTGGAGCTGGGGTGAGGCGCGCTCGGGTCACTCCAGGCTGGGGCTTGTATCTTACCCCTTTCACCAGGCACTGGGCTCTTACAGGTGTGGATGTAGTCTGGCTGTTTTCCTGTGTCTTCTGGTCTCTCTTTTAGGATTAGTTGTATTTGTTGTATTTTCAAAAATATATATGTTTTTGGGAGGAGATTCCCACTGTCCTACTCAGGCCGCCATCTTGGCTCCGCCCCTTTTTAAAGTTGTTTAAGATGTTTCTTATGGCCCAGAATGTGTTCTGTTTTGGTGATTGTTCCATGTGAGCTTGACAAGAATGTATCCTATGCTGTTTTTGGCTGAAGTAGTCTATAGATGTCCATTATACCCAGTTGATTGATAGTGGTATAGAGTTTAACTATGTCTTTACTGATTTTTCTGCTGCTGCATTTGTCCCTTTCTGTTAAAAATGTTGAAGTCTCCAACTATGATAGTGGATTCATCTATTTCTCCTTGTAGCTCTGTTAGTTTTTGCTTCATGCAGTTTGATGCTTTATTGTCTGGGACATACATGTTAACAGTTGATATGTCTTCTTGTAGAATTGGCCTCTGTAATATTATGTAATATCTCTCTTTTTCTTTATTTTCTTTCTTCCTTTATTTTTCTTATTTTGGTATCATTGATATACAATCACATGAGCAACATTGTAGTTACTATATTCCCCTAATTATCAAGTTCCCATCACATACCCCATTACAGTCACTGTCCATCAGCAGAGTAAGTTGCTATAGAGTCACTACTTGCCTTCTCTGTGCTATACAGCCTGCCCTGTGCCACCCTGCATGTTATGTATGCTAAACATAATGTGCCTTATTCTTCTTCTCCCACCTTTCCCAACCAACCTTCCCCAGTCCCTTTCACTTTGGCAACTGTTAGTCCATTCTTGGGTTCCGTGAGTCTGCTGCTGTTTTGTGCCTTCAGTTTTTTCTTTGTTCTTATGCTCCACAGATGAGTGAAATAATTTGGCACTTGTCTTTCTCTGCCTGGCTTGTTTCACTGAGCATAATACCCTCTAATTCCATCCATGTTGTTGCAATGGTAGGATTTGCTTTCTCTTATGGCTGAGTAATATTCCATTGTGTATATGTACCACATCTTCTTTATCCAGTCATCTACTGATGGACACTTAGGTTGCTTCCATTTACTGGGTATTGTAAATAGTGCTGTGATAAACATAGGGGTGCATATGTCTTTTGAAACTGGGCTCCTGCATTCTTAGGGTAAATTCCTAGAAGTAGAATTCCTGGGTCAAATGTATTTCTATTTTTATTTTTTTGAGGAACCTCCATACTGCTTTCCATAATCATTGAACTAGGTTACATTTCCCCAAGCAGTGTAGGAGGGTTCCCCTTTCTGTGCATCCTTGCTAGCCTTTTTTGTTCCTTTTCTTTTCTCTGTTGACCATCCTAATGGTGTGACGGGATATCTCATTGTGGTCTTAATTTGCATTTCCCTGATAATTAGCGATGTGGAGAATCTTTTCATGTGCCTGTTGGCCATTTGAATTTCTTCTATGGAGGAGTGTCTGTTCATACCCCCTGCCCATTTTTTAATAGGGTTATTTCCTTTCTGGGTGTTGAGGCTATTAAGTTCTTTATATATTTTGGATGATAACCTCTTGTGGGATATGTCATTTACAAATATGTTCTCCCATACTGTAGGATGCCTTTTTCTTCTGCTGATGGTCTCCTTTGCTGTACAGAATCTTTTTAGCATGGTGTAGTACCATTTGTTCATTTTTTATTTTGTTTCCCTTGCCTGAGGAGATGCATTCAGGAAAAAGTTACTCGTGGTTATATTGAAGAGATTTTTGCCTATGTTTTCTTCTAAGAGTTTTATGGTTTAATGACTTACATTCAGGTCTTTGACCCACTTTGTGTTTACTTTTGTGTATGGGGTTAGACAATAATCCAGTTTCATTCTCTTACATGTAGCTGTCCCATTTTGCCAACACCAGTTGCTGAAGAGGCTGTCATTTCCCCATTGTATATCTTTGGCTCCTTTATCGTATATAAATTGACCATGTATGCTTGGGTTTATATCTGGGCTCTCTAGTCTGTTCCATTGGTCTGTGGCTATGTTCTTGTGCCAGTACCAAATTGTCTTGATTACTGTGGCTTTGTAGGAGAGCTTGAAGTCAGGGAGCATAGTCTCCCCTGCTTTATTCTTCCTTCTCAGGATTGCTTTGGCTATCCAGGGTCTTTTGTGGTTCCATATGAATTTTAGAATGATTTGCTCCAGTTCATTGAAGAATGCTGTTGGTATTTTGATAGGGATTGCATTGAATCTGTAGATTGCTTTAGGTAGGATGGCCATTTTTACAATATTAATTCTTCCTATCCATGAGTCCCAGATGTGTTTCCATTTATTGGTATCTTCTTTAATTTCTTTCATGAGTGTATTGTAGTTTTCAGAGTATAGGTCTTTCACTTCTTTGGTTAGGTTTATTCCTAGGTACTTTATTATTTTTTATGCAATTGTGAATGGATCATTTTCCTGATTTCTCTTTCTGCTAGTTCATCATTAGTATATAGGAATGCAACATATTTCTGTGTATTAATTTCATATCCTGCAACTTTGCTGAATTAAGATATTAGGTCTAGTAATTTTGGAGTGGATTCTTTAGGGTGTAATATCTCTCTTTGTCCTTGATAACATTACTTGCTTTGAAGTATCTGTCTGAAATTACTATAACTACTCTTGCTTTCTTTTGATGAATGTAGTATGATTTATCTTCTCCATCCATTTACATTAGTCTATATCTGTTTTTGTATTTAAAGTGGGATTCTTGTGTACAAAATGTAGTCAATTATTGTTTTTTGATGCACTCTAACAGTCTTTGTCTTTCACTTGGTGTTATTACTTTACTTCTTCATTTTAATCTCAGTACCTTTTCTTTTTCTTGCCACATAGCACTTGCTACAACCTCCAGAACAATATTGATCAGTACCAATTGGTTTAGAAATCTATTGTATAGAAAGCAGACGTCCTTGTTTTAGTTTTTTATCTTAGGGGGGAAACATTCCTTTGGGAACCAGATGTAAAATTTTCTTTGTTTGTTACTAGATATTTTTATATTTCTAGAAGTATTCGGAAGAATTGTTTTCTGAAATATGGTTATTTGGATCTTGCTTGGAAGGTGTGCCAGAGCAGCGTTTAGTGTTTATTTTAGAGCAGGGGTCAGCAAACCATGATGTGCTGGCCACATCTGGCCCACCACCTGTTTTTGTATGGTCTGCAAGCTAAAAATGGTTTTTCTCTTTCTAAGTAATTGAAAAGTAATCGAAAGAAGACTATTTTGTGACTTTAAAATATCATATAAAATTTGAAGTTCAGTGTCCATAGGTAAAATGTTATGGGAACACTGCGATGCTCATTCATTCATGTATTACCTGTGGATGCTTTCCTGCTACAGTGGCAGAGTTGAATAGCTGCACTAGAGACCATATGAACCACAAAACCTAAAATATTTATGGTCTGGCCCTTTATAGAAAATATTTGTTGATTCCATCCAGTCTAGAAGTAATTTGTCCTACTGCTGACCCAAAATAATTCTGATGCACCGTGAATTATGAGGTGACCTGGTTGGCAGCCGTAGGAGCTCTGTCCAGCCCTGTTTGAGCTTCAGGGTTCATTCCCTCTAACCCTTTCATGTGGTTCTTTTCCCAGCCTTGGTTAGTTTCTTCACACACATGGCCCACTTAACACTCAATTGAAGCCTCAAAGTGGACTTTGTGTGGACCTCTGGAGTTTACTCTCTGTACAGCTCTCTACTCTCTGTACAGCTCTCTCCTCTCTGGTACTGTGCCTGACATATTCTAGCCACCTTGACCTATTTGGGTTCTTCTGGATTCAGAGAGACTGCTGGGCTCTGTGTGGGTTGCACCATCCTCACACCACAGCCCAGGAACTCTCTCAAGGCAATAATCTGTGGCAGTCATGGAGCTCATGTCATTTGTTTCCCATCACTGAGGGATCACTGCCCTTCATTTCCTGACCTCCCTGTCTTGAAACTGTTGTTTTGTTTATTTTGCCTGTGGTTTTGTGTTTTTGTTTTTCATTAGTAGTTTCAGGCCAGAAGTAAATCTGGTCCCTGTCAGTCCATCTTGGCCAGAAGCACAAGTCTAATTCCATTTTGAACTTCCTTTTCACAGTGAAATTATGTAGTAAATGAAATACTGTGCCTCGCTTATGTCTCTAGTTCTACATGCTTCACCCATTACTGTGTTTGAAGCAAAGAAAAAAATTCATAGCAAAACAGCTTTACACCTAGCACAGCCATTTGTTTCCATGGTTTAGTCTTCAAAATTGCTGAGTCCTGGAAGGAGTGTGTATTGCTAGCTAATACCAGTGAATTTTCTGGCATTGTTGCTTTTACCAAGAAAAGCTGCTTTCCATCTGAGAAGGTGGTATATTCAGAGACTGCTTGCTGTTTGTTGGTTGTGAGAGGATGCCACCTGTGAGTTTTTGTATTGAGTCTACCAAACAGAGAGCATCCTTATTGAGATGGCCACCCTCTGAAAGCCTGCTGGCCTTTGGGTTTTGTGGAGGGGTGGGGATGGGATGGGAGGTAAAGGGCTGGGGGAGAGTAGCAGCCCATAGAACAGACTGAGAAAGTGCTACATTCAGACAGAGGTTGCTTCTCAGTCTGACAAGTGTGCTTGTGTTTTGAAATGCTTACTACTCTTACCTCTGTGTTTTGAAATTCGCTTTCCCTCTTCCCCTGCCTCAAGCTGGTTTTTAAGGATAAACATAAAAATGGAAGTCATCTTGACATAAAGCCCTTATTAGCCTTTTCTCTGCCTCAAGAATCATTTTGATATGCTGAGGTTGCTGACTTTCCTCCATTGCCCAGTCTGAACTAGATAAAAATAAAGAGCCATGAAGAGTCATTTCTAACTTCCTTTTGCCAGTGGAATCTGTTGGCCTTTCTGTACTTTTGTTGACCCTTGTGAACACTTTGAAAATCATCCAGAAGAACTTAGACTCAAGGCAGTGAATGCCTTCCTTCCCTAACCTAGAAGTGGGGCCTCATTACAATCAGTTAGCCATTTTTTTCTGTGCTACTTAAACTGTAATTTGAGGCAAAAGTGGACATTAGGCAGAAGATGGATGAGGTGATGACAATAACTGGATCACCTCAAAACTCTCTGAAATGAAACAAAGGAAGATAAGTATTCAGTTAGTATAGATCCTCGTCTCTGAGTCAGACAGTGGACCGTGAGGAAGGTATGAAGTATTGTGCTACATTTACTTAGGAGGTTCTCTGTTGATGGAGTTTCTTAATTAGTTCCACCTATTCTTACTCTTTCTACAGATGTGCTCTCTAGATTCTAACAGAAAGTTCTGCATTAGTTCTGGGTTTCTGTGTTCTTAGGTCTCTAAATATTTTCATGAGCAGTGGTGGTGGGGAAGATGGCTAGCCAAACTCCATTTTACACTGGCAAATGTTAGCAGCTAATCTTTGAACCCTTGCAATTATAACTTTCTTTAAGGATACCCTTTCTTATAGCTATCAACTAGACCAGGATTCCTTTCCTAAAATCTTAAAACAAAAACCAAAAATAAAAACATCTATTCTTAGGATTTGCTCTAAGAGTCTTCCCAGTGTAGTAATTAACTTTACCCAGCTTGACCTCATCTTTTCTTCGTTTGTGTCTTACTTGCTCTTATCCAGGGACAGCTCCCTCTGTATGTCAGATGTGAGAACTTCCATTGCCTCTGCCTGGACACTGGACAATACAATGTCAGCTCCTTTTTCTAGTACCTAAACACAGAGGGCTATCTAGTATTGACCAGAAGCCCTTCCGTATGTCTGGCGGAGACTGTATATTCCTGTCTTCTGCAAACCTCGAGGGCCCTCTGTGGTCATTCCTTGATTTAAACATATTTATTAAGTACTTGCTCTGTGCCACCAGTTGCACTCAGAACTGGGGCAAAATCTAGGAAAAGATGACACAGCCAGCCCTTGGGGCCCTTATCATGGGCTTAGTCAGAGACCTGAGGTTACAGCTCATAGGAATGACCCTCTTCTTTTTTACTTGTTAACATGTTGGTAACTTTTTGCTGTGGACAATATCAAAATATAAAAGTAGAGTAAGATAGGGGCACAACAATTCTCAATCATGATGTAAGTTGGTCACAGGGATAGTAGTAGAGCATGGAGAATATAGTCTGATTTTGTAACATCTTCCTGTGTTGACAGATAGTAACTGCACTAGTGGGGATGAAGATTTAATAATATGGTTAACTGTTGAACCACTGTGTTGTATACTTGAAACCAATATGTGTATATAAGCAATACTTAAAAAACAAGTAGAGTAAGATAATGATTCCATTTTACCCATCAAATAATTCAGCAATTATCAACTCAGCCAATTTTTTTGCATCTGTATATCTACTACCTACCCATCCCCTGGATTATTTTTTAAGCAAATCCTAAACATTATTTCATTGGTGAATAATCCAGAATATATCTCTAAACTATGTTTGTAGAAGATAGGGACTGTTTTAGAAAAATAAAACCACAATGACATTATCACCCTTAATGAGTTAGAGTAATTCCTTAATATTATCAAATATCCAGTCAGTGTTCAGATTCTCTGCTTGCCCATGTTTTTTTTAGGTTGTTCAATTCAGGTTCTGTATATAGTCTGTGCCTTGCAAATAAATGACATGTCCCTATGTTTCTCTAAGAGATAGGTACCTTTGCCAACTCTTTTTTTTTTCTTTGCAATTTCCTCATTGAAGAAACAAGGTATTTGCCCTATAATTTCCTGCTCTCTAGATTTGCTATTTGTACCTTATATATTGCTTAACATATTCCTCTGTCCCACATATTTTCCATAAATTGGTAGTTGGATTTGGTGGCTTAATCAGAATCAAACTTGTTATTTTTCGCAAGAATATATTATGATGACTGTTCACTTATTTTTGATCTACCGCCACTAGGTAGCCCTCCCACAGTTACATGATATTTAGCTAGAAGATGGTGTTTCAGAATGTCTCAACATAGGAAGTATACAAACACCTAATTATTCCAAAGACATTTTCAAAACATGATTGTATTAGTTTTCCATTGTTGCTGTAATAAATTAGCACAAACTTAGTAACGTAAACTGCAGATTTATTACCTTACAGTTTTGTACATCAGAAGTTCAGAGTGGATTTTACTGGGCTAAGATCAAGGTGTTGGCAGGGCTGGTTCCCTTCTGAGGGATCTAGAGGAGAAGTTATTTCCTTGTTTTCTCCAGGTTCTAGAGGCTACCCACATCCCTTGGCTGATGGTCCCCTTTCAGTCCTCAAAGCCAGCAAGTTGCACCTCTCTGACCCTTCTTCATATCTTCCTCTGACTGCAGCTGGTAAAGATTCTCTGTTCTTTCAAAGAACTCATGTGATTGCACTGGGCCCACCTGAATAATCCAGAATCATCTCTAATCTCAAATTACTTAACATTAATCACATCTGCAAAATTCGTTTTGCCAAGTAAGGTTATATATCCACAAGTTCCAGGGTTGGGAAGTAGACATCTGCAGGAGGTTTTTACTTTGTGTAGCACAGTGGATATCCGTGTTTAAAAATTAGCACAATTATAAAACTGAAGAATGATTAATAGTGTGCTATGTTGCAAATGATCTACTGTGATAGCATAGTGATATGGACTATGTGGTAGGGTAGGGCAGATTATAGGAATGAGCTATTGTTATGACATCAGTGGTTTTACATGGCTCTGAATAACTGCATGGCTCTTGATTGATTATATTTTTGCAGCAACAACATTTTATTTTGCTCATTATCTCTAAGATGACCATACTGCCTCCCCTTAGAAATGCTGCTTTAAGATTTGGAGAAGTTCAGGTCACCAATCTGATGGTTATTACATGCACAGCATCTCCATTATCAGCACCTTCTGTGTCTTTGGATTATGGGATGAAAATTTATTTATCACCTAAACCTAGTGAGGAAGTACTAAGTTCTTACAGAAAGTATTTGAATGGAGCAGAATTTTTAGCCCTCTTTCTGTTTTGCATTAACAAGATAACCTTTAGATAGTTAAGTCAGACACTGAGTCAGGATTGAGAGAAAAGAGTGTAATGTAGGTATTTTTCATTCATAATCTATGTCTCTACTGAGTAAAGCAATTTAAGGGCTTTTTTAATGAGTCTTTCTTAATTAAAAACCATAGGGGAATCTCCTTTCTTTTTAAAAATTGTTTTACCTTTTAATCCACATCGACACTTGACCCTCAGTCCTATATGTAGATTATTCTTGGGATGCTTTTGGAATTTTACTGTAACATCGGTCATCCTACAGCAGCACTAGTTCGATAATAGACATCTTGGAGGTCATCCAAGAGGTTGTTACTAAAGACCAAAAGGACCTTATTGTAAAGCGATTTTGCTATAAAACGGCCCCTTGGAATGATCCCTGGAGAGAGCAGGTCATTTGTATAGTTAAAAAGTACATAGTGTCAAAAAATGTCACTAAGTGGTCCTTACCTCACACCATTGGTTTAAATAAATTACAGATGAATTAATGAGTTAAGCGTAATGACTTAATTCCATAAAAGTTTAGGGAAAAAAACATGTAAATGTTAATATGACCTTGGGTAAAGAAAGACCTTTGCTATTTCTGCTTTTGTAGATACGCCTTTATGTGAAAGTCATTTAAAAAACCCTATCAACAAGTGAAACCACAAATGGCACCCTCCTCTGGTATGTTTCTTGGCTAGAAAGTCATTAGACTCAGCCTCAGAATATTCTTCCCAGTGCACCTGAAAGCAAAGGAAGAAAAGTTCAAAGAGATCATGGAAACTGTCTTGTTAAAAAACAACCAAAAAAGACCCCAGTATCATTTTAAAGGATCAAGAGCAACTTGAGTTCTTTTCTCTACATTTTCAAAATCTAGAAAAGTAATATATTTTCATTTTTTAAAAGAAAAGTGCAGTTTTATTATACATTGTTTTGTATCCTGCTTTTTTACTTAATATCATACCGTGAACTTCTGACATCAAAATATACATGTGCAATAAATAACATTTTCAATGGCTTTATAGTGTTTTACTTATTAATACACTATGTGTTTTTAAACAGATCTCTGTGTTTGGGCATTAGTTTCCAGTTTCTCACTATTTAAATATATCATTCTGGGTCTAATCAGGAGAAGGAAATATGAAGAGGGAAAATTTAATATATCGAATTATTACCTATAACAAGGGATTAGAGTGATGAAGGACTAGGTAGCAAGTCAGACAGAAATAGCAGGTACAAGGTACAATCACTGACTCTTGGGCTGAAGTAGAGTGCCCAAGGAAGCACCCACAGCTCCAGGGCTGAGATGCAGATCTTAATGAAGAGAGCACTGGAGAGCTTTGCTGGATTTCAGAGCAATTGCTGTGGTGCTGAGCTGGTGGAACTTGCTGGAAATCTGCCTTATAAGGGGCGAGGGAGAACTGTTCACAAGGAGGTGTCTAACTGGAGGTATTCTGTTATAAAACTGTGCAAGGAAGGGGGTATTCTGGAGAAGTTGCTCGCTTTAGGGTGCTGCTAGCCATTCTATACTGCAAGAACCTGTCAAGGTCACTGACTGGAGCCAGGAATGAAACCCTTTTCTTCTGCAGTGTCTCTGCAGTCTCCTCTGGTGACTAAGCTGGCAAAAGAAAAAATAGTAAGCGTCCAGTTACACTTTCACAGAGCAGTCAAAAAGGGTGAATTTGGAGCTGAGAGGCAATACATTGATAAACCAGTACAGGAAACACATTTCAAGGACTATCCCTGTATATACATCATTACATACTATCTGAACGTTTTCTTACATATGTTTCTAGACATGGAATTGATAGATAAAAAAAGTAGACAAAATTTGCTCTCTCAAAAGGTGTATTAGCTATCCTCCCATGACATAGTGTTAGGAGCTTCTAGTTCTTCACACTTTATTTAAACCTGGGTATTAGTATTCCTTTTAATCATTACAAATATGATAAAAGAAAAACCATCATTGTTTATTATTTGTATTTTAATAATTAGTACTGATGTCACAGTATGTTTATTTTTCTTTTCTAAATTTCCTGTCTAAATCCTTTGTCCATTGAAAAAAATGAAGTGTTAAGTCTTTCTTATTGATTTGTGTATCTTCTTTATGTATTAAGTGTCAGAGAGTTTAAATGTTTGAGACCAAATTTTATATTATTTCATTTTTAATAATTAAAAAGTTAATTCATCTGGAAATCATTTTAGTTTAAGGTAGAAGGTAGGTATTTAATTTTTTATTTTGTTCTAATAATGTTAACTGTTTTATTTTGTTTCCTGACTGACTTATGTGTTACTTTAATCATATATTGAATTGCTTTACATGCCTGGGTCCATTTTTGGAATTTAAATTAATTGTCCCTTGGTTTTTAGTCAGTCACTTGTTTTACTTTTTCTTTCAGAACAAGATGCAGGCCTCGATGCCCTTTGCTCTATTATAAGTTGCCAAAAACAAATGGGTCAAGAAATTGGGAAAGAACTGAATGAACAAAATGGTAAGAGCATGGCTGAGATTGACCAAATTTGCCTTTTAGTATACTAAAGGCTTGAAAGTTTGTTAAATGATCTTAATATTACAAAACACATAAAGTAGTTTAACATAAATGGATGGTTATAGTTTGATGCAGTTGAGTGTGGTCTGTGGCAGGTTTAGACTGTAGGTGCTAAATATTATGTAAATAAATTTGATAAAAAATTCCAGTTCTCCATGGCTGTTTTTAAAAACACTTTTATGATGCATTTATCTCCAAAACTTTTCCTCTATGTGGTAATGTGATGAAATCGGCCAGAGCCTTGTACACTGATGGAAGGCATGCAAGCCTGCTGGGGCTCCATGTCGTCTACATGGTGGAGTTGGCTCCTCTTCTATTATAAATACCTGGTGGGGGGGCAAAAAAGTGTGTGAAGATCTTTGTTCAGGGCTTGGACTGACAGATATGGTTGGAGAAAGATTAATTTGCAAACCACAGCAAGATGGCTTGGGAGACACAAAGTCTTAAGTTGGGAGCCTATATATGGCTTGGGAGATGGGAGTTTTAAGTTGGGAGCCTATCCAAAAGGCTGTTGGGCTTGATGAGTGAGCATTGAAGACCTCAGAATGGACAAATGCCCCCTCTGCAAGTTGAACTGCACACAAAGCTCTTAAGTGTGTGGTGTGAGGGACAGGAGCCCAAATGAGAGTGGCAGCAGTAAGGATGAGAAGAGAGGATGGATGCAGGTGACGGTGGTGGACACGGGCATTGGGAGGGTCACTGGTTTGTAAGGAGTGGAGGTCATAAGTCCAGTTTGGACATTTCCTATTAGAAATGTCAATGAGAGAAATGAGGGGAGTGTTGAGTATACACTGGGAGATACATACCAGAGCTCAGACAGGACCAAGAAGAATAGATGTGAGAAGCTTCAGCCTGGAGGTGATGTGAAAAAGCATAGGAATAGTTGGGCTTCAGTAAAGCTAGCATTTATCAAAGCCCCTCCTATGTGCTAAGCACTCTCATCCAGGATATTTCACTTAATCAGAACTCAGCATCATGAAGGTGGTATTATATCTGTGTATTAGGGATGAAGCTCTGAGCAGCTAAGGGATCTCCTAATGTCACGTCAGTTACAGATTAAAGAATTGAAATTCCAACACAGGTCTTCCAGTTCTAACGTGACTGCTTTTTCTACTGTGCTGGCTTCCTCTCTGAGGAAGACAAAGTAGGGAGAGAAAAGGAAAAGGTTCTAGGTTTTTAGCTCTGGTGATCATACCGTGGAGGCTCATGATGCGATGACTTTCAAGAAGAACTACCGTGGATGAGGGGACACTGAAGCCCTAGGGACGGATGTGTGCTCCCTCTACAGGGAGGGCTGCACGTGTCAAAATCATACAAGTACTCCTTTTCTTGTCTCTAATAGGAATAAGTTCATTTGTTCTCACAGTACCTGTTTATCTATCATAAATAAATGAGTAAATTCCATCTATTTATCATCTATCATAAATAGATTATTAAACAAATGGAGAAACCCTCTATCTTTACAGTCCTCATAATGGTTTTTAATAATTTAAGTGCACAGACAAGGACAATTTAGTCCTTTTCCTGATGGCATAGATGTGAATGTACTAATTTATGTATTTGCCTGTAATTCAGATCCTGGCCAGTTCCTTCCTTGAAAAACAGCATTGGTAAGAAAGTAAGCCCTACAGAAACTCTGCTAAGCATATTTGTAAATGTTCTTTATTCAAAGGAAATTAGCCTACTCCATGGGTCAGACTGGAAAGGATTCTAGCCACCAAACTGGAGAAATGTGCATCCTGTGATGTGTCTAGATAAGTTGCGGCCCAGTGATGTATGGTCAGGTGGTTAGAATTGATGGTGATATGTTGGTGGGATGACCTGCTGATTTCCCAGATGAAATCGCCATATATTTTTCCAGCATAAGCAGTCATACCACCGTGTCCCTGTCTTGCCTTTTCTCTAGGTCAATGGCATTTTAGAATCGCCTGGGAAGCTTTGAAACCTCCCAAATCCCAGGCCATACCTGTGTTAGTTTTCTATTGTTGCTCTAACAAATTGCCACAAAATTAGAGGCTGAAAACAACACAAACTTACTCTCTTACGGTCTGGAGCTCAGAAGTCTGACAGGGGTCTCACTGGTCTACATCAAGGCGTGGGCAGGGCTCATTCCTCACTGGAGGCCCTAGGGGAGCATTTCCTTGCATTTTCCAGCTTCTGCAGTCTTCCCGTGTTCCTTGGCTTGTGGCCTCCTCCTTGATCTTCAGAACTAACAGCAGTAGATCGAGCCTTCTCACATCACATCACCCAGACCTTTAACTTCTGCCTCCCTCTTCTACTTTTAAGGACCTTGTGATTACATTGTGGTCACCTAGGTAATCCAGGATAATTTCTCTATTTTGGGGCCAGCCAATTAGCAACCTGAATACCCCCTGGCCATGTAATATAACCTACTCACAGGTCCCAGGGACTAGGATGTAGGCATTTTGGGGGGCTATTATTCTGCCTGCCACAGACCTTTATACCAATTAAATCAGAATCTCCAAGGAGTGAGGTCCAGGCATCAGTATTTTTTAAAGCTCCCCAGATGGTTTCAGTGCGCTGCCAAGTTTGAGAACCAGTTCGTTTGGTGATTTTGCTGAGAGAATACATTTAGTGCTGTACTTCTATGGGGCCTCTCGTGTGTTCATGCTGTGGATGTAAATCTCACACATTCACAGACCAGCCCTCATAGTTACATATGTACATGTATATAGTCACAGTGTATGTGACCATCCTAGTCACGGACAGAACTCTCTGGCCTAGTCACATGTTTTACACCCCTCCTTTTCACTGCTTCTTTCATGCCTCCTGAGTTCTCATCTCTGCTCCAGACCCGGATGTGTACATGTGTACACAGACAAACATGGGGTATTTTTCCATTAGTTGCCAAAATAAGCTGGGTTTTCCCTGTGGTGGCCTCCCAGAGAGATGGCAGTTATATTGGTGGTTCGCTTATGTGCACATTTGCTCCTCAGAAATAGGGCCAAGTCAGCCATTTTTTCATAGGAACTGAGGGACTCTCTGAGGATAAAAAATTGTATCTCTGCCAGGAGTATAATCAGCCTTCATTCCTTTTGTTGAAATCAAAAAGGCCATTATATCTGTAGGTGTTGAGAACAGGGCTGCAGCCCCCTCTGGATTTTTATTGTGACCCAAGCATGTAATGAGGTGTCAGGGACACTGGGGCACATGTATGAACAGGTGGTTAGAACTGATGGTGATATGTGAATACCACTTTTATTATAAATATCTCTATTTGATATTCTGACCTGGTGAAGAATTATTTGGGTTTTCATTAAATGAGAAAAACAATAGGCTAAGATAATGGCCAGCCAGGCCATTTTGGAATCAAGTATCAAAACCTAACTAACTGCAGTAGGGACATAACCACAAAGCTGAAGGGTCAAGTTACCATCAATGTAGGAACTCAGTTTCCAGTCTTCTCATATAGAGTTAAAAAAGGCCTAACCAACACCAGTAATTACCCTGTTCATATGCCAGTGAGCAAGCCTAACGAGGAAATGGATTAGCAGTTCAGTGAACATCCCAGTGATGGGAGACCTACCCATACCCTAGATGTGGGGGCCGGGAGCTGGTGAAGGTGGGGGTGGGAGTGGGGAGAGAAAGGGTGGAGAGCAGACCCAGGGGAGCAAACCACAGTGTGTAGTGCCTGAGAGTTCAAAGTGAACCATGCTGGTGGCTGGGCACAAGGGACTCATGGCCGACTCCCAGATGCCGTTCCAGGATGAAGAGCTGTGGCACTGGTTTACTGAAAACTCCCTAAAGCTCATGCTCAGGAGGACAGGGCCTTTTAAAAAGAACACTAAAACAAGATGAGTGGGATTGGCTTGACTAAAGTAGATGTTTTTGAGACCTAATTTTGGCATTGGCCAAGCCTTAAAGCCAGCACCAAGAAGAACCATAGTGGTGTGGTTCTGATGGATGAAAGAGCACCAAGAACAGGCTGCTTCACAAAGTTCTGCCCGTGCCTGCCAGTCCTCATCATTCTTTTTGATGTTTGGATATCCTAAACCTGGCCAATCCTTTCCACGTTTGTTAATCATTGAGCACTTTCTTGCTTTCTGAGAGAAACCAAGGTGACAAGGAAGGATGTCTGTCTTGATAACATCAGTACTGGGATAGAGGAGACATGTGCATAGAAAATACAACCAAGCTCCTTAAAGGGCACAAAATGATCAGAGAAAGATTTCATATACACACCAGCGAATTAGTACTGGAAGGATTTGTTAGAGCTCCTCAGCTGAATTTTCATGTTCAAAGTTTAGGAAAGTAATGTTACAGGCTGAGGAATAGCACCCAAAGATGCCCGCATCCTGATACCTGGAGTCTATGCTACCTTATATGGCAATAGGGACTTTGCAATGTGTCAGTAAATTAAGGCTATGGTGATGGTGAGATTGTCCTGGATTGTGTGGTTGGGTTCTAGGTGTAATCACAGTGTCTTTTTAAAAGGGAGGCAGAAAATTTGATACAAAAGAAGGCAGTATGACAACGGAAGCAAGATACTATCCTGTTGGCTTTGAAGATGAAAGAAGGGGCAACAAGCAAAGGGATGCAGGGCACACAGCTCTAGAGGCTGGAAAAGACCAGGCAGGGAATTCTCCCCTAGGGCCCCTGGAGGGGCTTGTAATTTCAGTCCAGTGAAACTGATATCAGACCTCTGATCTCCACAATTGTGAGGGATTCAGTGTGTATTGTTTTTTTTTTTTTTTTAACCTTGGCAGTTTTTATGTTTATTTTTTATTTTTTTATTTTTATTTTTTTTTTGAGAGGGCATCTCTCATATTTATTGATCAAATGGTTGTTAACAACAATAAAATTCAGTATAGGGGGGTCAATGCTCAATGTACAATCATTAATCCATCTCAAGCCTAATTCTCGTCAGTCTCCAATCTTCTGAAGCATAACGAACAAGTTCTTACATGGTGAATGAATTCTTACATAGTGAATAAATTCTTACATGGTGAACAGTACAAGGGCATTCATCACAGAAACTTTCGGTTTTGATCACGCATTATGACCCATAAACAATCAGGTCAAATATGAATATTCATTTGACTTTTGTACTTGATTTATATGTTGATCCCACATTTCTCCCTCTATTATTATTATTATTTTTATTTTTAATAAAATGCTGAAGTGGTAGGTAGATGCAAGATAAAGGTAGAAAACATAGTTTAGTGCTGTAAGAGGGCAAATGTAGATGATCAGATGATCAGGTGTGTGCCTATGGACTAAGTATTAATCCAGGCTAGACAAGGACAGCAAGACATCCACGGATGCAGAAGATTTCTCTCAAAGCAGGGGGGGTGAGGTTCTGAGCCTCACCTCTGTTGACCCCCAAATTCTCACCTGATGGCCCCCCTGCGACTGTGCCTGTCTTAGGTTGTTCCTCCCTTGAGGAATCTTACCCGTCTCTGGCTAACCAGTCATCTTCCGGGGCCATACAGGGAAATGTAAAGTTGGTAAGTGAGAGAGAAGCCATATTGTTTGAAAAGGTTAGCTTTTTATTTCTTTGCAGATTTATACCCTGTGGCTTCTATGCCCAGCACTTGTCTCGAAGTATCTTTACCACCTGGAGGAATTATGATACTCGGTAAATTCAATATGAGGCACGAATTCTATTGAAGGGTTGTAATTAGGAAGGAAGTAGAAAAGCTATAGAGGTAGCATATGGAAGGACACATGGGAGGATTGATTATTTCTTTGACATATCTTCTTGTAGAGTACCTTAAGTATGTATAGGTTTTAAACTACTAACTAATTTGCACACACATATTAACATAATAGGAATACAGTGACATAAACAAAGCAAATCTATAATTACCATCCATCTCCAGTGAAGCCAAGAAAACCATTTAGGCACCCTAGGCATTTGCGAAAATTTATCTTTGATATGATGGATATTGTCCAACTGTACTTGAACAATCCGACAAATTAAAGCAGCCCATTTCTGGGATCTGTTCACATCCCATATGTTCTTTCAACTGTAGATAGTCTATAGTCATGAGATTTTGGAGTGCTACAACTTGCACCCCTCCCAACTCCTGGTTGAGTTCCAACAGTACAGATCCGGTCAAATTCGTTGTCTCACTGTATGCGAATGCCAGCCTAGACATCTCCCTCCTCATTCCTATGGCAAGTCCAGGAGATGGTGGACTGGATGCAGCCACAACTGCAGCATCGTCCAGATCCCTGTGGAGGCTTTTTGATGATCATACCCCTGGCACAAGTCCTCCAGAGAGTGCTGATGCCGGAAGCTCCTCCTCATATCGTATCTTAGTTCATTTTCTGGGTATCCAAGCTAGGCCTTGATCTTCTGCATAGAAACAAACAGACCCTTTGCCCACACTTTGACATGCCCTCTATACCACTGTGCAGAACTCATTGGAGGTCAGCACACAGTAACTGCTTTTTTTTTTTTTTTATTAAGTGAAAGGAATATTATCAGAAAAGACTACCTCCATAGCTGATCATCTGACACCCTTTAAGTGATCAACATTAAGGATATTTAAAGCATGCGTTGATCTTTGATTTACCAATAGTTTTATCCTATCAAGGAGTAATCCCCCTTTTCTTTCTTTTTTTTTTAAATTTTTAATCTACACTTACATGAAGAATACTATGTTTACTATGCTCTCCCCTATATCAGGTCCCCCGTAACAACCACATACGGTTACTGTCCATCAGCTTAGCAAAATGTTGTAGGGTCACTACTTCTCCTCTCTGTGTTGTGCAGCCCACCCTCCCCTTTCTCCCTCCCCCCCATGCATGCTAATCTTAATACCCCCCTTCTTCTTCCCCCCCCTTATCCCTCCCTGCCCACCCATCCTCCCCAGTTCCTTTCCCTTTGGTACCTGTTAGTCCATTTTTGGGTTCCTTAATTCCGCTGCTGTTTTGTTCCTTCAGTTTTTCCTTTGTTCTTATACTCCTCAGTTGAGTGAAATCATTTGGTATTTCTCTTTCTCCGCTTGGCTTATTTCACTGAGCATAATACTCTCCAGCTCCATCCATGTTGCTGCAAATGGTTGGATTTTTCCACTTCTTATGGCTGAGTAGTATTCCATTGTGTATATGTACCACATCTTCTTTATCCATTCATCTACCGATGGACATTTAGGTTGCTTCCAATTCTTGGCTATTGTAAATAGTGCTGTGATAAACATAGGAGTGCATCTGTCTTTCTCAAACTTGATTGCTGCGTTCTTAGGGTAAATTCCTGGGAGTGGAATTCCTGGGTCAAATGGTAGGTCTGTTTTGAGCATTTTGATGCACCTCCATACTGCTTTCCACAATGGTTGAAGTAATTTACATTCCCACCAGCAGTGTAGGAAGGTTCCCCTTTCTCCACAGCCTTGCCAACATTTGTTGTTGTTTGTCTTTTGGATGGCAGCTATCCTTACTGGTGTGAGGTGATACCTCATTGTAGTTTGAATTTGCATTTCTCTGATAATTAGCGATGTAGAGCATCTTTTCATGTGTCTGTTGGCCATCTGTATTTCTTTTTTGGAGAACTGTCTGTTCAGTTCCTCTGCCCATTTTTTAATTGGGTTATTTGTTTTTTGTTTGTTGAGGCATGTGAGCTCTTTATATATTCTGGACGTCAAGCCTTTATCGGATCTGTCATTTTCAAATATATTCTCCCATACTGTAGGGTTCCTTTTTGTTCTATTGATGGTGTCTTTCGCTGTACAGAAGCTTTTCAGCTTAATGTAGTCCCACTTGTTCATTTTTGCTGTTGTTTTCCTTGCCTGGGGAGATATGTTCAAGAAGAGGTCACTCATGTTTATGTCTAAGAGGTTTTTGCCTATGTTTTTTTCCAAGAGTTTAATGGTATCATGACTTACATTCAGGTCTTTGATCCATTTTGAGTTTATCTTTGTATATGGGGTTAGACAATGGTCCAGTTTCATTCTCCTACATGTACCTGTCCAGTTTTGCCAGCACCATCTGTTGAAGAGACTGTCATTTTGCCATTGTATGTCCATGGCTCCTTTATCAAATATTAATTGACCATATATGTTTGGGTTAATGTCTGGAGTCTCTAATCTGTTTCACTGGTCTGTGGCTCTGTTCTTGTGCCAGTACCAAATTGTCTTGATTACTATGACTTTGTAGTAGAGCTTGAAGTTGGGGAGTGAGATCCCCCCTACTTTATTCTTCTTTTTCAGGATTGCTTTGGCTATTCGGGGTCTTTGGTGTTTCCATATGAATTTTTGAATTATTTGTTCCAATTCATTGAAGAATGTTGCTGGTAATTTGAGGGGGATTGCATCAAATCTGTATATTACTTTGGGCAGGATGGCCATTTTGACGATATTAATTCTTCCTAGCCATGAGCATGGGATGAGTTTCCATTTATTAGTGTCCCCTTTAATTTCTCTTAAGAGTGACTTGTAGTTTTCAGAGTATAAGTCTTTCACTTCTTTGGTTAGGTTTATTCCTAGGTATTTTATTCTTTTTGATGCAATGGTGAATGGAATTGTTTTCCTGATTTCTCTTTCTATTGATTCATTGTTAGTGTATAGGAAAGCTACAGATTTCTGTGTGTTAATTTTGTATCCTGCAACTTTGCTGTATTCCGATATCAGTTCTAGTAGTTTTGGAGTGGAGTCCTTAGGGCTTTTTACGTACAGTATCGTATCATCTGCAAATAGTGACAGTTTAACTTCTTCTTTACCAATCTGGATTCCTTGTATTTCTTTGTTTTGTCTGATTGCCGTGGCTAGGACCTCCAGTACTATGTTAAATAACAGTGGGGAGAGTGGGCATCCCTGTCTGATTCCTGATCTCAGAGGAAATGCTTTCAGCTTCTCGCTGTTCAGTATAATGCTGGCTGTGGGTTTATCATATATGGCCTTTATTATGTTGAGGTACTTGCCCTCTATTCCCATTTTGCTGAGAGTTTTTATCATGAATGGATGTTGAACTTTTTCAAATGCTTTTTCAGCATCTATGGAGATGATCATGTGGTTTTTGTCTTTCTTTTTGTTGATGTGGTGGATGATGTTGATGGATTTTCGAATGTTGTACCATCCTTGCATCCCTGGGATGAACCCCAGTTGGTCATGGTGTATGATCCTTTTGATATACTGTTGAATTCTGTTTGCTAATATTTTATTGAGTATTTTTGCATCTACATTCATCAGGGATATTGGTCTGTAATTTTCTTTTTTGGTGGCGTCTTTGCCTGGTTTTGGTATTAGGGTGATGTTGGCTTCATAGAATGAGTTTTGGAGTATTCCCTCTTCTATTTTGTGGAACCCTTTAAGGAGAATGGGTATTATGTCTTCTCTGTGTGTCTGATAAAATTCCGAGGTAAATCCATCCGGCCCCGGGGTTTTGTTCTTGGGTAGTTTTTTGATTACAGTTTCAATTTCTTTGCTCATAATTGGTTTGTTTAACTTTTGTGTTTCTTCCTTGGTCAGTCTTGGGAGACTGTATTTTTCTAGGAAGTTGTCCATTTTTTCTAGGTTTTCCAGCTTGTTGGCATATAGGTTTTCATAGTAGTCTTTAATAATTCTTTGTATTTCTGTGGGGTCTGTCGTGATTTTTCCATTCTCATTTCTGATTATGTTGATTTGTGTTGACTCTCTTTTTCTCTTAATAAGTTGGGCTAGAGGCTTATCTATTTTGTTTATTTTCTCAAAGAACCAGCTCTTGGTTTCGTTGATTTTTGCTATTGTTTTATTCTTCTCAATTTTGTTTATTTCTTCTCTGATCTTTATTATATCTCTCCTTCTGCTGACTTTAGGCCTCATTTGTTCTTCTTTTTCCAGTTTTGATGATTGTGATGTTAGACTATTCATTTGGGATTGTTCTTCCTTCTTCAAGTGTGCCTGGATTGCTATATACTTTACTCTTAAGACTGCTTTCGCTGCGTCCCACAGAAGTTTGGGCTTAGTGTTGTTGTTGTCATTTGTTTCTATATATTCCTTGATCTCTATTTTGATTTGTTCATTGATCCATTGATTATTTAGTAGCATGTTGTTAAGCCTCCATGTGTTTGTGAGCCTTTTTGTTTTCTTTGTAGAATTTATTTCTACTTGTATACATTTGTGGTCTGAAAAATTGGTTGGTAGAATTTCAATATTTTGGAATTTACTGAGGCTCTTTTTGTAAGCTAGTATGTGGTCTATTCTGGAGAATGTTCCATGTGCACTTGAGAAGAATGTATATCCTGTTGCCTTTGGATGTAGAGTTCTATAGATGTCTATTAGGTCCATCTGTTCTAGTGTGTTGTTCAGTGCCTGTGTGTCCTTACTTATTTTCTGCCCGGTGGATCTATCCTTTGGGGTGAGTGGTGTGTTGAAGTCTCCTACAATGAATGCATTGCAGTCTATTTCCCTCTTTAGTTCTGTTAGTATTTGCTTCACATATGCTGGTGCTCCTGTATTGGGTGCATATATATTTAGAATGGTTATATCCTCTTGTTGGACTGAGCCCTTTATCATTATGTAGTATCCTTCTTTATCTCTTGTTACTTTCCTTGTTTTGAAGTCTATTTTGTCTGATATTAGTACTGCAACCCCTGCTTTCTTCTTAGTGTTGTTTGCCTGAAATATGTTTTTCCATCCCTTGACTTTTAGTCTATGCTTATCTTTGTGTTTAAGGTGAGTTTCTTATAAGCAGCATATAGATGGGTCATGCTTTTTTATCCATTCAATTACTCTATGTCTTTTGATTGTTGCATTAAGACCATTTACATTTAGGGTGACTATTGAGAGATATGTACTTATTGCCATTGCAGGCTTTAGATTCGTGGTTACCAAAGGTTCAAGGTTAGCTTCTTTAGTATCTTACTGCCTAACTTAGCTCGCTTATTGAGCTGTTATATACACTGTCTGGAGATTCTTTTCTTCTCTCCCTTCTTATTCCTCCTCCTCCCTTCTTCATATGTTGGGTGTTTTGTTCTGTGCTCTTTTTAGGAGTGCTCCCATCTAGAGCAGTCCCTGTAGGATGCCCTGTAGAGGTGGTTTGTGGGAAGCAAATTCCCTCAGCTTTTGCTTGTCTGGGAATTGTTTAATCCCGCCATCATATTTAAATGATAATCGTGCTGGATACAGTATCCTTGGTTCAAGGCCCTTCTGTTTCATTGTATTAAATATATCATGCCATTCTCTTCTGGCTTGTAGGGTTGCTGTCGAGAAGTCTGATGTTAGCCTGATGGGTTTTCCTTTATAGGTGACCTTTTTCTCTCTAGCTGCCTTTAAAACTCTTTCCTTGTCCTTGATCCTTGCCATTTTAATTACTATGTGTCTTGGTGTTGTCCTCCTTGGATCCTTTCTGTTGGGGGTTCTGTGTAATTCCATGGTCTGTTCGATTATTTCCTCCCCCAGTTTGGGGAAGTTTTCAGCAATTATTTCTTCAAAGAGACCTTCTATCCCTTTTCCTCTTTCTTCTTCTTCTGGTATCCCTATAATACGAATATTATTCCTTTTGGCTTGGTCACATAGTTCTCTTAGTGTTGTTTCATTCCTGGAGATCCTTTTATCTCTCTCTATGTCAGCTTCTATACGTTCCTGTTCTCTGGCTTCTATTCCTTCAATGGCCTCTTGCATCTTATCCATTCTGCTTATAAATCCTTCCAGGGATTGTTTCACTTCTGTGATCTCCTTCCTGACATCTGTGATCTCCTTCCGGACTTCATCCTACTGCTCTTGCATTTTTCTCTGCATCTCATCCCATTGCTCTTGCATTTTTCTCTGCATCTCTGTCAGCATGTTCATGATTTTTATTTTGAATTCTTTTTCAGGAGGACTGGTTAGGTCTGTCTCCTCAGGTGTTGTCTCTGTGATCTTTGTCTGCCTGTAGTTTTGCCTTTTCATGGTGATAGAGATAGTTTGCAGAGCTGGTACAAGTGACCGCTGGGAGAGCTTTCCTTCTTGTTGGTTTGTGGCCTTCCTCTCCTGGGAGAATAGCGACCTCTAGTGGCTTGTGCTGGGCAGCTGTGTGCAGACAGGGCTTCTTCTTCCTGCCCAGTTGCTATGGGGTTTATCTCCACTGTTGCCGTGGGCGTGGCCTGGCTGGGGCTGCTCCTCCAAAATGGTGGAGCCCCGTTGGAGGGGGAGCGGCCAGGAGGCTATTTATCTCCCTAAGGGGCCTCTGTGCTTCCTGCTGCCCAGGGGATTAGAGTGCCCAGAGATCCCCAGATTCCCTGCCTCTGGTCTAAGTGACCTGTCCTGCCCCTTTAAGACTTCCAAAAAGCACTCTCCAAACCAAAACAACAACAGCAGCAATGAGAGAGGGAACAGAAAGGAAAAAAAAAGGAAAAAACACGCGATTTTTTTTTTTTTTGTCCTCAGGCACCGGTCCCAGGCACCCGCTCACTGGTCCTGATGCCCTGTCTCCCTAGCACCAGGGTCTCTGTCCCTTCAAGGCTTCCAAAAAGCACCCACCCACTGGTCCCGCAGGGAAAAACGCGCTATATTCTTTGTCCTCATGCGCCGGTCCCAGGCACCCGCTCACCAGTCCCGCCGCCCTGCCTCCCTAGCACCGGGGTCCCTGTCCCTTTAAGGCTTCCAAAAAGCACTCGCCAAAAAGAGAAAAAAAAAGGTGAAAAACGCGCGATTTCCTCCGTCCTCAGGTGCCGGTCTCAGGCACCCGCCCACCGGTCCCGCAGGGAAACACGCGGGATATTCTTTTTCCTCAGGCACCAGTCCCAGGCACCCACTCACCAGTCCCGCCGCCCTGCCTCCCTAGCACTGGGGTCCCTGTCCCTTTAAGGCTTACAAAAAGCACTCGCCAAAAAGAGAAAAAAAAAAGGGGAAAAACGCGCGATTTCCTCCGTCCTCAGGTGCCGGTCTCAGGCACCCGCCCACCGGTCCCGCAGGGAAAGACGCGGGGTATTCTTTTTCCTCAGGCACCAGTCCCAGGCACCCACTCACCAGTCCCGCCGCCCTGCCTCCCTAGCACTGGGGTCCCTGTCCCTTTAAGGCTTACAAAAAGCACTCGCCAAAAAGAGAAAAAAAAAAGGGGAAAAACGTGCAATTTCCTCCGTCCTCAGGTGCCGGTCTCAGGCACCCGCCCACCGGTCCCGCAGGGAAAGACATGGGATAATCTTTGTCCTCAGGCGCCGTGTTGGGAGCCGGGGCTATGTCCCTTCCCCCACGTCTGAACGCAGCATGGGAAAGCACAAGCTTGAGAGCAACCGGTGCAGTCCTTGGAAGTTATCTGCTCACAAAAACATATCTTGTCCTTGAAGATGAGCCAAGACTCCTCACTCTAAAAATAGGGAGACCTTGAGGATGTGTGAAAACACCTCCCCGGCAGCGCCACCTAAGGTCCAATTATCTCCTGACCCACCCCTTACTTGCTACTTGTATAAATTTAGCCTGTAAACAATAAACTTCGCCAGCTTGATCAGACATCCTGTCTTGCTGGTCATTCTTTGTGTCTCTTGCTTGTCTCATTTCTGCAGGCATCTCTGGCACACTCCACATTCGTCCCACGGGCCGGGACAACTGGCGCCCAACGTGGGGCCCTGGGACTCCTGCTGAAACGTTTGCTCGGAAGCCCTGGCCAGGTATTCTTCTGAGTCATCTCACAGGTATTGACCTGATGTGGACTCTGCGTTGAGGATCACTGCAGATCACCTGTCCATAATACAGATCCCGGAGAGGTGAGTAGACGCATCACCCAAGCAAGCATCTTAAATACCTCTTGTGAGTTCTCACTGATTCCCCTCCCTCTAGTTTGCTGCCGCGATTTATTCCTTGTTTTGTCCTCTGGTTGTTCCTCTCTGAAAACCTTGTGCTTACTTTGGGCTAATGGTCGTTCACCTCTAGGGCCTGCACAAGGGACTCTGACTAGAGAGTCCCTGCCCTAGAGGGTCCGAGCAAGCGGATTATACTTGCCGACTGTCCTACGTAAGCAAGGGCTCGCCTGAGCTGATGAGAGTGCCTCCAGTAGTTCAGAACATTGGTGTGGTTGCGGCTGCATTAGTATAATTCCAAGTTACATAGAGTTGAAATCCCAGCCGTCGGAATGGGCAACTCACTGAACTCCCACGAGGTATTTCTTAGCGGACTCAGGGAGTCCCTCAGGACACAAGGAGTAAGGGTTAAAAGAAAAGATCTTAGACAATTTTTTTCCTTTATTCATGAGACTTGCCCCTGGTTTCCCCTCGAAGGCACTATCAATCATAAATGTTGGAAAAGAGTCTGGTGATCGTATAGAAAAACCAGCTAAAGCCCAGAAATACCGCCGCCTTAACCTTAAACACTTAAAAGACTTAAAAACAGCTGTTCAATCAGGACACTTTTCCCTCCAGTGTCCGACAGGGATCCAGTCTCACCTACCTAGCACCCCCCCCACCAAAACTGTTTGCCCTCGATGCCGGCACGGTTTACATTGGGCTAAAGAATGCCGTTCTAAGACAACTATTGAACGCACACCCCTCCGCAGCAGCCCCAGGGAAGCCAAACAAGCCTGTGACTCAGATCAGGGCTCTGGTAGCGAAAAGTCACACAGTCCCTATATTTATCAGACAGGCAGGGGCCTCTTGAGGAATGACAATAGCTCAGGCAGAAAAAACTAGGAAAACTAACTGAGAGCAATTCGATCCCTAAACTCTAAAAAGAAGTATCTTATCTTCTGCACACAAACCTGGCCCCAGTACAAACTCTGATTAGAGAGGCTTGGCCCCTGAAAGAAGTATGCAATATAATGTTATGCAGCTAAATATATTTTGCCACAAGGGAAGAGGATAGTCAAGAGTTCCATGAACTGCTACAATGTAGAGCTAGTTTTCTGAATTCTTTTAGTGAACATCTATTCTATTTATTAAGTTCATCACTGTCTTTGAGAATTGAGAAGTCTTAAACTAAACTCCCTGAGATAGAAGAAATTTATCTTCTGCAATACAGCCTGGCTTTAAATGACTGGAGCTAGAATTGTACTTGCATTTCATTTCCAGCCCCCTAGACACACATAGTCCCTATCAGTTCAGAGCCTTCAGCGGCCCTGTTAGTCTGAGGTTGTCTAAACCTTAACCCAGTTATGTAAACTGCTTACCTGTAGAGTGTATTCTTGAAAACTGAAGTACTTTTCATCAAATAAACTAAGAAGAAATAAGACCATTGAGTATTAGAAACTCAAATCTTTATGTCAGTTTGTCTGTGTATATGTATTTGTATGAAGAGTGTTACTAACTGTAGTCATTATGTCTCAGTCTGTATGTTCGTGTGTCTAAGTGTGTAAAAAAATATATATATATTTTTTCTACCTCCGGAGGGTATTAATAAAATTGATTTAAAAACATGCGCTTGTGAAAATTGGGCATTCTAAAACTTCCAGAAAATCTAATTAAAAAATATTATGCATTAATGCTAATTTAAGCTTAACTGAAATGGACATGTCTTTATAGTTATTAGCTGCCAAAGTTTACTTAAAGTCATTTAAGTTGATGTTACCTGTTAAATATTCCAAGAAAATACTTAAAGAAAAGCTTGACTTTGATGTGTGGTGAAAGTTTTATAAGTAAGTTAGCATGGTTGCTAAAAATAAGTAAACAAGTATAGCAAATAAACCTTTTAATAATAATACTGTATTAATCTATAACAATGTATATATCATATATCTGCAAACAGCCTGAGAATTTTTGTGGTAACCAAAATTCTTAAAGTTTGCCAAGTTATTTAAGAAAATAAGATCTTAATATTAAAAAGACTAAGCTAGTGTTGTTAACAACTATGTAACCTTCTGCATTCGCTTTTAAACTTTCTTATTATCATTCTGGTTAAATTATAAGTGTTATTTAATAACTACAAGTCTATTTAGGCAAGTGCCTTAAAAACTTTTGACAGCTTCCCATAACCAAAATTTAAAAAGGTATTTTTACCTCTCGATTAACTCTGATGTTTTCCAGAGGGCCCCTGGAACATATCAGTAGAATTTCTTCTCTTCATCAAGAAAATATTTGACTAATTTGGCTTATTTACCTGATATATGTTTACCTGGAAAGCACTGTCAAAAGGAATAATGCTAAACTTTATTATTGAATCTTTTATGTTACATAAATATCACTCTTCCCCCTAAAGTGCTTAGTCTTGATTCCCAATTAAATTTACCTGTTACTGTGTATGTATTAATTGTACTCATGTGCCCTCTTATTATAATTCTTCAATCATTGTAAAATGGTCTTCTGGATATAGACTTCCAAATAGTTGGGTATTTTTGCATAATAACAAAAGATATCAAGCCCTTTCTCCACACTATCGAGGTGTTTGTGGTGTGGGATGCATTCTTCCTGCTCTAATAGACCACCTGGATATAAGCACAAGAGACTTCTCCGAGTTCTGCCATCTGACTGTGATGAAAACTTGAAACTTTGAGGTCCTGTCGCTGTTGCAGTTGCAGCTGCATTCCTCCTGCCAGTTCCTAGACTTGTCATTGGAATGCAGAAAGAGATATCTAAGCTGGCCTGTGCATATAGCAAAACAACAAACTTGACTGCTTCTGTATTATCTGAACTCAACCAAAAACAGAGAATTGCGAGCTGCAGTGCTTCAGAATTGCGCTGCTGTGGACTGTCTGATGTTAAAAGAGCATGTAAGATGTGGTCAGTTTCCAAGAATGTGCTGTTTCAATTTCTCAAACTACTCAAAATCAATTAGATGGTATCCATCATATTGTCAATGTTTTTACAAGTGCCTAAGCTATTTAACTAGTTTTTTTAGTTTCATTAGATATAACTAGTAATTGTAAGTGCCTTTGTTATGTATCTATATTCCTATTGTTAATGTGATATGCAATTTAACTAGCAGTTTGTTAAAACCTATATATATATTCAAGTTATGTCTGTCTTTCGACATGTTCAAAGAACCCCTGAATAGTGTCTGGCACGCTGTCACACCTCTCTTAACCCTAAGCATTTTATGTCTTCTATTGCTGTTACTAGGGCCTTGTGTCCTTTGCAGCATGTGGAAACTCATCCAACAAGCCTTAAGAGACCTGCACTATTTGAAATTGCACATGGCCCCCCACTTGTAAATCATAAGATCTACAGTCAAATATGGTAGCCAGTGACGGGTAAGATATGGTTGAATGGTAAATACCAACCTAAGACAGGGAGTGGTCGACAGAGGACTGTGCCCCCATAACGGGTAAGGATTTACTTCAACCATACAATAAGACAGGCACATACCTTGACCCAGTCTGAGTTAGGCTGGTTATTTTATTAAAGAAAAAAGGGGGAGATGTTGGGAGCCGGGGCTATGTCCCTTCCCCCACGTCTGAACACAGCATGGGAAAGCACAAGCTTGAGAGCAACCGGTGCAGTCCTTGGAAGTTATCTGCTCACAAAAACATATCTTGTCCTTGAAGATGAGCCAAGACTCCTCACTCTGAAAATAGGGAGACCTTGAGGATGTGTGAAAACACCTCCCCGCCGGCGCCACCTAAGGTCCAATTATCTCCTGACCCACCCCTTACTTGCTACTTGTATAAATTTAGCCTGTAAACAATAAACTTCGCCAGCTTGATCAGACATCCTGTCTTGCTGGTCATTCTTTGTGTCTCTTGCTTGTCTCATTTCTGCAGGCGTCTCCGGCACACTCCACGTTCGTCCCGCGGGCCGGGACAGCGCTGGTCCCAGGCACCCACTCACCAGTCCCGCCACCCTGCCTCCCTAGCAACGGGATCCCTGTCTCTTTAAGGCTTCCAAAAAGCACTCGCCAAAAAGAGAAAACCGCTGCGGTTTCTTTCCACCCACCGGGAGCTGGGGGGAGAGGCGCTCGGGTCCCGCCGGGCTGGGGCTTGTATCTTACCCCCTTCGCAAGGCACTGGGTTCTTGCAGGTGTGGATGTGGTCTGGATGTTGTCCTGTGTCCTGTGGTCTCTATTTTAGGAAGATTTTTCTTTGTTATATTTTCATAGCTCTATGTGTTTTTGGGAGGAGATTTCCACTGCTCTACTCACGCCGCCATCCTGGCTCCGCCCCAGTGTGTATTGTTTTAAGCCCCTAAGTTTGGATAATTTATTAGAGCTGCAACAGGAAACTAATACACATACTAACTGTATTTTTTTATCTATAGTGAAATCAGTTTAGTCACCCTTAAGCTAAAAAAACTAATATTGAGTCCTCCATGTGTCTGTAGCTCGTCTTACCTCTTTAAAGCAGGCTTCACAGAAGGAAGCTCCGCATAGCTGGTCCCCTAGCCAGCCTCCCCCTAAAGCCTCTCAAACTGCTTCTTTAGCACTTTCATAGCATAATTTAGTCTTGTACTGGTGAAATGTTGGGCAGTTCGGTGAGAGAATCTGTGGATTATCTGATAACAACAGAATTTCCCAAAGTATGTTAAGCAAGCTGATTTGGGGAATATGTAGAGAAACAGTTTACATTTTAATAGTTAGGTATTTCAGTGTGTGATAGAAATAAAATGATGAGCATTGGGAATGTGTGATTTCACAGCAATATAAAATTTCCTCATTCAATTAACTTGTATAAGCAGAAAAAAATACAGGGAGTTGATATAAAGAAGACTAAGTGTATGTGGTCTGGGTGAAATAGCACATGGCAGAGAGCTCTGGAGTGATATTTGAAATGGCAGTGCTTGGAAAACACCATTGTGAGACAACTCTCTGTTCAGATCTAGGTTGCTGTAGAGCACTTACTTTGTTTTTGGCCTTGTCCTAGAACAGTGCTCTGATTTAATATGTGCACCTTTTCCGCTTGGCCCTTCCAGTGGTGAGACCGCATATTAGATGAGTACAGGAAGTAGAAGATATGCCAACACAGTGCCTGCCAGCCCTGTGACATCGTAACCGTGTAAGGTGGTGGCTATGGCAGGAATGATGTCTGATGTGGTGCCCCCACAACTTAGTGCCCTTTGAAGGAAGCAGGACAGGCTGAAACTGTTTTCCTTTTAAGGAAATCTAGAATGACCTGAGGTATAGGGAGTTCCTCTTACTGCCGGGCAGGTGGCATGTGAGAGGGGGACACCCTGATCCACACCCGACCTTTTTGTCAGAGTAGCTCTGCTGGGACTTTGCCTTTCCCTATGGATCAGGCAAGCCTTTATGCACTGATGTGGGAACCTAACCTCCTGCCCCCAAAATTGGAATGTAGACACATAAGTGTCAGGTGGGGAAACATTTCTCTAAGTGGCTGTGCTGACCTGGACTCATGTTTCCTTTACTTTCACTGTGGTCTTGACTGGCTTCTGGGGCTGGTGGAGTGGCTTCTCAAGTCTGTATTTCATTCATGAAGAAATTTGTGAGTTACTTAGGCTCAGAGAATCTTAGGACAGAAGGAAGTTTATGAGCCATTCCCATCTTTTGTGCTTTACCCAGGGTCTGCCGGGTGGCGTTCCCTGGAGGCTGCTGGGAGGTGTTGTAAATTCTCCTGCACCAAATCACCAACAGCAGTAGCTGGTCCTCTTCTCCCACCCACATGTATATGTATGTTTGCACCTGTGATGACAGGCTCCATGACACTCCTTTATTCTAGATTAAATAAAATTATTTTCCTAATAAGAAAAGGTCTTATTACACCTAGTAAGATCTCCCTAAATCCAAAGTAATATTTTTCCATCCTTAGTACATTCTCCAGTCATTCAGCAAATACTGAGGGCCGAGCACGTGCTGAGCACTGGGCCTGAATCTATACATAAGCTCTGGTGGAAGACATATAGCTTCTGCCCCTGTGAAGCTTTGTTCTAGTTGGGGAGGCGGATATCAGACAGATAACTGCCCAGATAACCCGTTCAAGTTCAGTGAGTACCATCAGGGCACTGTTAGAACATATAACAGGGGAGCTTCATGAAATTTGAGGCTTAGGACATGATATTTGTACTGAGACTTAAAGGGAAGAACATTACAAAGGGAATGGCATATGCAAAAGCCCTTACATGGAAAGGAACTTAACCTGGCTCAGAAGCCTGGGAGAAGCCAGTGTCCCCTCTCTCGAGTCCAGAGAGCCTGGGGGGATGAGAAAGGAGAGCAGGCTGCAGGGGACACAGGAGCCTTCATGTAGGAGAGACCATCGGCTTGCAGTGTTCAGTGACCTAAACACCCACCAGGCTAGTGTTACCTGTTACGCAAAATTACTCAGTCTTCTACTGTATCAACCCTGTATTTTGTCTATATAATTTATTTAAAATGAGATACATCTATGTATCTCTATATTTTGGGTGTTGTTCCAGTGTGGTCAGTGCATCTAAACCGAGAGTGTTTCCCACTTTGAGAAGAGAAATAAGTGCACTGGCAGCTGGGCATTTATTCATCCAATAAATATTTACTAAGTACTAGCGAGTATGCAGGGAAACACAGTGATAACAACCTAAACATAAGATCCCTCTTTTTCTGCTCTCACAGTCTAGCTGGGGGAGGCAGACATTAAACAACACTCGCCCAAATTGAAGTATTTTCTCGGATTGTGGGAAGTGCTATCTGGAAACTACCAGGCTGCCATGGCAGGGCAGGCGGGGGTCTAAGTCTGAATGGTGCCTGAGGTTTCAGGAGTGGGCCGGAGGTGGCCAGGGAAGGGGTAATGGGCAGTTGCAGCATTCCAGGGAGGCCAGGGCATCTCATATGAGGCCTCAGAGCCTTGCAAGCTTGAGAAATCAAAAGAAGGCTTTTGAGGCTGGAAAAGAGTGGGTAATGAGGCAGACATACCAAGCTGAAGTTACAGAGGGATTCGGAGGCAGGGCTGGGAGGGCTTCACAGGGTGAACACCTAGTAGGCCCTGAAAATTGCAGAGAATGTCTATTTTCCTGGGAAGGACTTTGGTCTATTTTAGCCACAGTCAATAGTCTTAGTCAAGAAAGAGTTATAGTAACAGTCATTTTGAACAGGACTCTGGCTAATTTAATACTGTTTCTTCTTTTCAAATATATAAAAGCCTAAACCTCCTCCTAAAGATAGCACTTATATACCCTATGAATGTTGACATTTAGTGTTTTTATTACCATTTAGTCTGTTCAACTGTGTAATTACCATTGATTTTTTTAAACTCATTTATAAATTTCCAAACATCTTCATTTTTAAACCACTTTTTCATTGTTGATTTACTTGTTGAATTGTATAGGGGTCAGAGCATTCTGTCTGATACTGGTTCTTCTGAACTTGTTAAAGTTTCCTCTAAGGTAATGGTTAGTAACTGTTCTCTGTGTGCCTGAGGAGAAGGTTATAGTTTGCACTCTGGGGAAATGGTCTATATACACTTACTAGATCAGGCTTGCAAATTCTCTTGTTTATTTCTCTTTCCATGTCTTCACTACCTCTCTGCTCCTCCATCACTTACTGAAAGAGGTGTGGTAAAGTCTCTCTCAGTGTTTGTGAATTTTGCAGCTTTTCCATGTATTTGGGTCAATTTTTCATTTTACAAAGTTCAAGGAAAGGTTATTTAGTACATATATATGTGTACAAGGTTATTGTATTTTGATGGTTATTATCCTTTTACCATTATGAAAATATCTATCTTTATCTCTAACGCTTTTCACTTTCGGTCTACTGATCTGACATTAATATCACCATGTAGACTTTCATTTCGTTAGTATTTACCAATTACAGTGATTCTGAGACTTTACGGTCTAGGACTGTTTTGAATTCTTAAAAATGGTACAGAACTCGGTAATGGGATTAAAGATGGTGGAGTGAGAGGAGAGACAGAGGTTTCCTTCTAAAACTGGATACAATTACAAAATTTAATTGGTGCAACTAATCCTGAGAGAGCAACAGGAAAGAGGACAGCATCAGACTTCACACACCTGGAGAAAAGAGCAGACCTCAGCGAACAGGGTAACATACCAGAGCTGTGGCTCCACAGGACCCAAGCCCCTCCCCACCCCAGCTCACCGGTGGGAGGAAGAGAAACAGAGCTGGGAGGGAGTGGAAGGCTTCGTACTGATGAATACCTAGCTCCGGAGATCTGCGCTGGGAGCACAAACCTACATTTCATGGTACTTTCATGAGACTTGCATGACTACCAGGTTGGAAAGTTAATACAGGCAGAGTTCCTGGGGAGACTGGGATTCCGGCTGCTTGTGGAAAGCAGGGATCCATATCTGGCTGCTCTGGGACAAAAACTTATACCTGTGTGACTGGCCCACTGGCTCAGGCAGTGGAGGCAAGCACAGCAGCGAGGAGGCAGGGAACAGGTCTTTCCTACCCCCAGGCACCAGTACCGCTCCTCTGCGACCGCCGACATTGCTTCAGGGGCTCAGCAGCTCCAGATTACAGCTTCTGGACACTAGAGGGCGCCATATACAAACATGAAATGCCAAAGGAACCTTGTCCAGAGTAGAATTGTTAATACAACTCCCTAGAAAGATTTAAATAATATGGACCTCGTGACTCTTCCTGAAAGGGAATTCAAAATAAAAATCATCAACATCCTAATGGAGGTACGGAAAGACATCCAAGAACTCAGGAATGAATTCAGGTCAGAGATCCAATCATTCAAGAACATGATGGAGGATATTAAAAGCAGGTTGGATATGGTGGAGGAGACAATAAATGAAATAGAAACTAGAGAAGAGGAATACAAAGAAGCTGAGGCACACAGAGAAAAAAGGATCTCTAAAAATAAAAGAATACTGAGAGTACTGTGTGACCAATCCAAGCAGAACAATATTTGTATTATAGGGATACCAGAAGAAGAAGAGCGAGAGAAAGGGATAGAAAGTGTCTTTGAGGAGGTAGTTGCTGAAAACTTACCCAATCTGGGGAAGGACATAGTCTGTCAGGCCATGGAGATCCACAGATCCCCCAACACAAGGGACCCAAGGAAGAAAACAGCAAGACACACAGTAATTAAAATGGGAAAGATCAAGGATAAGGACAGACTGTTTAAAGCAGCCAGAGGCAGAAATAAGATAACATACAAAGGAAAGCCCATCAGACTAACATCAGACTTCTCAGCAGAAACCTTACAGGCCAGAAGGGAGTGGCATGATGTATTAAATGCCATGAAGCAGAAGGGCCTGGAACCAAGATTAATTTATCCGGCAAGATTATCATTTAAATTTGAAGGAGGGATTAAACAATTTCCAGATGAGCAAAAGGGGAGAGAGTTTACCTCCCACAAACCAACTCTGCAGTCTATTTTGGAGGGACTGCTATAGATGGAAGTGTGCCTAGGGTTGGATAGCTGTCACCAGAGGTAGTAAAATCATGGTAGGGAGGGTGGAGCAGCTGATTGCAAGGCAAATGCGAAACTGAATTGACTATCCCCAAAGTCAATCAAGGGATAGACAAAAAGTACAGAATTTGATACCTAATATATAAAGAATGAAGGAGGGAGAAGGGGCAGAGCCAACATGGAGGTGTGAGTAGGACAGTGGAATCTCCTCCCAAAAACATATATATTTTTGAAAATACAACAAATACAACTAATCCTAAAAGAGAGACCAGAAGACACAGGACAACAGCCAGACTACATCCACACATGCGAGAGCCCAGCGCCTGGTGAAAGGGGTAAGATACAACCCCCGGCCCGGCAGGACCTGAGCACACCTCCCCCCTGCTCCTGGCAGGACCTGAGCACACCTCCCCCCTGCTCCCGGCAGGAGGGAGAGGGAGCCCAGGACTGCTAAACACCCAGCCCAGCCACCCGCACCAGAGCACAGACACAGTACATGCATGGAGGGTTGGAAACTAGGGAAACAGGGCAGCAAGATCTCTGAGTGGGTTCCAAAGCTGATGCCCCTGTGACAAAGAAAAGCGAGCACTTTTTGAAAGTCTTAAAGGGACAGGGATGTAACAGCTGGACAACACAGGTCACAGCACAGTGGCTGGAAATTACAGGGAAAACCGGGTGCACTAACCCCCAGGGCAACAGCTCTGAGACCCCTAAAGGAGATAAAGGGCCAAACAGCTCCCCAGTCCCTTACCCCTCTGGGCGCTGCGAAAGCAGAGATGCAGCCTAAGTCAGACCCCGCCCTAAGAAAGGGAGCTTCCTCCGTATCGGCTGGGCAAGACACAAAGCCCCAGTCTACATGCATTAACCCAACACAAGCCACTAGGGGTCGCAGTTGTCCCAGTAAAGAAAGACCAGTAGCAAGTGAAATGTTTGGCCCTCCCAGCTGACAGTCAATACCACCTGACAACAGGAAAAGGCAAAAAAATATGATCCAGACAAGACTAACCCAGACAGCTTCAGCATCTGCTACATCTTCCCCTGAGAAGGAACCTGGGGAGATAGATTTAACCAGTCTTCCTGAAAAAGAATTCAAAACAAAAGTCATAACCATGCTGATGGACTTGCAGAGAAATATGCAAGAACTAAGGAAGGAGAATACAGAAATAAAACAAGCTCTGGAAGGACATCAAAACGGAATGAACAAAATGAAAGAGACCATTAATGCACTATAAAACAGAACAGGAATGCACAGAAGCTGATGCAGACAGAGAGAAAAGAATCTCCAGGAATGAAAGAATTCTAAGAGAGCTGAGTGACCATTCGAAATGGAACAATATCCGTATTATAGGGGTACAAGAAGAAGAAGAGAGAGAAAAAGGGATAGAAAGTGTCTTTGAAGAAATAATTGCTGAAAACATCCCCAAACTAGGTGAAGAGATGGCCTCTCAGATGACAGACATACACAGAACTCCCATGACAAGGGATCCAAGGAGGGCAACACCAAGACACATAATAATTAAAATGGCAAAGACCAAAGACAAAGACAAAGTATTAAAGGCAGCCAGAGAGAAAAAAAAGCTTACCTACAAAGGAAAACCCACCAGGCTATCATCATACTTCTCAACAGAATCCCTACAGGCCAGAAGAGAATGGCATGATATACTTAATGCAATGAAACAGAAGGGCCTCGACCAAGACAACTGTATCCAGCACGATTATCATTTAAATATGAAGGAGGGATTAAACAATTCCCAGACAAGCAAAAGTTGAGGGAATTTTCCTCCCACAAACCACCTCTACAGGGCATCCTACAGGGACTGCTATGGATAGGAGCACTCCTAAAAAGAGCACAGAACAAAATATCCAACATATGAAGAAGGGAGGAGGAGGAATAAGAAGGGAGAGAAATAAAGAATCATCAGACCATGTTTATAATAGCTCAACAAGCAAGTTAACTTAACCACTAAGATAGTAAAGAAGCTAACCCTGGACCTTTGGTAACCACAAACTTAAAGCCTGCAATGGCAATAAGTACATACCTTTCAATAATCACCCTAAATGTAAATGGACTGAATGCACCAATCAAAAGACACAGAGTAACAGAATGGATAAAAAAGCAAGATCCATCCATATGCTGCTTACGAGACTCACCTCAAACCCAAAGACATGCACAGACTTAAAGTCAAGGGATGGAAAAAGATACTTCATGCAAACAACAGAGAGAAGAAATCAGGTTTTGCAATTCTGGTATCAGACAAAACAGACTTCAAAATAAAGAAAGTAACAAAAGATAGAGAAGGACATTACATAATGATAAAGGGCTCAGTCTAACAAGAGGATAAAGCCATTATAAATATATATGCACCCAATACAGGAGCACCAACATACCTGAAACAAATACTAATAGAACTAAAGGAGGAAATAGAATGCAATGCATTCATTCTGGGAGACTTCAACACACCACTCACTCCAAAGGACAGATCCACCAGACAGAAAGTAAGTAAGGACACAGAGTCACTGAACAACACACTAGAACAGATGGACCTAATAGACATCTACAGAACTCCACATCCAAAAGCAACAGGATACACATTCTTCTCAAGTGCACATGGAACATTCTCCAGAATAGACCACATACTTGGCCACAAAAAAAGAGCCTCAGTAAATTCCAAAAGATTGAAATGCTACCAACCAACTTTTCAGACCACAAAGGCATAAAACTAGAAATAAACTGTACAAAGAAAGCAAAAAGGCTCACAAACACATGGAGGCTTAACAAAATGCTCCTAAATAATCAATGGATCAATGACCAAATCAAAATGGAGATCCAGCAATATATGGAAACAAACGACAACAACACAAAGCCCCAACTACTGTTGGACACAGCAAAAGCAGTCTTAAGAGGAACATATATAGCAATCCAGGCATATTTAAAGAAGGAAGAACAATCCCAAATGAATGGTCTAATGTCACAATTATCAAAATTGGGAAAAGAAGAACAAATGAGGACTAAGGACAGCAGAAGGAGGGACATAATAAAAATCAGAGATGAAATAAATCAAATTGAGAAGAATAAAACAATAGCAAAAATCAATGAAACCGAGAGCTGGTTCTTTGAGAAAATAAACAAAATAGATAAGCCTCTAGCCAGACTTATTAAGAGGAAGAGAGTAAACACAAATCAAAAGTATCAGAAACGAGAAACGAAAAATCATGA
The DNA here is from genome assembly GCF_040802235.1 of Manis javanica. Classification (NCBI taxonomy): domain Eukaryota; kingdom Metazoa; phylum Chordata; class Mammalia; order Pholidota; family Manidae; genus Manis; species Manis javanica. Next base: position 125,706,789 of record NC_133159.1, on the reverse strand, counting down.
CGGACCCCACAGAAATACAAGGATTATTAGAGAGTACTATGAAAACCTATATGCTAACAGGCTGGAAAACCTAGGAGAAATGGAAAACTTCCTAGGAAAATACAACCTTCCAAAACTGACCCAGAAAGAAAGAGAAAATCTAAACAGACCAGCAGCGAAATTGAAGTGGTAATCAAAAAACTACCAAAGAACAAAGCTCCTGGGACAGATGGAATCACCTCGGAATTTTATCAGACCTACAGGGAAGACATAATACCCATTCTCCTTAAAGTTTTCCAAAAAATAGAAGAGGAGGGGATACTCCTAAACTCATTCTATGAAGCTAACATCACCCTAATACCAAAATCAGGCAAAGACCCCACCAAAAAAGAAAACTACAGACCAATATCCCTGATGAACCTAGATGCAAAAATACTCAACAAAATATTAGCAGACTGAGTTAAAAAATACATCATAAGGATCATACACCATGACCAAGTGGGATTCATCCCAGGGATACAAGGATGTTACAGCATTCGAAAGTCCATCAACATCATCCATCACATCAACAAAAAGAAAGACAAAAACCACATGATCATCTCCATAGATGCTGAAAAAGCATTTGACAAAGTTCAAAATCCATTCATGATAAAAACTCTCAGCAAAATGGGAATAGAGGGGAAGTACCTCAACATAATTAAGGCCATTTATGATAAACCCACAGCCAACATTATATTGAACAGCGAGAAGTTGAAAGCTTTTCCTCTGAGATCGGGAACTAGACAGGATGCCCATTCTCCCCACTGTTATTTAACATAGTACTGGAGGTCATAGCCATGGCAATCAGACAAAACCAAAACCTACAACGAATCCAGATTGGTAGAGAAGAATTTAAACTGTAACTATTTGCAGATGACATGATACTGTACATAGAAAACCCTAAAGACTCCACCCCAAAAACTACTAGAACTGATATCGGAATACAGCAAAGTTGCAGGATACAAAATTAACACACAGAAATCTGTGGCTTTCCTATACACTAACAATGAACCAACAGAAAGAGAAATCAGGAAAACAACTCCATTCACAACTGCATCAAAAAGAATAAAATACCTAGGAATAAACCTAACCAAAGAAGTGAAAGACTTATACTCTGAAAACTACAAGTCACTCTTAAGAGAAATTAAAGGGGACACTAATAGAAGGAAACTCATCCCATGCTTATGGCTAGGAAGAATTAATATTGTCAAAATGGCAGTCCTGCCAAAAGCAATATACAGATTTGATGCAATCCCTATGAAACTACCAGCAACATTCTTCAATGAACTGGAACAAATAATTCAAAAATTCATAAGGAAACATCCAAGACCCCGAATAGCCAAAGCAATCCTGAGAAAGAAGAATAAAGTAGGGGGGATCTCACTCCCCAACTTCAAGCTCTACAATAAAGCCATAGTAATCATGACAATTTGGTACTGGCACAAGAACAGAGCCCCAGACCAATGGAACAGACTTGAGAATCCAGACATTAACCCAGACATATATGGTCAGTTAATATTTGATAAAGGAGCCATGGACATACAATGGCAAAATGACAGTCTCTTCAGCAGATGGTGCTGGCAAAACTGGACAGCTACATGTAGGAGAATGAAACTGGACCATTGTCTAACCCCATATACAAAAGTAAACTCAAAATGGATCAAAGACCTGAATGTAAGTCATGAAACCATTAAACTCTTGGAAAAAAACATAGGCAAAAACCTCTTAGACATAAACATGACTAACCTCTTCTTTAACATATCTCCCCGGACAAGGAAAACAACAGCAAAAATGAACAAGTGGGACTACATTAAGCTGAAAAGCTTCTGTACAGCAAAAGACACCATCAATAGAACAAAAAGGAACCCTACAGTATGGGAGAATATATTTGAAAATGACAGATCCGATAAAGGCTTGATGTCCAGAATATATAAAGAACTCACACGCCTCAACAAACAAAAAACAAATAATCCAATTAAAAAATGGGCAGAGGAACTGAACAGACTGTTCTCCAAAAAAGAAATACAGATGGCCAACAGACACATGAAAAGATGCTCCACATCGCTAATTAGCAGAGAAATGCAAATTAAAACTACAATGAGGTATCACCTCACACCAGTAAGGATGGCTGCCATCCAAAAGACAAACAACAACAAATGTTGGCAAGGCAGTGGAGAAAGGGGAACCCTCCTACACTGCTGGTGGGAATGTAAATTAGTTCAACCATTGTGGAAAGCAGTATGGAGGTTCCTCAAAATGCTCAAAACAGACTTACCATTTGACCCAGGAATTCTGCTCCTAGGAATTTACCCTAAGAACACAGCAATCAAGTTTGAGAAAGACAGATGGACCCCTATGTTTATCGTAGCACTATTTACAATAGCCAAGAATTGGAAGCAACCTAAATGTCCATCGACAGATGAATGGATAAAGAAGATGTGGTACATATACACAATGGAATACTAATCAGCCATAAGAAGAGGGCATATCCTACCATTTGCAGCAACATGGATGGAGCAGTAGGGTATTATGCTCAGTGAAATAAGCCAAGCAGAGAAAGAGAAATACCAAATGATTTCACTCATGTGTGGAGTAGAAGAACAATGGAAAAACTGAAGGAACAAAACAGCAGTAGAATCACAGAACCCAAGAATGGACTAACAGTTCCTGTGTGGTGACCTCCAATGAGTTCTACACAATGGTATAAAGGGCATATAAAAATGTAGGCAAAGGGTCTGTTTGTGTTTATACAGAGGATCAAAGCCTAATTTGGCTACCTAGAAAATGAACTAAGATACAATATGTAAAAGAACTTCCAACATCAGCATTCTCTGCAAGACTCTTACTAGAAGATGATCATCAAAATCCCCAACAAAGATCCACGCGCTGCTACAGCTGTAGATGCACTCATCCCACCGGTTCCTGGACTTGCCATGGGAATGAAGAAGGAGATGTCTAACATGGCCTGTGCATACAGTAAAACAACAAATTTGACTGGATCTATACTGTTGGAACTCAACCAAGAATTAGGAGAAGTGCAAATTGTAGTGCTCCAAAATCTTACAACTACAGTCTATCTACTGTTAAAAGAACATATGGGATGTGAACAGTCCCCAGTAATGGGTTGTTTTTATTTGTCTGATTTCTCTCAGACTGCTCAAGTTCAGTTGGACAATACCCACGATATTATAGATAAGTTTCACAAATGCCTAAGGTGCCTAACTGGTTTTCTTGGTTTCACTGGAGATGGCTGGTAATTATAGGTCTGCTTTGGTTATGTAACTGTACTCCTATTATGTCAATGTATGTGTGCAATTTAATTAGTAGTTTAAAACCTATACATGCTGAAGTTACTCTACAAGAAGATATGTCAAAGAAATAATCAATCTTCCCATGTTTTCTTCTGCCTGCTACTTCTATAGCTTTTCTTCTTCCTTCCTAATTACAACCCTTAAATAGAATTCGTGCCTCATATCGAATTTACCGAGTATCATCATTCTTCCAAGTGGTAAACATACCTCTAGACAAATGCTGGGCATAAAGCCACAGGGCATAAATATGAAAAGAAATAAAAAGCTAACCTTTTCAAACAATAAGGCTTCTCTCTCACTTACCAACTTTGCATTTCCCTGTATGGCCCCGGAAGATGACTGGTTAGCCAGAGACGGCTAAGATTACTCAAGGGAGGAACAACCTAAGACAGGCACAGCCACAGGGGGGCCATCAGGTGAGAAACTGGGGATCAACAGAGTTGAGGCTTAGAACCTCACCCCCCCCCCATTTTGAGAGAAATCTTCTACATCCGTGGATGTTTTATTGCCTTTGACTAGCTTGGATTAACAGTCTACAGGCACACACCTGATCATCTACATTTGCTCTCTTACAACACTAAACTATGTTTTCTATCTTTATCTTGCATCTACTTGCCACTTCAGCATTTTATTAAAAATAATAATAATAAAGAGAAAAATGTGGTATCCACATATAAATCAAGTATAAAAATCAAACGAATATTCACATTTGAACTGATTGTTCATAGTTCATAATGCATGATGAAAACTGAAAGTTTCTGTGATGACTGCCCTTGTACTGTTCAACGTGTAACTATTTCACTATGTAAGAATTTGTTCTCCATGTAAGAACTTGTTCATTATGCTTCAGAAGATTGGTGATTGACGAAAGTTAGGCTTGGGGTGGATTAATGATTTTGCATTGAGCATTGACTCCCCTATACAGAATTTTATTGTTGTTAACAACCATTTGATCAATAAATATGAGAGATGCCCTCTCAAGAAGAAAAAAAAAAAGTACAGACTTCCAATTGTAAAATAAATAAGTAACCAGGATATAATATATAGCATAAGGAATATAGTCAAAATATTCTAACAACTTGGTATGATGATAGCTGGTACCTAGAATTATCATGTATATAAATGTTGAATTACTGTGTTGTACACCTGAAAGTAATGTAATACTGTGTGTAAACTACCCTTCAATTAAAAAAAAAGAATGGAGGAATAAAAAGGAGGAGAAATAGAAAAGAACCTTTAGATTGTTTTTGTAACAGCATACTAAGTGAGTTAAGTTAGACTCTTAGACAGTAAGGAAAGTAATCTGGAACCTTTGGTAACAACGAATCTAAAGCCTGAAATGGCAATAAGTACATACCTATCAATAATCACCCTAAATGTAAATGGACTGAATGCACCAATCAAAAGACACAGAGTCACTGAATGGATAAAAAAACAGGACCCATCTATATGTTCCTTACAAGAGACTCACCTCAAACCCAAAGACATGCACAGACTAAAAGTCAAGGGATGGAAAAAGATACTTCATGCAAACAATAGGGAGAAAAAAGCAGGTGTTGCAGTACTAGTATCAGACAAAATAGACTTCAAAACAAAGAGAGTAACAATAGAGAAAGAAGGACATTACATAATGATAAAAGGCTCAGGCCAACAAGAGGATATAACCATTATAAATATATATGCACCCAACACAGGACCACCAGCATATGTGAAGCAAATACTAACAGAACTAAAGGAGGAAATAGACTGCAATGCATTCATTTTAGGAGACTTCAACACACCATTCACTCCAAAGGACAGATACATCAGACAGAAAATAAGGAAGGACACAGAGGCACTGAACAACACACTAGAACAGATGGACCTAATAGATATCTATAAAACTCTACACCCAAAAGCAACAGGATACACATTCTTCTCAAGTGCACATGGAACATTGTCCAGAATAGACCACATACTAGGCCACAAAAAGAGCCACAGTAAATTCAAAAAGATTGAAATCCTACCAACCAACCTTTCAGACCACAAAGGCATAAAACTGGAAATAAATTGTACCAAGAAAGAAAAAGGCTCACAAACACATGGAGGCTTAACAACAAACTTCTAAATAGTCAATGGATCAACGACCAAATTAAAATGGAGATCCAACAATATATGGAAATAAATGACAACAACAACACAAAGCCCCAACTTCCATGGGATGCAGCGAAAGCAGTCTTAAGAGGAAAGTATATAGCAATCCAGGCATATTTAAAGAAGGAAGAAAAAACCCAAATGAATAGTCTAATACCACAATTATCAAAATTGGAAAAAGAAAAACAAATGAGGCCTAAAGTCTGCAGAAGGAGGGACATAATAAAGATCAGAGAAGAAATAAACAAATTTGAGAAGAATAAAACAATAGAAAAATATGAATGAAACAAAGACCTGGTTCCTTGAGAAAATAAACAAAATACATAAGCCTCTAGCCAGAACTTATTAAGAGAAAAAGAGAATCAACACACATCAACAGAATCAGAAATGAGAAAGGAAACATCACGACGGACCCAACAGAAATACAAAGAATTATTAGAGACTACTATGAAAACCTATATGCTAAGAAGAAGCTGGAAAACCTAGAAGAAATGGACAACTACCTAGAAAATACAACCTTCCAAAACTTACCAAGGAAGAAACACAAAATCTAAACAAAGCAATTACCAGCAAAGAAATTGAAGTGGTAATCAAAAAATACCCAAGAAAAAAAACCCTGGATCAGATGGATTTACCATGTAATTTTATTAGATATACAGAGAATATATAATACCCATTCTCCTTAAAGTTTTCCAAAAGATAGAAGAGGAGGGAATACTCCCAAACTCATTCTATGAAGCCAACATCACCCTAATAACAAAACCAGGCAAAGACCCCACCAAAAAAGAGAATTACAGACCATTATCCCTGATGAACATAGATGCAAAAATACTCAATAAAATATTAGCAAACCGAATTCAAAAATATATCAAAAGCATCATACACCATGACCAAGTGGGATTCATCCCAGGGATGCAAGGACGGTATAACATTTGAAAATCCATCAACATCGTCCACCACATCAACAAAAAGAAAGACAAAAACTACATGATCATCTCCATACAGCTGAAAAAGCATTTGACAAAATTCAACATCAATTCATGATAAAATCTCTCATCAAAATGGGAATAGAGGGCAAGTATTTCCAACATAATAAAGGCCATATATGATAAACCCACAGCCAACATCATACTGAACAGCGAGAAGCTGAAAGCTTTTCCTCTGAGATTGGGAACAAGGCAGGGATGCCCACTCTCCCCACTGTTATTTAACATATTACTGGAGGTCCTAGCCATGGCAATTAGACAAAACAAAGAAAAAAGAAGGAATCCAGATTGGTAAAGAAGTTAAACGGTCACTATTTGCAGATGTCATGATATTGTACATAAAAAACCCTAAAGACTCCACTCCAAAACTACTAGAACTGATATTGGAATACAGCAAAGTTGCAGGATACAAAATTAACACACAGAAATCTGTGGCTTTCCTCTACACTAACGATGAGCCATTAGAAAGAGAAATCAGGAAAACAATTCCATTCACAATTGCATCAAAAAGAATAAAATACCTAGGAATAAACCTAACCAACGAAGTGAAAGATCTATACCCTGAAAACTATAAGACACTCTTAAGATAAATTAAAGGGAACACTAACAGATGGAAACTCATCCCATGTTCTTGGCTAGGAAGAATTAATATCGTCAAAATGGCAATCCTGCCCAAAGCAATATAGAGATTTGATGCAATCCCTATCAAACTACCAACAATATTCTTCAACGAACTGGAATAAATCTTTCAAAAATTCATATGGAAACACCAAAGACCGCGAATAGCCAAAACAATCCTGAGAAGGAAGAATAAAGTGGCAGGGATCTCACTCCCCAACTTCAAGCTCTACTACAAAGCCATAGTAATCAAGACAATTTGGTACTGGTACAAGAACAGAGCCACAGACCAGTGCAACAAATTAGAGACTCCAGACATTAACCCAAACATATATGGTCAATTAATATTCGATAAAGGAGCCATGGACATACAATGGGGAAATGACAGTCTCTTCAACAGATGGTGCTGGCAGAACTGGATAGCTACATGTAAGAGAATGAAACTGGATCACTGTCTAACCCCATACACAAAAGTAAATTCAAAATGGATCAAAGACCTGAATATAATTCATGAAATCTTAAAACTCTTAGAAAAAAACATAGGCAAAAATCTGTTGGATGTGAACATTAGCGACTTCTTCATGAATATATCTCCCCAGGCAGGGAAAACAAAAGCAAAAATGAACAAGTGGGACTATATCAAGCTGAAAAGCTTCTGTACAGCAAAGGACACCATCAATAGAACAAAAAGGTACCCTACAGTATGGGAGAATTTGTAAATGACATATCTGATAAAGGGTTGACATCCAAAATATATAAAGAGCTCATGCGCCTCAACAAACAAAAAGCGAATAATCCAATTAAAAAATGGGTAGATGAGCTGAACAGACAGTTCTCCAAAGAAGAAATTCAGATGGCCAACAGACACATGAGAAGATGCTCCACATTGCTAGTTATCAGAGAAATGCAAATTAAAACCACAATGAGATATCACCTCACACCAGTAAGGATGGCCACCATTCAAAAGACAAACAACAACAAATGTTTGTGAGGTTGCGGAGAACAGAGAAGCCTCCTGCACTGCTGGTGGGAATGTAAATTAGTTCAACCATTGTGGAAAGCAATATGGAGGTTCCTCAAAATGCTCAAAATAGACTTACCATTTGACCCAAGAATTCCACTTCTAGGAATTTACTCCAAGGATGCAGCACTCCAGTTTGAAAAAGACAGAGGCATCCCTATGTTTTTCGCAGCACTATTTACAATAGCCAAGGAATGGAAGCAACCTAAGTGTCCATCAGTAGATGAATGGATAAAGAAGAGGTGGTACATATATACAATGGAATATTATTCAGCCATAAGAAGAAAACAAATCCTACCATTTGCAACAACAATGGATGGAGCTAGAGGGTATTATGCTCAGTGAAATAAGCCAAGCGGAGAAAAACAAATACCAAATGATTTCACTCATGTGTGGAGTAGAAGAACAAAAGAAAAACTGAAGGAATAAAATAGCAGCAGAATAACAGAACTCAAGAATGGACTAACAGATACCAAAGGGGAAGAGACTGGGGAGAATGGGAGGGTAGGGAAGGATAAGGGTGGGGAAGAAGAAAGGGGGTATTATGATTAGCATGTATAATGTGGGGAGTGGGAGAAAGGGGAGGGCTGTGCAACACAGAGAAGACAAGTAGTGATTCTACAACATCTTACTATGCAGATGGACAGTGACTGTAATGGGGTTTGAAGAGGGGGTCTTGGGGTAGGAGAGAGCCTAATAAACATAAATAAAAATAAATTTAAAAAAATAAATAAATAAAATAAACACAGGAATAATAAATCAGAAATGAATGAAATGGTTACGTATAGCAAGAAGGTGAGGAATGGATGGAAAAGAGTGGGATTAAACCAACACTTTGAATTTACCAATGTATATAATTTTGATTTCAAATAATGTAAATATTTTACATACTTAAAATTAAATCACAAGTTGAGGGAAAAAAAGCAAACCCTAAAAATGAATATAAACAGATACAAATGAAAGCATGAGACATGGAAAAAAAGAATCAATTCTAGAAATATGAGAACAGAATAGCCTCAATATTCTTAATGGGATATTCCAAGTTAAAAAAAAAGACACAAACTTAAACTTTACTTAGTGGTTGCAGTGGTATGTGTACGGTAATTCTGAAACTATTTTCTATAAAATATGAGAGACCAAATGAGCAAAAACCTATCAATGTTTTTGGAAACCTGGGTTCTCACTATAGAAGAAGTAAAATACTAATTTGGAAGGGGGAAGGTCAGAAGGAAACCCATGGTGTTGGATTTGAACCAAAGATATTGGTATGAACTCATGATTTTCTAAAAAATGTATTTCCTAGCCAAATCCCACCACTGTTTTTATACAGCCTGCAAGTTGTTTACATTTTTACAAGTAATATGTAAAAAAGACTATTATCTTTTAGTTGAGAACAGATACTCAAAATGGTGAGGACTCTGCCTCTTGTCCTACAAACCCTAAAAGATTTATTATCTGTGCAAAGTGTACCCTTGACTAGACTCTAATACTGTTAGACACTTCTAAGGTAAAAACTGAAGAAATTAAATGGATGTCATGCTTCATTTAATCTCAGTGATTAAGTAACTATTAACTGGTTGGTTGTGATGTCAATACAACACACATAAATATACAAACCACTCTTCACGCACACACAAAGCCTCAGAAATGGGAGAGTTTGCAGACCTCAAGGATCACACAAATCCTTCCAAGTACTAATTCTCTCCTGGCTTACCTTGGTTGTATTTTCACCATTTCTTTCATACCGATTCCGCTGTTGAATTTTCTCAGCAATCTCTTGTGCAATTTGGCAAGTAGAATCGTATGTGGAGAACCTGTATCAGAGTCACAAGGGGAGAAAAATGTTTAAGGTCCTTTTAAAGAATTTTCTGCATTATCTAAGTTTTGAGTTTTTAATTCTAGTCACAAATTCAAACAGGAAGGGAGGATAGTAACAGTAATAGTAACATGCTGAATGGTACTGTGAGCCAGACTTTATTCTGAATGCTTCATTTGTAATAACTCACTTAATCCACCCAAAAACGCTAGGAAGGGAGTGCTGTCACCATGTCCATTTCACATGGGAGGAAACCAGGCACAAACGTTGAGCCATTTGCCCAAGTGGTACCATCAGCTGCAAACCAAGGCTGTCTGGCCCTGAGCCTTTGCTCCTAACCACTCTGCCACTCATAACACGTTTGTATTCACTTATTCATAAAACATTCAACAAACAGTTACGAAGGTCCTCCTCTGTAGTGAGCCCTATTCTAGGCCCTGGAGGATATAGCAGTGAACAAAAGTCCCTGCTTCCAAGGAGCTTAGTGAAGGGACAAAGGCATAAAGCAAATACATAGCGTTGATACGGGCTAAGAAGAAAAATAAAGCAGGATAATGGGACAGAAGGTGCCAGGCAAGGTGAGGAAGCCAGCCCCATAGATATCTGGTGAAGAGCTTTATAGGACAGGAACAGCACGTACTTTACATCCTACAACAAAGGCTCTGGTGACAAAGGACACACACCCACGAGGCAGGTAAGCTCACCAGAATTCTCTCAAAACAGTTACTGAGATTCTGTTTGTTATTCAGCAGCACTGGGGGCTCTGAAGGATTCACACCAAATCCCCAGCAGTCCCTCCTTTTTTCCTTTTGTGACGGACTTTTTACTTTCTATTTGTTTTATAGAAAATACTTAATTGTGCATACACATTTCACCTCTCCTATCTGATGGTCTGCTCCTAAAGCACAGGGACCTAGCCGTATGATACAACAAATGTATTTTCCAGGACTGCCCCAGTACAAAATATTGAAAAGTGCTGTTTGACCTTATGTCCCAATTTTTTGCTTGAAAAAATGAACAATCCATTTCTTAAAATCTTATTCCCACATATCACGTGTACATTGACAAAACTTGGCAAATACACTTTTTGAATGAAGGAAAAACAATCCTCAATTGCTTCCTTTAGGATACTCACTATAGTCATTATAGCAATGGCTGACAACTGAGAACCTGATCTGGGCCAGGTTCTACACTAAGAGTTTTACATTTTAAACTTCACAAGGATCCCGTGAGGCAGGATCTTCAACAACTCACCACTACACTCAAAAGTAACATCATTCGCATGTATGTATATATTTGTGTGTGTATGTATGTGCGAATCACACACATATATAAAACAAGAGCAGGTATGCAATACATAATTAAGAGAACAGGAGGTAAGCTGACAAGGAAAACTGGATCCTGGTACCAGCTTTGCCACATTTCCCCTTTCTTCCTTCCATATTGTCATCTATGAAAGGAGATGCTCAGGTCTGGCTCTGTGGTTCCAGACCATACCTATGCAAATCAATAATAAGGTACAATACACTTCCTGCCAAGTGTGGAGTATAAATGGTAAATACTTTCGGAGTTTGGACGTGAGAGAAATTACCATTGGCCGAGGCACTCAGATCTGACAAGGCTGCATGCAGGGGTTAGTTACATCTTGGGCTGAACCATAAGGTTAAAGCAGACCTCTCATTCCCACAGGAAGGAGGAGCAAATTCTATACTCGGCAGAGGCACAGGGAGCCAGCAAAACTGAAAGGAAGATGCCTTGCACATTTGACTGGTGCCCAGAGCAGAAGCATAAGGTAAAAGACAATAGGGATGAATGGAAGCTGGTGCTGCAGAGCGTTCGACATGAGAATAACGTTAGGCTTTTAAAAGAGAATTTTAGAGCTGTATGGGATATTTTATACATACACAAAGTGAGGCCTTGGTGAGGTTATATGAAGTATTGAAGGCCAAAATCCAGATGTCTTACCCGATCCTCATGTTCTCACTTTAGCCCTAAAGAACAGTGGTTCTGAAGCTTTGCTATACATTGGGATCGCTGGAGAATCCTTAAAAAACAAAACAAAACAAAACATAAAACAAGTCTTGGCTCCCACCCCCAAGCACTCTTGACTGAACTGGTACGGGGTTTGCCCTGGACGTGAGTTGTGTGAGCTCCCCAGGTGTTTCCAGTCTGTAGCAAAGTCTGACAACCACTGGCCTAGTGGTAATGGGCAACCTCATCGTCGTATCACACAAGCGCCGAAAGTACTAATTCAGGAAAATTAACGTGAATTCCATTTACCTAAATAGTTGGGAATGAGAGTAGAGTGGCAGGGAACTAGTAGAAGACTTGTACAGCTGTTCAATTCCATAACTAGTCACCAGTATTTACTATCTGCAAGTCAGAAGGCCAAAAGGATGGGACTATAGCAGAAAAAAACAGCATAAATGAGACATTAAGGGTATTCAAAATAAAAAAACAAACAAAATTAGTGAATAATCTGATGTGAGGAGTGAAGAAAGAGTGGATTATTAGAGTTTTCAGGCCTGCAAGACAAAGAGGATGGTGATGCCATGACAGAAACCCAGAAACTAGAAAGGGGAGCAGAAAATAAGCGTCCAGACTATGAACTGGGTCTCTGTTTGATCACAAAAACACTGGCTGTACATTAAATTGACATATATGTATATATAAGATTTACATTAAAAATACACTTAAAAAGATGTAGAAGGCAGAGTGGAAACAAGAATGGCAGAATATTGAACATTATGGAAATTGGGTGATGAGTATAAAAGGGCCTATTATACTAATCCACTTGGTATTTTCTTACATTCCATAATACATACTTTATAAAATAAATAGACCTCCCCCCTCAAAAAGCCCAACTGGAATAGAAAACTGTTAAGGTTTAATTTATTAAATTTTTCCAGAAATTGTCCATCAACAAATAAGTTGTCCTAGCAGTAAAGCTAATTAAGTTTAGCAAAGAATCAGACAGTAAGCACTTGCTATTTCTATAAAAAGTGAGCTGACCACTTACTTTGATAAGCTATTAAAACAGTAACTGCTATATTCCATTTCTAAACATCAGAGCACTAATAAGCATCATTGACCTATGATTTTCAATAGAATGAAGGCAAAGCTGTAGTCCAGTCTGTTTTTTATAGGTTTCCCAAAGTCTCAGTCCATACTCTTTTTTACCTTCCTGACCACCAACTGATTAGGCAAGTTCGTAGATGCTAGCGTAGCAGATGTGCACACTGTTTCACTTTCAACAGTCAAAGAGAAAAACAGTGAGTCAAACTACTTGAGAGTTAACAGGAATAATTATAAATGCTTGTTCAGCATTAACTTTGGAAGAGGCTTGGGGTCCAGGGGTAGCTTCCACCAGTGTAAACGAATAGCCTGGTACCTCCCCCTTACCTCTGAGCTTTATTTCCTACCTCCTGTGTAAAGGGAGGGAGTTAGCTTCCAGGAGGTGGAGGGCAACTTAGCAAGGGCCTTAAAAATGTTCATAAGCTTGGACCCCAAATTCCACTTCTAGGAAGTGAGCCAAAGAAATAAGGTATGAAACAAAGGGGCAGTCTTTGCAACAGTTAAAAAACAAACAAAAATACCCTAATATTACAAGAGGTATAAAGAGGGGAATAATTTAAAAAATTATGGCCGTTCGTATGATGCACTACTATGCACCATAAAAAATCATGTTGTCAGGAAATGATTTGGAAGGTTTACTGTTTTGTAAAGCATATATATGCATATATACAGACATATTATATAAAGCAATAAATTCATTAAAAACCAGTAGTGGTAATTATTCCAAATGATAGCATTAAAGATGGGTTTTTCTTCCCTCTCCAAATATTCAGTATTTTCTAAATTTTCTATCCATGTGTATAGATTGTTAAAATTATGTAGGAAAAAATTCGTGTTAAACCAATTAAGCCATTGACCCAGGTTAACCTAGATCCTCGGACAGTGCTAACTTCGACCCTGCAATCCATTCTCATACGCATACTGTCTGCAAGTTAAAAAATTATAAATTATATTAAAAACACCAACATAAGACATACACTCCAACAAGAACTTTATAAAACTGTTATATGTTTCCAATTACTAAACAAAAATCTCAAGATTGATATAGGATAACAATAGGTTCCCCGGGATCAGAACTTGTGTATTTCATCATTACTCCTTGGCACTTAATTTTTTAATAAATGACCCTTCTGGCAGTTATTGTTTTACTGCATAAATTGCTTCCCTAGAAAGAATCATGATACTCAGTTAACGATAAAAAGCCTTATTTAAAAATGCGTAATTTCTCTGCCAAAGTCCTACAACTTTTTTGAAGGGTCAACAAGATCCTAGGTCCTAGAGCCAACTGGTTACTAACGGGCTTGCTTGACCATGAATTCTCAACTTCGTTTTCTCCACCAGTGAAATAACGGGTTCACCAGATAGGCTGGCGGCATTCCACAAAAAGGTTACTTGTTTTCACAGGAGTCCAGGGAAGCCTGCCCCAGCCAGCTGCACAAGCAGGATGGGCGGGAAATCACCGCGGCGAGATGCAGCCGATATGGGCTGGAGAAATGTTCAGAGATTCGCCACTTAGCCTCCGCTTCCCGGGAACACACTGTCCTTCCCAGGCCACACCTGCAAGCACCCAAGGGATGCGGCAAGGTCCCCCTCAGCAGGGAAAGGGTCTTCGCCGTTCTTCCCTTCATCCCGAAAATCCTCTAGCCCCAAAACCTAGCATTCGCCCAGTCCCAGGAAGCCTGGCCTCCCCGAAGGGCTCTCCGAGCGCGGCGGCCCTCACCCGGGGCTCCCCAGGGATCCGGGGCCATCGTGCAGTCTCCGCCCACTCCCCGGACACTTCCTGCTCGCGGCAGCTGACTACGGCAGCCCGCGAGGCTCACACTCCACTCTTAGACCCGTGAGCGACCGGAACCTGGAGTTTGCAAAGTAAATATACACTAAGGCCTCAAAACTGTGATAAAGAAAGGAAACCGGACCCCCATGGAACATTAAGTTGCAGCAGTCTGCTCCCACTAAGAGATGGGAACAGCTGGGCGCAGTGAAAAGAAAACGGTTGTTGAACAAAATCTAAGCATTTTCCTAGGAAAGTGGGAGCATCTCAAGATGCTTAAAATTTACCAAATTTTACTTGTTACTCTAGCAGTTAAAGTTTTATCCTGCTTAAAACTGAAAGAAAAACAAAAAAGTGGACTGTAGAGATACACAACTGTATGGATCTACCAAAACTCACTTAAATGAATCTTGATATGTACATTATACCTCAATAAAGCTTTAAAAAATTCGGCTGCAAACGGAGACCCAAAGAAGTAAGCTATATATTATTTTCCAGCAGCCTTCCCCTAAGTGCCATTAGGTGCTTGATTATATAGTTACCAAAAAGGTCACGGACTCTTTACATACAGGAGGGAATTTATTCTGTGCATTTAGCGCCTGTTAAATTTTCAGAGAAATAGGAAGGAAAAAGCCCTCTGCATTTGTTGAACGAAAACTCCGAATTCCGCAGGCTAGGTTACAGCGCACGCGTGAAGCTGGCGCGCGTGCGCAAACCGTTACCATAACGACCTAAAGACGCTGCACGGGAGGCTGAGGAAAATGAACCGAGTCTCCGGGAGATGGAGAAACGAATTTCGCCCGATGCAGACGTGGCCGATCTGGAGCTAGAGGCCGTCATCGGCTTCAATGGTGAGGCTTCGAACAGAACCCCGGGATCTTGTGACACAATCAGGAGCAGTAAGACACCAGGTGCCACCTGGAAGGCAGTGTGGGACACTGGCATGAGCACAGGCTAGGGCCAAGCACAGGGGGCGCAGACAGCCTCTCCAGGACAAAGTCTCAGAGTCACCTCCTCGCTCCGAGCCTCAAGGAGTGGGACGGTTTTTGCCAGCACCTAAAAGGAGCCAAATGCCTCTCCTCTCAGGGCTGGAAGGATGAATACGGAAGGTTGTGGCCCTTATCCCACTAGGTCAGCTCTCCCGTCGCTCTATTTCCTTCGCAGCTCTCAAATCTTCCCGCCCCTTCCAAACCACTAGGTTATGGAGTCTGTATCTGCCGCTGGGACCAACTAACTTCCAAAATACCAGTTGACGTATCAGTGAGAAAGGGCAGGGGAAGGAACGTGTATTTGAGCAACCGTTTGAGAAGGTCTTGTCCTCTAACGCGAAGAAAGGATTCTAACCGTCGATTTCAGGCGACAATAGGAGGCGAAGGGGACGCCAGGGGTAGCTGGAGGGGAAAGATGCTTTGGTCAGAGGAGGTCTGGTTGGTCTGCTCAAATCTTATTTATGCTGCGCATTTGAACATCAAGGGGGAAAAAGGCTATTTTGTTTTGTTTTTGTTTTTGTTTTTTGAGAAGAATGAAAACAGGCATTTCGGTATTTTAGAAAGAGCAAACTTTTTAAAAAGTTCATTGTGATTCCTGAAAGCTATAAAATTTTAATAATGTATATGTCGATTAATCAATGACTAAAAATGCTTTAAGCACATTCTGGGACTTAGGTCTTGACGCTTTGTTTACTTTAGTAGTCTCTAATAGAAAGTGGGCACTTAGTACAACTGAGATGTTAGCCATCTTTAGAGCTGTTTACCACACCATTGGTAAAGGAAGTGAGTGACTGACAGTGAGTGCAAAGGGGGCACACTGGTTACCAGTGTGAAACCTCAAACAGCTCTGCAACTGCACTCATGCTGTTTTGTAGAGCTCCTAGAGTAAATATATGGTATACTGTATCGTGATGTGTTCCATGGCGATTATTAATGATCTTGATCTTTTAAAATGTTCCAAATGAATTGAACTGTTTATACTTTGTTGGTTTTGCGACAATTGATATTCTTTCATATAGTCAAATATACAGTTATACGTACATGCTCAATACTTAACTATGCACTGAGAATACAGGGGTAACTACATACATAGGAATGGGAGTATAGAAAATTGGAAAAATACAGTGAAACCAAAAGAAAAATCAGCCATTGTTCCATTCCCCAAATATATCACTATTAAACTTTTGGTGTGATCGTTTCAACTATGTATTTACATATAAATATTTCTTATTAAAGTATCATTGAGATACAGTCTTATGAAGGTTTCACATGAACAACATTGTGGTTTCAACATTTACCCATATTATCGAATCCACCCCACCCCATTGCAGTCACTGTCTATCAGTGTACTAAGATGCTATAGAGTCATTACTTCTCTGTGCTGTACTGCCTTCCCAAGACCTACCCATATTGTGATTGTCAATTATATTGCCCCTTAATCCCTCCCCAACACCTTTCCTATGGTAACTGCTAGTACCTTCTCAGAGTCTGTGAGTCTGCTGCTATATTTGTTACTTCAGTTTTGCTTTGTTTTTATACTCCACAAATGAGTGAAGTTCATTGGGTACTTGTCCTTATTCGCCTGGCTTATTTCATTAAGCATAATAATACTCTCTAGATCCATCCATGTTGTTGCAAATGGTAGGATTTCTTTTTATGGCTGAAAAATATTCCATTGTGTATATGTACCACATCTTCTTTATTCATCTGTTTGATGGAAACTTTGGTCGTTTCCGTATCCTGGCTATTGTAAATAGTGCAGCCACAAACATAGGGGTGCATATGTCTTTTTGAATCAGGGATCTTGTTTTCTTCAGATAAATTTCTAGGGGTGGAATTCCTGGGTCAAATGGTGTTTCTATTTTTAGTTTTTTGAGGAACTTCCATATTGCTTTCCACAATGGTTGAATGAATTTACATTCCCACGAACAATGTAGGAAGGGTTCCACCTTCTACGCATCCTCGCCAGCATTGTCTTTTGGATGTTGACTATCCTAACTGATGTGAGGTGATATCTCATTGTCTTTTTAATTTGCATTTCCCTGTTGATTAGCGATGTGCAGCATCTTTTCATGTACCTGTTGGCTACCCAAATTTCTTCTTTGGAGAAGTGCCTGTTCATATACTCTGCCCATTTTTCAATCAGATTATTTGGTTTTGGGATATTGAGGCATGTGGATTCTTTATATAATTTGGATGTTAACCCCTTATTGGATAAGTCATTAATGATGATATTCTCCCATTCTTTAGGATGCCTTTTTGTTCTGCTGATGGTGTCCTTTGCTGTACAGAAGCTTTTTAGTTTAATGTCATCCCACTTCCTCATTTTTTATTTTGTTTCCCTTGCCTGGGGAGATGTGTTCAGGAAAATGTGTATATTCAATAGATTTTTGCCTATGTTCTCTTCTAAGAGTTTTATGATCTCATGACTTACATTCAGGTCTTTGATCCATTTTGAATTTACTTTTGTGTATGGAGTTACACAATAATCCAGTTTCATTCTCTTATATGTAGTTGTCCAGTTTTGCCAACACCAGTTGTTGAAGAGGCTGTCACTTCCCCATTGTATATCCATGGCTCCTTTATCGTATATTAATGGCCCATATATGCTTGGGTTTATATCTGGGCTCTCTATTCTGTTCCATTGATCTATGGGTTGGTTCTCGTGCCAGTACAAATTGTTTTGATTACTGTGGCTTTGTAGTAGAACTTGAAGTTAGGGAGGGTAATCTCCCCAGCTTCGTTCTTCCTTCTCAGGATTGCTTTGGCTATTTGCGGTCTTTTGTGGTTCCATATGAATTTTAGAACTATTTGTTCTAGTTTGTTGAAGAATGCTGTTGGTATTTTGATAGGGATTGCATTGAATCTGTACATTGCTAGACAGGATGACCATTTGACAATATTAATTCTTCCTATCCATGAGGATGGAATGTATTTCCACTTATTGGTGTCTACTTTAATTTTTCTCATGAGTGTCTTGTAGTTTTCATGGTATAAGTATTTCACCTCCTTGGTTAGGTTTATTCCTAGGTATTTTACTCTTTTTGATGCAATTGTAAATGGAGTTGTTTGCACGATTTCCCTTTCTGCTAATTTGTTGTTAGTATATAGGAATGCAACAGATGTCTGTGTATTAATTTTTGTATCCTGCAACTTTGCTGAGTTCAGTTATTAGTTCTAATAGTTTTTTGGTGGAGTGTTTAGGGTTTTCTATGTATAATACCAAGTAGTCTGCAAGCAGTGACAGTTGAACTTCTTCCTTACCAATTTGGATGCCTTTTATTTCTTTGTGTTGTCTGATTGCCATGGCTAGAACCTCCCCTACTATGTTGAATGACAGTGGTGAGAGTGGGCATCTTTGTCTTATTCCCTATCTTAGAAGAAAAACTTTCAGCTTTTTGCTGTTAAGTATGATGTTGGCTGTGGGTGTGTCATATATGGCCTTTATTATGCTCAGGTACACACCCTCTGTACCCATTGTGTTGAGCATTTTTATTATGAATGGATGGTGAATTTTGTCAAATACTTTTTCGCCATTTACTAAGATGATCATGTGGTTTTTGTCCTTCTTTTTGTTGGTGTGGTGTATGATGTTGATTGATTTTTTAATATTGTACCATCCTTGCATCCCTGGAATAAATCCCACTTGGTCATGATGGATGATTTTTTTGATGTATTTTTGAATTTCATTTTGATAATATTTTGTTGAGTATTTTTGCATCTATGTTCATCAGGGATATTGGTCTATAATTTTCTTTTTTTGTGGTGTCTTGGTCTGGTTTTGGTATTAGAGTGATGCTGACCTCATAGAATGAGTTTGAAGTATTTCCTCCTCGTCTACTTTTTGGAATACTTTAAGGAGGATGGGTATTAGGTCTTTTCAAAATGTTTGACAAAATTCAGCAGTGAAGTCATCTGGTCCAGGAATTTTGTCCTTGGGTAGTTTTCTGATAACCAATTCAATTTCATTGCTGGTAATTGTCTGTTCTCATTTTCTGTTTCTTCCTGAATCAGTCTTGGAAGGTTGTACTTTTCTAGAAAGTTGTTCATTTCTTCTACATTGTTCAATTTTTTGGCATATAATTTTTCATAGTATTCTGTAATAATTCTTTATATTTCTATGGTGTCTATTGTGATTTTTCCTTTTTTCATTTCTGATTCTGTTTATGTGTGTCCACTCTCTTTTTTTCTTGATATGTCTGGCCAGGGATTTATCTATTTTGTTTATTTTCTCAAAGAACCAGTCCTGCTTTCTTTGATTCTGTTTTTATTCTTCCCAATTTTATTTATTTATCCTTTGATCTTTATTATGTCCCTTCCTCTACTGACTTTGGGCCTCATTTGTTCTTCTTTTTCTAGTTTAATTGTGAGTTTAGACTGTTCATTTGGAATTGTTTTTCTTTTTTGAGGTAAGCCTTTATTGATATATACTTTCCTCTTAGAACTGCCTTTGGTGTATCCCACAGGTTTTGGGCTGTTAAGCTGTTGCTTTAATTTCTGTTCATATATTAATTGATCTCTGTTTTAATTTGGTTATTGATCCATTGATTATTTAAGAGCATGTTGTTAAGCCTCCATGTGTTTGTAGGCTTTTTTGTTGTCTTTGAATAATTTATTTCCAGTTTTGTACCTTTGTGGTCTGAGAAGCTGGTTGGCACAATTTCAATCTTTTTGAAATTACTGAGGCTCTTTTTTGTGGCCTAGTATGTGATGTACTCTTGAAAACATTCCATGTACACTTGAGGAGAATGTATATATCCTGCTGCTTTTGGGAGGAATAGTCTGTAGATGTCTGTTAGGTCCATCTGTTCTAATGTATTGTTCAGTGCTCTGTCTCCTTACCTGTTTTCTGTTTGGTTGATCTGTCTATGGGTGTAACTGGCGTGTTAGTCTCCTAAAGTGAATGTGTTGCATTCTGTTTCCCCCTTTAATCCCATTAATATTTGTTTCACATATTTAGGTGCTCCTATATTGGTTGCATAGATAGATATTTATAATGGTTATATCCTCTTTTTAGACTGACACCTTTATCATTATATAATGTCCTTCTTTGTCTCTTGTTACTTTCTTTGTTTTGAAATCTATTTTCTCTCATATAACTACTGCCACTCCTGCTTTTTTCTCCCTATTGCATGAAATATCTTTTGCCACCCCTTCACTTTTAGTTTGTGTATGTCTTTGGATCTGAAGTGAGTCTCTTGTAAGTCGCATATAGACAGGTCTTGGTTTTTTACCCATTCTGCAGCTGTGTCTTTTGATTGGTACATTCAGTCCATTTACATTTAGGGTGATTATCCATAGATATGTACTTATCGCCATTGCAAGCTTTAGATTTGTGGTTACCAAAGGTTCAAAAATAGCTTCCTTACTATCGTACAGTCTATGTTAAATTACTTTATTAGTCTATTTTAAACACAATTGAAAGGGTTTTTTTTCTCCCCTTCTTCTTCCTCCTCCACTCTTTATTTATGAGTTGTCATATTCTGTACTCTTTGTGTATCCCTTGACTAACTTTGTGAGTAGTTTATTTAATTTTGCATTTGCTTAGTAATAAATTAGTCTACTACCTTTACTGTAGGTTCATTTTCTCTGGTGACAACTATTTAGCCTTAGGATCATTTCCATGTAGAGCAGTCCCTTTTAGAGATCTTATAGAAATGGCTTGGTGGTGATGAATTCCATCAATGTTTGCTTATATGGAAATTGTTAGATCCCTGCTTCAAATTTAAATGATAATCTTGCCTGGTAGAGTATTGCTGGTTGGAGGCCCTTCTGTTTCATTAAGTTAAATATATCATGACACTCCAGCCTGTAAAGTTTCTGCTCATAGCCTGGTGGGGTTTCCTTTTTAAGTGATCTTTTTTCTCTTTCGCTGCTTTCAGTACTCTCTCCTTGTCCTTGATATTTGCCAATTTAATTATGATATGTCTTGGTGTTGTCTTTCTAGGGTTCCTGATCTATTTCCTTTGATTGGGGAAGGTTTCAACAATCATTTCCTCTAAGACACTTTCTATCCCTTTGTCTCTCTCTTCTTCTTCCAGTACCCGTATAATGTGAGTGTTGTTCCATTTGTATTGGTCACACAGCTCTCTTATTATTCTTTCATTCCTAGAGATACTGTTTCTCTCTGTTCCTCAGCTTCTTTGTTTCCTTGTTCTCTAATTTCTGTTTAATTTACAGTCTCCTGCTCCTCATCTAATCTACTTTTAAATCCCCCCACTGTATGTTTCACTTCAGATACTGTATTCTTCAGCTTTGGTTGGCTTTTTTTGAGGATGTCTGTCTCTTTGTTGAAGTCCTCCTTGAGATCTTGAATACTTTTCTGTAAATCTATTTATGACTTTAATTTTGAAGTCATTATCATGAAGTTTGGTGATTTCAGTTTCACTGAGCCCTCTTTCTGGTGTCTTTCTTGAATTTCTGTTTGGGCCAAATTCCTCTGTCTCTTCTTTTTTTTTTTTTAGTGTTTCTAATGGGGTAATAGATTTGTGTAGGAGGCTTCTAGTACTCAGAAGCTCAATTTTCTGTGTGGGAACTCCAGCTGTTTGTATGCAGTGAGTATGGCACCTGCCTGCCTTGCTCATAGTGTTCTGATTTCAGGTGGGTTGTGTGGGCCATCAGCTGATCACAGGAGCAGGGAGAATACTCTCTGGAGCTGTTGTGGGCAGAGCTGCCCTCACTCTGTCCTTCAGCAATGGCTGGGTGGAGGCAGCAAGTGGGACCTGTACCTGTGGGGAGGAAATTGCTCCTGGGGCTGGGCTGCTCATGTGCGATGGGCTGCAGGGCTGGAGCTGTTGTGGGCTGAGCTTCCCTCCAGGCAGCCTCCTGTGATGGTGGTGGCTGGTGAACAGGACCAGTGCCTGCCAGGAAGAAAGAGCTCCCAGGGATGGCTCTTGCATACATCTCCCCAGCTGGCCCAAAATAAGGCTGAGCAGGCTGGGGGCTCTCACTCTGCCTATCTGGAAATAAAGTGTGATTTCACTGCCAGCCAGCAGTCCATGTGCCACTTCAAGGAGTCTCTGGGCTGAGTTGCTAGAGAGGAGGATGGAGCATCTGAAGCTCCTGATGGCTCCTAACCTGTTGGGCTGAGGAGGGCAAGCTGGGGAGGTATTATTCACCTGACCTTTCTCCTAAACAGAGAGCACTGGGCAATCCTTGCCCCTCTGGCACCCCTCTCACTGCTGGGAAGTCTTTCAAACTGCCTGCTCTGTTTTCCTTCTCAGGGGGGCCTGTAGAGTGACTTTTCTCCACAGGTGGCTGGGTTCTCAGCCTCCCTGAGTGTTCCACCTGTCTCTGTTGTCCAGCCTCACCAATCACCAGGGCACTGTGCAGTGTGGGCTTATGTTCCCGGAGCTGATCTCCAGGGCCAGGTGTTCAGGGTCCTGGTCGTCTACTCCCTCTGTGCTCCGTTCCTCTTCCTCCCACCTATGGTCTGGGATTGGGTCCCACTGGATCATGGCTTTGTCACGTTATCCTTTTTTGTAGGGTCTTCTCTTCTTTCCCAGATGTAGGTGATCAGTTAGTTCTTCAGTCTTCAGGTTGATTTCAGGCCTAGTTGTATTTGCTTTATTTTTGTGTTCTATGTGATTTTGGTAGGAGGTTTTTGCCTCGCCTTCCTACACCACCACCCTTGTTCCCCAAAATTCCCTATAAATATTTTAAAAATAAAAGTAGACTCATGCTGTATATATATTCTCTTATAGTCAGACTGTTTCCCAGTGCTGTATGTATACTCTCATAATCAGTCTTTTTTCCACTTAACAATATGCCTTATAAATCTTTTTTAGTGGTACATATACTCTATGCCATGATTTTGAACATAATACTTCAATATAATATTCTGTTGCATAATGTGACCATTTATTTAAACAATGCCTTGTTCTTAAGAATTTAGCATAATTTCCATTGTTTTGCATTTATTTTTAGATGATACAAAGAACATCTGCATAGCCAAACCTTAACTCTAACTGTCTCCTTTAGGATAAAGTCTGAATACCTCTTAAAGACTTTTAATAAGCCTCTAAATGCTATAATATATGCAATAGAAATGTGTACCAAAAGTATATCTGTGGAAATATTTATAGTAGCATTATTTCACATAGCTAAAAACTACAACCAAAATTTCCATCAAAAGTAGAAAGGACAAATAAATTGTGTTATATTCATACAATAGAGTATTCTGCAGCAATGACAAAAAAATGACCTACTGCTACATGCAACAGCATGAATGGAGCTCCCTGACATAACATTTGAATGAAAAGATCCAGACACAAAAGAATACATACCATATAATCCCATTCATATGAAGTTCTAAAATGAGGAAAATTAATTTATGGGAATAGAAATCAAAACAGCAATCACCCTTTGGGAGATGTAGACTGGGAGAAGGCACATGGGAAATGGCTGGGTTGTGGTAGTAATCTACTTCTTGGTCTGGGATATCATTAAATTGGTGTGTTGGTAAAAAATTAATGAGTTTTCTGTATTTTTGTCTTCAGTGAAAAATGTTTACTTAAAAAGGCTATACTCATTAAAGAGAATAAGCAAAATGTTATGAAAGTTTGGGAGAAAGATTCTATTCTAGGCTTGAGTGAGGTCAAGGAAGGGTCAATTCAAGTAATCTTTAAAGCTGGGTAGAAGTCAGTGGATAAAAACCGAGGAGTAGAGTATTCCGAGTAGCAAGAATAGTGTGAACACCAGAAGAAGGTGAAGAATGTGGGGCCTGAATGGGGAATGGCAAAAATGGCCTCGGTTTCAGAGACCGGCAGCATTACATAGGAAAGAGGGCCTGACATTTGATTTTAGAGGCCTTAAAACCAGGTGTGGAGAAAATGGAAATTTCTGACCAGGATTCCCCTCGCCTTAATAGCACCTATTGTATATACATATATATAAGAGCCTGTTCACACATCTATGGGGCCCTTACTGGGGACAGAGAGGCTCACGGGTCTTGGGAGTATTGGCCTAGGGGAGAGGCAGAAAGAAACACCCATTTTCTCAGGTCCTCAGTTCCTTGCACATAATTGGTCAGGCATCTGCCAGTCCTCAGAGGCCCACTCCCAGAGCTCCTCCCAGTGCTAGGGGCGGGGAAGTAGAGGGCCCTGAGAGCGGGGAGAGAGTGGTCTGAACAGGAGCCGTGAGAATGGGAGAGAGCCAAAAAGGCAAGTGTGGAGGGAGAACTAGGAAAGAATGGCGGCTGGCAGAGGGAAGCCGTGGAACCCCGGAGCTAGGAGAGGAGTAAGCCTTTGCCGGAGAGCGGGAAGGAGCAGTGCCCGAGCGAATGAACGTGGCATGAACCCCTCCTGATGCCCAGCTTCTTGCCATTGCCTTTATTCTGTCTCACCATATTTATAGGGAACTTGCCCTGGGTGGGGAATGACCTCCTCCTGGAGCAGTACAAGGTAATCGTGTTTATTTTTCATGTGGAAACAAATGAGGAGCAAAAACAAAGCCCCTTTTATCATTGTGACACTAGAACACTCATTGTAGTTATGCAATAGTTTATGAATTTTAACTTGAGAGTATAAATATATAACTGTACTTTATTCTTCTAGGTATTGTCTTTTGACAGGAAATTTTTATTTAATCAAACTAAATATAGTTATGTTGCCTATGAAAACATTATAAAACTGTAGTTCCTAACAGTTTGTAATGACACAAGAATAGCCACATTAATCAATTAACTGGAGTAAATAAGCCCATGATATTCCTATTTTGCAGACTCCCTAAACTGAAAACAGCAATAATAACTATATATAAAAATGTGTACATTAACAAAGTAATAAACACACTATATATATCTATACTATATATAAACAACTTATATTATATACTATACTATATAAACATTATATACAAAACAATTTGCATGTTTTATCTTACATAAATAGCAGCACATTGTGCACATGTTGAAACCTGCTTTTTTCATCTGACATTATTTGTGCAGTGTATCGATGTTGATTCATGTTGATTAATTCATGCTAACCCCACTGTTCCCTTGTGTATACATGCCAATATTAGTTATCTATTTCCCTCTTGATGCCTTTTAGTTTATTTCTAACTTTTTGCTAATACAAACAATGCCACAGTGCACACCTGAGTAGAGGCCCACGAGTGCAGTTACAAGGATTTCCTTAGGTTATATACCAAAGTGGGGAATGGCTGGGTCCTAGTGTATGTGCATATTCAACCATACTCAATATGAACACGTTGTTTTCCAGAGCAATTCTACCAGTTTACCCTCCCATGAATCAGAGTATGTTCCACCCACTTCACATCACCACCAGTGCTGGGTGTTGCCAGCCTTTTTAAATTTAGTCACTTGGATGGAGATGAAGGGGTGTCTCATTTTGGATATAATTTGCATTCCCCTTTGATTACGTGTGAGGTTACATATCTTTCATATGTTTATTAGCTTTTCAATTTCCTCCATCATAAATTGCCTGTTCATATCCTTTGCTCATTTTTCTGTTGGGCAGCTTGTGTGTTTCATATTTCTTTGCAATAGTGCTTTGTGTACCCT
Organism: Manis javanica; assembly: GCF_040802235.1. NCBI lineage: Eukaryota > Metazoa > Chordata > Mammalia > Pholidota > Manidae > Manis > Manis javanica. The sequence goes on along the minus strand of NC_133159.1, from coordinate 125,680,529 downwards.
GAATATAATCCTTCGTCTGTTACATTGCCAATATCTCTGGTTTGGATTTTCTTTTCATTTTCTCTTTTGTCATTAGAATTCTTTAATTTTTAACATAAGTGCTTGAATATATTAGCCTTTCTGTTAGGATTTGCTCTTTCATGTCATATTTAGGAAGTCATTATTTACTACAATGTGTGTATACATCAAGTCTTGTTTTTCACATTGATATCCTTGATCTACCTGGAGTATATTGTTTTAGGATGGTGTGAAATAGGGATCTAACTTGACTTTTTCCATATGGATAGCCATGTGATTGTTTATAAGGAGACTGCAATTTAAAAAATATATATATATATACACACATTTTTTTAAGTAGGAAAAGATCACCTCCACCCAAACGCAACCTTAGTATTATGAGAACTTAGTATATAAAAAGGGAATGATCACAATTAAAATGAAAGAAATCATTTATTCACTAAATACATTGACCTTTTGAGCAAAAAAAGATACTGTTTAGCTACTAGAATCACATTATGCACCAAAATAAATTCCAGAGGGAGTTAAATACAGAAGATGAATCCGTTAAAAGACCAGGAGACTGTATTAATGCATATTTATGACTCTTTTGATGTGATGGAGTAGGAAATAGCAATAAAAAGGATTTAAAAATACCCAGGAATAAATATAATAATACATGTAGGAGCTCTTTATGAAGAAAAATTGAAAATGCTACTGGGAAACATAAAAGGAACCATCATGGAGAAACATACCCTTGTTTAGAAAGGAGATATAATGTAGTATATAAAAATTGTTTTGCCTGAAATTAATCTATACATTTAATACTATTCCACTAAAAATGATTTTTAACCAGTCAAGCTGACTTTAAAGTTTATATTGCAAAATAAATAGGAATAACCAAAAGATTCCTGACCAAAGATGAGTGATAAGGGGGAACTTATGTCTGTTGCATATTAAAATATTACTTTATTTTATTACAAATTATTACAAAATAATTACACATTACATAGGTTTGTAATTCTGGAGATTATTCTTGGCAAACAGCTGAAGGATGGGGTCCTGGAAGACCCCACTGGAAGAGGTCCTGAGTTTCTTCAGAGTTCCAGGTGGTGACTGAGAACTGAAACCAAGTTTTTATCTTTCTTTTTTTTTTTTTTGAGAGGGCATCACTCATATTTATTGATCAAATGGTTGTTAACAACAATAAAATTCTGTATAGGGGACTCAATGCTCAATGCACCATCATTAATCCACCCCAAGCCTAATTCTCATCAGTCTCCAATCATCTGAAGCATAGCGAACAAGTTCTTACATGGTGAACAGAGCCTTACATAGTGAATAAGTTCTTACATGGTGAACAGTACAAGGGAAGTCATCACAGAAACTTTCGGTTTTGATCACACATTATGAACTATAAACAATCAGGTCAAATATGAATATTCGTTTGATTTTTATACTTGATTTATATGTGAATCCCACATTTCTCCCTTATGATTATTATTATTATTTATTTATTTTTTAAATAAAATCCTGAAGTGGTAGGTAGATGCAAGATAAAGGAAGAAAACATAGTTCAGTGTTGTAAGAGAGCAAATGTAGATGATCAGGTGTGTGCCTGTAGACTAAGTGTTAATCCAAGTTAGACAAGGGCAATAAGACATCCACGGATGCAGAAATTTCTCTCAAAACAGGGGTGTGAGGTTCTCCTCTGTTGATCCCCAATTTCTCAACTTCTGGCCCCCCTGCGACTGTGCCTGTCTTAGGTTGTTCCTCCCTTGAGGAATCTCACCCGTCTCTGGCTAATCAGTCATCTTCCGGGTCCATACAGGAAAATGTAAAGTTGGTAAGTGAGAGAGAAGCCATATTGTTTGCAAAGGTTAGCTTTTTACTTCTTTGCAGATTTATGCCCTGTGGCTTTTATGCCCAGCAATTGTCTTGAGGTATCTTTACCACTTGGAAGAATTGTGATACTCGGTAAATTCGATATGAGGCACAAATTCTGTTTAAGGGTTGTAATTAGGAAAGAAGAAGAAAAGCTATGGAAGTAGCAGACAGAAGAAAACATGGGAAGATTGATTTCTTTGACATATTTTCTTGTAGAGACTTAAGCATGTATAGGTTTTAAACAACTAATTAAATTGCATACACACATTAACATAATAGGAATACAGTTACATAACCAAAGCAGAACTATAATTACCAGCCATCTCCAGTGAAACCAAGAAAAACAGTTAGGCACCCTAGGCATTTGTGAAAATTTATCTATGATATGATGGATATTGTCCAACTGAACTTGAACAGTCTGAGAGAAATCAGACAAATTAAAACAACCCATTCCTGGGAACTGTTCACATCCCATATGTTCTTTTAACAGTAGATAGTCTATAAGATTTTGGAGCGCTACAACTTGCACTTCTCCTAATTCTTGGTTGAGTTCCAACAGTATAGATCCAGTCAAATTTGTTGTTTTACTGTATGCACAGGCCAGCTTAAATATCTCCTTCTTCATTCCCATGGCAAGTCCAGGAACTGGTGGGATGAATGCAGCTACAACTGTAGCAGCGCCTGGATCTTTGTTGAGGTTTTTTGATGATCATCTTCTAGTATCACTCTTCCAGAGAGTGCTGATGTTGGAAGTTCTTCTTCATATCGTATCATAGTTCATTTCCTTCGTAGCCAAATTAGGCTTTGATCCTCTGTATAAACACAAACAGACCCTTTGCCCACACTTTGATATGCCCTTTATACCATTGTGTAGAACTCATTGGAGGTCAACACACATGAACTGCTTTTTTTTTAAGAGAAGGGAATAGTATCAGAAAAATGTACCTCCATAGCCGATCATCTGACACCCTTTAAGTGATCAAAATTAAGGACATTTAAAGTATGCATTAATCGTTGATTTACAGTTAGATTTATCCAATCAGGGAGTAATCCCCGTTTTCTTTCTTTCTTTTTTTTTGTTATCATTAATCTACACTTACATGAAGAACACTATGTCTACTAGGCTCTCCCCTATACCAGGTCCCCCCCACAAACCCCTCTACAGTCACCGTCCATCAGCATAGCAAAATGCGGCAGAATCACCACTTGTCCTCTCTGTGCTGTACAGCTCTCCCCTTTCTCAGACCCCCCACATTATGCATGCTAATCTTAATACCCCCCCTTTTTCTCCCCCCCCCTTATCTCTCACTACCCACCCATCCTCCCCAGTCCCTTTCCCTTTGGTACCTTTTAGTCCATTCTTGGGATCTGTGATTCAGCTGCTGTTTTGTTCGTTCAGTTTTTCCTTTGTTCTTATACTCCACAGATGCGTGAAATCATTTGGTATTTCTCTTTCTCTGCTTGCCTTATTTCACTGAGCATAATACCCTACAGCTCCATCCATGTTGCTGCAAATGGTAGGATTTGCCCTCTTCTTATGGCTGAGTAATATTCCATTGTGTATATGTTCCATATCTTCTTTATCCATTCATCTACCAATGGACATTTAGGTTGCTTACAATTCTTGGCTATTGTAGATAGTGCAGCGATAAACAAAGGGGTGCATCTGTCTTTCTCAAACTTGATTGCTGCATTCTTAGGGTAAATTCCTTCGAGTGGAATTCCTGGGTCAAATGGTAAGTCTGTTTTGAGCATTTTGAGGAACCTACATACTGCTTTCCACAATGGTTGAACTAATTTACATTCCCTCCAGCAGTGTAGGAGGGTTCCCCTTTCTCCACAGCCTCGCCAACATTTGTTGTTGTTTGTCTTTTGGATGGTAGCCATCCTTACTGGTGTGATGTGATACCTCATTGTAGTTTTAATTTGCATTTCTCTGATAATTAGCGATGTAGAACATCTTTTCATGTGTCTGTTGGCCATCTGTATTTCTTTTTTGGATAACTGTCTGTTCAGTTCCTCTGCCCATTTCTTAATTGGATTATTTGTTTTTTGTTTGTTGAGGCGTGTGAGCTCCTTATATATTTTGGATGTCAAGCCTTTATCAGATCTGTCATTTTCAAATATATTCTCCCATACTGTAGGGTTCCTTTTTGTTCTATTGATGGTGTCTTTTGCTGTACAGAAGCTTTGCAGCTTAACATAGTCCCACTTGTTCGTATTTGCTGTTGGTTTCCTTGCCCGAGGAGATATGTTCAAGAAGAGGTCACTCATGTTTATGTCTAAGAGGATTTTGCCTATGATTTTTTTCCAAGAGTTTAATGGTTTCATGACTTACATTCAGGTCTTTGATCCATTTTGAGTTTACTTTTGTATATGGGGTTAGACAATGGTCCAGTTTCATTCTCCTACATGTAGCTGTCCAGTTTTGCCATCACCATCTGTTGAAGAGACTGTCATTTTGCCATTGTATGTCCATGGCTCCTTTATCAAATATTAATTGACCATGTATGTTTGGGTTAATGTCTGGAGTCTCTAGTCTGTTCCACCTGTCTGTGGCTCTGTTCTTGTGCCAGTACCAAATTGTCTTGATTACTATGGCTTTATAGTACAGCTTGAAGTTTGTGAGTGAGATCCCCCCTACTTTATTCTTCTTTCTCAGGATTGCTTTGGCTATTCGGGGTGTTCATATGTATTTTTGAATTATTTGTTCCAGTTCATTGAAGAATGGTGCTGGTAATTTGATAGGAATTGCATCAAATCTGTATATTGCTTTGAGCAGGATGGCCATTTTGACAATATTAATTCTTCCTAGCCATGAGCACGGGATGTTTCCATTTGCTAGTGTCCCCTTTAATTTCTCTTAAGAGTGAATTGTCGTTTTCAGAGTATAGGTCTTTCACTTCTTTGGTTAGGTTTATTCCTGGGTATTTTATTCTTTTTGATGCAATTGTGAATGGAATTGTTTTCCTGATTTCTCTTTCTATTGGTTTGTTGTTAGTGTATATTAAAGCTACAGAGTTCTGTGTGTTAATTTTGTATCCTGCAACTTTGCTGTATTCTGATATCAGTTCTAGTAGTTTTCGGGTGGTGTCTTTAGGGTTTTTTATGTACAGTATCATGTCATCTGCAAATAGTGACAGTTTAACTTCTTCTTTACCAATCTGGATTCCTTGTATTTCTTTGTTTTGTCTGATTGCCATGGCTAGGACCTCCAGTACTATGATAAATAGCAGTGGGGAGAGTGGGCATCCCTGTCTAGTTCCCGATATCAGAGGAAAACCTCGCACCTTCTTGCTGTTCAGTATAGTGGTTGACTGTGGGTTTATGATATATGGCATTTATTATGTTGAGGTACTTGCCTTCTATTCCCATTTTGCTGAGAGTTTTTAGCATGAATGGATGTTGAGCTTTGTCAAATGCTTTTTCAGCATCTATGGAGATTATCATGTGGTTTTTGTCCTTCTTTCTGTTTATGTGGTGGATGATGATGATAGATTTTTGAATGTTGTACAATCCTTGCATCCCTGGGATGAATCTCACTTGGTCATGGTGTATGATCCTTTTGATGTATTTTTTAATTCGGTTTGCTAATATTTTGTTGAGTATTTTTGCATCTACGTTCATCAGGGATATTGGTCTGTAGTTTTCTTTTTTGGTGGGGTCTTTCCCTGGTTTTGGTATTAAGGTGATATTGGCTTCATAGAATGAGTTTGGGAGTATTCCCTCCTCTTCTATTTTTTGGAAAACTTTAAGAGAATGAGTATTATGTCTTCCCTGTATGTCTGGTAAAATTCCGAGGTAAATCCATCTGGCCCGGGGGGTTTGTACTTTGGTAGTTTTTTGATTACCATTTCAATTTCGTTGCTGGCAATTGGTCTGTTTAGATTTTCTGTTTCTTTCTGGGTCAGTCTTGGAAGGTTGTATTTTTCTAGGAAGTTGTCCATTTCTCCTAGGTTTCCCAGCTTGTTAGCATATAGGTTTTCATAGTACTCTCTAATAAATCTTTGTATTTCTGTGGGGTCCGTCATGATTTCTCCTTCCTCATTTCTGATTCTGTTGATTTGTGTTGACTCTCTTTTCCTCTTAATAAGTCTGGCTAGAGGCTTATCTAATTTGTTTATTTTCTCGAAGAACCAGCTGTTGGTTCCATTGATTTTCGCTATTGTTTTATTCTTCTCAATTTTATTTCTTCTCTGATCTTTATTATGTCCCTCCTTCTGCTGACCTTAGGCCTCATTTGTTCTTATTTTTCCAATTTCAATAATTGTGATATTAGACCATTCATTTGGGATTGTTCTTCATTCTTTAAATATACCTGGATTGCTATATACTTTCCTCTTAAGACTGCTTTTGCTGTATCCCACAGTAGTTGGGGCTTAGTGTTGTTGTTCTTGTCATTTGTTTCCATAAATTGGTGGATCTCCATTTTGATTTGGTCATTGATCCATTGATTATTTAGGAGTGTGTTGTTAAGCCTCCATGTGTTTGTGAGCCTTTTTGCTTCCTTTGTACAGTTTATTTCTAGTTTTATGCCTTTGTGGTCTGAAAAGTTGGTTGGTAGGATTTCAATCTTTTGGAATTTACTGAGGCTCTTTTTGTGGCCTAGTATGTGGTCTATTCTGGAGAATGTTCCATGTGCACTTGAGAAGAATGTGTATCCTGTTGCTTTTGGATGTAGAGTTCTATAGATGTCTATTAGGTCCATCTGTTCTAGTGTGTTGTTCAGTGCCTCTGTGTCCTTACTTACTTTCTGTCTGGTGGATCTGTCCTTTGGAGTGAGTGGTGTGTTGAAGTCTCCCAGAATGAATGCATTGCATTCTATTTCCTCCTTTAGTTCTGTTAGTATTTGTTTCAGATATGTTGGTGCTCCTGTATTGGGTGCATATATATTTATAATGGTTATATCCTCTTGTTGGGCTGAGCCTTTTATCATTATGTAATGTCCTTCTTTATCTTTTGTTACTCTCTTTATTTTGAAGTCTGTTTTGTCTCATACTAGTATTGCAACACCTGCTTTCTTCTCTCTGTCCTTTGTATGAAATATCTTTTTCCATCCCTAGACTTTAAGTCTGTGCATTTCTTTGGGTTTGAGGTGAGTCTCTTGTAAGCAGCATATGGATGGATCTTGCTTTTTTATCCATTGTATTACTCTGTGTCTTTTGATTGGTGCATTCAGTCCATTTGCATTTAGGGTGATTATTGAAAGATATATACTTATTGCCATTGCAGGCTTTAAGTTTGTGGTTACCAAAGGTCCAGGGTTAGCTTCTTTACTCTCTTAGTGTCTAACTTAACTCACTTGTTGAGCTATTATAAACATGGTCTGATGATTCTTTATTTCTCTCCCTTCTTATTCCTCCTTCTCCCTTCTTCATATGTTGGGTGTTTTGTTCTGTGCTCTTTTTAGGAGTGCTCTCATCTAGAGAACTCTTTGTAGGATGCCCTGTAGAGGTGGTTTGTGGGAGGCAAATTCCGTCAACTTTTGCTTGTCTGGGAATTGTTTAATCCCTCCTTCATATTTAAATGTTAATCATGCTGGATACTGTAGTCTTGGTTAGAGGCCCTTCTGTTTCATTGCATTAAATATATCATGCCATTCTCTTCTGGCCTGTAGGGATTCTGTTGAGAAGTCCGATGATAGCCTGATGGGTTTTCCTTTGTAGGTGACCTTTCTTTTCTCTCTGGCTGCCTTTAATACTTTGTCCTTGTCTTTGATCTTTGCCATTTTAATTATTATGTGTCTTGGTGTTGCTGTCCTTGAGTCCCTTGTCATGGAAGTTCTGTGTACCTCTGGTCTGAGAGGCTATTTCCTCCCCTAGTTTGCGGAAGTTTTCAGCAATTATTTCTTCAAAGACACTTTCTATCCCTTTTTCTCTCTCTTCTTCTTCTGGTACCCCTATAATGCGGATATTGTCCCTTTTCGATTGGTCACTCAGCTCTCTTAGAATTCTTTCATTCCTGGAGATCCTTTTATCTCTCTCTGCATCAGCTTCTCTGCATTCCTGTTCTCTGTTTTCTAGTCCATTAATGATCTCTTACATCTCGTCCATTCTGTTTTGAAGTCCTTCCAGAGCTTGTTTTATTTCTGTATTCTCCTTCCTTAGTTCTTGCATATTTCTCTGCAAGTCCATCAGCATGGTTATGACTTTTGTTTTGAATTCTTTTTCAGAAAGACTGGTTAAATCTATCTCCCCAGGTTCCATCTCAGTTGAAGATATAGCAGATGCCGAAGCTGTCTGGGTTAGTTTTGTCTGGATCAGTTTTTTTTTTTTTGCCTTTTTATGTTGATATCTGCTATTGACTGTCAGCTGGGAGAGCCAAACTTTCCACTTGCTACTGGCCTTTCTTTACTGGGGCAACTGCGACCCCTAGTGGCTTGTGTTGGGCAATTGCATGTAGAGTGGGTCTTTGTGCCTTGCCCCGCCGGCCCGTATGGAGGAAGCTCACTTGCTTAGGGCGTGGCCAGCCTCAGGCTGCTTCTCTGCTAAGGCCATGCCCTGGAGGGGTAATGGACGGGGGGCTGTTTGGCTGTTTACCTCCATGAGGGGTCTCAGAGCTATTGCCCAGGGGGTTAGCGTGCCCGGGTTTCCTTGGAATTTCCAGCTGCTGGACTGTGACCTGGGTTGTTTCGGTCCAACTGTTGCATCCCTGTCCCTTTAAGAGTTTCAAAAATCATTCACTTTTCTTTGTCACAGGGGCATCAGCTTCGGGACTCACTCAGAGGTCTTCCTGCCCTGTTTCCCTAGTTTCCAGCCCTCCATGCATGCACACTGTATCTGCGCTCTGGTGCGGATGGCTGGGGCTGGGTGTTTAGCAGTCCTGTGCTCCCTCTCCCTCCCCGCTCTGACTCGTCTCCTCCCACTGGGGGCTGGGGTGAGAGGCGCTCGGGTCCTGCCAGGCCGGGGCTTGTATCTTACCCCTTTCACCAGGCGCTGGGCTCTCGCACGTGTGGATGTAGTCTGGCTGTTGTCCTGTGTCTTCTGGTCTCTCTTTTAGGATTAGTTGTATTTGTTGTATTTTCCAAAATATACATGTTTCTGGGAGGAGATTCCCACTGTCCTACTCACACCGCCAACTTGGCTCCGCCTCCTATACATTCTTATTTGAAAAAGTTCATATTCATTGAACATTTGGTGAGCAGAGGGATCTGGAATGTGGAACATAAAATAATCTTTGAAAACTTCAGTGAGTATAGCCACTATTAGCACTTTGTTATTTCTTCTTAACTGTGTTATTCATATAAATGTTAAAATAATTGTACTTATTTTGTATATAAAACTTTATATTCTACTTTTTTTACTTGATGTAAACATCATGAACATTTTCTATATCACTACATAACCTTTCTTTTTGTTATTGTGGTAAAATATGCATGTACTCTATAATCCCTTAATCATGGTTTTAAAGAACATTTAACTATTTCATTACAATTGTATGTTTAGGTTGTTTCCAACTTTTTAGTCTTTTAAAATACAATTATAATAGCATCCTTTAACACAAAGGTTTCCCCCCAATTTTGGGGTTATTTCCCAGAAATGGAATTAATCAAGTATTTAATTGCATGGTTATTTGTGTCCATATGCCTGCCTAGAATGTTTTTTCTATGCTAATTCCACCTGTGCTGCATAACCTATTTCATACTATATCTCACAGATGAAGCAGTGTAAACTGCTGGCCTCTCCCTCTACTGACCATGTGTACCCAAAATTGTGTACCCAAAATTGTGTATAAACTCCTGCCTTTCCAATTGTGTCACCTCCTTGAAGGATATCCCAGGTCACATGCCTGATTTATGTCCTCCGTCATACTTAAATGGCTAATAAATACTCATCGACTTAATGGGTCTACTTCACCTCTTTGCTTTTCTTCAAAGGAAAACCCAGTTACAAGGTGCCATCACTTCTATCACTCTTTGAGGGGAAGGACACCAGTTTTTCGTAGGAACAGAAGAATCACAGATTTATCGTGTCAACTTCACAGATTTCAAAGAGACTCTCATTGCAACTTGTCGCTTTGAAGCTTTCCGGGACATTGTCTTTCCATTGTAAGTAGAAGAGGAAAATATGTTTGCCCCTAAAAACAATAAAAAATGAACATCTGATGCAGTGTGCAAGGAAACCTCATTTTATTAATGTATTTTCAATATCTATTAGGATAATTATGGTTTTTCTCCTTAAATTTTCTATTAGAGTCAATTATTTTAATATTTGTTATTTAATATCATAGTATATAACACTTATATTTGATTATCATTGTTATTTAATTTTTATTAACAAAGATTATTTCCATTGCTTTCACCATGCAGATACATTAGTTTTCACAATTCTAATTTGGGCTTCTTTGGAATGTTGGGTTTTCTAACAAATCCATCATGGAAAATTTAAATAGATGGCAAAACATTTCTGTTGTCCCACTGCTGTCTGAAAAAAGCTTACTGGCCACCTTTTCTCAAACTTATTTCAAACCCTTTATTTATGTCTCTTGGGTCTTTCAGGTATGGGATTCTTAATGGTAGTGGGTAAAAGAGGTCTTCTGGATCTAGTTGCTGTAATTTTTAGTCAGTCCCACAGCAAACAACTGAAACAAACAACCACCAGCAGTTTTGATATCAAAAAGAGCTTCAGTCATAGTTTGCCACTCTCTGATATTGAAACACATTATAAAACTCAAAATCATTTTTTTATAGGTAGAAAGACTCCTTTGAAAACTCCATCTTTAAGATCATGAAATGTACTTTTGGTTCCCTGAGTCGTGATTAGATTCTTGTAAATATTTCTAATAGTGAAAATGGCTGGTGGTGAACCTTTTTTGAAAATTGATCGGTCATTTCCTTTCTGTCTTATTTTTTTCCTCCTTTTCTAAGGAGATTGGTGCAATCAATCTGTAAAATTATTTGATCCTGGTGCCTGTTATGAGTAGACTTTTAACTATCTTTTCAATTCTTAAAATAGTCATTGAGCTCTTCAGGTTTTGTAACTCTTCTTTTTCTTTCCTTTTTTTTTTTGAAAACAGCTTTATTGTAATATAATCTAGATACCATAAAGTTCACCCATTTAGAGTATACAATACACTGTTTCTTGGCATATTTACAGAGTTGTGTAATCTAATCAGCACAGTCTAATTTTAGGGCATCTTACTACCCTAAATGAAACGTACTAACAGTCACTACCCCTTCCCCCCTTGTATTCTCCTCCTTCTACACGACTGAGTTGTGGAGAACCCTGGGCTAAGAGGAAGAACATGGAGTAAATGAGTATCATGTACACAACTGTATTCTTCCTTTACTTCTAATTTAGCTGTGTTAATGTACTTTGTTTTCAACTGCTATTACATTGTGTACCAAAGCATTCATATATTGGAAAAAAATATGTATGAACAGATGCAGCTTCCGCAATATTCTGCTATCATTTGTCTATTTACCAATTGCACATAAGCTAATATTTATTACAGAACATCCATTGTAGCAAAAGAAACTGAACATCTTTTTCCATGCTATTTTCAACCTATTAGCATTGCTTAGTTTTAGATAAGTCTTGGTCTTTTAATAGAATCTAACCCATTCATACTTATTACTACCTAATAAGCTTATAGATGTTTCCTATTTAATATGTTTCTTTTTTTCATTTTTCCTTTTCTTATCTTTTAATGCAGTGATCTTTTTTTTTATCCAGTCTTTCCTTTCTCTAATGCCCATGATTTGGAATCTCTTCACTTTATGTTTATTCATTTGGTGATTGCCCCTGAATTTTAATATCATATTTAAACATTTTTCTGGCAAAGGCTACGGTTAACCAATATTTGTATCAGATTTTCCAAAGAAGCAAGAGTCTCAGTATATTTCACATCCCTCTTTACTTTCTCTCATCATCTCCCATGCTAACATTATTTGGAATTATAGATCCAGATTATATTATTATTGCTTTTTTAAAATTAATTACTATGACTTCTGTTTTTTGCTTTTATCACTGGTTTTTCCTTTCACACATCTCCCTCTTTTTTTTTTTTCATTTGTGTTGGGGACCACCTTTGTCTTCTCACATGTTTGTAGGCAGAATGGGAAAGCACCTTCCCCCATGTCTGAACGCAGCATGGGAAAGCACCTGCTTGAGAACAACCGGTGCAGTCCTTGGAAGTTATCTGTCCACAAAAACATATCTTGTCCTTGAAGACGAGCCAAGACTCCTCACTCTGAAAATAGGGAGACCTTGAAGATGTGTGGAAACACCGCCCCTGCTTCTGGCTATGCCCTTCCCCCACTTGCCGATGTGGTGGGAATGGAGAACAAAGAACATTCTGTTTAAGCATTCCATGAGCAACTAATTGGAACCCTGCTGAGCCTACCTTTGCCTGGCTACCGCTGATGTCAATACTGTTCTTGACTGTCTATTGGATAATGCTATGTCCTGGAATCATGTAACCCCACTGCATTATATAAACCCTGGACCTTCAATAAAGTTTTGCTGGCAACGCACGGGAGCGTCAGCCCTCCCAGCTCTTTCCGTCTTTCTTTCTTTTCTTCTTCCCCCTTCCGCACTTCAGGACCTGCTCGACTAGGCACGGCTGGACCGCGTCAAGTGATGCCCGAACAGGGACCTGAAGAAGAGGGAGAAGGTGAGGGCCACCACGTCGAGAAGAGAAAGCCTTGGCCAAGGTAACCGGAGAAGACGCATGAAAGAGGCGCGCACGCAACGTGGATGTGATAAGTGATTTTTCTGGGAGTCCAATATGGGACAGGCAAAAAGCAAACAGCTTTATGTCTGTGGGTTGAAGAAATTATTGGCTGTTAGGGGAATTAAAGTAGGGAAGCCCCAACTAGAAAGATTTTTAGACTTTATTAAGGAAGTCTGCCCGTGGTTTCCAGAAGACGGGACAGTAGACATAGATTTATGGAATAAAGTAGGAGAGGAATTACAAACTTATTATTCTACCCATGGTCCAAAAAAGGTTCCGGTGGACACATTTGGCCTGTGGACCTTAATTAGAGACTCTTACATGTCTTAAGGCAAATTAATGCGGTTCTTAAACCTATGGGACCTTTACTACAAGGCCTCCCTTTTTCCGGCTATGATTCCAAAAGACTGGAATATGGCTATCATTGACCTTAAAGATTGCTTTTTCACCTTGCTCTCCATTCAAAGCAGTCCTCTTAGGCCTGCGTTACTTCCTCCTGTGTAATGTAAATAGAGCCTGTGATTAAGCTGAACCCTCAGATCAACATGTAAATAGCTCTATTCTATTAACAGCTTTCCTTAGAGGCAGTCATCCTAGAGCTAAGCATTTCCTCCTCAACAGCCCCAGGGAAGCCAAACAAGCTTGTGACTCAGATCAGGGCTCTAGTAGGGAAAAGTCACACAGTCCCTGCATTTATCAGACAGGCAGGGGCCTCTTGAGGAATGACTATAGCTCAGGCAGAAAAAACTAGGAAAACTAACTGAGAGCAATTCGATCCCTAAACTCTAAAAAGAAGTATGCAATAGAACGTTATGCAGCTAAATATATTTTGCCACAAGGGAAGAAAATAGTCAAAAGTTCCATGAACTACTACAATATGGAGCTAGTTTTCTAAATTCTTTTAGTGAACATCTATTCTACCTATTAAGTTCATCATTATCTTTGAGAATTGAGAAGTCTTAAAGTAAACTCCCTGAGATAGAAGAAATTTTTCTGCAATACAGCCTGGCTTTAAATGACTGGAGCTAGAATTGTACTTGCATTTCACTTCCAGCCCCCTGGACACACACAGTCCCCATCAGTTCAGAGCCTTCATCGGCCCTGTTAGTCTGGGGCCGTCTAAACCTTAACCCAGTTATGTAAACTGCTTGCCCTTAGAGTGTATTCTTGAAAACTGAAGTACTTTTAATCAAATAAACTAAGAAGAAAGAAGACCATTGAATATTAGAAACTCATCAATTCTTTATGTCAGTTTGTCTGTGTATATGTATTTATATGAAAAGTGTTGCTAACCGTAGTCATTATGTCTCGGTGTGTATGTTTGTGTGTCTAAGTGTGTAACAAAAAATATTTTCTACCTCCAGAAGGTATTATTAAAATTGATTTAAAAACAAGCACTTGTGAAAATTGGGCATTCTAAAACTTCCAGAAAATCTAATAAAAAATATTATGCATTAATGCTAATATAAGCTTAACTGATATGGACATGTCCTTATAGTTATTTCCAAGAATGTGCTGTTTCAATTTCTCAAAATACCCAAAATCAATGAGATGATATCCCTCATGTTGTCAATAAGTTTTTACAAATGCCTAAGCTATCTAACTAGTTTTCTTAATTTCATTAGATATAACTAGTAATTGTAAGTCTGCCTTTGTTATGTATCTGTATTCCTATTCTGTTAATGTGTGTATGCAATTTAACTAGTAGTTTGTCAAAACCTATATATATATATATATATATATATATATATATATATATATATATATATATATATATATATATATATATATATATTCAAGTTATGTTTGTCTTTCGACATGTTCGATCTCAGCCATGTAATGCATATTTCCCACAAAACTGGGATACCATATAATCCACAAGGCCAAGGAATTGTGGAACATGCCCATGGCACCCTTAAAGCTCAATTGGAAAAAACAAAAAAGGGGGGGTTATATCCCCAGTCACCACAGAACCATTTAAATCATATCTTATTTGCAGCTAAAACTGCATCTGATATATTAAATTAGATAAAAGACATGTGCAAAGAACCCCTGAATAGTCTCTGGCATGCTGTCACACCTCTCTTAACCCTAAGCATTTTATGTCTTCTGTTGCTGTTACTAGGGCCTTGTGTCCCTCACAGCATGTAGAAACTCATCCAACAAGCCTTGAGACCTGTGTTATTTGAAATTGCAGATGGCCTCCCCCCACTTGAAAATAATAAGTTCTAAAGTCAAGTATGGTAGCCAATGACGGGTAAGATATGGTTGAATTGTAAATACCATCCTAAGACAGGGAGTGGTCGACAGAGGACTATAGCCCCATGATGGGTAAGGATTTACTTCAACCATACAACCTAAGACAGGCACATACCTTGACCCAGTCTGAGTTAGGCTGGTTGTTTTATTAAAGAAAAAAGGGAGAGATGTTGGGGACCGCCTTTGTCTTCTCACATGTTTGTAGGCAGAATGGGAAAGCACCTTCCCCCATGTCTGAACGCAGCATGGGAAAGCACCTGCTTGAGAACAACCAGTGCAGTTCTTGGAAGTTATCTGTCCACAAAAACATATCTTGTCCTCAAAGACAAGCCAAGACTCCTCACTCTGAAAATAGGGAGACCTTGAAGATGTGTGGAAACACCGCCCCTGCTTCTGGCTATGCCCTTCCCCCACTTGCCGATGTGGTGGGGATGAGGAACAAAGAACATTCTGTTTACACATTCCATGAGCAACTAACTGGAACCCTGCTGAGCCTACCTTTGCCTGGCTACCGCTGACATCAATACTGTGCTTGATTGTCTATTGGATAATGCTATGTCCTGGAATCATGTAACCCCACTGCATTATATAAACCCTGGACCTTCAGTGAAGTTTTGCTGGCGATGCACGGGAGCATCAGCCCTCCCAGCTCTTTCTGTCTTTCTTTCTTTTCTTCACCCCCCCTTCCGCACTTCAGGACCTGCTTGACTCGGCGCAGCTGGACCGCATCACATTTGTATGTTTGGTAATTCTTTCAGAATCTCTGTATAGGAAATGTAGTCCTTACTTACATGAATGTATCTTTGTTTTACCTCAGACTTGAGTGATGATTTGGCTAGGTTAAAAAGATTTTTAATGAACTTTGTACTGAAATATAATCTACATGCCCAAAGTACATAAATCACAAGGAAACCACCTCAATGAAATATCACACTTATGTGACTATCACCCTGATCAAGCAATAGAATATTTCCATCACCCAAAAACACCCCTCCCAATCACTACCCTCATCCTCTTTCTTAAAGATAATCACTATCCAGACTTCTAGCCCTATGGATTAATTTTACCTGCTTTAGAACTTTATATAAATGGAATAATTCAAATGTACTTTGGAGGTAATTTCTTTTTCTCTATGAAAGGTTTTACTGTTGTTAATGTCATACAGGTCTTCCTATCCTTAGTGATTTTTTGTTTACTTGTTTTTTTAGTTACTGAGAGAAATGTGTTTAAGTCTCAAGTAATGAATGTAGATTTCTCCCTTTATTTCTGTCAGTTTTTGCTACCTATATTCTTAGCTCTGTTATTAGGTGTAGGTACATAGATATTGTATACATATATGGTGGTTGTTATATCTTACAGATGGTATTGACATTTTTAATCTCTGTTAAGTATTCCTCTTTGTCTCTAGTAATCCTCTCTGATTTGAAATCTCCTTTTTATGCTACTAATATATTCATTCTAGCTTTTGTACTCTTTGAATATTACTTTTAAAACATCTTTTAATTTTCAATATATAAATTTGATATTTGGATCTTTATATTTCAAGTGCATCCCTTGAAATATCACATAATTAGTCTTGCCTTTTCTATCCAGTCTAATAATCTCTACTTTTCATTTGAAATGTTTAGTCCATTTATATTTAATGTAGTTTTTGATATGGTTATATTAAATCTTCCATTTTGTTATTTGCCACCTGTTGTCTCATCTTTTCTTTGTTCTTTTATTACTTCTTTCCTGCCACTTTTGTTTTAATCCGAAAAATTATTTTAGCATTCGATTTAAAGTGTTCTACTGACTTAATTGCCATCTTGGCTTTCTAGCTATATATCTTTGCATTAATTTTTTTAGTGGTTGCTCTAAGGATGACAACATATATCTTTAACCTATCACAGTCTGCTTAGAGTTAATGTTGAAACTACTTCAAGTAAAATACAATATAGGAACTTTGCAACAATATAGTTCCCTTAATACCACTGTGATCTTTAGTGCTACTATTTCCATGCATACTGATTTATATTATAAATCTATCAATACAACATTATAATTTTTGATTTAACAGTAATAAACTTTTCAAGAATTTAAGAGAAGAAAAGGAAATAAAAAGATATGCCTTTTGTGCTTACGCACATATTTGAGCATTTCTGATGCTCCTCATTCTTTCTTAAATACCTAAGTTGCCATCTGGTATCATTTCCTTTCAGCCTAAAAAACTTTATTTGGCATTTAAAAAATATATACATCTCTGATGAAAAATTCTCCCAGTTTTTGTCTATCTATAAATACCTTTTTAAAGCTTTCACTTTTGAAGAATAATTATTTTACTGGTTATGGAATTCTTCACTGATACATTTTATTCATTAATTTAAATACATCATTACAATGCCTTTGGCTTCCATAGTTTCTAATAAGCACTCATGATGTATATTCGTATCATTCTCCTCTTTGTACCATGTGGTTTTTCTCATTACAACATCTATTTTCAAGATTTTTATTTCTTTTGTTTTGTTTTCATTGGGTTGACTATGATAAGTCTTGAGGTAGTGTTCTTTGTGTTTATCCTGCTTAGGGTTTGTTAGGAGATTTTAATCTGTAAGCTGATGTTTTCACCAAATTGGAAAGTTTTCAGTTATTATGTATTCACCTTTTCTTTCTCCTGTATTGAGATTCAAGTTACACATGCTGGAAATTTGATTTTGTCCCACAGATCTCTAGGCTGTTCATTTTTCTTCAGTGTTTTTCTGTTTTTGTCATCATGTAATTTCTATTAAATCTACCTTTAAGTTCACAGATTCTTTCACTATCTCCAGTCTGTTGAGCCCATCTAGTAAATTCTTTATTTCAGTTACTGTCCTTTTCACCTATAGAACTTACATATATATGTTATATATTTATGTACATTTTTAGTTTCTAGTTCTTCCATTCATTAATATCAGTTTCCTTTAATACTCTGAGTATATTTTTGATAGTTGCTGTGAAGTCTTTGGCAATTCAATACCTCAGTCTACTTAGACTTAGTTTCTTTTGATTGCCTTTTTCCTGAACCATACTTTCCTATTTCTTTGCATGCTCAATTATTTTTTGTTGAAAACTCAGTATTATAAATACTATGTCATAGTAACTTTGAATTCCATAGTATTCTCTGAGGACCTATGGCCTGAACACAAACTGCCAGCTTGTCTTCCTCATAGCATACAGAGGCTAATGTTTTCATGGCTTTCCATTCTACTATTTTACACTGGTTTTGGGTTTTCCTGTGGGCTTGCGTAATTAGTCACCCAAGGATTTATGTAGAGATGAAGCTCATCATCTCCCTGGTTTCCTTGCTTGTAGGGATTTTGCCCTAATTCCAGGTGTGGTTACAACCTTAGGCTCTGGCTTTTGACACTTTAAGCCTATAAGCTTCAGCTTCCTGCCACTGTGCCAAGCTGAGCACAGTTGATGAATGTATTTAGTTAAAAAGGCAAGAAAGTCTGAGATTGATCACATGTGGGTCTATCTGCAAAAACAGAATCCTAAAAATAAATAAATAAAATTAATGGAATAAAAGAAAATTAGAGTCATTTCTGGTCTCTTCCTCGTTTTTCTTCCTCCTGGAAGAAATTCAGCAGACAGGAATCTGGGCAGTGTTTGGAATCTGAATTTAGGTTCTACTCCTGTTGTTGTCATGCTGCCAGGATTTGACCTTAAAATTCCAGCTGGTTTCCAGCCCTTAACTCTAATTTCTGGCCCGTTTAGCTGGTAAGGCTATGGGTTTCCTGCCACCTTTTTCTACAGACACCATAGCTATGGGAGTTCTGGGCACCTTCAGGGTAGAAAGCACAGTAACAATTGTTAACCCTTTCCAGTTGCAGTTTTACAAGAGCAAACTCTTTATGCTGGATCCCTTAACTATTGGATTAATTATGACTCCTTAACATTTAAAAAAATTGAAGTATAAGTAACATACAATAATATATTCTTAGGTGTTCAGTTCAATGCTTCTGACAATTTTATATACCTGTGTAAGTGATAGAACATTAGTTAATTCTGTCTTCACATAAACTATAACTGGAAATGCATACTTACAAAGAAGATAGTATTTCTTGTATTCCAGTATTAATCCTTTTTCCCTCAAAGGGAAGTACAAATTGGAATAATCTGTAATTTTTTTACATATTGGGATTTTTCATTCTGTTCACAAGTTGTCCTTTAAAAAAAAACCTGATAGACCAATTATTCTGGGATTCTCTTTTTTTGTCCACAATCTCATATTTTCTCATAACTAAGCAAAGTCATATTTTGGATTATCTGCAAACATTAATTCATTTTCGACTTTGAAATTTTAAGTTATCTACTTTAGGAAAAGTTTTGTTTAGGCTCTTTTAAGGTAAATATTCCACAAAGTGTATTTTACCTCAAAAATGTTACTATCCTTCAGTGCACCAAGGCATTGAAAGACTTTCAAACTGACATTTCCTTTTTGAGCAACTTTGTTCCAACTGTTCCCAAAGGGAAAGGACTACAAAAGATGGTCCACACGTGATTCATGGGCATCAAATGCCATTTTATACAAGAAATCTATAAGGCCATTAAGCCTCAAGATAATTTATGTCTAAAAGGCTCCCTTCCCTACATCCTTATGGAACTCAAATGTGTCAAATACGCGTCTAAGAAACACTGTATTTTATGGCTGCATCTCTTATTCTCCCGGGGGCTTGCTTCTTCACAGCGGCACTGCTGAGCTGTTTGCCACCTGTGCCAAGAAAGACATCAGGGTGTGGCACACGCTGTCCAACAGGGAGCTGCTGCGGATCACTGTACCCAACATGACCTGCCATGGCATTGATTTCATGAGAGACGGCAAGAGCATCATTTCGGGTAACGTTGACATACCAAAGTTTGGCTTTGGGCTCTGGCTTGTGGCTTTGGATCTTGTCATTCTCCCCGTATGCTAGTCTCTACATGTGGATAACCTGGAACGGCCTTCCACTGTCTACCTCCTCCTTACTTCCCATCTAGCCTCGCTTTGGGGTTCCCTTCCATCTGGGAGACTTTCTGAGCTAGGAATTACCAAGTCACAATTTCCCTTCTCCCACATTTTTGCATATAACATGTAGCTTCCACTCTAGTAAGGAAATTTACTAATTCAATTACAAAATGGACCGGAGGCCTTGTGTTAGAACCCCTTTTGTTGTTCAAGAGATTAAAAAACCTGACTTAATCTATGTTATGCCTCAAAGGGAATTTATTTTATGCCAAAATATTTTAACTTTAAACATCATTATGTTCAGTCCATATGCAGATTTCCTCAGGGCTCAAAAAGTAAACTCACTTGTTCACATCCATGCAAAGTCAAGTGGATCTTTCAGTACAGCTATTAAATGGTGATACCAGGAACCCATTTCATCCCCATTTTTATTGGCTTTGTTTCCTCTGTGTTGGCTTCACCCTTGGTAATGTCTTCTCCACATAGTGGCCCCAGGAGCTCTTGGCTTATATTATACTTAGAGCTAACAAACCCGCAGGTCAGAATCTTGGAGTCTTCACCTCCTCCTTTTCTTTTACACCCCACATCCATTTGCCCCAGTGGCTCTCCCCTCAGAGCATACCCAAGATTCTGTCACTTCTCATCATCTCCAACCTGTGTCAGCCATGACCATCTCTCTCCCAGACTATTCTCATAGCTTTGCACCAGGTCTCCCTGCTTCTACCCTTATCTATTCTCTCCAGTCTGTTCTCAACACAGAAGTCAGGGATCTCTTTTTAAAACTTAAGTCAGATCAAGCCATTTTGGGGACTCATTTCTAAGTTTCTACAGTTGCCTACATGACCTTCTGTCCTTCCAACCTCCACCTTCTCACCTCAGACTTGGCCTCTTACTGCTCACCCCTCTCTAGTCATATTTCCTTTTCTTTTGCTGTTCCTCAAACATTGTGCATAGGGCCTTTGCTCTAGCTATTTTGTCTGCTTGGAATGTTCTTTCCCCAGTTAGCCAGCCTCATAACTCCCTCCCTCACCCCCTCACTTCCTCAAGTCTTTGCTGGAATGGGATCTACCTTGAGCATCTTATTTAAAAATGCTAAGGTCAAGAGGTGACACTAAAGCCCAGAGAAGGAGCGAGTCACCTAAGGCGTAGGGAATGGGCATTCCAGGCAGAGGGAACAGTAACTACACAGGCCCTGAGGTGGGAAAATTGATTGGCATATTTGAAGAAAAGAAAGAGGACCAGTAGTGTATCTGCAGCTTAGTGGTAAAGCTGGGGTCAGAACTGGAGGACAGTGGTACAGAGGAAGTTGAGGTGGGTAGAGAGAGACTAATAACTGTGGAGGGATAAAGTGTTGGATTTTCACTGTAGATCGGAAAGGCTTCTGAAAGTTTGATCAAGGAGGTAGCATGATTTTAAGAAGTTCACCCTGGCCCCTGCATTGATAATTGGTTGAGGGGAGCAAGAGTCTAAGGCCAGGGAAGAAGCTGTTATAATAATCCAGGAGAGAGATGCTGGTGGCATGGACAAGGGTGGTCCCAGGGGAAGGGTTGAGAAGTGGTCGGATTCAGGATGTCTTTCAACTGTAGAGTTGATGGGACTTGCTGACGCACAGGGTATTGGCTTGGGTTGGACAATGGAATAGAGAAGATTCAAGGATGACTCTGAAGTTCTTGGGTTGAACAACTGGACGATGCCACCATCATTTCACTGAGATGGAGAAGATGGTGGGAGTGGGGGAATGAGCATCAGGTTCAAGGGGAGGGGGAGGGATGGGAAGCCACCATTTATTTGAAGGTGTTAAATTCTATGTCCCAGGTGCAATATCAACTGGCTAGTTGAATTCACAAGTTTTGCAGCCTGTGAGAAAGGTGAGCTGTCTCACTCCTTCCTCCCCACCCCAACTTCTCTCTCCTGGACTGGGGTGCACCTAGAGGCAGGTTCAACTAAGGCAACTCATTTCCCTCAGTTAGGTGTGACCAGTTCGAGGAGTCAGAGGAAAGGGGGTGTGATTTCCTGGTAATTGGGGGATGACAGCCTCTTTCCTCCATCAGTATGACTGCTTCCCAATCCTGAATCTCATTTATGATGTAACAGCCTACGGAAAGAGCATGAATACACTGATCTTTGCCTTTTGTTTCTCCTTCATGCCAGGATGGGACGATGGGAAAATCCGAGCTTTCGCCCCAGAGACAGGCCGGTTGATATATGTCATTAACAATGCCCACAGGATTGGAGTGACGGCCATCGCCACCACCAGCGACTGTAAAAGGGTCATCAGCAGCGGTGGGGAAGGGGAGGTACTACTGTTAAAAGCAGAATGTTTTTCAAATAGCCCTTGACTTAGAGTAATGGCCTTATAGGAGGCCACTTATTTGATTTTTTTAACCTGTACTAGGAGTCAAGCAGGACCAAATTCAGATTTGGATGAAACCCTAAAATACATGATAAACTGAAGTTCTGATAATATAAATATGCATATAAATGTATCTATTCACAGAAAGGACATTTCAGATACAAACATAAAAGCATTCTCCGTGGAATCACTGTTGGCATTTTGCCAGAGTTTTAGAATATTTGCTCTTTTCCTTCAAAGACCACAGTTATATAAATTGTCTTCATCTTATCTTTTAAAGAAGATGCTATTTTTAGAATAAATTCTTCAATCTACCCAGACACTTTGACCATTCATTTAAAATTATTACACTTTCTCAAGACTTCTAAAACATCTTTCACTCACACAGTCATCTCAGGGTTTCTCCTGCCCTTCTCCCCAGCTTTTTTGCTATTTCAAAGCCTTCCCTTTCTCAACATAGGGTATTTTCTTTTCTGCATGCTATCACGGGAATAACTTACCAGGGAGAGAAAGATACAGCATCTTGATGTAGTCTCCAGAAGACTTTGGGCCAATCTGATGAGTGCCTGAGTGTTTGGGATCCAGAGTCATGCTGCCTGGGCCCAAATTTCACTTCTGCCACTTCTCCGCTGTGTGATCTATCTCTGCTCCATTTCCTGCGTGTAAAGTGAAGATAACAATACTCTTATTAATGAGATATTTTACACTCTTTATCTTGTATTAATTCTTCAAAATCTGGTGCACATTTTACCTTCAGAGCCCATGGTCATCAGGACTAGGCACATTCCAGGTGCTCCATAGACATACTCAGCCTCAGACCATCTGCCTGCTCTCTGCCTACCACCACCGTCACTGCTTTACTCCCTTCCTTATCCCTTCGGCCGCGCTGCTGCTGACACCCTCAGCGCCCTTGCTTGCTCTTCCAGTCTTCTGGGACATCTGCCTCGCTGATGCCTCAACTGGGTTTCAGCCAGACCACTGGTGTTCTAGGTGCCTGAGCCCAGGCTGATGAGAGTTACTCAGGAAATCACACATTACCAATTCACTGCCCTTGGCTCCGCACAGCTATCTTTTCAAGAACAATGTCAGCTCCTCTTCCCATTCTCCATGCAGCTATTACAGACTTTTTCTTCCAAAAGACATAGTCTAGAAGGTCTTTGTAAGTGCTAGAGACTAGATTTGCAGCAGGGGTGCACTGCTATGAATGCAGTAGTTGCTGAAATACTCAACTACCTTCATTTTCACTAGCACATGGCCAATGCCAGAGTTTGAAGACCCCGGTCCCAACACCTTGTCCTCTTCCCTCCATGCATGCCCACACCTCCCTGCAATCCCGCTTCTAAAGGGCTAATGCCCAGCACATCTAAAGTTCCGGTCTCGGGCTGTTTGGCTGGTGCCCACACCATAGTAGGAAGAAAATTAGAATATCACTCTTGCTAAAGAGTGAATGTATGCTTCCAAATGCAGTGGGCATTTAAGATGGAAGATTTGTTTTCTTTGGCAATAGTCGCTATCCCATCCCAGGTCAGAAACAGGGAATCATTCGGACACTATAGAAATGAATCTGGCCCAGCTCATTTGAGATAACCTCATGTTTCCTCATCTTCTTTACTAAGAACGTATCTTAGAATGTTTTCCTTCCTTCATTGAAGCTTATTTTGCTCTTACCAGGTATAAAGACATTAGTCTGTTATTACTTATCCTAACACTTAGTTTTAGTCTAGTGTTCACCTCGACTATGGTTCTTTCACATGAAATAATTTTATTTCACAAAAAGCTATTCCTCCTCTTATTTTTTATGTCCAACATATTCGCTATAAGACGGTATATGCATCTGACTAAATTATTATGTTTTCTGGTATAGTTGTGACAGTGTTTATTATAAGACAGATAAATAACTTCCCTTTTATGTATCCTTTTTATTGCCAACTAGGGCATCATATTGTTTGTTGTGGAATTTTGTGTGGCGAGTAGTTGTATTACCTATGGGTTTCCTTTCAGAATAGTAAAGGGGTGTTGGAAAATACTCATTATAGAAAGTGGGTATTGACTGTGACAAGGTTGAGAACTGATGATTCTAAATGATTAAAACTAAGCAGCTGATGTGCAAGTTAAATATGGCTATGGGTACCCAAGAGATTTCCTGATGGCACCAGAAATTTGAGAGCAACGCTCAGCAGAAATGAGTAGACACATTATTTCCCTTGGTTTAGCAGCAGCCCTGGCAGTATGGGTTTTAGTAGCGGGTATCTGATAGATTTCTCAGCCCTCAAAGTAGAAGCAGGGGCAGGACCAGTGGTAGCATTTTCCTGGCTCCACGGATGAATGCTCCTGCCCCACAACTTAGCATTCCTACCCCGCTCAACTGTGATGAGAACAGGGAGCTAAAGAAAACAAGTCCAGCACAGCAGAGGTGAAAAAGCTCTTGGAATCTTTTTATCCCTTCAAAAGTGCCCGTCTGTACTGAGCCTGGGTGTGTGGCTCTCAGGTGAGGGTGTGGCAGATAGGCTGCCAGACCCAGAAGCTGGAGGAGGCTCTGAAGGAGCACAAGTCATCTGTGTCCTGCATTCGGGTGAAGAAGGACAATAAGCAGTGTGTCACCGCCAGCACGGATGGGACCTGCATCATTTGGGACCTTGTGTAGGTTACCTATGATGGGGAGGGCAAAGTGACACAAAATGCATTATTGAACTTGACAGAAGGTTCACACACAAGGTGGGAATCTTATTTAAGGCAACAGTAAAGGGGTGCTCACCGGAAGCTATTTATCTGCATGACTGTGCAGGGTTTACAGATGCTGGCAGAAAGGGTGTCATTTCCAGGAAGAGCAGGACATTAGAAATTTCTGGATGGATGGAAAGTAGCTTTACAGATACCCACAGTGATGCATGATTGAACTTATAGTAATGCAACTCTGAGAATCCCCCAAAAAGGGAGAAGGGAAATAACTTAAATAATGTAGGCAGTTCCTCTGGGCATTCTGCCCAGTCCAGTCAAACCCAGAATGAGCTTGCCATGGGGGACAGGGTAGGAGTGGGGGTGAGGGGTGTGACTTTGCCCTTCTTTCATTGTCGGGGAGCTCTCATGCTGTAAGCGCACTGCCATCCCCATAGAGGGGCTGACCCCAAGGTCACTGGACCAAAGTGTGAACTTTAGTTTTGGAGTAACTCAAAGGATTTTCAATGACAGTGTTTTATTTTATTTTATTTTCTATATGCATGTTTGTTGCTTGATTTTACTTAGTATTAGACCCTATTCCTCCAACCCCTCTCCCTGCCTAGCACCCCTCTACCATTCCTAAGATGCTTCCCCACCGTGATAACTGCATTAGAGACTTGGATATGTATGGAGCTGGGAGAAAAGAGATAGGGATATATAGTTATAGATACAGATATTGTATAAAAATATGAGATGGTCTTGATTGAAGAGAGGAGAATGGAACTAAAGGCAAAGACAGAATACTTTTTATTTAAGGCATTAAAAAAAAACCCCAAACTAAGCAAACCTCTGTCTTCTACCTCCCTGTGTCTCTAACCTTGATGTGCACAGTAATCACCTGGGGAGCTTGTTAAAATGTAGATTTTGATTCAGTAGGTCTAGAGTGGTGCCTGAGATTCCGCATTTCTAACAAGTTCCGAAGTGATGTTCCCGGTGCTGGTCCAAGGGCTGCACTTACAGGTCATGTTCACATTACTCCTGAACTTCCCATTGGGAAAATACATAACGAGAACGGCATGTCTGAACTTATTTCTGTGGATGCTTGTGACCACCTCAAATCTTTAAAGCCTCCCTTTTGTGTAGCAGACATATTTGGTTAATTTGTACCAGAATCTTTTAAAAATGCTCAGCTCAGATACCCTGTGCGAAAACTTCCCTAATGAGAAGAAACTACAGAAGGTGGCTTTTTGCAGCCAGCAGAGCCTGGCCTGTGAGATGGTCACCTATCTCCTATGGAAGGAGGAGCTTGATTTACATATTTCTCAGTACAATAGCTAAAGCAATGTTTCTCAAACTACTGTGCACATGGACTCACGTGGTACTGATTACCATGTAAATGTATGGGCCTCTCCCAGCCTCCTAAACCCAAATCCCTAGAGGTAAAGCCCAATAATATCCACCTTTAAAAAGCCCTTCCCCACCCTTTGATGCTCAGCTTGTAAAGGCATTCACTTCAAAATGGTGGCCTCAGGAATAAAGTACCTGGTATGGAGACGGCAGATTGACCTGAGGTCAGCCTCTGCTACTTCCTTCTCACAGGAACTTGAGGCTTCCCATGGAGTTCTGTGCTTTTTCTTTAAAAAAAGGACCCCACCCAGCATGCTCTGACTGCCCCTGGTAAGGTGCATTGTGAGGACACAGAAATGGAGTGGACAGAGTTAACAGGAAATCTGTTTGGGATAGACAAATCAACCCAAATCCAAGCTTGTACCAAATCTAGTTTGAATAGTAGATGTTTTCTAAGAAAGAGAAAGTTGAGTTTCACAGCTCTTGAGTTTCTTTTTCAGGTGTCTTAGGAGGAATCAGATGATTCTGGCCAACACCTTATTCCAGTGTGTTTGTTACCACCCTGAAGAGTTTCAGATCATCACCAGTGGGACAGACAGAAAGGTTAAGTACTGTCAGCAAGAGTCAAGATCTTTCTGGTACAACAGAAAAGTGAAATATGGTGGCCGAGAGTGCAGGCTCCAGAAACAAGCCATACCAGTACAAAGAAGGAGGCTTTGCCATAGATCCACCATGTGGCTTTGGAAATGCTACATAACCTTTCAGTGCCTTTGCTTCCTCATCTGTAAAATGGAAATGATGATACTGTCAACCTCAGAATTGCCATGATGATTACAGCCATGCTCACGTACTGCTAATAGCAGGGGCCTGAAACACAGTAGGTGCTCAATAAATATCAGTTTTTATTATTAGGAAATTTCTGAGGCTGGAACAGAATTGCTGTGCCCAAGCCAGCTGTCACCTTTACTAAATTCAAATCAAATGACAGTAGAGCTCCTCATTTCTCATTGCTCTAGTTCATCAGTATATCAAGTTTCTTTAGCTGGGGAGTCCATGTCTTTGAGTAAAGATCGGTCCCTCTATTGGGGGAAATATTTCCTCTTGGGGCAAGCAAAAGGCTTCAGGAGAGTCACATGGAGGGGCACAAGGATGCCAGGGTGTTATCCAGCTGTACAGATGAGCCAGATCTTGGTCTAATTGATGGATTTGGGCTCCCCTGATTTGGATTTGAGATGACTTTGAGATCATTGAAGAAGGTGCATATTTATCTTTTCACTAGTTACAGAAAAGGCTGATAAGTGAAAAGTATAAAAATATAGTAGGAAAAATACTAAACGTGCCTCTCCACCTGCTGCCCCCTACAGAATTAGAATTTAAGAGTGGGGCTTTTTTCTGCCTGAGCTTTCCATGTGATTGAGAACTACTGCTCAAAGACACTGTCATAAAAACGCAAGAAATCCTGGTCCGAGCCAGGATTTGCTGACCCAGATGGAATGTTGTGGGAGGGCACGGAGATTGGCTTCCCTTCTAGTCTCTGCAGATTGACCTTCTCAGTTTGTGTCTCATTGGCCCAAACGGGATTAAAAGCCTGCCCACCCGCCAACCCCATGGCGCCCCTGTGGTCTAAATAGGCTTCCTCTTCCAACTGGCGTGGAATGGATATTAGGGAGTTCATCACAGCACCTCTATAAATGTTTTGCTCTATGGTTCAAAAAGCTTCTGCCATATTCTAGGTTTCAGCTCATGAGACTTGAAGCAGCCTGCTTCCTTCTTAATGGCATTTTCACCAGAGTACTCAAACCATACGTCATAAATCTGTCAACCTATTCTGAGGGTTGGGGACAGGACACTGTCCCTGCTGTCACAGAGCTTACATCCTGTGGGGAGTTATTTTGGGTGGGAGGGAACGGGTTGTTCAGTTCACATGTAAATGAATACATAAATGGACTATGAGTAAGAAATGAACAGAATGATAAAGTTGCTGAAAGGCCTAAAAAGAAAATAGACTCGGTTGTACTGTCTGGGTGGAAGGAAGCTGCTTTAGTGAGGATGGTCAGCAATGCCTCCCTAAGGAGGTCAAGTTGAGCTGAGGCCTGAGTGACAAGGACCGAGCCATACTTAGACCTCAGGGAAGACCAGCCCAGGTGGAGGATACCTGGGAAAGCCTGAGGTGCCATAAGGCTGCCCAGAAGAGCGTCACTTTGATCTTTTTGCCAAGAAAGCAGGTGGTCAAGCACCAGCTACTAATGTAGATACGGTTCCTGAGAAACAAGGATTTTGGCGAGCTTTTATACTCTTTTATGCTTTTGCTCTGAAAACAGAACGTTTTCTTGAAGTAATCAAGTGCCAGTCAAAATTATGAAGCAAAAAAGAAAATAGTTTCTTAAATAGCATCCACAATTTCTAGCTAGGTTCTGAATACCGATTCCTGACATAATTAGTGGATCATAGAAAGTTTCCATCAGCATCAAACAAACCTCTCATTTCACAAACAAGGGGGTGAACTGTGAGTTCACACTTATGATTCCTGCTCAAGAACTCTTTGTTTGGAAAGCAATTTTATTTTTGAATAGGTTGTACATTTACAAAGTTCAGAAAGTATAAAAGTAGTATATTCAGAGCAAAATCTTCCTCCCTTGAGCCTGTCTCCCCCCCACCCCCCACCCCTAACCTCCTTCCCTCCCCCAGGAGGGGACCTTACTATCAGTTTGCCTTTAAATCCACCCTGTGGAATATTTTATTGCTTTGAGGCTGAAGAGAAAGGTGGGGATAAGGGTGGGCTGAGGAAGAGGTGGGGGGACCAGTCGCAGTGGGAAGGGGACTTTGGAAGGCTTGGTCTCCAGAACTCTCTGCAGGCTCATTCCCCAAGCTGAAGGAAGGAACCGCTTCCCCTTCCTGCAGGCCTGAAGCCTCCCTCTCCTAGGAACACACACAGGAAACTGGATTCTGTGGTGGTTTCCTTCCTCCTTCAACCGCCTGCCTCAGATTCAATGTGCTTAGTCTAAGCAAAGGCACTTTCTGTCACAATCTGGTTTTAGCAGCCCATCAGCATCTCTGTAAATAGATGCGAATTAAAAACCCAATACTAAAAATATTAAAATGGTTTCTCCACCCCCTCCTTTAGCCTGTTCATAATTTCAGCAGATATATCACCCAGAGTATATTTTTGCTACCTTCTATTTAAAGTAGAACCATCTTGTGTTAGCCTGGGTGTGGATGATTCCACTGAGCTGATTCCTGCCCAATGCTTCTTTCCTGAATTCCAGGTTGCCTACTGGAAAGTATTTGATGGGTCAGTGATCAGAGAGCTGGAAGGTTCCTTGTCTGGGTCAGTCAATGGCATGGATACCACACTGGAAGGAGTGCACTTTGTCACAGGTTAGTTCCTGGCATAAGGACAGAGTCAAACCCAGCTGAATTAAACGGGAACTAGGAACCTGCCAGGCGGAAGGCAGCAGGAAGGGACCAGACCACAAAGGGATCCGAAGGGCAATGTGGTCAGATTCAGGCCTGAAACGCTGCCCTAGGTGTGGCCGCCAAAGCAGAATGCAGAAATCCCATTTCAGTGAGAGGGAATGTTTTCCCATGAGCCTCAGGAGGACAAATAAAAGCCAAGCCTTACATTGCTTGTTTTTTTGTTGTGGGTGTTAATGACCGAACGAAGTTTGACTTTAAATGGTTTGGGCTGTCCAGCGTGCCTTGCTTTGTTATTTCCTACTGAAGCCTTAAATGCTAGGCCTGTAAGTCATTTCCAGGGGGCACTTTCCACACAACATGCCTGTAGGAATACCACCAATATTATTTCCTGCCGGACTCTTTGATTCTTCAGGCCATTAACAAATAAATGCTCCAAATGAATTCATGGCTCACATTTACATTTACCTAAAGCACAATACAAAACCAGACACGATGTGATCCCAATCACATATACAGATGTATACCTGTATACTTAGACTGTAAGGAACTAAACCGAGATGTTACTGGTGGTTACTTCTCTGTGGTGGGATCAAGGGTGATGTCCCCTCTCTGTATTTTTTTCCCCCAATTTTGACTACAATAGACCTGGAATTTTATAATCGAGGAAAAGAGTTATTATAAAGGCAGGTTTTTCTTCCTTTAAGCAGGCACACAGGGAATGTACTGAAACTAATCCAGTGATTTGAGGTCAGGGCTATTTATTCTATTGCTGCAGTGCCACAGAAAACTGTTTGACTTTTTCAGGTGGAAATGACCATCTGGTCAAAGTTTGGGATTATAATGAAGCTGAAGTGACTCACGTCGGGGTGGGACACAGCGGTAACATTACCCGCATCTGGATAAGTCCAGGAAGCCAGTACATTGTTAGTGTAAGTGCCCATGGAGCCATTCTGAGATGGAAGTACCCCTTTGCCTCATAAGCTGCAGGCACATCCCGGGTGCCGGGCACTGCCCACAGTTCTGTTGAAGGCTGAATTTCGATAACCAAGAATGCTCTTTGATTTCTTACCTCTGTTTTTGTTCTTTAGTGAAAATATTTTATCTGTGAGTTTCTCCTTTATGGAATGCATTGCACTCTTGAATTGTATATTAAAATTCAAATGTGTTCAAGGGTAATTTGTCCAGACTGTAATTAAAAGTTTATTATGAATAAATCCCCAGTTGTTGGTTTCCTGTTACACCTCTCTTCTATGACTACAAACCCCACAGCCCTTTCTCAGTATTTTGTCCACAGATATCATTGCTGTCACTCTCTTAAAATAAGAATGGTGAGCTTACCTTCTTTCCAGCATTTCACTGATCAAGCTGCATGGGGCAAGACTTGGGTTTGAATAATGTATCAAAGCATCAGCAGAATTCCTGACACAGCAGAGAGTTAAACATGAATTAGTGTTTTCTCAAAGAAAAGGTGTGCTGTTGAGGAGCTTGGCATGATTATCAAAGATGAAATTTCAGAGATGCTTTTCTGAAGTCCGCCATAAAATTTCCAGTGGTCATGGAAAATCAGAAGGTCATGGAAAGTACCTTGTGCATTCAAACAGGTATCCTTTTCCAGAGAGGGAAAATTTTGGCTTTTTCTAGAAACACTTAAAGTCTCCAATTCACAGTGCAATCTTTCGTTCTAAGCATCTTTAGGCTTTAACAAATGCTTCTTGTTTGCATTAGGTAACCTGCTGCTGCCCTATTTGACATATCAAGGCAGGTATTCAAAATGATGATCACTTATTTATCAAGTAGTCAGTAACATTTCAGAGCATTGATGTAATAATGCAGCCGGCTGATCTCCTTTTTTAGTTAGAAATTTGATGATTAGTTCATTTTGCAAGGCTTTACGGGATTCACCATTAACCTGACGGTTTATAAAGGATAGCGAGTGGAGGCCCCCAGTTAACCCAGGGAATCAGGGGCGGGGCCGGGCCGCGCCGAGGTCACCGAGCAGCTGGCGGCGCTGGTGCGCGCGCTCTGGACCCGCGAATACACGCCTCAACTTTCCGGAGTTCAAGGTAGGCGGCACGCTGCAGACGGCCGCCCTCGCCGCTAGGCGGCGGTCTTGTTCCGGTCCTTCTGGTTTCTCTCCTCGGAAAGTGTGTGCTCCATCACGAAAGGGGTTTTCTTGGGGCCTCCTTTAGATGGCATTTGCCAGTTCATCCTCTGGTTACTGCCTTTGTCTTGAGTTGACTTGTGCAGTCGCTAGTCCATGTTTTCCTTATGACTCTCTCCCAGGTATTTTGAGGGGGGTGAGTAGATTTGAGTGGGTTCAGCATTTTTTTTTTTTTTTTTTTTTTTTTTTTTTTTTTTTGTATCACTAGCATGCATTTTATGACAATAACATGTACAGATTGAGCACCCTAGGGCTCTTTTTTTTTTTTTTTTTTTTGAGAGGGCATCTCTCATATTTATTGATCAAATGGTTGTTAACAACAATAAAATTCAGTATAGGGGGGTCAATGCTCAATGTACAATCATTAATCCATCTCAAGCCTAATTCTCGTCAGTCTCCAATCTTCTGAAGCATAACGAACAAGTTCTTACATGGTGAACGAATTCTTACAGAGTGAATAAATTCTTACATGGTGAACAGTACAAGGGCAGTCATCACAGAAACTTTCGGTTTTGATCATGCAATATGACCTATAAACCATCAGGTCAAATATGAATATTCATTTGATTTTTGTACTTGATTTATATGTTGATCCCACATTTCTCCTATTATTATTATTATTTTTATTTTTAATAAAATGCTGAAGTGGTAGGTAGATGCAAGATAAAGGTAGAAAACATAGTTTAGTGCTGTAAGAAGGCAAATGTAGATGATCAGATGATCAGGTGTGTGCCTATGGACTAAGTATTAATCCAGGCTAGACAAGGGCAGCAAAACATCCACGGATGCAGAAGATTTCTCTCAAAGCAGGGGGGGTGAGGTTCTGAGCCTCACCTCTGTTGATCCCCAAATTCTCACCTGATGGCCCCCCTGCGACTGTGCCTGTCTTAGGTTGTTCCTCCCTTGAGGAATCTTACCCGTCTCTGGCTAACCAGTCATCTTCCGGGGCCATACAGGGAAATGTAAAGTTGGTAAGTGAGAGAGAAGCCATATTGTTTGCAAAGGTTAGCTTTTTACTTCTTTGCAGATTTATGCCCTGTGGCTTCTATGCCCAGCACTTGTCTCGAGGTATCTTTACCACCTGGAGGAATTATGATACTCGGTAAATTCGATATGAGGCACGAATTCTATTTAAAGTTTGTAATTAGGAAGGAAGAAGAAAAGCTATAGATGTAGCATATGAAGGAAACTTGGGAGGATTGATTATTTCTTTGACATATCTTCTTGTATAGTACCTTAAGTATGTATAGGTTTTAAACTACTAACTAATTTGCACACACATATTGACATAATAGGAATACGGTGACATAAACAAAGCAAATCTATAATTACCAGCCATCTCCAGTGAAGCCAAGAAAACCATTTAGGCACCCTAGGCATTTGTGAAAATTTATCTATGATATGATGGATATTTTCCAACTGTACTTGAACCATCAGACAAATTAAAGCAGCCCATTTCTGGGATCTGTTCACATCCCATATGTTCTTTTAACCATAGATAGTCTATAGTCATGAGATTTTGGGGTGCTACAACTTGCACCCCTCCCAACTCCTGGTTGAGTTCCAACAGTACAGATCCAGTCAAATTCGTTGTCTCACTGTATGCACATGCAAGCCTAGACATCTCCCTCCTCCTTCTCATGGCAAGTCCAGGAGATGGTGGGCTGGATGCAGCCACAACCGCAGCATCGTCCGGATCCCTGTGGAGGCTTTTTGATGATCATCCCCCGGCACGAGTCCTCCAGAGAGTGCTGATGCCGGAAGCTCCTCCTCATATCGTATCTTACTTCATTTTCTGGGTATCCAAGCTAGGCCTTGATCTTCTGCGTAGAAACAAACAGACCCTTTGCCCACACTTTGACATGCCCTCTATACCACTGTGCAGAACTCATTGGAGGTCAGCACACAGTAACTGCTTTTTTTTTTTTTTTTAATTAAGAGAAAGGAATATTATCAGAAAAGAGTACCTCCATAGCTGATCATCTGACACCCTTTAAGTGATCAACATTAAGGATATTTAAAGCATGCGTTGATCTTTGATTTACCAATAGTTTTATCCTGTTAAGGAGTAATCCCCCTTTTCTTTCTTTCTTTCTTTTTTTTTTTTTTTTAAATTTTTAATCTACACTTACCTGAAGAATACTATGTTTACTATGCTCTCCCCTATATCAGGTCCCCCCTAACAACCACATTACGGTTACTGTCCATCAGCTTAGCAAAATGTTGTAGAGTCACTACTTGTCCTCTCTGTGTTGTGCAGCCCACCCTCCCCTTTCTCCCTCCCCCCCATGCATGCTAATCTTAATACCCCCCTTCTTCTTCCCCCCCCTTATCCCTCCCTGCCCACCCATCCTCCCCAGTTCCTTTCCCTTTGGTACCTGTTAGTCCATTTTTGGGTTCTGTAATTCTGCTGCTGTTTTGTTCCTTCAGTTTTTCCTTTGTTCCTATACTCCTCAGATGAGTGAAATCATTTGGTATTTCTCTTTCTCCGCTTGGCTTATTTCACTGAGCATAATACTCTCCAGCTCCATCCATGTTGCTGCAAATGGTTGGATTTTTCCACTTCTTATGGCTGAGTAGTATTCCATTGTGTATATGTACCACATCTTCTTTATCCATTCATCTACAGATGGACATTTAGGTTGCTTCCAATTCTTGGCTATTGTAAATAGTGCTGCGATAAACATAGGAGTGCATCTGTCTTTCTCAAACTTGATTGCTGCGTTCTTAGGGTAAATTCCTAGGAGTGGAATTCCTGGGTCAAATGGTAGGTCTGTTTTGAGCATTTTGATGCACCTCCATACTGCTTTCCACAATGGTTGAACTAATTTACATTCCCACCAGCAGTGTAGGAGGGTTCCCCTTTCTCCACAGCCTCGCCAACATTTGTTGTTGTTTGTCTTTTGGATGGCAGCTATCCTTACTGGTGTGAGGTGATACCTCATTGTAGTTTTAATTTGCATTTCTCTGATAATTAGCGATGTGGAGCATCTTTTCATGTGTCTCTTGGCCATCTGTATTTCTTTTTTGGAGAACTGTCTGTTCAGTTCCTCTGCCCATTTTTTAATTGGGTTATTTGTTTTTTGTTTGTTGAGGCGTGTGAGCTCTTTATATATTCTGGACGTCAAGCCTTTATCAGATCTGTCATTTTCAAATATATTCTCCCATACTGTAGGGTTCCTTTTTGTTCTATTGATGGTGTCTTTCGCTGTACAGAAGCTTTTCAGCTTAATGTAGTCCCACTTGCTCATTTTTGCTGTTGTTTTCCTTGCCCGGGGAGATATGTTCAAGAAGAGATCACTCATGTTTATGTCTAAGAGGTTTTTGCCTATGTTTTTTTCCAAGAGTTTAATGGTTTCGTGACTTACATTCAGGTCTTTGATCCATTTTGAGTTTACCTTTGTATATGGGGTTAGACAATGGTCCAGTTTCATTCTCCTACATGTAGCTGTCCAGTTTTGCCAGCACCATCTGTTGAAGAGACTGTCATTTTGCCATTGTATGTCCATGGCTCCTTTATCAAATATTAATTGACCATATATGTTTGGGTTAATTTCTGGGGTCTCTAATCTGTTCCACTGGTCTGTGGCTCTGTTCTTGTGCCAGTACCAAATTGTCTTGATTACTATGGCTTTGTAGTAGAGCTTGAAGTTGGGGAGTGAGATCCCCCCTACTTTATTCTTCTTTTTCAGGATTGCTTTGGCTATTCGGGGTCTTTGGTGTTTCCATATGAATTTTTGAATTATTTGTTCCAATTCATTGAAGAATGTTGCTGGTAATTTGAGAGGGATTGCATCAAATTTGTATATTGCTTTTGGCAGGATGGCCATTTTGACGATATTAATTCTTCCTAGCCATGAGCATGGGATGAGTTTCCATTTATTAGTGTCCCCTTTAATTTCTCTTAAGAGTGACTTGTAGTTTTCAGAGTATAAGTCTTTCACTTCCTTGGTTAGGTTTATTCCTAGGTATTTTATTCTTTTTGATGCAATGGTGAATGGAATTGTTTTCCTGATTTCTCTTTCTATTGATTCGTTGTTAGTGTATAGGAAAGCTACAGATTTCTGTGTGTTGATTTTGTATCCTGCAACTTTGCTGTATTCCGATATCAGTTCTAGTAGTTTTGGAGTGGAGTCTTTAGGGTTTTTTATGTACAGTATCATATCATCTGCAAATAGTGACAGTTTAACTTCTTCTTTACCAATCTGGATTCCTTGTATTTCTTTGTTTTGTCTGATTGCCGTGGCTAGGACCTCCAGTACTATGTTAAATAACAGTGGGGAGAGTGGGCATCCCTGTCTGGTTCCCGATCTCAGTGGAAATGCTTTCAGCTTCTCGCTGTTCAGTATAATGCTGGCTGTGGGTTTATCATATATGGCCTTTATTATGTTGAGGTACTTGCCCTCTATTCCCATTTTGCTGAGAGTTTTTATCATGAATGGATGTTGAATTTTGTCAAATGCTTTTTCAGCATCTATGGAGATGATCATGTGGTTTTTGTCTTTCTTTTTGTTGATGTGGTGGATGATGTTGATGGATTTTCGAATGTTGTACCATCCTTGCATCCCTGGGATGAACCCCACTTGGTCATGGTGTATGATCCTTTTGATATACTGTTGAATTCTGTTTGCTAATATTTTATTGAGTATTTTTGCATCTACGTTCATCAGGGATATTGGTCTGTAATTTTCTTTTTTGGTGGGGTCTTTGCCTGGTTTTGGTATTAGGGTGATGTTGGCTTCATAGAATGAGTTTGGGAGTATTCCCTCTTCTTCTATTTTGTGGAACACTTTAAGGAGAATGGGTATTATGTCTTCTCTGTGTGTCTGATAAAATTCCGAGGTAAATCCGTCCGGCCCCGGGGTTTTGTTCTTGGGTAGTTTTTTGATTACTGTTTCAATTTCTTTGCTTGTAATTGGTTTGTTTAACTTTTGTGTTTCTTCCTTGGTCAGTCTTGGGAGGTTGTATTTTTCTAGGAAGTTGTCCATTTCTTCTAGGTTTTCCAGCTTGTTGGCATATAGGTTTTCATAGTAGTCTTTAATAATTCTTTGTATTTCTGTGGAGTCTGTCGTGATTTTTCCATTCTCATTTCTGATTATGTTGATTTGTGTTGACTCTCTTTTTCTCTTAATAAGTTGGGCTAGAGGCTTATCTATTTTGTTTATTTTCTCAAAGAACCAGCTCTTGGTTTCGTTGATTTTTGCTATTGTTTTATTCTTCTCAATTTTGTTTATTTCTTCTCTGATCTTTATTATGTCCCTCCTTCTGCTGACTTTAGGCCTCATTTGTTCTTCTTTTTCCAGTTTTAATAATTGTGATGTTAGACTATTCATTTGGGATTGTTCTTCCTTCTTCAAGTGTGCCTGGATTGCTATATACTTTCCTCTTAAGACTGCTTTCGCTGCATCCCACAGAAGTTGGGGCTTAGTGTTGTTGTTGTCATTTGTTTCTATATATTCCTTGATCTCTATTTTGATTTGTTCATTGATCCATTGATTATTTAGTAGCATGTTGTTAAGCCTCCATGTGTTTGTGAGCCTTTTTGTTTTCTTTGTAGAATTTATTTCTACTTTCATACCTTTGTGGTCTGAAAAATTGGTTGGTAGAATTTCAATATTGTGGAATTTACTGAGGCTCTTTTTGTGAGCTAGTATGTGGTCTATTCTAGAGAATGTTCCATGTGCACTTGAGAAGAATGTATATCCTGTTGCTTTTGGATGTAAAGTTCTATAGATGTCTATTAGGTCCATCTGTTCTAGTGTGTTGTTCAGTGCCTGTGTGTCTTTACTTATTTTCTGCCCGGTGGATCTATCCTTTGGGGTGAGTGGTGTGTTGAAGTCTCCTACAATGAATGCATTGCAGTCTATTTCCCTCTTTAGTTCTGTTAGTATTTGCTTCACATATGCTGGTGCTCCTGTATTGGGTGCATATATATTTAGAATGGTTATATCCTCTTGTTGGACTAAGCCCTTTATCATTATGTAGTGGCCTTCTTTATCTCTTGTTACTTTCTTTGTTTTGAAGTCTATTTTGTCTGATATTAGTACTGCAACCCCTGCTTTCTTCTCACTGTTGTTTGCCTGAAATATGTTTTTCCATCCCTTGACTTTTAGTCTATGCTTATCTTTGGGTTTAAGGTGAGTTTCTTGTAAGCAGCATATAGATGGGTCTTGCTTTTTTATCCATTCTATTACTCTATGTCTTTTGATTGGTGCATTAAGTCCATTTACATTTAGGGTGACTATTGAAAGATATGTACTTATTGCCATTGCAGGCTTTAGATTCGTGGTTACCAAAGGTTCAAGGTTAGCTTCTTTAGTATCTTACTGCCTAACTTAGCTCGCTTATTGAGCTGTTATATACACTGTCTGGAGAGTCTTTTCTTCTCTCCCTTCTTATTCCTCCTCCTCCCTTCTTCATATGTTGTGTGTTTTGTTCTGTGCTCTTTTTAGGGGTGCTCCCATCTAGAGCAGTCCCTGTAGGATGCCCTGTAGAGGTGGTTTGTGGGAAGCAAATTCCCTCAGCTTTTGCTTGTCTGGGAATTGTTTGATCCCACCATCATATTTAAATGATAGTCGTGCTGGATACAGTATCCTTGGTTCAAGGCCCTTCTGTTTCATTGCATTAAGTATATCATGCCATTCTCTTCTGGCCTGTAGGGTTTCTGTTGAGAAGTCTGATGTTAGCCTGATTGGTTTTCCTTTATAGGTGACCTTTTTCTCTCTAGCTGCCTTTAAAACTCTTTCCTTGTCCTTGATCCTTGCCATTTTAATTATTATGTGTCTTGGTGTTGTCCTCCTTGGATCCTTTCTGTTGGGGGTTCTGTATAATTCCATGGTCTGTTCGATTATTTCCTCCCCCAGTTTGGGGAAGTTTTCAGCAATTATTTCTTCAAAGACCCTTTCTATCCCTTTTCCTCTTTCTTCCTCTTCTGGTATCCCTATAATACGAATGTTTTTCCTTTTGTATTGGTCACATATTTCTCTTAGTGTTGTTTCATTCCTGGAGATCCTTTTATCTCTCTCTATGTCAGCTTCTATACGTTCCTGTTCTCTGGCTTCTATTCCTTCAATGGCCTCTTGCATCTTATCCATTCTGCTTATAAATCCTTCCAGGGATTGTTTCACTTCTGTGATCTCTTTCCTGACATCTGTGATCTCCTTCCGGACTTCATCCCACTGCTCTTGCATTTTTCTCTGCATCTCATCCCACTGCTCTTGCATTTTTCTCTGCATCTCATCCCATTGCTCTTGCATTTTTTTCTGCATCTCTGTCAGCATGTTCATGATTTTTATTTTGAATTCTTTTTCAGGAGGACTAGTTAGGTCTGTCTCCTTCTCAGGTGTTGTCTCTGTGATCTTTGTCTGCCTGTAGTTTTGCCTTTTCATGGTGATAGAGATAGTCTGCAGAGCTGGTACAAGTGACCGCTGGAAGAGCTTCCCTTCTTGTTGGTTTGTAGCCTTTTCCTGGGAGAATAGCGACCTCTAGTGGCTTGTGCTGGGCAGCTGTGCGCAGACAGGGCTTCTGCTTCCTGCCCAGTTGCTTTGGGGTTTATCTCCACTGTTGCTGTGGGCTTGGCCTGGCTGGGGCTGTTCCTCCAAAATGGTGGAGCCCCGTTAGAGGGGGAGCAGCCAGGAGACTATTTATCTCCGTAAGGGGCCTCTGTGCTCCCTGCTGCCCAGGGGGTTAGAGTGCCCAGAGATCCCCAGATTCCCTGCTTCTGGTCTAAGTGACCTGTCCTGCCCCTTTAAGATTTCCAAAAAGCATTCTCCAAACCAAAACAACAACAGCAACAATGAGAGAGGGAATAGAAAGGAAAAAAAAAAGAAAAAACACGCGATTTTTTTTTTTTTTTTCCTCAGGTGCCGGTCCCAGGCACCCGCGCACTGGTCCTGCTGCCCTGTCTCCCTAGCACCAGGGTCCCTGTCCTTTCAAGGCTTCCAAAAAGCACCCACCCACCGGTCCCGCAGGGAAGGAACGCTCAATATTCTTTGTCCTCAGGCACTGGTCCCACGCACCCGCTCACCAGTCCTGCCGCCCTGCCTCCCTAGCACCGGGGTCCCTGTCCCTTCAAGGCTTCCAAAAAGCACTTGGCAAAAAGAGAGAAAAAAAAGGGGAAAAACGCGCGATTTCTTCCGTCCTCAAGTGCCGGTCTCAGGCACCCACCCACCGGTCCCACAGGGAAAAATGCGGGATATTCTTTGTCCTCAGGTGCCGGTCCCAGGCACCCGCTCACCAGTCCCGCCGCCCTGCCTCCCTAGCACCGGGGTCCCTGTCCCTTTTAGGCTTCCAAAAAGCACTCGCAGAAAAGAGAAAAAAAAAAGGGGAAAAACGCGCGATTTCCTCTGTCCTCAAGTGCCGGTCTCAGGCACCCGCCCACCGGTCCCGCAGGGAAAAACGGGGGATATTCTTTGTCCTCAGGCGCCGGTCCCAGCCACCCACTCACCAGTCCCGCCACCGTGCCTCCCTAGCACTGGGGTCCCCGTCCCTTCAAGGCTTCCAAAAAGCGCTTGCCATAAAGAGAAAAAAAAAAAAAAAGGGGAAAAACGCGCGACCTCCTCCGTCCTCAGGCACCGGTCTCAGGCACCCGCCCCCAGGTCTCGCAGGGAGAAACGCGGGATATTCTTTGTCCTCCGGCGCTGTTCCCAGGCACCTCCTCACCGGTCCCACCACCCTGCCTCCCCAGCAACGGGGGCCCGTCCCTCTAAGGCTTCCAAAAAGCGCTCGCCAAAAAAAAAAACTGCTCCGGTTTCTCTCCACCCGCCGGGAGCCGGGGGGAGGGGCGCTCGGGTCCCGCCGGGCTGGGGCTTGTATCTTACCCCCTTCACAAGGCGCTGGGTTCTTGCAGGTGTGGATGTGGTCTGGATGTTGTCCTGTGTCCTGTGGTCTCTATTTTAGGAAGATTTTTCTTTGTTATATTTTCATAGCTCTATGTGTTTTTGGGAGGAGATTTCCACTGCTCTACTCACGCCGCCATCTTGGCTCCCCGGTTCAGCATTTTTGCATTCAGCAAACATTTTGTTGAATGGCCTCTGCGGCAGGCAGAGTTCTAAGGCCAGGCATAGTTTCTTTGCAGTTTGGAGAGACGCGGTGTAGGAAGTCTGACTTTGATGGCCAAGGCCTGGGAGAAAGGAGGTGATGCTTGCATTGAGATCCGAATGATGAGAAGGTCGCAGCCAGGTTGAGATCTAGGAATAATCCAGGTAAAGGGAACAGCGAGTACAAAGGCCATAGGCCTGCAGTAGCTGGGAACAGAAGGCACGGAAAGCAAACTAGTGTGGCTGGAGCCCAGGAGGGTAGATTGGGGCGTGGAGGTGGTTGGTCAGATCGCGCAACGGCTTGGAAGCAATGGTAAGGAGTTTAGATTTTATTTTAAGCCCAGTGGAAACAGAACCGGTTGCCCAGGTACTGTG
The DNA here is from genome assembly GCF_040802235.1 of Manis javanica. Classification (NCBI taxonomy): domain Eukaryota; kingdom Metazoa; phylum Chordata; class Mammalia; order Pholidota; family Manidae; genus Manis; species Manis javanica. The sequence continues at coordinate 125,639,397 of NC_133159.1, read as the reverse complement.
CTGAGCGCCCAGGAGAGGCAGTGGGTGAGCTCCATCGGAGATGGCATTCTTTTTGTTTAGTGTGCGTGAAATCCCCTGCAATGCTTTGGCCTGGTGGTGCAGCCACAGTCCCCAGGGTCGCTGTCCACTTACTGGCTTGCCACAGGGTCATGAGGATTTGGACGTTATGTGTATCACTTCATCCAGGGTTAAATCAGGGTGTTTGGGGTCCCAGTTAAAGAGTTCCTGATAATTGATGCGCTGGGCTGGCTTCCTGCTAAGAAGACCACAGCTCTGGACAGAGAGCTGAAGCTCCCTGCAGACTAGTGAGTGATGTTCTTGGGCGAGGGGGAACCTGTCAGTGTTCATTCCATAACCACCACCACTCTCTAGTTTCAGCCTGGGAAGCCAGTCCTTGCCACGTGACCCACAAGGGTGCCAAGCTCTATTTTCCTCCTGTTTCCACTAGGGAAGCACTGTTCAGCAAGAGTCGGTGGGTCAAATGGACGTCATTTGTATCTCTTTTTGGCAACATTTGCTTTTTAAATATGAAAGGCAGTACACTAGTCCCTGTTTATCCAAGGGTCATACGTTCCAAGACCCCCAGTGGATGCCTGAAACCGAAGATAATACCAAATCGTATTCACACCCTTTTATCCTATACCTACATGTACCTATGGTAAAGTTTGATTTATAAACTAGGCATGGTCAGAGGTTAACAGCAATAACTAATAATAGTACAACTATAGAAATATACTATAAAAAGAGTTATGTGAAGATGGTCTCTCTCAAAGTATCTTATTCTACTGTACTCACCCTTCTTTTATGGATGTGATATAATAGAATGCCTACTTGATAAGGTCAAGTGCTGTGGATGACAAAGCATTCTGACTTAGCCTTAGGCTACCACTGACCTGACAATTTGTTGGAAGGAGAATCATCTGCTTCCAGACCTAAACCGCAGAAAGTGAAACCTCAGGTGGAATGGGGAGGGGTGGAGGATAGAGCTTTAGTGCATAGCACAGTGGTTAACTGCAAGGTCACTGGAGCTTTGTGACCTTGAGCAAGTTCTCAAATCTTTCTGTGCCTCAACTTTCCTCATCTGTAAAATGGGACCATAGTGGTACCTACGTTATTATAAGGTTGCGGTGAGGATTAAATGACTTAAAGGTACAGCACTTAGAATGTGCCTGGCCCTTAGGAGGTACTTGTTTTTCCCATTATACCTGCTCACCTGCAGAGACCCAGAGCAGGGAGAGAGGTCACCTCTGTGTGTTTCTTCCCATGCCAGGCACATGCTCATCTGATTACTGCATCGTTGGGAGATGCAACAGTAGTTTTAAAAAATCTTCCAAATCAGTAATCACCTTTGGTGACTCACCAAGATTTCCTACCTCACTCCTGCTCTTAAATCTCTAGGGCCTGGGTGCCTTGGGGAATTGAAGGATGATCTAGTTGTGAATATGTTAACAAGGGTGATATTATCTGGGGTTTCCAGGACTTTTGGGGTAGCCAGCCTTGGAGGGAGTGGAGGATTCCAGAATCTGGGCTTTTAAACCCTGCTGATTGAAATCTAGGTGGGCTCTTCTTATTTTACAGATGAGGAAACATTCATTCATCCAACACATACTTCTTGAGCGGCCAGACACTGTACTGGGAGCATGCAATACTCGAGAAATACAAAACCGGAACCTGGGGCCGCTGTCCCAAGTTTATAGTCCAGCGGGAGGGATGGATGGACATTAATGAGAGAATCACACAGGCACAGGATAAGAGCTGGTGACAAGCGCAAGGCAATAAGAAGTCAGGGCGCTCTGGCAAGGCTGGTAGAAGGTGTGATTGATTGGGGCAGGTGCCCCCTCACCCCAGGTGTCCCAGAAGAGGTGACCATGGAGTTGAGTTCTGGAGGATGAAGGGTCAACTTAATGGGAGGGTGAGGAGGTGGGGCTGAGGGGGCCCCCTGCTGGTGGTGCAGAATAAATGACTGATGAAATGAATTAATGGAAGCCCATGTGGCTGTGGGAGGGGCTGAAGAATTGACTGAGGAGAAGCCACATAATGTTTTCTTAAGGAGTTTGGTCTTCAGGAGGGATTACTGGCTTCAGAGAGAGGAAGACAGGAAACTGAGGAGGGATCTCCATGCTGGAGTGAGTTACCCCCGATCCCAACCAGGCAAATGGAGTGGGTTGTGGTGTCTGCCCGTCCTGAGGCTGGTGCCACCCAGTCTCCCAAAGATGGTAGGTCCACTGTCTGTGTTAACAGCAAGTGAATGAATACATTTTAAGAAATCCTGTCCATGGGATTATCTATAATACTTTACTTTTCTAATGATCTAACTAAATATGCGTGTATTATGCAAAATTGGAAAGTGCTAAAATGTAAAAAAATTGATCTGGAACTCCACCTTCTAGAGATAACCATCATAAACATATTGATGTATTTCAAAGCCTGTACAAATAATTGGAAATTCTGGTTTTCTATCATGCTTTTTTTACTTAAATATTATCATAAGACTTTTTCTTCGCATTAAATATTCTGTAAAATTTAATTTTTAATGCCTTGAAGTGAAATTGCATGGTGAAAGCAAAGATATGACCATTTCATTATTTTTAAATGTTTTTTGCTTTTTAAACCAACTTTATTGAGGTATAAATTATGTACAGTGAAAATGAGTTATATCTGACATACAACACTGTGTAAGTTCAAGCTGTACAACAGTATTCACTGGATGCGTTTTTATTGCCATAGTTAGCATTAGCTAACATCTTATTGTCTCACATATTTATCCTTTCTTCTGGTGTTGGGAACAATTAAAACCTAGTCTCTTAGCAAGTTTAATGTTTATAATACAGTTTTGTTGTCTATAATCACTATATTATGTTAGGTCTCCATGTCTAGTTACTTACTAGTTGCACATTTGGACCCTTAAACATCTCCTTGCTCCCACCCTCCAGCCCCTGAAAACCACCATTTTACTCTCTGCTTTTCGATTTTGGTTTTCTTAGATTTCACATATAGTAGATATTCTATAGTATTTGTCTTACTCTGACTTCTCTCACTTAGCATCATGACCTCAAGGGCTATCCATGTTGTTGCAAGTGGCAGGATTTCCTTTTTTCTCATAGATAAATAAAAATGCACTGATTTGAACTGTAGAATTTGATGAGTTTTGATGTGTGTGTACCTAATAACATCCTAATTTAAAATGTTTATCATTTTTTACTTTAAAAATCAACATTATTTGGCTTGATTATTTTTAGCACCTGCCTTGAAAAATTCATTTCCAAATAATTACATCAAGTTTCAGACACACCAGTGATATATATTTTCCTGGGTGTTTGGTATCCTTTTTTTAAGCTTATTGAACAGAAGGGAAATGTCATTTTTATTTCTTTGATTAGGAGTGAGGTATAGGATTTTTCCATGTCTCCTCCCCGGGTGTAAAACTGCTCTTGGAATTGTCTGTTCATTCTGCTTTGGTCTTGGTGTTCTCTTTACTTATTTCTATATGTTCCTCCACCCTTGTTGTATTTGCTGCAGATATTTTCACCAAAGTCTCTTTTTCTTCTCCCTACGCAGATACTGGGAGTTTTAGGTCTATTTATATTATACCTTTTAATAATATTCTGTCATGCATATATAGTTTTCATGTGGTCATAATAAGGATTTCAACGATCTGGAATTTATCTTAGCTTATGTACATAAGGATCAGTTTTAGCCCTACAATTTTAGGCACACAGAATGCTCAAGTGATAGATTTAGAGGCATTGCTTTTTAAAAATAAGAATGCCTTCTTCATCACTCTTAGGTTTTAGAAGTTCTGGACAAAACAGTAAGACATGAAATGGGAATGAAATAAAAAATACTGAACCGAAAGAAAATTACTAAATGGTTCTAGAAATTCTTACTTTAAGATTCTTGGTGTTACTGATGAGGTCAGATACAAGATAGAAAGTCAAAAGCAATAACCACTTGGAATACATAAAAATTTGATTTCATTCACAGAAACAACCAGAAATATGAAATAACTGGGAATAATTTTAGTATAAAATATTTTAAAAATTATCAGTGTAGTCAAGGAGGAAAAAAATGCACACATGGATAGAGCTGTGCCTTGTGGCAGGATAGAAATACCAAATATATTTCCATTCATCCCTCCCAAGTGAGATTTAGCTTTAGTGCAATTGTAACATTCCAGTAGACTTTCTGTGGGTATGTCTTTTGCAGGTATCAGTAGGTAAAGTTATTTTTTTGATGCCAAAACTCTCTAAAATACATCAGGTACTGTTATAATTGGAAAAAGGTAATAAAGAACAATATTCACTGTAAAAAAATTGGCAGTATATTTCAATAGATGAATGGATAAAGAAAAGGTGGTACATATAGACAGTGGAATATTACCCAGCCATAAAAAAGAATGCAGTCTTGCCATTCATGACAACTTGGATGAACCTAGAGATCCAAGTGAAACAAGTCATAGAAAGACAAATACCATGTGATTTCACTTACATGTGGAATCTTAAGAATATAAAACAAATAAATAAGCAAAACAGAAATAGACCCATAAATACAGAAGAAATTGGTGGTTGCCATGGTGTGGTTGGGACAAGGACAATGTAGGTGAAAGGGATTAAGGGGTACAAACTTCCAATTACAAAATAAATAAGCCATGGGGTTGAAAAACACAGCATAGGGAAATAGAGTCAATAATATTATAATCACTTTGTATGGTGACAGATGGTAAGTACATTTATTATGGTGATCATTTCACAATGTGTATGACTGTTGAATCAATTTGTTGTACATCTGAAACTAACATAACATTGTATGTAACTATATTTAAATAAAAAAATATTTTTTCAATGTACAAATGAAAATGAAAAAAATATCATCTATGGTCCTATCCTTCTATGACAACTATTGGTTAATATTTTGCCCTATATTTTCTAGTCTTTTATCTTCCTGTCTATAAATATATTTTTAAAATCTCAAATATATAGTTTTACATACTTTTTAAAAAAATGACAGGATCATTTTTTTTCCCCTCATTTACTCAAGCATAACTTTTAAGGCCATCTGAGTGTGCCATAAGTGTCCCTCAGGTAACTTTGATACATAGAGAGATCTTTGCTTGTAGTTTTCATTTCCTTAGGCTAAAGCCCCCAAAGCAGAATTACTATGTTTATATAAAAGGATATTTTTAATACCCTATCTTGTCTATCTTTTTGAAGTTGTCAAATTCTTTATAGTCAGGCTCAGATGAAGAGAGTGGCAGTCTTCAAGGATCAGTATGATTAACAGGAGGGGGTTGGATTTTTTTTTTTTTTTTTTAGGAGAGCAAGGTACAGGATTTTCTTCAGAAATAAAGTGAGAGAATAGAGCTCATGGCTCATGCCAGGAGGGGACAAGAGATCCAATGGGGGTTGGATTTTGCATGAAAGAAAGAAAAAGTGGGAACATACATGTGGGGCAACTGAGTGGTTCGATGGCGTGGGGCTTTGAAACACAGAGAGTGGTGAGTGACACGGATGGGGCCGGAGCAGAGAGGAAGCCTGGATTGTTAGGTGGCAGGAGTCAGGGTTTGGAGGAGGGCATGCCGTTATCCAGCTGTTCTGGAGGGAAACGGGTCTGCTTTACCGTGCAGACAGTGGTTGGCAAGGGGACAGTCTTGGGTCCGGGCACCTTTGAAGGTGAGTATTGTCATTTGGGTGAGCAGCTCCATGATAGGAAGGGGTTTTACTGAAGGGGGCAAGGCGGAGACAAATCTGGAACCCAAATCCAGATGGCTTGACAGCTGACTGATGTGGGTGGAGAGAAAATGTAAAGGAGGACTGATGTTAGGAGGAAGCAAGTGCTGATTTTAGAGATTTTTGAGTTGGAGGGACTGGCTGCTCCCCAAGGAAAGAATGTTGGTACTAAGGATACAGGCTTGAGGAGGACTAGGAGTTGGGTTGCTGGTGAAATAGACAATGTTCAGTTAAATTTGAAGTTCAGATCAACAATGAGCAACTTCTTAGAATAACGATATCCCAAATATTGCATGGGACAAATTTATACTAAAAACATTCATTGTCTGCCCGAACTTCAAATTTCACTGGGCATCGTGTGTTTTTATTGGCTAAATCTGGCCAAGAAAAAAACACAAGACCCTACTCTGCACATCAAAGTGCAGAGAAGCTTGGAAGGAAAATCCGAACTAGATTCCCTAGTGAACCTATGCTAGTGTGATTGGAATAGACTCAGAGCCAGTATTTCAATTAATTAAATCTTGACTTTTCTTTCATCTCATCTGAAAGTTTCCTTTAAATCCCAAGAGAAGGTTAAAAGAAAGAAAAACAGCCCAGGCTATTTGATGTGATTGGTGGTGCTGAGGATTGTCCAGGGGCCATAGCCTGGCTTACACTGTTCCCTGTGGGCATGAGAAAAGAACAGATCTGTGTGGAACGAGGCTTGAAGCCTGGCTCTGCAGTGTAAGGATGGGACAAGCCACTGTCACGTACTGTGTGCAGATCATACTCGCTTACTCCCAGAAGCTCAGGTGCATGGGACAGTTGCTTGAGAAACTAGTCAGCCTCCCTCTGGGGAGGGGCATCCAGGCAGGGAGGGCTGGGCAGAAGGCAGACTCTTCATTGTCATCCTTCTTTATATTTTGAATTTTTCATAAGTATGTACCTATATTACCCTTTGAAATAAACTTTAAAAAATGGGAATAAGCATTTACAGAGAAAATGACAAAACAGTTCCACAGTTTAATAGGCGGAGGGCATATAAGTGCCGTGAGAGCAGGGATTCTTGTCCGTCTTGTTTGTTGTGTCCTCGCCCCTAAAATAGTATCCGGCAACCTGGTAGGCACTTAGTAGGAATGAAGGACCAGCTCAACCATCTTGTGATCAATCACAGAAAGAGAAGTTTGTACTTCTTTGATTTCATGCATATTGGGAAGAGGCAGGAAGGGGTGTACATGCTTGGTATTCAAGAATGTCCACTTCACTATGAGAGGGTGAATGAAACCACTGAGGGAGAGACTTGGAAAAGAGGCTGCACCCCTGTGGGGCAGACAGAGAGAGAGACAGCATAGACAGAGACTGGTGGAGGCAAGCCTGGGAAGCTCACCCCCCAGTGATCAAACAAGGAACAAGAGCTGTTGGGAGGGCAGAGGTCAACAGCATCCCCACATTCAACAGAGACAACCGTGTGGGTTTTCAAAAGCAGGACATACATTAACAGTCTTTCCTGGGGTGGGGGAAGGTGCTCTGTCCTATACAGAAAGCCCGTATAGCGTTTGGGGACGCTACCCAAAAAGAGCTGGCTTCAGCAGGGAATTTCTCACTGCATGCTGCTCCACGCAGTCATTCCAGGTTGGGGCTGAATGGTGACCACTGGTAGACTTAGTGCTTATAGGCCCTTATTTGGTTGTTGGAAGGGTCACACTGACCCTCTGGCATTATTTCCTCCCTTTCAGAATGCTGTTTCCAGGTATGGCTCTCAGTTCCAAGGCCATTCCCAGCACGACGCCCTGGAGTTCCTGCTCTGGTTGCTGGATCGCGTGCACAAGGACTTGGAGAGCTCCTGCCGAGGGCCAGTGCCCGAGAAGGTCAGTCCCTCTGCAGGCAGCACGTTGTATTTGATTTTCTTGTTTTCACTTGAATGTATACTCAACTCCTCAAAACTGGATCTTGAAATTCAGATTCTCAGATTCCCGTGTGTCCTGGCTGCTGCATGCCCAGCGCTGTTCCGTACTCCTTTTTCTTAGCTCTGTTGTACACACAGCATGGCGTATTTCTCTCCCTCTCTATTCCCAGTAATAGAGTGAATAGGGTTTCCTTTTGGCTTCAAGTTCGAAAATCACCTAATTGTCTGTATTCTGTGCATTAGAATGGTCCTCTGAGGCCATTGAGTACTGTCCCATCATTTTCTGATGGTACCATTTTAATGCTACCAGTGTGTTCTCAGGTACATATCCTACAAAATCCCCACTATTTTCTGTCAGGACACAGGTGATGGGTGACCTTTACATGTGTGCACTTAGTATTCCCAGATTTTGGTGAAACCTCAAACGTTTGGGAGTAAGAAAACACTACCATCATTTGGAGTAGCCACAGTTAATTGATTTATCAGTGATGTATATTCTTTATGGGCTTTGCCAAATAAAGATCCGTGCTGGGTTCTGCTCTCCTGCTATCCTTTAATCCCTCACTTAAGAAAGTAAGAGTGTGTGAAGTTCTTGAAACAATATCCATTTTAATTTAACTGTGTTTCACAAGCTTTGATAGTTAATCACATATTATTTCTGATGTGTCTCAAAATTAATCCAGGTGCAGCTCCAAGAACAGCTTTACCAGGCTTTTCTTTTGTTTGTTTTAAATCTGGACACTTTTTTCCCCACCCTGTTGTGAATCAATTAAAAAAATGCTTTGAAAAAGTGTAAGTCCTTCAGCTGTCACTTTCCCATCCATTCATTTTTAGCTTATAGCCCATGACTCTAGAGTAACAACGAATGAATGTCAGCTGCACGTGGGTGGGATGTAACACGCAGCCTGATCACTACGGTTAATAGTGCTGTACCGAGTACTGGGGATCTGCTAAGAGAGTAGATTTGAGGCACTCTCGGCACACGCACGAAAAGGTAACTATGAGAGGAGATGACATCCTCATTTGATTGCAGGAATCATCTCACTTTGTATGTATATCAAATTACCATGTTGCATTCCTTCCATATACATAATTTTTTTTAAGTGAATGTCTCAGGAAGCTTTTTTTTTAAATTTGATCACATAGCCTGCTATTATCTTTATTTCTTTGTCTCTTAAGGTGACAAGTTATAATTTTAAGAAAAGGAGAACATAACCATACGTGTGTCAAATGAGCACAGACCTATTTTAAACAATATAATGTGATTAAAAGCTCAGAGTATGGCAGCCACACAAGCGGTCCTCACACCCAACACAGCAGAAGGTGAGGTGCAGGGGACAAGGGAAGTAATGATTATACAGACTCTGTACTCCTTAGATCACCTTGTGGGCTGTTACACACAATACAGTATGAGTATCTATTGTCATTTACCAAGTGCTGCTAGGGTTATTATTCCCAGGTTATAGATGGGTAATGCAAGAATCAGAGAGGTTGGGTAACCTTCCCAAAGCAACAGAGCTAAAGGGACTAAGTCAGGATTCAAGTCCAAGAGGGTGTAGCTTTAAAGCCTATTTGCTTATTTAAAAAAAAAAACCACCCCAGGCACCCCCAAAACACACAAATGAAACAAAGAAAAGCAACACCACAACAGAACCTGGGAGGACCACACTTTCAAAGGTTACAGTGGTTTCTCTGGGTTGTGGGATAATGGGGGATTTTTCTGGTATGTATAGCGATTTTCTGTTTATCTTATTCAGACCCTTTTAGTTGCAAGTGACAGAAATATAACTTGATCCAACAAAGGAAAGGACATTTCTTGGCTTTTATAACTTGTAAATCCAAGGGCTGATCCCGCTTTAGTTTTGGCTGTACCAAGGGCCTAGATGATGTCACCAAGTCTTCAGTTCTCTAGCTCTTGTCTCTGGCTTCGTTCTCAGGCTGCCTCTGCCCACGTGGTGGCAGGAGGGGCCCCTGCAGTGCTCAGACAGTCTCCAGAGCTTGGGGTTCCAGACAAAGTCCACAGTGAGTGTCCCAGTGCAGTTCCCCTGTCCCCTGTCTGCGGGCAGGTGGCCAGCGGAATGGAATATTCCGATTGAGCACAGCTGGGTTGCATGTGTGTAGAGCGGCAAACTCCACCCAAATCATACAACCAAAGAGGGCTTTTATAGATTTGGGCCTCATTGCTTCTTCAAAGAAAGGAATGCTGATCAGATACACATGTCCACCACACTGTATATTCCATAATCTTCAAGTGAACACATTTTGAAGTCATAATAATGTATTTTTTTTGTAAAGATACTCTTCATTGAATGTTATGTGTCACAACTGGATGCTTTTCATAACTTAATTTCACTACTGACGCATAAACTCTCGAATGGGGATAATAAATTAAGGAGTTATCGTGCCTTCATATTTGCAAGGACAGCTCATATTTTATAGTTCATGAACATTTAAGTTAAGTGAGTTGTCCTATGTTACTCACCTTCTACTCAGGGAAGTAGAATTGAACCTGAGTCTGTCTGTTTCCACAGCAGTGTGTGGGTCCCTTTCCTGTCATGACTGTCTTCCTGCTGGCCACACAGGGCAGGCCTCTTGTCCTGGTCCCCCCACCACCCTCGCTGGCTGTGCCAGGCAGATCTTCCCATCTGGAGAGTAAGAGGGATATAGGCAGCCTTCTAAACTGCTTTTCAGTCTTCCTCTTCTATCCGTTGGTGGCAGAAAAGGCATCGGCCATAAGGGTGGGGAGGGCCACAGAGAGTGTAAGTAACTTTCCCTGAGTCACACAGCAAAGCAGTGGGAGAGCCAGGATCCAAAGCTGGGAACTATGGCTCTAGAACAGGGTGTCAGCCTCAGCTGACATTCGAAGTTAGGGGATGGAGAGCTCTTTGTCTTGTGCATTAGAACATTTGCAGCATCCCCCTGTCCACTGAATGCCAGTGGCCCCTGCAGCTGTGACTGATAAGCAGAGTGTCTCCAGCCATTGCCAAGCGCCCCGAGGGGGGACAGAAGCACCCTTGGTTGAGAGTCACTGCTCTGTAGCCTTTGCTCCCAACTATGGTACATCCCCCCTCCACCCCAAGCTTCCTTTAAGATGGCACTACGTCTATTTAAGCCAAGAGGGCTTGCGAGTAATTCTCTCACAACTCCAAGACCCATATAAAAGCACCGATTATTGGTCTTCCAATTTCCACTGTGCCCCTTTACTATATGTATGTTCACACTGCAGCCAGAGTGACCTCTTTAGAAAGGGAGTAAGATCACATCACTCTCCTGCTGAAATTTCTCCGGTGGCTTCCTGTTGTACGTTGAACAAAATCCGGCCTGCTACGTGTTTGACTGGGCCCTACTGGGCCCTACCTGACTGGGCCTGCCAACCCCTCAGCCTCATTTCAGGCCCCTCTCTGCCCCTCGCTCATTGTCCCTGGCCACGCCAGCTGCTTCCTGTTCCTCTAGTGGGCCTGGGAGCCGCCAGGGAGCCGCAGTGGCCACGAGCCAGGCAAGAACGGGGGTGGCTGTGGGCCAGAGTGAGGAGTTTGCCTGGCTCTTAATTTTTGACCTGATTGAAGCCAAAAAAGATCTTTTACTCTGTCTGGGGTCAAAGCCCCTTCTGACATTTTCTCTCAGGCAACTGGGCTGCCTGTGGAGGCCCGGCTGTGAACACTTGAAGGTAAACAGCAGGACCATTGGGATTATTTGGTAGAAAACTTCATTTTCCCCCTCCAAGAAGGGAAGGGGACTATCCCTCTGTGTAACTCTGAGTGATTTTTCTCTTTGAGGTTATTCTGTTTCAAATGTGTGAAAGTCATATAGCTAGATTTATTTGAAACGGGAAGAACCACTTTCTTCTCAGTTGTTGTAATGTTTTCATCTGGCCAAAAGGGCGTATTTTTACTGCCCTATAGACACCATCACACAAACGATCTTGTTGCCAGTTTATCTGACAGAGAGTGCTACTCGGGCAGAATTAAGAGAGGGATGAGGTTGGGGAGAGGACCAGGATGCTAACATTTATTAAGCACCTACTGTGTGCCAGGCAGGACATACACATCACCATTTTTTATTTTAATGACGGCTCCATGAGGTAGATGCCCTGCTTTTCCTTTTTGATGTGGAATGAAGCTCAGAGAGATTCAGGGTCACTTGGCCAGCAGAGCAGAGCCAGCCTGGTCTGACCTCACAGTCCATGCTTTGGGAATGACCCTCTGCTGCCTCTCACTGCAGCCTCGTTCTGGATTTTCTTCCCATACCCTGTCCCTGGGGACCCCTTCCCCTGCCACTCCCAGCGTGCTGCATCATCACCGTGATGTCCTAGCAGCCTGCAGTCAGGGTGAAGTCTCGGTTGCAAGTCAACTTCCGCTGAATCAGAGAAGAAGGGAGTTTATCAAAAGGCCAAGGCCAGCACACAGGGTCCAAGGGAAGGCTGAAGCACCAGGCCCGGAACGGTTGAGAATCAGCTCCAGGCTGTGGTTGGCAGTGGCAGGAACTGCTCTGCTCTCTGGCCTGGACACTGCTGCTAGAATCTATGTCTCCGCATGTGGTCATTTTGGTCAGGATTCAAGTGCAGGGCAGGCACGTCTCACCGGTCCAGCAGGGGTCTTGGGCCTGACCCTTCGTAAGGGAGGGCAGGACCCCTGGTTAAAGAGCCTTGCCCGCTTCCCCATGGGCTGAATTCAGTGTTCGAAAGGGGTGCTTCTGCCAAAGAGGAGGAGTGAATCCTGGGCAGCCACAAATGCCAGCGTCCCCCCTGCGTCCAAGGGGGATGAGCCCTCTCTCCGCTGAGCCCTTGTCTGTTTGCTGTGAGATGTCTCTGCCTGGGTGTTGATTGCCCTCCAACTCCGCAGGCCCTTTCCTGACCCATTTCTCCTTTTGATAATTTCCTCTTCTGTAATGGAACGTTCTCCAGGCACCAGATTGGAAGCCTGGTGTTGGCCCTGTTTCTCTCCTCCCTCACTCTACCCCTGCTCCCCAGCAGGTGTTGTTATGAGCTGCATACACGGTTAGGTCTTGGGCCAACCCCTCCTTTCCATTTTCATGGCTCCTGGTCTAGTCAACCTTGTTTGGCCCTGACCTTCAAGCCTCCTACCCTGTGTGCTAATTCCAGACTTACCTCCTTCATCCTGTGCCTGGCTATCAAGCTAAAGCATCCCTCGTGCATGTAGCTACCGCCTAGGTCCCAAACATCAGATACTCGCCACTGTGTAACCAGAACAAACATTTCGGTAGTGCTCACTGTGTGCCGGCCACTCTTCCAAGTGTTTTGTGTATATTCACTGTTGAAATTTTGAAAAGTCCCTATCGGATAAATACTATCATTCATAATCCCTTTATTACAGTTGGGAAACATTAAACAAAGAGATAAAGTAATTTATTTAACTGAATCAGAGGCTGAATAACTCCCACAGATAAGCAGCAGTGCAGGGATTTGAACCCTGGCCATCCAATTCCAGGATGTAGTTCTTAGCCCTGGTACTAGGCTGTGTCCTGACCCAGGTGCTCATCCTTAGGACACTGAGAGCTGCACCCAGCATGGCACCGGACTTGCTCTCCAGCCCTGTTTTCTACTTCCCTCTGCACATCCTGTACTCTGGTCAAATTGTGCTTCATAAAATAGAAGGACAAGTAAGAGCAACCTTTCTGAGTATTTGTCCCTCTTGTTTATCCCACTGTTTTATTACGGATAATTGCAAGCATATGGAAAAGTTGAATTAATCATACAGTGAACCTAGATTCTATGATTTACATTTTAATAAAATTGCTTTACCACATTTATCCATTTCTCCATCCCTCTATCTACTCATCACTCCATCTATTTTTTTCATCATCTTTTTTTAAATGATGCACTGTAATTTACATTGCAAATATTGGTATACTTCACCCCAAACACTTCACACGCATTCATTTTCCCGGCTCTTTGAAGATGCTGGCCTTGAAGACTGGAGCAGTGTGACCACAGACCGCAGAATTCCCACAGCAGCCAGAAACTGGAAGAGGCATGGAGTATATTCTCAAGAGCGTCCGGAAGGAGCGTGGCATTGCTAACACCTTGATTTTGGCCTGGGGCACTGATTTGGGGTGTCTGATCTCAAGATGTGAGAGAGAATAGATTTCTGTTGTTTTAAGCCACTAGTCTGGGGTAGTTTGCCACGCAGCAAAGGGAACCGATGCAGAAGAGAACATGAGGAAGGGTCAGTAGGACTGATAAGTGAAGTGAAGGAGGTGTGTGCAGTGCACTAAGGGGCAAAGCCTGGATTGTCTGGGAAAAACAGCCCACATGTGAAGACTGGCTCACGGGAAGATGTGGATGGGGAAGATGGGAAGATTTGGTGCAACATGTTTGAAGTGATAGTAGCACGCCCACATGACATGTACAGGAGGTGTCCAGAAACACAAGCCCCAGCAGGATGGAGATGAAGGATGGGATAATGAGTCCAGAGGCAGTACTTCAGGCTGGGTGAGTGTGTGTGCACATTCTCCAAGGTTCTTGCTTCAGCTCTTTCAACACATTCTCTCTTAATGAGTTCAAGTGAGTGGAGGAGCAGTGAATTATGGTAAAGGCAACATGAAGGTCTGGATTCTGCCGAACCCAGGCCCAGTGAGGGGCGATGTGGGCCCAGGAGTAGGCCAAAGGCTCACTGGCCTGGACGTGCTGGAGTGATAGGAAATGTATCTAATTGTGCTTCCTTTCCTCATTTCTTTTCAGATTCAGCCTGAAGCCAGTAAAACCTCTGAAAACCTCCCATCGCCATTGGCTCAGCTTTCTCTAGGTCAGAGTTTTGTGCAAAGCCCCTTTGAAGCCCAATATAGGTAAGAATATAGGTAAGAATGGACTGTGTTTAGAAGGTATCTCCTAAAGATTCAGCAAATTTGTATGCTGGCAACTAGCCTACCATTGCCACAGTTACCCTGAGATCACAAAACAGCAAAAGCCACAGACACCCTCTCTTTCCTATTACAGGCCCCAGTTAACCAGTCACTTCTGTCATCTCTGCCCTTTAGTATTTCTTCTAGCCTTCTTGCTGGCTTCTGGGCTTCCCATCCCCCTTGAAGGAGGTTCAATGCAACGGTGGTTCTACAGAATGTAAATGTGGAGGCTGGGATCTATCAGCAGACAATCACTGAAAAGTTGGCCAGACCCTTCCTGTTTGTTCTTTATAGCCAGAGAGTCCAGTTTAACATGTTATCTCGAGCTCAAGATTTCCCAGCATTATGGATGATATAAAAATATATATAATTGCACACTCTGACCTCAGAAAAGTTCCCTTTGGGCGTTTATATATCAGCATTTTAGAGATTCAAGGAAGGCAGACTTATTGTCAAGTAATAATGTTTTATTGAGAGTACTAATTGCAGTGAGCAATCAGAAAGGGGAGAAACGTCCCTGTGCTTCTTGGAGGAGGTGTGCCTTTTGATGGACTCTGAAGGATGAATAGGATTGAATGGGTTAGAACATACGCAACAAGAATGAACCCTGCTTAGAGGTTGAAATGAGCATAATAATCAGGATTTAGGGAAGCCACTGGTTACAGAGTGTCCGTTAGGTGTGATGCTCACCCGTACATTTTTTAATTTAATACTTAAAAGAACCCCAGGAGGGGAGTTACAATCTCTGGTTGGTCTTTTCAGAGGACGCATAGCGAGGGCAAACCAGGGTTGGACCTTTGATAGATCTGTGAAGCACGAAGCCTGCTTCTGCTTTCTTTGGAATTCCTCTTCCGTTGCTGTTCCGTCTTGCCTTGTTCTTTTCCTGTGATTTTTCTGCTGTTACTTTAGTTGCTCAGAAACTCTGCCCTCTCATTCTTCATTATGGACACCAAAACACTTTCTATATTTTTCTTCTGGATGTTGCATTAGGTCATTTTCAAAGGCACACTTTTCTCTGAGTGTTTCATGTACTCTCACTTTTCCTTTGCTCTGCTGTGTCTTTCCTAAATCTCCTGTTGTTTTTTTCCCTCTTTTTTATATCAAATAAAATAACAGTTATTCAGTCTTCTGACATTCACTTACTTAATGGCCATTTACTTCCATGCATTTTGGGGACTTGTATTCTTTGTATTTGAAAAGGAGGAGACGACTTAAAATTGCCCAGAAAGTGACCTGATTTAGGATTTTTATGATTTTCAGTGATTACCAGTAAAAATAGTTGGATATGAGAAGGCTCTGTCATTGCCCAAGGAAATGCTCTCTTCACAGTGGAAAACACAGACCCAGAGTGCTACTGGCTTACTGATTGGATTGGGACTGTTCTTGTTCAGTCCTGGTATTCAATGAGTGGCTACAAATTCTACAGAGCAGAAAAAGATATTGGCCAAATATTCGTTAGAAACCTCTGGTAACTTAGATGGTCTGAAATACAAGTTACATGACTTTGGCTACAGAGGAGTCTCTTCTCAAGAGACTGCTGGCATAGGAGGGCCTGCTCACTTGGTTAACTTCAAAGGCTCAGACACAGTAGCGGGAATTGCCTTAATTAAAAAATACTATGGAACAAAAGATCCTATTGCAGGTTATTCTGTTGCAGCGGCAGAGCACAGTACCATAACAGTTTTGGGGAAAGACAATGAAAAAGATGCTTTTGAACAAGTAGTAACACAGTTTTCATCAGTGCCTGCATCTGTGGTCAGTAATAGCTATGACATTTTTAATGCCTGTGAGAAAATATGGGTGAAGATCTAAGACATTTAATATTATCAGGAAGTACAGCGGCACCACTGATAATCAGACCCAATTCTGGAAATACTCTTGGCACTGTATGAAAGGTTTTGGATATTTTAGATAAGAAGTTCCCTGTTACTAAGCACTCAAAGAGCTACAAGTTGCTGTCTCCTTCTCTTAAAATTATTCAAGGAGATGGAGTAGATATTAATACCTTACAAGAGATTGTAGAAGGCAAGAAGCCAAACAAATGGAGTCTTGAAAATACTACCTTCGATTCTGGTGGTGGCGTGCTTCAGACGCTCACAAGACATCTCTTGAATAGTTCCTTCAAGTGTAGTTATGTGGTAACCAGTGGCCTTGGGGTTAATGTCTTTAAGGACCTAGTTGCTGATCTCAACAAAAGGTCCAAAAAAAGGCCGATTATTTTCACATAGGACACCAGCAGAGAATTTTGTTATACTTGTAGAAGGAAAAGGAGACCTAGAGGACTATGGTCCAGATCTTTTCCATACTGGGATCTTCCCACAGAATGGGAAGGTGACAAGAAGTTATTCATTTGATGAAGTAAGAAAAAATGTAAAGCTGAGGATCAAACTGGAAGTAGCCTGTCATTAAGCTTTGTTTTATGACTGGCTGTGGGTACATGCTTGTGTGTGTGGGGGGGGTTGTGCTTTATGATACATGACAGCCAAATGATTTGTTCGTTCATGGACATCCTGCCCTTTCAGTTTTTTCTTTTTCTTTATTCCAGTGTTTAGGTGATCTCAAAATAGGAAATGCACTTAACTGTGTATAAGATTAAGGCTGACGTAAGCTCTTTGGATCCTTTGCCAATAGATAGTAATTCAATCTGGTATTGGTATTTTCACAAATAACCAAACCAAGAAACTTTTATATATAACTGAAGATCACATAAAACAGATTTGCATAAAATTATCATTGCTTTGTTTATATTTAACTTGCATTTTTGTACAAACAAAATAGTGTAAGATATAAAGCTTCAGTCTTTCCAACTTCTCGTGAATTTTATGGGCACAGACTTTCAAGAAAACACTTGAAAATAAATTACATTGCCTTGTGTCCATTAATCAGCAAGTAAAACACAGCCTTAAAAAAGAACTGGATATGTTTATCGCAGCACTATTTACAATAGCCAAGAATTGGAAGCAACCTAAATGTCCATCGGTAGATGAATGGATAAAGAAGATGTGGTACATATACACAATGGAATACTACTCAGCCATAAGAAGAGGGCAAATCCTACCATTTGCAGCAACATGGATGGAGCTGGAGGGTATTATGCTCAGTGAAATAAGCCAAGCAGAGAAAGAGAAATACCAAATGATTTCACTCATCTGTGGAGTATAAGAACAAAGGAAAAACTGAAGGAACAAAACAGCGGAATTACAGAACCCAAAAATGGACTAACAGGTACCAAAGTGAAATGGACTGGGGAGGATGGGTGGGTAGGGAGGGATAAGGGGGGGCAGAGAAGAAAAGGGGTATTAAAATTAGCATGCATAGGGGGAAGGGAGAAAGGGGAGGGCTGTACAACACAGAGAAGACAAGTAGTGATTTTACAACATTTTGCTATGCTGATGGACAGTGACTGTAAAGGGGTTTATAGGGGTGACCTGGTACAGGGGAGAGCCTGGTAAACATAATATTATTCATGTAAGTGTAGATTACAGATAAAAAGAAAGAAAGAAAGAAAAGGGGGATTACTCCTTGATAGGATAAAACTAACTGTAAATCAACGATTAATGCATGCTTTAAATGTCCTTAATTTTGATCACTTACAGGGTGTCAGATGATTGGCTATGGAGGCACACTTTTCTGATAATATTCCTTTCTCTTAAAAAAAAAAAAGCAGTTCCTGTGTGGTGACCTCCAATGAGTTCTACACAATGGTATAAAGGGCATATCAAAGTGTGGGCAAAGGGTCGGTTTGTGTTTATACAGAGGATCAAAGCCTAATTTGGCTACACAGAAAATGAACTAAGATATGATATGAAGAAGAACTTCCAACATCAGCACTCTCTGAAAGAGTCATACCAGAAGATGATCAACAAAAAACCTCAACAAAGATCCAGGCGATGCTAGAGTTGTAGCTGCATCCATCCCACCAGTTCCTGGACTTGCCATTGGAATGAAGAAGGAGATATCTAAGCCGGCCTGTGCTTTCAGTAAAACAACAAATTTGACTGAATCTAGACTGTTGGAATTCAACCAAGAATTAGGAGAAGTGCAAGTTATAGCGCTCCAAAATCTTACAACTACAGACTATCTATTGTTAAAAGAACATACGGGATGTGAACAGTTCCCAGGAATGGGTTGTTTTAATTTGTCTGATTTCTCTCAGACTGTTCAAGTACAGTTGGACAATATCCATCATATCATAGACAAATTTTCACAAATGCCTAGGGTGCCTAAGTGGTTTTCTTGGTTTCACTGGAGATGGCTGGTAATTATAGATCTGGTTTGGTTATGTAACTGTATTCCTATTATGTTAATGTGTGTGCAGAATTTAATTAGTAGTTTAAAACCTATACATGCTTAAGTTACTCTACAAGAAGATTTGTCAAAGAAATAATCCTCCCATGTTTTCTTCTATCTGCAACCTCTATAGCTTTTCTTCTTCCTTTCTAATTACAACCCTTAAATAGAATTCATGCCTCATATCGAATTTACCGAGTATCATAATTCCTCCAAGTGGTAAAGATACCTCAAGGCAAATGCTGCGCATAGAAGCCACAGGGCACAAATCTGCAAAGAAGTAGAAAGCTAACCTTTTCAAACAATATGGCTTCTCTCTCACTTACCAACTTTACATCTCCCTGTATGGCCCCATAAGATGACTGGTTAGCCAGAGATGGGTAAGATTCCTCAAGGGAGGAACAACCTAAGGCAGGCACAGTCACAGGGGGGCCATCAGGTGAGAAATTGGGGATCAACAGTGGTGAGGCTTAGAACCTCACCCCCCCTGCTTTGAGAGAAATCTTCTGCATCTGTGGATGTTTTAATGCACTTGTCTAGATTGGATTAACACATAGTCTACAGGCACACACCTGATCATCTACATTTGCTCTCTTACAACACTAAACTATGTTTTCTACCTTTATCTTGCATCTACCTACCACTTCAGCATTTTATTAAAAATAAAATAATAATAATAATAAAGGGAGAAATGTGGGATCCACATATAAACCAAGTATAAAAATCAAATGAATATTCATATTTAACCTAATTGTTTATAGTTCATAATGCATGATCAAAACCGAAAGTTTCTGTGATGTACTTGTACTGTTCACCATGTAAGAACTCATTCACTATGTAAGAATTTGTTCACCATGTAATTTGTTCACTTGTTTGTTATGCTTCAGAAGATTGGAGACTGACGAGAATTACACTTGGGGTGGATTACTGATTGTGCATTGAGCATTGACTCCCCTATACAGAGTTTTATTGTTGTTAACAACCATTTGATCAATAAATATGAGAAAAATATGAGAGAGATATGGGCCCTCTCAAAATAAAGAACTGGAAATAATTGGTTTCTTTGAGGCAATTGTTTAGTTAGGAGACCAGATAGTCTCTGAAATGCTTTGGAAGAAGGCCAGCACTGTTCTTATGGAGCAGAAAATCCACAGCACTTGAGCAGTTCACTTACTCTGTGCCCCACTGGGAAGGAGGACCAAGTATGACAGCCAGAATGACCCCTGGGCACACGTTCCTGCCCTTGGTTACTTAGCACATTGAGAAAATAAACTCTCTTCTAAGCAAGCCAAGCCTCATTGTTATACATGAAGGGAGGCCCACTTATTTCCTGAGAGATGTGGTACGCGTAGGGGAGACCTGGATTTCATGGCTACTGACCTTTTCTGGCCATGAAAGCTACTTGTAGGGCTTCCATCTTTTCTCTGCTCAAAGCAGAGGCTGCTTGAAACAAAATGAGACAGGAGAAGGAGAACAGAGAAGGAGAGAAAAGAAAATACAGAAAGGAAAGGGGAGGACAAGGCAAGGGTGTGTTAGACCGTGGGAAGGGTTGTGAATAATCGCCACCAGGTTCCACCCATTGGTGTCCTTACACAACACATTCACTTTCTTTGCTCTTTGTCTCTCTACCCTCTTCCCCTCTGTCCCCATGTACTCTCTTTCTTTCCTTCTTTCAAGTATTTTAGTGTCTGATAATGTGCATGATCCACTGGTTACAGCAAGGAGCCTAATACCTTGCCCATGAGAGAGAAAATCTAACCAGATATGCCCATTTTTCTCTAGATATTTAATCATGCCTATGACATGCCAGGTTCTCTCCTAGGTGCCATGAGTTGGGCCCAGCCCCTGTTCTCATGGAGCTCACTTTCTGCTAGGGGAGGTGTTACATAATACACACGTCAGCAAACCGCTGTGGTAGTGGCTGGTGGAATGATAAGGCACAACTTGGGAGGTGCGGGAGGAGGCAGCCAGCATTAGATAAGATGGTCAGGGGAGGCTTCTTTGCAGAAGGGACATTTGAGCTGAGAACTAAGCTGTCTCTCAGTTCTCAGCTATTCAACTGTTTGGGGACAAGGTATCCCAGGTTGAGGAAACTGCAAAGGCAAAGGGATGGGAATATCTTGGCAAGTGCAAGGGACAAAAGGGCCAGGGTAGCTGCTGCCGAGTGGTGTAGGGAGGGAGGTGAGGCTGAGGTGAAGAGGTGGACGGAGATCTGGTAGTGTAGGTATCTGACCCAAGAGTGGGTTTTAGTCTAAAGGGCACAGGAAACAACTGCAAAATTTAAAGCAGGTTGTGGTCTAGTTATTGATTTAAGAGGTCATGCTGGTTATTTTGGGTGACGCACAGAGCCGCAGCCCATGTCGCGCAGCCTCCCTGTGGCTGGGTGATGGTGGCAGCTGGGGCTCTGGAGGTAGGGGTAGAGATGGACAGAAGTGAAAGGAACATCTTTTGGATGTAGTCAACAGGACTTGCTAATGAGTTTAAGGGTGTGGCATGGATGGACTTGGGGGGAGGATGAGACTGTAGGGAGACTCCTGGGTTGTATATAGTCATATAGTTGGCAAGTGCTTTGAAGGACAAATTGAGGGTGCTTTGAAGGGCATGTTATGGGGTGAAAGGAAAACCTCTTTTCCTTTGCAGTGCTCTTTACTGCTACAGTACTTACAGTACTTCTGACACCAGGTGTGCATGGTGAGGGTGTTCCCCACGCCAAGCAATTCTGCAGTTCCTTGTAGACACCAACTGAGTGTCCTACAGTTCAACTCCATTCTGACATGTGTACCTGGAGAGCACGTCAGATCCCACAGCTGAAGAGCTCAGTCCCCTAAGACCGCCCCCACCTCCTCACTGGATACAATTCACAGCCCCTCACTGTCACCTGTGCTCTTGACCAAGTAGCTACAGATCAGAGGTTCCCATGACCCTCTGAAAGAATCATCAGGTTTGATAATTTGCTAGAGTGGCTCAGTTTACTCACTAGATTACTGGTTTATTATAAAAGGATACAACTCAGGAACCGCCAGGTGGAAGAGATGCACAGCAGGATGTGGAGGAAGGGGGCTCAGAGCTTCCACACCCTCTCTGGGTGTACCACCCTCCCACATCTCTGCATGGTCACCAGCAAGGAAGTTCTCCAAACCCCTTCTGTTAGGGCTTTTATAGAGGCCTCATTACTGGGCATAATTGATTAAATCATTGGCCATTAGTGATTAGCTCAACTCTGGTTCCCCTCCCTCGAGGAGGTCGGGTTGGTGGAAGAGGGCTGCAAGTCCCCATCCTCCAATCTTATGGTTGGGTCCCCCGCCTTCCAGGTCTCATCCTGTGTTTTTTAGGGGCTCTCTAAGAAGCACCTCATTAACATACCTCAGGTGTGGTTATAAGGGGTTTGTTATGAATAACGAAAGATGCTCCTTTCACCTTTATGACTTTCATCACTTAGGAAATTCCAAGGGTTATAGGAGCTCAGATATATACAGTTGACCCTTGAGCAATTCAGGGATAGGGGCACTGACCCCACCGACCCCGTGTGGTCAAAAATCCATGTATGAATATACAGGTTCAGTGCAATCCCTTTCAGAATACCAATGACATTTTTTAGAGGAAATAATCCTAAAATTCATATGGAACCACAAAAGATCCTAAATAGCAAAAGCAATCTTGAGAAAGATCCAAGCTGGGGGTATTATGCTCCCTGACTTCAAGCTATACTACAAAGCTACAGTAATCAAAAGAGTTTGGTACTGGCATGAAAACAGACCCATAGATCAGTGGAACAGAATAGAAAGCCCAGATATAGACCCACACATATGTGGTCAATTAAAATATGATAAAGAAGACATGAATATACAACGAGGAAAAGACAGTCTCTTCAATAAGTTGTATGGGAAAAACAGCTGTGTGCAAGACAGTGAAACTGGATTACTGTATCTACACATACAAAAGTAAACTTGAAATAGACTAAAGACATAAATATAAGACATGAAACCATAAAACTCTTAGAAGAAAACATAGGCAAAAATCTATTGAACATAATCATGAGCAATTTTTTTGGGGCACATCTTCCTGGGCAAGTAAAACAAAGTAAAAAAATGAGTAAGTGGAAATAAAACAAACTAAAAAGCTCTGTTTGCAAAGGATACCACCAACAGAACAAAAAGTCATTCTACAGTATTGGAGAATATATTCATAAATGATTTTTCCAATGAGGGGTTAGCATCCAAAATATATAAACTAAAATGAACCAACATCAAAAACCCCAATTAACCCGATTAAAAAATGGGCAGAGGACCGAAACATTTTTCCAAAGAAGAAATACAGATAGCCAACAGGCACATGAAAAGATGCTCCACATCACTTATCATCAGGGAAATGCAAATCGAAATCACAATAAGATATCACCTCATACCAGTGAGACTGGCTGCTTCCAAAAAACAGGAAATAGCAAGTGTTGGTGAGGATGTGGAGAAAGGGAAACCCTCCTGCACTGTTGGTGGGAATGCGAATTGGTGCAGCCACTGTGGAAAGCAGTATAGAAGTTCCTCAAAAAACTAAAAATAGAAATACCATTTGACCCAGTAATTCCACTCCTAGGAATTTATCTGAGGAAAACAAAATCCATGTTTCAAAACATAAGCACCCTATTTTTATTGCCACATGATTTACAATAGCCAAGATATGGAAGCAACCTAAGTGTCCATCAACAGATGAATGGATAAAGAAGATGTGGGTATGTATACACAGTACAATATTACTCAGCCTTGAAAAAAGAAGAAATCTTGCCATTTGGAACAACATGGATCGACCTAGAGGGTATTATGCCAAGTGAAATAAGCCCGGTGGAGAAAAACAAATACCACATGACTTCACTTAGTTGTAGAATTTAAAAACAAAACAAAATGAACAAAAATAGCAGTAGACTTAAACAGAGAAGTGACTTGTGGTTACCATCGGGGAGGGGGTTGAGTAGGTGAGTGGGGGAAGGTGAGGGGGATAAAGGGGCATAAAAATCTCAGTCATAATATAAGTTGGTCATAGGGATGGTAGTACAGCATGGAGAATACAGCCAATGATTCTGTAACATCTTCGGTGTTGACAGATAGTATCTGCACCAGTTGGGGTGAGGATTTAGTAACGTGTAACTGTTGAACCACTGTATTGTATAATTGAAACCAATGTAATACTGTCTATCAATGAAAAAATGAAAAGAAGTCCACATATAACTGACTCTTTAAAACTTAGCTATGAATAGTGTATTATTGACCATAAGGCTTAACAATATCATAAACAGTCAATTAACATAATTCAGCATGTCACACATATTATATACTATTTTCTTACAATAAAGTAAGCTAGAGAAAAATTTTTTTGAATTGCTGCAAACCTTCAAAAAATTTTTCCTCAGAGAAATCCACATATAAGTGTACCTGTGCAATTTAAACCCGTGTTGTCCAAGGGTTAGCTGTATTTCTTATTATAAATCGCAGCATTACAAGGTGCCTGATGGGTATGGGTAAGCTGAGAAGATTCCTGAAGAGGTGACATTGGAGCTGATTCGATATTGAGGACCGCGAGGGTTCTTTGGGGAGATTACTGTAGGATAATGTGTGAGAAGGGAGGTATTCATGCTGAAAAAAAGGACTGGTGGCAGCTAAAAATACTGCTTTGTGTCTGATAGACTTTAGCAAAGAAAGAGTGTATTTAGGGACATCCGTCTAGGTGGGGGCTTTTGAGGTGTGGGAAGGGCGTCTGCAGTGGGCGGTGGGCACTGCTCCAAGAGGTGCCCCCTGAGTAGTGCCTCCTACTGCTCCCGACCCTCTCCGGACTTCTCTCCACCGGGGTGGGCTTGCCTGGCATGCAGAGTCACCCGGTGGCAGCCTTCCTTATGAAATTAAAAGCTGGAGGTGTTATTATAGTTAATTCACAGGTTCCTGTTCACCGCGCTTCTCCCTCCTCCATCGCCCTTCCCCCCGCTTTTTAGGCAGCTGGGATTTTGACTTTGGCTGGAGGAGAGAAGGAGGAATAGTATCAGGGTGGTGGGTATACTAGAGGAAAAATAGTTTTTCCATACGGTTATGACTACGACCTGAAAACATCTGTAAGTTTACTGACCAAGGATTTTTGCCTGTTAGTGTTTTGGCTAGAATAGGGATTGTGTGAGTGTGTGTGTGTGTGTGTGTGTGTGTGTGTGTGTATTGTATATGCACATATAGTCGTTCATTTCTTCATGCCATTCATAGCTTTTATTCACAGAAAGTTTAATCTGGTCCCCGTTTCAAGCAGCATTCCCTTCTAGACAGAGTATGTTTTTGAAGGCTTTTTCAGAACAGATCTTGGAGAGGTGACACCTGCTTTATATGTTGCAAAGACATCAGTTCCACGGCTCAGGGAGCAGGTGGAGTTGGCTGGGTTTGAGGTGCAAGATGTGCATGCGGCAGCAGCAAAAGGTCAGAGTGGTGAAACGTGCATCGTCAAAACCTGGGGCTCGTTTCTGGGCCTTTGTACAGTGGAAACCAAAGCAGTTCTGAGCTTTGGTAGCACTGGCCAGGTTGGATTTGTAAAGGGCGG
Organism: Manis javanica; assembly: GCF_040802235.1. Lineage (NCBI taxonomy): Eukaryota > Metazoa > Chordata > Mammalia > Pholidota > Manidae > Manis > Manis javanica. The sequence goes on along the minus strand of NC_133159.1, from coordinate 125,614,071 downwards.
TTTGATGAGAATGAACACCTTCGGGAGAAAGCGAGTGAACTCTGAAGGTCAAGGGGATGATTTTCTGCCCTTTGCCCCTATGGGCACATGAGGGTTACTAGGACAGGCCTGTGTGTACTCGGAGGGGTGGTGAGGACGGGCGCTCCTCAGGCATGTTCGGGGTATCGCTGAAGCCTGGTCACACCCAGAGTACAAGTATAGCTGCCTTTCTCTCTTCCTGACCTTACTGTTCCCACTCACTCTGTCCTTATTTCTCATATTTAAAAAACAGGTATATTTCACATCCTTTCTGCAGTTTATGATGAAAATTGTATTTTCTTCAGTCTTTAAATATAAAATGAGACCGTTCTGTTTTTTTCCAAACTACCTATCTCTTGCTCCCTGGCAGAGGTCCGTGCCTCACTGTCAGAGCTGTGTCCCTGAACCAGTCTAAAAGATGCATCTTGACAAGAAAAATGCAGCCTCGCCCAGGGCTAGCAGGCTTAAAAAAATGATTAAGTCCAAGAGAAATACTCCTTCTCATTTGTTTGCTTAATGGAAAATAGGGATTTGGAAATTTCTCAGTGACAAAAATCCTCCAGCTGGTCTAATACTTAGTGAGGTGGGGGTGGAGATGCGAGAAGGCTGGAAGGGAAGTGGGGGCAGAGGAGACCCCACACATGTCAGGTCCCCCAAAGGCTGGAGTCCAATGGCTGATACACCATTTTTACCCAAACATTTCCATGGGTTTCCCAAAGGGAAATGTACCAGAGGCGGTGAGTGTGATTGAACACTGAATACTTGGGTCTGTTTTTTAAAGTCGTGGTTGGTGTTCTGAAAACTCGTACCCAGGAGAGCCAAATTGCTGTGACCAGATCACCTAGGGTCACCTTGGCCAGCACCCTGAAAATCCCAGGGTTTCTTGCTTGTCTTTGGTTTTTCCTGTTTTGTCTGCTCAATGGAAAACCAAAGAAGCAGGCCTGGTGCTTTCCATAGAAACTCAGGAAACCTGGTTGTGATACCAGCTCTGGTTTCCTTACCCTAAAGCATGGGCTGCCAGCCAGGTATTGTCCCATAGTCCCAGGGAAGTTAGTGTAGATTTTAGGATAGGAATGTAGTGTCCAGAAATCCCTTATATTTTGGGAGAATATGGTACGTTATACTATGAGGGAACCCATGTGGAATACAGAAGTTGCACTTGGCTTTCAGAGATGCGTGCTGTCTCGTTGAAATGCTGTTTCAGTGTTAGCTATTTGCTGCTAGTTCCTGAACTCTGTTTCTTCATTGGTACAATGAGGGTGGATTATACCAGTGGGTTCCCCTGCTGGCTGAATGCTGGCATCAAACTAGTGGAAAGCTTTTGAAATTCCAATGCCTGAACCTTTCCCTGCTCTGCCTGAAACAAAATATTTGGCACTAAGGGAGTATTCAATTTCAAAGAGTTTAAAGAAATTGGTAAAACTATAGGTGCATCTGCTCTGGAACAATTGATGCCTCACCTGCTTATACCAAAGATGCTGTAGGAATGATGATGACAGTGGGCTCTGGAACCTGAGCCTGCCTCCACCACTTAAGAGCTGTGTGTTGTCGGGCAAGTTACTTGACCTCTCTGTGCTTCCGCTGGCTGCTCTGTGAAATGAGGATAATACTGGTGGTTATGGCTAGTAAATGGGTTAATATAGGCACACTGCCCAGTTATTTAGTAAATGCTGTTTCAATGTTAGCTATTTGCTGCTAGTTCCTGAACTCTGTTTCTTGGTACAATAAGGAGGGTGACTGTACTAGCGGTTCTCCCTGGTATAGGGACACTATTGTCAAACTAGTGGGGAGCTTTTGAAATTCTGATGCCTGCACCTTTCCCTGCTCTCCCAGAAACAAAACCTTTGGGAGGAGGGCCTGGACACTTTCAACGAATTTACTGTGTGATTCTCAGCACAGTGAGGCTGAGAACCAGGGTAACAGGTGGTCCTGAGACCCCCTCCAGTCTAAAAGTCAGCATGCTGTGTTTCTGTTTGGAGAGGTTATAGCTTCCCTTCCCATACTCAGTGCACTAAACTACATGGGATTACTTTTTTTTCCCCTTTTTTGAAAAGGTGAGGTGACAGCATGTAGTGTAAAATTAAAGATTTTGAAGCACACATCAGCGGCATGTACTTTCACAGTGTTGGCAACCACTGCCTCTTCCTAGTTCCTAAACATTCTCATCACCCCAAAAGAAAGCCTGGGACCCAGTAAGCAGCCAGTCCCTTTTCCTCCCTCCTTCCGGGACCTGGCACCACCAGTTTGCATTCTCGTCTCTCTGGCTTTACCTGTTTTGGATATTTTTTATAAATGGAATACAAATATGTGGCCTTTAAGTGTTTGGCTTCTTTCACTTAGCACATTTTTGAGGTTCATCCATGCTATGGAACGTCAACACTTCATTCCCCTTTTTGGCTGAATAATACTCTGGGTGTGTATAGCACATCTGTTTACCCATTTATGCCTTGATGGGCACCTGGGTTGCTTCCACCATCTACCTATTGTGAATATGCTGCTATACACATTTGTGTAGTTACTTCTCTGGTTACGTGTTTGCACTTCTTAGGGGTTCTGATGACATGAGCTTAACTCCGTTCAGGTTCCTGGCCCTGATTCCAATGTGTTTGTTGGAGAGGGGGTCTTCCCACACTCACAACACCAAGCGATTCTTGCACACCAGCAGGGTGTCAGAGAACTCAACTCCATCCTGATGCTACTTGCCTGGAGACAGCACCAGATTCCCCAGGGTGAGGGCTCCATCCTACAGGACTGCCCTCCACCCCCTACTCCAGACCCTGTCAAAAGCCCCAGGCAGTTACCTGTGCTTCTGACCTACAGGCTACAGATCAGAGGTTTCTATGGCCTCCCTCTCAGGTTCAATTAATTTGCTAGAGCGGCTCACAGAACTCAGGAAAACACTTAAGTTTACCAGTTTAATAAAGGATGCTGCAAATGATACAAGTTGACACCCAGGTGAGGAGATACATAGGGCAGGGTCCCAAGTAAAGGAGCTTCTATCCTCGTGGAGTTTGGGGCCTGGCTCCATGGCACATGGAAGTGTTCAGGCTCCCCAAGCATAGAAGCTCTCTCCAACCAAGAAGCACGATCGAACGGAGCAGAGCAGAGAGCACAAGCTCTTCTCAAGGGTTTTGTGAGGGTTTCACTGCATAGTCATGACTGACTAAATCATTGGCCATTGGCTGATTCAGCCTCCAGCCCCTGCCCTTGAGGGGGGTCCAAAAGTCTCTCATTAATATGACAGTACACCTGATTCACCTTCAAGACTGTGCAGTGTTTTCAGGGACTGCGGATGAAGACGAAATATACCTGTGAAATATTCATTCATATGACCAAAAATGTATTTATGATTTATTTTATTGCAGGGGTACATACCTAGGAGTGGAATTAATGAGCACAAAATTGGAAAAATTATAACTTTTTGAGGAATCATCAAACTGTTTGTGCGATTAAACTTTAATCTATATTTGGCCCTCACAGATCTTCCTTGACCTGTCCGCACTGCCTGAATCAGAGCAACACCTTCGACCCGTTCCTGTGCGTGTCACTGCCTATCCCCTTGCACCAGACAAGGTACATGAGCATCGTGCCTAGGGAACTTGACTCCATCCTTACTCCTTATTGGGAACCTTCTGGCTTTGCGTCTGCAGTTTCCTGTCCTTTGCTTCTCAGCCAGCATTTCTCTAGAAACCAGCCTAATAGCTGGGTGATGTCCTGTTATTGAATGTGACAATTAAAGTGGAAGGTCACTGTGTCCGTGTAGCTGTAGAAGGAATTACAAACAATGCTTTTGTTTATCAGCACCATTGCCAGGCTTTCATCTGTGGCCCACTCACAAGCTGGCGTGGGCCAGTCAGTACCATTTGGCCAGACTGGGGGCAAGCCTGAGATCATCTGTCGCCACCTGCTTTTCCCTGCCTCATTTCCAAGTCCTTTTTCCTCTCTGTGAAGGTGTAGGGAAAAGGTTTCTCCAAAGAGCAAAGGAAAAGGAAAAAGATTGTTAGGGGAGATGAGAAAAAAGGAAAAGGAGGTCAGGTTGGGTCAGAGGTGCGGCGGTACTTGGCTTTGTAAAAGACAAAGCGCAGGTGTCCCAAAAGCCCAGGTCTTCGCAGTGACTGTTAAGGCAACTGGCCACTGTCAGTGTCATGGAAGGTTGGTGAACTCCCACGTGGGGTGCCTTCACTGGCACTGAGACAGTGGCATTGCTTCCTTGTGTTCCCTGCCTCCATCAATACCCTTTCTCGCGCCCTCTGCCTCTTGATATCTCCCATCTTTGGGATGCAGCTGAAGATAGGACGTCTTCATAATGCCTTTCCCGGCAGTTTAATCCCTTTCTCTGCTCTGAATTCCTATGCTGTGGATCACCTGTGCCACAACTATAACATGGGCTTACCCTATCATGGGTGGCACCATCAGATGATGTCTGCCGCTCGGTGTGAGCTATGGTTCCTGACCTGATGCAGCACAGCACAGTGGTTAGGACCACTAGCTCTGGGGCTGGACTGCCCAGGGTTTAAATCCAGCCGTATCACCTAGCTGTATGAATTGGACAATCACTGCAGTGTAGAACAGGAGAAACAGGAGGTGGAGGAGTGAGCGCTGGTGTGCTGGTGGGGGTAGTAGGAAGTAGAGCTAAGAAAGTGTTCCAGAGAGGTTGGGGGCTGGAGGGCTGTGTCCTGTCACCAGGGGAGAATTCCTGTAAGGACAGGAGTGCATCATTGATGTGTTGAATCATACTGGAAGAAGAAGCTTGACTGCTTTTACTTCTCAAGTTCTAATCTCAAATTATATGTTTTGCTTAAGATGATCAATTTAACAAACAGAACCTTGAAATCATAGATCTGTATTGTGATTCATAATCGAATACCTTTTATCTTTAACTTGCTGGGAAAGTTTGCTCACCTGAGACCCTTGGAGATTTGCTTTCCACTGCCATCTGGTGACAGTGTACCTTAAGTTCCATGACCCATCCCAGAAGCAGAGATTAACGTAAGTGCTGAACTTGACCCACTGTCAGTGTGTCAGTGGCATTGGCAGTTCATGTCAGTCCTTTAAGGATGTGGATAACTTCCTATTTTCTAGATTCCTGAGCATCACCTTGGTCTTCCTGTCTAAGAGCCAGCGGTTCCTGCAGGGTGGTCTGGCCGTGCCAATCCTCAGCGCAGTGGCAGCCCTGAGGAGGATGGTTGCAGAAGAAGGCGGCATCCCTGTAGATGAGGTGTGGTGGAATTGCACTAGGGCCCAGTCACTGGATGACAGAATGCTATCTGAGCCAGCTGTCTAGGCTGTTGAGGCTAATTTCTGGTTCCCAGGTGACTCCAGTGTGACTCATGAGTTTCTGTTTGATTAGTAGTCCCTGGTGTCTGTGATGGCTGGGCCTTGACTTCTGCCTGCATTTATGCAGAATAATCAGAAAAGGACACCACTTTGTCTTCAAAGAAGGTGATGATCGTTATGATCATAGTATTTCTTTCAGTAATGCTTCCTAAATTCTGGGCACCATTTTATGAACTTAATATTCAAAGCTGGTTCAATCCATAACCATTTTGTGAAGTTGATATTACAATCGCCCTCATTTTACCAGTAAACAAAGAAGAGGCACTAAGAGGTTAGGTGACTTGCACAAGGTCACACAGCTGTTAAGTGGCTAAGCCAGGATTTCAAAGCAGACAGTTTGTCTTTAAGGTCCTAAGCCACTGTTGTATGTTTTCACTCCTGAGAATATAAACCAGGATACTGAAGGGACACTACCTGAAATATGAGGAGCTACTGGGGTGACTGAGGATGTGTAACATGAGAGAAGAGATTTGCGGGAGAGTGGTATGGCTATGCTCTTTTTTATTTTTAAAGAGATTGGATTCACTGTGACTCTAAGGGCTGCACTCCTAACAGGGACCCCCATGAAAGGACGGGTAGAGTTGATGGTGGTGAACTTTGTGGCATAATGGGAAGGGCTTAGAATAGGGTTCGGTTAGTGATTCAGTCCCTTTCTAGTTTTCTGATTTTGGACAAAGTAAGTAATTGGTCCTCTATTTCTTTTTCTCATTTTTTCTTTTATTTTTGTATCATTAATATAAAATCACATGGGCAACATTGTGGTTACTAGATTCCCCCCATTATCAAGTCCCTACCACATATCCCTTTACAGTCACTGTCCATCAGTGTAGTAAGATGCTAGAGAGTCACTACTTGTCTTCTGTGCCTTCCCCATGCCCCTCCCCGACATTATGTGTGCTAATCATAATGCCCCTTATTCCCTTCTCCCTCCTTTGGTCTTCTATTTCTTGATTGTAAAATGGAAATTTTATACTTTCCTGATGACCACATGGGACTTTTGCAAATTAAAAAAATATTTTTAACCTTTTTATTAAGGTATGACACCCATACAATAAAGTGTACGTATCTTAAGGTTATAGTTTGCTGAATTTTTACATGTGCATCCATCCACCTAGCTACCATGATTACTTGTCATCCAAGAAGATGGTGGTGATTATGAACATAATGATCCCAACAATAGCTAACCCTCAGTAGTGCTCACTAAGTGCTGGGAACCATTTTATAAACTTCATGTTCATAGCCACCTTATGGCTCTTTCCATCGCCCTGGGGACCCCTTCCTGCGCCTGCCCAATCAATCCCTCTGACCTCCATCACCATTTTTATGAAGATCTCAGGTGGGGAAAAAAGTGTATCTCACTTTGTAACCTCAAAGTGCTCTATGACATGATATGACAACATTTTTTTTGGCTATTCTATTATTTAGAAGTTCCTTCAGTGGAGGTCAATTGAGAAAGATCTAGAGAAAATAGGAAAGTCGTGAGAGTCTTGGGAAGAAATAGCAGGAATGAAAGATCTAAAGGGGGAAGTGTGAGGGAGGTAGTTCACTGCCAGAAATTCGACAGGTGTGACGTAAGTTTGTTCAGGGACAGGGATCACTTGGCATTCTTAAGTGCAGGCAAGGTAAGCATTTTAGGCTTGATTGGATCATAAAATCTATTTTGGCACGTTTAACTGGTAGGTTTGTCCCACATTTATTATCTGTGATCATGGATACATTTGGATTTATTTATGTCATCTTATTTTGTACTTCCTATTTACTCTGCTTTTCTTTTGTTCCTTTTTTCTCTCCTTTACTGTTTCTTTTGGATTGAACCATTTTTCTTTATTCTGTCTCTTCTGGTTTGGGACATAGATAGCTCTATGTTTTTAGGGGTTATTAAAATGCCAATAAGTCTTAGTTAATCTTCCCAAATGACTCAAGGATCTTGGTATGCATCCACTTCCCATATACCTTTTTGATTTGATGTTACTATAGGTGGATATGGTTGTCCAGTCTTTTTATTCTTCTTCCTCTCTCTCCCCAGTTGTAGTAGTAGCAATAGTTGTTATTCTTATAGATTTATATAGTCAATATATGATTACAATTACCAATGTTTACCATTTTCTTTGGTTCATTGTATCTTCTTACAACTCAGGTTTTCTTTCTGGATTCAGTTTGTTTGCTTTTTAACCCTGAGATGAGTCTTTTACAAGAGGAGGTCCCAGCTAGTGAGCCTGGAATGAGTTATACATGCTGAGATGTTGATCCCTTCAGCCCACGAGGTGACAGAGTTGGGTCTGGGGCAGCCGGGACCCTAAAGGCAGTCACCCCTCTCCTCCAGTACAAGACCAGCTTCCTCTGCTTGCCTCAGTGTTCCATAAAAATATGTTCCACATGTGACATAATGTGAAAAGAGTTGCTATAACACTATTTAAAAGCTTTTTCAGTGGAGACCTATTAGTAGTAAACACTCTCACTTTTAATCTGGAGAGGGCTTTATTTCAGCCTCAGCCAATGATAGTTTAGCTGGTATAAAACTTCAGCTCCTCAGTTTTCCTCCCCACCCCATCCCTCAGCAGCTGGCCTTCTATTATTGCAGTTGAGATCTCTGTGCTCAGTCTAGTTGTTATAACTACTGTGTGTTGTACTAAAGAGAAGTAGTATTTCTCACTTAGATAGGTAAGGTAAAAGAAGGTAAAAGAGAGATTTAAGACTATTGGACACTTTCATATTTCTTACTTGTTAAGTTCCCTTTGAGAAATCCAGAGGGAAAATGATCCTCCTCATTCCAGGTGATCTTGGTTGAACTGTATCCCAGTGGACTCCAGCGGTCTTTCTCTGATGAAGAAGACCTTAATACTTTTGCAGAGGGCGATGATGTGTACGCCTTCCAAGCCCCTCCACCATCTGGCCAGGAGACGCTCTCAGGTACTGTGGTGCTTTTCAGAATTTCATTTTGTTATAATGAGTTACAGGCTTGAGAGGGTTCTCATTGGTTGCTCATAAGACATTTAGTTTTAATACTTGGACCCATCAGGCTTATTTTCTCAGATATTTGGTGTACAGATGGTTGATTACTAGAAATTATTCAACTAATGCAGCCGAGGTTCTCAAAACCTTAATGAGTATCAGAGTTACCTGGAAAGCTTGTGAAAGCAGATTTCTGGGCCCAGGGTTTCTGATTAGTAGGTCTGGGGTGGGGCCTGAGGATTTGTATGTCTAACAAGTTCCCAGGTGATGCTGGTCCTGGCATCACACTTTGAGAATCTCTATTCAGAACAGGTGCTTGGGTAACCTTTGTCTTCAAGACTCTGGTGTTCAAGGTCTACGCTTGAAGTAAAATTTTTACAAATTGGAGCACTAGGTGGCCAAAGAAGTTCAATGATTTTCTGTTAACAGTCCCAGTTCCCAGTGCTTGCTTTTCCTAAACTTAGGGATGGCCAAGATGGCCAGTTCCTGACAGTCTTTCACTGCAGGTCAGTGTACATTGTGGCCCAATTAAGCCAGGCAAGAACGCCTGTATCTATAGAGGGCTCTGGCCAGTGTTACCGGATAGCCCAGATGAGTCCTGTGTCCCGCCCGGCCTGGACCGTCAGTCAGCCTAGGTGGCCGGCTGTGGGAACCAGGTGTCTGCAGTTGCCGTGAGTCAACAGGGAGACTCTGGGCTTGGGACATGACGTTGACTGGCCCTGATTGTAACTCAGCGAGACAAGCCCTCATTTCAAATTCAATCACAGGTGATACATCTGTGCCTTAAAAGCCAAATTTTCAGAAGTGATTGGAAATTGAGGATAGTCTAATTCTTCTTCCTCAAGGGTAAAGATTCTTACCTTCCCTGTGTGCTACTGATGCTGATTTTCTGAGACCATGGTTACTCTGCAGTTCCCTGATCAAGGCATAAAAGCAACCAAACTCATTTTGGAGTACTTTTTAGACTGGGTTTCAAACATGTTAAAATCCCTGCCCACATTTTGAAATTACTGGCTGGACACAATGGTGAAAACCACCACGTGTGTGATATTCATATGCCATGCCAGATGGCACAAGTGCCACAAACCTTACTATCTCTTCCCCTAACCCATTGCTAAGTGTCTCCCAACAGTGGTTAATAGAGAAGTGCTCAAAGAGAAGAGGGTCTGGAGAAGCTGGGGTTCTGACCCAGCAAAGCAGCTCCTTTAGGAATACAAACTCAATTCTCTGTCTTCAGCATGTCCAGCTGGCCTGGCAGTGTCCCCGCGCTTTGCAGTCCGTGGTGGTCAGCGGTCATGCCTGCCCGTCCATTGTGAGAACACGGTGCTGATTCTCTTCTGTAACTTGGTGGGGTCAGGGCAACAGGCCAGCAGGTATGTTGAACTTCATCTTCTTTTAACATAATGTCTGGGATTTATACACATGTACTTGGAATTCTGTCTAGAATAATTCTAATTTGATAAAATGAAACATCCATTACCAAGGCTAATCAACCAGGAGTAGGCAGTTTCTGATCAGGAGGATTGGAAATAGCCGACTCAAGCAGATGGCAAACATTGCCCTTAACAATGAAGCATCAGAGGTTTTTCTGTTAATTTCAGGAACAATTATTAATTGCTTTCTCTGCTGTTTGGTGCTGTGTCATAAGTCCCAGGCAGTGTTGCAATAAGACGAGCAAAAGGAAACTGGCTGTCACAAAAGAGGGGATGTAATTACCGCTATTGGCACATGGTACTGCCATCTGCTCTAAGGGCCAGGGAGAACTGGAAAGTGATTAGAACTAATCAAAGAGTTGGAGAAGTCGTTGCACAGCAAATACACAAAAGCAGGTAGTTTCCTTGTAGAATCCAATTAAAATGTTTAAAAGATAAAACACCGATAAAAATTTTTGGGTTGATAGAATGTTTATAAAATGAGTCTAGGGTAATAAACTCATAAGAATAGCGAGAAAATACTGGGGAAAGCAGGGAGGAAGGATGGCTGTATTAAAACAGAATAAAGCTTTAAATTTTGAAATTCTGTTACAGAGGCAGAAGAATAGCCACTAAAATCAATGAACAGACTAGACCAAAGTATATTTAAGTATTTATTATATGATAAAGACAGTATATTTCACATTACTAGAAAGTGAGCAAACTGTTCAGTATGTCAAGCTGGGCTAATGCTTTGTTTCTTTTTCTTTTATTTAATCTATCTTTTTACTCCTTCCATAAATTCACATGTATAAGTCCCAGATTGGATTAGAGAGGTGATTATGCAAAAGGCCCATAAAATAACTTGAAGATAATGTAGAGGAATATTTTGTCTTTGGGTCAGGGGGTCAGTTTGAACACCTAAGGCAGGAAGCTGTAAAGGAAAGAGATAAGGTTTTAAATACATTTAAAATTTTAAACTAAAAGCAAATTTGAAAGGCAAAGTGCAAATGAGGAAAAATAGTTACATCAGGTGACAAGTGAAGGATGTTTATGCATCGTATAAAAAAATCTGGCTCTCAAATTAGTGAGAGAAATCTCTAGTGAAATGAGGCACAGAAGTTAGCATTAGGTCATAGAAAAAATTCAAGCCTAGGTTAAACTATTCAGCTTCATTAGCAGTAGAAGAAATTCAGTCTCAAGATGCTATTGTTAACCTTTTAGATTGGCAAAGAACTTTAAAAATTGACAATACTCATTCTGGGCAAGGGTCAGGGAATAGGGCACATGCCTCACTGGTAAATTGGTGGGAATTTTCTTGCAGCAGGTTGGGAAGAAATAGCTTTGGTCTTTCATTTCCACTTCTGGAACTTTATCCCAAAGAAACAGTTACTCACATGCCCCCAGAGGTGTAGGTGTGTATACAAGAATGTATGTAGTTCCTGCGACGTGCAGGCATTGTTTAAATAAAGAATTGGAAGCAACCTGAATGCTCAACAATAGAGGGTAAGGTAAATAAACTGATCTGTCCATTACAACATTGGACAGCATGTAATGCAGTTGCCCGCCTAGACACGCCACCTCAGTTTTATGCCTCAGCAGTTTCCTCAAAAGTTTCACATTCTTGTCACGCTGAATCTTGCCACAACCTTGTGTTGTGTGGCCATGGAACAACGGGTCCAGTGGTACCCATGTCCAAGCTGGAACTGACAGCCACAGCCACATCTGGGTTCTCAGCAGTTCAATCTCCTTGCTCTGTGTTGCCTGGGTTGGGAAATGGGAGGCATTCCCAGTTATGAGAATATTCCTGACACATAAAACCATTAGTGTGTCAGCTGCATGGGGTTCCCTCTGGGTTTATCTCTGCCTGCAATATTCTCTGACCCTTCTCTCAACGATGGGGAGAACACCAGGGAAGAATGTTTCTCGGACGGCCAATCATTTGGAGCCATCTCTTTACAGTGCAGTGTCTCCATTTGCAGTGAGATTCTCTGATGGGCAGTTTTGTGCTGTGCTTTGTGCCGAACTCACCTGATGGAGAGAAGCCCATGAAGAGGCTCGTGGTCTCATGACTGTTGGAGATTGTTGCTCTTCCCTTTGGTGAAATAACCTGATGTCCTTGGATATTTCAGGTTTGGGCCACCTTTCCTAATAAGGGAAGACAGAGCCATTTCCTGGGCTCAGCTCCAGCAGTGCATTCTCAGCAAGGTCCACTATCTCATGAAGAGTGAGGCCCCAGTACAGGTCAGTGTGCATGCGTATGTGTGTGTGTGTATGTGTGTGTGTTGAGGGGTAGGGACAGGGGAGGAATGTAGAAGTGTCTCAGGGGAGATGAGAACTTGCTGTCAATGAGGGTTTCTTTGTTGTATAAAACAACTTTGATTTATCTGCAAGGCAGAAACCATGTTATGGCCTGTCCTCTCTCCCTCTGCGGTGTTACAAAATACCTTTCACAGACAGAACTTTCTCCTTGTTAAATCTTCCCAAACACCATTGGAATAAAGAGTGGAATTTACATTATTCTTCTCAATTTTGTGTACTTAACGGTTCACCATAGTTCTTCCCAGAGGATAGCTTATTGCAATAAATTGAAATTTATATATTTGGATCAAAAATTTCAAGGGACTTCAGATGTAACTTCCATGGAAAATTAGAATCGATGTTTATGTCTAAACATGAAAATCTAGATACTAAAGATAATTTTGTCCTGTTTTAAAAACTGAGATTAAAGACTCAAAAGAAAATACCTTTTTAGCCTTGCTCATTTATTTATTCTCAGATTGGTAGTTTCCAAATGAAAACTACATATTCTAAAACCATTCCTTCGGCCCATAGAGTTTCAGAACTATTCTAGTGGCTGCCTGGCCAAGAAGATATTGAAATTTGGGGGATGGTGCGGTAGCCTTGACATTTATTTCCCCCCAACTATTCTTGGTGAGAACTTCTCATTTGGGGGATGTACCCAGCTTACTTCAGAGGCAATTCTTGATAATTCATGTTTCTTCCTGCTCAGGGAAAATCATACATTTGATTCAGGATTTATACCAAGTATCACTTTGTTAAAGACCTTCTCTACCTTCGTTTCCCACCTTTATCTCTAAAAGATTTTGCTCTGTGTACTGCCCAGGAGATCTACTACAGCTCCCGAATTAGAAACCCTAAGTTCTCTCTACGTAGGTCAGAATATTTTATAATAGTTTAAGCTTTTCTCCAAACCTGTGGTCCTGATTCTTGAAAGTGAATAAAACCACGTTCATGTGAACATTGTACTCAACTGTCCTTGCTCTCCACTGGGTCACATGTGTACTTGGGCCTCTGCACCTCTGTAGTCATTTTGATTTTAGAAATTGTTTAAAGCAGTCGCTGGGGCCAGCAGAATTCTAATACAGACATCCTGCAACTCAGCTGTGGATGCTTTTCCACAGATTCATTGGTAAATGTCTAGGCCAACTTGATTTTCTGTAGGAGTAGTGGTTCTAAATGGCTGTGAGGTGCCCAGGCTGGCCCATCCATTTAACCCATCATGCTCTTAGTACTGCATTAAATATTGGCTCAATATGGTAAAAATTTGAAAAGAATCCATTCACAGTTCGCAACACTGAGCTGAAGGGATTAACAAATAGTGAATGTATATTGAATGAATATTCACTGAATTTCCCTAGCCAAGAATAGAGGAAACTCTCTCACAGAAATAACCAATTTTCTGGTCAGAATGAATTCATGTAAATTGTGAAAAAAGAGATTTATCATTGCCAAGACATTTGTTATGGTCAGTTTGTAAATTTTCTTTGTGTACAGGCAGAGTAAGCTGCCTCTGTGGGAGAGGGGACTTGATTATGTTGCCATCACACAGCAAGCAATTAGGGGTGCCAGGAGAGAGTTTCAGCTCCGTGTTGAAGTAACAGTTTCCTTAGGAAGCACACCCTTCTGTGACCACCCCTGAATCAAAGAGCCTGAAGTCAGCTTGCTTCTAGCCATTGATTTTGTCGCTGTTGAAGCTGCAGGTCAACCAGAGGGTGGTTATGGTCCAGTTTGGCACGTACACTCTCTGTGCTTCACATTTGACTCTTTGCAACCGGGTTCCAGTTCACCGCACTGGCCTCGCGTCCCATTGCTCCCTGCATGCGTGAGCTGTGACACCCACAGGAGCTCACTCACAGCCCACTGAGTGTGTTGGAGTCATGCTTTTTTCCATGTACAATCACACTTTCCTGGAATTATGGTGCTCCCACCCCTCCCCTGTCTGCATTTCATCAGTGAATGGTGAATTCCAACCTGTATTTCATCAGTGTCTTTTAAGTAGAGATGTCTGCCATTTATCTTTGTCAGAGTTTGGAAGAAATTCTTATTTTTCTCCCTGTTATAGCTATGGTCATCAGTGGCAATTTTAAGAACTGTGTTTCATTCACTTGAAGATGCCATGGATTTTTTTTTTAACTGTGGTAAAATATACACATTTATTTTGCCCATTCACAAGGGCACATTATCTGTATTCAACAGTGTTGCATTAACCATCACCATTTTCTGTACCCGAATCTTCATCATCCCTACAAAATCTCTATTCCCATTAAACAATAGCCCCCCTAGCCCCCAGCCCTTAGCTCCTGTTAACCTCCATCTGGCTTTTCTGTCCCCGTGGATTTGCCTACTCTAGGCATCTCACATAAGTGGATGATTCATGCAATATTTGTCCTCTGTGTCTTGTTTCTTTTTTTTTCACTAAGCCAAATATTTTCAAGATCCATACATATTGGAGCATGTGTCAGAATTTGCTTCCTTTTCAAGGTTGAATAACATTCCCTGTGTGTATAGCCCACATTTTGTTTATCCATTCATCTTTTAATGGACACTTGGGTTGTGTCTACCTTTTGACTATTGTGAATAATGCTATTTAAAACACTTCAATTTCAGAAATGTTAGAGTATTAAAAAAAGCGTACATCTTAGAATGAAAGCATAGGTAGAATTTCTTATATGGCCTATTTTATAGTGCATAAACACTTATTAAGCATTTGGTATGTAAAATATGCACTAACTTGCTTTTAGATAATTGCCTTCTTTTGGCAACTTGGTGATGATGATAAATCGTCTTAAAATAAGTTGTTATCTATTAATAATTAACATAGTTGATTGATTTTTCCATTGACTGTGCCAGCACCTGCTCCAGTTACACATGTGTGACTGAAAAACAGCATGATCATCATTTTGGAAAATTTAATGTGTTCAGCAGTGTTAGGTCACTATGTTGGAAGGTACAGTGTGTCTCTTCTTAAAAAATGAAGCCTTTATAGCTCTAGGTTTTGAATACTAATTATTAAGAGAATATTCAAAATCAACTCTAGACAAAAAGAATTACAATTTTGAGTAATTTATTTGCCTGTAGGAGTCTAATTTAAACAGGCCTGATGACCCACCTCCTCCCTCTCTGTCTTGGCAGAACCCAGCATCTCTGTTCACCATCTGGGTTGTGGGGCTTTCTCTGGCCTGTAGCTATGTATCCCCACAGGACAGCCAGCCCCTCTGTCACTGGGCAGTGGACAGGTAAGGGCATGTTCCAGATTTGGTAAGAGAATGAGGGCGATCTCATTCGACTAGATAAGTGTCCATATGTGTCAGTCAAATTGCTTGCAATCTCAGCTACTCTTGGTCTCCTGACTCCCTGGCAGCAGCCACTATGCCAGGTTTGTACTCTTCCTGTGCTTTCAATCCTTATGTCTAGAGCAGACGGTGACACGGCCACCTCAGAGGTGAAGCAGTATCGCTGTTCCCAGAAATAAGTTAACTCGCTCACACTTGCACAGCTAGTTATGGCCAAGCCCAAATGTGAACCCAGATTGGTCTGACTGAAAAACCCATTCAGTTAAGTCATGCTGCTGAATTCAGCCTGTATGTCCCCTGTAGGGTAGGGGAGCCTTCTACCCCCTCCACCATTGGCTCCAAACTCTAGCTGGTGGGCTCTGGCCAGGGTATAAAGCCAGTGTGGCCATGTGTCTGTGGGTCTGGCTTCCAGATTCTCCAGGTGCCCACCTGCAAGGCCTTCCACTGCACCTGGTCTTGCGAAGCAATCCACAGGACCAGCTCAGCGTCTAAGAGGCAGTTTCCCTGTTCGGCTCTTCTGCTCATTTTCCCACAGCACAAAGTTTTCAATAAACATTTCTGATTTCTTGGCTTGGTTAACCAAAGTTGACTGAATCGATGATGTAGGTGTGATATCGTGGTTTATGATAAGGAATACATATTTGGTATTCTGCCACAGAGCTCATAAACCCCTTGGAATTTCCATAGTGATAACAGCAATTGAAGCTGTCCTGTTATTCATAAGAAGCCTGTTTCAAAAGCACCTGAGTTTATGTTAATGAGGTGACTTTGGGGAAGTACCTAAGGATGGGGGCTGGTTGCCAGGGGGACCAACTATGTGGCTCCTAGTTTGGAACTTTCAGACCTTGGAGGAAGGGAGAGGGACTGGAGAGTGGGCCTGATCACCTGTGGCCAGTGATTTAATCAATCATGCCTAGGGAATGAAGCCTCCATAAGAAGCCTTTTCACGTGGAGGTGCTGGGAGGGTGGTGGGCATGGTGGGCTGCACCGTCTCCCACGCATGCCCTGGGGCTGTTCCTGATTTATGTCTTTTCCGTCTGGCTGTTTCTGACTTATGCCCTTTGATAATAAATCTGAGAGACCCAGTTGTACCTGAGTTATGCCCTTTTATGATAAACTGGCGATCTAGTAAGTAAAATGTTCATCTGAGTTCTGTGAGCCCTTGTAGCCAATTAATCAAACTCAAGGAGGGTTATTGGAACCTTTGATCTACATCTGGTTGGTCGGAAGCCCAGAAGACAACCTGAACCTAAGGACTGGCTTCAAAGTGGGGAGGCAGGGGCAGGCCCGTGGGATCTGATGCTGTCTTCCCGGAGATAGTGCCCGCTTGAGTTAATAGCTTGATGGTGGGGAAAAAGTACACACTGGAATGGTGTCAGAATCATGGTAGAGATGGGCCCCTCCTGTGACAAGGAGACCAGGAACCAGAGTAGGAAGCAGGGCAGAAGGTTCTACACCCTGTGCCCCACCCGTACCCTCCCTGATGAGCAGCTGCTTTACAGAATTAGGGAGGCAGAAAGTGTTGGCCAGGACCTGCTTGGGTCTGACAGGAAAAGGGGGACAAGGTGGTGGGGAGGCTCCGAGAAGGGCCAGCTTAGAGCATGAAGGGGCCCCTCATGGCCCTCTGTCTTGGAAGAGAAAACCATGCTACTCAGAGTGTGTGCCCCAGAGCATATAAACAAAGCAAACCTGAAGGAACGAGCAGCAGCAGACTCACACCGAGAAGGGACCAGCGGTTACCAAAGGGGAGGGGTGGGGAGGGTGAAGGGGATTCAGGGGCACTGTGATTCACAACACAACAAAAGTAGGTCACGGGGAAGGCAGTGCAGCACAGAGAGGAGAAGTAATAACTCTACTGCGTCTTACTACACTGACGGACAGTGACCGCAATGGGGCGGGTGAGGACTTGATAATATGCATGAATGTTGAAACCATTGTGTTTATGTGAAACCATCATAAGATTGTATATCAATCATAGTTTAATGAAAAATAAATAAATAAGTAAAAATAAAAGAAAAAAACAAATTGAGTTTCATAGGCTGGTGCCAGCCTATAAGCTTATTGTCACCAGTCTATAACAAGAACTTGAGAGAGAGCATTTAGATATATATGTTAAAGCAATATGAGAGAGCAATTAAAAATATGGTGAATACACACAATGTAGGGGGGGCACAGGGAAGGCAGCATAGCAGAGAGAAGACAAGTAGTGACTGTAGCAACTTACTACACTGATGGACAGTGACTGTAATGGGGTATATGGGGTGTACTTGATAATAGGGGTGAATGTAGTAACCACAATGTTGCTCATGTGAAACCTTGAGAAGATTGTGTAGCAGTGATACATTAATAAAAAGATACAGTGAATATATAACAATTTTATATAACACATAGTTTTTTTGAAAATCGAACATGTATTTTGTCATCCCCCCATGAGTTATATTTTTATTGTACTTGATGAAATTATCTATAATGGTTTAGAAAGAAACCAGCCAACGGGCCTTACATCATAGCTAGTTTGAGAAGCACAGGAACAGAGTCTGGTTGCACAGCAGGCTGATCATGCTGAAGATAGACCTGCCTGTGGCCACAGTCCCCGTCACACCTTCTGTCCACCCCATGTCCCCTGGCAGTTAATGGCCCCTGCCTCCACCCCCACCTCACGAGGACAGCGCTCCCCAGAATCTGATACCGTTGATCCCTTGCCTCCTTCACAGAGCCCACATTCAGCCCCAGGGCCTCCCTAGCCTAGCACCACCTTGCTCTAGAAATGTCTTTTTTTAAAAAAATTGTGGAAAAATATGCACAGCATAAAATTTACTATCTTAACCATTTTTAAGTATACAGTTAGGTGTCATTAAGTCCACTCACATTGTTGTACAACCATCACCTCCATCCATCTCCAGAATGTTGTCATCTTCCCAAATTAACACTCTGTCCCCATTAAACATTAACTCCCCTTTCCCCCTCCCTCAGCCCCTGACAACACTGCCCTACTTTCTCTCTCTGAACATGACACTCTCGGCATCTCATATGAGTGGAATGGGATGGTATTTGCAGTTTGTATCTTTCTTATTTCATTTAGCAGAGGATCTTCAAGGTTCAACCATGCTGTAGCATGTGTCAGAATCTCCTTCCTTTTTGCGGCTGAACAGTACTCCACTGTATGGCTCTACCCCACTGTGTTTACCTCCTAGAAGTTTCTTTGCTCCCTTTCTGTTCTCCCGCTCAGGGGCCCTCGAATGTGGTCGGGCCTCGGCGCTCCGCCGCGGCATGCTTCCCTGGTGTTCCATCCCTGGATGACCTCGCTTCTGTCTACCGCCTTTAGGTCCAGGTCTCTCAGATTTAGATCCAGTCCAGATTTTTCTCTGAGATGCAGACCTTCCCATCCTACCTAAATGTCTCACAGACATGCAAGCTAAATGTTTGTCCAGGCAAATCTTCTTGCTTAAGACTTTCCTCTTCTGCCTCCTGTGTTTAGAAGCTGACAACCATGATATCTACTCAGGATCCCAAGCTAGTGACCTGGGAATCACCCTTCATTCCTGCTTCCTGCTTTCTCCTTATATTCAGTCCATCATCAAGTCCTCCTGTTCCAAATCCTGGTGGTTCCTCAGTCCTGTTCCTTCCTCTCCACATTTACCACCATTGCACATGTCCAGGCCCTTATCACCTCAGCAGGATGCCCCGAAAGCCTCCGCTCTGCTGTAACTGCCTCTAGGCCCGTGGCTCTCTCATCCATCTGCTTCCATACCTGTCTGTTTAAAACCCTTGGGTGGCCCACAGGGTAAAGTCCACACCTTATGGAGTGGTGGTCACAGCCCTGCCCTCTCACCGTGTGGCCGGCCCCCTGAGCCTCTGCTTGTCAGTCCAGCACACACCTTACACTTTGCTCCTGCTGAACCTCCGCCTGTACAGCCCTTTCCTTTCCCTACTCGCCCTTCACCTGGCCAACTCCCACTCTTCCTGTGCAGAAAGTCTGGTCTCTGAAGCAGCTGAGTGCAGTTCCTCCAAGTCCCCATAAACACCCGGGGCACATTGCAGTGGCCTGTCTGCATGTCTCTCCCATTATGAGACTCTGAGCTCCCTTGGGGTAGAGATTATGTCCATATGTTGCTTAGGATCACATCCTGCCATAAATATCAAATAATGGCCTCTTTCCTGTTTGAGCCAGGGCTGTGATCAGGAGAGAAGATCACGCTGTCTCTTGCATGATTGTGCCCATGTAAGGAGTGAGCTTTAGTTATACACACACTTCTCCCCTCTTTGTGCCCTAAGGGGTTTTGTGTAACAGAGCCTGAAGATACTGATTCTCCTTTTCCACTCCCATGTTTAGACTGCAGTTGAAAAGTAGAACGAGGAATGAGGCAGAAAGAGATCAACATGTTAGGTTTATTGGTAAGGGCGATAAGAGGATGTGGCTTAGATATGAATCCAATATGTTCCTTGGAATGAAGTACCCCAGCTCCCCAGGTGTGGGCCTTCTGCATTGTGGGGATGGCAAATTTGGGTGTCCTAAAGAAAGAGATGTAGGGATTCAGACAGGCTCCCCAGTATGTCTCCTCTCGGAATTGAATATGTGTCAGTCTGCCAGCGTTCCACCTGCAGGGACACCGGTGAGGAAGAATGCCAGCCTGCTCCCATTTGGGTGGGAGGAAGGAGTAACAGGGAGGGACTGAGCCGATCACCTCCCCACAGTCCCACCAGCCTGATAAGGCGCTTCTCCTCCTCTGAGGGAGTGAAGATGGCAAGGAGGGGAGACAGACAGATGCCCGTAGCTTAGTTACCCCCAGTCTACAGAAGGGTGAGGACGGACCGGCACTGTTTGCCCTGAATCAGCAGGGCTCGCCAAGCGGGGAGGGCTTCTCCCAGACCCACCTGGTTCCCTGCCCCCTCGTGGCACTTGCTCATCAGGATGACATCACGACCCCACCCCAGACCTGTCACTGCTCACCCACAGGATTTGGTATGTGCTCAAAACCTGTTTTTGAATCATCTAGAAGACAGGGATTCGTGACAGGCCCAGTTTTTTCCCACGATACATTCTGAACACTGTTAAGTGTTGCCTTTCCCATCACTTGTCTGTCTGACTTCAGGACAAGACCTCACATTCTCCACTCTCTTCCTAACTTGTTTCCTCTGTATGAAGGTCAACCAACCTTTTTGGAAATGGGCTGAGCCCAAGCCGCTGCAAAGAGCCGCAGGTTGACTCACACTGAGAATATCTGGGTATTTGAGGATGAAGCCTTCAGCAGAGAGCGACTCTCCAGATACCTCCCTTGCTTTACACCAGGCTTTGGGCACATCTGGAGCATCAGGCCTGGGGCTGAGGCAGCCGCTGCACCCTGAGAGATGTGGGGAGGCGGCTCGCTGCTTTCTGATGGCTCCTTGTTCTCTCCCCAGGGCTTTGCATCTCAGGAGGCCAGGAGGCCCCCGACACATCCAACTGGCCATGGAGTGGGATAGCTGTGCCAAGGAGCGGTGAGGTCAACAGAATTTGTCTCTGCTGGGGAAAGACGGGGCCAGCTGTGCAAATAAATCTTCCTGGACCAAGTTTCCCCCCACGTGACCATGAGGCAGTATGCACCCCTCCTGGATGCCATGTGGCCCATGCCTATATGAAACCCTAATGATAACTGTCTGTTATATAAACAGTGATAGTAATAGTAAGAATGGTAGTGGTGGGTGTCGCCAACACTGGGAGCAGTGACAGTAGTAAATGGTATGTGATGCTTACCCACCCAGCCCGTGCCAGTCACTGCTCTGAGCACTTTATACATAGTTCAATTTATCTCATCTTCATCACACCCTATGTGGTAGGTACTACTGTAATCCACATTTTCAGATGTCAGATGTGGAAACCGAGGCCAAAGAGGTTAAACAATGTCACGTGCTGTCACACAGCCGATGCATGGCAGAGCTGGGATTTGAACCCAGGTCTTCTGGCTCAAGTCCACACTCTTTTTTTGGGGGGGGGGGCGGTGAAAGGGTTTATTACCTGGCTTGTTCTCTGGCGGTAGGTCGAGCACTAGTATCTCTGCCTCAGCCCAGAGCACTGGGCCTAGCTCTCTATATAGTGCAATAATAGCTTATTGCCTACAGGTGTGGAAGTGGCGACCCAGCAATAGGCCAGTTACATCATCAGGTGGTTTAAGTTCAGTGAGGATCCTGGCCATGGGAACCCCAACTTACCCACAAGGAGAAAAATTTTACTTTCATTTTATTCTGTTGTTCTCCTTGATTTCTCTTTTTTTAACCAAATGTTTGCACTGTGCATATAAATAAAGACTGGTTTAAATAAAAATGTTAGCCAGTGTTTGTATAGATGTCTACTTTTTTTTTGAGAGGGCATCTCCCATATTTATTGATCAAATGGTTGTTAACAATAAAATTCTGTATAGGGGACTCAATGCACAGTCATTAATCAACCCCAAGCCTATATCTCAACAGTCTCCAATCTTCTGACACATAACAAACAAGTTCTTACATGGTGAACAAGGTCTTACATAGTGAATAAGTTCTTACATGGTGAACAGTGCAAGGGCAGTCATCACAGAAACTTTCGGTTTTGATCACGCATCATGAACTATAAACAATCAAGTCAGATATGATTATTTGTTTGATTTTTATACTTGATTTATATGTGAGTCCCACATTTCTCCCTTATTATTATTATTTTAAATAAAATGCTGAAGTGGTAGATAGATGCAAGATAAAGGTAAAAAACATAATTTGGTGCTGTAAGAGAGCAAATGTAGATGATCAGGTGTGTGCCTATGGACTAAGTATTAATTCAAGCTAGACAAGGGCAACAAAACATCCACGGATGCAGAATATTTCTCTCAAAACAGGGGGGTGAGGTTCTAAGCCTCCACTCTGTTGGTCCCCAATTTCTCTCCTGATGGCCCCCGTGCGACTGTGCCTGTCTTAGGTTGTTCCTCCCTTGAGGAATCTTACCCGTCTCTGGCTATCCAGTCATCTTCCGGGGCCATACAGGGAAATGTAAAGTTGGTAAGTAAGAGAGAAGCAATATTGTTCGAAAAGGTTAGCTTTTTACTTCTTTGCAGATTTATGCCCTGTGGCTTCTATGCCCAGCATTTGTCTTGAGGTATCTTCACCACTTGGAAGAATTGTGATACTCGGTAATTTTTTATAAGAGGCACTAATTCTACTTAAGGGTTGTCATTAGGAAGGAAGAAGAAAAGCTATAGAAGTAGCAGATGGAAGAAAACATGTGAAGTTTGATTATTTCTTTGACATATCTTTTTGTAGAGTCACATAAGCATGTATAGGTTTTAAACTACTAATTAAATTGCATACACACATTAACATAATAGGAATACAGCTACATAACCAAAGCAGACCTACAATTACCAGCCATCTCCAGTGAAATCAAAAAAACCAGTTAGGCACCCTAGGCATTTGTGAAAACTTATCAATGATATGATGGATATTGTCTAACTGAATTTGAATAGTTTGAGAAAAATCAGACAAAACAACACATTCATGGGAACTGTCCACATCCCATATGTTCTTTTAAGAGTAGATAGTCTATAGTTGCAAGATTTTGGAGCACTGCAACTTGCACTTCTCCTTATTCTTGGTTGAGTTCCAACAGTATAGATCCAGTCAAATTTGTTGTTTTACTGTATGCACAGGCCAGCTTTGATATCTCCTTCATTCCAATGGCAAGTCCAGGAACCGGTGGGATGACTGCAGCTACAACTGCAACAGCCCCAGGATCTTTGTTGAAGTTTTTTGATGATCTTCTGGAATGACCCTTCCAGAGAATGTTGATGTTGGAAGTTCTTCTTCATATCGTATCTTAATTCGTTTTCTGTGTAGCCAAATTAGGCTTTGATCCTCTGTATAAACACAAACTCTTTGCCCACACTTTGATATGCCCTTTATACCATTGTGAAGAACTTATTGGTGATCACCACACAGGAAATGCTTTTTTTTTAAGATAAAGGAATATTATCCTAAAAATGTACTTCCATCACTAATCATCTAACACACTTTAAATGATCAAAATTAAGGATATTAAAAGCATTCATTAATCATTGATTTACAGTTAGTTTCATCCTATTAGGGAGTAATCCCCCTTTTCTTTCTTTTTTCTGTTATCATTAATCTACAATTACATGAAGAATATTATGCTTACTAGGCTCTCCCCTATACCAGGTCCCCCCCACAAACCCCTTTACAGTCACTGTCCATCAGCATAGCAAAATGTTGTAGAATCACTACTTGTCTGTGTTGCACAGCCCTCCCCTTTCTCCCACCCCCCATATTATGCATGCTAATCATAATACCCCCTTTCTTCTCCCCACCCTTATCCCTCCCTACCCACCCATCCTCCCCAGTCCCTTTCCCTTTGGTACCTGTTAATCCATTCTTGGGTTCTGTGATTCTGTTGCTGTTTTGTTCCTTCAGTTTTTCCTTTGTTCTTATGCTCCACAGATGAGTGAAATCATTTGGTATTTCTCTTTCTCTGCTTGGCTTGTTTCACTGAGCATAATACCCTCCAGCTCCATCCATGTTGCTGCAAATGGTAGGATTTGTTTTCTTCTTATGGCTGAGTAATATTCCATTGTGTATATTTACCACAAAAGATGTTCCACTTTTTGATTTCATCAAGAAAATGCAAATCAAAACCACAATGAGATATCACCTCACACCAGTCAGAATGGCTACTATCAAAAAAAAAAAAAAGAAAAAGCAAATGTTGGTGAGGATGTGGAGAAAAGGGAACTCTCCTGCACTGTTTGGAATGTAAATTGATGCAGCCTCTATGGAAAGCAGTATGGAGGTTCCTCAGAAAATAAATAGAAATACTATATGACCCAGTAATTCCACTTCTAGGAAATTACCCAAAGAAAACAAATCAGTGATTCACAAAGATATATGCACCCCTATGTTAATTGCTGCACTATTTACAATAGCTAAGATATGGAAGCAGTTAAAGTGTCCAGCAATACAGGAATGGATAAACAACCAGTGGTACATACATGCAATGGAGTATTATTCAATCATAAAAAAAGAAATCCTGCCCTATGCAACAATATGGATCGACCTACAGGGTATTATGCTAAATGAAATAAGTCAGGTGGAGAAAGACATAATTTCACTTATATGTGGAATCTAAAAACAAAACAAAAATCAATAGATTCACTGACACTGAGTAGTGACAGGTGATTACCATTGGGAAGGGGCTGGTGTGGAAAGGTGAAGGGGATAAAGAGGCATGAAATCTCAATCATAAATTAGTCACAAGGATGAAAGTACAGCATAGAGAGTATAGTCAATAGTTGTATAATACCTTTCTAGGTTGACAATAACTGCAGTAGTTGGGGTAAGTATTTAATAATGTAAGATAACTGTTGATCCTATGTTGTATACTTGAAACCAATATAATATTGTATATAAACTATACTTCAATTAAAAAATCAAAAAATAAATGTTTCTCTTGAAAAAAAAATACTTAAATAAATAACAGCCACAATTTTACAATTTGATGAAAACTATAAACCCATTGGCACAAGAAACTCCATGCAGTAAAAGCCAAATGAACACTGTAATCTGAAATCTGTGGATAAAGCAGCCAGGGTCACAGGAGTACATACAAAGAAACAAAGAAAAAGTGACAACACACTTTTTGTAGGGAGCTATGCAAGCAAGAAGACAGTGGGAAAATGTCATTGAAATCCTACAAGTACCAAAAATAAAAACTATGCACCTAGAATTCTTCGAACAGCAAAAAAAAATCTCTCAGAAAACAAAGTAGAGGTTTTCAGACAACTGAGAGAATTTGCATCCAGCAGGCCTAAAGTACAAGATATGTTAATTTCTTCAGAAAGCAGCGAAATGATACCATATAGAAATTTTAATCTACACAAAGAAAGGGCAATGTCCATAAGTGGTAAATGTCAGAAATAGACATTTTTCTCATTTAAAAAAATTGATTCTTTAAAACAAAAATATAATTACTGTGAATTTTATAGCATATGTAGAACCAAAATCTATACCAGCAATAGCATGAAAAATGAGAGGGGTGAAATGAAAGCACGTTGTGTACAATTCTTATGCTGTATGTGATAATATTATGCTATATGGTATATTATTTGAAGCTAGACCGTGATAAATTAAAGATACATATCGTCAATCCTAGATTAAAGCTCAGCAAACTATTGACCTGCAGGCCAAATCCAGCCTACGCCCTGTTTTAATAAAACATAACCATGAATTTACTCATTGTCTCTGGCTGCTTTCATGCTATGATTGCAGAGTTGAGTAGTTGCAACAGGGATCATCACATGGCCTCCAAAGGCCATAATGTTTATTGTTTGGCACTTTACAGAAAAAATAGTTTGCCAATCCCTGCTCTAGAGCAATGACTAAAACAAGTAAGTAAATGCTGCTATATTGGTAATTACATTAAATACAAATGGTCTATGTGCCCAAAGTACCAATTAGAATTGTCAGATTATATACTTTTTTAAAAAGCAGGACCTAGCAATGTGCTTGTGTCAGAGGTCCTGTCCCCAGATCACTCCCACATTTGAAGAGCTACTAGAACTTGTGGAGCTCAGAAGATGGCTGTTGGTGTGGCTCAGCAGGTGCAGTCAGGAGAAACCCATCTGCAGATGTCCTTATGCTATCTTCCCTTCATTAACGTGTCACACAGAGTGTGATCCTAAATCCAGAGAAGGTATTTTTAGGAATGAAGGGGAAATTAAGACACTTTCAGATGAAGAAAAATCATAAAAGAATTGGTCACCACCAGACCAACCCTAAAAGAATGCTAAAGGAACTTCTTTAAAAAAATAGAAAGTAAATGATAAAAGAAAGAATTTTGGAAAATCAGGAAGGAAGAAAGAACACAATAAGTGAATATATAAGCAAATACAGGCTTTCCTTCTCCTCTTGTGTTTTCTAGATTATGTTTAACAGCTGAAGCGAAATTTATAACTAATGTGGTTCTAAATGTATATAGAGGAAATATTTAAGTCAATTATAAATGGGGGAGTGTAAAGGGATGTAAAGAGAGGTTATGTTTCTGTACATCACTTGATGACATAGTAGAAGATGATGACATAGTAGACTGTGATGTTATATACATGTAACGTGATACCTAGAGCCACTCTATAAAACCAATAAAAAGAGATACACTCAAAAATACTCTAGATAAATACAACAAATTTAAGTATATCAAGTAATCCACAGCAAGGCAGGAAAAAGAACACAGAAGTGAAAAACAGAGAAAACAAAAAATGAAATGGCAAATATAAGCCTGTAGATACAATAATTGTATTAAGTCTACATGATCCAATATGCCAATTAAAATAGAGAGGTTGGCAAAATAGTTAAAAAAGAATGAGCCAATTCTTATGCTGTCCCAAATAAACTCACTTCAAATATAATATAGGCAGGAAGAAAGTAAAAGAATAAAAAAGATATGTCATGCAAATATTAATCAAAAGAAAAAAAGCAGAAGTGACTTTATTCATATCAGATACAGTAGACTTAAGAGCAAAGAAAATTACCAGAGACAGTGAAGGATATTACATTATGATAAAAGGGTCAGTTCACCAAGAAGATGTGAACTTACACAATAACAACATACATACACAATAAACAATAGAGCTACAAAAATATGTGAGTAGACACTCTACAGAACTGAAAAGAGATATAGACAAATCTCCATTTATAGCTGGAGAATTCCACACCCACCTCTCAACAGCTGATAGAATAACTAGACAAAAAAATAAGCAAGAATATAGAGGTTAATTATACCATCAGCCGACAGGACTTAATCTACCCAAAACCAGAAGAATACACATTCTTTTTAAGTGCCCTGAGACATGTACCAAAATGGATCATATGCTGGACCATAAAACACACATCACCAAATTTAACAAATTTGAAATCATACAGACTTTATTCTGCAACCACAATGGACTCAGCATAGAAGTCAGTAACTGAAAGTAAACAGAAAAATCTCCAATAAGAAATACAAATACCTATATTTTTAACAAAAAAAACACACTTCTATGTTATCCATGGGTCAAAAGGAAGTCTATAGGAAATTAATAAAATACACTGAACTGAATGAAAATGAAAATAAAACATATCAAAACTTGTGGGACATTGCTATAGCAGTGCTAAGTGAGAAATTCATGGTATTAAATGCACGTGTTAGAAGAGCAAAAGTGCCACACTTATAATCTCAGCTCCCACCTAAAGAACCTAGAAAAGAAGAGCAAAATACACCCAAAGCAGGGAGAGGAAAGAATGAACATGAGAGCAGAAATTAAACCAGAAGACAAATTGAAAACAGAAAACAAATTGAATCAATGAAACAAAGAGCTAGCTCTTTGAAAATAGCAGTAAAATTAACAAATCCCTAGCAAGACTGACAAAGAATTGAAAAGGACTCAGATTACGAATATCAGAAATGAAGCAGGAGATATCAGTTCAGATGCTGCAGGCATCCAAAGGGTGTCTTGAAACAGTTCTATACACATAAATTCAGCAACTTAGATGACATGGACCAATCGCTTTAAAAACACAAACTACCACAGTACCACATGTGAAAAGGAGCATTTGTATAGGCCTATAACTATTAAGAAAATTGGATGTGTAGTTTAGGCATTCCAAAAAAAAAAAAAAATCCCCATGCCCAGAAAGTCTTGCTGGAGAATCTATTAAAAATTTAAAGAAAAATTAACACCAATTCTACACAATCTCTTCCAGAAACAGAGTGGAAATAAACACCTTCCAATTCACGATGTGAAGCTAGGATTACCCTGATACCAAAACCAGCCAAAGATAGTACAAAAATACAAGTAAAACTACGGACAATATCACTCACAAATTGCCAAAATTTTTTGTGCAAAAATCTAACAAATTATTAGCAAAGGGTATTTTGCAATATATAAAAAGAAGTATTCACCATGGCCAAATGACCAAGATACAAAGCTAGTTCACTATTCAAATATCTGTGATCCACTCATTATAATCCACTATATTAACAGACTAAAGAAGAAAAATCACATGATCATATCAACTGATACAGAAAAAACATTTCAAAAATTCAACACCCATTCATGACAAAGCTCTCAGAAAAACAGGAATTGAAGACATTCTCAACTCAGTAACAAGCATCCTCAATTACACTATCATATGTTATATTAATTATGCAACACATAATTATATATATATTATATATAATTATATTATATATATTATACTATAGCTAACATTACACTTAATGGCAAAAGGTTAAATGTTCTTCCCCTAAGATCAAGAATAAGGCAAGAACGTCTGCTCTCACCAGTCTTTTTCAACATAGTGCTAGAAGTTGTAGCTAGTACAATAGGGGGGAAAAAGGAAATAAAATATATCCAGATGGGAAAGGAAGAAATAAAATTGTCCCTATTTGCAGATAACATGGTTCTCTACATAGAAAATCAAAGGAAGTCTACAAAAGCACTCCTAGAACTAATAAGTAAATTAGGAAGGCATCAGGATACAAGATAAACACAAAAATTAATCATATTTCTACATACAAGCAATAAAAATATGGACACAAAAATAAAAAATATAGTGTCATTTATAACTGCTCAAAAAATGAATTAACTAAGTGCAAATCTAACAAAACATGTACAGGACTTGTATCTGAAAATTACAAAACACTGAAAAAAAATTAAAGAATATATAAATAAGTGGAGGACCCTACTGTGTCAATGGATTATAAGACTCAACATAGTGTGTCAATTCTATGCAAATTGATACATTTTAATGCAGTTCCCATCAAAATCTCAGCAAGAATCTTTTGTAGATACGACAGATTATTATTCTAAAATGTATGTGACAAAGCAAAAGAACTGGAAGAGTGAAAATAATTTTGAAAAAGAAGACTAAAGCAGGAGGAAGTTTACCTAATTTTATAATTTATCATATAGTTACAGTAATCAAGACTGCGTGGCATTGGTGGACAGATAGACACACAAAACAAAGAAGCTGTAGATAAACCTTCCCAAATATCCTGATTTCTGAAAAAGATGCAAAAGCAAGTCATTGGAGGAAAGAGAGCCTTTTAAACAAATAGTGCTAGAGTAATTTGACACAGTAGGCAAAAATATTAACTTCAAGCTAAATTTCAGATCTTATAAAAACTGAACTCAAAATAGACAAAGAATTTAAGTGTAAAACTTATAACTAGAAATCTTCTAGAAAAAAAAAGCAGAAGAAAATATTCAAGCTCTAGGGATAGGAAAATAGGCAAACTTAGATTTGATATCAAAAACACAAGCCATAAAATGAAAAACTGATAAATTGGACTTCATCAAAATTTAAAATCTTTGCTCTACAGAAGACCCTTTTAAGAGAATGAAAAGGCAAGCTATAGACTGGGTAAAAGTATTTGCAAACCACGTATCTGGAAGAAAGACTAATATATAGAATATACAACTAACTCTTAATAGTCAATGATTTGAAAAAAATAGAAAATAGGCAAAAGATATGAAGACATTTCACTGAAGAGAATATACAGTTGAAAAATAAGTACATGAACGATAGTCGTCATAATTGGACATCAGGAAATGAAAAATAAAATCACAAGATACCACTGCACACCAATCATAATAACTAAAAAAATAATGACACTTCAAATGCTGGCGAGGATATGAATGAAATGGGTCACTCACACATTGCAAGTGAGAATGTAAAAAGTACTGTCACTCTGGAAAACAGTTGGGCAGTTTCTTTAAAAACTAAACATGCGGAGTGGGGGAGCCAAGATGGCGGCGTGAGTAGAGCAGTGGAAATCTCCTCCCAAAAACACATAGAGCTATGAAAATATAACAAAGAAAAATCTTCCTAAAATAGAGACCACAGGACACAGGACAACATCCAGACCACATCCACACCTGCAAGAACCCAGCGCCTTGTGAAGGGGGTAAGATACAAGCCCCAGCCCGGCGGGACCCGAGCGCCCCTCCCCCCGGCTCCCGGCGGGTGGAGAGAAACCGAAGCGGTTTTTTTTTTTTTTTTTTTTTCGCGAGCGCTTTTTGGAAGCCTTAGAGGGACGGGCCCCCATTGCTGGGGAGGCAGGGTGGCGGGACCGGTGAGGAGGTGCCTGGGAATGGCGCCGGAGGACAAAGAATATCCCGCGTTTCTCCCTGCGAGACCTGGGGGCGGGTGCCTGAGACCGGTGCCTGAGGATGGAGGAGGTCGCGCGTTTTTCCCCTTTTTTTTCCCTCTTTTCTGCGAGTGCTTTTTGGAAGCCTAAAAGGGACAGGAACCCCGGTGCTAGGGAGGCAGGGCGGCGGGACTGGTGAGCGGGTGCCTGGGACCGGCACCTGAGGACAAAGAATATCCCGCATTTTTCCCTGTGGGACCGGTGGGTGGGTGCCTGAGACCAGCACCTGAGGACGGAAGAAATCGCGCGTTTTTCCCCTTTTTTTTCCTCTCTTTTTGCTGAGTGCTTTTTGGAAGCCTTGAAGGGACAGGGACCCCGGTGCTAGGGAGGCAGGGCGGCGGGACTGGTGAGCGGGTGCGTGGGACCAGTGCCTGAGGACAAAGAATATTGAGCGTTCCTTCCCTGCGGGACCGGTGGGTGGGTGCTTTTTGGAAGCCTTGAAAGGACAGGGACCCTGGTGCTAGGGAGACAGGGCAGCAGGACCAGTGAGCGGGTGCCTGGGACCGGCACCTGAGGACAAAAAAAAAAAAAAAAAAATCGCTTGTTTTTTCCTTTTTTTTCCTTTTTTTTTTCTCTTTCTTTCTGTTCCCTCTCTCATTGTTGCTGTTGTTGTTTTGGTTTGGAGAGTGCTTTTTGGAAATCTTAAAGGGGCAGGACAGGTCACTTAGACCAGAAGCAGGGAATCTGGGGATCTCTGGGCACTCTAACCCCCTGGGCAGCAGGGAGCACAGAGGCCCCTTACGGAGATAAATAGTCTCCTGGCTGCTCCCCCTCCAACGAGGCTCCACCATTTTGGAGGAACAGCCCCAGCCAGGCCAAGCCCACAGCAACAGCGGAGATAAACCCCAAAGCAACTGGGCAGGAAGCAGAAGCCCTGTCTGCGCACAGCTGCCCAGCACAAGCCACTAGAGGTCGCTATTCTCCCAGGAAAAGGCTACAAACCAACAAGAAGGGAAGCTCTTCCAGTGGTCACTTGTACCAGCTCTGCAAACTATCTCTATCACCATGAAAAGGCAA
The DNA here is from genome assembly GCF_040802235.1 of Manis javanica. NCBI lineage: Eukaryota > Metazoa > Chordata > Mammalia > Pholidota > Manidae > Manis > Manis javanica. The sequence goes on along the minus strand of NC_133159.1, from coordinate 125,582,536 downwards.
AACTACAGGCAGACAAAGATCACAGAGACAACACCTGAGAAGGAGACAGACCTAACTAGTCCTCCTGAAAAAGAATTCAAAATAAAAATCATGAACATGCTGACAGAGATGCAGAAAAAAATGCAAGAGCAATGGGATGAGATGCAGAGAAAAATGCAAGAGCAGTGGGATGAAGTCCGGAAGGAGATCACAGATGTCAGGAAAGAGATCACAGAAGTGAAACAATCCCTGGAAGGATTTATAAGCAGAATGGATAAGATGCAAGAGGCCATTGAAGGAATAGAAGCCAGAGAACAGGAACGTATAGAAGCTGACATAGAGAGAGATAAAAGGATCTCCAGGAATGAAACAACACTAAGAGAAATATGTGAACAATACAAAAGGAAAAACATTCGTATTATAGGGATACCAGAAGAGGAAGAAAGAGGAAAAGGGATAGAAAGTGTCTTTGAAGAAATAATTGCTGAAAACTTCCCCAAACTGGGGGAGGAAATAATCGAACAGACGATGGAATTATACAGAACCCCCAACAGAAAGGATCCAAGGAGGACAACACCAAGACACATAATAATTAAAATGGCAAGGATCAAGGACAAGGAAAGAGTTTTAAAGGCAGCTAGAGAGAAAAAGGTCACCTATAAAGGAAAACCAATCAGGCTAACATCAGACTTCTCAACAGAAACCCTACAGGCCAGAAGAGAATGGCATGATATACTTAATGCAATGAAACAGAAGGGCCTTGAACCAAGGATACTGTATCCAGCACGACTATCATTTAAATATGATGGTGGGATCAAACAATTCCCAGACAAGCAAAAGCTGAGGGAATTTGCTTCCCACAAACCACCTCTACAGGGCATCCTACAGGGACTGCTCTAGATGGGAGCACCCCTAAAAAGAGCACAGAACAAAACACACAACATATGAAGAATGGAGGAGGAGGAATAAGAAGGGAGAGAAGAAAAGACTCTCCAGACAGTGTATATAACAGCTCAATAAGTGAGCTAAGTTAGGCAGTAAGATACTAAAGAAGCTAACCTTGAACCTTTGGTAACCACGAATCTAAAGCCTGCAATGGCAATAAGTACATATCTTTCAATAGTCACCCTAAATGTAAATGGACTTAATGCACCAATCAAAAGACATAGAGTAATAGAATGGATAAAAAAGCAAGACCCATCTATATGCTGCTTACAAGAAACTCACCTTAAACCCAAAGATAAGCATAGACTAAAAGTCAAGGGATGGAAAAACATATTTCAGGCAAACAACAGTGAGAAGAAAGCAGGGGTTGCAGTACTAATATCAGACAAAATAGACTTCAAAACAAAGAAAGTAACAAGAGATAAAGAAGGCCACTACATAATGATAAAGGGCTTAGTCCAACAAGAGGATATAACCATTCTAAATATATATGCACCCAATACAGGAGCACCAGCATATGTGAAGCAAATACTAACAGAACTAAAGAGGGAAATAGACTGCAATGCATTCATTGTAGGAGACTTCAACACACCACTCACCCCAAAGGATAGATCCACCGGGCAGAAAATAAGTAAAGACACACAGGCACTGAACAACACACTAGAACAGATGGACCTAATAGACATCTATAGAACTTTACATCCAAAAGCAACAGGATATACATTCTTCTCAAGTGCACATGGAACATTCTCCAGAATAGACCACATACTAGCTCACAAAAAGAGCCTCAGTAAATTCCACAATATTGAAAGTCTACCAACCAATTTTTCAGACCACAAAGGTATGAAAGTAGAAACAAATTCTACAAAGAAAACAAAAAGGCTCACAAACACATGGAGGCTTAACAACATGCTACTAAATAATCAATGGATCAATGAACAAATCAAAATAGAGATCAAGGAATATATAGAAACAAATGACAACAACAACACTAAGCCCCAACTTCTGTGGGATGCAGCGAAAGCAGTCTTAAGAGGAAAGTATATAGCAATCCAGGCACACTTGAAGAAGGAAGAACAATCCCAAATGAATAGTCTAACATCACAATTATTAAAACTGGAAAAAGAAGAACAAATGAGGCCTAAAGTCAGCAGAAGGAGGGACATAATAAAGATCAGAGAAGAAATAAACAAAATTGAGAAGAATAAAACAATAGCAAAAATCAACGAAACCAAGAGCTGGTTCTTTGAGAAAATAAACAAAATAGATAAGCCTCTAGCCCAACTTATTAAGAGAAAAAGAGAGTCAACACAAATCAACATAATCAGAAATGAGAATGGAAAAATCACGACAGACTCCACAGAAATACAAAGAATTATTAAAGACTACTATGAAAACCTATATGCCAACAAGCTGGAAAACCTAGAAGAAATGGACAACTTCCTAGAAAAATACAACCTCCCAAGACTGACCAAGGAAGAAACACAAAAGTTAAACAAACCAATTACAAGCAAAGAAATTGAAACAGTAATCAAAAAACTACCCAAGAACAAAACCCCGGGGCCGGACGGATTTACCTCGGAATTTTATCAGACACACAGAGAAGACATAATACCCATTCTCCTTAAAGTGTTCCACAAAATAGAAGAAGAGGGAATACTCCCAAACTCATTCTATGAAGCCAACATCACCCTAATACCAAAACCAGGAAAAGACCCCACCAAAAAAGAAAATTACAGACCAATATCCCTGATGAATGTAGATGCAAAAATACTCAATAAAATATTAGCAAACAGAATTCAACAGTATATCAAAAGGATCATACACCATGACCAAGTGGGGTTCATCCCAGGGATGCAAGGATGGTACAACATTCGAAAATCCATCAACATCATCCACCACATCAACAAAAAGAAAGACAAAAACCACATGATCATCTCCATAGATGCTGAAAAAGCATTTGACAAAATTCAACATCCATTCATGATAAAAACTCTCAGCAAAATGGGAATAGAGGGCAAGTACCTCAACATAATAAAGGCCATATATGATAAACCCACAGCCAGCATTATACTGAACAGCGAGAAGCTGAAAGCATTTCCACTGAGATCGGGAACCAGACAGGGATGCCCACTCTCCCCACTGTTATTTAACATAGTACTGGAGGTCCTAGCCATGGCAATCAGACAAAACAAAGAAATACAAGGAATCCAGATTGGTAAAGAAGAAGTTAAACTGTCACTATTTGCAGATGATATGATACTGTACATAAAAAACCCTAAAGACTCCACTCCAAAACTACTAGAACTGATATCGGAATACAGCAAAGTTGCAGGATACAAAATCAACACACAGAAATCTGTAGCTTTCCTATACACTAACAACGAATCAATAGAAAGAGAAATCAGGAAAACAATTCCATTCACCATTGCATCAAAAAGAATAAAATACCTAGGAATAAACCTAACCAAAGAAGTGAAAGACTTATACTCTGAAAACTACAAGTCACTCTTAAGAGAAATTAAAGGGGACACTAATAAATGGAAACTCATCCCATGCTCATGGCTAGGAAGAATTAATATCGTCAAAATGGCCATCCTGCCGAAAGCAATATACAAATTTGATGCAATCCCTCTCAAATTACCAGCAACATTCTTCAATGAATTCGAACAAATAATTCAAAAATTCATATGGAAACACCAAAGACCCCGAATAGCCAAAGCAATCCTGAAAAAGAAGAATAAAGTAGGGGGGATCTCACTCCCCAACTTCAAGCTCTACTACAAAGCCATAGTAATCAAGACAATTTGGTACTGGCACAAGAACAGAGCCACAGACCAGTGGAACAGATTAGAGACCCCAGAAATTAACCCAAACATATATGGTCAATTAATATTTGATAAAGGAGCCATGGACATACAATGGCAAAATGACAGTCTCTTCAACAGATGGTGCTGGCAAAACTGGACAGCTACATGTAGGAGAATGAAACTGGACCATTGTCTAACCCCATATACAAAGGTAAACTCAAAATGGATCAAAGACCTGAATGTAAGTCATGAAACCATTAAACTCTTGGAAAAAAACATAGGCAAAAACCTCTTAGACATAAACATGAGTGATCTCTTCTTGAACATATCTCCCCGGGCAAGGAAAACAACAGCAAAAATGAGCAAGTGGGACTACATTAAGCTGAAAAGCTTCTGTACAGCGAAAGACACCATCAATAGAACAAAAAGGAACCCTACAGTATGGGAGAATATATTTGAAAATGACAGATCTGATAAAGGCTTGACGTCCAGAATATATAAAGAGCTCACACACCTCAACAAACAAAAAACAAATAACCCAATTAAAAAATGGGCAGAGGAACTGAACAGACAGTTCTCCAAAAAAGAAATACAGATGGCCAAGAGACACATGAAAAGATGCTCCACATCGCTAATTATCAGAGAAATGGAAATTAAAACTACAATGAGGTATCACCTCACACCAGTAAGGATAGCTGCCATCCAAAAGACAAACAACAACAAATGTTGGCGAGGCTGTGGAGAAAGGGGAACCCTCCTACACTGCTGGTGGGAATGTAAATTAGTTCAACCATTGTGGAAAGCAGTATGGAGGTGCATCAAAATGCTCAAAACAGACCTACCATTTGACCCAGGAATTCCACTCCTAGGAATTTACCCTAAGAACGCAGCAATCAAGTTTGAGAAAGACAGATGCACTCCTATGTTTATCGCAGCACTATTTACAATAGCCAAGAATTGGAAGCAACCTAAATGTCCATCTGTAGATGAATGGATAAAGAAGATGTGGTACATATACACAATGGAATACTACTCAGCCATAAGAAGTGGAAAAATCCAACCATTTGCAGCAACATGGATGGAGCTGGAGAGTATTATGCTCAGTGAAATAAGCCAAGCGGAGAAAGAGAAATACCAAATGATTTCACTCATCTGAGGAGTATAGGAACAAAGGAAAAACTGAAGGAACAAAACAGCAGCAGAATTACAGAACCCAAAAATGGACTAACAGGTACCAAAGGGAAAGGAACTGGGGAGGATGGGTGGGCAGGGAGGGATAACGGGGGGGAAGAAGAAGGGGGGTATTAAGATTAGCATGCATGGGGGGGAGGGAGAAAGGGGAGGGTGGGCTGCACAACACAGAGAGGACAAGTAGTGACTCTACCACATTTTGCTAAGCTGATGGACAGTAACCGTAATGTGGTTGTTAGGGGGGACCTGATATAGGGGAGAGCATAGTAAACATAGTATTCTTCAGGTAAGTGTAGATTAAAAATTTAAAAAAAAAAAGAAAGAAAGAAAGAAAAGGGGGATTACTCCTTAACAGGATAAAACTATTGGTAAATCAAAGATCAACGCATGCTTTAAATATCCTTAATGTTGATCACTTAAAGGGTGTCAGATGATCAGCTATGGAGGTACTCTTTTCTGATAATATTCCTTTCTCTTAATTAAAAAAAAAAAAAAAAAGCAGTTACTGTGTGCTGACCTCCAATGAGTTCTGCACAGTGGTATAGAGGGCATGTCAAAGTGTGGGCAAAGGGTCTGTTTGTTTCTACGCAGAAGATCAAGGCCTAGCTTGGATACCCAGAAAATGAACTAAGATACGATATGAGGAGGAGCTTCCGGCATCAGCACTCTCTGGAGGACTCGTGCCGGGGGATGATCATCAAAAAGCCTCCACAGGGATCCGGACGATGCTGCGGTTGTGGCTGCATCCAGCCCACCGTCTCCTGGACTTGCCATAAGAAGGAGGAGGGAGATGTCTAGGCTTGCATGTGCATACAGTGAGACAACGAATTTGACTGGATCTGTACTGTTGGAACTCAACCAGGAGTTGGGAGGGGTGCAAGTTGTAGCACCCCAAAATCTCATGACTATAGACTATCTATGGTTAAAAGAACATATGGGATGTGAACAGATCCCAGAAATGGGCTGCTTTAATTTGTCTGATGGTTCAAGTACAGTTGGAAAATATCCATCATATCATAGATAAATTTTCACAAATGCCTAGGGTGCCTAAATGGTTTTCTTGGCTTCACTGGAGATGGCTGGTAATTATAGATTTACTTTGTTTATGTCACCGTATTCCTATTATGTTAATATGTGTGTGCAAATTAGTTAGTAGTTTAAAACCTATACATACTTAAGGTACTATAGAAGAAGATATGTCAAAGAAATAATCAATCCTCCCAAGTTTCCTTCATATGCTACATCTATAGCTTTTCTTCTTCCTTCCTAATTACAACCCTTAAATAGAATTCGTGCCTCATATCGAATTTACCGAGTATCATAATTCCTCCAGGTGGTAAAGATACCTCGAGACAAGTGCTGGGCATAGAAGCCACAGGGCATAAATCTGCAAAGAAGTAAAAAGCTAACCTTTGCAAACAATATGGCTTCTCTCTCACTTACCAACTTTACATTTCCCTGTATGGCCCCGGAAGATGACTGGTTAGCCAGAGACGGGTAAGATTCCTCAAGGGAGGAACAACCTAAGACAGGCACAGTCGCAGGGGGGCCATCAGGTGAGAATTTGGGGATCAACAGAGGTGAGGCTCAGAACCTCACCCCCCCTGCTTTGAGAGAAATCTTCTGCATCCGTGGATGTCTTGCTGCCCTTGTCTAGCCTGGATTAATACTTAGTCCATAGGCACACACCTGATCATCTGATCATCTACATTTGCCTTCTTACAGCACTAAACTATGTTTTCTACCTTTATCTTGCATCTACCTACCACTTCAGCATTTTATTAAAAATAAAAATAATAATAATAATAGGAGAAATGTGGGATCAACATATAAATCAAGTACAAAAATCAAATGAATATTCATATTTGACCTGATGGTTTATAGGTCATATTGCATGATCAAAACCGAAAGTTTCTGTGATGAATGCCCTTGTACTGTTCACCATGTAAGAATTTATTCACTCTGTAAGAATTCGTTCACCATGTAAGAACTTGTTCGTTATGCTTCAGAAGATTGGAGACTGACGAGAATTAGGCTTGAGATGGATTAATGATTGTACATTGAGCATTGACCCCCCTATACTGAATTTTATTGTTGTTAACAACCATTTGATCAATAAATATGAGAGATGCCCTCTCAAAAAAAAAACAAAAAAAAACTAAACATGCAACTGCATATAACCTATCAGTCACACTTCTGGGTCTTTATCCCAGTGAAATGAAAACTTATTTTCACATAAAAATCTGTGCACAAATGTTTACAGCAGTTTTATTCATAATAGCCAAACCCCCTAGAAACAACCCAGATGGCCTTCAACCAGTGCCTGGTTAAACTGTGGTACATCTATATTCTATTATTAATTTCCTACTGCTGCTATAGTAAGTTACTACAAACCTGATGGCTTAAAATGATTTATCTGACAGTTTTGGAGGTCAGAAGTCTGAAGTGGGTCTCACGTGGCTAAAATCAAGATCTGGGCAGAATTGTATTTATTCTGCAGGCCCTGGGGAAGTGTCCATTGGCTTGCCTTTCCCAGCTTCTAGAGGCTGCTATATTTCTTGACTCATGGCCCTTTTTTCCATCTTTAAGAGTAGCGGTGCAGCAATCTCTGGTTGACTCTGATCCTCCTGCCTGCCTCTCTCCTCTAAGGATCTTTGTGATTATATTAGGCCAACCTGATAACCTAGGATAATCATCTTATTTTAAACTCCTAACTTAATCACAGGTACAAAATCCCTTTGGTCTTGCAAGGTCACAAATTCTAGGGATTAAGATATAGATATCTCTGGAGGGGTTCTTATTCTGCCTACCACACATATCATGGACCACTATTCAGCAACAAAGAGGAATGAACTATTCAGTACATGCAAAATCCTGGATGAATGTCCAGAGAAGTATGCAGAATGCAAAGCTAATCCTAGAAGGTTAAATGCTTTATAAATTATTCCATGCATATAACATTCCTCAAATGACAAGCTTACAGTCAGTGGTTACTAGAGGTTAGGGAAAGAGTGGGGACAGAAGGGAAGTGAGTGTGGCTATAAAACGGGCAACATAAGGGGTCTTGTAGTGATAGAAATGTTCTGTATCTTGACTGTGTCAATTTCGGTATACTGTCTGTGATATTGTACTACAGTTTTGTAAACTGTTACCATTGGGTGAAACTGGGTAAAGGGTAAACAAGACCTCTTATTTCTAAAAGTGCATGTGCATCTATAGTTATCTCAAAATAAAGTTTAATTTAAATAGAAAGCAGAGGGAATGCTTTTCAACAAATTTTATGAGGCCAGAATTAACTTGATACCAAAGCCAAAGACATTATGGGAAAGAGGTAAACATTCCTTGTAAACGCAGATGCAGAAATCCTTACCAAGATGTTAGTAAATCAAATCATGAAATGTAAGATAATACATCACAGTCACATAGGGCTCATCCCAGGAATGCAAAGTTAGTTTGAACATTCAAAAATAAATGAAGTTTACTATATTAATGTGTTAAATAAGAAAATCGTATGATTTGTGTAAATGTGAAAAAAATCGTGATAAATTTAACACTAATTCTTGATTTTAAAATATGAGAAAAATAAGAATAAAAGGGATTTTCCTGAACCTAATAAAGGGCATCTAAGAAAAATTTAACATCATATTTAATGGTGAAAGACAATGTTTTCCCTCTAAGTTTAGAAACTAGGCAAGGATTTCCACCCTTAGCACTTTTATTCATCATTGTTAATAAGATTCTAGATAATGCAGTAAGTCAAGAAAAAGATACATAGATGGGGCCTCGTAAAAGAAAAGGTGTGTGGATCAATTTTTTTCCTTTACAATAAATTGTATCTTTATATTTAATATTATTTTATTAAATAATCAGCTATTTTTAGGGAAATTTTATTATTGCATAAGTGACAAATTGCATATAATAATTAATTATCACACAACTGCAGGTATGAGGAAGACCGTATTGTCTCAGAAGCTTGATTTCGGCTCAAATACACAAGTATTATTTTACAGCCTCTCTTCAGAAGCCTCCTCTGAAGTGAAGGTTCCAAATAAACAGAACAGTTTTTCTATTTTAACCCAATAACAACATTCATATCAGCAGACCCTTAAGGAAGTCTACCAGAAGCAGCTTCTGTTCAACTAATTTTGGTGTGGTTAAAATGATAAACCCTGGCGGCAGATACAGGATACTTGTACCTCCTACTGAACCTTGAAATGGTTGTCCCTAGAACGTTCATATAGAAGTCATTAGCCCATTTCCTATAAATCAGGGGTCAGAGGGTTAGTTTATAGCTGTTATTTAGGACCTGAAGTATGTTCATCTTTTAAAGGACATGTGCAACTCTCTTTAACAGTTCCAAGAGTGAAGAGAAAATGTTGGACCTAGAATTACATGGTGCAAACTCCCATCCCACAGGCAAGGAGACTCCTGGCCCCAGAAACACCTCTCACCTTCTGGCAGTCAGCACTTAATGGGTGGCCAAGCTGTCTTAGTTTATCTGGGCTGCTATAACAAAATAACAGAGACTGGGTGTCTTATTAACAGTAGAAATGTATTTCTCACAGCTCTGGAGGCTAGGAAGCACAGGACCAAGGCACTGGCAGCAGTTATAGTGTGGTGAGAGCCCACTTCCTGGATCATAGATGGTCATCTTCTTACTGTACCTTCACAAGGCAGACCAAGGGAGTTCTCCCGAGTCTCTTTGTAAGGCCACTAATCCCATTCACAAGAGTTCCACCTCATGATCTAAGAACCTCCCAGAAGCCCTACCTGTTAATACTATCACACTTAGGGGGTTAGGATTTCAACATATGAATTGGACGATGGGGAGAAGAATGCAAACACTTAGTTCATAACAAGTCTTGCTGGGTACCCTAAGCCCTGTGCAAAAACCGCTGCAATAGAAATGGGTTCATCAACAAATTGCCAGAGATGCTTGGCATAACCAGTTACAAAGTTTAAAGATGCTTCTTGATGAACACCTTTCTTTCTTGTAGCAATTTCATCTATCAATTCAAAGAGGGCCCCTTAAAGTTGACTATGTATCTAAGCTTGATTTTTCAAGGAAACCCTTGATTTGGGGGATACAGATCTCATAGGCATCGATTTCTTGTGCTTCTTCTAAGCTGTAAGTAAAAGCCTGCAGGGCTGCTGCAAAGTCTGGCGGAGAGTTGTGGAACTTCAGCTCTAGGGTAGGGATGAACCAGCGTGGAACCCACAGGTGGTCTGAGGTCCCCAGTGGACCTTAACTACTCTCAGTAGATACATGGAGACTCTGATCACTAGGGCAGGGGGAGTTTTAAAGGACTAGCCTTTATGAAACAAACCTTTCAAATCAAGTACTAAACATGAAAGTCACCGTGTCACCACTCCTAGAGTCATCTCCTGTCTGCCTGCATGCCGTGAGCCAGAGGTCCCCAAGACCAACTGTTTCTGGGGACTTGCTGCCCCCTTATTCTTTCCCTCTTGCTCTTTGTCTTCAGGGGGAGCTGACTATGACCAGTGACATGGAGAACTTACAGAACGCCCTGTACCTAGACACAGTGCCAGAGCCCTGGGCCAGGCGAGCCTACCCTTCCACAGCATGCCTGGCAGCCTGGGTTTTGGACCTCCTCAACCGAATCAAGGAATTGGAGGCTTGGATAGGAGACTTTGTGATGTCCTCCACTGTGTGGCTGATAGGCTTCTTCAACCCCCAGTCCTTCCTGACCACCATCATGCAGTCCATGGCCTGCAAGAATGAGCGGCCACTAGACCAGATGGCCCTGCAATGTGATGTGACAAAGAAGAATAGAGAGGAAGTCAGGAGCCCTCCTCGGGAAGGGGCTTACATCCATGGCCTCTTCATGGAAGGTGCTCGCTGGGATACACAGGTAAATCCTGAGATGAGCCAAAGGGCATCCTGTGTGGGATGATCCGTATTGTCTCTATTAAGTGTGATTACTCAGAGGGGTACCCCTGAATCTTTTAACCTAAATCAACTTTTCTTGAGGTTGTCAAGCCATTTTTATGCAGCCAGGGATGCTACAAAGAACACAAACTCTGCAAAGTAGAGTGGTTAAAAGCATGGGTTCTGAAATGAGGCTGGCTGGATCTGAATGCCAGCACCACGATTGATTAACTCTGTGACCTTGGGATGTAGTTCTGTCCCTCCAAATCTCAATGTTCAACTGTCAAATGGGAATATAGAGCTGCTGTGAAAATTATATGAGGTAATATATAGCGGCTGGCACATAGGGAGCCCTCAAAAAGTGCTGGAGTCATCTATCCCTCTGCTGTCACCTGGGATGTCAGTTCACCAACCTGGTCCATTTTCCTCATTCATGAGCTCTAGGAGAGCAGGAGTATCTTCTAACTTTTATATTGTTCCCTGTCTGCAAAGGGAAGCCAGTAGATACCATTTTAATGACATTATGAAAGGATTCCTCACTGAGGCCTAATACAAAATTGAGTCACAATAGGATTAGAGATACTTTGTTATGAATAGGAAGCTGGCAAGCAAGCAATGATGGCTGGGATAAATGACATGAACAAGGATGGATAATTCTAGAACAAGTTTACATTTATTATGTGCATGATCTGAAAGGACTACTTAGTCAAATAACCCACTTGGCAAGTGACATTCAACTATTCCTGGCCATCAATACAAAGCTAATGGGGAAAAACTGTTAGAAAATCTAGAAGCTCCTAGGCCATATAAATATATATATATATGGGGCTGTACTAGACTAAAAAATATCCTCCCAAAATTCATGTCCACTCAGGACCTTAGAATGTGACCATGCTTGGAAATAGGGTCTTATACTATACTATAGTTATACTGTAGTATAGCAGGCCTTAAATCCAATAAGGTCATATTGGAGACAGAGAAGAGAATGCCCTGTAAAGAGAGAGGGAGAGACTCAAGTGATGCATCATATGCCAAGGAACGCCAAGGGGTGCCAGCAACCACCAGTGGTGAAAATAGGGGCCTGAGACAGTTTCTGCCTCAGAGCCACCAGAAGGAACAAGCCCTACCTACACCCTGATTCAAGACTTCTAGCCTTCATACTGTGAAAGAACTCATTTCTGTTGTTTTTAAGCCACCAACTTTGTAGTGATTCATTACCAGGAAACCAATCAAGAGCCAACAGAAAAGACAATAAAGTGGCAGCCTGAACCCTGAGAAGGAAATCAGCCCTGCTCTCTCCACATCAACATTTCTACAAGAATCTGTCAGTGGTGACTACACAGATTGTATTACGTGCAGGGTGGCCTAGGGAGAGCCAGAGCTAGGATACCAAAAACACCAAAATGAGAGAAGTACAAAAAAGATAAATGGGGAAGGAGCTCAGAAGGAAGAGCGGTGGCACTGCAGGGGTGGGAAGTGCTGCTGATTCTAATCTGGTTTTTTCATCCACTTGTTTCTGAATAATAATAAAAACTTCCCAGAAAGCAATACCTGCCTACCCAGAACTCATGATCAGAGTTTCTATCCCAGAAAGATTTAAGCAAAATGGAGGAGTAAGGATGTCCCAAAATCCACTCCTCCAAAAAACAGTAAGAACACTGGCCAAAAAATTGTCAGTATCAATTTTTTTCAGAACTCTGGAAATCAACCAAAGGACAAGAAGTGTTTATTGAAGAAAAATGGCTGAAATTTCAGCAAGAGAAAGTTCTGTGGCCTTTAACCGGCCCTATTCCCATCCCTTCCCCTGCCCAACTCTGGTAGCCTTGAAAACCAACAGGTCACAGTCACAGTGGAATCAGCAGCCTAGAAGCCCCTGGAGGGAGCAAAATAAAACCTTCAAAGCCCCATTCCCAGGAAACTGTCCTTATCTTCCCTCTCTGTGTGTGGGGGGGGCTCTGCAAGTCTGCACTGGAGCTCACTTCTGTTACCCATCATGCTTCATATCACTCTCTTACAGAATTAAAGAGGCACATCTTTGCCTTTAAATAAATTTCATGGAAAATGAATCAAACTCTACTTATAGTATAAGGGGCTCAGAGTCACCTGGACACAACTGGGAATCTGGGAATCACTCTGGATCAACCATTGCCAAAGGATGTTGATGTTTCATAAAACGTTAGTGCCACAGGAAATAAATACATTGCAAATAAAAGGGACCTGTAGTCAAGTAAGTCTGGGAAACACAAGGTTAAATAAAGTTCAATTTTTTTCTTTACCTCTAGGACTTCTCCTTGTCTTCTATGTGCTAGTGTACACTATAAAGCTTTGAGTCCATTTCCCAAGCTTATATGACCAAGGAACCCTTTTGTTACTCAGAACATTTCTCAGCACTAGTAGGAAAAACTTAGACAGCTCTCTTGAGACATCTGTCTTGCCAGTGGGTTTCAACCTGTGAACAAGTTCACTATGGATTCAATGTGACCAAATAAATGACAGTAGAACATTCTTGGGGTGAAAGGGTTATACCCAACTTTATTCCCATGGTGGCAGGTCAATCACAAAACTCTCATCCACTCAGAGCGAGTTTGCAGGCAGCAAGCCAGTCTCTGCCTCTGGGCCTCTGGGCCCACACAGCCATCTCAATCTCTGTCCTCGGCACTGCCACCACTCCAGCCTCTGCTCCCCTGCAGCCTTGGGCAGAGCTCTTTATATAGACTCAATAATGACATTATAGCCAACCAGGGCCTGGTGAGAATGCTGGCCCTAGGAACCTTCACTTTATCCACAACATCTCAGAAACCATAAAGAAGCCCATTTGGAAAGCTACAGAATTAGGTCTCTATTACACGAGTTAACATAGAACATAGCTGTGTCTGCTCAAAAAGTCAAAATGTTTGAGGGTAGATGAGGTAAAAAATGAAACTGATCAGGACACAACCAAAAACTGAAAATCTAGAGTATTTGCAGGCAGGAGCTATATCTTAACCATCTTTAAATCCACAGCACTTAGGACAACATCTGGCAAATAGTTACATTCAATATGCTCATGAAATAAATGAATGAAAAAATAAGAGGGGGATGGGAAGATTCAAGATGGTGCAATAAGAGGTGAGACAGAGAACTGCTCCCAAAACCACATATAATATGAAAATATAGATAATACAATTAATCCTAAAGGAGCAACAGGAAAGAAGGCTGCACCAGACTGCATACACCTGGAGAACAGACCAGACCTCAGGGAACAGGGCAAGGTACCAAAGCTGTGATCTGCTGGGACCCAAGCCCTTCCCCCACCCAAGTTCACCTGTGGAAGGAAGAGAAATGGAGCAGGGAGGGGGTGGAAGCCTAGGACTGCTGAACACCCAGCCCTGGAGATCTGCTTTCAGAGCACAAACCTACATTGCATGGTGCTCTGGAGATCAGTGGGGTTGGAAAGCTAAGAGAGGCAGAATATGTGAAGAGACTGAGATTCCAGCCGCTTGTGGAAAACAGGGATCCATATCCGGCTGCAGTGGGACAAAAGAAAGGTGGGCAGTCTGAGAGACTTCCTTACAGTGAGAGGGTTGCTAAAGGGGCAAGGATTGCACAGAGCTCACTGCTCAGGACAAAGGAAAGGTAGACAAAATTGTCTGGGTACACTCTGCTCAGCAGGTTGGGAACTTTCAGGAGCTTCAGGCACTCCATTCTGCTGGCTGGCTACACAGCTCTGAGGCCCCCCACTGTGAATGCAGCCTGCTGAGCCTTCCTCCTGGCCTGCTGGCACCAGCTTGCAAACCGGCAGGCCCTGCCCTGGTGTTAGACCAGCCAGAGGCCCCACCTACTGCAGCTACAGACACAAAGTGCAGAGGCTTACACCTGTGTGGTCGGCCCACTGGTTCTGACAATGGAGACAGGCACTGCAGCCAGGAAGCAGGAAACAGCTCTTTCCTTCCCCCCACCCCCCAGGTACCAGAGCAGCTCCCCTGCAACCCCCGACATCACTCCAGGGGCTGAGAAGCTCCAGAGACTAGAGTGTCTGGGCACTAGAGGGTGCCACATACAAATATGAAACATCAAAGGAACCTGGTTCAGAGAAGAATCTCACCAACACCAGGAAAGGGCCAAATGAAACTTAACTTACCCATCTTCCTGAAAGAGAGTTCAAAATAAAAATCATAAACATGTTCATGGAGGTACAGAAAAATATTCAAGAACTCAGGGATGAATTTAGGACAGAGATTCAATCATTAAGAAATTCCATATCTGAAATAAAACATACAATGGAGGGATTTAAAAGCAGATTAGATGTAGTAGAAGAGATGGTAAATGGAATAGAAATTAGAGAAGAGGAATACAGGGAAGCTGAGGCACAGAGAAGTAAAAGAATCTCTAAGAATGAAAGCATATTGAGAGAAATGTGTGACCAATCCAAATGGAACAATATTCACATTATGGGGGTACCAGAAGAAGAAGAGAGAGAAAAAGGATAGAAAGTGTTTTTGAGGAGGTAATTCCTGAAAACTTCCCCAATCTGGGAAAGGAGATAGTCTCTCAGGCCATGGAGGTGCACAGATCTCCCAACACAAGAGACCCGAGGAAGACAACACCAAGACATATAATAATTAAAAGGGCAAAGATCAAGGATAAGGACAGAATATTAAAAGCAGCCAGAGAGAAAAAAGATCACATACAAAGAAAAACCCATCAGACTTCTCAACAGAAACCTTATGGGCCAGAAGGGAGTGGCATGATGCATTTAGTGCAATGAAGCAGAAGGTCCTCAAACCAAGAATACTCTACCCAGCAAGGTTATCATTTAAATTTGAAGGAGGGATTAAACAATTTTCCGATAAGCAAAAGTTGAGAGAATTTACCTCTCACAAACCACCTCTACAGTGCATTTTGGAGGGACTGCTATAGATGGAAGTGTTTCTAAGGTTTAATAGCTGTCACCAGAAATAATAAAACCACAGTAAAGAAAATAGAACAATTACTTATTAAGCAGATGCAAAATCAAATCAACTACTCCCAAAGTCAATCAAGGGATAAACCAAGAATACAGAATATGATACGTAATATATAAAGAATGGAGGAGGAAGAAGGAAAAAAAAGAACCTTTAGGTTGTGTTTGTAATAGTCTAATAAGTGAGATAAATTTGACTGTTAGTAAGGGAATTACCCTTGAACCTTTGGCAACCATGAATCTAAAGCCTGCAATGGCAATAAGTACATAACTATTAATGATCACCCTAAATGTAAATCGTTTTAATGCACCAATGAGAAGACATAGAGTCACTGAGTGAATAAAAAAAACAAGTCCCATCTATAAGCTGCCTACAAGAGGCTCACTTCAAACAAAGAGACATACACAGACTGAAAGTAAAGGGATGGAAAAAGATATTTCATGCAACAAATAGGGAGAAAAAAGCAGGAGTTTCAGTACTTGTATCAGACAAAGTAGGCTTCAAGCAAAGAACATAACAAGAGACAGAGAAGGATATTACATAATGATAAATGGTTCAGTCCAAAAAGAGGCTATAACTATTATAAATATCTATGCACCCAACACAGGATAACCTACAAATGTGAAACAAATACCAACAGATTTAAAGGATGAAATAGAATGCAATGTATTCATTTTGGAGACTTCAACACACCACTCACTCAAAAGGACAGATCAACCAGACAGAAAATAAGGACACAGAGGCACTGATCAATGTATTAGAATAGATGGCTCTAACAGATATCTACAGAACACTCCATCCAATGGCAACAGGATACACATTCTTCTCAAGTGCACATGGAACATTTTCAAGAATAGATCATATAGTAGGCCCCAATAAGAGCCTCAGTAAGTTAAAAAAGATCGAAATTGTACCAATGAGCTTCTAAGATCACAAAGGTATGAAACTAGAAATAAATTACACAAAGAAAATGAAAAATCCCACAAACACATGGTGGCTTAGTAACATGCTCATAAACAATCAATGGATCAATGACCAAATAAAAACAGAGATCAAGCAGTATATGGAGACAATGACAACAATAATTCAACACCACAAAATCTGTGGTACCCAGCAAAGGCCATGCTAAGAGAGAAGTATATTGCAATAGAGGCCTACATTAGGAAAGAAGAACAATCCCATATGAATAGTCTAAACTCACATTTAACAAAACTAGAAAAAGAACAAATGAGTCCCAAAGTTAGTAGAAGGAGCCCACTCCTTCTCAATAAATAAAATTGAGAAGAATGAAACAATAGAAAGAATCAATGAAAGCAGGAGCTGGTTCTTTGAGAAAATAAACAAAATAGATAAATGCCTAGCCAGACTTATAAAGAAAACAAGAGAGTCTACACACATAAACAGAGTCAGAAATGAGAAAGGAAAATTCACTATGGACACCACAGAAATACAGAGAATTATGGGAGAATACTATGAAAAATTATATGCTAACAGACTGGATAACCAAAAGAAATGGGTAACTTTCTAGAAAAATACAACCTACCAAGGCTGACCCAGGAAGAAACAGAAAATCTGAATAGACCAATTACCAGCAAGGAAATTGAATTGGTAATCAAAATACTACATAAGAACAAAATGTCTGGACCAGATAGTTTCACTGATGAATTTTATCAAACATTTAGTGAAGATCTAATACCCATCCTCCTTAAAGTTTTCCAAAAAGTAGAAGAGGAGGGAATAGTCCCAAACTCATTCTATGAAGCCAGCATCACTCCAATACCAAAAACAAGCAAAGACAGCACAAAAAAAGAAAATTACAGACCAATATCCCTGAAGAACATAGATGCAAAAATATTCAACAAAATATTGGCAAACTGAACACATAAATACATCAAAAAGATCATCCATCATGATCAAGTAGGATTTATTCCAGGGATGCAAGAAGGGTACAACATTCGAAAATCCTTCAACATCATCCACCACATCAACAAAAAGGACAAAAACCACATGATAGTCTTCACAGATGCTGAAAAAGCATTTGACAAAATTTACAACATCCACTCATGATAAAAACTCTCAACAAAATGGGTATAGAGGGCAAGTACCTCAAGATAATAAAGGCCGTATATGAAAAACCCATAGCCAATATTATACTTAACAGCGAGAAGCTGAAAGCTTTTCCTTTAATATTGGGAACAAGACAAGGATGGCCACTCTCACCACTTTTATTCAGCATAGTTCTGGAGTTCCTAGCCAGGACAATCAGACAACTCAAAGAAATAAAAGGCATCCAGATTGGTAAAGAAGTTGTTAAACTGACTGTCCCTGTTTGAAGATGACATGCTATTGTACATAAAAACCTTAAAGAACCCACTCCAAAACTACTAGATCTAATATCTGAATTCAGCAAAGTTGCAGGATACAAAATTAATACACAGAAATCTGTTCACTCCTAAACACTAACAATGAACTAGCAGAAAAGGAAATCAGGAAAACAATTCCATTCACAATTGCATCAAAAAGAATAAAACACCTAGGAATAAACCTAACCAAGGAACTGAAAGACCTCTAATCTGAAAACTACAAGACACTCATGAGAGAAATTAGATACCAATAAATGGAAACACATCCCATGCTCACGGATAGGAAGAATTAATATTGTCAAAATGGCCATCCTGCCTAAAGCAATCTACAGATTGAATGCAATCCCTATCAAAATACCAACAACATTCTTCACCAAACTAGAGCAAATAGTTCTAAAATTCATATGGAACCACACAAGATCCTGAATAGCCAAAGCAATCCTGAGAAGGAAGAATAAAGCAGGAAGCATTATGCTCCCTGACTTCAAGCTCTACTACAAAGCCACAGTAAACAAGACAATTTGGTACTGGCACAAGAACAGACCCATAGATGAAAAGAACCGACTAGAGAGCCCAGATATAAACCCAAGCATATATGGTCAATTAATATACAATAAAGGAGCCATGGACATACAATGGGGGAAATGACAGCCTCTTCAACAACTTGTGTTGGCAAAACTGGACAGCTACATGCAAGAGAATGAAACTGGTTTATGGTCTATCCCCATATACAAAAGTAAACTCAAAATGGATCAAAGACCTGAATGTAAGTCACATGAAACCATAAAACTTTTAGGAGAAAATATAGGCAAAAATCTCTTGAATATAAACATGAGCAACTTTTTCATGAACAGGAAGGGAAACAAAATAAAAAATGAACAAATGGCACTACGTCATGCTAAAAAGCTTCTATACAGCAAAGGACACCATCAGCAGAACAAAAAGGCATCCTACATTTGTAAATGACATATCCAACAAGGAGTTAACATCCAAAATATATAAAGAACTCATACACCTCAACAACCAAAAAGAAAATAATCCTATTAAAAAATGGGTGGAGGATATGAACAGACACTTCTCTAAAGAAATTCAGATGACCAACAGGCATATGAAAAGATGCTCCACATGGCTAATAATCAGGGAAATGCAAATTAAAACCACAATGAGATATCACTTCAAACCAGGTAGGATGGCAACATAGAAAATACTAGGATCAACAAATGCTGGCGAGGATGCGAAGAAAGGGAAACCCTCCTACACTGTTGGTGGGAATATAAACTAGTTCAACCATTGTGGAAGGCAGTATGGAGGTTCCTCAAAAACTAAAAATAGAAATACCATTTGGCCCTGGAATTCCACTCCTATGAATTGACCCAAAGAATGCAGGACCCCAGTTTGAAGAAGACATATGCACCCCTATGTTTATGGTAGCACTATTCACAACAGCCAAGAAGTGGAAGCAACCTAAGTGTCCATCAGTAGATGAATGGATAAAGAAGATGTGGTACATATACACAATGGAATATTATTCAGCCATAAGAAAACAAATCCTACCATTTGCAACAACATGGATGGTGCTAGAGGGTATTATGCTCAGTGAAATAAGCCAGGCAGAGAAAGACAGGTATCCAATGATTTCATTCATCTGTGGAGCATAAGAACAAAGCAAAAACTGAAGGAACAAAACAGCAGCAGACTCACAGATCCCAAGAATGGACTAACAGTTGGCAAAGGGAAAGGGACTGGGGAGGGTGGGTGGCACAGGGAAGGTAGTATAGCACAGAGAACCCCCATGCCTGTGATGTTCATCAAGGCCATTCCTGCAGATAAGCAGGATTGCCGCAGTGTCTACCCTTGTCAGTGGGGACCCACCTACATATGGACTTTCAACCTGAAGATGAAGGAGAACCCATCTAAGTGGATTCTAGCTGGAGTACCTTGCTTCTCCAGATTTAGCTTCCTGCAGAAACAGTAAACAAGGCTGAGCTAGAGGCTACCCAGGGGGGCAAGTGGGTGAGGGGTACCACAGACACACAGAGAGGTAAAATAAATCTTAAGTACTCAAAATTCTGTAGAATTGTTTTAATCAACTAGGCAAGAAATGTCTAAAGTGAGGCTGAGTTGAAGGTGTGTGGGCCCCAAAACTGGGGAGCATTTCATAACACTTTCCTAATAAAGTGATTTATTCTTCAACTGTCTGGAGGCTTTCAGAGTGCAGTTGTGATCCTGGATACCAGAGAAATGCACCAAATTGCCTGAGCCCTGGCACTATTACACAGCCCTGTGCTCAGCGCTCTAACCCCCAGATCCTCTATGAACCTAAAGCATTGGCATCACTCACTGAAAAACCCCATGTGTGCTTTTAAACAAGCTTCCCAGGTGATTTGGGTGCACATTATGGTTTGAGAAACTTTACTCTGGATCAGGGGTCACCAAACTCTGTAATGGGCCAGACAGAAAACATTTGATTTCTCAGGGCATTTGTTTCTGTTGCAACTTCTCAACTCTGCCCCTGAGGCCCAAAAGCAGTCAGTGACAATACATAAATGGGTGTGGCTATGGTCCATAAACTTTATTTACTGAGCCATATTTTGCTGGTTACTGCTCTAGAGGATAACGGAAATGTGTATGTATGTGATATTTATCCTTCATTACCTCACACTTCCATTCAATAAATTCATATCTAACACTATTTGCCGAGAAAATACCTGTGAATGAGGTAGGTTGTTCCCTTGGATCATTATCATCCTTCAGAACCATTCACGGGGAGCCCAAGGAGAAACCCTTAACCCTTCATCTAAAGCTTTTTAACTTGTAAGTTTTCTAGCTTTTTCTCTGTAGAACAAATGTGCACTGGAAGCTCAAAGAATTCCACAGTTTCACTGAGTTTTAAAGAGCTCTCCAGGGAAGCTTGTTTGGTAAAAAGTCTGGGAGGGCCCATTATTCCTTCTACAATTATTACCACATATCCTTGAACTTTTTCTGGAATGAGTTATTCAAAAGAGTAGTCCTTAAACTTGAACAGGCATCAGAATAAGCTGGAGGGCTTGTTAAAACAAAAATATTGCTGGGCCCCATTGTCAGAATTGGTGATTCAATAAATCTAACAAATTACCAATGCTTTTGGTCCAGGGACCACTTTGAGAACTGTTCTTCAAGACAGAACATCCCACCTACCTACAAATCTCTGCTATGCAGAATACAGAATCTAATGCCAATTCCTCCGTGATTTTCCTGCTTTCTGTCCTGTGAGGGACCTTATTCCTCATCTCCATGACGTAAGAGTTAAAAAATTCCTCTGGAATCCAGGAATTCAAACTGGATTCACATATAAGGTGCACTTATAAGGTTTCTCTCCAGTGTGAACCCTCTGATGTCTATTAAAGGTGGACCGTTGAATCAAACTGGAGTTTTGTCTCTCACCAACCAGTACTTCCCACTGTTTGCCAACAACTTGCAGTTTCATGCCTACAGTTTAATGTCTGCAGGCAGATAGCTCTGCCCTCCTCATGAGCATCCTGCTTCCTGAGCCTCACCGAGAACAGTAATGTAAGAGCAGGCAAGACGAGGACTGAGGAGGAAGGAAGGTGACGTTTCACCACACAAGAGCAGGACACTTTGGAGCGTGTATCTTTTGAAGCAAAACCAAGTAGGATAGATATGTGTCAAACCTCTAGATAGTACTATAAATTAGATCCGTACTAGTGAGTTCTTCCTAAAACCTTCAGACAAAATGAGAAAATAAAGATAATTTTAAAAGCACAGTATGTTTTTTGGCAAAAATGATAGCCTAAGTGGGATGGCAGGATAGAGAGGCAGCCTGAGGCAAGTGGGAAGTGAGCTCAGGAAAAGGACACCCAGGACAGACTTACCTGAGACAATGCCCAGCGCTGGCCAGGCTCTCACACCGGGGGACCATGTGAGCACTTTCCTATCATTGTTGAGCTGACTGATAAACTTGATATGTTTGTATGGGATGATATAGGAGCTCAGTTGCCATCTGGGGTCTTTGCTGAGAAAATGCACTATATGAGTTACAGTCAACACACAGTGGACACTTCAGACACAAATGAGCTAGGGAGTAATGCTAAGTTTATTTAAAACAAGGGACACCTGAAGTTAGTTTGGCACCTGGATGACAAAAAGAACACATGAGCTCACTGGTACTCCATGCCCTGCTTCCCACAACAGAAGTCCTTCTCCAGAGGCCTATCCGAAGTTC
Organism: Manis javanica; assembly: GCF_040802235.1. Taxonomy (NCBI): domain Eukaryota; kingdom Metazoa; phylum Chordata; class Mammalia; order Pholidota; family Manidae; genus Manis; species Manis javanica. The sequence goes on along the minus strand of NC_133159.1, from coordinate 125,560,193 downwards.
TTCCCATGAGTAGCAACTGGGGCTAATTGTTCCCACTTTAACTGTTCCCAGATGGCACCTCTACAATGAGGTCTCCAACTGACACATTTTTCCCCAAGAGGTGCAAAAGAAGGAACTTTCAGAAAGATGATGAGTATCGTTCTCCTGATACAGAAGCAAGAAATTAAACCAGTATGAAATCCAATCCAGAGGCTAGAATGTCCTCCAAGTCCAAAACCACACCTGCAGAGGTACTCCCCTCTCCAATCCCCCAGAAAGAGAACAGGGATAGACTTTAACAAATGCAGCCTCCCTGGAGGATGCTAAGGGTTTTAAATGGACTGGAAGATGGAAAAGGGCTGTGAGAGCTTGGCTATTGAAAGGACTTCTTTCCTAAGTGAGATCTTTGATGCTTATCAAGGCTCGAGCTCCAGCTGAAGCTTTTCCCACAGCAGGTGCACTTATAAGGTTTCTCTCCAGTGTGAACCCTCTGATGTCTATTAAAGTTGGACCGTTGAATAAAACTTTTCTCACAGATGGGACATTTATAGGGCTTCTCTCCTGTGTGGATTTTCTCATGGTGGTGCAATCCTGAGAAATCACCGAAGCCTTTCCCACAGTAATCACATTTACAAGGTTTCTCCCCCATGTGAATCCTTTGATGCTTCACAAAGTCTAAACTCCTAAGGAAGGCTTTTCTGCAGGTGGGGCACTGAAAGTACATCTCTCCAGTGTGACTTATTTGGTGAAAAACAAGCTGAGAATTCCTGTAAAAGGTTTTTCCACACTCCCTGCAGGTGGGGAGTTTCTGGGCCATGGGGGCTCTCAGCTGCCCTCTAGGGGAGGTCTCTCTCTTCTCCTCAAGCCACAGCACAGACAGTTCTCCCAGATGAGGATGAGGCAAATGCTGATTCAGCTGTTTCCCAGAAGTCCTTTCCTGAGGACACAGCTGACCCCTGTGCCCTCACCCTGAAGGTTTTCCTGAACCTCGGGGAGCTTCTCTCCTTCTCCAAAGCATCTCAGCTCATCCTCACTGAAGAAGCCACTCAAAGAGACCTGAGAAGGTGTCCCTCCTGAGGCCTGACAGGAGGCATCTGGAGGTTCCTGGTCCCTGTAATTTCCCAAGTTTAGGTTTCTTTGTGATATTCCTGTGTTTCTCCTGAAAGAAGATAGAGAGTTTGAAATAGTTCAATAAATGGATTGCCCTATCTTCTACCTGATATGTCAAGGAAAGAGCCATCATAAAACATTATTTCTTTTTATGAAGAGGACACTGGTGAGTGAAGAAGAAAAATATGATCCAGCCTGAGTGCCTGGCACTCCCTACCTGTGTGCTGGTCCAGATTAAGCGATCCAGCTCTGGGCTGTGAAGCATGCCTGACAGCAGAGCAGGGCTCACAGAGCATTTTGTTGCCCCACCCTCCTCCCTAACAGCCATAAATAATCAGCATGCATTTCTTCAGGCCCTTAAGAAAGTGGCACACATTTCTTTTCCTAGGAAAAAAAGTGTATCAAAGCATTACTTTTAAAAATGTCTGGTTTTTGTCTAATTATATATAAAGGATAAATATGATCTCTAAAAACAATCTGGAGAAAAGCATAAATAAAACCCAATCAACCTCAATCATACTACCCAAAGGTAACATCCATTGAATATACATTTCCCCCCAGTCTTTATTTAACCTATATGCATGCAAGTCTAACATAATTTACATCATATTGTATATAAGTTTGGTATCTGGCTTTTCAGCATTTAAATTGCAAATGGTGGTATTTATTATTTTCACATGGATTCTGCCATTCACAAGTAACCTAAAAATTCATGAAATGCACTGATTTTACTAAGGTGTTAGTGGAAAAGTGAGTTCCTTGATCTATACTTGAATCTAACATTCACTTCAGCTTCATTAAGTCACATAACAGGTAAAATTGTGTTATCATGACTTAGGTTTCCAGCTATTACTACTTATGGTGCAAATAGTAAAGATTTTTATTTTGGTGGTACTTTTTATTTTCAACTATTATGAATTACTCTATGAATATCTAAAGATCCTATTTACCATCCTTTCTTGTATTCATGTATTTCAAGTTATTTGCTACAGATCCAGGAATCTGCCAGAGAATTAGACCTGAACTTGTTAGTTCACAAAACTTCAGAATATTCCTCTTAAATGGCAAAGGTAGTTTCTCATGTCTTTAAAGAAGTCTTAAAAATGTCATGGTCCATCATGGAGATGTCATAATAAACATAATAATATTTATATATCAGTATCCCACTATTTTAGTAATTTTTCCTTTTCAAAACAACAGACTCTTAATAGTCACATACTGATGAAGCAGTCTTCTTTCAAAGCTCCATTACTATTCTTGCAGCTTTTTGAGATTTACGCCCCTGCTGGCCTGATTTAAGTATGAGCTCTTCTCTGGTAGATCAAACAAAACAACACATACGGTCTCTCCATGACTTCTGCCCCCATGGTCTCATCCCAATCTGGAGACTGCCTAACTGCTGTAGCTTTCAGATTGGCCCAGTCCTTTCCCACCTTACTGCTCACTTCCATAGCAACTCAGGGCTTGTCCCTGCACAGCTGGACTCCTGCACCAACTTCCCACAGGGATTCTCTCCTCCATATATTTCCTCCCAGTCTCCTGCACTTGGCTCCTCAGCCTCTCTTCTTCCCACATACCCTCTCTCTCAAGAACCTATGATGGCATTTCTTTATCTTATCAAGGCAGGCTGGCTTTGTAAACTCTCCAGTCTGTTTCAAGGTAAGGTCTAATGGGGCCCAGTCAGCAGGCGGGATAAAGGGGGTGGGGAGGGAGAATGAGTAGGAATACATGAGCTATAGGTCACAAATAAAAACCTACAACAAAGAAGATCTCTCTACCTTTCACTCAATTTTGCTGTGAATCGGAAACTGCTCTAAAAAATAGTGTATAAAACAAAAATCCTACTGCACAATCTTTAGAGCAGTATTTTCAAGCTTTAGTGTCTGCTACCTACAGCAGGACATATATTTATGATGAAACATAATGCATACAACATAGTTGGGCCAAAAATTTACTGACATACTTCCTACCCTGACATCTAGTATTTTCTATTTGCAATCTGATATTTTCTATTCCATGTTATCATTTCACTTTTTAAAACGCTGATTACAATGTATAAGATGATTTTACAACACACCAGTTAGTTGTGAAATGAATTTTAAATATATTGCTCCAAAGGAATCCTTGTGAAATAGTATTATGGTAAATATATCGCTTAAAAATGAAATCATATATATCATTTGATATTTGCTCTCTCTGTAGTATATTAGCAAAGGAAGAGAACTAATTAGATCCCACTGGGGAGAAAGATGGCTTGTCATGTAATTCTCATCCTTGAGCCTTTTATTCCTCCATGGTCCTGGGTACTTTTGCATATGCAACAGGGTGTGTGTGTGTTTGATAGTTAGGTTTCACATAACTGCAGTGTTTTAAAAAGAGTGAAGAAGACAGTGGTTTTAAAAGGGTATAAGGGGTGATTGTTACATTACATCAGAACAAGTTCAGATTTCTTCTTCCCCAGTCTTAAGGGACAAGATTTATATGAAGAATCTGTCATTGTTGCTGTTTAATAACTGTCAGGTGCATGGAGATTAGCTAAAACATGCTTTTCTGTTTATTTTGTCTTACTTTGTTGACGGTGGGTTGATTACTATTCATTACAACCAAAATACGAAAAGACAAACATGAGTTCAGAAGGGCAACAATATCTGTGACACATCTGTTTCTGTAATGGGTTCTATTCGTATATTTAGGCTCGATCTGTTCTGATCTTTACTCTCTCTGACAAAGAAACTGTCACATCACAGCAGACAAGACTGACAGCAGCAGATCCAATGTGTGGTCCTTCTTCCATGATAAAGTATGTGTGTCAATAGACCTACAGACAGAGATGAGGAGACCCAAACTTGGTATTCACATGTGACTAACCAGATCATAGAGTGTTAACCAGGGTGATATAAATCAAGTCCTAATACCTCTCTGCCATCTCCGATTTAATGACAGGATGCCAGAGACAGTTTGGGCCCAGTGAGAGCTCACTCACCTATGTAGGTGGGCCTCAGAATCTTCTCACTGACATGAAAGTGCAATCCTGACAGTTTATTCCCATACTCTGTTAAATTAGTCAGATCAGGCTTAGAACTGGAAATGCCTGACACAGAGATAACATGTGGGCACAGATGAACAGGGAGGACTAGGCACCAAGCTGTGTCTTTCAAAGGCACACCCTGGGCATGAGATGGAAACTGAAGGCTCTGGATACCACTTAAGGAAACTCATCTACAAGGATGTGCGGGGCTTCTCAGACACCAGTACTCATGAAAGCCATCAAAAGAAGTCTAGGTGGGTGACCAGGAGGGCCTGCAGCCCACCAGGCACACTCGTCCAAGGCTTGGGACCCCAAGAAGGGTGGGTTCAGACAGTGTGGTTCAGTAGAAAAGAATGCAGACTGAAGACCCTGCCACACTGAGTGCCACTGTGACTCAACACTCAAAAGCCATGTAACAGAGAGCAAGGGACCTCACCTGACATGCACTTCATTGCCTGTGAAATGATGACACCATTGCCTACCAAATGGGGTACAGGAGTTAGCTTGTGTCATGCACTGATGGCAGCTCATGGGCACAGAACACTTTCAGGGCCAGGAAGCTGCAGGGATAACCTGACTATCTCCAGTTCCCAGCCCTTTCTCTGAGAACTCCCTTCATCCAGGGAATTTTAAGCAAAACAGCTATTTCCAAAAGTGCACAGAAAATGTCTAACCATCTTTTCCATCTCCTTCCACAAAGCTGGCATACTCCCTCACCTCCTGAGACCATTTTCCCATATGTCTCCAGCATGAGATCCCAGTATTGCTCTTTCTGAGTGGAATCCAGGTGCCTCCACTGCACCTAGAAAAGATACAACACGGTGACTCCAGTGGAGGGCCTTGAACTCTGCCTTCCCCACCGACAGGAAAGCTGGGAGGGAAGGGATGCACCTTGGATCCCAGCCAGCAGAGATCTGCAAGATCATGGGAGGGGTTCAAGGGAAGCGGCCAAGGGGAAAACTACATTGGTATTTCTTACCCTTTCTGGATTTCTTTAAATTGTATGTATTTAAGAATGGACGACACAGGTGGAGCCAAGATGGCAGCATGAGTAGGACAGTGGGAATCTCCTCCCAAGAACATATATGTTTTTGAAAATACAACAAATACAACTATCCCTAAAAGAGAGACCACAAGACACAGGACAACAGCCAAACTACATCCACACGTATGAGAACCCAGCACCTGGCGAAAGTGGTAAGATAAAAGCTGCAGCCTTTTGGGAACCAAGGCCCCTTACCCCAGGTCCCGGTGGGAGGAGAGTAGTCGGAGCGGGGAGGGAGAGGGAGCCCAGGACTGCTAAACACCCAGCGCCAGCCATCCGCACCAGAGCGCAGACACACAGTGCATGCTTTGGGTGCTGGAAACTAGGGAAGCAGGACAGTAAGACCTGTGAGAGGCTGGCACCCCTGGGACAAAGAAAAGCGAGTGCTTTTTGAAAGTCTTAAAGGGAAAGGGACCCCACGCCTGGACAGAAGTATTGCGGGTCACAGTCCAGCAGCTGGAAATTCCACAGAACTCTGGGCGCACTAACACCCTGGGCAACAGCTCTGGGACCCCTCATGGAGGTAAACAGCCAAACAGTCCCCTGTGCATTACCCCTCCAGGGCCCTGCCATAGCAGGGCAGCAGCCTGAAGCTGGCCATGCCCACCGCATGGGAGCTTCCTCCATACTGGCCGGGCAATATACAGAGACCCAATCTACACACAATTGCCCAACACAAGCCACTAGGGGTTGCAGTTGTCCTAGTAAAGAAAGGCCAGGAGCAGGTGGAAAGAGTCTTGACTCTACCAGCTGTCAGATGAGTCAATGACATACCACTACACCTATCAATGTGAAAAGGCAAAAAAATTTGATCCAGACAAGACTAACCCAGACAGCTTTGACATCTTCCACATCTTCCCCTGAGAAGGAACCTGGGGAGATAGATTTAACCAATCTTCCTGAAAAATAATTCAAAACAAAAGTCTTAAACATGCTGATGGACTTGCAGAGATATATGTAAGAACTAAGGAGGGAGAATACAGAAATAAAACAATCTCTGGAAGGACTTCAAAGCAGAATGGACGAGATGCAAGAGACCATTAATGGACTAGAAAACATAGAACAGGAATGCAGAGAAGCTGATACAGAGAGATAAAAGGATCTCAAGGAATGAAAGAATTTTAAGAGAACCGTGTGACCAATCAAATGGAACAATATACGCATTATAGGGGTACCAGAAGAAAAAGAGAGAGAAAAGGGGATACAAAGTATCTTTGAGGAAATAATTGCTGAAAACTTCCCCAAACTAGGGGAGGAAATGGCCTCTCAGACCACAGAGGTACACAGAACTCCAATGACAAGGGATCCAAGGAGGGAAACACCAAGGCAAATAATAATTAAAATGGCAAAGATCAAAGACAAGGACAAGTATTAAAGGCAGCCAGAGAGAAAAAAAAGGTCACCTACAAAGGAAAACCCATCAGGCTGTCATCAGACTTCTCAACAGAAACCTTACAGGCCAGAAGAGAATGGCATGATATAATTAATGCAATGAAACAGAAGGGCCTCGAACCAAGAATCCAGCACAATTATCATTTAAATATGAAGGAGGGATTAAACAAATCCCAGACAAGCAAAAGTTGAGGGAATTTGCCTCCCACAAACCACCTCTACAGGGCATCTTATACGGGCTGCTCTAGATTGGAGCACTCCTAAAAAGAGCACAGAACAAAACACCCAACATATGAAGAAGGGAGGAGGAGGAATAACAAGGGAGAGAAATAAAGAATCATCAGACCATGTTTATAACAGCACAATAAGTGAGATAAGTTAGACAGTAAGATAGTAAAGAAGCTAACCCTGAACCTTTGGTAACCACAAACTTAAAGCCAGCAATGGCAATAAGTACATACCATTCAATAATCACCCTAAATGTAAATGAACTGAATGCCTCAATCAAAAGACACAGAGTAATAGAATGGATAAAAAAGCAAGACCCATTAATATGCTACTAACAAGAGACTCACCTCAAACCCAAAGAAATGCACAGACTTAAAGTCAAGGGTTGGAAAAAGATATTCAGTGCAAACTACAGAGAGAAAAAAGAAGGTGTTGCAATACTAGTATCAGACAAAACAGACTTCAAAATAAAGAAAGTAACAAAAGATAGAGAAGGGCATTACATAATGATAAAGGGCTCAGTCCAACAAGAGGATATAACCATTATAAATATATATGCACCCAATACAGGAGTACCAACATATGTGAAACAAATACAATACTAACAGAATTAAAGGAGGAAATAGAATTCAATGCATTCATTTTGGGAGACGTCAACTCACCACTTACTCCACAGGACAGATCCACCAGACAGAACATAAGTAAGGACACAGAGGCACTGAACAACACACTAGAACAGATGGACCTAATAGACATCTGCAGAACTCTACATCCAAAAGCAACAGGATACACATTCTTCTCAAGTGCACATGGAACATTCTCCAGAACAGACCACATACTAGGCCACAAAATGAGCCTCAGTAAATTCCAAAAGATTGAAATCCTACCAACCAACTTTTCAGACCACAAAGGCATAAAACTAGAAATAAATTGTGCAAAGAAAGCAAAAAGGCTCACAAACACATGGAGGCTTAACAACATGCTCCTAAATAATCAATAGATCAATGACCAAATTAAAATGGAGATCCAGAAATATATGAAAACAAACAACAACAACACAAAGCCCCAACTACTGTGGGATGCAGTGAAAGCAGTCTTAACAGGAAAGTATATAGAAAACCAGGCGTATTTAAAGAAGAACAATCCCAAATAAACGGTCTAATGTCACAATTATCAAAATTGGAAAAAGAAGAACAAATGAGGCCTAAGGTCAGCAGAAGGAGGCACATAATAAAGATCAGAGAAAAAGTAAATAAAATTGAGAAGAATAAAATAATAGCAAAAATCAATGAAAGCATGAGCGGGTTCTTTGAGAAAATAAGCAAAATACATAAGCCTCTAGCCATATTTATTAAGAGGAAAAGAGAGTCAACATACATCAACAGAATCAGAAACGAGAGAGGAAAAATCACAACGGACACCACAGAAATACAAAGGATTATTAGAGAGTACTATGAAAAGCTATATGGTAACAAGCTGGGAAACCTAGGAGAAATGGACAGCTTCCTAGAAAAATACAACCTCCCAAAACTGACCCAGAAAGAAACAGAAAATCTAAACAGACCAATTACCAGCAATGAAATTGAAGCGGTAATCAAAAAACTACCAAAGAACAAAACCCCCGGGCCAGATGGAATCACCTCAGAATTTTATCAGACCTACAGGGAAGACATAATACTCGTTCTCCTTAAAGTTTTCCAAAAAGTAGAAGAGGAGGGAATACTCTCAAACTCATTCTATGAAGCCAACATCACCCTAATACCAAAACCAGGCAAAGACCCCACCAAAAAAGAAAACTACAGACCAATATCCCTGATGAACGTAGATCCAAAAATACTCAACAAAATATTAGCAAACCGAATTCAAAAATATATCAAAAAGATCATACACCATGATCAAGTGGGATTCATCCCAGGGATACAAGGATGGAACAACATTCGAAAATCCATCAACATCATCCATCACATCAACAAAAAGAAAGGCAAAAGCCATGTGATCATCTCCGTAGATGTTGAAAAAGCATTCGACAAAATTCAACATCCATTCATGATAAAAACTCTCAACAAAATGGGTATAGAGGGCGAGTACCTCAACATAATAAAGGCCATATATGATAAACCCACAGCCAACATTATACTGAACAGCGAGAAGCTGAAAGCTTTTCCTCTGCCATCGGGAACAAGACAGGACTGCCCACTCTCCCCACTGTTATTTAACATAGTACTGGAGGTCCTAGCCACAGCAATTAGACAAAACAAAGAAATACAAGGAATCCAGATTGGTAAAGAAGTTAAACTGTCACTATCTGCAGATGACATGATATTGTACATAAAAAAACCCTAAAGACTCCACTCCGAAATTACTAGAGCTAATATCAGAATTCAGCAAAGTTGCAGGATACAAAATTAACACACAGAAATCTGTGGCTTTCCTATACACTAACAATAAAACTAATAGAATGAGAAATCAGAAAGACAATTCCATTCACAATAGCATTAAAAAAATACCTAGGAATAAACCTAACCAAGGAAGTGAAAGACCTATACCCTGAAAACTATAAGACTGTCTTAAGAGAAATTAAAGAGGTCACTAACAAATGGAAACTCATCCCACACTCATGGCTCGGAAGAATTAATATCGTCAAAATGGCCATCCTGCCCAAAGGAATATACAGATTTGACGCAATCCCTATCAAACTACCAACAGCATTCTTCAATGAACTGGAACAAATAGTTCAAAAATTCAAAAGGAACCATCAAAGACACCGAATAGCCAACACAATCCTGAGAAGGAAGAATAAAGTGAGGAGAATCTTGCTCCCCAACTTTAATCTCTACTACAAAGCCACAGTAATCAAGACAATTTAGTACTGGCACAAGAACAGAGCCACAGACCAGTGGAAAATATTAGAGACTCCAGACATTAACACAAAAATATATGGCCAATTAATATTTGATAAAGGAGCCATGGACATACAATGGTGAAATGACAGTCTCTTCAACAGATGGTGCTGGCAAACTGGACAGCTACATGTAAGGTAATGAAACTGGACCATTGTCTAACCCCATATACAAATCTAAATTCGAAGTGGATCAAAGGCTTGAATGTAAGTCATGAAACCATAAAACTCTAAGAAAAAAACATAGACAAAAATCTCTTAGACATAAACATGAGTGACCTCTTCTTGAACATATCTCCCTGGGCAAGGGAAACAAACACAAAAATGAACAAATGGGACTAAATCAAGCTCACAAGCTTCTGTACAGCAAAGGACACCATCAATAAAGAAAAAGGTATCCTACAATATGGGAGAATATATTCGTAAATGGCAGATCTGATAAAGGGTTGACATCCAAAATATATAAAGAGCTGACACACCTCAACAAACAAAAAGCAAGTAATCCAATTAAAAAATGGGCAGAGGAGCTGAATGGACAGTTCTCTAAAGAAGAAATTCAGATGGCCAACAGACACATGAAAAGATGCTCCACATTGCTAGTCATCAGAGAAATGCAAATTAAAACCACAATGAGATATGGTTGTGGCTCACACCAGTAAGGATGGCTACCATCCAAAAGACAAACAACAACAAATGTTGGCAAGGTTGTGGAGAAAGGGGAACCCTCCTACACTGCTGGTGGGAATGTAAATTAGTTCAACCATTGTGGAAAGCAGTATAGAGGTTCCTCAAAATGTTCAAAATAGAAATATCATTTGACCTAGGAATTCCACTTCTAGAAATTTACCTCAAGAATGCAGCACTACAGTTTGAAAAAGACAGATGCACCCCTATGTTTAGTGCCACACTATTTACAATAGCCAAGATAAGGAAGCAACCTAAATGTCCATCAGTAGATGAATGGATAAAGAAGATGTGGTACATATACACAATGGAATATTACTCAGCCATAAGAAAAAAACAAATCCTACCATTCGCAACAACATGGAAGGAGCTAGAGGGTATTATGCTCAGTGAAATAAGCCAGGCGGAGAAAGACAAGTACCAAGTGATTTCACTCATATGGGGGGTATAAGAACAAAAGAAAACTGAAGGAACAAAATAGTAGCAGAAGCACAGAACCCGAGAGGACTAATAGTTACCAAAGGGAAAGGGACTGGGGAGGATGGGTGGGAAGGGAGGGATAAGGGTGGGAAAAAAAGACAGGGGCATTATGATTAGCATGTATAGTGTGGGGGTGGGCACGGGAAGGACTGTGCAGCACAGAGAAGACAAGTAGTGATTCTACAGCATCTTACTATGTTGATGGACAGTGACTATGAACAGGGATGTAGGGGGGGAATTGGTGAACGGGGGGAGCCTAGTAAACATAATGTCCTTTGTGTAATTGAAGATTAAAGATACCAAAATAAAATTTGAAAAAAACATGCTTCTTTGTAAGAGATTACCCAACAACCAAACTTCGGTGGCAGTGGTCATGTAACAAACTGGTTTAACTGTCAGACATCACATAACAAGAAGATTCTCTGTCAGAGGTGATCTAACAACAAGAATTCTGCAGATTACAGATCACGTAACAGTCTGTCTTCCTTATAAGAGGTAACCAAACAACCATGCTTCTCTGTCAGAGATAACCTGATAATCAGGCTTCTCTCACAGTTGTCACCTAAAAATCAGGCTTCTCTCTCAGAGGTCACCTACAAGGCTTATCTTCATTACAAATCACATCACAAACAGGTGTCTCCTTATTAGTGGTCACCTGACAACTAGGTTTCTCTGCCAGAGAAAATCTAATAATCCAGCTCCTCCTTATTAGAGATCACCAAAAAATCAGGCTTCTCTATATGAGGTCACCTAACAACGAGTCTCCAGTTTCAGAGATTAAATAACAATCAAGCTTCTCCATTAGAAGTCACCTAACAACCAGGCTTCTCTATCAGAGGACACCTAACAAACAGGCATCTCTGTAAGAGCTCATCAAACAAGCAGGCTTCTCCTTATAAGATCACCAAACGACCAGTCTTCTCTTTATGAGGTCACATAACAATCACTCTTCAAGGTAAGAGCTCACGTAATCAACAGCCTTCTCCTTATTAGAGATCACTTAACAACAAGTCTTCTCTTTATGAGGTCACCTACAAACCAGGCTTCACTATCAGAAGGCCGGTATGTAGACTTCATTTTCAGAAGTCACATAACAACCAGGCTTCAACTTATTAAATCACCCAACAGTGTTCTCTTTATGAGTTCACCTACCAACCAGTCTTCTCTAACAGAAAGAAACTAATAATCAAACTTCATTTTATGAGCTGTCTTAACAACCAGTCTTCTCTTTATGACGTCGCATAACAATCAGGCCTCTCTGAAAGAGCTATGTAACAAACAGGATTCTCTGTCAGACATGACATAACAAGACTTCTCTGTCAGAGATTGTCTGACAACAAGGCTTCCACTGATGGCAGAACACATAACAATCAGTACTGAATTTAACTGGTGACCTAATAAACGTTCTACTCTCTCACAGATCACCAGATAACCAGGCTTCTGTAAGACCATGCCTAAGAGACTTCTCTTTATGAGATCACCCCACAACCAGTCTTGTATTTATGAGGTCACATAACAACAAGGCCTCTCTATAAACACGCTTCACTGTAAGTCTCACTAGAGATCAGCAAAGAACCAGGCTTCTCTTCATGAGGTCACCTGAAAACCACTCTTCACTGTCACAGAGTACAAAGCCACCAAGCTTCATCATCAGAAGTCACCTAACAACCAGGCTTCTCTTTCAAAAATCACCTAACAACCAGGCTTCTCTGTCAGAGCTCTTGTAACAAACAGGCTTCTTCTTACGAGGTCACCCAACAACCAGGCTTCTCTTTATGAGGTCACATTACATCCAAGCGTCTCTGTAAGAGCTCCCATAATATCGCGCTTCTCCTTTTTAGAGACCACTTAACAACCGGTTTTCTCATTAGGAGGTCACCTAACAACAAGTATTGTCTGTTAGAAGACGTTTAGGTAGAATTCTCTTTCACAGGTCACTTAACAACAAGGCATCTCCTTATTAGGTTACCCAACAAACTGTGTTCTCTTTATGAGTTCACCTACCAACCATGCCTCTATGACAGAGACAACATAATAATCAAGGTTATATTTTACAGCTGCCTTAACAACCAGCCTTCTCTCTCAGAGGTTGACTGACAACCAGGCTTCTCCCACAGATTTCAACTTGAAAACATACTTCTCTGTCAGAAATCACTTAACAGCCAAGCTTCTGTGTAAGTGCTCATATTACAAACTGGTTTCTCTCTCAGACATCACCAAACATCAGGACTCTCTGTCAGACGCCATCTAACAACAAGGCTGCCACTTACTACAGATCACGTTACAATCAGTCTTCCCTTTAAGAGGTGACCAAACAACCATGCTTCTCTGTCAGAGAGAACCTGATAACCAGGCTTCTCTCACAGCTCGCCTAACAAACAGGCATCTCTTTATTAGATCACCCAAAAACCAGTCTTCTCTTTTTGAGGTCACGTAACATTCAGGATTCTCTGAACGAGCTCCGTATCAAACAGGTCTCTCAATCACACATCACTTAACAAAACTTCTCTGTCAGAGGCCATCTAATGATAAGTCTTCCACTGATGACAGATCACCTACCAATCAGTCTTCCCTTTAAGCGGTGACATAAAAACCATGCTTCTCTCAGAGATAACCAGATAACCAGGCTTCTGTAATAGCACATAACAAACAGGTTTCTGCATATTGGATCACCCAACAGACAGGCTTCTCGTTCAGAGGTCACGTAAAAATCAGGTTTCTCTGTAAGAGCTCTGTCAGACATCACCTAACAAGACTTCTCTCTGAGAAGTCATCCAACGACAAGCCGTCCAATGATCACAGGACACCTAACAGTCAGTCTCTCCTAATTCAAGTGACCGAACAACCATGCTCCTCTGTCAGAGATAACCAGATGTCCCCTAACAATCAGTCTTCTCTGTCAGAGGTAACCTGCCAGGCTTTGCCTCGTTAAGGATCACATAACTACCAGGGTTCTCCATATTAGAGATCACCTGACAACCAGGCTTCTCTTTGTGAGGTCAGCAACCAACCAGTCTTCACTGTCACAGAGAATGTAACAACTTACCTTCTCTGTCAGAAGTCAACTAAACACCAGTCTTGTCTTTTGAGGTCACCAAACAACCAGTCTTCTCTTTATGACGTCGCATAACAATCAGGCCTCTATTTAAGAGCTATGTAACAAACAGGATTCTCTGTCAGACATGACATAACAAGACTTCTCTGTCAGAGATCGTCTGACAACAAGCCTTCCACTGATGGCACAACACCTAACAATCAGTGCTGAATTTAACAGGTGACCTAACAAACGTTCTTCTCGGTCACAGATCACCTCATAACCAGGCTTCTGTAAGAGCATGCCTAACAGACATCTCCTTATGAGATCACTCCACAACCAGTCTTCTATTTATGAGGTCACATAACAACAAGGCCTCTCTATAAACACGCTTCACTGTAAGTCTCCCTAGAGATCAGCAAAGAACCAGGCTTCTCTTCATGAGGTCACCTGCCAACCACTCATCACTGTCACAGAGTACATAACCACCAAGCTTCATCATCAGAAGTCACCTAACAACCATGCTTCTCTTTCAAAAATCACCTAACAACCAGGCTTCTCTGTCAGAGCTCTTGTAACAAACAGGCTTCTTCTTACGAGGTCACCCAACAACCAGGCTTCTCTTTATGAGGACACATTACATCCAAGCGTCTCTGTAAGAGCTCCCATAATAACGCGCTTCTCCTTTTTAGAGACCTCTTAACAACCGGTTTTCTCATTAGGAGGTCACCTAACAACAAGTATTCTCTGTCAGAAGACGTTTAGGTAGAACTCTCTTTCACAGGTCACTTAACAACCAGGCATCTCCTTATTAGGTTACCCGACAAACTGTGTTCTCTTTATGAGTTCACCTACCAACCAGGCCTCTATGACAGAGACAACATAATAATCTAGGTTATATTTTACAGCTGCCTTAACAACCAGACTTCTCTCTCAGAGGTTAACTGACAACCAGGCTTTTCCCACAGATTTCACCTTAAAAACATACTTCTCTGTGAGAAATCACTTAACAGCCAAGCTTCTGTGTAAGTGCTCATATTACAAACTGGTTTCTCTCTCAGACATCACCAAACATCAGGACTCTCTGTCAGACGCCATCTAACAACAAGGCTGCCACTTACTACAGATCACGTTACAATCAGTCTTCCCTTTAAGAGGTGACCAAACAACCATGGTTCTCTGTCAGAGAGAACCTGATAACCAGGCTTCCTCACAGCTCGCCTAACAAACAGGCATCTCTTTATTAGATCACCCAAAAACCAGTCTTCTCTTTTTGAGGTCACGTAACATTCAGGATTCTCTGTACGTGCTCCATAACAAACAGGTCTCTCAATCACACATCACTTAACAAAACTTCTCTGTCAGAGGCCATCTAATGATAAGTCTTCCACTGATGACAGATCACCTACCAATCAGTCTTCCCTTTAAGCGGTGACATAAAAACCATGCTTCTCTCAGAGATAACCAGATAACCAGGCTTCTGTAATAGCACATAACAAACAGGTTTCTGCATATTGGATCACCCAACAGACAGGCTTCTCGTTCAGAGGTCACGTAAAAATCAGGTTTCTCTGTAAGAGCTCTCTCAGACATCACCTAACAAGACTTCTCTCTGAGAAGTCATCCAACGACAAGCCGTCCACTGATCACAGGACACCTAACAGTCAGTCTCTCCTAATTCAAGTGACCGAACAACCATGCTCCTCTGTCAGAGATAACCAGATGTCCCCTAACAATCAGTCTTCTCTGTCAGAGGTAACCTGCCAGGCTTTGCCTCATTAAGGATCACATAACTACCAGGGTTCTCCATATTAGAGATCACCTGACAACCAGGCTTCCCTTTGTGAGGTCAGCAACCAACCAGTCTTCACTGTCACAGAGAATGTAACAACTTACCTTCTCTGTCAGAAGTCAACTAACCACCAGGCTTGTCTTTTGAGGTCACCAAACAACCAGTCTTCTCTTTATGACGTCGCATAACAATCAGGCCTCTCTGTAAGAGCTATGTAACAAACAAGATTCTCTGTCAGACATGACATAACAACACTTCTCTGTCAGAGATCGTCTGACAACAAGCCTTCCACTGATGGCACAACACGTAACAATCAGTGCTGAATTTAAGAGGTGACCTAACAAACGTTCTACTCTCTCACAGATCACCAGATAACCAGGCTTATGTAAGAGTATGCCTAACAGACTTCTCCTTATGAGATCACCCCACAACCAGTCTTCTATTTATGAGGTCACATAACAACAAGGCCTCTCTAAAAACACGCTTCACTGTAAGTCTCACTAGAGATCAGCAAAGAACCAGGCTTCTCTTCATGAGGTCACCTGCCAACCACTCTTCACTGTCACAGAGTACATAACCACCAAGCTTCATCATCAGAAGTCACCTAACAACCAGGCTTCTCTTTCAAAAATCACCTAACAACAAGGCTTCTCTGTCAGAGCTCTTGTAACAAACATGCTTCTTCTTAAGAGGTCACCGAACAACCAGGCTTCTCTTTATGAGGTCACCTTACATCCAAGCGTGTCTGTAAGAGCTCCCATAATAACGCGCTTCTCCTTTTTAGAGATCACTTAACAACCGGTTTTCTCATTAGGAGGTCCCCTAACAACAAGTATTCTCTGTCAGAAGACGTTTAGGTAGAATTCTCTTTCACAGGTCACTTAACAACCAGGCATCTCCTTCTTAGGTTACCCAACAAACTGTTCTCTTTATGAGTTCACCTACCAACCGGGCCTCTATGACAGAGACAAGATAATAATCTAGGTTATATTCTACAGCTGCCTTAACAACCAGCCTTCTCTCTCAGAGGTTAACTGACAACCAGGCTTCTCCCACAGATTTCACCTTAAAAACATACTTCTCTGTCAGAAATCACTTAACAGCCAAGCTTCTGTGTAAGTGCTCATATTACAAACTGGTTTCTCTCTCAGACATCACCAAACATCAGGACTCTCTGTCAGACGCCATCTAACAACAAGGCGGCCACTTACTACAGATCACGTTACAATCAGTCTTCCCTTTAAGAGGTGACCAAACAACCATGCTTCTCTGTCAGAGAGAACCTGATAACCAGGCTTCTCTCACAGCTCACCTAACAAACAGGCATCTCTTTATTAGATCACCCAAAAACCAGTCTTCTCTTTTTGAGGTCACGTAACATTCAGGATTCTCTGTACGAGCTCGGTAACAAACAGGTCTCTCAATCACACATCACTTAACAAAACTTCTCTGTCAGAGGCCATCTAATGATAAGTCTTCCACTGATGACAGATCACCTACCAATCAGTCTTCCCTTTAAGCGGTGACATAAAAACCATGCTTCTCTCAGAGATAACCAGATAACCAGGCTTCTGTAATAGCACATAACAAACAGGTTTCTGCATATTGGATCACCCAACAGACAGGCTTCTCGTTCAGAGGTCACGTAAAAATCAGGTTTCTCTGTAAGAGATCTGTCAGACATCACCTAACAAGAATTCTCTCTGAGAAATCATCCAACGACAAGCCGTCCACTGATCACAGGACACCTAACAGTCAGTCTCTCCTAATTCATGTGACCGAACAACCATGCTCCTCTGTCAGAGATAACCAGATGTCCCCTAACAATCAGTCTTCTCTGTCAGAGGTATCCTGCCAGGCTTTGCCTCGTTAAGGATCACATAACTACCAGGGTTCTCCATATTAGAGATCACCTGACAACCAGGCTTCTCTTTGTGAGGTCAGCAACCAACCAGTCTTCACTGTCACAGAGAATGTAACAACTTACCTACTCTGTCAGAAGTCAACTAACCACCAGGCTTGTCTTTTGAGGTCACCAAACAACCAGTCTTCTCTTTATGACGTCACATAACAATCAGGCCTCTCTGTAAGAGCTATGTAACAAACAGGATTCTCTGTCAGACATGACATAACAAGACTTCTCTGTCAGAGATCGTCTGACAACAAGCCTTCCACTGATGGCACAACACCTAACAATCAGTGCTGAATTTAAGAGGTGACCTAACAAACGTTCTTCTCGGTCACAGATCACCTGATAACCAGGCTTCTGTAAGAGCATGCCTAACCGACTTCTCCTTATGAGATCACCCCACAACCAGTCTTCTATTTATGAGGTCACATAACAACAAGGCCTCTCTATAAACACGCTTCACTGTAAGTCTCACTAGAGATCAGCAAAGAACCAGGCTTCTCTTCATGAGGTCACCTGCCAACCACTCTTCACTGTCACAGAGTACATAACCACCAAGCTTCATCATCAGAAGTCACCTAACAACCAGGCTTCTCTTTCAAAAATCACCTAAAAACCAGGCTTCTCTGTCAGAGCTCTTG
The DNA here is from genome assembly GCF_040802235.1 of Manis javanica. Taxonomy (NCBI): domain Eukaryota; kingdom Metazoa; phylum Chordata; class Mammalia; order Pholidota; family Manidae; genus Manis; species Manis javanica. The sequence continues at coordinate 125,541,972 of NC_133159.1, read as the reverse complement.
TAACAAACAGGCTTCTTCTTACAAGGTCACCCAACAACCAGGCTTCTCTTTATGAGGTCATATTACATCCAAGCGTCTCTGTAAGAGCTCCCATGATAACGCGCTTCTCCTTTTTAGAGATCACTTAACAACCGGTTTTCTCATTAGGAGGTCACCTAACAACAAGTATTGTCTGTTAGAAGACGTTTAGGTAGAATTCTCTTTCACAGGTCACTTAACAACCAGGCATCTCCTTATTAGGTTACCCAACAAACTGTGTTCTCTTTATGAGTTCACCTACCAACCATGCCTCTATGACAGAGACAACATAATAATCAAGGTTATATTTTACAGCTGCCTTAACAACCAGCCTTCTCTCTCAGAGGTTGACTGACAACCAGGCTTCTCCCACAGATTTCACCTTTAAAACATACTTCTCTGTCAGAAATCACTTAACAGCCAAGCTTCTGTGTAAGTGCTCATATTACAAACTGGTTTCTCTCTCAGACATCACCAAACATCAGGACTCTCTGTCAGACGCCATCTAACAACAAGGCTGCCACTTACTACAGATCACGTTACAATCAGTCTTCCCTTTAAGAGGTGACCAAACAACCATGCTTCTCTGTCAGAGAGAACCTGATAACCAGGCTTCTCTCACAGCTCGCCTAACAAACAGGCATCTCTTTATTAGATCACCCAAAAACCAGTCTTCTCTTTTTGAGGTCACGTAACATTCAGGATTCTCTGAACGAGCTCCGTAACAAACATGTCTCTCAATCACACATCACTTAACAAAACTTCTCTGTCAGAGGCCATCTAATGATAAGTCTTCCACTGATGACAGGTCACCTACCAATCAGTCTTCCCTTTAAGCGGTTACATAAAAACCATGCTTCTCTCAGAGATAACCAGATAACCAGGCTTCTGTAATAGCACATAACAAACAGGTTTCTGCATATTGGATCACCCAACAGACAGGCTTCTCGTTCAGAGGTCACGTAAAAATCAGGTTTCTCTGTAAGAGCTCTGTCAGACATCACCTAACAAGACTTCTCTCTGAGAAGTCATCCAACGACAAGCCGTCCACGGATCACAGGACACCTAACAGTCAGTCTCTCCTAATTCAAGTGACTGAACAACCATGCTCCTCTGTCAGAGATAACCAGGTGGATCCCTAACAATCAGTCTTCTCTGTCAGAGGTAACCTGCCAGGCTTTGCCTCGTTAAGGATCACATAACTACCAGGGTTTTCCATATTAGAGATCACCTGACAACCAGGCTTCACTTTGTGAGGTCAGCAACCAACCAGTCTTCACTGTCACAGAGAATGTAACAACTTACCTCTCTGTCAGAAGTCAACTAACCACCAGGCTTGTCTTTTGAGGTCACCAAACAACCAGTCTTCTCTTTATGACGTCGCATAACAATCAGGCCTCTCTGTAAGAGCTATGTAACAAACAGGATTCTCTGTCAGACATGACATAACAAGACTTCTCTGTCAGAGATCGTCTGACAACAAGCCTTCCACTGATGGCACAACACCTAACAATCAGTGCTGAATTTAAGAGGTGACCTAACAAACGTTCTTCTCGGTCACAGATCACCTGATAACCAGGCTTCTGTAAGAGCATGCCTAACAGATTTCTCCTTATGAGATCACCCCACAAGCAGTCTTCTATTTATGAGGTCACGTAAAAACAAGGCCTCTCTATAAACATGCTTCACTGTAAGTCTCACTAGAGATCAGCAAAGAACCAGGCTTCTCTTCATGAGGTCACCTGCCAACCACTCTTCACTGTCACAGAGTACATAACCACCAAGCTTCATCATCAGAAGTCACCTAACAACCAGGCTTCTCTTTCAAAAATCACCTAACAACCAGGGTTCTCTGTCAGAGCTCTTGTAACAAACAGGCTTCTTCTTACGAGGTCACCCAACAACCAGGCTTCTATTTATGAGGTCACATTACATCCAAGCGTCTCTGTAAGAGCTCCCATAATAACGCACTTCTCCTTTTTAGAGATCACTTAACAACCGGTTTTCTCATTAGGAGGTCACCTAACAACAAGTATTCTCTGTCAGAAGACGTTTAGGTAGAATTCTCTTTCACAGGTCACTTAACAACCAGGCATCTCCTTCTTAGGTTACCCAACAAACTGTGTTCTGTTTATGAGTTCACCTACCAACCGGGCCTCTATGACAGAGACAACATAATAATCTAGCTTCTATTTTACAGCTGCCTTAACAACCAGCCTTCTCTCTCAGAGGTTGACTGACAACCAGGCTTCTCCCACAGATTTCACCTTAAAAACATACTTCTCTGTCAGAAATCACTTAACAGCCAAGCTTCTGTGTAAGTGCTCATATTACAAACTGGTTTCTCTCTCAGACATCACCAAACATCAGGACTCTCTGTCAGACGCCATCTAACAACAAGGCTGCCACTTACTACAGATCACGTTACAATCAGTCTTCCCTTTAAGAGGTGACCAAACAACCATGCTTCTCTGTCAGAGAGAACCTGATAACCAGGCTTCTCTCACAGCTCGCCTAACAAACAGGCATCTCTTTATTAGATCACCCAAAAACCAGTCTTCTCTTTTTGAGGTCACGTAACATTCAGGATTCTCTGAACGAGCTCCGTAACAAACATGTCTCTCAATCACACATCACTTTACAAAACTTCTCTGTCAGAGGCCATCTAATGATAAGTCTCCACTGATGACAGATCACCTACCAATCAGTCTTCCCTTTAAGCGGTGACATAAAAACCATGCTTCTTTCAGAGATAACCAGATAACCAGGCTTCTGTAATAGCACATAACAAACAGGTTTCTGCATATTGGATCACCCAACAGACAGGCTTCTCGTTCAGAGGTCACGTAAAAATCAGGTTTCTCTGTAAGAGGTCTGTCAGACATCACCTAACAAGACTTCTCTCTGAGAAGTCATCCAACGACAAGTCGTCCACTGATCACAGGACACCTAACAGTCAGTCTCTCCTAATTCAAGTGACCGAACAACCATGCTCCTCTGTCAGAGATAACCAGATGTCCCCTAACAATCAGTCTTCTCTGTCAGAGGTATCCTGCCAGGCTTTGACTCGTTAAGGATCACATAACTACCAGGGTTCTCCATATTAGAGATCACCTGACAACCAGGCTTCTCTTTGTGAGGTCAGCACCCAACCAGTCTTCACTGTCACAGAGAATGTAACAACTTACCTTCTCTGTCAGAAGTCAACTAACCACCAGGCTTGTCTTTTGAGGTCAGCAAACAACCAGTCTTCACTTTATGATGTCACATAACAATCAGGCCTCTCTGTAAGAGCTATGTAACAAACAGGATTCTCTGTCAGAAATGACATAACAAGACTTCTCTGTCAGAGATCGTCTGACAACAAGCCTTCCACTGATGGCACAACACCTAACAATCAGTGCTGAATTTAACAGGTGACCTAACAAACGTTCTTCTCGGTCACAGATCACCTGATAACCAGGCTTCTGTAAGAGCATGCCTAACAGACTTCTCCTTATGAGATCACCCCACAACCAGTCTTCTATTTATGGGGTCACATAACAACAAGGCCTCTCTATAAACACGCTTCACTGTAAGTCTCACTAGAGATCAGCAAAGAACCAGGCTTCTCTTCATGAGGTCACCTGCCAACCACTCTTCACTGTCACAGAGTACATAACCACCAAGCTTCATCATCAGAAGTCACCTAACAATCAGGCTTCTCTTTCAAAAATCACCTAACAACCAGGCTTCTCTGTCAGAGCTCTTGTAACAAACAGGCTTCTTCTTACGAGGTCACCCAACAACCAGGCTTCTCTTTATGGGGTCACATTACATCCAAGCGTCTCTGTAAGAGCTCCCATTATAACGCGCTTCTCCTTTTTATAGATCACTTAACAACCGGTTTTCTCATTAGGAGGTCACCTAACAACAAGTATTGTCTCTCAGAAGACGTTTAGGTAGAATTCTCTTTCACAGGTCACTTAACAACCAGGCATCTCCTTCTTAGGTTACCCAACAAACTGTGTTCTCTTTATGAGTTCACCTACCAGCCGGGCCTCTATGACAGAGACAACATAATAATCTAGCTTCTATTTTACAGCTGCCTTAACAACCAGCCTTCTCTCTCAGAGGTTGACTGACAACCAGGCTTCTCCCACAGATTTCACCTTAAAAACATACTTCTCTGTCAGAAATCACTTAACAGCCAAGCTTCTGTGTAAGTGCTCATATTACAAACTGGTTTCTCTCTCAGACATCACCAAACATCAGGACTCTCTGTCAGACGCCATCTAACAACAAGGCTGCCACTTACTACAGATCACGTTACAATCAGTCTTCCCTTTAAGAGGTGACCAAACAACCACGCTTCTCTGTCAGAGAGAACCTGATTACCAGGCTTCTCTCACAGCTCGCCTAACAAAAAGGCATCTCTTTATTAGATCACCCAAAAACCAGTCTTCTCTTTTTGAGGTCACGTAACATTCAGGATTCTCTGTACGAGCTCCGTAACAAACAGGTCTCTCAATCACACATCACTTAACAAAACTTCTCTGTCAGAGGCCATCTAATGACAAGTCTTCCACTGATAACAGGTCACCTACCAATCAGTCTTCCCTTTAAGCGGTGACATAAAAACCATGCTTCTCTCAGAGATAACCAGATAACCAGGCTTCTGTAATAGCACATAACAAACAGGTTTCTGCATATTGGATCTCCCAACAGACAGACTTCTCGTTCAGAGGTCACGTAAAAATCAGGTTTCTCTGTAATAGCTCTGTCAGACATCACCTAACAAGACTTCTCTGTGAGAAGTCATCCAATGACAAGCCGTCCACTGGTCACAGGACACCTAACAGTCAGTCTCTCCTAATTCAAGTGACCGAACAACCATGCTCCTCTGTCAGAGATAACCAGATGTCCCCTAACAATCAGTCTTCTCTGTCAGAGGTAACCTGCCAGGCTTTGCCTCGTTAAGGATCACATAACTACCAGGGTTCTCCATATTAGAGATCACCTGACAACCAGGCTTCTCTTTGTGAGGTCAGCAACCAACCAGTCTTCACTGTCACAGAGAATGTAACAACTTACCTTCTCTGTCAAAAGTCAACTAACCACCAGGCCTGTCTTTTGAGGTCACCAAACAACCAGTCTTATCTTTATGACGTCGCATAACAATCAGGCCTCTCTGTAAGAGTATGTAACAAACAGGATTCTCTGTCAGACATGACATAACAAGACTTCTCTGTCAGAGATCGTCTGACAACAAGCCTTCCACTGATGGCACAACACCTAACAATCAGTGCTGAATTTAAGAGGTGACCTAACAAACGTTCTTCTCGGTCACAGATCACCTGATAACCAGGCTTCTGTAAGAGCATGCCTAACAGACTTCTCCTTATGAGATCACCCCACAACCAGTCTTGTATTTATGAGGTCACATAACAACAAGGCCTCTCTATAAACACGCTTCACTGTAAGTCTCACTAGAGATCAGCAAAGAACCAGGCTTCTCTTCATGAGGTCACCTGCCAACCACTCTTCACTGTCACAGAGTATATAACCACCAAGCTTCATCATCAGAAGTCACCTAACAACCATGCTTCTCTTTCAAAAATCCCCTAACATCTAGGCTTCTCTGTCAGAGCTCTTGTAACAAACAGGCTTCTTCTTACGAGGTCACCCAATAACCAGGCTTCTCTTTATGAGGTCACATTACATCCAAGCGTCTCTGTAAGAGCTCCCATAATAACGCGCTTCTCCTTTTTAGAGATCACTGAACAACCGGTTTTCTCATTAGGAGGTCACCTAACAACAAGTATTCTCTGTCAGAAGACGTTTAGGTAGAATTCTCTTTCACAGGTCACTTAACAACCAGGCATCTCCTTCTTAGGTTACCCAACAAACTGTGTTCTCTTTATGAGTTCACCTACCAACCGGGCCTCTATGACAGAGACAACATAATAATCTAGGTTATATTTTACAGCTGCCTTAACAACCAGCCTTCTCTCTCAGAGGTTGACTGACAACCAGGCTTCTCCCACAGATTTCACCTTAAAAACATACTTCTCTGTCAGAAATCACTTAACAGCAAAGCTCCTGTGTAAGTGCTCATATTACAAACTGGTTTCTCTCTCAGACATCACCAAACATCAGGACTCTCTGTCAGACGCCATCTAACAACAAGGCTGCCACTTACTACAGATCACGTTACAATCAGTCTTCCCTTTAAGAGGTGACCAAACAACCACGCTTCTCTGTCAGAGAGAACCTGATTACCAGGCTTCTCTCACAGCTCGCCTAACAAAAAGGCATCTCTTTATTAGATCACCCAAAAACCAGTCTTCTCTTTTTGAGGTCACGTAACATTCAGGATTCTCTGTACGAGCTCCGTAACAAACAGGTCCCTCAATCACACATCACTTAACAAAACTTCTCTGTCAGAGGCCATCTAATGATAAGTCTTCCACTGATGACAGATCACCTACCAATCAGTCTTCCCTTTAAGCGGTGACATAAAAACCATGCTTCTCTCAGAGATAACCAGAGAACCAGGCTTCTGTAATAGCACATAACAAACAGGTTTCTGCATATTGGATCACCCAACAGACAGGCTTCTCGTTCAGAGGTCACGTAAAAATCAGGTTTCTCTGTAAGAGCTCTGTCAGACATCACCTAACAAGACTTCTCTCTGAGAAGTCATCCAACGACAAGCCGTCCACTGATCACAGGACACCTAACAGTCAGTCTCTCCTAATTCAACTGACCGAACAACCATGCCCCTCTGTCAGAGATAACCAGATGTCCCCTAACAATCAGTCTTCTCTGTCAGAGGTAACCTGCCAGGCTTTGCCTCGTTAAGGATCACATAACTACCAGGGTTCTCCATATTAGAGATCACCTGACAACCAGGCTTCTCTTTGTGAGGTCAGCAACCAACCAGTCTTCACTGTCACAGAGAATGTAACAACTTACCTTCTCTGTCAGAAGTCAACTAACCACCAGGCTTGTCTTTTGAGGTCACCAAACAACCAGTCTTCTCTTTATGACGTCGCATAACAATCAGGCCTCTCTGTAAGAGCTATGTAATAAACAGGATTCTCTGTCAGACATGACATAACAACACTTCTCTGTCAGAGATCTCTGACAACAAGCCTTCCACTGATGGCACAACACGTAACAATCAGTGCTGAATTTAAGAGGTGACCTAACAAACGTTCTACTCTCTCACAGATCACCAGATAACTAGGCTTCTCTAAGAGCATGCCTAACAGACTTCTCCTTATGAGATCATCCCACAACCAGTCTTCTATTTATGAGGTCACATAACAACAAGGCTTCTCTAAAAACACGCTTCACTGTAAGTCTCACTAGAGATCAGCAAAGAACCAGGCTTCTCTTCATGAGGTCACCTGCCAACCACTCTTCACTGTCACAGAGTACATAACCACCAAGCTTCATCATCAGAAGTCACCTAACAACCATGCTTCTCTTTCAAAAATCACCTAACATCTAGGCTTCTCTGTCATAGCTCTTGTAACAAACAAGCTTCTTCTTACAAGGTCACCCAACAACCAGGCTTCTCTTTATGAGGTCACATTACATCTAAGCGTCTCTGTAAGAGCTCCCATAATAACGCGCTTCTCCTTTTTAGAGATCACTTAACAACCGGTTTTCTCATTAGGAGGTCACCTAACAACAAGTATTGTAGGTCAGAAGACGTTTAGGTAGAATTCTCTTTCACAGGTCACTTAACAAACAGGCATCTCCTTCTTAGGTTACCCAACAAACTGTGTTCTCTTTATGAGTTCACCTACCAACCGGGCCTCTATGACAGAGACAAGATAATAATCTACGTTATATTCTACAGCTGCCTTAACAACCAGCCTTCTCTCTCAGAGGTTAACTGACAACCAGGCTTCTCCCACAGAATTCACCTTAAAAACATACTTCTCTGTCAGAAAGCACTTAACAGCCAAGCTTCTGTGTAAGTGCTCATATTACAAACTGGTTTCTCTCTCAGACATCACCAAACATCAGGACTCTCTGTCAGACGCCATCTAACAACAAGGCTGCCACTTACTACAGATCACGTTACAATCAGTCTTCCCTTTAAGAGGTGACCAAACAACCATGCTTCTCTGTCAGAGAGAACCTGATAACCAGGCTTCTCTCACAGCTCGCCTAACAAACAGGCATCTCTTTATTAGATCACCCAAAAACCAGTCTTCTCTTTTTGAGGTCACGTAACATTCAGGATTCTCTGAACGAGCTCCGTAACAAACATGTCTCTCAATCACACATCACTTAACAAAACTTCTCTGTCAGAGACAATCTAATGATAAGTCTTCCACTGATGACAGATCACCTACCAATCAGTCTTCCCTTTAGGCGGTGACATAAAAACCATGCTTCTCTCAGAGATAACCAGATAACCAGGCTTCTGTAATAGCACATAACAAACAGGTTTCTGCATATTGGATCACCCAACAGACAGGCTTCTCGTTCAGAGGTCACGTAAAAATCAGGTTTCTCTGTAAGAGATCTGTCAGACATCACCTAACAAGACTTCTCTGTGAGAAGTCATCCAACGACAAGCCGTCCACTGATCACAGGACACCTAACAGTCAGTCTCTCCTAATTCAAGTGACCGAACAACCATGCTCCTCTGTCAGAGATAACCAGATGTCCCCTAACAATCAGTCTTCTCTGTCAGAGGTATCCTGCCAGGCTTTCCCTCGTTAAGGATCACATAACTACCAGGGTTCTCCATATTAGAGATCACCTGACAAACCAGGCTTCTCTTTGTGAGGTCAGCACCCAACCAGTCTTCACTGTCACAGAGAATGTAACAACTTACCTTCTCTGTCAGAAGTCAACTAACCACCAGGCTTGTCTTTTGAGGTCACCAAACAACCAGTCTTCACTTTATGACATCACATAACAATCAGGCCTCTCTGTAAGAGCTATGTAACAAACAGGATTCTCTGTCAGACATGACATAACAAGACTTCTCTGTCAGAGATCGTCTGACAACAAGCCTTCCACTGATGGCACAACACCTAACAATCAGTGCTAAATTTAACAGGTGACCTAACAAACGTTCTTCTCGGTCACAGATCACCTGATAACCAGGCTTCTGTAAGAGCATGCCTAACAGACTTCTCCTTATGAGATCATCCCACAACCAGTCTTCTATTTATGGGGTCACATAACAACAAGGCCTCTCTATAAACACGCTTCACTGTAAGTCTCACTAGAGATCAGCAAAGAACCAGGCTTCTCTTCATGAGGTCACCTGCCAACCACTCTTCACTGTCACAGAGTACATAACCACCAAGATTCATCATCAGAAGTCACCTAACAACCAGGCTTCTCTTTGAAAAATCACCTAACAACAAGGCTTCTCTGTCAGAGCTCTTGTAACAAACAGGCTTCTTCTTAAGAGGTCACCCAACAACCAGGCTTCTCTTTATGAGGTCACCTTACATCCAAGCGTCTCTGTAAGAGCTCCCATTATAACGCGCTTCTCCTTTTTAGAGATCACTTAACAACCGGTTTTCTCATTAGGAGGTCACCTAACAACAAGTATTGTCTGTCAGAAGACGTTTAGGTAGAATTCTCTTTCACAGGTCACTTAACAACCAGGCATCTCCTTATTAGGTTACCCAACAAACTGTGTTATCTTTATGAGTTCACCTACCAACCGGGCCTCTATGACAGAGACAACATAATAATCTAGGTTATATTTTACAGCTGCCTTAACAACCAGCCTTCTCTCTCAGAGGTTAACTGACAACCAGGCTTCTCCCACAGATTTCACCTTAAAAACATACTTCTCTGTCAGAAATCACTTAACAGTCAAGCTTCTGTGTAAGTGCTCATATTACAAACTGGTTTCTCTCTCAGACATCACCAAACATCAGGACTCTCTGTCAGACGCCATCTAACAACAAGGCTGCCACTTACTACAGATCACGTTACAATCAGTCTTCCCTTTAAGAGGTGACCAAACAACCATGCTTCTCTGTCAGAGAGAACCTGATAACCAGGCTTCTCTCACAGCTCGCCTAACAAACAGGCATCTCTTTATTAGATCACCCAAAAACCAGTCTTCTCTTTTTGAGGTCACGTAACATTCAGGATTCTCTGTACGTGCTCCGTAACAAACAGGTCTCTCAATCACACATCACTTAACAAAACTTCTCTGTCAGAGGCCATCTAATGATAAGTCTTCCACTGATGACAGATCACCTACCAATCAGTCTTCCCTTTAAGCGGTGACATAAAAACCATCCTTCTCTCAGAGATAACCAGATAACCAGGCTTCTGTAATAGCACATAACAAACAGGTTTCTCCATATTGTATCACCAAACAGACAGGCTTCTCGTTCAGAGGTCACGTAAAAATCAGGTTTCTCTGTAAAAGCTCTGTCAGACATCACCTAACAAGACTTCTCTGTGAGAAGTCATCCAACGACAAGCCGTCCACTGATCACAGGACACCTAAAAGTCAGTCTCTCCTAATTCAAGTGACCGAACAACCATGCTCCTCTGTCAGAGATAACCAGATGTCCCCTAACAATCAGTCTTCTCTGTCAGAGGTAACCTGCCAGGCTTTGCCTCGTTAAGGATCACATAACTACCAGGGTTCTCCATATTACAGATCACCTGACAACCAGGCTTCTCTTTGTGAGGTCAGCAACCAACCAGTCTTCACTGTCACAGAGAATGTAACAACTTACCTTCTCTGTCAGAAGTCAACTAACAACCAGGCTTGTCTTTTGAGGTCACCAAACAACCAGTCTTCTCTTTATGACGTCGCATAACAATCAGGCATCTCTGTAAGAGCTATGTAACAAACAGGATTCTCTGTCAGACATGACATAACAAGACTTCTCTGTCAGAGATCGTCTGACAACAAGCCTTCCACTGATGGCACAACACCTAACAATCAGTGCTGAATTTAAGAGGTGACCTAACAAACGTTCTTCTCGGTCACAGATCACCTGATAACCAGGCTTCTGTAAGAGCATGCCTAACAGACTTCTCCTTATGAGATCACCCCACAACCAGTCTTCTATTTATGAGGTCACATAACAACAAGGCCTCTCTATAAACACGCTTCACTGTAAGTCTCACTAGAGATCAGCAAAGAACCAGGCTTCTCTTCATGAGGTCACCTGCCAACCACTCTTCACTGTCACAGAGTACATAACCACCAAGCTTCATCATCAGAAGTCACCTAACAACCATGCTTCTCTTTCAAAAATCAGCTAACATCTAGGCTTCTCTGTCAGAGCTCTTGTAACAAACAGGCTTCTTCTTACGAGGTCACCCAACAACCAGGCTTCTCTTTATGAGGTCACATTACATCCAAGCGTCTCTGTAAGAGCTCCCATAATAACGCGCTTCTCCTTTTTAGAGATCACTTAACAACCGGTTTTCTCATTAGGAGGTCACCTAACAACAAGTATTGTCTGTCAGAAGACGTTTAGGTAGAATTCTCTTTCACAGGTCACTTAACAACCAGGCATCTCCTTCTTAGGTTACCCAACAAACTGTGTTCTCTTTATGAGTTCACCTACCAACCGGGCCTCTATGACAGAGCCAACATAATAATCTAGCTTCTATTTTACAGCTGCGTTAACAACCAGCCTTCTCTCTCAGAGGTTGACTGACAACCAGGCTTCTCCACAGATTTCACCTTAAAAACATACTTCTCTGTCAGAAATCACTTAACAGCCAAGCTTCTGTGTAAGTGCTCATATTACAAACTGGTTTCTCTCTCAGACATCACCAAACATCAGGACTCTCTGTCAGACGCCATCTAACAACAAGGCTGCCACTTACTACAGATCACGTTACAATCAGTCTTCCCTTTAAGAGGTGACCAAACAACCATGCTTCTCTGTCAGAGAGAACCTGATAACCAGGCTTCTCTCACAGCTCGCCTAACAAACAGGCATCTCTTTATTAGATCACCCAAAAACCAGTCTTCTCTTTTTGAGGTCACGTAACATTCAGGATTCTCTGTACGAGCTCCGTAACAAACAGGTCTCTCAATCACACATCACTTAACAAAACTTGTCTGTCAGAGGCCATCTAAAGGTAAGTCTTCCACTGATGACAGATCACCTACCAATCAGTCTTCCCTTTAAGCGGTGACATAAAAACCATGCTTCTCTCAGAGATAACCAGATAACCAGGCGTCTGTAATAGCACATAACAAACAGGTTTCTGCCTATTGGATCACCCAACAGACAGGCTTCTCGTTCAGAGGTCACGTAAAAATCAGGTTTCTCTGTAAGAGCTCTGTCAGACATCACCTAACAAGACTTCTCTGTGAGAAGTTATCCTACGACAAGCCGTCCACTGATCACAGGACAACTAACAGTCTGTCTCTCCTAATTCAAGTGACCGAACAACCATGCTCCTCTGTCAGAGATAACCAGGTGTACCCTAACAATCAGTCTTCTCTGTCAGAGGTAACCTGCCAGGCTTTGCCTCGTTAAGGATCACATAACTACCAGGGTTCTCCATATTAGAGATCACCTGACAACCAGGCTTCTCTTTGTGAGGTCATCAACCAACCAGTCTTCACTGTCACAGAGAATGTAACAACTTACCTTCTCTATCAGAAGTCAACTAACCACCAGGCTTGTCTTTTGAGGTCACCAAACAACCAGTCTTCTCTTTATGACGTCGCATAACAATCAGGCCTCTCTGTAAGAGCTATGTAACAAACAGGATTCTCTGTCAGATATGACATAACAAGACTTCTCTGTCAGAGATCGTCTGACAACAAGCCTTCCACTGATGGCACAACACCTAACAATCAGTGCTGAATTTATTAGATGACCTAACAAACGTTCTACTCTCTCACAGATCACCAGATAACCCGGCGTCTGTAAGAGCATGCCTAACAGACTTCTCCTTATGAGATCACCCCACAACCAGTCTTCTATTTATGAGGTCACATAACAACAAGGCCTCTCTATAAACACGCTTCACTGTAAGTCTCACTAGAGATCAGCAAAGAACCAGGCTTCTCTTCATGAGGTCACCTGCCAACCACTCTTCACTGTCACAGAGTACATAACCACCAAGCTTCACCATCAGAAGTCACCTAACAACCAGGCTTCTCTTTCAAAAATCACCTAACAACCAGGCTTCTCTGTAAGAGCTCTTGTAACAAACAGGCTTCTCCTTACGAGGTCATCGAACAACCAGGCTCCTCTTTATGAGGTCACCTTACATCCAAGCGTCTCTGTAAGAGCTCCCATAATAAAGCGCTTCTCCTTTTTAGAGATCACTTAACAAACGGTTTTCTCATTAGGAAGTCACCTAATAACAAGTATTGTCTCACAGAAGACGTTTAGGTAGAATTCTCTTTCACAGGTCAGTTAACAACCAGGCATCTCCTTATTAGGTTACCCAACAAACTGTGTTCACTTTATGAGTTCACCTATCAACCGGGCCTCTATGACAGAGACAACATAATAATCTAGGTTATATTTTACAGCTGCCTTAACAACCAGCCTTCTCTCTCAGAGGATAACTGACAACCAGGCTTCTCCCACAGATTTCACCTTAAAAACATCCTTCTCTGTCAGAAATCACTTAACAGCAAAGCTTCTGTGTAAGTGCTCATATTACAAACTGGTTTCTCTCTGAGACATCACCAAACAACAGGACTCTCTGTCAGATGCCATCTAACAACAAGGCTACCACTTACTACAGATCACGTTACAATCAGTCTTCCCTTTAAGAGGTGACCAAACAACCATGCTTCTCTGTCAGAGAGAACCTGATAACCAGGCTTCTCTCACAGCTCGCCTAAAAAACAGGCATCTCTTTATTAGATCACCCAAAAACCAGTCTTCTCTTTTTGGGGTCACGTAACATTCAGGATTCTCTGTACGAGCTCCGAAACAAACCGGTCTCTCAATCACACATCACTTAACAAAACTTCTCTGTCAGAGGCCATCTAATGATAAGTCTTCCACTGATGACAGATCAACTACCAATCAGTCTTCCCTTTAAGCGGTGACATAAAAACCATGCTTCTCTCAGAGATAACCGGATAACCAGGCTTCTGTAATAGCACATAACAAACAGGTTTCTGCATATTGGATCACCCAACAGACAGGCTTCTCGTTCAGAGGTCACGTAAAAATCAGGTTTCTCTGTAAGAGCTCTGTCAGACATCACCTAACAAGACTTCTCTGTGAGAAGTCATCCAACTACTAGCCGTCCACTGATCACAGGACACCTAACAGTCAGTCTCTCCTAATTCAAGTGACCGAACAACCATGCTCCTCTGTCAGAGATAACCAGATGCCCCTAACAATCAGTCTTCTCTGTCAGAGGTAACCTGCCAGGCTTTGCCTCATTAACGATCACATAACTACCAGGGTTCTCCATATTAGAGATCACCTGACAACCAGGCTTCTCTTTGTGAGGTCAGCAACCAACCAGTCTTCACTGTCACAGAGAATGTAACAACTTACCTTCTCTGTCAGAAGTCAACTAACCACCAGGCTTGTCTTTTGAGGTCATCAAACAACCAGTCTTCTATTTATGACGTCGCATAACAATCAGGCCTCTCTGTAAGAGCTATGTAACAAACAGGATTCTCTGTCAGACATGACATAACAAGACTTCTCTGTCAGAGATCGTCTGACAACAAGCCTTCCACTGATGGCACAACACCTAACAATCAGTGCTGAATTTAAGAGGTGACCTAACAAACGTTCTTCTCGGTCACAGATCACCTGATAACCAGGCTTCTGTAAGAGCATGCCTAACAGACTTCTCCTTATGAGATCACCCCACAACCAGTCTTCTATTTATGAGGTCACATAACAACAAGGCCTCTCTATAAACACGCTTCACTGTAAGTCTCACTAGAGATCAGCAAAGAACCAGGCTTCTCTTCATGAGGTCACCTGCCAACCACTCTTCACTGTCACAGAGTACATAACCACCAAGCTTCATCATCAGAAGTCACCTAACAACCAGGCTTCTCTTTCAAAAATCACCTAACAGCAAGGCTTCTCTGTCAGAGCTCTTGTAACAAACAGGCTTCTTCTTACGAGGTCACCGAACAACCAGGCTTCTCTTTATGAGGTCACATTACATCCAAGCGTCTCTGTAAGAGCTCCCATAATAACGCGCTTCTCCTTTTTAGAGATTACTTAAGAACCGGTTTTCTCATTAGGAGTTCACCTAACAACAAGTATTGTCTGTCAGAAGACGTTTAGGTAGAATTCTCTTTCACAGGTCACTTAACAACCAGGCATCTCCTTATTAGGTTCCCCAACAAACTGTGTTCTCTTTATGAGTTCACCTACCAACCGGGCCTCTATGGCAGAGACAACATAATAATCTAGGTTATATTTTACAGCTGCCTTAACAACCAGACTTCTCTCTCAGAGGTTGACTGACAACCGGGCTTCTCCCACAGATTTCACCTTAAAAACATACTTCTCTGTCAGAAATCACTTAACAGCCAAGCTTCTGTGTAAGTGCTCATATTACAAACTGGTTTCTCTCTCAGACATCACCAAACATCAGGACTCTCTGTCACACGCCATCTAACAACAAGGCTGCCACTTACTACAGATCACGTTACAATCAGTCTTCCCTTTAAGAGGTGACCAAACAACCATGCTTCTCTGTCAGAGAGAACCTGATAACCAGGCTTCTCTCACAGCTCGCCTAACAAACAGGCATCTCTTTACTAGATAACCCAAAAACCAGTCTTCTCTTTTTGAGGTCACGTAACATTCAGGATTCTCTGTACGAGCTCCGTAACAAACAGGTCTCTCAATCACACATCACTTAACAAAACTTCTCTGTCAGAGGCCATCTAACAATATCTTCCACTGATGACAGATCACCTACCAATCAGTCTTCCCTTTAAGCGGTGACATAAAAACCATGCTTCTCTCAGAGATAACCAGATAACCACGCTTCTGTAATAGCACATAACAAACAGGTTTCTGCATATTGGATCACCCAACAGACAGGCTTCTCGTTCAGAGGTCACGTAAAAATCAGGTTTCTCTGTAAGAGCTCTGTCAGACATCACCTAACAAGACTTCTCTCTGAGAAGTCATCCAACGACAAGCCGTCCACTGATCACAGGACACCTAACAGTCAGTCTCTCCTAATTCAAGTGACCGAACAACCATGCTCCTCTGTCAGAGATAACCAGATGTCCCCTAACAATCAGTCTTCTCTGTCAGAGGTAACCTGCCAGGCTTTGCCTCATTAACGATCACATAACTACCAGGGTTCTCCATATTAGAGATCACCTGACAACCAGGCTTCTCTTTGTGAGGTCAGCAACCAACCAGTCTTCACTGTCACAGAGAATGTAACAACTTACCTTCTCTGTCAGAAGTCAACTAACCACCAGGCTTGTCTTTTGAGGTCATCAAACAACCAGTCTTTTCTTTATGACGTCGCATAACAATCAGGCCTCTCTGTAAGAGCTATGTAACAAACAGGATTCTCTGTCAGACATGACATAACAAGACTTCTCTGTCAGAGATCGTCTGACAACAAGCCTTCCACTGATGGCACAACACCTAACAATCAGTGCTGAATTTAAGAGGTGACCTAACAAACGTTCTTCTCGGTCACAGATCACCTGATAACCAGGCTTCTGTAAGAGCATGCCTAACAGACTTCTCCTTATGAGATCACCCCACAACCAGTCTTGTATTTATGAGGTCACATAACAACAAGGCCTCTCTATAAACACGCTTCACTGTAAGTCTCACTAGAGATCAGCAAAGAACCAGGCTTCTCTTCATGAGGTCACCTGCCAACCACTCTTCACTGTCACAGAGTACATAACCACCAAGCTTCATCATCAGAAGTCACCTAACAACCAGGCTTCTCTTTCAAAAATCACCTAACAACAAGGCTTCTCTGTCAGAGCTCTTGTAACAAACAGGCTTCTTCTTATGAGGTCACCCAACAACCAGGCTTCTCTTTCTGAGGTCACATTACATCCAAGCGTCTCTGTAAGAGCTCCCATAATAACGCGCTTCTCCTTTTTAGAGATTACTTAAGAACCGGTTTTCTCATTAGGAGGTCACCTAACAACAAGTATTGTCTGTCAGAAGACGTTTAGGTAGAATTCTCTTTCACAGGTCACTTAACAACCAGGCATCTCCTTATTAGGTTCCCCAACAAACTGTGTTCTCTTTATGAGTTCACCTACCAACCGGGCCTCTATGGCAGAGACAACATAATAATCTAGGTTATATTTTACAGCTGCCTTAACAACCAGACTTCTCTCAGAGGTTGACTGACAACCGGGCTTCTCCCACAGATTTCACCTTAAAAACATACTTCTCTGTCAGAAATCACTTAACAGCCAAGCTTCTGTGTAAGTGCTCATATTACAAACTGGTTTCTCTCTCAGACATCACCAAACATCAGGACTCTCTGTCACACGCCATCTAACAACAAGGCTGCCACTTACTACAGATCACGTTACAATCAGTCTTCCCTTTAAGAGGTGACAAAACAACCATGCTTCTCTGTCAGAGAGAACCTGATAACCAGGCTTCTCTCACAGCTCGCCTAACAAACAGGCATCTCTTTATTAGATAACCCAAAAACCAGTCTTCTCTTTTTGAGGTCACGTAACATTCAGGATTCTCTGTACGAGCTCCGTAACAAACAGGTCTCTCAATCACACATCACTTAACAAAACTTCTCTGTCAGAGGCCATCTAACAATATCTTCCACTGATGACAGATCACCTACCAATCAGTCTTCCCTTTAAGCGGTGACATAAAAACCATGCTTCTCTCAGAGATAACCAGATAACCACGCTTCTGTAATAGCACATAACAAACAGGTTTCTGCATATTGGATCACCCAACAGACAGGCTTCTCGTTCAGAGGTCACGTAAAAATCAGGTTTCTCTGTAAGAGCTCTGTCAGACATCACCTAACAAGACTTCTCTCTGAGAAGTCATCCAACGACAAGCCGTCCCCTGATCACAGGACACCTAACAGTCAGTCTCTCCTAATTCAAGTGACCGAACAACCATGCTCCTCTGTCAGAGATAACCAGATGTCCCCTAACAATCAGTCTTCTCTGTCAGAGGTAACCTGCCAGGCTTTGCCTCTTTAAGGATCACATAACTACCAGGGTTCTCCATATTAGAGATCACCTGACAACCAGGCTTCTCTTTGTGAGGTCAGCAACCAACCAGTCTTCACTGTCACAGAGAATGTAACAACTTACCTTCTCTGTCAGAAGTCAACTAACCACCAGGCTTGTCTTTTGAGGTCACCAAACAACCAGTCTTCTCTTTATGACGTCGCATAACAATCAGGCCTCTCTGTAAGAGCTATGTAACAAACAGGATTCTCTGTCAGACATGACATAACAAGACTTCTCTGTCAGAGATCGCCTGACAACAAGCCTTCCACTGATGGCACAACACCTAACAATCAGTGCTGAATTTAAGAGGTGACCTAACAAACGTTCTACTCTGTCACAGATCACCAGATAACCAGGCTTCTGTAAGAGCATGCCTAACAGACTTCTCCTTATGAGATCACCCCACAACCAGTCTTCTATTGATGAGGTCACATAACAACAAGGTCTCTCTATAAACACGCTTCACTGTAAGTCTCACTAGAGATCAGCAAAGAACCAGGCTTCTCTTCATGAGGTCACCTGCCAACCACTCTTCACTGTCACAGAGTACATAACCACCAAGCTTCATCATCAGAAGTCACCTAACAATCAGGCTTCTCTTTCAAAAATCACCTAACAACTAGGCTTCTCTGTCAGAGCTCTTGTAACAAACAGGCTTCTTCTTACGAGGTCACCCAACAACCAGGCTTCTCTTTATGAGGTCACATTACATCCAAGCGTCTCTGTAAGAGCTCCCATAATACCGTGCTTCTCCTTTTTAGAGATCACTTAACAACCGGTTTTCTCATTAGGAGGTCACCTAACAACAAGTATTGTCTGTCAGAAGACTTTTAGGTAGAATTCTCTTTAACAGGTCACTTAACAACCAGGCATCTCCTTATTAGGTTACCCAACAAACTGTGTTCTCTTTATGAGATCACCTACCAACCGGGCCTCTATGACAGAGACAACATAATAATCTAGCTTCTATTTTACAGCTGCCTTAACAACCAGACTTCTCTCTCAGAGGTTGACTGACATCGGGGCTTCTCCCACAGATTTCACCTTAAAAACATACTTCTCTGTCAGAAATCACTTAACAGCCAAGCTTCTGTGTAAGTGCTCATATTACAAACTGGTTTCTCTCTCAGACATCACCAAACATCAGGACTCTCTGTCACACGCCATCTAACAACAAGGCTGCCACTTACTACAGATCACGTTACAATCAGTCTTCCCTTTAAGAAGTCACCAAACAACCATGCTTCTCTGTCAGAGAGAACCTGATAACCAGGCTTCTCTCACAGCTCGCCTAACAAACAGGCATCTCTTTATTGGATCACCCAAAAACCAGTCTTCTCTTTTTGAGGTCACGTAACATTCAGGATTCTCTGTACGAGCTCCGTAACAAACAGGTCTCTCAATCACACATCACTTAACAAAACTTCTCTGTCAGAGGCCATCTAATGATAAGTCTTCCACTGATGACAGATCACCTACCAATCAGTCTTCCCTTTAAGCGGTGACATAAAAACCATGCTTCTCTCAGAGATAACCAGATAACCAGGCTTCTGTAATAGCACATAACAAACAGGTTTCTGCATATTGGATCACCCAACAGACAGGCTTCTCGTTCAGAGGTCACGTAAAAATCAGGTTTCTCTGTAAGAGCTCTGTCAGACATCACCTAACAAGACTTCTGTCTGAGAAGTCATCCAACGACAAGCCGTCCACTGATCACAGGACACCTAACAGTCAGTCTCTCCTAATTCAAGTGACCGAACAACCATGCTCCTCTGTCAGAGATAACCAGATGTCCCCTAACAATCAGTCTTCTCTGTCAGAGGTAACCTGCCAGGCTTTGCCTCGTTAAGGATCACATAACTACCAGGGTTCTCCATATTAGAGATCACCTGACAACCAGGCTTCTCTTTGTGAGGTCAGCAATCAACCAGTCTTCACTGTCACAGAGAATGTAACAACTTACCTTCTCTGTCAGAAGTCAACTAACCACCAGGCTTGTCTTTTGAGGTCACCAAACAACCAGTCTTCTCTTTATGACGTCGCATAACCATCAGGCCTCTCTGTAAGAGCTATGTAACAAACAGGATTCTCTGTCAGACATGACATAACAAGACTTCTCTGTCAGAGATCGTCTGACAACAAGCCTTCCACTGATGGCACAACACCTAAAAATCAGTGCTGAATTTAAGAGATGACCTAACAAACGTTCTACTCTCTCACAGATCACCAGATAACCAGGCTTCTGTAAGAGCATGCCTAACAGACTTCTCCTTATGAGATCACCCCACAAAGAGTCTTGTATTTATGAGGTCACATAACAACAAGGCCTCTCTATAAACACGCTTCACTGTAAGTCTCACTAGAGATCAGCAAAGAACCAGGCTTCTCTTCATGAGGTCACCTGCCAACCACTCTTCACTGTCACAGAGTACAAAGCCACCAAGCTTCATCATCAGAAGTCACCTAACAACCAGGCTTCTCTTTCAAAAATCACCTAACAACCAGGCTTCTCTGTCAGAGCTCTTGTAATAAACAGGCTTCTTCTTACGAGGTCACCCAACAACCAGGCTTCTCTTTATGAGGTCACATTACATCCAAGCGTCTCTGTAAGAGCTCCCTTAATAACGTGCTTCTCCTTTTTAGAGATCACTTAACAACCGGTTTTCTCATTAGGAGGTCACCTAACAACAAGTATTGTCTGTCAGAAGACTTTTAGGTAGAATTCTCCTTCACAGGTCACTTAACAACCAGGCATCTCCTTATTAGGTTACCCAACAAACTGTGTTCTCTTTATGAGATCACCTACCAACCGGGCCTCTATGACAGAGACAACATAATAATCTAGCTTCTATTTTACAGCTGCCTTAACAACCAGACTTCTCTCTCAGAGGTTGACTGACAACCGGGCTTCTCCGACAGATTTCACCTTAAAAACATACTTCTCTGTCAGAAATCACTTAACAGCCAAGCTTCTGTGTAAGTGCTCATATTACAAACTGGTTTCTCTCTGAGACATCAACAAACATCAGGACTCTCTGTCACACGCCATCTAACAACAAGGCTGCCACTTACTACAGATCACGTTACAATCAGTCTTCCCTTTAAGAAGTCACCAAACAACCATGCTTCTCTGTCAGAGAGAACCTGATAACCAGGCTTCTCTCACAGCTCGCCTAACAAACAGGCATCTCTTTATTGGATCACCCAAAAACCAGTCTTCTCTTTTTGAGGTCACGTAACATTCAGGATTCTCTGTACGAGCTCCGTAACAAACAGGTCTCTCAATCACACATCACTTAACAAAACTTCTCTGTCAGAGGCCATCTAATGATAAGACTTCCACTGATGACAGATCACCTACCAATCAGTCTTCCCTTTAAGCGGTGACATAAAAACCATGCTTCTCTCAGAGATAACCAGATAACCAGGCTTCTGTAATAGCACATAACAAACAGGTTTCTGCATATTGGATCACCCAACAGACAGGCTTCTCGTTCAGAGGTCACGTAAAAATCAGGTTTCTCTGTAAGAGCTCTGTCAGACATCACCTAACAAGACTTCTGTCTGAGAAGTCATCCAACGACAAGCCGTCCACTGATCACAGGACACCTAACAGTCAGTCTCTCCTAATTCAAGTGACCGAACAACCATGCTCCTCTGTCAGAGATAACCAGATGTCCCCTAACAATCAGTCTTCTCTGTCAGAGGTAACCTGCCAGGCTTTGCCTCGTTAAGGATCACATAACTACCAGGGTTCTCCATATTAGAGATCACCTGACAACCAGGCTTCTCTTTGTGAGGTCAGCAACCAACCAGTCTTCACTGTCACAGAGAATGTAACAACTTACCTTCTCTGTCAGAAGTCAACTAACCACCAGGCTTGTCTTTTGAGGTCACCAAACAACCAGTCTTCTCTTTATGACGTCGAATAACAATCAGGCCTCTCTGTAAGAGCTATGTAACAAACAGGATTCTCTGTCACACATGACATAACAAGACTTCTCTGTCAGAGATCGTCTGACAACAAACCTTCCACTGATGGCACAACACCTAACAATCAGTGCCGAATTTAAGAGATGACCTAACAAACGTTCTACTCTCTCACAGATCACCAGATAACCAGGCTTCTGTAAGAGCATGCCTAACAGACTTCTCCTTATGAGATCACCCCACAACCAGTCTTCTATTGATGAGGTCACATAACAACAAGGCCTCTCTATAAACACGCTTCACTGTAAGTCTCACTAGAGATCAGCAAAGAACCAGGCTTCTCTTCATGAGGTCACCTGCCAACCACTCTTCACTGTCACAGAGTACAAAGCCACCAAGCTTCATCATCAGAAGTCACCTAAAAACCAGGCTTCTCTTTCAAAAATCACCTATCAACCAGGCTTCTCTGTCAGAGCTCTTGTAACAAACAGGCTTCTTCTTACGAGGTCACCCAACAACCAGGCTTCTCTTTATGAGGTCACATTACATCCAAGCGTCTCTGTAAGAGCTCCCTTAATAACGTGCTTCTCCTTTTTAGAGATCACTTAACAACCGGTTTTCTCATTAGGAGGTCACCTAACAACAAGTATTGTCTGTCAGAAGTCTTTTAGGTAGAATTCTCCTTCACAGGTCACTTAACAACCAGGCATCTCCTTATTAGGTTACCCAACAAACTGTGTTCTCTTTATGAGATCACCTACCAACCGGGCCTCTATGACAGAGACAACATAATAATCTATCTTCTATTTTACAGCTGCCTTAACAACCAGACTTCTCTCTCAGTGGTTGACTGACAACCAGGCTTCTCCGACAGATTTCACCTTAAAAACATACTTCTCTGTCAGAAATCACTTAACAGCCAAGCTTCTGTGTAAGTGCTCATATTACAAACTGGTTTCTCTCTCAGACATCACCAAACATCAGGACTCTCTGTCAGACGCCATCTAACAACAAGGCTGCCACTTACTACAGATCACGTTACAATCAGTCTTCCCTTTAAGAGGTGACCAAACAACCATGCTTCTCTGTCAGAGAGAACCTGATAACCAGGCTTCTCTCACAGCTCGCCTAACAAACAGGCATCTCTTTATTAGATCACCCAAAAACCAGTCTTCTCTTTTTGAGGTCACGTAACATTCAGGATTCTCTGTACGAGCTCCGTAACAAACAGGTCTCTCAATCACACATCACTTAACAAAACTTCTCTGTCAGAGGCCATCTAACAATATCTTCCGCTGATGAAAGATCACCTACCAATCAGTCTTCCCTTTAAGAGGTGACATAAAAACCATGCTTCTCTCAGAGATAACCAGATTACCACGCTTCTGTACTAGCACATAGCAAACAGGTTTCTGCATATTGGATCACCCAACAGACAGGCTTCTCGTTCAGAGGTCACGTAAAAATCAGGTTTCTCTGTAAGAGCTCTTTCAGACATCACCTAACAAGACTTCTCTCTGAGAAGACATCCAACGACAAGCCGTCCACTGATCACAGGACACCTAACAGTCAGTCTCTCCTAATTCAAGTGACCGAACAACCATGCTCTTCTGTCAGAGATAACCAGATGTCCCCTAACAGTCAGTCTTCTCTGTCAGAGGTAACCTGCCAGGCTTTGCCTCGTTAAGGATCACATAACTACCAGGGTTCTCCATATTAGAGATCACCTGACAACCAGGCTTCTCTTTGTGAGGTCAGCAACCAACCAGTCTTCACTGTCACAGAGAATGTAACAACTTACCTTCTCTGTCAGAAGTCAACTAACCACCAGGCTTGTCTTTTGAGGTCACCAAACAACCAGTCTTCTCTTTATGACGTCGCATAACAATCAGGCCTCTCTGTAAGAGCTATGTAACAAACAGGATTCTCTGTCAGACATGACATAACAAGACTTCTCTGTCAGAGATCGTCTGACAACAAGCCTTCCACTGATGGCACAACACCTAACAATCAGTGCTGAATTTAAGAGATGAACTAACAAACGTTCTACTCTCTCACAGATCACCAGATAACCAGGCTTCTGTAAGAGCATGCCAAACAGACTTCTCCTTATGAGATCACCCCACAACCAGTCTTCTATTGATGAGGTCACATAACAACAAGGCCTCTCTATAAACACGCTTCACTGTAAGTCTCACTAGAGATCAGCAAAGAACCAGGCTTCTCTTCATGAGGTCACCTGCCAACCACTCTTCACTGTCACAGAGTACATAACCACCAAGCTTCATCATCAGAAGTCACCTAACAATCAGGCTTCTCTTTCAAAAATCACCTAACAACTAGGCTTCTCTATCAGAGCTCTTGTAACAAACAGGCTTTTTCTTATGAGGTCACCCAACAACCAGGCTTCTCTTTATGAGGTCACATTACATCCAAGCGTCTCTGTAAGAGCTCCCATAATAACGCGCTTCTCCTTTTTAGAGATTACTTAAGAACCGGTATTCTCATTAGGAGGTCACCTAACAACAAGTATTGTCTGTCAGAAGACGTTTAGGTAGAATTCTCTTTCACAGGTCACTTAACAACCAGGCATCTCCTTATTAGGTTCCCCAACAAACTGTGTTCTCTTTATGAGTTCACCTACCAACCGGGCCTCTATGACAGAGACAACATAATAATCTAGGTTATATTTTACAGCTGCCTTAACAACGAGCCTTCTCTCTCAGAGGTTAACTGACAACCAGGCTTCTCCCACAGATTTCATCTTAAAAACATACTTCTCTGTCAGAAAGCACTTAACAGCCAAGCTTCTGTGTAAGTGCTCATATTACAAACTGGTTTCTCTCTCAGACATCACCAAACATCAGGACTCTCTGTCAGACGCCATCTAACAACAAGGCTGCCACTTACTACAGATCACGTTACAATCAGTCTTCCCTTTAAGAGGTGACCAAACAACCATGCTTCTCTGTCAGAGAGAACCTGATAACCAGGCTTCTCTCACAGCTCGCCTAAAAAACAGGCATCTCTTTATTAGATCACCCAAAAACCAGTCTTCTCTTTTTGAGGTCACGTAACATTCAGGATTCTCTGTACGAGCTCCGTAACAAACAGGTCTCTCAATCACACATCACTTAACAAAACTTCTCTGTCAGAGGCCATCTAATGATAAGTCTTCCACTGATGACAGATCACCTACCAATCAGTCTTCCCTTTAAGCGGTGACATAAAAACCATGCTCCTCTCAGTGATAACCAGATAACCACGCTTCTGTAATAGCACATAGGAAACAGGTTTCTGCATAGTGGATCACCCAACAGACAGGCTTCTCGTTCAGAGGTCACGTAAAAATCAGGTTTCTCTGTAAGAGCTCTGTCAGACATCACCTAACAAGACTTCTCTGTGAGAAGTCATCCAACGACAAGCCGTCCACTGATCACAGGACACCTAACAGTCAGTCTCTCCTAATTCAAGTGACCGAACAACCATGCTCCTCTGTCAGAGATAACCAGATGTCTCCTAACAATCAGTCTTCTCTGTCAGAGGTAACCTGCCAGGCTTTGCCTCGTTAAGGATCACATAACTACCAGGGTTCTCCATATTAGAGATCACCTGACAACCAGGCTTCTCTTTGTGAGGTCAGCAACCAACCAGTCTTCACTGTCACAGAGAATGTAACAACTTACCTTCTCTGTCAGAAGTCAACTAACCACCAGGCTTGTCTTTTGAGGTCACCAAACAACCAGTCTTCTCTTTATGACGTCGCATAACAATCAGGCCTCTCTGTAAGAGCTATGTAACAAACAGGATTCTCTGTCAGACATGACATAACAAGACTTCTCTGTCAGAGATCGTCTGACAACAAGCCTTCCAATGATGGCAAAACACCTAACAATCAGTGCCGAATTTAAGAGATGACCTAACAAACGTTCTACTCTCTCACAGATCACCAGATAACCAGGCTTCTGTAAGAGCATGCCTAACAGACTTCTCCTTATGAGATCACCCCACAACCAGTCTTCTATTGATGAGGTCACATAACAACAAGGCCTCTCTATAAACACGCTTCACTGTAAGTCTCACTAGAGATCAGCAAAGAACCAGGCTTCTCTTCATGAGGTCACCTGCCAACCACTCTTCACTGTCACAGAGTACAAAGCCACCAAGCTTCATCATCAGAAGTCACCTAAAAACCAGGCTTCTCTTTCAAAAATCACCTAACAACCAGGCTTCTCTGTCAGAGCTCTTGTAACAAACAGGCTTCTTCTTACGAGGTCACCCAACAACCAGGCTTCTCTTTATGAGGTCACATTACATCCAAGCGTCTCTGTAAGAGCTCCCATAATAACGCGCTTCTCCTTTTTAGAGATCTCTTAACAACCGGTTTTCTCATTAGGAGGTCACCTAACAACAAGTATTCTCTGTCAGAAGACGTTTAGGTAGAATTCTCTTTCACAGGTGACTTAACAACCAGGCATCTCCTTATTAGGTTACCCAACAAACTGTGTTCTCTTTATGAATTCACCTACCAACCGGGCCTCTATGACAGAGACAACATAATAATCTAGGTTATATTTTACAGCTGCCTTAACAACGAGCCTTCTCTCTCAGAGGTTAACTGACAACCAGGCTTCTCCCACAGATTTCACCTTAAAAACATACTTCTCTGTCAGAAATCACTTAACAGCCAAGCTTCTGTGTAAGTGCTCATATTACAAACTGGTTTCTCTCTCAGACATCACCAAACATCAGGACTCTCTGTCAGACGCCATCTAACAACAAGGCTGCCACTTACTACAGAAAACGTTACAATCAGTCTTCCCTTTAAGAGGTCACCAAACAACCATGCTTCTCTGTCAGAGAGATCCTGATAACCAGGCTTCTCTCACAGCTCGCCTAACAAACAGGCATCTCTTTATTAGATCACCCAAAAACCAGTCTTCTCTTTTTGAGGTCACGTAACATTCAGGATTCTCTGTACGAGCTCCGTAACAAGCAGGTCTCTCAATCACACATCACTTAACAAAACTTCTCTGTCAGAG
Organism: Manis javanica; assembly: GCF_040802235.1. Lineage (NCBI taxonomy): Eukaryota > Metazoa > Chordata > Mammalia > Pholidota > Manidae > Manis > Manis javanica. The sequence continues at coordinate 125,514,801 of NC_133159.1, read as the reverse complement.
GCCATCTAATGATAAGTCTTCCACTGATGACAGATCACCTACCAATCAGTCTTCCCTTTAAGCGGTGACATAAAAACCATGCTTCTCTCAGAGATAACCAGATAACCAGGCTTCTGTAATAGCACATAACAAACAGGTTTCTGCATATTGGATCACCCAACAGACAGGCTTCTCGTTCAGAGGTCACGTAAAAATCAGGTTTCTCTGTAAGAGCTCTGTCAGACATCACCTAACAAGACTTCTCTCTGAGAAGTCATCCAACGACAAGCCGTCCACTGATCACAGGACACCTAACAGTCAGTCTCTCCTAATTCAAGTGACCGAACAACCATGCTCCTCTGTCAGAGATAACCAGATGTCCCCTAACAATCAGTCTTCTCTGTCAGAGGTAACCTGCCAGGCTTTGCCTCTTTAAGGATCACATAACTACCAGGGTTCTCCATATTAGAGATCACCTGACAACCAGGCTTCTCTTTGTGAGGTCAGCAACCAACCAGTCTTCACTGTCACAGAGAATGTAACAACTTACCTTCTCTGTCAGAAGTCAACTAACCACCAGGCTTGTCTTTTGAGGTCACCAAACAACCAGTCTTCTCTTTATGACATCGCATAACAATCAGCCCTCTCTGTAAGAGCTATGTAACAAACAGGATTCTCTGTCAGACATGACATAACAAGACTTCTCTGTCAGAGATCGTCTGACAACAAGCCTTCCACTGATGGCACAACACCTAACAATCAGTGCTGAATTTAAGAGGTGACCTAACAAACGTTCTTCTCGGTCACAGATCACCTGATAACCAGGCTTCTGTAAGAGCATGCCTAACAGACTTCTCCTTATGAGATCACCCCACAACCAGTCTTCTATTTATGAGGTCACATAACAACAAGGCCTCTCTATAAACACGCTTCACTGTAAGTCTCACTAGAGATCAGCAAAGAACCAGGCTTCTCTTCATGAGGTCACCTGCCAACCACTCTTCACTGTCACAGAGTACATAACCACCAAGCTTCATCATCAGAAGTCACCTAACAACCAGGCTTCTCTTTCAAAAGTCACCTAACAACCACGCTTCTCTGTCAGAGCTCTTGTAACAAACAGGCTTCTTCTTACGAGGTCACCCAACAACCAGGCTTCTCTTTATGAGGTCACATTACATCCAAGCGTCTCTGTAAGAGCTCCCATAATAACACGCTTCTCCTTTTTAGAGATCACTTAACAACCGGTTTTCTCATTAGGAGGTCACCTAATAACAAGTATTGTCTGTCAGAAGACGTTTAGGTAGAATTCTCTTTCACAGGTCACTTAACAACCAGGCATCTCCCTATTAGGTTACCCAACAAACTGTGTTCTCTTTATGAGTTCACCTACCAACCGGGCCTCTATGACAGAGACAACATAATAATCTAGGTTATATTTTACAGCTGCCTTAACAACCAGCCTTCTCTCTCAGAGGTTGACTGACAACCAGGCTTCTCCCACAGATTTCACCTTAAAAACATACTTCTCTGTCAGAAATCACTTAACAGCCAAGCTTCTGTGTAAGTGCTCATATTACAAACTGGTTTCTCTCTCAGACATCACCAAACATCAGGACTCTCTGTCAGACGCCATCTAACAACAAGGCTGCCACTTACTACAGATCACGTTACAATCAGTCTTCCCTATAAGAGGTCACCAAACAACCATGCTTCTCTGTCAGAGAGAACCTGATAACCAGGCTTCTCTCACAGCTCGCCTAACAAACAGGCATCTCTTTATTAGATCACCCAAAAACCAGTCTTCTCTTTTTGAGGTCACGTAACATTCAGGATTCTCCGTACGAGCTCCGTAACAAACAGGTCTCTCAATCACACATCACTTAACAAAACTTCTCTGTCAGAGGCCATCTAACAATATCTTCCACTGATGACAGATCACCTACCAATCAGTCTTCCCTTTAAGCGGTGACATAAAAACCATGCTTCTCTCAGAGATAACCAGATAACCACGCTTCTGTAATAGCACATAACAAACAGGTTTCTGCATATTGGATCACCCAACAGACAGGCTTCTCGTTCAGAGGTCACGTAAAAATCAGGTTTCTCTGTAAGAGCTCTGTCAGACATCACCAACAAGACTTCTCTGTGAGAAGTCATCCAACGAAAAGACGTCCACTGATCACAGGACACCTAACAGTCAGTCTCTCCTAATTCAAGTGACCGAACAACCATGCTCCTCTGTCAGAGATAACCAGATGTCCCCTAACAATCAGTCTTCTCTGTCAGAGGTAACCTGCCAGGCTTTGCCTCGTTAAGGATCACATAACTACCAGGGTTCTCCATATTAGAGATCACCTGACAACCAGGCTTCTCTTTGTGATGTCAGCAACCAACCAGTCTTCACTGTCACAGAGAATGTAACAACTTACCTTCTCTGTCAGAAGTCAACTAACCACCAGGCTTGTCTTTTGAGGTCACCAAACAACCAGTCTTCTCTTTATGACGTCGCATAACAATCAGGCCTCTCTGTAAGAGCTATGTAACAAACAGGATTCTCTGTCAGACATGACATAACAAGACTTCTCTGTCAGAGATCGTCTGACAACAAGCCTTCCACTGATGGCACAACACCTAACAATCAGCGCTGAATTTAAGAGATGACTTAACAAACGTTCTACTCTCTCACAGATCACCAGATAACCAGGCTTCTGTAAGAGCATGCCTAACAGACTTCTCCTTATGAGATCACCCCACAACCAGTCTTCTATTGATGAGGTCACATAACAACAAGGCCTCTCTATAAACACGCTTCACTGTAAGTCTCACTAGAGATCAGCAAAGAACCAGGCTTCTCTTCATGAGGTCACTGCCAACCACTCTTCACTGTCACAGAGTACAAAGCCACCAAGCTTCATCATCAGAAGTCACCTAACAACCAGGCTTCTCTTTCAAAAATCACCTAACAACCAGGCTTCTCTGTCAGAGCTCTTGTAACAAACAGGCTTCTTCTTACGAGGTCACCCAACAACCAGGCTTCTCTTTATGAGGTCACATTACATCCAAGCGTCTCTGTAAGAGCACCCTTAATAACGTGCTTCTCCTTTTTAGAGATCACTTAAGAACCGGTTTTCTCATTAGGAGGTCACCTATCAACAAGTATTGTCTGTCAGAAGACGTTTAGGTAGAATTCTCCTTCACAGGTCACTTAACAACCAGGCATCTCCTTATTAGGTTACCCAACAAACTGTGTTCTCTTTATGAGATCACCTACCAACCGGGCCTCTATGACAGAGACAACATAATAATCTAGCTTCTATTTTACAGCTGCCTTAACAACCAGCCTTCTCTCTCAGAGGTTGACTGACAACCGGGCTTCTCCGACAGATTTCACCTTAAAAACATACTTCTCTGTCAGAAATCACTTAACAGCCAAGCTTCTGTGTAAGTGCTCAGATTACAAACTGGTATCTCTCTCAGACATCACCAAACATCAGGACTCTCTGTCACACGCCATCTAACAACAAGGCTGCCACTTACTACAGATCACGTTACAATCAGTCTTCCCTTTAAGAAGTCACCAAACAACCATGCTTCTCTGTCAGAGAGAACCTGATAACCAGGCTTCTCCCACAGCTCGCCTAACAAACAGGCATCTCTTTATTGGATCACCCAAAAACCAGTCTTCTCTTTTTGAGGTCACGTAACATTCAGGATTCTCTGTACGAGCTCCGTAACAAACAGGTCTCTCAATCACACATCACTTAAAAAAACTTCTCTGTCAGAGGCCATCTAATGATAAGTCTTCCACTGATGACAGATCACCTACCAATCAGTCTTCCCTTTAAGCGGTGACATAAAAACCATGCTTCTCTCAGAGATAACCAGATAACCACGCTTCTGTAATAGCACATAACAAACAGGTTTCTGCATATTGGATCACCCAACAGACAGGCTTCTCGTTCAGAGGTCACGTAAAAATCAGGCCTCTCTGTAAGAGCTATGTAACAAACAGGATTCTCTGTCAGACATGACATAACAAGACTTCTCTGTCAGAGATCGTCTGACAACAAGCCTTCCACTGATGGCACAACACCTAACAATCAGTGCTGAATTTAAGAGATGACCTAACAAACGTTCTACTCTCTCACAGATCACCAGATAACCAGGCTTCTGTAAGAGCATGCCTAACAGACTTCTCCTTATGAGATCACCCCACAAAGAGTCTTGTATTTATGAGGTCACATAACAACAAGGTCTCTCTATAAACACGCTTCACTGTAAGTCTCACTAGAGATCAGCAAAGAACCAGGCTTCTCTTCATGAGGTCACCTGCCAACCACTCTTCACAGTCACAGAGTACATAACCACCAAGCTTCATCATCTTAAGTCACCTAACAATCAGGCTTCTCTTTCAAAAATCACCTAACAACTAGGCTTCTCTGTCAGAGCTCTTGTAACAAACAGGCTTCTTCTTATGAGGTCACCCAACAACCAGGCTTCTCTTTATGAGGTCACATTACATCCAAGCGTCTCTGTAAGAGCTCCCATAATAACGCGCTTATCCTTTTTAGAGATTACTTAAGAACCGGTTTTCTCATTAGGAGGTCACCTAACAACAAGTATTGTCTGTCAGAAGACGTTTAGGTAGAATTCTCTTTCACAGGTCACTTAACAACCAGGCATCTCCTTATTAGGTTACCCAACAAACTGTGTTCTCTTTATGAGTTCACCTACCAACCGGGCCTCTATGACAGAGACAACATAATAATCTAGCTTCTATTTTACAGCTGCCTTAACAACCAGCCTTCTCTCTCAGAGGTTTACTGACAACCAGGCTTCTCCCACAGATTTCACCTTAAAAACATACTTCTCTGTCAGAAATCACTTAACAGCCAAGCTTCTGTGTAAGTGCTCATATTACAAACTGGTTTCTCTCTCAGACATCACCAAACATCGGGACTCTCTCTCAGACGCCATCTAACAACAAGGCTGCCACTTACTACAGATCACGTTACAATCAGTCTTCCCTTTAAGAGGTGACCAAACAACCATGCTTCTCTGTCAGAGAGAACCTGATAACCAGGCTTCTCTCACAGCTCGCCTAACAAACAGGCATCTCTTTATTAGATCACCCAAAAACCAGTCTTCTCTTTTTGAGGTCACGTAATATTCAGGATTCTCTGTACGAGCTCCGTAACAAACAGGTCTCTCAATCACACATCACTTAACAAAACTTCTCTGTCAGAGGCCATCTAACAATATCTTCCACTGATGACAGATCACCTACCAATCAGTCTTCCCTTTCAGCGGTGACATAAAAACCATGCTTCTCTCAGAGATAACCAGATAACCACGCTTCTGCAATAGCACATAACAAACAGGTTTTTGCATATTGGATCACCCAACAGACAGGCTTCTCGTTCAGAGGTCACGTAAAAATCAGGTTTCTCTGTAAGAGCTCTGTCAGACATCACCTAACAAGACTTCTCTCTGAGAAGTCATCCAACGACAAGCTGTCCACTGATCACAGGACACCTAACAGTCAGTCTCTCCTAATTCAAGTGACCGAACAACCATGCTCCTCTGTCAGAGATAACCAGATGTCCCCTAACAATCAGTCTTCTCTGTCAGAGGTAACCTGCCAGGCTTTGCCTCATTAAGGATCACATAACTACCAGGGTTCTCCATATTAGAGATCACCTGACAACCAGGCTTCTCTTTGTGAGGTCAGCAACCAACCAGTCTTCACTGTCACAGAGAATGTAACAACTTACCTTCTCTGTCAGAAGTCAACTAACCACCAGGCTTGTCTTTTGAGGTCACCAAACAACCAGTCTTCTCTTTATGACGTCGCATAATAATCAGGCCTCTCTGTAAGAGCTATGTAACAAACAGGATTCTCTGTCACACATGACATAACAAGACTTCTCTGTCAGAGATCGTCTGACAACAAGCCTTCCACTGATGGCACAACACCTAACAATCAGTGCTGAATTTAAGAGATGACCTAACAAACGTTCTACTCTCTCACAGATCACCAGATAACCAGGCTTCTGTAAGAGCATGCCTAACAGACTTCTCCTTATGAGATCACCCCACAAAGAGTCTTGTATTTATGAGGTCACATAACAACAAGGTCTCTCTACAAACACGCTTCACTGTAAGTCTCACTAGAGATCAGCAAAGAACCAGGCTTCTCTTCATGAGGTCACCTGCCAACCACTCCTCACTGTCACAGAGTACATAACCACCAAGCTTCATCATCAGAAGTCACCTAACAATCAGGCTTCTCTTTCAAAAATCACCTAAAAACCAGGCTTCTCTGTCAGAGCTCTTGTAACAAACAGGCTTTTTCTTATGAGGTCACCCAACAACCAGGCTTCTCTTTATGAGGTCACATTACATCCAAGCGTCTCTGTAAGAGCTCCCATAATAACGCGCTTCTCCATTTTAGAGATCTCTTAACAACCGGTTTTCTCATTAGGAGGTCACCTAACAACAAGTATTCTCTGTCAGAAGACGTTTAGGTAGAATTCTCTTTCACAGGTGACTTAACAACCAGGCATCTCCTTATTAGGTTACCCAACAAACTGTGTTCTCTTTATGAGTTCACCTACCAACCGTGCCTCTATGACAGAGACAACATAATAATCTAGGTTATATTTTACAGCTGCCTTAACAACGAGCCTTCTCTCTCAGAGGTTAACTGACAACCAGGCTTCTCCCACAGATTTCACCTTAAAAACATACTTCTCTGTCAGAAATCAGTTAACAGCCAAGCTTCTGTGTAAGTGCTCATATTACAAACTGGTTTCTCTCTCAGACATCACCAAACATCAGGACTCTCTGTCAGACGCCATCTAACAACAAGGCTGCCACTTACTACAGATCACGTTACAATCAGTCTTCCCTTTAAGAGGTGACCAAACAACCATGCTTCTCTGTCAGAGAGAACCTGATAACCAGGCTTCTCTCACAGCTCGCCTAACAAACAGGCATCTCTTTATTAGATCACCCAAAAACCAGTCTTCTCTTTTTGAGGTCACGTAACATTCAGGATTCTCTGTACGAGCTCCGTAACAAACAGGTCTCTCAATCACACATCACTTAACAAAACTTCTCTGTCAGAGGCCATCTAATGATAAGTCTTCCACTGATGATAGATCACCTACCAATCAGTCTTCCCTTTAAGCGGTGACATAAAAACCATGCTTCTCTCAGAGATAACCAGATAACCAGGCTTCTGTAATAGCACATAACAAACAGGTTTCTGCATATTGGATCACCCAACAGACAGGCTTCTCGTTCAGAGGTCACGTAAAAATCAGGTTTCTCTGTAAGAGCTCTGTCAGACATCACCTCACAAGACTTATCTGTGAGAAGTCATCCAACGAGAAGCCGTCCACTGATCACAGGACACCTAACAGTCAGTCTCTCCTAATTCAAGTGACCGAACAACCATGCTCCTCTGTCAGAGATAACCAGATGTCCCCTAACAATCAGTCTTCTCTGTCAGAGGTAACCTGCCAGGCTTTGCCTCGTTAAGGATCACATAACTACCAGGGTTCTCCATATTAGAGATCACCTGACAACCAGGCTTCTTTTTGTGAGGTCAGCAACCAACCAGTCTTCACTGTCACAGAGAATGTAACAACTTACCTTCTCTGTCAGAAGTCAACTAACCACCAGGCTTGTCTTTTGAGGTCACCAAACAACCAGTCTTCTCTTTATGACGTCGCATAACAATCAGGCCTCTCTGTAAGAGCTATGTAACAAACAGGATTCTCTGTCAGACATGACATAACAAGACTTCTCTGTCAGAGATCGTCTGACAACAAGCCTTCCACTGATGGCACAACACCTAACAATCAGTGCTGAATTTAAGAGATGACCTAACAAACGTTCTACTCTCTCACAGATCAACAGATAACCAGGCTTCTGTAAGAGCATGCCTAACAGACTTCTCCTTATGAGATCACCCCACAACCAGTCTTCTATTGATGAGGTCACATAACAACAAGGCCACTCTATAAACACGCTTCACTGTAAGTCTCACTAGAGATCAGCAAGAACCAGGCTTCTCTTCATGAGGTCACCTGCCAACCACTCTTCACTGTCACAGAGTACATAACCACCAAGCTTCATCATCAGAAGTCACCTAACAATCAGGCTTCTGTTTCAAAAATCACCTAAAAACCAGGCTTCTCTGTCAGAGCTCTTGTAACAAACAGGCTTCTTCTTACGAGATCACCCAACAACCAGGCTTCTCTTTATGAGGTCACATTACATCCAAGCGTCTCTGTAAGAGCTCCCATAATAACGCGCTTCTCCATTTTAGAGATCTCTTAACAACCGGTTTTCTCATTAGGAGGTCACCTAACAACAAGTATTCTCTGTCAGAAGACGTTTAGGTAGAATTCTCTTTCACAGGTGACTTAACAACCAGGCATCTCCTTATTAGGTTACCCAACAAACTGTGTTCTCTTTATGAATTCACCTACCAACCGTGCCTCTATGACAGAGACAACATAATAATCTAGGTTATATTTTACAGCTGCCTTAACAACGAGCCTTCTCTCTCAGAGGTTAACTGACAACCAGGCTTCTCCCACAGATTTCACCTTAAAAACATACTTCTCTGTCAGAAATCACTTAACAGCCAAGCTTCTGTGTAAGTGCTCATATTACAAACTGGTTTCTCTCTCAGACATCACCAAACATCAGGACTCTCTGTCACACGCCATCTAACAACAAAGCTGCCACTTACTACAGATCACGTTACAATCAGTCTTCCCTTTAAGAAGTCACCAAACAACCATGCTTCTCTGTCAGAGAGAACCTGATAACCAGGCTTCTCTCACAGCTCGCCTAACAAACAGGCATCTCTTTATTAGATCACCCAAAAACCAGTCTTCTCTTTTTGAGGTCACGTAACATTCAGGATTCTCTGTACGAGCTCCGTAACAAACAGGTCTCTCAATCACACATCACTTAACAAAACTTCTCTGTCAGAGGCCATCTAATGATAAGTCTTCCACTGATGACAGATCACCTACCAATCAGTCTTCCCTTTAAGCGGTGACATAAAAACCATGCTTCTCTCAGAGAAAACCAGATAACCAGGCTTCTGTAATAGCACATAACAAACAGGTTTCTGCATATTGGATCACCCAACAGACAGGCTTCTCGTTCAGAGGTCACGTAAAAATCAGGTTTCTCTGTAAGAGCTCTGTCAGACATCACCTAACAAGACTTCTCTCTGAGAAGTCATCCAACGACAAGCCGTCCACTGATCACAGGACACCTAACAGTCAGTCTCTCCTAATTCAAGTGACCGAACAACCATGCTCCTCTGTCAGAGATAACCAGATGTCCCCTAACAAGCAGTCTTCTCTGTCAGAGGTAACCTGCCAGGCTTTGCCTCGTTAAGGATCACATAACTACCAGGGTTCTCCATATTAGAGATCACCTGACAACCAGGCTTCTCTTTGTGAGGTCAGCAACCAACCAGTCTTCACTGTCACAGAGAATGTAACAAATTACCTTCTCTGTCAGAAGTCAACTAACCACAAGGCTTGTCTTTTGAGGTCACCAAACAACCAGTCTTCTCTTTATGGCGTCGCATAACAATCAGGCATCTCTGTAAGAGCTATGTAACAAACAGCATTCTCTGTCAGACATGACATAACAAGACTTCTCTGTCAGAGATCGTCTGACAACAAGCCTTCCACTGATGGCACAACACCTAACAATCAGTGCTGAATTTAAGAGATGACCTAACAAACGTTCTACTCTCTCACAGATCACCAGATAACCAGGCTTCTGTAAGAGCATGCCTAACAGACTTCTCCTTATGAGATCACCCCACAACCAGTCTTCTATTGATGAGGTCACATAACAACAAGGCCTCTCTATAAACACGCTTCACTGTAAGTCTCACTAGAGATCAGCAAAGAACCAGGCTTCTCTTCATGAGGTCACCTGCCAACCACTCTTCACTGTCACAGAGTACATAACCACCAAGCTTCATCATCAGAAGTCACCTAACAATCACGCTTCTCTTTCAAAAATCACCTAACAATTAGCCTTCTCTTTATGAGGTCACATTACATCCAAGCGTCTCTGTAAGAGCTCCCATAATAACGCGCTTCTCCTTTTTAGAGATTACTTAAGAACCGGTTTTCTCATTAGGAGGTCACCTAACAACAAGTATTGTCTGTCAGAAGACGTTTAGGTAGAATTCTCTTTCACAGGTCACTTAACAACCAGGCATCTCCTTATTAGGTTCCCCAACAAACTGTGTTCTCTTTATGAGTTCACCTACCAACCGGGCCTCTATGACAGAGACAACATAATAATCTAGGTTATATTTTACAGCTGCCTTAACAACCAGCCTTCTCTCTCAGAGGTTAACTGACAACCAGGCTTCTCCCACAGATTTCACCTTAAAAACATACTTCTCTGTCAGAAATCACTTAACAGCCAAGCTTCTGTGTAAGTGCTCATATTACAAACTGGTTTCTCTCTCAGACATCACCAAACATCAGGACTCTCTGTCAGACGCCATCTAACAACAAGGCTGCCACTTACTACAGATCACGTTACAATCAGTCTTCCCTTTAAGAGGTGACCAAACAACTATGCTTCTCTGTCAGAGAGAACCTGATAACCAGGCTTCTCTCACAGCTCGCCTAACAAACAGGCATCTCTTTATTAGATCACCCAAAAACCAGTCTTCTCTTTTTGAGGTCACGTAACATTCAGGATTCTCCGTACGAGCTCCGTAACAAACAGGTCTCTCAATCACACATCACTTAACAAAACTTCTCTGTCAGAGGCCATCTAACAATATCTTCCACTGATGACAGATCACCTACCAATCAGTCTTCCCTTTAAGCGGTGACATAAAAACCATGCTTCTCTCAGAGATAACCAGATAACCACGCTTCTGTAATAGCACATAACAAACAGGTTTCTGCATATTGGATCACCCAACAGACAGGCTTCTCGTTCAGAGGTCACGTAAAAATCAGGTTTCTCTGTAAGAGCTCTGTCAGACATCACCTAACAAGACTTCTCTGTGAGAAGTTATCCTACGACAAGCCGTCCACTGATCACAGGACAACTAACAGTCTGTCTCTCCTAATTCAAGTGACCGAACAACCATGCTCCTCTGTCAGAGATAACCAGGTGTACCCTAACAAGCAGTCTTCTCTGTCAGAGGTAACCTGCCAGGCTTTGCCTCGTTAAGGATCACATAACTACCAGGGTTCTCCATATTAGAGATCACCTGACAACCAGGCTTCTCTTTGTGAGGTCATCAACCAACCAGTCTTCACTGTCACAGAGAATGTAACAACTTACCTTCTCTATCAGAAGTCAACTAACCACCAGGCTTGTCTTTTGAGGTCACCAAACAACCAGTCTTCTCTTTATGACGTCGCATAACAATCAGGCCTCTCTGTAAGAGCTATGTAACAAACAGGATTCTCTGTCAGATATGACATAACAAGACTTCTCTGTCAGAGATCGTCTGACAACAAGCCTTCCACTGATGGCACAACACCTAACAATCAGTGCTGAATTTATTAGATGACCTAACAAACGTTCTACTCTCTCACAGATCACCAGATAACCCGGCGTCTGTAAGAGCATGCCTAACAGACTTCTCCTTATGAGATCACCCCACAACCAGTCTTCTATTTATGAGGTCACATAACAACAAGGCCTCTCTATAAACACGCTTCACTGTAAGTCTCACTAGAGATCAGCAAAGAACCAGGCTTCTCTTCATGAGGTCACCTGCCAACCACTCTTCACTGTCACAGAGTACATAACCACCAAGCTTCACCATCAGAAGTCACCTAACAACCAGGCTTCTCTTTCAAAAATCACCTAACAACCAGGCTTCTCTGTAAGAGCTCTTGTAACAAACAGGCTTCTCCTTACGAGGTCATCGAACAACCAGGCTCCTCTTTATGAGGTCACCTTACATCCAAGCGTCTCTGTAAGAGCTCCCATAATAAAGCGCTTCTCCTTTTTAGAGATCACTTAACAAACGGTTTTCTCATTAGGAAGTCACCTAATAACAAGTATTGTCTCACAGAAGACGTTTAGGTAGAATTCTCTTTCACAGGTCAGTTAACAACCAGGCATCTCCTTATTAGGTTACCCAACAAACTGTGTTCACTTTATGAGTTCACCTATCAACCGGGCCTCTATGACAGAGACAACATAATAATCTAGGTTATATTTTACAGCTGCCTTAACAACCAGCCTTCTCTCTCAGAGGATAACTGACAACCAGGCTTCTCCCACAGATTTCACCTTAAAAACATCCTTCTCTGTCAGAAATCACTTAACAGCAAAGCTTCTGTGTAAGTGCTCATATTACAAACTGGTTTCTCTCTGAGACATCACCAAACAACAGGACTCTCTGTCAGATGCCATCTAACAACAAGGCTACCACTTACTACAGATCACGTTACAATCAGTCTTCCCTTTAAGAGGTGACCAAACAACCATGCTTCTCTGTCAGAGAGAACCTGATAACCAGGCTTCTCTCACAGCTCGCCTAAAAAACAGGCATCTCTTTATTAGATCACCCAAAAACCAGTCTTCTCTTTTTGGGGTCACGTAACATTCAGGATTCTCTGTACGAGCTCCGAAACAAACCGGTCTCTCAATCACACATCACTTAACAAAACTTCTCTGTCAGAGGCCATCTAATGATAAGTCTTCCACTGATGACAGATCAACTACCAATCAGTCTTCCCTTTAAGCGGTGACATAAAAACCATGCTTCTCTCAGAGATAACCGGATAACCAGGCTTCTGTAATAGCACATAACAAACAGGTTTCTGCATATTGGATCACCCAACAGACAGGCTTCTCGTTCAGAGGTCACGTAAAAATCAGGTTTCTCTGTAAGAGCTCTGTCAGACATCACCTAACAAGACTTCTCTGTGAGAAGTCATCCAACTACTAGCCGTCCACTGATCACAGGACACCTAACAGTCAGTCTCTCCTAATTCAAGTGACCGAACAACCATGCTCCTCTGTCAGAGATAACCAGATGCCCCTAACAATCAGTCTTCTCTGTCAGAGGTAACCTGCCAGGCTTTGCCTCATTAACGATCACATAACTACCAGGGTTCTCCATATTAGAGATCACCTGACAACCAGGCTTCTCTTTGTGAGGTCAGCAACCAACCAGTCTTCACTGTCACAGAGAATGTAACAACTTACCTTCTCTGTCAGAAGTCAACTAACCACCAGGCTTGTCTTTTGAGGTCATCAAACAACCAGTCTTCTATTTATGACGTCGCATAACAATCAGGCCTCTCTGTAAGAGCTATGTAACAAACAGGATTCTCTGTCAGACATGACATAACAAGACTTCTCTGTCAGAGATCGTCTGACAACAAGCCTTCCACTGATGGCACAACACCTAACAATCAGTGCTGAATTTAAGAGGTGACCTAACAAACGTTCTTCTCGGTCACAGATCACCTGATAACCAGGCTTCTGTAAGAGCATGCCTAACAGACTTCTCCTTATGAGATCACCCCACAACCAGTCTTCTATTTATGAGGTCACATAACAACAAGGCCTCTCTATAAACACGCTTCACTGTAAGTCTCACTAGAGATCAGCAAAGAACCAGGCTTCTCTTCATGAGGTCACCTGCCAACCACTCTTCACTGTCACAGAGTACATAACCACCAAGCTTCATCATCAGAAGTCACCTAACAACCAGGCTTCTCTTTCAAAAATCACCTAACAGCAAGGCTTCTCTGTCAGAGCTCTTGTAACAAACAGGCTTCTTCTTACGAGGTCACCGAACAACCAGGCTTCTCTTTATGAGGTCACATTACATCCAAGCGTCTCTGTAAGAGCTCCCATAATAACGCGCTTCTCCTTTTTAGAGATTACTTAAGAACCGGTTTTCTCATTAGGAGTTCACCTAACAACAAGTATTGTCTGTCAGAAGACGTTTAGGTAGAATTCTCTTTCACAGGTCACTTAACAACCAGGCATCTCCTTATTAGGTTCCCCAACAAACTGTGTTCTCTTTATGAGTTCACCTACCAACCGGGCCTCTATGGCAGAGACAACATAATAATCTAGGTTATATTTTACAGCTGCCTTAACAACCAGACTTCTCTCTCAGAGGTTGACTGACAACCGGGCTTCTCCCACAGATTTCACCTTAAAAACATACTTCTCTGTCAGAAATCACTTAACAGCCAAGCTTCTGTGTAAGTGCTCATATTACAAACTGGTTTCTCTCTCAGACATCACCAAACATCAGGACTCTCTGTCACACGCCATCTAACAACAAGGCTGCCACTTACTACAGATCACGTTACAATCAGTCTTCCCTTTAAGAGGTGACCAAACAACCATGCTTCTCTGTCAGAGAGAACCTGATAACCAGGCTTCTCTCACAGCTCGCCTAACAAACAGGCATCTCTTTACTAGATAACCCAAAAACCAGTCTTCTCTTTTTGAGGTCACGTAACATTCAGGATTCTCTGTACGAGCTCCGTAACAAACAGGTCTCTCAATCACACATCACTTAACAAAACTTCTCTGTCAGAGGCCATCTAACAATATCTTCCACTGATGACAGATCACCTACCAATCAGTCTTCCCTTTAAGCGGTGACATAAAAACCATGCTTCTCTCAGAGATAACCAGATAACCACGCTTCTGTAATAGCACATAACAAACAGGTTTCTGCATATTGGATCACCCAACAGACAGGCTTCTCGTTCAGAGGTCACGTAAAAATCAGGTTTCTCTGTAAGAGCTCTGTCAGACATCACCTAACAAGACTTCTCTCTGAGAAGTCATCCAACGACAAGCCGTCCACTGATCACAGGACACCTAACAGTCAGTCTCTCCTAATTCAAGTGACCGAACAACCATGCTCCTCTGTCAGAGATAACCAGATGTCCCCTAACAATCAGTCTTCTCTGTCAGAGGTAACCTGCCAGGCTTTGCCTCATTAACGATCACATAACTACCAGGGTTCTCCATATTAGAGATCACCTGACAACCAGGCTTCTCTTTGTGAGGTCAGCAACCAACCAGTCTTCACTGTCACAGAGAATGTAACAACTTACCTTCTCTGTCAGAAGTCAACTAACCACCAGGCTTGTCTTTTGAGGTCATCAAACAACCAGTCTTTTCTTTATGACGTCGCATAACAATCAGGCCTCTCTGTAAGAGCTATGTAACAAACAGGATTCTCTGTCAGACATGACATAACAAGACTTCTCTGTCAGAGATCGTCTGACAACAAGCCTTCCACTGATGGCACAACACCTAACAATCAGTGCTGAATTTAAGAGGTGACCTAACAAACGTTCTTCTCGGTCACAGATCACCTGATAACCAGGCTTCTGTAAGAGCATGCCTAACAGACTTCTCCTTATGAGATCACCCCACAACCAGTCTTGTATTTATGAGGTCACATAACAACAAGGCCTCTCTATAAACACGCTTCACTGTAAGTCTCACTAGAGATCAGCAAAGAACCAGGCTTCTCTTCATGAGGTCACCTGCCAACCACTCTTCACTGTCACAGAGTACATAACCACCAAGCTTCATCATCAGAAGTCACCTAACAACCAGGCTTCTCTTTCAAAAATCACCTAACAACAAGGCTTCTCTGTCAGAGCTCTTGTAACAAACAGGCTTCTTCTTATGAGGTCACCCAACAACCAGGCTTCTCTTTCTGAGGTCACATTACATCCAAGCGTCTCTGTAAGAGCTCCCATAATAACGCGCTTCTCCTTTTTAGAGATTACTTAAGAACCGGTTTTCTCATTAGGAGGTCACCTAACAACAAGTATTGTCTGTCAGAAGACGTTTAGGTAGAATTCTCTTTCACAGGTCACTTAACAACCAGGCATCTCCTTATTAGGTTCCCCAACAAACTGTGTTCTCTTTATGAGTTCACCTACCAACCGGGCCTCTATGGCAGAGACAACATAATAATCTAGGTTATATTTTACAGCTGCCTTAACAACCAGACTTCTCTCTCAGAGGTTGACTGACAACCGGGCTTCTCCCACAGATTTCACCTTAAAAACATACTTCTCTGTCAGAAATCACTTAACAGCCAAGCTTCTGTGTAAGTGCTCATATTACAAACTGGTTTCTCTCTCAGACATCACCAAACATCAGGACTCTCTGTCACACGCCATCTAACAACAAGGCTGCCACTTACTACAGATCACGTTACAATCAGTCTTCCCTTTAAGAGGTGACCAAACAACCATGCTTCTCTGTCAGAGAGAACCTGATAACCAGGCTTCTCTCACAGCTCGCCTAACAAACAGGCATCTCTTTATTAGATAACCCAAAAACCAGTCTTCTCTTTTTGAGGTCACGTAACATTCAGGATTCTCTGTACGAGCTCCGTAACAAACAGGTCTCTCAATCACACATCACTTAACAAAACTTCTCTGTCAGAGGCCATCTAACAATATCTTCCACTGATGACAGATCACCTACCAATCAGTCTTCCCTTTAAGCGGTGACATAAAAACCATGCTTCTCTCAGAGATAACCAGATAACCAGGCTTCTGTAATAGCACATAACAAACAGGTTTCTGCATATTGGATCACCCAACAGACAGGCTTCTCGTTCAGAGGTCACGTAAAAATCAGGTTTCTCTGTAAGAGCTCTGTCAGACATCACCTAACAAGACTTCTCTCTGAGAAGTCATCCAACGACAAGCCGTCCACTGATCACAGGACACCTAACAGTCAGTCTCTCCTAATTCAAGTGACCGAACAACCATGCTCCTCTGTCAGAGATAACCAGATGTCCCCTAACAATCAGTCTTCTCTGTCAGAGGTAACCTGCCAGGCTTTGCCTCTTTAAGGATCACATAACTACCAGGGTTCTCCATATTAGAGATCACCTGACAACCAGGCTTCTCTTTGTGAGGTCAGCAACCAACCAGTCTTCACTGTCACAGAGAATGTAACAACTTACCTTCTCTGTCAGAAGTCAACTAACCACCAGGCTTGTCTTTTGAGGTCACCAAACAACCAGTCTTCTCTTTATGACGTCGCATAACAATCAGGCCTCTCTGTAAGAGCTATGTAACAAACAGGATTCTCTGTCAGACATGACATAACAAGACTTCTCTGTCAGAGATCGTCTGACAACAAGCCTTCCACTGATGGCACAACACCTAACAATCAGTGCTGAATTTAAGAGGTGACCTAACAAACGTTCTACTCGGTCACAGATCACCAGATAACCAGGCTTCTGTAAGAGCATGCCTAACAGACTTCTCCTTATGAGATCACCCCACAACCAGTCTTCTATTTATGAGGTCACATAACAACAAGGCCTCTCTATAAACACGCTTCACTGTAAGTCTCACTAGAGATCAGCAAAGAATCAGGCTTCTCTTCATGAGGTCACCTGCCAACCACTCTTCACTGTCACAGAGTACATAACCACCAAGCTTCATCATCAGAAGTCACCTAACAACCAGGCTTCTCTTTCAAAAATCACCTAACAACCAGGCTTCTCTGTCAGAGCTCTTGTAACAAACAGGCTTCTTCTTACGAGGTCACCCAACAACCAGGCTTCTCTTTATGAGGTCACATTACATCCAAGCGTCTCTGTAAGAGCTCCCATAATAACGTGCTTCTCCTTTTTAGAGATCACTTAACAACCGGTTTTCTCATTAGGAGGTCACCTAACAACAAGTATTGTCTGTCAGAAGACTTTTAGGTAGAATTCTCTTTCACAGGTCACTTAACAACCAGGCATCTCCTTATTAGGTTACCCAACAAACTGTGTTCTCTTTATGAGATCACCTACCAACCGGGCCTCTATGACAGAGACAACATAATAATCTAGCTTCTATTTTACAGCTGCCTTAACAACCAGACTTCTCTCTCAGAGGTTGACTGACAACCGGGCTTCTCCCACAGATTTCACCTTAAAAACATACTTCTCTGTCAGAAATCACTTAACAGCCAAGCTTCTGTGTAAGTGCTCATATTACAAACTGGTTTCTCTCTCAGACATCACCAAACATCAGGACTCTCTGTCACACGCCATCTAACAACAAGGCTGCCACTTACTACAGATCACGTTACAATCAGTCTTACCTTTAAGAGGTGACCAAACAACCATGCTTCTCTGTCAGAGAGAACCTGATAACCAGGCTTCTCTCACAGCTCGCCTAACAAACAGGCATCTCTTTATTAGATCACCCAAAAACCAGTCTTCTCTTTTTGAGGTCACGTAACATTCAGGATTCTCTGTACGAGCTCCGTAACAAACAGGTCTGTCAATCACACATCACTTAACAAAGCTTCTCTGTCAGAGGCCATCTAACAATATCTTCCACTGATGACAGATCACCTACCAATCAGTCTTCCCTTTAAGCGGTGACATAAAAACCATGCTTCTCTCAGAGATAACCAGATAACCAGGCTTCTGTAATAGCACATAACAAACAGGTTTCTGCATATTGGATCACCCAACAGACAGGCTTCTCGTTCAGAGGTCACGTAAAAATCAGGTTTCTCTGTAAGAGCTCTGTCAGACATCACCTAACAAGACTTCTCTGTGAGAAGTCATCCAACGACAAGCCGTCCACTGATCACAGGACACCTAACAGTCAGTCTCTCCTAATTCAAGTGACCGAACAACCATGCTCCTCTGTCAGAGATAACCAGATGTCCCCTAACAATCAGTCTTCTCTGTCAGAGGTAACCTGCCAGGCTTTGCCTCTTTAAGGATCACATAACTACCAGGGTTCTCCATATTAGAGATCACCTGACAACCAGGCTTCTCTTTGTGAGGTCAGCAACCAACCAGTCTTCACTGTCACAGAGAATGTAACAACTTACCTTCTCTGTCAGAAGTCAACTAACCACCAGGCTTGTCTTTTGAGGTCACCAAACAACCAGTCTTCTCTTTATGACGTCGCATAACAATCAGGCCTCTCTGTAAGAGCTATGTAACAAACAGGATTCTCTGTCAGACATGACATAACAAGACTTCTCTGTCAGAGATCGTCTGACAACAAGCCTTCCACTGATGGCACAACACCTAACAATCAGTGCTGAATTTAAGAGATGAACTAACAAACGTTCTACTCTCTCACAGATCACCAGATAACCAGGCTTCTGTAAGAGCATGCCTAACAGACTTCTCCTTATGAGATCACCCCACAACCAGTCTTCTATTGATGAGGTCACATAACAACAAGGCCTCTCTATAAACACGCTTCACTGTAAGTCTCACTAGAGATCAGCAAAGAACCAGGCTTCTCTTCATGAGGTCACCTGCCAACCACTCTTCACTGTCACAGAGTACAAAGCCACCAAGCTTCATCATCAGAAGTCACCTAACAACCAGGCTTCTCTTTCAAAAATCACCTAACAACCAGGCTTCTCTGTCAGAGCTCTTGTAACAAACAGGCTTCTTCTTACGAGGTCACCCAACAACCAGGCTTCTCTTTATGAGGTCACATTACATCCAAGCGTCTCTGTAAGAGCTCCTTTAATAACGTGCTTCTCCTTTTTAGAGATCACTTAAGAACCGGTTTTCTCATTAGGAGGTCACCTATCAACAAGTATTGTCTGTCAGAAGACGTTTAGGTAGAATTCTCCTTCACAGGTCACTTAACAACCAGGCATCTCCTTATTAGGTTACCCAACAAACTGTGTTCTCTTTATGAGATCACCTACCAACCGGGCCTCTATGACAGAGACAACATAATAATCTAGCTTCTATTTTACAGCTGCCTTAACAACCAGACTTCTCTCTCAGAGGTTGACTGACAACCGGGCTTCTCCCACAGATTTCACCTTAAAAACATACTTCTCTGTCAGAAATCACTTAACAGCCAAGCTTCTGTGTAAGTGCTCATATTACAAACTGGTTTCTCTCTCAGACATCACCAAACATCAGGACTCTCTGTCACACGCCATCTAACAACAAGGCTGCCACTTACTACAGATCACGTTACAATCAGTCTTCCCTTTAAGAAGTCACCAAACAACCATGCTTCTCTGTCAGAGAGAACCTGATAACCAGGCTTCTCTCACAGCTCGCCTAACAAACAGGCATCTCTTTATTGGATCACCCAAAAACCAGTCTTCTCTTTTTGAGGTCACGTAACATTCAGGATTCTCTGTACGAGCTCCGTAACAAACAGGTCTCTCAATCACACATCACTTAACAAAACTTCTCTGTCAGAGGCCATCTAATGATAAGTCTTCCACTGATGACAGATCACCTACCAATCAGTCTTCCCTTTAAGCGGTGACATAAAAACCATGCTTCTCTCAGAGATAACCAGATAACCAGGCTTCTGTAATAGCACATAACAAACAGGTTTCTGCATATTGGATCACCCAACAGACAGGCTTCTCGTTCAGAGGTCACGTAAAAATCAGGTTTCTCTGTAAGAGCTCTGTCAGACATCACCTAACAAGACTTCTGTCTGAGAAGTCATCCAACGACAAGCCGTCCACTGATCACAGGACACCTAACAGTCAGTCTCTCCTAATTCAAGTGACCGAACAACCATGCTCCTCTGTCAGAGATAACCAGATGTCCCCTAACAATCAGTCTTCTCTGTCAGAGGTAACCTGCCAGGCTTTGCCTCGTTAAGGATCACATAACTACCAGGGTTCTCCATATTAGAGATCACCTGACAACCAGGCTTCTCTTTGTGAGGTCAGCAACCAACCAGTCTTCACTGTCACAGAGAATGTAACAACTTACCTTCTCTGTCAGAAGTCAACTAACCACCAGGCTTGTCTTTTGAGGTCACCAAACAACCAGTCTTCTCTTTATGACGTCGCATAACAATCAGGCCTCTCTGTAAGAGCTATGTAACAAACAGGATTCTCTGTCAGACATGACATAACAAGACTTCTCTGTCAGAGATCGTCTGACAACAAGCCTTCCACTGATGGCACAACACCTAACAATCAGTGCTGAATTTAAGAGATGACCTAACAAACGTTCTACTCTCTCACAGATCACCAGATAACCAGGCTTCTGTAAGAGCATGCCTAACAGACTTCTCCTTATGAGATCACCCCACAACCAGTCTTCTATTGATGAGGTCACATAACAACAAGGCCTCTCTATAAACACGCTTCACTGTAAGTCTCACTAGAGATCAGCAAAGAACCAGGCTTCTCTTCATGAGGTCACCTGCCAACCACTCTTCACTGTCACAGAGTACATAACCACCAAGCTTCATCATCAGAAGTCACCTAACAATCAGGCTTCTCTTTCAAAAATCACCTAACAACCAGGCTTCTCTGTCAGAGCTCTTGTAACAAACAGGCTTCTCTTTACGAGGTCACCCAACAACCAGGCTTCTCTTTATGAGGTCACATTACATTCAAGCGTCTCTGTAAGAGCTCCCATAATAACGTGCTTCTCCTTTTTAGAGATCACTTAACAACCGGTTTTCTCATTAGGAGGTCACCTAACAACAAGTATTGTCTGTCAGAAGACGTTTAGGTAGAATTCTCTTTCACAGGTCACTTAACAACCAGGCATCTCCCTATTAGGTTACCCAACAAACTGTGTTCTCTTTATGAGTTCACCTACCAACCGGGCCTCTATGACAGAGACAACATAATAATGTAGGTTATATTTTACAGCTGCCTTAACAACCAGCCTTCTCTCTCAGAAGTTGACTGACAACCAGGCTTCTCCCACAGATTTCACCTTAAAAACATACTTCTCTGTCAGAAATCAGTTAACAGCCAAGCTTCTGTGTAAGTGCTCATATTACAAACTGGTTTCTCTCTCAGACATCACCAAACATCAGGACTCTCTCTCAGATGCCATCTAACAACAAGGCTGCCACTTACTACAGATCACGTTACAATCAGTCTTCCCTTTAAGAGGTCACCAAACAACCATGCTTCTCTGTCAGAGAGAACCTGATAACCAGGCTTCTCTCACAGCTCGCCTAACAAACAGGCATCTCTTTATTAGATCACCCAAAAACCAGTCTTCTCTTTTTGAGGTCACGTAACATTCAGGATTCTCTGTACGAGCTCCGTAACAAACAGGTCTCTCAATCACACATCACTTAACAAAACTTCTCTGTCAGAGGCCATCTAATGATAAGTCTTCCACTGATGACAGATCACCTACCAATCAGTCTTCCCTTTAAGCGGTGACATAAAAACCATGCTTCTCTCAGAGATAACCAGATAACCAGGCTTCTGTAATAGCACATAACAAACAGGTTTCTGCATATTGGATCACCCAACAGACAGGCTTCTCGTTCAGAGGTCACGTAAAAATCAGGTTTCTCTGTAAGAGCTCTGTCAGACATCACCTAACAAGACTTCTCTCTGAGAAGTCATCCAACGACAAGCCGTCCACTGATCACAGGACACCTAACAGTCAGTCTCTCCTAATTCAAGTGACCGAACAACCATGCTCCTCTGTCAGAGATAACCAGATGTCCCCTAACAATCAGTCTTCTCTGTCAGAGGTAACCTGCCAGGCTTTGCCTCGTTAAGGATCACATAACTACCAGGGTTCTCCATATTAGAGATCACCTGACAACCAGGCTTCTCTTTGTGAGGTCAGCAACCAACCAGTCTTCACTGTCACAGAGAATGTAACAACTTACCTTCTCTGTCAGAAGTCAACTAACCACCAGGCTTGTCTTTTGAGGTCACCAAACAACCAGTCTTCTCTTTATGACGTCGCATAACAATCAGGCCTCTCTGTAAGAGCTATGTAACAAACAGGATTCTCTGTCAGACATGACATAACAAGACTTCTCTGTCAGAGATCGTCTGACAACAAGCCTTCCACTGATGGCACAACACCTAACAATCAGTGCTGAATTTAAGAGATGAACTAACAAACGTTCTACTCTCTCACAGATCACCAGATAACCAGGCTTCTGTAAGAGCATGCCTAACAGACTTCTCCTTATGAGATCACCCCACAACCAGTCTTCTATTGATGAGGTCACATAACAACAAGGCCTCTCTATAAACACGCTTCACTGTAAGTCTCACTAGAGATCAGCAAAGAACCAGGCTTCTCTTCATGAGGTCACCTGCCAACCACTCTTCACTGTCACAGAGTACAAAGCCACCAAGCTTCATCATCAGAAGTCACCTAACAACCAGGCTTCTCTTTCAAAAATCACCTAACAACCAGGCTTCTCTGTCAGAGCTCTTGTAACAAACAGGCTTCTTCTTACGAGGTCACCCAACAACCAGGCTTCTCTTTATGAGGTCACATTACATCCAAGCGTCTCTGTAAGAGCTCCCATAATAACGCGCTTCTCCTTTTTAGAGATCACTTAAGAACCGGTTTTCTCATTAGGAGGTCACCTAACAACAAGTATTGTCTGTCAGAAGACGTTTAGGTAGAATTCTCTTTCACAGGTCACTTAACAACCAGGCATCTCCTTATTAGGTTACCCAACAAACTGTGTTCTCTTTATGAGTTCACCTACCAACCGGGCCTCTATGACAGAGACAACATAATAATCTAGGTTATATTTTACAGCTGCCTTAACAACCAGCCTTCTCTCTCAGAGGTTAACTGACAACCAGGCTTCTCCCACAGATTTCACCTTAAAAACATACTTCTCTGTCAGAAATCACTTAACAGCCAAGCTTCTGTGTAAGTGCTCATATTACAAACTGGTTTCTCTCTCAGACATCACCAAACATCAGGACTCTCTGTCAGACGCCATCTAACAACAAGGCTGCCACTTACTACAGATCACGTTACAATCAGTCTTCCCTTTAAGAGGTGACCAAACAACCATGCTTCTCTGTCAGAGAGAACCTGATAACCAGGCTTCTCTCACAGCTCGCCTAACAAACAGGCATCTCTTTATTAGATCACCCAAAAACCAGTCTTCTCTTTTTGAGGTCACGTAACATTCAGGATTCTCTGTACGAGCTCCGTAACAAACAGGTCTCTCAATCACACATCACTTAACAAAACTTCTCTGTCAGAGGCCATCTAATGATAAGTCTTCCACTGATGACAGATCACCTACCAATCAGTCTTCCCTTTAAGCGGTGACATAAAAACCATGCTTCTCTCAGAGATAACCAGATAACCACGCTTCTGTAATAGCACATAACAAACAGGTTTCTGCATATTGGATCACCCAACAGACAGGCTTCTCGTTCAGAGGTCACGTAAAAATCAGGTTTCTCTGTAAGAGCTCTGTCAGACATCACCTAACAAGACTTCTCTCTGAGAAGTCATCCAACGACAAGCCGTCCACTGATCACAGGACACCTAACAGTCAGTCTCTCCTAATTCAAGTGACCGAACAACCATGCTCCTCTGTCAGAGATAACCAGATGTCCCCTAACAATCAGTCTTCTCTGTCAGAGGTAACCTGCCAGGCTTTGCCTCGTTAAGGATCACATAACTACCAGGGTTCTCCATATTAGAGATCACCTGACAACCAGGCTTCTCTTTGTGAGGTCAGCAACCAACCAGTCTTCACTGTCACAGAGAATGTAACAACTTACCTTCTCTGTCAGAAGTCAACTAACCACCAGGCTTGTCTTTTGAGGTCACCAAACAACCAGTCTTCTCTTTATGACGTCGCATAACAATCAGGCCTCTCTGTAAGAGCTATGTAACAAACAGGATTCTCTGTCAGACATGACATAACAAGACTTCTCTGTCAGAGATCGTCTGACAACAAGCCTTCCACTGATGGCACAACACCTAACAATCAGTGCTGAATTTAAGAGATGACCTAACAAACGTTCTACTCTCTCACAGATCACCAGATAACCAGGCTTCTGTAAGAGCATGCCTAACAGACTTCTCCTTATGAGATCACCCCACAACCAGTCTTCTATTGATGAGGTCACATAACAACAAGGCCTCTCTATAAACACGCTTCACTGTAAGTCTCACTAGAGATCAGCAAAGAACCAGGCTTCTCTTCATGAGGTCACCTGCCAACCACTCTTCACTGTCACAGAGTACATAACCACCAAGCTTCATCATCAGAAGTCACCTAACAATCACGCTTCTCTTTCAAAAATCACCTAACAACCAGGCTTCTCTGTCAGAGCTCTTGTAACAAACAGGCTTCTTCTTACGAGGTCACCCAACAACCAGGCTTCTCTTTATGAGGTCACATTACATCCAAGCGTCTCTGTAAGAGCTCCCATAATAACGCGCTTCTCCTTTTTAGAGATTACTTAACAACCGGTTTTCTCATTAGGAGGTCACCTAACAACAAGTATTCTCTGTCAGAAGACGTTTAGGTAGAATTCTCTTTCACAGGTGACTTAACAACCAGGCATCTCCTTATTAGGTTACCCAACAAACTGTGTTCTCTTTATGAATTCACCTACCAACCGGGCCTCTATGACAGAGACAACATAATAATCTAGGTTATATTTTACAGCTGCCTTAACAACGAGCCTTCTCTCTCAGAGGTTAACTGACAACCAGGCTTCTCCCACAGATTTCACCTTAAAAACATACTTCTCTGTCAGAAATCACTTAACAGCCAAGCTTCTGTGTAAGTGCTCATATTACAAACTGGTTTCTCTCTCAGACATCACCAAACATCAGGACTCTCTGTCAGACGCCATCTAACAACAAGGCTGCCACTTACTACAGATCACGTTACAATCAGTCTTCCCTTTAAGAGGTCACCAAACAACCATGCTTCTCTGTCAGAGAGAACCTGATAACCAGGCTTCTCTCACAGCTCGCCTAACAAACAGGCATCTCTTTATTAGATCACCCAAAAACCAGTCTTCTCTTTTTGAGGTCACGTAACATTCAGGATTCTCTGTACGAGCTCCGTAACAAACAGGTCTCTCAATCACACATCACTTAACAAAACTTCTCTGTCAGAGGCCATCTAATGATAAGTCTTCCACTGATGACAGATCACCTACCAATCAGTCTTCCCTTTAAGCGGTGACATAAAAACCATGCTTCTCTCAGAGATAACCAGATAACCAGGCTTCTGTAATAGCACATAACAAACAGGTTTCTGCATATTGGATCACCCAACAGACAGGCTTCTCGTTCAGAGGTCACGTAAAAATCAGGTTTCTCTGTAAGAGCTCTGTCAGACATCACCTAACAAGACTTCTCTCTGAGAAGTCATCCAACGACAAGCCGTCCACTGATCACAGGACACCTAACAGTCAGTCTCTCCTAATTCAAGTGACCGAACAACCATGCTCCTCTGTCAGAGATAACCAGATGTCCCCTAACAATCAGTCTTCTCTGTCAGAGGTAACCTGCCAGGCTTTGCCTCGTTAAGGATCACATAACTACCAGGGTTCTCCATATTAGAGATCACCTGACAACCAGGCTTCTCTTTGTGAGGTCAGCAACCAACCAGTCTTCACTGTCACAGAGAATGTAACAACTTACCTTCTCTGTCAGAAGTCAACTAACCACCAGGCTTGTCTTTTGAGGTCACCAAACAACCAGTCTTCTCTTTATGACGTCGCATAACAATCAGGCCTCTCTGTAAGAGCTATGTAACAAACAGGATTCTCTGTCAGACATGACATAACAAGACTTCTCTGTCAGAGATCGTCTGACAACAAGCCTTCCACTGATGGCACAACACCTAACAATCAGTGCTGAATTTAAGAGATGACCTAACAAACGTTCTACTCTCTCACAGATCACCAGATAACCAGGCTTCTGTAAGAGCATGCCTAACAGACTTCTCCTTATGAGATCACCCCACAACCAGTCTTCTATTGATGAGGTCACATAACAACAAGGCCTCTCTATAAACACGCTTCACTGTAAGTCTCACTAGAGATCAGCAAAGAACCAGGCTTCTCTTCATGAGGTCACCTGCCAACCACTCTTCACTGTCACAGAGTACATAACCACCAAGCTTCATCATCAGAAGTCACCTAACAACCAGGCTTCTCTTTCAAAAATCACCTAACAACCAGGCTTCTCTGTCAGAGCTCTTGTAACAAACAGGCTTCTTCTTACGAGGTCACCCAACAACCAGGCTTCTCTTTATGAGGTCACATTACATCCAAGCGTCTCTGTAAGAGCTCCCATAATAACGCGCTTCTCCTTTTTAGAGATCACTTAACAACCGGTTTTCTCATTAGGAGGTCACCTAACAACAAGTATTGTCTGTCAGAAGACGTTTAGGTAGAATTCTCTTTCACAGGTCACTTAACAACCAGGCATCTCCTTATTAGGTTACCCAACAAACTGTGTTCTCTTTATGAGTTCACCTACCAACCGGGCCTCTATGACAGAGACAACATAATAATCTAGGTTATATTTTACAGCTGCCTTAACAACCAGCCTTCTCTCTCAGAGGTTAACTGACAACCAGGCTTCTCCCACAGATTTCACCTTAAAAACATACTTCTCTGTCAGAAATCACTTAACAGCCAAGCTTCTGTGTAAGTGCTCATATTACAAACTGGTTTCTCTCTCAGACATCACCAAACATCAGGACTCTCTGTCAGACGCCATCTAACAACAAGGCTGCCACTTACTACAGATCACGTTACAATCAGTCTTCCCTTTAAGAGGTGACCAAACAACCATGCTTCTCTGTCAGAGAGAACCTGATAACCAGGCTTCTCTCACAGCTCGCCTAACAAACAGGCATCTCTTTATTAGATCACCCAAAAACCAGTCTTCTCTTTTTGAGGTCACGTAACATTCAGGATTCTCCGTACGAGCTCCGTAACAAACAGGTCTCTCAATCACACATCACTTAACAAAACTTCTCTGTCAGAGGCCATCTAACAATATCTTCCACTGATGACAGATCACCTACCAATCAGTCTTCCCTTTAAGCGGTGACATAAAAACCATGCTTCTCTCAGAGATAACCAGATAACCACGCTTCTGTAATAGCACATAACAAACAGGTTTCTGCATATTGGATCACCCAACAGACAGGCTTCTCGTTCAGAGGTCACGTAAAAATCAGGTTTCTCTGTAAGAGCTCTGTCAGACATCACCTAACAAGACTTCTCTCTGAGAAGTCATCCAACGACAAGCCGTCCACTGATCACAGGACACCTAACAGTCAGTCTCTCCTAATTCAAGTGACCGAACAACCATGCTCCTCTGTCAGAGATAACCAGATGTCCCCTAACAATCAGTCTTCTCTGTCAGAGGTAACCTGCCAGGCTTTGCCTCGTTAAGGATCACATAACTACCAGGGTTCTCCATATTAGAGATCACCTGACAACCAGGCTTCTCTTTGTGAGGTCAGCAACCAACCAGTCTTCACTGTCACAGAGAATGTAACAACTTACCTTCTCTGTCAGAAGTCAACTAACCACCAGGCTTGTCTTTTGAGGTCACCAAACAACCAGTCTTCTCTTTATGACGTCGCATAACAATCAGGCCTCTCTGTAAGAGCTATGTAACAAACAGGATTCTCTGTCAGACATGACATAACAAGACTTCTCTGTCAGAGATCGTCTGACAACAAGCCTTCCACTGATGGCACAACACCTAACAATCAGTGCTGAATTTAAGAGATGACCTAACAAACGTTCTACTCTCTCACAGATCACCAGATAACCAGGCTTCTGTAAGAGCATGCCTAACAGACTTCTCCTTATGAGATCACCCCACAACCAGTCTTCTATTGATGAGGTCACATAACAACAAGGCCTCTCTATAAACACGCTTCACTGTAAGTCTCACTAGAGATCAGCAAAGAACCAGGCTTCTCTTCATGAGGTCACCTGCCAACCACTCTTCACTGTCACAGAGTACATAACCACCAAGCTTCATCATCAGAAGTCACCTAACAACCAGGCTTCTCTTTCAAAAATCACCTAACAACCAGGCTTCTCTGTCAGAGCTCTTGTTACAAACAGGCTTCTTCTTACAAGGTCACCCAACAACCAGGCTTCTCTTTATGAGGTCACATTACATCCAAGCGTCTCTGTAAGAGCTCCCTTAATAACGTGCTTCTCCTTTTTAGAGATCACTTAAGAACCGGTTTTCTCATTAGGAGGTCACCTAACAACAAGTATTGTCTGTCAGAAGAGGTTTAGGTAGAATTCTCCTTCACAGGTCACTTAACAACCAGGCATCTCCTTACTAGGTTACCCAACAAACTGTGTTCTCTTTATGAGATCACCTACCAACCGGGCCTCTATGACAGAGACAACATAATAATCTAGCTTCTATTTTACAGCTGCCTTAACAACCAGACTTCTCTCTCAGAGGTTGACTGACAACCGGGCTTCTCCCACAGATTTCACCTTAAAAACATACTTCTCTGTCAGAAATCACTTAACAGCCAAGCTTCTGTGTAAGTGCTCATATTACAAACTGGTTTCTCTCTCAGACATCACCAAACGTCAGGACTCTCTGTCAGATGCCATCTAACAACAAGGCTGCCACTTACTACAGATCACGTTACAATCAGTCTTCCCTTTAAGAAGTCACCAAACAACCATGCTTCTCTGTCAGAGAGAACCTGATAACCAGGCTTCTCTCACAGCTCGCCTAACAAACAGGCATCTCTTTATTAGATCACCCAAAAACCAGTCTTCTCTTTTTGAGGTCACGTAACATTCAGGATTCTCTGTACGAGCTCCGTAACAAACAGGTCTCTCAATCACACATCACTTAACAAAACTTCTCTGTCAGAGGCCATCTAATGATAAGTCTTCCACTGATGACAGATCACCTACCAATCAGTCTTCCCTTTAAGCGGTGACATAAAAACCATGCTTCTCTCAGAGATAACCAGATAACCAGGCTTCTGTAATAGCACATAACAAACAGGTTTCTGCATATTGGATCACCCAACAGACAGGCTTCTCGTTCAGAGGTCACGTAAAAATCAGGTTTCTCTGTAAGAGCTCTGTCAGACATCACCTAACAAGACTTCTCTCTGAGAAGTCATCCAACGACAAGCCGTCCACTGATCACAGGACACCTAACAGTCAGTCTCTCCTAATTCAAGTGACCGAACAACCATGCTCCTCTGTCAGAGATAACCAGATGTCCCCTAACAATCAGTCTTCTCTGTCAGAGGTAACCTGCCAGGCTTTGCCTCGTTAAGGATCACATAACTACCAGGGTTCTCCATATTAGAGATCACCTGACAACCAGGCTTCTCTTTGTGAGGTCAGCAACCAACCAGTCTTCACTGTCACAGAGAATGTAACAACTTACCTTCTCTGTCAGAAGTCAACTAACCACCAGGCTTGTCTTTTGAGGTCACCAAACAACCAGTCTTCTCTTTATGACGTCGCATAACAATCAGGCCTCTCTGTAAGAGCTATGTAACAAACAGGATTCTCTGTCAGACATGACATAACAAGACTTCTCTGTCAGAGATCGTCTGACAACAAGCCTTCCACTGATGGCACAACACCTAACAATCAGTGCTGAATTTAAGAGATGACCTAACAAACGTTCTACTCTCTCACAGATCACCAGATAACCAGGCTTCTGTAAGAGCATGCCTAACAGACTTCTCCTTATGAGATCACCCCA
This sequence comes from Manis javanica, assembly GCF_040802235.1. Taxonomy (NCBI): domain Eukaryota; kingdom Metazoa; phylum Chordata; class Mammalia; order Pholidota; family Manidae; genus Manis; species Manis javanica. The sequence goes on along the minus strand of NC_133159.1, from coordinate 125,484,290 downwards.
CAACCAGTCTTCTATTGATGAGGTCACATAACAACAAGGCCGCTCTATAAACACGCTTCACTGTAAGTCTCACTAGAGATCAGCAAAGAACCAGGCTTCTCTTCATGAGGTCACCTGCCAACCACTCTTCACTGTCACAGAGTACATAACCACCAAGCTTCATCATCAGAAGTCACCTAACAATCAGGCTTCTGTTTCAAAAATCACCTAAATACCAGGCTTCTCTGTCAGAGCTCTTGTAACAAACAGGCTTCTTCTTACGAGATCACCCAACAACCACGCTTCTCTTTATGAGGTCACATTACATCCAAGCGTCTCTGTAAGAGCTCCCATAATAACGCGCTTCTCCTTTTTAGAGATTACTTAAGAACCGGTTTTCTCATTAGGAGGTCACCTAACAACAAGTATTGTCTGTCAGAAGACGTTTAGGTAGAATTCTCTTTCACAGGTCACTTAACAACCAGGCATCTCCTTATTAGGTTACCCAACAAACTGTGTTCTCTTTATGAGTTCACCTACCAACCGGGCCTCTATGACAGAGACAACATAATAATCTAGGTTATATTTTACAGCTGCCTTAACAACCAGCCTTCTCTCTCAGAGGTTAACTGACAACCAGGCTTCTCCCACAGATTTCACCTTAAAAACATACTTCTCTGTCAGAAATCACTTAACAGCCAAGCTTCTGTGTAAGTGCTCATATTACAAACTGGTTTCTCTCTCAGACATCACCAAACATCAGGACTCTCTGTCAGACGCCATCTAACAACAAGGCTGCCACTTACTACAGATCACGTTACAATCAGTCTTCCCTTTAAGAGGTGACCAAACAACCATGCTTCTCTGTCAGAGAGAACCTGATAACCAGGCTTCTCTCACAGCTCGCCTAACAAACAGGCATCTCTTTATTAGATCACCCAAAAACCAGTCTTCTCTTTTTGAGGTCACGTAACATTCAGGATTCTCTGTACGAGCTCCGTAACAAACAGGTCTCTCAATCACACATCACTTAACAAAACTTCTCTGTCAGAGGCCATCTAACAATATCTTCCACTGATGACAGATCACCTACCAATCAGTCTTCCCTTTAAGCGGTGACATAAAAACCATGCTTCTCTCAGAGATAACCAGATAACCACGCTTCTGTAATAGCACATAACAAACAGGTTTCTGCATATTGGATCACCCAACAGACAGGCTTCTCGTTCAGAGGTCACGTAAAAATCAGGTTTCTCTGTAAGAGCTCTGTCAGACATCACCTAACAAGACTTCTCTCTGAGAAGTCATCCAACGACAAGCCGTCCACTGATCACAGGACACCTAACAGTCAGTCTCTCCTAATTCAAGTGACCGAACAACCATGCTCCTCTGTCAGAGATAACCAGATGTCCCCTAACAATCAGTCTTCTCTGTCAGAGGTAACCTGCCAGGCTTTGCCTCGTTAAGGATCACATAACTACCAGGGTTCTCCATATTAGAGATCACCTGACAACCAGGCTTCTCTTTGTGAGGTCAGCAACCAACCAGTCTTCACTGTCACAGAGAATGTAACAACTTACCTTCTCTGTCAGAAGTCAACTAACCACCAGGCTTGTCTTTTGAGGTCACCAAACAACCAGTCTTCTCTTTATGACGTCGCATAACAATCAGGCCTCTCTGTAAGAGCTATGTAACAAACAGGATTCTCTGTCAGACATGACATAACAAGACTTCTCTGTCAGAGATCGTCTGACAACAAGCCTTCCACTGATGGCACAACACCTAACAATCAGTGCTGAATTTAAGAGATGACCTAACAAACGTTCTACTCTCTCACAGATCACCAGATAACCAGGCTTCTGTAAGAGCATGCCTAACAGACTTCTCCTTATGAGATCACCCCACAACCAGTCTTCTATTGATGAGGTCACATAACAACAAGGCCTCTCTATAAACACGCTTCACTGTAAGTCTCACTAGAGATCAGCAAAGAACCAGGCTTCTCTTCATGAGGTCACCTGCCAACCACTCTTCACTGTCACAGAGTACATAACCACCAAGCTTCATCATCAGAAGTCACCTAACAATCAGGCTTCTCTTTCAAAAATCACCTAACAACTAGGCTTCTCTGTCAGAGCTCTTGTAACAAACAGGCTTCTTCTTATGAGGTCACCCAACAACCAGGCTTCTCTTTATGAGGTCACATTACATCCAAGCGTCTCTGTAAGAGCTCCCATAATAACGCGCTTCTCCTTTTTAGAGATTACTTAACAACCGGTTTTCTCATTAGGAGGTCACCTAACAACAAGTATTGTCTGTCAGAAGACGTTTAGGTAGAATTCTCTTTCACAGGTCACTTAACAACCAGGCATCTCCTTATTAGGTTACCCAACAAACTGTGTTCTCTTTATGAGTTCACCTACCAACCGGGCCTCTATGACAGAGACAACATAATAATCTAGGTTATATTTTACAGCTGCCTTAACAACCAGCCTTCTCTCTCAGAGGTTAACTGACAACCAGGCTTCTCCCACAGATTTCACCTTAAAAACATACTTCTCTGTCAGAAATCACTTAACAGCCAAGCTTCTGTGTAAGTGCTCATATTACAAACTGGTTTCTCTCTCAGACATCACCAAACATCAGGACTCTCTGTCAGACGCCATCTAACAACAAGGCTGCCACTTACTACAGATCACGTTACAATCAGTCTTCCCTTTAAGAGGTCACCAAACAACCATGCTTCTCTGTCAGAGAGAACCTGATAACCAGGCTTCTCTCACAGCTCGCCTAACAAACAGGCATCTCTTTATTAGATCACCCAAAAACCAGTCTTCTCTTTTTGAGGTCACGTAACATTCAGGATTCTCTGTACGAGCTCCGTAACAAACAGGTCTCTCAATCACACATCACTTAACAAAACTTCTCTGTCAGAGGCCATCTAATGATAAGTCTTCCACTGATGACAGATCACCTACCAATCAGTCTTCCCTTTAAGCGGTGACATAAAAACCATGCTTCTCTCAGAGATAACCAGATAACCAGGCTTCTGTAATAGCACATAACAAACAGGTTTCTGCATATTGGATCACCCAACAGACAGGCTTCTCGTTCAGAGGTCACGTAAAAATCAGGTTTCTCTGTAAGAGCTCTGTCAGACATCACCTAACAAGACTTCTCTCTGAGAAGTCATCCAACGACAAGCCGTCCACTGATCACAGGACACCTAACAGTCAGTCTCTCCTAATTCAAGTGACCGAACAACCATGCTCCTCTGTCAGAGATAACCAGATGTCCCCTAACAATCAGTCTTCTCTGTCAGAGGTAACCTGCCAGGCTTTGCCTCGTTAAGGATCACATAACTACCAGGGTTCTCCATATTAGAGATCACCTGACAACCAGGCTTCTCTTTGTGAGGTCAGCAACCAACCAGTCTTCACTGTCACAGAGAATGTAACAACTTACCTTCTCTGTCAGAAGTCAACTAACCACCAGGCTTGTCTTTTGAGGTCACCAAACAACCAGTCTTCTCTTTATGACGTCGCATAACAATCAGGCCTCTCTGTAAGAGCTATGTAACAAACAGGATTCTCTGTCAGACATGACATAACAAGACTTCTCTGTCAGAGATCGTCTGACAACAAGCCTTCCACTGATGGCACAACACCTAACAATCAGTGCTGAATTTAAGAGATGACCTAACAAACGTTCTACTCTCTCACAGATCACCAGATAACCAGGCTTCTGTAAGAGCATGCCTAACAGACTTCTCCTTATGAGATCACCCCACAACCAGTCTTCTATTGATGAGGTCACATAACAACAAGGCCTCTCTATAAACACGCTTCACTCTAAGTCTCACTAGAGATCAGCAAAGAACCAGGCTTCTCTTCATGAGGTCACCTGCCAACCACTCTTCACTGTCACAGAGTACATAACCACCAAGCTTCATCATCAGAAGTCACCTAACAATCAGGCTTCTCTTTCAAAAATCACCTAACAACCAGGCTTCTCTGTCAGAGCTCTTGTAACAAACAGGCTTCTCTTTACGAGGTCACCCAACAACCAGGCTTCTCTTTATGAGGTCACATTACATTCAAGCGTCTCTGTAAGAGCTCCCATAATAACGTGCTTCTCCTTTTTAGAGATCACTTAACAACCGGTTTTCTCATTAGGAGGTCACCTAACAACAAGTATTGTCTGTCAGAAGACGTTTAGGTAGAATTCTCTTTCACAGGTCACTTAACAACCAGGCATCTCCTTATTAGGTTACCCAACAAACTGTGTTCTCTTTATGAGTTCACCTACCAACCGGGCCTCTATGACAGAGACAACATAATAATCTAGGTTATATTTTACAGCTGCCTTAACAACCAGCCTTCTCTCTCAGAGGTTAACTGACAACCAGGCTTCTCCCACAGATTTCACCTTAAAAACATACTTCTCTGTCAGAAATCACTTAACAGCCAAGCTTCTGTGTAAGTGCTCATATTACAAACTGGTTTCTCTCTCAGACATCACCAAACATCAGGACTCTCTGTCAGACGCCATCTAACAACAAGGCTGCCACTTACTACAGATCACGTTACAATCAGTCTTCCCTTTAAGAGGTGACCAAACAACCATGCTTCTCTGTCAGAGAGAACCTGATAACCAGGCTTCTCTCACAGCTCGCCTAACAAACAGGCATCTCTTTATTAGATCACCCAAAAACCAGTCTTCTCTTTTTGAGGTCACGTAACATTCAGGATTCTCTGTACGAGCTCCGTAACAAACAGGTCTCTCAATCACACATCACTTAACAAAACTTCTCTGTCAGAGGCCATCTAACAATATCTTCCACTGATGACAGATCACCTACCAATCAGTCTTCCCTTTAAGCGGTGACATAAAAACCATGCTTCTCTCAGAGATAACCAGATAACCACGCTTCTGTAATAGCACATAACAAACAGGTTTCTGCATATTGGATCACCCAACAGACAGGCTTCTCGTTCAGAGGTCACGTAAAAATCAGGTTTCTCTGTAAGAGCTCTGTCAGACATCACCTAACAAGACTTCTCTCTGAGAAGTCATCCAACGACAAGCCGTCCACTGATCACAGGACACCTAACAGTCAGTCTCTCCTAATTCAAGTGACCGAACAACCATGCTCCTCTGTCAGAGATAACCAGATGTCCCCTAACAATCAGTCTTCTCTGTCAGAGGTAACCTGCCAGGCTTTGCCTCGTTAAGGATCACATAACTACCAGGGTTCTCCATATTAGAGATCACCTGACAACCAGGCTTCTCTTTGTGAGGTCAGCAACCAACCAGTCTTCACTGTCACAGAGAATGTAACAACTTACCTTCTCTGTCAGAAGTCAACTAACCACCAGGCTTGTCTTTTGAGGTCACCAAACAACCAGTCTTCTCTTTATGACGTCGCATAACAATCAGGCCTCTCTGTAAGAGCTATGTAACAAACAGGATTCTCTGTCAGACATGACATAACAAGACTTCTCTGTCAGAGATCGTCTGACAACAAGCCTTCCACTGATGGCACAACACCTAACAATCAGTGCTGAATTTAAGAGATGACCTAACAAACGTTCTACTCTCTCACAGATCACCAGATAACCAGGCTTCTGTAAGAGCATGCCTAACAGACTTCTCCTTATGAGATCACCCCACAACCAGTCTTCTATTGATGAGGTCACATAACAACAAGGCCTCTCTATAAACACGCTTCACTGTAAGTCTCACTAGAGATCAGCAAAGAACCAGGCTTCTCTTCATGAGGTCACCTGCCAACCACTCTTCACTGTCACAGAGTACATAACCACCAAGCTTCATCATCAGAAGTCACCTAACAATCACGCTTCTCTTTCAAAAATCACCTAACAACCAGGCTTCTCTGTCAGAGCTCTTGTAACAAACAGGCTTCTTCTTATGAGGTCACCCAACAACCAGGCTTCTCTTTATGAGGTCACATTACATCCAAGCGTCTCTGTAAGAGCTCCCATAATAACGCGCTTCTCCTTTTTAGAGATTACTTAAGAACCGGTTTTCTCATTAGGAGGTCACCTAACAACAAGTATTGTCTGTCAGAAGACGTTTAGGTAGAATTCTCTTTCACAGGTCACTTAACAACCAGGCATCTCCTTATTAGGTTACCCAACAAACTGTGTTCTCTTTATGAGTTCACCTACCAACCGGGCCTCTATGACAGAGACAACATAATAATCTAGGTTATATTTTACAGCTGCCTTAACAACCAGCCTTCTCTCTCAGAGGTTAACTGACAACCAGGCTTCTCCCACAGATTTCACCTTAAAAACATACTTCTCTGTCAGAAATCACTTAACAGCCAAGCTTCTGTGTAAGTGCTCATATTACAAACTGGTTTCTCTCTCAGACATCACCAAACATCAGGACTCTCTGTCAGACGCCATCTAACAACAAGGCTGCCACTTACTACAGATCACGTTACAATCAGTCTTCCCTTTAAGAGGTGACCAAACAACCATGCTTCTCTGTCAGAGAGAACCTGATAACCAGGCTTCTCTCACAGCTCGCCTAACAAACAGGCATCTCTTTATTAGATCACCCAAAAACCAGTCTTCTCTTTTTGAGGTCACGTAACATTCAGGATTCTCTGTACGAGCTCCGTAACAAACAGGTCTCTCAATCACACATCACTTAACAAAACTTCTCTGTCAGAGGCCATCTAACAATATCTTCCACTGATGACAGATCACCTACCAATCAGTCTTCCCTTTAAGCGGTGACATAAAAACCATGCTTCTCTCAGAGATAACCAGATAACCACGCTTCTGTAATAGCACATAACAAACAGGTTTCTGCATATTGGATCACCCAACAGACAGGCTTCTCGTTCAGAGGTCACGTAAAAATCAGGTTTCTCTGTAAGAGCTCTGTCAGACATCACCTAACAAGACTTCTCTCTGAGAAGTCATCCAACGACAAGCCGTCCACTGATCACAGGACACCTAACAGTCAGTCTCTCCTAATTCAAGTGACCGAACAACCATGCTCCTCTGTCAGAGATAACCAGATGTCCCCTAACAATCAGTCTTCTCTGTCAGAGGTAACCTGCCAGGCTTTGCCTCGTTAAGGATCACATAACTACCAGGGTTCTCCATATTAGAGATCACCTGACAACCAGGCTTCTCTTTGTGAGGTCAGCAACCAACCAGTCTTCACTGTCACAGAGAATGTAACAACTTACCTTCTCTGTCAGAAGTCAACTAACCACCAGGCTTGTCTTTTGAGGTCACCAAACAACCAGTCTTCTCTTTATGACGTCGCATAACAATCAGGCCTCTCTGTAAGAGCTATGTAACAAACAGGATTCTCTGTCAGACATGACATAACAAGACTTCTCTGTCAGAGATCGTCTGACAACAAGCCTTCCACTGATGGCACAACACCTAACAATCAGTGCTGAATTTAAGAGATGACCTAACAAACGTTCTACTCTCTCACAGATCACCAGATAACCAGGCTTCTGTAAGAGCATGCCTAACAGACTTCTCCTTATGAGATCACCCCACAACCAGTCTTCTATTTATGAGGTCACATAACAACAAGGCCTCTCTATAAACACGCTTCACTGTAAGTCTCACTAGAGATCAGCAAAGAACCAGGCTTCTCTTCATGAGGTCACCTGCCAACCACTCTTCACTGTCACAGAGTACATAACCACCAAGCTTCATCATCAGAAGTCACCTAACAACCAGGCTTCTCTTTCAAAAATCACCTAACAACCAGGCTTCTCTGTCAGAGCTCTTGTAACAAACAGGCTTCTCTTTATGAGGTCACCCAACAACCAGGCTTCTCTTTATGAGGTCACATTACATTCAAGCGTCTCTGTAAGAGCTCCCATAATAACGCATTTCTCCTTTTTAGAGATCAATTAACAACCGGTTTTCTCATTAGGAGGTCACCTAACAACAAGTATTGTCTGTCAGAAGACGTTTAGGTAGAATTCTTTTTCACAGGTCACTTAACAACCAGGCATCTCCTTATTAGGTTACCCAACAAACTGTGTTCTCTTTATGAGTTCACCTACCAACCGGGCCTCTATGACAGAGACAACATAATAATCTAGGTTATATTTTACAGCTGCCTTAACAACCAGCCTTCTCTCTCAGAGGTTGACTGACAACCAGGCTTCTCCCACAGATTTCACCTTAAAAACATACTTCTCTGTCAGAAATCACTTAACAGCCAAGCTTCTGTGTAAGTGCTCATATTACAAACTGGTTTCTCTCTCAGACATCACCAAACATCAGGACTCTCTGTCAGACGCCATCTAACAACAAGGCTGCCACTTACTACAGATCACGTTACAATCAGTCTTCCCTTTAAGAGGTCACCAAACAACCATGCTTCTCTGTCAGAGAGAACCTGATAACCAGGCTTCTCTCACAGCTCGCCTAACAAACAGGCATCTCTTTATTAGATCACCCAAAAACCAGTCTTCTCTTTTTGAGGTCACGTAACATTCAGGATTCTCTGTACGAGCTCCGTAACAAACAGGTCTCTCAATCACACATCACTTAACAAAACTTCTCTGTCAGAGGCCATCTAACAATATCTTCCACTGATGACAGATCACCTACCAATCAGTCTTCCCTTTAAGCGGTGACATAAAAACCATGCTTCTCTCAGAGATAACCAGATAACCACGCTTCTGTAATAGCACATAACAAACAGGTTTCTGCATATTGGATCACCCAACAGACAGGCTTCTCGTTCAGAGGTCACGTAAAAATCAGGTTTCTCTGTAAGAGCTCTGTCAGACATCACCTAACAAGACTTCTCTCTGAGAAGTCATCCAACGACAAGCCGTCCACTGATCACAGGACACCTAACAGTCAGTCTCTCCTAATTCAAGTGACCGAACAACCATGCTCCTCTGTCAGAGATAACCAGATGTCCCCTAACAATCAGTCTTCTCTGTCAGAGGTAACCTGCCAGGCTTTGCCTCGTTAAGGATCACATAACTACCAGGGTTCTCCATATTAGAGATCACCTGACAACCAGGCTTCTCTTTGTGAGGTCAGCAACCAACCAGTCTTCACTGTCACAGAGAATGTAACAACTTACGTTCTCTGTCAGAAGTCAACTAACCACCAGGCTTGTCTTTTGAGGTCACCAAACAACCAGTCTTCTCTTTATGACGTCCCATAACAATCAGGCCTCTCTGTAAGAGCTATGTAACAAACCGGATTCTCTGTCAGACATGACATAACAAGACTTCTCTGTCAGAGATCATCTGACAACAAGCCTTCCACTGATGGCACAACACCTAACAATCAGTGCTGAATTTAAGAGATGAACTAACAAACGTTCTACTCTCTCACAGATCACCAGATAACCAGGCTTCTGTAAGAGCATGCCTAACAGACTTCTCCTTATGAGATCACCCCACAACCAGTCTTCTATTTATGAGGTCACATAACAACAATGCCTCTCTATAAACACGCTTCACTGTAAGTCTCACTAGAGATCAGCAAAGAACCAGGCTTCTCTTCATGAGGTCACCTGCCAACCACTCTTCACTGTCACAGAGTACATAACCACCAAGCTTCATCATCAGAAGTCACCTAACAACCAGGCTTCTCTTTCAAAAATCACCTAACAACTAGGCTTCTCTGTCAGAGCTCTTGTAACAAACAGGCTTCTTCTTATGAGGTCACCCAACAACCAGGCTTCTCTTTATGAGGTCACATTACATCCAAGCGTCTCTGTAAGAGCTCCCATAATAACGCGCTTCTCCTTTTTAGAGATTACTTAAGAACCGGTTTTCTCATTAGGAGGTCACCTAACAACAAGTTTTGTCTGTCAGAAGACGTTTAGGTAGAATTCTCTTTCACAGGTCACTTAACAACCAGGCATCTCCTTATTAGGTTCCCCAACAAACTGTGTTCTCTTTATGAGTTCACCTACCAACCGGGCCTCTATGACAGAGACAACATAATAATCTAGGTTATATTTTACAGCTGCCTTAACAACCAGCCTTCTCTCTCAGAGGTTAACTGACAACCAGTCTTCTCCGACAGATTTCACCTTAAAAACATACTTCTCTGTCAGAAATCACTTAACAGCCAAGCTTCTGTGTAAGTGCTCATATTACAAACTGGTTTCTCTCTCAGACATCACCAAACATCAGGACTCTCTGTCACACGCCATCTAACAACAAGGCTGCCACTTACTACAGATCACGTTACAATCAGTCTTCCCTTTAAGAGGTGACCAAACAACCATGCTTCTCTGTCAGAGAGAACCTGATAACCAGGCTTCTCTCACAGCTCGCCTAACAAACAGGCATCTCTTTATTAGATCACCCAAAAACCAGTCTTCTCTTTTTGAGATCACGTAACATTCAGGATTCTCTGTACGAGCTCCGTAACAAACAGGTCTCTCAATCACACATCACTTAACAAAACTTCTCTGTCAGAGGCCATCTAACAATATCTTCCACTGATGACAGATCACCTACCAATCAGTCTTCCCTTTAAGCGGTGACATAAAAACCATGCTTCTCTCAGAGATAACCAGATAACCACGCTTCTGTAATAGCACATAGCAAACAGGTTTCTGCATATTGGATCACCCAACAGACAGGCTTCTCGTTCACAGGTCACGTAAAAATCAGGTTTCTCTGTAAGAGCTCTGTCAGACATCACCTAACAAGACTTCTCTCTGAGAAGTCATCCAACGACAAGCCGTCCACTGATCACAGGACACCTAACAGTCAGTCTCTCCTAATTCAAGTGACCGAACAACCATGCTCCTCTGTCAGAGATAACCAGATGTCCCCTAACAATCAGTCTTCTCTGTCAGAGGTAACCTGCCAGGCTTTGCCTCGTTAAGGATCACATAACTACCAGGGTTCTCCATATTAGAGATCACCTGACAACCAGACTTCTCTTTGTGAGGTCAGCAACCAACCAGTCTTCACTGTCACAGAGAATGTAACAACTTACCTTCTCTGTCAGAAGTCAACTAACCACCAGGCTTGTCTTTTGAGGTCACCAAACAACCAGTCTTCTCTTTATGACGTCGCATAACAATCAGGCCTCTCTGTAAGAGCTATGTAACAAACAGGATTCTCTGTCAGACATGACATAACAAGACTTCTCTGTCAGAGATCGTCTGACAACAAGCCTTCCACTGATGGCACAACACCTAACAATCAGTGCTGAATTTAAGAGGTGACCTAACAAACGTTCTACTCTCTAACAGATCACCAGATAACCAGGCTTCTGTAAGAGCATGCCTAACAGACTTCTCCTTATGAGATCACCCCACAACCAGTCTGGTATTTATGAGGTCACATAACAACAAGGCGTCTCTATAAACACGCTTCACTGTAAGTCTCACTAGAGATCAGCAAAGAACCAGGCTTCTCTTCATGAGGTCACCTGCCAACCACTCTTCACTGTCACAGAGTAAAAGCCACCAAGCTTCATCATCAGAAGTCAACTAACAACCAGGCTTCTCTTTCAAAAATCACCTAACAACCAGGCTTCTCTGTCAGAGCTCTTGTAACAAACAGGCTTCTTCTTACGAGGTCACCCAATAACCAGGCTTGTCTTTATGAGGTCACATTACATCCAAGCGTCTCTGTAAGAGCTCCCATAATAACGCGCTTCTCCTTTATAGAGATCACTAACAACCGGTTTTCCCATTAGGAGGTCACCTAACAACAAGTATTGTCTGTCAGAAGACTTTTAGGTAGAATTCTCTTTCACAGGTCACTTAACAACCAGGCATCTCCTTCTTAGGTTACCCAACAAACTGTGTTCTCTTTATGAGTTCACCTACCAACCGGGCCTCTATGACAGAGACAACATAATAATCTAGCTTCTATTTTACAGCTGCCTTAACAACCAGCCTTCTCTCTCAGAGGTTGACTGACAACCAGGCTTCTCCCACAGATTTCACCTTAAAAACATACTTCTCTGTCAGAAATCACTTAACAGCCAAGCTTCTGTGTAAGTGCTCATATTACAAACTGGTTCTCTCTCAGACATCACCAAACGTCAGGACTCTCTGTCAGACGCCATCTAACAACAAGGCTGCCACTTACTACAGATCACGTTACAATCAGTCTTCCCTTTAAGAGGTCACCAAACAACCATGCTTCTCTGTCAGAGAGAACCTGATAACCAGGCTTCTCTCACAGCTCGCCTAACAAACAGGCATCTCTTTATTAGATCACCCAAAAGCCAGTCTTCTCTTTTTGAGGTCACATAACATTCAGGATTCTCTGTAGGAGCTCCGTAACAAACAGGTCTCTCAATCACACATCACTTCACAAAACTTCTCTGTCAGAGGCCATCTAACTATAAGTCTTCCACTGATGACAGATCACCTACAATCAGTCTTCCCTTTAAGCGGTGACATAAAAACCATGCTTCTCTCAGAGATAACCAGATAACCATGTTTTTGTAATAGCACATAACAAACAGGTTTCTCCATATTGGATCACCCAACATTCAGGCTTCTCGTTCAGAGGTCACGTAAAAATCAGGTTTCTCTGTAAGAGCTCTGTCAGACATCACCTAACAAGACTTCTCTGTGAGAACTCATCCAACGACAAGCCGTCCACTGATCACAGGGCACCTAACAGTCAGTCTCTCCTAATTCAAGTGACCGAACAACCATGCTCCTCTGTCAGACATAACCAGATGTCCCCTAATAAGCAGTCTTCTCTGTCAGAGGTAACCTGCCAGACTTTGCCTCGCTAAGGATCACATAACTACCAGGGTTCTCCATATTAGAGATCACCTGACAACCAGGCTTCTCTTTGTGAGGTTAGCAACCAACCAGTCTTCACTGTCACAGAGAATGCAACAACTTACCTTCTCTGTCAGAAGTCAACTAACCACCAGGCTTGTCTTTTGAGGTCACCAAACAACCAGTCTTCTCTTTATGACGTCGCATAACAATCAGGCCTCTCTGTAAGAGCTATGTAACAAACAGGATTCTCTGTCAGACATGACATAACAAGACTTCTCTGTCAGAGATCGTCTGACAACAAGCCTTCCACTGATGGCAGAACACATAACAATCAGTGCTGAATTTAAGAGGTGACCTAACAAACGTTCTTCTCTCTCACAGATCACCTGATAACCAGGCTTCTGTAAGAGCATGCCTAACAGACTTCTCCTTATGAGATCACCCCACAACCAGTCTTCTATTTATGAGGTCACATAACAACAAGGCCTCTCTATAAACACTCTTCACTGTAAGTCTCACTAGAGAACAGCAAAGAACCAGGCTTATCTTCATGAGGTCACCTACCAACCACTCTTCACTGTCACAGAGTACATAACCACCAAGCTTCATCATCAGAAGTCACCTAACAACCAGGCTTCTCTTTCAAAAATCACCTAACTACCAGGCTTCTCTGTCAGAGCTCTTGTAACAAACAGGCTTCTTCTTACGAGGTCACCCAACAACAAGGCTTCTCTTTATGAGGTCACATTACATCCAAGCGTCTCTGTAAGAGCTCCCATAATAACGCGCTTCTCCTTTTTAGAGATCACTTAACAACCGGTTTTCTCAATTGGAGGTCACCTAACAACAAGTATTGTCTGTCAGAAGACTTTTAGGTAGATTTCTCTTTCACAGGTCACTTAATAACCAGCCATCTCCTTATTAGGTTACCCAACAAACTGTGTTCTCTTTATGAGTTCACCTACCAACCGGGCCTCTATGACAGAGACAACATAATAATCTAGCTTCTATTTTACAGCTGCCTTAACAACCAGCCTTCTCTCTCAGAGGTTGACTGACAACCAGGCTTCTCCCACAGATTTCACCTTAAAAACATACTTCTCTGTCAGAAATCACTTAACAGCCAAGCTTCTGTGTAAGTGCTCATATTACAAACTGGTTTCTCTCTCAGACATCACCAAACATCAGGACTCTCTGTCAGACGCCATCTAACAACAAGGCTGCCACTTACTACAGATCACGTTACAATCAGTCTTCCCTTTAAGAGGTGACCAAACAACCATGCCTCTCTGTCAGAGAGAAGCTGATAACCACGCTTCTCTCACAGCTCGCCTAACAAACAGGCATCTCTTTATTAGATCACCCAAAAACCAGTCTTCTCTTTTTGAGGTCACGTAACATTCAGGATTCTCTGTTCGAGCTCCGTAACAAACAGGTCTCTCAATCACACATCACTTAACAAAACTTCTCTGTCAGAGGCCATCTAATGATAAGTCTTCCACTGATGACAGATCATCTACCAATCAGTCTTCCCTTTAAGCGGTGACATAAAAACCATGCTTCTCTCAGAGATAACCAGATAACCAGGCTTCTGTAATAGCACATAACAAACAGGTTTCTGCATATTGGATCACCCAACAGACAGGCTTCTCGTTCAGAGGTCACGTAAAAATCAGGTTTCTCTGTAAGAGCTCTGTCAGACATCACCTAACAAGACTTCTCTGTGAGAAGTCATCCAACGAAAAGACGTCCACTGATCACAGGACACCAAACAGTCAGTCTCTCCTAATTCAAGTGACCGAACAACCATGCTCCTCTGTCAGAGATAACCAGATGTCCCCTAACAATCAGTCTTCTCTGTCAGAGGTAACCTGCCAGGCTTTGCCTCGTTAAGGATCACATAACTACCAGGGTTCTCCATATTAGAGATCACCTGACAACCAGGCTTCTCTTTGTGAGGTCAGCAACCAATCAGTCTTCAGTGTCACAAGAGAATGTAACAAGTTACCTTCTCTGTCAGAAGTCAACTAACCACCAGGCTTGTCTTTTGAGGTCACCAAACAACCAGTCTTCTCTTTATGACGTCGCATAACAATCAGGCCTCTCTGTAAGAGCTATGTAACAAACAGGATTCTCTGTCAGACATGACATAACAAGACTTCTCTGTCAGAGATCGTCTGACAACAAGCCTTCCACTGACGGCAGAACACCTAACAATCAGTGCTGAATTTAAGAGGTGACCTAACAAACGTTCTTCTCTCTCACAGATCACCTGATAACCAGGCTTCTGTAAGAGCATGCCTAACAGACTTCTCCTTATGAGATCACCCCACAACCAGTCTTCTATTTATGGGGTCACATAACAACAAGGCCTCTCTATAAACACGCTTCACTGTAAGTCTCACAAGAGATTAGGAAAGAACCAGGCTTCTCTTCATGAGGTCACCTGCCAACCACTCTTCACTGTAAGAGAGTACACAGCCACCAAGCTTCTTCATCAGAAGTCACCTAACAACCAGGCTTCTCTTTCAAAAGTCACCTAACAACCAGGCTTCTCTGTCTGAGCTCTTTTAACAAACAGGCTTCTTCTTATTAGATCACCTGACAACCAGGCTTCTCTTTATGAGGTTACTTAACATTCAGGATTCTCTGTACGAGCTCCGTAACAAACAGGTTTCTCAACCACAGATCACCTAACAAAACTTCTCTGTCAGAGGTCATCTAACAACAAGCCTTCCAGTGATGACAGATCACCTACCAATCAGTCTTCCCTTTAAGCGGTGACATAAAAACCTTGCTTCTCTCAGATATAACCAGATAAACAGGCTTCTGTAAGAGCACATAACAAATAGCCTTCACTATATTGTATCACCCAACAAACAGACTTCTCGTTCAGAGGTCACGTAGTAACCAGGTTTCTCTGTAAGAGCTCTGTCAGACATCACCTAACAAGACTTCTCTGTGAGAAGTCATCCAACGACAAGCCGTCCACTGATCACAGGACACCTAACAGTCAGTCTTCCCTAATTGAGGTCACCGAACAACCATGCTCCTCTGTCAGAGATAACCAGATATCCAGGCTTGTCTCTCAGATGTCCCCTACCAATCAGTCTTCTCTGTCACAGGTAACCTACCAGGCTTTTTCTCGTTAAGGATCACATAACTACCAGGTTTCTCCTTGTTAGAGATCACCTGACAACCAGGCTTCTCTTTTTGAGGTCAGCAACCAACCAGTCTTCACTTTTACAGATAATGTAACAACTTACCTTCTCTGTCAGAAGTCAACTAACCACCAGGCTTCTCTTTTGAGCTCACCAATCAACCAGTCTTCTCTTTATGACGTCGCATAACAATCATGCCTCTCTGTAAGAGCTATGTAACAAACAGGATTCTCTGTCAGACATGACATAGCAAGACTTCTCTGTCAGAGATCGTCTGACAAGCCTTCCACTGATGCATATCACCTAACAATCAGTATTGAATTTAAGAGGTGACCTAACAACCGTTCTTCTCTGTCACAGATAACCTGATAACCAGGATTCTGTAAGGGCATGCCTAACAAACAAGCTTCTCCTTTTTATATCACCCAACAATCAGTCTTCCCTTTTTGAGGTCGCAGAATATCCTAACAAGCCTCTCTGTAAAGAGGCTTCACTGTAAGCCTTATTAGAGGTCAACGAAGATCCAGGCTTCTCTTTATGAGGTCACCTTCCAACCAGTCTTCACTGTCAGAGATTACATAACAACCAAGCTTCTCCATTAGAAGTCATGTAACAACCAGGCTTCTCTTTCCAAAGTCACCTAATAGTCAGGCTTCTATGTCAGAGCTCTTGTAACAAGCAGGCTTCTCCTTATTAGATCACCCAACAACAACTCTTCTCTTTATGAAGTCATGTAACATCCTCCCGTCTCTGTAAGAGCTCACATAATAAACAGGCTTTTCCTTTTTAGAGGTCACTTAACAACCAGTCTTCTCTTTATGAGATCACCTACCAACCAGTCTCTGTCAGAAGAATGGTAGGTAGACTCCTCTTTCATAGGTCACTTAATAAGAAGGACTCTCCTTATTAGGTTACCCAACAATCATTCTTTTCTATATGGTGTCACAAAGCAACTAGGCTTCTCGGTAACCAGGCTTCTCTGTAAGCCTTATTAGAGACCACCGAACAAACAGGCTTCTCTTTATGAGATCTCCTACCAACCAGTCTTCACTGTTAGAGATTACGTAACAACCATGGTTCTCCATCAGAAGTCACCTAACAACCAGGCTTCTCTTTCAGAGGTCAGCTAACAACCAGGGTTCTCTGTAAGACCTCACCTGACAGTCTTCTCCTTATTAGATCCCAACAATCAGTCTTCTCTTTTGGATGTCACCTAACAACCAGGCTTCTCTGTCAGAGCTCGCCTAAGAAAGAGTCTTCTGCTAATTAGATCACCCAACAAACAGTCTTCTCTTTATGAGGTCTCAATAAAACCAGGCATCTCTCTAAGAGCTCATATAATAAACAGGCTTGTCCTTATTAGAGATAATTTAGCAACTGGTCTTCTTTTTATGAGATCTCCTACCAACCAATCTTCTCTGTCAGAAGAACTGTAGGTAGACTTCTCTTTCAGAGGTCACTTAACAACCAGGCTGTCACTTATTAGATCACCCAACTATCATTGTTCTCTTTATGAGTTCACCTACAAACCAGTCTTCTCTGTCAGAGACAACCTAATAATCAAGCTTCGATTTAGCTGCATTAACAACCAGCCTTCTCTGTCAGAGGTTGCCTGTCAACCAGGCTTCTCCATCAGATGTCATCTTAAAAACATGCTTCTCTGTCACAGATCACTTAACAACCAAGCTTCTGTGTAAGTGGTCATGCAACAAACTGGTTTCTCTGTGAGACATCACCTAACAACAAGTCTTCTCTGTCAAGGGTCATCTAACAACAAGGCTTCCACTTACTACTGATCACCTAACAATCAGTCTTCCCTTTAAGAGTTGACCAAACATCCATGCTTCTCTGTCAGAGATAACCTGATATCCAGGCTTCAGGAAGAACATGCCTAACAAACAGGCTTCTCCTTATTAGATCACCCAACAACCAGGCTTCTCTTTATGAGGTCACATAACAACCAGGCTTCTCTGTAAACAGGCTTCACTGTAAGCCTTATTAGAGATCAACGAAGAACCAGGCTTCTCTTCATGAGGTCACCTACCAACCAGTCTTCACTGTCAGAGATTACATAACAACCGAGCTTCTCCATCAGAAGTCATCTAACAACCAGGCTTCTCTGTCAGAGCTCACCTAACAAAGAGGCTTCTCCTTATTAGATCACCCAACAACCAGTCTTCTCTTTATGAGGTCACATAACAACCAGGTTTCTCTGTAAGAGCTCTGTAACAAACAGGTTTCTCTCTCAGACAGCAGGTAACAAGGCTTCTCTGTGAGAAGTCATCTAACAACAAGCTTTCCACTGCTTACAGGTCACCTAACAGTCAGTCTTCCCTATAAGAGGTGACCGAACAACCATCCTTTTCTCTCAGAGATAACCTGATAACCAGGATTCTCTGTCAGATGTCACCTAACAATCAGTCTTCTCTGTCAGAGGTCACGTACCAGGCTTATTCTCATTACAGATCACCTCAGAACCAGTTTTCCCCTTATTAGAGATCACCTGACAACCAGGCTTCTCTGTCAGAGAAAACCTAACAACAGAGATTCTCCTTTTTATATATCACTGAACAACCAGGCTTCTCTTCATGAGGTCACCTATCAACCAGTCTTCTCTGTCAGAGACTATGTAACAATCAACCTTCTCCATCAGAAGTCACCTAGCAACCAGGCTTCTTTTTCACAGGTCACCTAACAACCAGGCTTCTCTGTAAGAGCTCACCTATCAAACAGGCTTCTCCATATTAGATCACCCAACAACGACTCTTCTCTTTATGAGGTCACATAACAAACAGGCTTCTCTGTAAGAGCTCTGTAACAAACACGTTTCTCTGTCAGACATCACCTAACAAGACTTCTCTGTCCAAGGTCATCTAACAACAAGCCTTCCACTGATTACAGATCACCTAACAGTCAGTCTTCCCTATAACAGGTGTCTGAACAACAATGCTTCTGTCACAGATAACCTGATAACCAGGCTTCTCAGTCAGATATCACCTAACAGTCAGTCTTCTCTGTCAGAGTTCTCCTACCAGGCTTATCCTCATTACAGGTCACATCCCAACCAGGTTTCTCCTTATTAGAGATCATCTGCCAACCAGGCTTCTATGTCAGAGAAAATCTAACAACCCAAATCCTCCTTATTAGAGATCACCTACCAACCAGGCTTCTCTTTATGAGATCACCTACCAACCAGGCTTCTCTTTCAGAGGTCACCTAACAACCAGGCCTCTCTGTAGGAGCTCACCTAACCAACAGGTTTCTCCTTATTAGATCACCCAACAACCAGGGTTCTCTTTATGACATCACATAACAACCAGGCTTCTCTATCAGAGATCACATAACAAGCAGGCTGCTCTGACAGAGGTCCTGTAACAACCACTCTTCTCGTTATTAGAGATCACCTAACAACGAAGCTTTTCTGCAGAGGACACATAAGAAACAGGCATCTATGTCAGTTGTCACCTAACAACCAGTCTTCTCTGTCAGAGATAACCTAACAATCAATCTTGTCTGGTAGAGGTGTCCTAACAACCAGGCATCTCTGTAAGTGGTCACCTAACATCTTGGCATCTCCATTAGGGATCGCCTTACATTCTGGCTTCTCCTTGTTAGAGATCTCCAACAAGGAGGCTTCCTCACATTTGAGATCACCTAAACACCAGGCTTCTCAATTAGAGGTCACCTAACAACCAAGCTTCTCTGTGAGAGCTCACCTAACAAACAGGCTTCTCCTTATTAGATCACCCAACAACCAGTCTTCTCTTTATGAGTTCACATAACAACCAGGCTTCTTTGTCAGAGATAACCTAACAACCAAGCTTCTCTGACAGAGGTCACATCACAACCACACTTCTCCTTATTAGAGATCACCTAACAACCAAGCTTTTCTGTCACAGACCACGTAGTAAAGAGGCTACTCTGTCAGATGTCACCTAACAACCAGTCTTCTCTGTTAGAGATAACCTAACCATCAATCTTCTCTGTCAGATGTCTCCTAACAACCAGGCTTCTCTGTAAGTGGTCACCTAACATCTCAGCATCTCCATTAGAGATCACCTAACATTCCAGCTTCTCCTATTTACATATATTCTAACAAGCAGGCTTCCCCTTATTTGAGATCACCTAAAAACCAGGCTTCTCAATCAGAAGTCACCTAACAATCAAGCTTCTCAATCAGAAGTCACCTAACAACCAGGCTTCCATTTCAGAGGTAACCTACCAACCAGGATTACCTGTCAGAGAAAATCTAACAACCCAGCTCATCCTTATTAGAGATCACCTAACAACCAGGCTTCTCTTTCAGAGGTCACCTAACAACCAGGCTTCTCTGTCAGAGCTCTTGTAACAAACAGGCTTCTCCTTATTAGATCACCCAACAACCAGTCTTCTCTTTATGAGGTCACATAACAACCAGTCTTCTCTTTATGAGGTCACCTACCAACCAGTCTTCTCTGTCAGAGATAACCTAATAATCAAACTTCTATGTAAGAGCTGTCTTAACAACCAGGCTTCTCTGTCAGATGTCTCCTAACATCCAGGTTTCACTGACAGGGGTCACCTAACAACAAGGCTTCTCCATTAGAGATCACCTAACATTCAGGCTTCTCCTTATTAGAGATCACCTAAGAAGCAGGCTTCTCAGTCAGAGGTCATCTAACAACCAAACTTAACCATTAGAGGTAACCTAACAGCCATGCTCCTCTGTCAGATGTCACCTAACAACCAGGCTTCTTTTTATTAGAGATCACCTAACAACCAGGTTCTCCCTATTAGAGATCACCTGACAACCAGGCTTCTCTGTCAGAGATAACCTAACAACCCAGCTCCTCCTTGTTAGAGTTCACCTAACAACCAGGCTTCTCTTTCAGAGGTCACCTAACAACCAGTCATCTCCATCAGAGCTCTCCTAAAAACAAATCTTCTCTGTCAGAGGTCACATAACAAACAGACTTCTCTGTCAGATGTCACCTAACAACCAGGCTTCTCTGTCAAAGATAACCTAACAATCAAGCTTCTCTGCCAGAGGTTTCCTACCAACCACTCTTCTCTGCAAGAGGTCACCTAACAACAATTAGATATCACCTAACATTCAGGCTTCTCCCTATTAGAGAACACCTAACAACCAGTCTTCTCTTTATTTGAGATCACCTAAAAACCAGGCTTCTCAATCATAAGTCATCTAACAACCAAGCTTAACCGTCAGAGGTAACCTAACAACCATGCTTCTCTGTCAGAGGTCATCTAATAACCAGGCTTCTTTGTCAGATGTCACATAACAACAGGCTTCCCTTTATTAGAGATCACCTAACAACCAGTCTTCTCTTTAAGAGGTCACCTAATAACCAGGCTTCTCTATAAGAGCTCACCTAACAAACAGGCTTCTCCTTATTAGACATCACCTAACAACCAGCTTTCTGTCAGAGGTCTTCTAACAACCAGGCTTCCCTTTATTAGAGGTCACCTAACAACCAGTCTTCTCTTTAAGAGGTGACCTAACAACCAGTCCTCTCTTTAAGAGGTGACCTAACAACCATGCTTGTCTGTCAGAGATAACCTAACAACCAGGCTTCTCTGTCAGAGGTCACGTAACAACCAGGGTTCTCCTTATTAGACATCACATCAGAAGCGGGTTTCTCCTTATTAGAGATCACCTAACATCCAGTCTTCTCCTCATTAGAGACCACCTAATAACCATTCTTCTCCCTCAGAGGTCACCTAACAATCAGGCTTCTCTGTCAAGTGTCACCTACCAGGCTTTTCCTTATTAGAGATCACCTCCCAACCAGGTTTCTCCTTCTTAGAGATCACCTGACAACCAGGCTTCTCTGTCAGGGATAACCTAACAACCCATCTCTTCCTTATTAGATATCACCTAACAACCAGGCTTCTCTGTCAGAGGTCACCTAACAACCAGTCATCTCTGTCAGGGATAACCTAATAATCGAGCTTCTCTGTAAGAGCAGTGTTAACAACCAGTCTTCTCTGTCAGAGGTTACCTAACAACCAGGCTTCTCCACTAGAGATCACCTAACAACCACGCTTCTCCATCAGAGGTCACCTAACAACCAGGTTCCCTGTCAGAGATCACCTAACAACGAGGCTTCTCCTTATTAGAGTATACCGAACAACCAGGCTTCTCCATTTGAAATCACCTAACAACAGGCTTTTGTTAGAGATCACCTAACCACCAGGCTTCTCCATTTTAGAGATCACCTAACAACCTGACTTCTCCTTATTAGAGCTCACCTAACAACCAGTCTTCTCTGTTAGAGATGACCTAACAACCAGGCTTTTTTGTTAGAGAGCACATAATAACCAAGCTTCTCCTTACTAGAGATCCCTAAAAACACAAGAACAGACATTATGCTTTCTTCACTGTCTGCCCTAAGGCCAAAAGGCTGCATAAAGGAGAACTGTGCGTGCTGCTCTGTGAAGCGTAGGAGTACCTTGCCCATTACTTGCTCCCTAGCAAGTGTGCTCTACACAGACTGATCAGCAATTCACAAAGGATGAGTGAGTAGGAGGCAGACAGGAGCTGGTGGGGGTGAAGAATGTTCTGAGGGCCCTGTATGTTGGGGAAGACAGAAAGAGGAAGAGGTGGGAGGTATGGGAAAAAATCTGGTAGGACTGCATTCTGGATTCTACCTTATGCTGCTCTCTAGAAGTTCAGAGATGGAAAGAAACAAAAATTAAATGGAAGAGAAGATGCTTCCTTTCCACAACAAAGATGTATAATAGACAAACTGCTACTAGCTGTACTGGGACCTATGTACCTCAACCTGTCCTAAGCTGTTCTAAGAAGGGGTTTTAGATATGACACAAATGGAAAGACAGTAGTGTCTTAGATCATTGTTACATGCCATTTGTTGACAAACATTGAGTTTGAACAGATCTCACTGTGCCTGCAAGGAAATAAAGAAAACAAGAGGTATTTATATAAATACAGAACAAGGAAAGGAATAGCAGTATAGAAGAGGAAGAATAGCATAGCTCTGGAAACGACTCATTAACCAGATCTACAAAAAACATGAAGAAAGCTGCTTGGCATCAACTGTAGAATGGTTCCTGTGATACCATTGCAGAAACACAGGCTGAAATAAAAAAGCAATAGGATGTGTTGGAAAGGGAAAAGGGGCAAGATGAGGAAGGGCTGTTAGAATGGTAAAAATGTAATAGCATCATTAAAGTAGTCACTGAAAGCAGGAGAAGCAGTAGCAATATTACTCACTATTAAATTAGTATTACTGAGGATAAACTTGGAAAGCTCTCCTGGAATGTAGAGAACAAGGCCAAAGGGATGAAAACAATGAGTGAGAACATAATAGATATGGGGCACAGGGAACCCATCTAGAAGATCATTGCTCTGGGAGGAGAGGCCAGACCAGATGAACAAACCCAGATAATAGAAGAAGACTTACCCAAGCAGAAAAAATCTCTGTGTATAGACTGCAAGAGCTCACTGCATCCCACAAAATGAATGAACTCATTTGGAAATAGTACATCTATGAACCAAGAAACTGAAGTGGGTAGAAAGGACAAGTCAGAATAAGGAAGTTCAGTACAGAGTTATTCCAAAAGCAACATTCTGAGAAAATGACGGGAAGTGAAAGGCTTAGACATTGGCAAGACCATGTGATGTCCAAGAATTAAATTGATCAAAATCTTAGTTTCACTGTGCAGAAAGGTATGAAAGTTCACCATCTTAATGAGAGGCTGCTGCTGCTGCTGGTAAACAGAGCATGAAATGGGGCCTTCAAGGGACCAGTGATATTTGATGGGCATGAGCAGGGGCAGAGAGGATGCTAGATTTGTCCCCAGTTCTCAAGGGAAGAATAAAAATTGACTGAAATAAACTCATCCCTTTGGAAGAGTTAGTAGAAAAATATAACAAGGTCAGGATGACAGGGGCCCACTTTTGATAGACAGCCACTTAGGAACAGATGAGGAGGTGCATAAGATCAGACAGGATTTGTTTAAGAAATTAGGCTCCAGTGGCTCTTTGATAGACCATATAGCAAGACACAAGAAACAACAACAAAAAATTGCTATCACCCTGCAACCATTTCTCCCAATCAGTCATCTTTTTTGGTTTTGAAGATGGAAGGGAAGTTGGTGGAGAGGAAAAGGAAGTAGCAGAATGGGAGGAAATGGTGAAGAGGGAGAAAGGTGCTTCAGGGGATCGGGATTCTCGCGTCAGTGAAAGACAGCAGAGCAGACCACAGTCGAGGGCACGCCCGGCTGCTGGGGGAGCTCAGCTGTAACTTTTGGTCCTGTCTCTCTGGAAGACCATGAATGATGTTGGGACCTCGGTTGTGATCCCTCCAGTTGTCTGGAAAGGGGCAGCCCCCACTCCCCCTCGGCCCTCTGCAGGCAGCAGAGATTGACCGCTAAGGCTCACCTGGGCAGATGTGCTGTGGAGCTTCAGCAGCCCATTCTCCAGCCGCTCCATCTTGGACTTGAGCTCTTTCCCACTGCTGTGCAGCAGGCTCTGGTAGAGTCTGATGAACTCCAGAAATGATTTGGGAGTGGTGTAGTTGTAGTGCTGCTCGTTGCTCAGGTAAGACTGGGACGTTTGGTTGACACTTGTGTGGACAAAAGCCATGAACTTGCTGATTGACTGCTTGACCTTGGGCTGAAATCATAGCAGGAAATAAAGGGATGGTCTGGCTGTGAAGACTGGAGCTGACGGCCTACCATGCTTGATAGTGTGGAAAAACTGAGCTCCAGAAACTCTGTCTGAGCCTGAGCTTGACCCCTGAAATTCTGAACACAGAATTCCTTGTGCCCTGAGGTGGAGAGGATCTTGAGGAATGCCTCCTTTTCCCTCTCACCTCAATGCTCTCTGTGCTCTGCAAGAAGCAGAGGCTGACAGACTCCAGTGCCTGCTGAGGCCACTCATGGAACCAGTCGATGGCTGTGCAGTTCACAATGGCTGGGAACTTCCTGCTGCGGACCCTCAGCTTGTTCCCCACAGGGGAGAAACAGAGTGTCACCTGAGAAGTCAGAAGGGTGGGGAGAACTGAGAAGCTTTTTGAGAAGCACTCGTAGACAGACTGGCATCAGGCTTTTTATATCCCAGGAAGTTGGGAAGCAAACTCAACAGAGAAAAAACATCTATAAATGCTAGTCCTTCTTGTTAGCCAAGAAATTAACAATACTGAGACTGTGTGAGGCAAGAGGGAGGCCACTGCACAGGAAGCAGATCAGAAGGGCACCCCTGCCTAGGTGCTCAAGCCACTGCACCCTTCTGCCCACCCCCAGCACAGTCAGTGAGGACAGCTGTGTCCAAAATGGCAGCAGAGGCTTCCACAACCCATCACTGGCCCTGCCTACCCTGGACAGTAAACCCTCTGTACCTTCAACTGTCGTTGGACCCGACCGATAAAGAACTTCTAGCAGTTCTGTCTGCTGTCAATCAGACCTTGGCTCTTGACTTCATTCCCCACATGGTTTATGATATTCTCAACTTCATCATCAGAGTAGAGATCTGGGATCTCTCCTGAGAAGAAATGGAACACAGGCGGGCAGCTTTGGCATCTCCCCACATGGTACAATTGGACAAGAGAGGTTATCTAACCTTGGGAAACACGGCCTTTGATTTTTAGGCCATTTTTAGGCCACTCTTGCTGGTGAAACTGAACGGACACCATATGGACTCCAAACCCAGAGCTGGGGAATGATACATAAAAGAATGGAAAGATTTAACTATAAAATAGTAAAACCATAAAAATGATAGAAAAAAATGAGGGGAATACTTTCATAAACTCTGAGTGAGGAAAGGCTTTCTAACTATAAATCAAAATTGGTATGTTTTAAAAGACAGATATATTTGATACATATAAATTGATAAACTGTATGAAAAATATAAATTTTATGTAAAAAATGACACAAAGTATAACAATAGCAATAACAAAACCAAAAGAACCAATGAAGAAAATGCATGTTTTCCAAAGAAGACATGCAAATGGCCAACAGGTGTGGGAAATGGTGCTCGGCATCTCTAATCATCAGAGAAATTCAAGTCAAACCACAATGAGGTAGCGTCTCACACCAGTCAGGATGGCTGTCATCAATCAGACAAGACAAATGCTGGCGAGCATATGAAGAAAGGGGGACCCTTTGTACACTGTCAGTGGGAATGCAAAGTGGTACAGCCACTATGGAAACCAGTATGGAAGCTCCTCAAGAAATTTAAAATAGAACCACTAAGTGATTCAGCAATCCCACTTCTGGGTATATATCCAGAGGAAATAAAACCACAGCTCAGAGATTTCTGTATTCCCATGCTTCCTGAAGCATCATTATTAATGATAACCAAGGTGTGGAAACAATGTAAGTGTTCATCAGCAGATGAATGGATCGAGAAAATTATATATATACACATATGTGTAAAAAATATACATATACACATCCAAATATGAAAAACAGATGAACATTATTTAAAAGAAGGAAATCCTGTCATCTTCAGTAACAGGAATGAACCAAGAAGGCATTATGCTAAGTGAAGTAAGCCACACAGGGAAAGAAAAATACTGCATGGCATCAGTTATATGTGGAATCTAAAAAAAAAGTCAAACTCATAGAAACAGAGAGTGGAAAGTGTTTGCCAGGGCCTGGAGGGGTGGAGTGGGAAATAGGGAGAGGTTGGTAAGAGGATACAAACTTTTCAGTTATATGATGAATAAAGTCTAAGGATCTAATGTATAACATGGTCACTATAGTTGATAACACTACACTCACTTTGCTGAGAGAGTAGAACTTAGATGTTCTCATTCAAAAAACGTTAAAAAAAGAAAATATATGTATAACTCACATTGCAGTTAGATGGCTGATCTCCGTAAAATGTAAAGAAACTCTACAAATAAAGGAGAAGATCGATACTTCAAAAGTGAGATGTGGTGAAGGAAATGAAAGTGGAGTTCACAGTACAGGAAATACAAATGCCCCTTAAACATGTGAACAAATGTTTTACCTTACTTGTAACAGAAGATATGCACACTGAAGCTATGTTTACTTATTGTTTTGTTTGTGCAAATCAGATTGGCCAGCATATGAACACTCAACCCTATAAAGGAACTTTAAAACTATGCCTAATTATTATTTTTTATAAGATTGGCAAAATTCAGAAAGTTAGATAAAATCTTGTACTAATAATGCAGCATGAGAAGAAAAAAAGTTTTTAAATCTTAACTAAATATATAAAAATAGGATGACCAAGTAGGGTTTATCCTGGAAATGCAATTATGGTTAAATATTAGAAAAATATACGAAAATAATTCATTACATTAATAAGATTAAAGAGGTTAAACAATATGACTGTTAAAAAAGACGTACAAAATTTCTAAAAACCATTAGTAAACTTGGAATAAATGAAATTTCTCTTAACCTTGTGAAAATTAATTAGGGGAAAACCTCACTGTCATGGAGCCTGGAGGCCTGCAGGGGGAGCTCTCACACCAACCACTCCTTGTCAGTTGCAGACACAGAAGAGGTAGACCTGCAGGGCTATTCTGATTTAGATATGCTTTCTACCCCAGCAGGAGTAAGGACGATGTCCTCCTATCCTGTAACAGCCAATAGCCCAGCCAATGCCAGACCATTACAACTCAGCCAATGAGAAGCCACTACACTTCCGACTCCCAGTTCCATAGACTTTTTGTTTGTAACAGCCCCTCTCAACTCCCTGCTTTTCTCTATGAAAGAGCATTCCTCTCCTTTGTTCTCTGAACTAGCCTACGGTTTTGCTGCGCGAGCCTTGTCCCAAATTGCAATTCTCTGCTATTCCCGAATAAACCCATTTCTTCTAATAAAATAACTTACATGCTTTTATTTTTTAGGTTAACACTTGAAAATAGATATCTACTGCAGATTCAGAGCAAACATCATACCTAATTGTGAAATACTAAAATATTCTCTTTCAAATCTAGAAAAAGACAAGTATGATTGCTAGCATGTTTTCTATTCAACGTTATATGGGAGGTCCTAGACTATGCAAAAAGATCAAGAAAAGGAAAATGTATAAGGATACCTAAGGAAATAATAAAACTTTTTGCTCAAAATCTAATTTTCTACATAGAAAAACTAAAAGAATATAAACAAGCCATCAGAACTCATAAGCATGTCCAACAACAAGCTTGCTGGATGCAAAATCAGGATCGGAAATAAAATGGCATGGCTGCACTCAAGGAAAAAAAGGTTACTTAAAAAGCTATTTAGAATACCAGCAAAAACAATTGTGAATACCTTATAAGGCAGGTGGTTGTACATGGAAAGAGGGGCCAGATCTGGATACAAAAACTAAAACATACTATTGAAGGGCATAAATAAAACCCTAAATAAATGGAAAGAAAGATTGTGCTCATGGGTGGATGACTTAGTATTACCAGTATCATAAAAATGTAATTCCAATAAAAAATAAAATGGGTTTCTTTTCAATCCTGACAAGCATATTCTAAAATTTATATGGAAGAGCAAAGGGCAAAGAATGGGCATGACTTTCTGAAGAAGAATCAAAAGGAGAGATTTGCCCTACCAGAAGTCAGGTTTCTTTATGAGCTATGAGGATTGAAACAGAGTGAAATTGGTACCGGGATGAATGGAACAATGAAAGCGACTCCTAGGAACAGACCCAGATACAAATATGAAGTTGATACTAAAAATCAGTGTGCAAACAGGGATGGATTAACCAATAAGTGAAGTTAAGACAATTAAGTGTCACCATTAAAAAATAAAATTAGAACATTATACAAAAATAAATACCAGGTGGATGAAAGACATACATAAGAAAAGTGATACAATAATGATTTAAAAATAAGGAGATAATTTTATGATGTTGGATAAGACAAAATTTGTGAAACAGCACAAATAGCAGAAAGCATAAAAAAGACTTAAATTTTACATTTAAATTAAATCAGCATGATAAAAATGTCATATACAGACTCAAAAAGATATTTACAACCCATGTAATGAACAAAGGGTAAGTATCCAGAATATATAAAGAACTCTTATAAATCTATAAGAGAAAGACAAAGAACATGAGAGCAAAAGGGCAAATTTAGAAAAAGGCAACTCACAGAAGAGGAATAGCCAATAAAACTTGAAAAAATGCTTGATGTCAGAAGAAAAAAGGGAAAGGAAAACAATGAGATTTCATTTCATACTAGCTGGCAAAAATCAGTATGTCACATAAATCCAGTGTTGAAGAAGTTAGGTGCAAACAGGTATTCATGAAGTATTGGTCAGAGAGTTCATTTATACAGCGAGTATACTCTGGTGAGCAATTTGGCATTTTTTAGTAAAGTTGAAATGCACATATCAGACAAGTCAGTCCTTTGGGGCACCTTTGGGGCACCTACTGTAAAGAAACTCTTGAACATGCACACAGAAGATTCTATTTTGCAACACTGTATGTGATTGCATGGGAGTTTGTTTTGCTGCTTTCTGAATGTCCAAGATATGTTATAAAGAAATATGGAAAACATAAAGGGGAGAAAGTTGTTGAGAGTGTTGAGAATGTAAAAACCATAAGGGAGAGGCAGCAATGAAAGAAGAAAGCAGACAGGGCAGAACTGTGAATCAGGAACCAAGAGGTGGGCTCCTGGTGCAGATGGAAGGACTGGCCTTGGAAAGGAAGCATGGTAATATTGGAGGAAAAGAAATGTTCACAAGGAAATAGAGACAGACTGTGAGGTATACAGGTATTCGCAAGGCTCAAACTAAATGACCTGTTTTCTCAATGTGAGATATGAGGTTGAGGGAGGTAAGAATTAAGGGAAGCACTGGTGAAATGTTGACAACACTAGGCAGGATGTAAAGGTGAATGTGGCTCATTCCAGGGTAGTCTGTGGGCATCAGAAAAGCTCTTTCTCATTTCCAGGACAAAGCATTTGGTAGGTATGGAGGCCATCAGGAGCTGAAGTCATATACACGCTCCCCTTTAAAGTTCTCCACACCCGCATGCCTCTTCCCTCTTCCATAATCAACACAGAAACGTTAACTCCGTGGAAATGTCAGAGATGGAAGAAGCCACCGAGGCCACCCTACTCATGACACTTCCTTAGGGATTTGGGTGACATCCTCAAAGATGGGAGGCTTGCCCAATGGTTTGGGACTAATCAGACTGATGGGAATTATGACTCCATCGGGGAGGCTACAGCACTTCCTTGAACTGCTATACCTGGAGGAAACTTACACCAATTTCCAACAAGTTTCTGGTCTTCGTAGTCTGACAGCACTAATCTAGTAGCTGGGAGTTTAGTAAGACTTTTATACTGATTAGGCTTAATCATTTACAAGGTCAAATGAACAAATGAATTCTCATGAAAACGATCGTTTATTTTCTTCCCTTAATTAGACAAACTTGATTTAATTTCCATTTGTTGAGATATTTCATAGCATGCATTTAAAATACCCTTGGCTATAATTTGTCAAAATCAAGGTCTTACTAATGGAATAATCCATTTCAGTCTTATTTGATAAAAATAGGAGTCAGAGAAAACTGTTAGGAAAATGAAAAGGTATTTAGCATGTGTTGTGAGTTGAGTTCAGGGAAGTTTTTCAAAGGGAAACATTCAAATGTTTAAATTAAATCAGCATGATAAAAATGTCATATACAGACTCAAAAAGATATTTATAACCCATGTAATGAACAAAGGGTAAGTATCCAGAATATATAAAGAACTCTTATAAATCTGTAAGAGTCAGGGGCTGGCCGTGGCCTGTATCACTCTCTCCTTTATCTCTCTGATAGTCTGCATTTCTTGTCTGTTAACACACTAGAGCCCTCCAGTAAGGACTTGGATTCCCTTCAGTCTCAGAACATTTGTAATAATAGACTCTGTGTTCTTCACCTATTATTTGAAATATGTAGGATTTCTGTCCTTTTGGTGTTTTTCTTTCAACCCATAAAAACTTTATTTACTAAGTTATATATGATGTCATTGGCAATCAACATTTGACATTTAAACTGTTGTGGTGCTTGATATAACAGGCATGGGGAAAGGGACTGAGATTTAAACACTGCTGTATATCATTTCCAGGAATGTTGGGCCCCACATTTCGAGGAAGTATGCACAATGCCAGATGCACACGTATACACCGCAGTCTGATACGACATGAATGGCAGCCTAGGAGTGCGGTCTGTTCAGCCCTGCCCAGAAATGTTGATGATCCTCTCATTATTCCATTTTGTGTATAATCCATCTCAATAAATACATTTTTAAAGCAAATTTCTTCCTCAAGAAGACATATAATGGAATCTTAGGTATTTGGTCAACCTTAGATTTTAAAAAACAATCTATTTTCAAGTACTTGATTACATATGTTTTACAGAATAAAATAATTTAGTAATGATTATTCTTTTCTTGTAGTTCTAACACTTGAAGATCATCATCATTTAACACTTTTGTATATTGCTTCCTCATTTATTTTCTATGTCAATACCCTTAAAAAGATGCAAGGTTATAATTTATATTATGCCCTGATATCATCACTTTTTAGGTTACTACCATTTTTCCGTTTAATTAAATACTTTTAAAAAACTATAGATAAGCAGACAGGTAGGCAGATTCTGTTAGTGGCTGAAGAGCAGTCTACATTCTAGTTTCATTATATGACCACTGCGAGCTTACTTCTCCTTACATATGGTGACTTACATTAATTTATATATAGGTCCCTTAGACACATGCTATGTACATGTTTTGAATCTTTAATATGTTGTACCAAACATGATATTCTTTATTATCAAGACTGAAAAATCTTTAGGTCTGCATCTGTCTGTATTCTTTTTTAAATGGCTCACTAAGAACTACAACTGGGTATTGGTTATTTTTACTGACCACAAATAATTTTTTACATATAAGTATCAACTATTTTTCTATATAATTATCTATTGAGAGACACTTAGGGGAAGAGAGAATATGTCCCTCAAATGATTGCCATATGTAAAAAAAAAAAAATGTTTAATGTAATTAAATATATGAATCATTTCCTTTTTTGAACCTGTGCTTCTACGTTTTAGTTTATCCTTCCTCAAGCCCAAGATCAGGTACTCATATATATTCTTTTCCAGTATATTACTACATCTTTGTATTCATTATTTGCAATGCTATTTTTGTCAATACAATGTTGTTATGGCTTTCTATTCTTTTCCAGGTATTTGTCTACTTGATCAACATCATAACTTTTTACATTAATATCTAGCATTGTAAATTCCCCTTCATTATTATTTTTTACATAGACATTTCTTGTCTCTTATTTATTATATAAAAATGAAATTCAGAATTGCTGACGTGTAAAAAATTCTTGCTGAGATTTTGATTAGAAATATATTAAACTTACAAATCAATACAGATTGAAAATAATGAGTTTCCTATCCAGAAACACTGAGTCTCCACATCCTCAGAGTAAAGTTTAATAGTTTTCTTCCTGAGGTCACTCAAGTTCTTACAAAGGTTAATCCTTAGCACACTTTCTGTTGCTATTATGAATGGGTTCCTTTTTTTTCTCAAATTTTTGAATTGGTTATACTACTATGTAGATCAAGATATTTATGTTATTTACATGGAATCTTACTACAGTCTATTAGTTTGATTGTCTTGGGGATTTTTTATTATGTACAAATAATTTTATTTTCCTTTCCAATAGCTCTCTTTGTCTCATTCCTTTTTCTTTTCTTAATACTGGCTAGACATTTCAGAGTTATTTTAGATAGTAGTGATGCAGACACACTGTAGCAGTAGATAGCAGACACATTGCTAATTTTAATAGGGGATAAAATTCTAGTATTTTCACTATTAGTATTTTGGCTATTGACAGCTTAATCCCAATTTTGCTTATAAAATTACAGATGATTCCCACAAAATATTTACAATAGGTACCTCTACACAGTGAGATAATAGGTGATTATATTTTCCTTCACATTTTCCCAGTAAATGGACTATCTAGGTTTTCTACATGTACCTTAAATTTGGTTTTAAAAAAACATTCCACTTGATTAAGATTCTCATCCATATGTGGAAAAGTCCCTATGAAAGTATTATCACTTTTTAGATAACTACACAGTTATAGACCATAACTGCAAATTTTGTGTATTTTTAAATAATTAGACTAGCCACAAACTCTTCCAGTTTCATCTCCTTTTTCCCCCTAACATTCCTTGCTGATGGAAAACACTTGTAACTTCAAATAATCTTGGGCAATAATCAGTATCTTACAGAAGGCAAGAGAAAAGCAAATCCTAAAAAAACCTTTCTCTTAGGAAACAACATTCTACTGTCCTTTGTGAAAGACAGCAGATCTAAAAATAATAATGTCTGGATACAATTTCTCCAAGTAAACTATTTTGCTAATAAAAATAACACCTCATCCTTTTGATTAAAATACATTCTTGCTTAAGATGATATTACAAGATGCCATAAAATAAAAATACTAACAATTTGTCCTTAGGAAACGTCTTAACATTCCCAGATCAGAGCTCCATGGAAACAAAAAGATTAAGACTTGCATGCTAACAGGAGCATGGGGCAATTGCTCCAAATCTTCATCAAATCCTGTTTCCTCCATATTTCATGAAGTAACCATTATACTTAACCTATTTTTCCATCTGAAATAACTAGCTTGAAATACATTATCAGAAATGTCAACTTCAAATAAAAACAGCTGAACTTTTCATTTTTCAAATGAGTTTTAAGTTTCAAAATGTTAAAAAAAATGCAAACTGTTACCCATCTTCTAAAATCAGAAATGAAATAATTAGGTCACAATAGTAGACGGTTCTTTCTTGGAGACAAAAGGATGATGAATGCAACAGGAATGTTTATTGTCAACTGAAATTCTTCAAGCCTGGCTTCCAAGTACGAGTCTTGATGCAGGTTACTATGACAACTTAAATTATGGAAAATGTCCCCCCTTCTTCTACCAAGTTGTTTTCTCCACAAGATCATTTCAAGCCTCCTAAAATCTGTGTGCGTGAATTGCCTTCCCAAGCTGGAACCCCACGCTGGGGTAGGGGGAGGTAGTTCTGCAGACGAGCAGGAAGGGTAGGGGAGCCGGACAGCTCTTCCAGCAGGAGCCACACAGGCACTCTGTTCCGCAACTGCGCCGCCCCCGCAGGACGCCCGGCGGACCGGCCGGGGCGCTGGGGACGCGGCGGCGTCCGTGCCGTCCTCCCCGCGCCTGCGGGAGGCCCGGGCTTCCCGGGCGCCCACGCTGCTCGCCTCCGGGCCGGCGCTGGGTGAGCAGGGGCGCCCTGGCGGGAGCCGCGGGCTACGAACGCGCGCAGAGGCTGCGCCGCCAGCAGGAGCTGCCCCCAGCGCCGCCGCGGGAGGACGAACGGGCAGACGAGGCTCGGCGCAGACCGCGGCGTTGGCGGCCTCCTTTTGGTGTTTCTATGTATAACCTGCTGGGTACTGGGGGGCAAACTATAGTCTACAGGTTAAATCTGGCTTGCCACCTCTATTTGCATGGCCTGCAAGCTAAGAATAAATGGTTTTTAGAATTCTAATGGTTGAAAAAAATTAAAATAATATTTAATGATATGTGAAAATTATAGGACATTCAAATTTTATTGACCATAAATAAAGTTTTATTGCTCACAGCCACACTCATCCATTTAGGGATTGTCTATGGCTATTTTCCCAATGCAATGACAGAGCTGAGTAGCTGTGACAGAGACTGCATGGTCTGAAAGTTGCCAGTATTTGCTTTCTGACCCTTTATTGAAACAGTTTGCTGACCTTGGTTTATGTGATACCCTTACCGCCAGGATGTTGAAAGCACCCAGGCCATTTAAAGCCTTTTTCCAGGTCCTTAGGATAATGGTGTTTGTCAGAAGATTCCAAGAACTCTTAAGAAGACTGCCAGACGGCATTGAGCGCCTCCGAATTGGGAGCAAAGTCTGCATTTCAGGTTTGTCCCTCCGGTTTCTCTTGACAGACTTCCTGTCACTTATGCGTGATGTAGGTAGTCATGCTGAAAACAGGAGACTGAATTGCCAGAGGGGATTTTCTGATGTGAAGAAGAGAAGTGAAAACAAATATTTGAAAAGCACCCTCCAGAGACCTAAAGTTGGAAGACATTGTTTCTGCCTGCGATCATTAACATGTCCAAATGTTTCACAAGTCACAGTAAGCATCATCTACTCTGTGTTAGTCTGGGGGTCTCAGAGGTAATAACTGCTGTTGGGAGAGGACATCCTGATGGCTTAAGATGCTTCAGTTCGTTGGAGCGTGGAAAGAAAAAGGACGGCGAGCCAGTTAGCTTCACACTGGCTTCAGGATTTTGGCATCATATAGACCCACCGTTTTACAAAATATTTCTCAGGTCTCAAGGGAGAAAAAGCAAGGGGGTGTGGTGGCCATCACGGTACTCCTGCCCTCTTTTCTTTTTTAAAAATTAAGTATCGTTGGGGCGGAGCCAGGATGGCGGCATGAGTAGAGCAGTGGAAATCTCCTCCCAAAAACACATAGAGCTATGAAAATATAACAAAGAAAACTCTTCCTAAAATAGAGACCAGAGGACACAGGACAACATCCAGACCACATCCACACCTGCAAGAACCCAGCGCCTTGCGAAGGGGGAGAGGAAGGCCACAAACCAACAAGAAGGGAAGCTCTTCCAGCGGTCACTCGTAACAGCTCTGAAAACTATATCACCATGAAAAGGCAAAACTACAGGCAGACAAAGATCACAGAGACAACACCTGAGAAGGAGACAGACTTAATCAGTCCTCCTGAAAAAGAATTCAAAATAAAAATCATGAACATGGTGACAGAGATGCAGAGAAAAATGCAAGAGCAATGGGATGAAGTCCGAAGGGAGATCACAGATGTCAGGAAGGAGATCACAGAAGTGAAACAATCCCTGGAAGGATTTATAAGCAGAATGGATAAGATGCAAGAGGCCATTGAAGGAATAGAAGCCAGAGAACAGGAACGTTTAGAAGCTGACATAGAGAGAGAGAAAAAGATCTCCAGGAATGAAACAACACTAAGAGAACTATGTGACCAAGCCAAAAGGAATAATATTCGTATTATAGGGGTACCAGAAGAAGAAGAAAGAGGAAAAGGGATAGAAAGTCTCTTTGAAGAAATAATTGCTGAAAACTTCCCCAAACTGGGGGAGGAAATAATGGAACAGACCATGGAATTACACAGAACCCCCAACAGAAAGGATCCAAGGAGGACAACACCAAGACACATAGTAAGTAAAATGGCAAGGATCAAGGACAAGGAAAGAGTTTTCAAGGCAGCTAAAGAGAAAAAGGTCACCTATAAAGGAAAATCCACCAGGCTAACATCAGACTTCTCGATAGAAACCCTACAGGCCAGAAGAGAATGGCATGATATACTTAATGCAATGAAACAGAAGGGCCTTGAACCAAGGATACTGTATCCAGCACGACTATCATTTAAATATGATGGCGGGATTAAACAATTCCCAGACAAGCAAAAGCTGAGGGATTTTGCTTCCCACAAACCACCTCTACAGGGCATCCTACAGGGACTGCTCTAGATGGGAGCACTCCTAAAAAGAGCACAGAACAAAACACACAACATATGAAGAATGGAAGAGGAGGAATAAGAAGGGAGAGAAGAAAAGAACTCCAGACAGTGTATAAAACAGCTCAATAAGCGAGCTAAGTTAGGCAGTAAGATACTAAAGAAGCTAACCTTGAACCTTTGGTAACCACGAACCTAAAGCCTGCAATGGCAATAAGTACATATCTCTCAATAGTCACCCTAAAGGTAAATGGACTTAATGCACCAATCAAAAGACACAGAGTAACAGAATGGATAAAAAAGCAAGACCCATCTATATGCTGCTTACAAGAAACTCACCTTAAACCCAAAGACAAGCATAGACTAAAAGTAAAAGGATGGAAAAACATATTTCAGGCAAACAACAGTGAGAAGAAATCAGGGGTTGCAGTACTAATATCAGACAAAATAGACTTCAAAACAAAGAAAGTAACAAGAGATAAAGAAGGATACTACATAATGATAAAGGGCTCAGTCCAACAAGAGCATTCTAAATATATATGCACCCAATACAGGAGCACCAGCACATGTGAAGCAAATACTAACATAAATAAAGAGGGAAATAGACTGCAATGCATTCATTTTAGGAGACTTCAACACACCACTCACCCCAAAGGATAGATCCACCGGGCAGAAAATAAGTAAGGACACACAGGCACTGAACAACACAGTAGAACAGATGGACCTAATAGACATCTATAGAACTCTACATCCAAAAGCAACAGGATATACATTCTTCTCAAGTGCACATGGAACATTCTCCAGAATAGACCACATACTAGCTCACAAAAAGAGCCTCAGTAAATTCCAAAATATTGAAATTCTACCAACCAGTTTTTCAGACCACAAAGGTATAAAAGTAGAAAAAAATTCTACAAAGAAAACAAAAAGGCTCACAAACACATGGAGGCTTAACAACATGCTACTAAATAATCAATGGATCAATGAACAAATCAAAATAGAGATCAAGGAATATATAGAAACAAATGACAACAACAACACTAAGCCCCAACTTCTGTGGGACGCAGCGAAAGCAGTCGTAAGAGGAAAGTATATAGCAATCCAGGCACACTTGAAGAAGGAAGAACAATCCCAAATGAATAGTCTAACATCACAATTATCGAAACTGGAAGAAGAAGAACAAATGAGGCCTAAAGTCAGCAGAAGGAGGGACATAATAAAGATCAGAGAAGAAATAAACAAAATTGAGAAGAATAAAACAATAGCAAAAATCAATGAAACCAAGAGCTGGTTCTTTGAGAAAATAAACAAAATAGATAAGCCTCTAGCCAAACTTATTAAGAGAAAAAGAGAATCAACACAAATCAACATAATCAGAAATGAGAATGGAAAAATCACAACAGACTCCACAGAAATACAAAGAATTATTAAAGACTACTATGAAAACCTATATGCCAACAAGCTGGAAAACCTAGAAGAAATGGACAACTTCCTAGAAAAACACAACCTCCCAAGACTGACCAAGGAAGAAACACAAAAGTTAAACAAACCAATTACGAGCAAAGAAATTGAAACTGTAATCAAAAAACTACCCAAGAACAAAACCCCGGGGCCGGATGGATTTACCTCGGAATTTTATCAGACACACAGAGAAGACATAATACCCATTCTCCTTAAAGTATTCCAAAAAAATAGAAGAAGAGGGAATACTCCCAAACTCATTCTATGAAGCCAACATCACCCTAATACCAAAACCAGGCAAAGACCCCACCAAAAAAGAAAATTACAGACCAATATCCCTGATGAATGCAGATGCAAAAATACTCAATAAAATATCAGCAAACAGAATTCAACAGTATATCAAAAGGATCATACACTATGACCAAGTGGGATTCATCGCAGGGATGCAAGGATGGTACAACATTCGAAAATCCATCAACATCATCCACCACATCAACAAAAAGAAAGACAAAAACCACATGATCATCTCCATAGATGCTGAAAAAGCACTTGACAAAGTTCAACATCCATTCATGATAAAAACTCTCAGCAAAATGGGAATAGAGGGCAAGTACCTCAACATAATAAAGGCCATATATGATAAACCCACAGCCAGCATTGTACTGAACAGCAAGAAGCTGAAAGCATTTCCTCTGAGATCGGGAACAAGACAGGGATGCCCACTCTCCCCACTGTTATTTAACATAGTACTGGAGGTCCTAGCCACGGCAATCAGACAAAACAAAGAAATACAAGGAATCCAGATTGGTAAAGAAGAAGTTAAACTGTCACTATTTGCAGATGATATGATACTGTACATAAAAAACCCTAAAGACTCCACTCCAAAACTACTAGAACTGATATCGGAATACAGCAAAGTTGCAGGATACAAAATTAACACACAGAAATCTGTAGCTTTCCTATACACTAACAATGAATCAATAGAAAGAGAAATCAGGAAAACAATTCCATTCACCATTGCATCAAAAAGAATAAAATACCTAGGAATAAACCTAACCAAAGAAGTGAAAGACTTATACTCTGAAAACTACAAGTCACTCTTAAGAGAAATTAAAGGGGACACTAATAAATGGAAACTCATCCCATGCTCATTGCTAGGAAGAATTAATATCGTCAAAATGGCCATCCTGCCCAAAGCAATATACAGATTTGATGCAATCCCTCTCAAATTACCAGCAACATTCTTCAATGAATTGGAACAAATAATTCAAAAATTCATATGGAAACACCAAAGACCCCGAATAGCCAAAGCAATCCTGAAAAAGAAGAATAAAGTAGGGGGGATCTCACTCCCCAACTTCAAGCTCCACTACAAAGCCATAGTAATCAAGACAATTTGGTACTGGCACAAGAACAGAGCCACAGACCAGTGGAATAGATTAGAGACTCCAGAAATTAACCCAAACATATATGGTCAATTAATATTTGATAAAGGTCATGGACAAAAAATGGCAAAATGACAGTCTCTTCAACAGATAATGCTGGCAAAACTGGACAGCTACATGTAGGAGAATGAAACTGGACCTTTGTC
This sequence comes from Manis javanica, assembly GCF_040802235.1. NCBI lineage: Eukaryota > Metazoa > Chordata > Mammalia > Pholidota > Manidae > Manis > Manis javanica. The sequence continues at coordinate 125,444,841 of NC_133159.1, read as the reverse complement.
TAACCCCATATACAAAGGTAAACTCAAAATGGATCAAAGACCTGAATGTAAGTCATGAAACCATTAAACTCTTGGAAAAAAACATAGGCAAAAACCTCTTAGACATAAACAAGAGTGACCTCTTCTTGAACATATCTCCCCGGGCAAGGAAAACAACAGCAAAAATGAGCAAGTGGGACTACATTAAGCTGAAAAGCTTCTGTACAGCGAAAGACACCATCAATAGAACAAAAAGGAACCCTACAGTATGGGAGAATATATTTGAAAATGACAGATCCGATAAAGGCTTGATGTCCAGAATATATAAAGAGCTCACACACCTCAACAAACAAAAAACAAATAACCCAATTAACAAATGGGCAGAGGAACTGAACAGACAGTTCTCTAAAAAAGAAATACAGATGGCCAACAGACACATGAAAAGATGCTCCACATCACTAATTATCAGAGAAATGCAAATTAAAACTACAATGAGGTATCACCTCACACCAGTAAGGATAGCTGCCATCCAAAAGACAAACAACAACAAATGTTGGCGAGGCTGTGGAGAAAGGGGAACCCTCCTACACTGCTGGTGGGAATGTAAATTAGTTCAACCATTGTGGAAAGCAGTACGGAGGTTCATCAAAATGCTCAAAACAGACCTACCATTTGACCCAGGAATTCCACTCCTAGGAATTTACCCTAAGAACGCAGCAATCAAGTTTGAGAAAGACAGATGCACCCCTATGTTTATCGCAGCACTATTTACAATAGTCAAGAATTGGAAGCAACCTAAATGTCCATCGGTAGATGAATGGATAAAGAAGATGTGGTACATATACACAATGGAATACTACGCAGCCATAAGAAGTGGAAAAATCCAACCATTTGCAGCAACATGGATGGAGCTGGAGAGTATTACACTCAGTGAAATAAGCCAAGCGGAGAAAGAGAAATACCAAATGATTTCACTCATCTGAGGAGTATAAGAACAAAGGAAAAACTGAAGGAACAAAACAGCAGCGGAATTACAGAACCCAAAAATGGACTAACAGGTACCAAAGGGACTGGGGAGGATGGGTGGGCAGGGAGGGATAAGGGGGGGAAGAAGAAGGGGGGTATTGAGATTAGCATGCATGGGGGGGAGGGAGAAAGTGGAGGGTGGGCTGCACAACACAGAGAGGACAAGTAGTGATTCTACAACATTTTGCTAAGCTGATAGACAGTAACCGTAATGTGGTTGTTAGGGGGGACCTGATATAGGGGAGAGCATAGTAAACATAGTATTCTTCATTTAAGTGTAGATTAAAGATTTAAAAAAAAAAGAAAGAAAGAAAGAAAAGAGGGATTACTCCTTGATAGGATAAAACTATTGGTAAATCAAAGATCAATGCATGCTTTAAATATCCTTAATGTTGATCACTTAAAGGGTGTCAGATGATCAGCTATGGAGGTACTCTTTTCTGATAATATTCCTTTCTATTAATAAAAAAAAAAAAAAAGCAGTCCCTGTATGCTGACCTCCAATGAGTTCTGCACAGTGGTATAGAGGTCATGTCAAAGTGTGGGCAAAGGGTCTGTTTGTTTCTATGCAGAAGATCAAGGCCTAGCTTGGATACCCAGAAAATGAACTAAGATATGATATGAGGAGGAGCTTCTGGCATCAGCACTCTCTGGAGGAATCGTGCTGGGGGATGATCATCAAAAAGCCTCCACAGGGATCCGGGCGATGCTGTGGTTGCGGCTGCGTCCACCCCACCGTTTCCTGGACTTGCCATTGGAATGAGGAGGGAGATGTCTAGGCTTGCATGTGCATACAGTGAGACAACGAATTTGACCGGATCTGTACTGTTGGAACTCAACCAGGAGTTGGGAGGGATGCAAGTTGTAGCACTCCAAAATCTTATGACTATAGACTATCTACAGTTAAAAGAACATATGGGACGTGAACAGATCCCAGAAATGGGCTGCTTTAATTTGTCTGATTTTTCTCAGACTGTTCAAGTACAGTTGGACAATATCCATCATATCATAGACAAATTTTCACAAATGCCTAGGGTGCCTAAATGGTTTTCTTGGCTTCACTGGAGATGGATGGTAATTATAGATTTGCTTTGTTTCTGTCACCGTATTCCTATTATGTTAATATGTGTGTGCGAATTAGTTAGTAGTTTAAAACCTATACATACTTAAGGTACTCTACAAGAAGATATGTCAAAGAAATGATCAATCCTCCCATGTTTTCTTCCATATGCTACCTCTATAGCTTTTCTTCTTCCTTCCTAATTACAACCCTTAAATAGAATTCGTGCCTCATATCGAATTTACTGAGTATCATAATTCCTCCAGGTGGTAAAGATACCTCGAGACAAGTGCTGGGCATAGAAGCCACAGGGCATAAATCTGCAAAGAAGTAAAAAGCTAACCTTTTCAAACAATATGGCTTCTCTCTCACTTACCAACTTTACATTTCCCTGTATGGCCCCAGAAGATGACTGGTTGGCCAGAGACGGGTAAGATTCCTCAAGGGAGGAACAACCTAAGACAGGCACAGTCGCAGGGGGGCCATCAGGTGAGAAATTGGCGATCAACAGAGGTGAGGCTCAGAATCTCACCCCCCTGCTTTGAGAGAAATCTTCTGCATCCGTGGATGTTTTGCTGCCCTTGTCTAGCTTGGATTAATACATAGTCCATAGGCACACACCTGATCATCTACATTTGCCCTCTTACAGCACTAAACTATGTTTTCTACCTTTATCTTGCATCTACCTACCACTTCAGCATTTTATTAAAAATAAAAATAATAATAATAATAAAGGGAGAAATGTGGGATCAACATATAAATAAAGTATAAAAATAAAACGAATATTCATATTTGACCTGATTGTTTATAGTTCATAATGTGTGATCAAAACTGAAAGTTTCTGTGATGAATGCCCTTGTACTGTTCACTATGTAAGAATTTATTCACTATGTAAGAATTCGTTCACCATGTAAGAACTTGTTCATTATGCTTCAGAAGATTCGAGACTGACGAGAATTAGGCTTGAGATGGATTAATGATTGTACATTGAGCATTGACCCCCCTAATACTGAATTCTATTGTTGTTAACAACCATTTGATCAATAAATATGAGAGATGCCCTCTCAAAAAAAAAATTAAGTATCGTTGATATCCAATCTTATGTTGGTTTTAAGTATACAACGGTTTACAGTGGTTCAACAGTTACCCACATGATTAAATCGTCACCCCCACTAGCGCAGTTACTATCTGGCAACTTAGGAAAATTTTACAGAATCATTGGCGATATTCTCCATGCTGTACTACCACCCCTGTGAGCAACTTATATTATGATTGAGAATTTCTGTACCCTTTTCATTGCCCCTATGTTTACATACCTGGCAACCTCACCACATGTCCAATGGTGATATGTAATACGTAAGATGGCACATCATTATCATGATATGAACCCATTTCAGTTCAATGAATACCTCCTGAATACTGATTATGTGCCAAGAAATACATTAATTGCTGACAATATAAATGATGAAAATAAGTATCTATAGAGGGTTATAGTTCTATCAGTATGGTTTTATTTTCTAAACTGGATGGTATGTACTTAATCCTTTTTATTTTGTATCTCTGGATTGTTTTATAAGAAATAATTAACCAACAGCAGACAACATGGTCTTTGCCTTCCATAAATGTATGGTGTTGTTTCAATATAATGGTGGTGTGTGCAGCAGTGGAGTGCTGTGGAAATATGGAGGGATGTTCCTCATGCCCAGGGGTGACAGGGGATCGGGGAAGATTTCCTAGAGAGGTGACACCCCAGATATGTCTTACAACATAGGTAGAAGTTAATCCAGACAAGGGAGAAGGGCATGCAGTTCAAAAAGAACAGTGTGAGTAAGTAAGGATGTCAGGAAACGGCATAGAGAATTATCTCAAGCAGTTAGGAATTACAAGATCACACAGAGGTCAAAGACAATTTATTTTTCTGTACAAAAGGGGCTTGGATATTCCCCTGCATTCAGTTAGGAGCTAATGAAGTAATTATAGTATAGATAGACTTTTTTGAACCAGAGAGGGGGACTGCTTGGAAGAGGTATTGCCTATTAGGTAGGGAGGTGAGTTATAGTAGTGTCTGCATTTGTTGAAACAAAAGATGAAAAGATCAGTGTAGCCATGATGGTCATGATAGAGAATATATGGATTCAGAATAGGAGGTAAAACTGGTGGCAGGTGATTATAGCTTGGATATAGGTGGTAAGGGAGAGGTTAGCAATGTAGGAGAATGCACAAAGGCACAGTCTCAAAAAATCTCATGTGGGAATTGAGTACAACAGGAAGAAAAGAAAATGGTGATTATTCAAGCATCTTTTTGCATTACCCTTTTGGCATTTCTTCTTGGATCTGGAGAGCCACCAGATGCAGGTTTAAATTTGTGCTCTTTGTGGTTTGAAGATGCATTTGGTGAATGGATCCACAGAGACCACAAAATATGCTCAGGTAATCTGGTAATCTGGTACACGCTTGACAGCTTCTCTTTTGCCCCACACTTTCTCTTTTTCCTTTTCAGAGAAACTGGGCCAGATTTCAGCTTATATAAAGTATAGATAGTCCATCAAGAACTCCAGGTTTTCATGGGAGATGAGCAATCTCATGCCAAGTCTGTTATAAATACTTCCAGGCTACATTATCATGAAGATGTGTGCAGACCACTAATATGGCAATCTGGGATCTAATCCTAAAGCATCTGGAAGATATGATGAACTTCTCATGTTACATATGCCAAGAGAATATTTGGCACAAATATAAAAAGGACAGTCTGGTTTAGAGATGGAGAGACATATAATGTTACAAGAGAGGGGAGCCATTGGTTATAAACTATTCCAATGGACCGCATATAAGCTATATGATACACAGCTTTGAGCACAGCACCTACTGATTGGAAGATGGGGGTTTAATAAATGGCTTGAATACATGAATAAATGGAAGGGGATCTAGTCTGAGCCAGGGAAGAGAAATCTTAATTTTGGATGGAATAATTAAGCTTTTCAAAAAGCAAAAGGAAAACCTAATATAGGATCCTAAAATAAAATGAAGTATAAAATCAGGCAGAGTTAGGAAAGGAGAGACACTACATCTGGAGCAGAATGGGCCTTCTAGACTGGGACTGCAGTTAAATGGGCTCTCTGGTATGCTGGAAAGCTGGAAGCAGATGTGCTGTGCCAGAAAGCTAGAGAATGATTTTGTTTTCTCTATATATATTAGGATAAGAGCTTGCTGATTCTGAGCTTGACTGAAAAACTAAGAGAGAACACATTTTCTAAGAATATCTGTGTTTGAGGGCCAGTGTACATTCTTTAGGAATTATTATAACAGGGCAATAAGGACATAGTAAAAATTGAACTTTCCAGATTCAACAAGGGTCAACAGTTCATGCATAATTTCAACCAGCAGTTGACACCCTTTAAGGACTCTGGCAGCCAAGGGATGTGACTCAAAAATATGCTTAATTTATTCCTAATCTATGTGGCCACTTCCTTCTGATACAATTATGTATCTTTTGCAAATTTGATCAGGAACTATATTTAATTTTTTAACTTTGTGCATAGGATTTATTCCTATCACTCTGTAACCCACCTGAGATGCGACTGGCATATGATGGGTTCTGAGATGTCTGGCTGGTGTCAGAAGTGGGATTTATGAGCTGAATCATTATCATGGTTTGATTTTGGAATTGGTGTCAGGAAATCAAGTGATGAAACAATGAACTAAAGAAATGTGGGAAGAAACCAGATAGCCTATGGCATGAGATAAGTAAGTTACTGTGAAAGATGTTTTGGGGGGAGAGCTGAATCAGTGGAATTTACTTACTGTGCCTCTATCTGCAATAGAACAGGACTTGTAGATAACTGAAGAGGGATGAGTTAATGGTAAGGGAGCCCAACATGTAATTTCATAGTCTCTATCGTGTTATCTAAGAGTGGAGTGATTATACAACCCCATAAAACTGAAAATCTAAGGGAATGGGGGAGGTTCTGATGGATCTCCACAACCTTCCCTAGACTGACAGTCAATCAGTCAATTTCTAGCCAGAAATTATTTCTTTGCCAGGGAAAATTAGAACTAAAATATGCTCTAGTTCTCCCTGTGAGAGTGGTTTAGGAAAAAAAAGAAAGGAAGATATAAAAAGAATAGTATTACTTTTAATTGTATATCCACTTTAACATGTGTATGTAAATCTTGTTGTTTTTATAGAGAAGCCTTAAAATGGAAATATGCACTTGAAGCTTCATGATTTTGGAGCAAGCTGATGCATTACTTTTTCACTGGGCAGGGCTTCAGAAACTCATTTGAACTTGAAAATGTTATCTTCTAAATGAAAAATTAAGAATACTTAATTGAGGAATAAAATTTCAATTGGTAAAAGTATAACATCTTCTGTGTCTCAGACATTATTTAAGGAGAAGATGACCTGGCTGAATTGGTGCCATTTGAGATACATGCCTAGACTCTCCAAAGCTATAAGTCTTCGGAAGCACAATTTTACCTTTTTTGATTATTTTAGAAATTAGACTTTAGGGTACAGCTTCAGGGTAGGAAGGCAGTTGGACCCCTCTCTTATCACTTGATGAAATAATAAAAGTTGATGCAGTGTTGTAGGTGAAAGACTGCTGTAGAAGGTGGTGGGATGTTAAAAAGACACTATAATGGAAAGGAAAAACCTAATGTATTGGAGGAGAAAAGGAAAAAGCAGGCAACTCTTGGATATAAAGCTCACTTAAACAGAACAAGTTGGGAAAGAAATGAAAACGTGGGATCAGTGTAATACTTGAGCCAGCACAGTAAGAAATCTGGGATTCTGGTCCTCATCAGAAACAATCCAAAGGTTGCTCACAGAGCCTGTTAGTGCACACTCTGGACCAGGGACCAGGAGCTCTTCATAAGTGACAGTGAAGTGACCTGGGGTACTAGGGCACAGAATTTGAAGGAGGCAGTGATTCTGAAACAGGGAACTTCCTAGGGATTAAATGGTAGTAGTCATCCTGAAACATACTGCATATGACATGGGATAGACTACGGAGAAATGTACCGTGATCATGGTTTTCGTACCTCAGTAAGAAAGAGTATTCAGTAAAAGAGCCAGGGATGAACTGTGGATAAATGGGCTTTCTGAAATTCTGGAAAGCTAGAGGCAGACATTTTGTTCAGGAACATCTGTTCACTGACTTTGTTTTCTTAATCCAGATGAAGACGTAGTTTAACAGATGCTAAATTTGGTTTTAGAGCCAGGAAAGCATATTCTACCTTCACTTATTTAAATATAAATACACACACACACACACACACACACACACACAATCCACCCCACATTTCTGTAAATGTATAATTTATATACTAAATTGTCTTATATTCTTGGATATTTATATACATATTTACATCTTTTCACATATATACATGTATGTATATATGTAAATACACATGACTTTTTTCCAGAATGGCTGACATAAGTCCTGAGTTCCTAAGCAAATAAGGACAGTAAAGTATCAATAATTCAATTTCCCCCTTTAAGTCCTATCTTGCACTGATAGTGTCACAGAGCAGTTGGCAGCCCCTGTCAAGTTCTTTGGAAACCAAGGAAATCATTTTAGTCATATTCCACATCTGTTACTGCTTTCACTTTGCTTCCACAAACTTCTGAATCCTGGGTTAATTAAATCAGCAGCCTAATCTTTTCCTGTTGTGTAGACTTTGTATGTGTACATTCTACGAATGTGTGTGCATATTTCTGCCAATGCCTGAGCTACCTAAAATACTGTGCACTTACCAGTTTCTCTCTGTCTTCCATATGGGGAGGGGACAGCACCTTCTCTCTGGCCTAAGCAGATTAGCACCCTCTTGACCTGCTCTTCTTCCAACAGTCCAGTCCCAGTGAGAGAGCCCCAAGATTGTCTGTCTGCTTTGAAATGAAATGAGAATGAGAAAGCCAGGACAGCAGACAGAGCACCAGCCCTAGAAGGACCTCAGTGCACAGCCCACTGTATCAGTTTTCTCATTGCCATGACCTTGCTCTTCCAACCTTTGACCAACTCTCCATCTTGGAATGACTCTGACTCCAGGGGAAATTTATTAGACACTCAAGAGCAAAGAAGTCACTTACCAGATGCCAAGAGATCATTGATGAGCACAAGGAACTTCTCATCAGCCACTTGGGCATCAGTCATGAGGAACACTGTGCTGATATACTTTACCCCGGCTTTCAGGCACAAACGGGCCAGGTACACCTGCAGAAACAATCGATATCAGAGATCTCTGAGAAGAGGGTTTGATTAAAAGAGATGCCCAACCCACTCTTTAGGATTGGGACCATTTTCTTATATACTCTAATGGGAAATAAAGCAAAATGGCAATGGAGGTAGGGAGGAGTTCTATCTTGCCCTGATAGGCAGGGAAATATGTCTCATTCCCAGGCCTTGATCCCGACAGAGGTGGGTAAGTTAAGTTAAATAGTGATGATCTTTAATTCATACAACCACTGTGGCTCCTGTATAGCTTCTGGAGCTCCTGCTTTGTGCAGAGAGGTTGATAGTTTTCCAAAGGATCAGAAATAGTCCCTGCTCATCTGTGTTACTCTGTATCATCATATAAGTGAATGACCTTATACGATGTGAAGAGATTATGTAGGTGGTAAGTCTGGCTGTGTGGCTGACATTGTCCTGGGGACAGCAGGAGCAGTATCCTGATGGAAATTACATGGCTCCCTACGGTTCCTCTATTGTGGCCCTGGACTAAAGGGCGGGGTTGGACAAAGCGCCTTCTGAAGGTCCTATATAATGCCTTTCTCTGCTTTCTAGAGTGTGCACTGTGGCCCGTTCCTGCCAGATGTCTGGAACCAGGAAATGTCACAGAGGGTCTCAGTAGCTGGTGCTTCCTGAACTCATCTTTTAAAATATGAATTTCTTATGAAACTTGGGCAGAGTGTCAGAATTCCTCCTACTGGATCTAGAGGGGAGATGAGTGCTTCTGGTTTGGGCAGGAGCTGAGGCTCTCCAGATGGAACAAAGCAGCTGAGTCCTCACAGATGCAACCTTGTGAAGGCCAGTGTTCTCAGGCTGTCTAGTGAGAAAAGAGCCCCTTATGTCACTTGTCCAAAATCTAAGAAGAAAATGGCTGGACGATTAAGGGGAGGTTGTGGGCAAGGGAACTGAAGAGCTAATGAAGGGTGACAGAGAGCTGAGGGTAATTGGAGAGGCTGCCATCTCCCTACTCCCACCCGGCCTTCTGACCTTGAAGTCTGGGATCTGGTAGCCCTTCCGCAGCGTGATCTGGAATACATCCATGGAGCTGATGAAGGCCACAAGCCTGGTCAGACTCTGCTTGCCACTCCTGACTACACCAACCAGGAGAGCATTTCCCCGGGGGGACTCCAGGATACGACTGATATGGCAGCTAAAGAGAAGGAAGCAGGGCATATGGCTGCGGTCTGACCTTCCTCTGGGAGAGCATGCTTCCTGGTCCTAGTGAGAACTGGAGCCCTCCTTGGAGGCACACCAGGGGCTAAGCTGTAGGAAATCTGAGTTAAATTGTCCCCACACCTAGCCTCACCTTCTTGTCCGAGTAGATTGAAGTCATCCCTGCTTTGCTTTAAGCCAAAGCTGCTGGCTAACTAGGGGCAGTGGTGGAAGATCTCCCAGCAGCCAGGCAGGACTGGGGGGCCCGTGATGGCCACAGGAGGGGACCTGGACTTACCCTCCCACATCTCTCCAGCTGAACCTGCCTCTGCCACATCCCACCACTTCACTGTGCCTCACCTATCTGTGCATTTAAGCAAAAGGAGGGGATGGGAAAAAGAAAAGTAGAAAATGTACCATTGGAAAAAACATCAGGGAAGGCTAGAGGACAAGCAGGAACAGAACAATTTGTTCCTCTTCAGAAAGGAGCAGATTAAGGTCAGCAGAACAGCAGAGGGCCCTGGCTTAGCTTTTTCCTCTCCCTTTTTTATCCTTTCTGGATGTTGATGCCCTGGAAATGAATATTTGTGGATCCTTGTGTCAGCCTAGAAGACACGCACCTCCTTGGCTTCTGTATTCCTCGCTCTGCAGCTATACTTACCACCCTCAGGATTCAGCACTGGGGAAATATTCCCTGGCCCTGGGCTTAGACCAGGCCCTCCAGAGGAACCCACTCCTCCCACCCCTCCAGGCCTTCCTCAAATGCTAGTCTTCCATCAAGCTGTTCACAGCCTCCCCTCCAGGAAACACCGCCAGTCTTTTCTAGAATTCCCCTCAGCACTACCTCTATACCTAATGTAAGATACCTCCATTCTCTATAAAAATACCCCCTATTTCCTCTTCTTTTCTCATCTTAAAAACAATGACTATTCATGGTGCAAAATGCAGAAAATACAGGAAAAAACTACAATTCTACTCTTAGTCAGAAACACCACTGACATTAATTATGTGTCCGTTTCGACTTTTTTCTAATGTCTGTATGTTTATAAGTGTACATTTATGTGTATATACATTTATTACACCTGAAAACTCAATATATTTCTATTCTATATTTTCAAAATTGGGCTCACAGTGTATATTGAACATCATTTCTTGGAACCCTTTTCTCATTTAATGATCTATTATTATTTCACTATGTCACTGAGTGATCTGTACTATATATACCATGCTACTCATGGTGGACTGATATTCCATTGCAGATAGTAAGTTCCTTATCTTCAGTAGCCTGCTGTTGGATATTTAGGTTGTTGCCAACATTTTCCAGTTACAAACAATGTGATGGAAGCATTTTTAATTTGTATCTCTAATTATGTCCATGGCATAAGTTCCTAGGAGTAAAACTGCCAAGTCAGACAGTAGAGCAGTTTTCACAGCTTCTGAAAAGCACCCCCCTGGAATGGTGTCACCAATTTAGATCTTAAGTAGGGTTGATCAAAAGGTGAATCTATCATACTGCAGGATGAGAATATGTTAGATTATGTTAGTTGAATTAGACCGTGTTAAGTCAGTGAATTTGGGGAAACATAACACAGCGATCAAGCCACTGGAGAAACGGGTAAGGAAGAAGAGTCAACAGGTGTGGTGACCTTTGGATCAAGAGTTATGCAGAACAAGAACTCAGGTAAAGCCCAACCAAGAAGTGCAGAGGCTACAACTGATGCTGAATTGCATGGGCTGTAACCCTGTGTTCCTGTCTTGTGTTAACGATATTATAATGAAAAATACCATGTTCAAATTAAGCAATGGTAATTAACTAAGGATGGAGCAGCTTAAGTTCTAGGTAACTCCATTTTGGAGAAAGGGCCGGGGGGGGAAGTCTTGGCCTGGGAGCTTTGACATGTCAACCAAACGGGAGTATGTATGATACTAAAGGGCTCATGTTGAGCTTCTGTGGTTTGAAGTTTCTTCTTACTGAAAATTTCTTTCACATACTGATGACTTGGTCGTAATGAGCATCAGTAAATTAAATGTGGATCCTCATTCTTTCAGCTCTCTCATGGAAAGCACTTGGTATTTGAAAGAAATCCCTAGCAGAAGTACGTATGAGTCAACAACTCCCACCACCAACATGCAGGAGAGTATGGCCCCCACCCTTGTTGACACTGGGTGTTATTTTTTTTAATTGGTGCCAATTTGATGGTTGAACATGTTGTGGTTTTTTATTTCTTTGATTTCTAGGGAATTGGGCATTTTTCTTATGAATTGTTATATATGTTTTCTTTTGTGAATTTTCTGTTCATATCCATTGTCACTTCTCATTGAAGTGTTCTTGTAGATTGGCGAGATGACCCCTCTATGTATGTTTTAACTTATCCCCCCAATTTGTCACTTTTACCTGTTAGTTTCCATGTGTTTTTAGATTACAGAAAATTTTAGCTTTGGAGACCTAAACTTGTATATCACTAAATCTCTGTAGTGAAAATTTAATTCTCTACATATTCAGGAGTTATTGACCTACATTCAGTTCTTTCATGCACTTCTTTTTTCACCTTATAATTATGTAACTGTGATAGTTCATCTTATATCAAATAGATTTACACTTCTCTTGCCCCCTTACTAAACCCTAGTTTCTAGACATCCGAAGAGTGTACTCATATTCTCTAGGGTGCTAGCATAGTAAAGGTGTTTGATACATTTTTGTTAATTTTAAGCAGAATTACATATACTTTATACTCAGCATCACCTTTGGGGTGATGAATAGAATCATTCATTACTCTATGTGCAAGGAACCACCTGCTTTGGGGCTACATTAGATGGTGCCTGACTAAATGATAAAAGGAGAAACAATGGTGGCAAGATATACAAACCCTCTCCTCTAATTCAAAAAAGGAGGGGGCGGGAATGGGCTAATGGAAGAGAGAGGCAAGCAAGGAGCAGGAGGAGGGGGAGGAGGGCTTGCAGCACCCAGCTCTGTTCAGGAGGGCCTGAACTCAGCTTAGCATGGGCCATTCGGTATCTAAGTGGGAAATGCATCATTAGTGACGAAGTTTCCAAAGAAGCCTGCAACTGTCAGCACTGGATTCCAGCTGCGGATTCATCAACAACCTCTGACGAGGGCAAAGGACTCTGCATTTAAATTACAAAATTTTAAAGGAAGATCAATATTCTAAAGGGCTCCTGGGCCAGAAAACCAAGGCAGTCTAAGTTAAGCCCATTACTGAATTTCTGGGCGATTAAAAACAAAAGCTGAAGATGCGCCAAAGCACAGCTGGGGGAAGCTGGCTCAGTGGAGACCACATACACACACACACACACACACACACACACACACACACACACACACACACACACACATACCCTTGAGAACTGATAAGATACACACACAAAAAGGGGGCATGATAGAAGTACATCTGAAGTTCCTTTTTTGTTAATGATTTAGAAGTGATTCTAAAAGAAAAAGAGAGGAGGCTGAAAAAATACACGTGGGAGTGAATAAACAAAGAAAAATGTAGAGTAAGATTATGCCAAAAGCCAGGGAAAATATGCAGGGTAAAGCTGAAAGAAAAAGCAGTACAAGACTCTGCTGAAATGGTGAAGGAATACGAGAGCAAATGGTACCACTGAGAAAAGAAAACCACTCAAAAAAAAAAAGTCTAACATTTCTGGGCGGCTCATTAAGTGCAAAGCACTTGGCACAGACAGCAATGACCTAAGATGTAGGCATTCTTATCATGCTCATTTTTCAGAGAAGGAGACTGACGCTTGGGGAAGTTGTGTCCTTTGCAAAGCACCACAGCCAATTAGTGGCAGAACCAGGATCTGCACTTGGATCTGGCTCTATCTGCAGAGCCTGTGCCCCTAACCACCACACAGGGCTCCATTACGGGTTAAGCATGAGAGCAGTGGAAAGAGAGAGCAGCAAAGCTTGGGAAAGGTGTAGGGGAATCAAACGAAAGAAAATGTTACGCACTCAAGAGGTGAGAAGATACAGGCGGATAAAAAAATCAAGGTGAGGTTACGCCTCATTGCACCTATAACCACAGCTCCTTGGCCGCCCAGGTGGGTCGGTCCTGGGAGAGCGCGTGCACACTCCGTCCCCGCCGCGCCGGCGGGCGCTCGAGTCTAAGAAGGCAGGTCCTTCCTGGACTGAGTCCCGCGCCTGTGCCTTGGGCCCCGTGTGCAGTATTGCGAGGCCGTGGGCGCTCCCCGCAGCTGCGACCTGTGTCGTTTGGGACCCCGCTTCTGCTCTATCTGGCTGGCTGAAGCAGCCAAGAGGGCCGAGGGGCGCCAGGGAGGGGAGGGGAGGGAGGGGTAGCAGGGATGAAGTCATGGGACGCTGATATTTCTAAACAAACCTGCAGGACGTTATATATCCAAATACACTTTATTCTTCAGAACTGCTTCCTCAAGGCAGTTCATTTTTCAGACTTTTCCTGGGAAACTATCTTGAGAGTCTGTTCAGCAGCCTCGGGAGAAAAGTCAGTTTTCACAGCCTTATTTTTTCCTGAATCAGTATTAGTCAGTTAGATCACCCATGTTGGAAGGCGCATTGACTGAATCACTTGCTATTCTCCCAAATTAAATTTACGCTTAAAGGACGAAGATTTGTCTCAACTCCAGGACGATGACACAGGCTCTGGTAGCTCTTGGAGAGGAGGGAAAATACTTCTGTACAGAAGTTTCACAAGGTGAGTGAACAGACATCCTAGAAGTCTTATTCCTGACCACCTGTGATGCAGCAGACAGTCTCCAGGGCACTGGGGACTCAGCGTGAGCCAGTTAGTCTGTGTGCTCAGGAGCTTACACTGCATCAGGTGGGGACAGGAAAGCATATGGGGAGCGTTGTAGGGTGATGGTCGTGTGCCTGAGCGTGAGCTTTGGCTTGCCTGGATCTGGGGTGCGTAACATTAGGCAACTTCCCTCCTCTCTCTGGGCATCAGTATCCTCATTTATGATACAGGGAGAATAGCAGACCTTGCTTTCTTCACTTTTTCTGTGGGGACTAAATGAATCAGTGCATGCGAAGCATGACGCTGCAGGTCCATGATGATTCTATGGTAAGTGCAGCTCTTACATGTACTATTAAATGCTGCCATCCCAGAGAGGCCTCCAGGACCACCCTTTTTAAACCTGTGATCACTCCCCCTTTCCTCTCTGTTTTGCTCTCCATCATTTATCTCATATATGACATGCTAACGATTTATACTGGGGACCTGCTATGTTCCAGACACTGTCCTGGGTATTGCGGCTCCAGAAGTGAGTAACACAGAGATGCCCACGCTCACACTAACACCATGCACTGAGCAGGTATGTGTTGGGTGGACGGATCAATGAACGGAGGTAGGCATATAAAGGAATTAATCATGAAAAATGCAGCAGGGCAGTGACGTAATACATGGCAAGGACCCAGAACTGACAACTGACTTTAGCAAGAGCTGGAACTGAGGTGACTTTGATGAGAGCTCTTTTATTCAAGTGGTAAGAAAAGGACCAAGGAGAAGTGAGAAAGTATGACAGGTATAGACAACCCTTTTGATGAGTTTTGTTGTGAACAGAAGCAGAGAAATGGGGGTAGGAGATGGAAAGGCTATAGGAGTCCAGGAATAGATTTGTTGTTTTTTTGGTAAATGATAACACAATATGTTTATATATTGATGGATAAGATCCAAAAACCAATGAATTAATGATGGTGGAGTAAGAGGGAAGAGGGGGGAAAAGAAAATAGGAAAGAGGGAGAGAGAAGGGGTAATTGCAGGAAGGAGCAAAGTCATGGATAAGGGGAAAGAGATGGGATCTGGTGCACACGTGGAGGGATTGGCCTTTGGTAGCAACTTTGTGGGTGGAATGCAGATAGGCTGTTAGATTTGATAGCAGGGAGATGACAGAATTCACTTCTGGTTGCTTTCACTATCTCAGTGAAATAGGAGATGTGCTCATTAACCAGGAATGAAGAAAGGGGGAGGAGTGTTAGACACTTGAGGAGAAAAATGTGTCATGCAGTCATCACAGGGAGGGGAAGAGAACAAATTGCCCAGGGTAGTGGAGGAGGGTTTCCAGCAAAGTTGACAGCCCGTTTGATATTTGTGGCTGCAAATCTGAAGTAACTCCAGTCAACACAATGATGGTGTTTCTTCAGTAATCGTCAGGTGCTCCGGGGCAGGTATGGGATGTAAAGACAGTGGGGTTTCAGTAGAGCAGGATTTTGCCATATGGATGCAATGACAGGGAAGTTAGGGGAGCTTGAATCAGAATGATGGGTCTATGGTGACTGAGGAAAGTAAAGACATGGTAGGCAGTTTGAGAAAGTAGCTGCCTCCAGAAATGAAGTCTTGAAGTTTAAGAATAGCTGGAATATCCATCGCACTCTTCATTCATCAATCTGTCTTATCTTTGATGTACTTATTGCAGAACTCAGTATTCTTCATCTCTAAACATTTCAGCATGCACATCATTAACTAGACTTCAGCACTGACTTCCTGTTCTTTTATTGAAGAGACAGTTATATATAATGAAATGCACAAACCTCAAATGTGCCAGTTCTGAGTTTTGACACATGTATGTGCTTGCATAGCCTGAACCCCTATCTAGACAGAGAACACTATCCCCTCAGGAAGTTCCCTCAGTTTCCTTCCCAGTCATTCCCCACCTACACTGTTCTGAATTTTGCTCCCTAGTTTTGCCTGTCCTCAAATTTCATCTGACTAGAATCACACAGTGTGTCCTTTTTGTGTAAGACTTCTATGGCTTAGTATATTTTTGTATAAATCACATTGTTACTTTTAATTGCTGAGTGGTATTCCATTAAAATACTTTGTTCTGTTGATGGACACCTGGGCTGAGTCAGTGTTGACTATTTTGAATAAAGTAGCTATGAATATACCTGTACCAAGCAACCAACAAAAAAGAATAGCTGGAATATTTTTATTGGCAACCACATGAATGGACATTGAAGGCATCATGCTAAGTGGAGTATGTCAGGCAGAGAAAGACAAATCCTATATGATCTTACTTGCATGTGGAATCTAAAGATAACAAACTCACAGGAACAGAGAACAGATTTGTGGTTGCCAGAGATGGGGAGTGGGGGGATTAGGGGAAGGAGGTTGAAAGGTACAAACTTCCAGTATAAGATATGTAAGTGCTGGGGAGGTCATGTATAGCACGGGGACTATAGTTAACAATGCTGTAGAGTGTATTTGAAAGTCACTAACAGTGGATCTTAAAAATTCTCATCACAAGGAAAAAATTGTAACTGTGAGGTGATGGATGTTAACTGATTTTATCATGGTGGTAATTTTGCAATATACATGTACATTATGTTGAACACCTTAAACTTATACAATGCTATATGTCAATTATACCCTAATAAAATGGGAATAAAGAGTAGCTGGAATGGAAACTAGAGCAGATGAGTGGATGGGTAGGAGGTACAAGCCAGACAGTGAGATGTCTGAAGATGAGATATGGCAGTGGGCTCATTATTGATGATAGAAGTTCTGGGTAGGAGCCCGTGAGGGGGCAGCTGAGACGGGGTGGAAGAAAGGATCACTGGAGCTAAGAAGGCCGGTGAAAGCAAAGACCAGGTGACAGACAAAGGTAGGAATGTAGAAAGGCAGGTGGAAGGAAGAAGATGGTCCAACCTCTGGGGCAGTTTGCAGATGATAGGGAGTAACGGGATGTCAGTGGGTGACAGTTAACAAGAGGAATAATGAGAATGAAAGTCCAGTTAATAAGCTTCAAAAGAACCAGGCTTTGCAGAGGATAAAAGGGGAAATGATTTAAACATGCCATTGGTGTGGGGTTGGGGAGGAGGGTGTCCCTCTCTCTAGACCCTGGGGTACATAGAACGGGGAAGAAAAAGCAGCTTTATTCAACTCAGAGGTCATCAGTTTCACTTAAAATGCCTCAGCGATAGAAAGTTCAGACAAGTTCAAGTATATTTTGCTGCTGAAGAGTGAGTACCGGGGGTGGGGGGCAGGGTGGAAAGATTTTGGAAGGCAGGGAGGGATGGTAAATATGACCCAGACTGGGGGATGTAAAGAGCAGTACAGGGATAGCATTGCTATGAGAATAAATTATCTGGGAGGCTTGGTGATTACTCTGAGTGATTCATTTGGCAGCAGTGACACCTAAAAGGATACTTGATTTTTGAAATATGTGAGCACTTAAGCAGAAACCTTCAATTTCATTAAAATTGGCTCTTAGACTAGTATGGGGTGGGGATGCAAGTTCTGAGCTGTTCTTGCGCCTCTTTTATGATTTTCAAATTTTCTTCAGTGTCACTGTAATCATGCCTGGGGACTGTCAACGGCAGACAAGGACGTAAACCCAGTTGTGCCTGACTTCAGCACCATGCTGCCTACAAGGGCGGGGGACCAAAGCCACAGCTGCTGCTCTGACCAGCCGCCACCTTGACCTTCATGGGAGGAGTCTTCCCGGCTTTCCTGGTTTTATCAGAGTGGCCTCTAATGCCCAAACGAGGCCCGACACTGGGAAGAGAAGGCAGCTGAGGGAAGGCAGGAGAGGAGCACACTTACATGTGGCGCACAGCATCCTCAAAGAGCACCAGGTCCATCACTGTGTGGACTTCATTGTGGTTCTCCAGGGCTTCCACCAAAGTCTGGGTCAAAAGTTCCCACAACTGTACTGGCAGGTACTTGGGCTCGCCAGTGCCATTTGCAAAATGGCAATACACGTCCTGGCTTCATGTCTGCTCCACAGTCCCTTCCATACCCTGGAGAAGAGACACAAGCACAAGCACCCTTCTTACTGACTCTCAGTTCTGGTCCCCACAGAGCAGACACACCTCATTCACTTTTCCTCTCTGAACACTCCCTGAAAGCTGAGTGTCGCTGCTGCTTTGAAAGCTTCATTTTCTTGAGAATCCCTTCTAGGGTGGAAGCTCTACACATTTCCAAGCCCCATGAAGTCATGGATGATGTCTGCCATTCCTTGCAGGCTGAGGATGTGAAATGGAAGGTGGGAGTGGCTTTCCTACATGTACAGTAAGAGCCTGGGTCTGAGCAGAGGAGTGAATGGGGACACGTGGATGGATGTCCCTAAGCAGGGGACCTCAGCAGTGCTGGGTGAAGGAGTCCATGGTCCAGTGGCCTCATGTCCCCCACATCCTATCCAACAGGTCTTGCTCTCCAATCCAGAGCAATGTTGTAAAACACCCTTTCCTGCTTCCTGTGAGATTGCACACTATAGGCTGCCAACCCCAACTTCATAGGCTCAGCTCAGAGAGCTTGATTTCTGAAAAATGCACCACGAGCCATTCTTAGGTGACTGGTTTGTTTAATGGGGACATTGATAATCTCATAAAACATTTATAATAGAACCCCCTACTATAAAAACTTTCCCAAAGATTTGGGATTGTGTGTCAGTTCTTGCTCACAGGATAAACCTCACCAGGTTTAATAAATACCCAGTACAATTCAATTAACTTAAAGACAGGGAGTTTACATCTCCACCAATCTACCCTCTAAGTATTGAAGAGGTAACTTTTAAAATTTTTCAGAAAGGAATCACTTATCAAAACCCAAATGCCTGCTACTTCAAAAGAAAGGATGTAGAGGAATTAAGTGTGAGAAAGAACAGGTTTTCTAATGCATAAGTAGGAATCAGTTCAAGCAGTTGTCTCCACCTGCCATTCTCTTCTCCAAAATCTAAGACTGGGAGAGCCACCCAGGAAGATGTAATCAGCATGCTATTCACCAGCGGGGACATGATCCTGGGCACAAGTCACTGTAGGGTTCACCCTGGAAGCCCAAGAGACAAGATGCACCAAACCTAATGGAGGGAAAGTGAGGATACACTGACATCTACAGTGAAGCCAGGGCTGCTGCCTGGTTAGAAGAAGAAAGAAGTGAAAAGAGTTGAATTATCAAACAGTTATGTACACTTTGAAAGTGGTTTCAGGACCATAGAAAACCCTTAAGCTATTCTGGCTTTGCCAGACAGTAACGATAAGCATCCAGATCTTTGGAAAAGATTTAATGCAATGCAGGGGAGCATTCCTGGCAATAGAAAAACATGTCAGAAAGTGATGTGGGAATACATTTGTCCAGTTTGAAAATGGGCTAATATCCCAGGAATCAGTCCTGATGGCAGGCAGTTTATATTAACAATGCAGCAGAGGGGCCACTGAAGTGCAGGCCTGAAAGTCCTGGTCTGTGAAGACCTGACAAAACAACAGACCTCTGAGTTTATGACCAGAACCAGGCTGTGTGAAAGGGAAAGAAACCCAGCCACATAGTGAATCAAAAATTTCTTAATTGCACAAGGGCCATGAATTAAAGAATTTCAAGCTTTTATGGCAGAAACAGGATGGTATCACCTCCTTGGTGGAAATTTGGCAACTTTTTTTAACACCAATACCAAGATTTGGTGCAACCAAAAGTGCTTGAGGCTGGCATTTGAAATGTGGAAAGGTAATGCCAGTATTAATTATATCTGGGTCTGTGATCAAAAGGATGTGCCCTTAGCATACAGACCCACATAAGGACTTCTGTTTCAAAGACTGAGTGTTCTTTCTTCAAAGAACTAGCTCAGACCAGAAGATACTCAAAGCTCTTTTGCAGAGCTAACAATGGATACATAAACTGGCAAATTCTACCATGCTCAAAGAAGGGCATTTAAGATGTGGCAGTACTTAACATCAGGCCATATAAAAAGGATGGAAAAGTGGAGGAATTCAGGCTGTTTGGATTAGTAAAGGGCAGACAGAGATAAACTACTTAATATGCTGTCAAAACATTCAAAAGGCTGTCATATAGGTTGGATGGACTGTAATGTTTTTAGAGGTAGACTCAGGATCTTATCAGGGAAAAATATGGAGCTAAATCTAGCAAGGTGAGCATAGGTGCAATGTGGTACATTTAAATACAAGATTTGATTATTTCTAAATTCAAGAGGGGACAGTCAAACAGTATGTGTGAAAAATATGGGGCATTTCTCAACAGAAGGCTCTGTGTTAGTTGTGGGGTAATTTTGACACTAAGACATATAACTATGATCTTAGGCTGTGTTAATGTATCAGTGCTTCCCAAGACATATTCTATGGACCATTCATTCCACAAACTATTAATAGGTTTTATGAAGGGAAAAGAATTTTAGGGCCCAATACATGTGAGAAATGATAAATGAATCAAGGTTATTCAAGATTTTCAGGGCTTTACTGTGCTGACTGCACTGTGGATTTCCAAGAAAGGGATTAATATGAAGTACTTTCTCAATTTATTTCATTACAGATACCTTCTTTTCAATGAGTACACCATACTACAAGTCTCCAGCAGGACACATTTTGGGAAGCAGTATAACAAAGCTGCGCTATATAAGAAGAGAGGAATGATGATCCCTGCTTTTTCGGTCAGACTCCAACTGGGTTGTGTTATGAAAGTTGGGTGCCGTGATTTCAGAAAGGAGAGCAGAGGGGAGACTAATCAAGATGATGTCAAATTTCTCCAGGCTGGTAAACAAGCCACATCAGAAGTGGCTAAGAGAACAGAGGCTATTTGGCCTGGAGGAGAGGAGACCCAGGAAAGAGAAGATAAATGGTCTTAAAATACCTGAAGGCTTGTCATGTAGACCTAGGATGGACGGACAGGGAAATACACTTTAGATAATTCTTAGAATCAATTTCTAGTCTTTAAAACTGTTCCAAAGGTTCCAAATTTCAAACCTGGTCCATACGTTCAGTCATTAGCAGTTCCAAAATGGTTGCTCTGGGAAAGGCTGTGCATCTCCAGGGAGGCTGGCATGTCAACTGGGACGACCATCCTGGGAAATGCTGCTCAGAGGAGTTAGTAGAGGATGAGTACTTGGATCTGAAGATCTCTTTCTACTGCTGAAATTCCACGATTAATTTGGGTCTCTTCTTGCCTCAACATTTTTCACCTTGGCAAAGTAATGATAGATTTTCTTTCCTTATCTAATCTCTGATTTTTTTTCCCATTTATGAGCTAAATGTTATCATTTGGGGGATCAGCTGCACAGTTACATGATTAACTGTAAAGAAAAATTCGTAAGGCAATACTCACATCAAAAATTTTCTTGACCACTTCTCTCTGGATTTTATTAAAAAGATTAAAGTCCTTCTCTTCCACCATCTTATCCCGATAAACCTGATTTGATTCATGCACATAGAGCTTTACTAGGTCCTGTGTGGATTTTACACATTCCACTGAGGAGAAGAGAATGCCCTTTAAGGAGAATAGACAACAAAACAAAACAAAACCATGAACAACAATTTAAAACTGCAACAGTTACAATTTATTGAAGCCAGTTATGTGACAGGTCCTGTGCTGGGTGTTTCGCCAGACAAAGCTCACTTACCCATCATGATGACCCTACAGAGCAATTTTTATTATATCCATTTTGTATAATGTGGAGATTGGGATTCAGAAAGACAGGAAGCATTCCCAGGGCATGCAGTAAAAGGCTTTAGTTCAAAACCACAAGGTTTTGAAACCAGGTGTGCCTGAAGGGACAATCTGGAATTTTAACCACTACATTCTGAATCACCACAATAATGGGGGGAAAGGTAGCTTCTCTGCTGTATTTCAATTCTACGAGCGTCACTTTGAAAATGAGTCCTGGTGACAATCGCTTATGAAAAATTGATGACCAAGTGAGGAAATGAATATAGTTAACTTTTGCAGGTCAGCAATCTATTTATTCAGCTCTAGTAGGTTCTACTTCCTATGTACCACAGGGGTCGTTCCAGATATTCACTATTCTTTTTGAATTTTTCTGTCACTTTCCTCTGTTGCTTTTAGCTAATGTCTCAGCCTTCTCTTTCATTGACAAATGGAGACCAGCAAGATTAGCCCTTTGGCAACCTCAACGAATCCAGTAACTTCAAAGTCATCTATACCTGTTTGCCTTCATTGCCCTCATTCTTGTTTTAGAGGAAAAGTGGCCATTTGGTTGTTCCTCATTACTGACAGTAATAACCCTGCACACTTTCTGTACCTTCATGCCTTTTGCTTTGCTTGTTATGCTCACATTTCAAGATCTAGCTTAATTGATATGTCTTTGTTGAAGTCATGCATGACATCACCTTTCCTGCCCAACAGCATTCCCTCTGATGCACCCCACATAATGCTTTATGTATAAATCTCTATTACAGAAGAACTATTAGTTTCTAAAATTATTTTTATTCACACAGGTCTCCATCTTCCAGGTCCTGGTGAGTGTCTCAAAGGACAGGGAAATTGAAAGACATAATTTGGATGTTATTTATTTTTATCATTGTATTACTAGTACCTAGCATGGTGCCAGACATATGCTACATTCTCAACGAATGCTTGCTGAAAGAATGAACGGGTTGGTATTGAAACCTTCAATTACTGTAACATAGCAAGAACCTCCATCAGGATTTCTGCTTTTGGCAATGGCAGAGTAGCTGATCTCACCAACCCAGTGAGGTCAACTACAGAAAACAGGAAAATTATTTTAAAGCTTAATCATTTTAGAGGCATTAGAAAGTAACCAAGGCAGTCAGAGCTAAGATACCAGAGAGAAGAGGAGGAAGAAAAATGAACCCAAACTTTGACACTATTTTTTCTCTTCAGACATTTGCCAAATCATGAGCAGTAGCTTCAGAAACTGAGAAGACAGATACAAGTGAGAGATCAAGACACTGAGCAGAGTTTTCTCATCTCATGGAGAAGGGAGGATAAAAACTGGAGTTCAGTGATTACCAAGAAGGGGTCAGAGCTACAACCCCAAGGGACCGCCTCCAAGGGTTACACACTAGGGGTATGAGTGAACACAGATCATTCAATCCTTACAGAAACTCATGCTCAGCTTCAATCTTCTCAATCCCTGGTAGCTGCTTGCCAGAAACAGAAGTATATAATCTATGAAGGAAAATAATGCCATCTCAACCCTCAAATTATCTGCACATTTAAAACCTCACAATGTCTGGCAATCAAGCAAAAATTACTGGGAATAACAGGAAATAGGACCAAAACCAAAGAAAAAAACTGACCCACAGGAGATCTAGGTCTTAGAATAATCAGACACAGAATTTAACTATGATGAATATGACTAGAAATTAGATGATAAGGTAAAGAATTTCAGAAAACTGGAACTTTTAAAATTAATCAAATGCAAAGTCTCAAATTAAAAATTACCCCAAGGTTACAGTAACTGAAACTAAGAACATTTCAAATAGGGCTAACAGCAGAATAGACACAGCTGAAAAAAGAATTAGTGAATGAGAAGAGAGATTAGCATAAAATATTCAGATTGGGTAGCAATGAGAAAAAATTTAAAAAAAAGAAAAAAGCATAAAGGACATAGGACAGAGTGAAAAGGTCTCAAAACATGCTGGGAAACCAGAAAAGGAGAGAGAAGCAGAAGCAATATTTGAGGACACACTGGCTGCATCATCTCTAAAACTGAACACTGAACTAGATTCAGAAGTGCTACAAACACTAAGCAGGATAAATACAAAAAATACTGCCTTAGTCATCTTAGGCATAAAAGTGAAAGTTTTGAAAAATCAAAGACAAAGAGTAAATATCAAAATCAGGCAAGTGAAAAAATAAATATGTGTACTTCAAAGGAACAATAAGACTTGGAGATTATTTATCAACTGAAATGATGGAAACCAGAAAACAATGAAATAATGCCTTCAATGTGTACAGCAAAAATAGCTGCCAACCTAGAATTCTAAACCTCCTCCCAAATTCTTCCAGAAATAGTAAATCAATATATCATCAGTCAAATAAAAACTTAGAGATTCTTGTCTAGCAGATATAAACTAAATACTAAATGTGTTCTCCAGGCAGAATAAAAATGATTCCAAAAGGAAGAACAAATATTCAGCAGGAATAAAGAGCCATGGGAAAAGTAATATGTTGGTAAATCTAAATAAACATAGACTTAGTAGGACAAAAGTATTAGTGTATTATGGGTTTTCAATATAAACTGAATTAAAAGAAATAACAATAGCACAAAAATTGGAGGGAGGTAAATTTTTCTAAGATCCTTACATTGTATGACAGTTGATAAAAGTGTTAACATAAAAGAAAAGAGGATAAAATGATGCATTTGGTATCCATTAGGTAAATTACAAAAGAATGTGCAGCATGCTAAAAAAGGGAGAAAATAAAAAGAATTTTTTAAATATAAATTAGTTTGATAGAATATAAGAGAAAGAAGAAAATAGTTAAATAAATAGGACATCTTGAAAACAAATAGTGTAAAGTAGTCTAAATACATTATTATATAAAATAACATCAAATATAAATGCACTAAAAACATTTTAATTAGAAGACACTGATTTTTTTAAAAATCATTAAATTATTTTAAAATATTTTTTAAAAGTCCATCTGTACGCTGCCTATAAAGATTTCCTTAAATAGAAAAATGTGGGATAAGAAGTTCCAAAATAACATAGCATGAAAATACTGACTAAAAGAATTAGTATGACTGGTTTGACTAAAAAATTAGTATGGAGTAGCCATACTAATACCATAGAAAGTTGACTTTAAATCAAGGACCATTTTTAGAAAGAAAGAAGTACATTTAATAAGAAGGAAAGGGTCAGTCCATAGGAAGATATACTTATTCTAAATTTGTGTGCATCTAACAACATTCCAAAATATATAAATATGTCAGGAATAAAAGGAGAAATTGACATGTCTATAGTTACAGTGAGATTTTAGCATACCCTTCTTAGAAATGAACACAATAAGCAGAACAAAAAAAATCAGTAAGGATCTAGACAATTTAAACAACATGATTTACAAGCTTGACCTAACTGACCTATAGATAAAACTACACCCAACACATGCAGAATGCATTATTTTCAAAAGTGCACATTGTTTATATTTTGGGACATAAAACCAGTCTCAACAGACTTCAAAGGAATAAAATTATATTGATTGTATTTTCTGACAGTAGAACTAAGCTAGGCAGGCATCAATAAGAGAAAAATAACTAGAAAAATCTCTAAATTTTGGAAAATAAAGCACTATATTTCAAAGTATCCCATAGGTTAAAGAAGTATAGGGGAAATTAAGAAATTTTATGAAGTAAATGATAATAATAATACAATATATAAAATGCTTGCATAATGCAGCTAATTGTTTAATTACAGAGAAATTTTTGGCCTTAAAATGAGTGTTTTAGAAGAGATGAAAGGCTGACAGTTAATGGCCCAAGCAGCCATGCCAAGAAGTTAGAAAAAGAACAAACTAACCCCAAATCCAAAGTAAATAGAAAGAGATTGTAAAGAAAGGAACAAATATTAATAGCATAAAAAACAGATGTCAAATAGAGATAGTCAATAAAATAAAAACCTAATTTTGGTATACTTCCCAGTTTCTTTGACAAGACCAGCACAACTGATAACTCCCTAGTAAGGCTGATAAAAGAGAAAAACAGAAAAACAGAAAAGGCACACATATATCAATATCCAGAATAAGAAAGAGGGTATAATATGAGATACTATAGATGATTAAAACATAATAATGGAATATCATCGATAATTTTATGCTGAAAAATTAGAAATTGATGACATTGGCATCTCACCACACTGATACATGAATGAACAGAAAATCTGAATTGTCTAGTAGGTATTAAAGAAATTGAATTCATAACTTAACATGTTCCATGAAGAAAACTACAGAAAGTTTCATCAGTAAATTCTTCTGACATTTAAGGAAGGCACAATATAATGTTTTATAACAACTTCTTGAGAGTAGAAAAAGAGGGAACGCTTCCCAGTGTATTTTATGAGGACCTCATAACCTTAGAATATTGGAAGAAAAGTAATTACAGGACAATCTCATTAATATAAAAGCATAAATTGAACAAAAATAGCAAATAGAATCCAACAAAATATAAAACATTCAGCAGGTAGCAATTAAGTTGGGTGGATTATAGGAATGCAAGGCTGATCTAACATGAAAAAATAATCAGTGTAACACTGTATTTCCAGAAAAGGGGGAGAAAAAAAGCAATATAATTACTTCAACAGATACATAAAAATCATTTTTTAAGTTTCCACATATGTTTGTGATTAAAACAGTAAACTATAAACAGGAAGAAATTTTCTTTATCTGGCAAAGAGTATCCTCAAAAATCTGTAAGCATCATATTTAATGGTCAACTATTAAAAACTTTTCCCCCTAAAATTTAGAATGCAATGAGATGCCACTCTCACTACTTCCCTTCAACATTGTACTGGCAGTTGTAGCCAGTACAATAGGAGAAGAAAAAGAAATTACAAGATTTAAAGATCAGAAAGAAAGAAATTGTTATTATTATTATTTACCAATAACATGATTGTATATACAGGTGTATAATATTGAACAGAAGACACAAAAGAATATTTATCAAATGATTCTATTCATATAAAGTCCAAAAATAGGCCAAAATAACTTATTATGTTAGAAATTCAGACAATATTTACCTCTGGGTGGAGGAGGAAAGAGGGAACAGAAGTAAGAAAAATCAGGAGCTTCAGCGATGATAGCAATGTTCTATTTCTTGATCTGAGTTGTGGTTACATAGGTGTGATGGCTTTGTGATAATTAACCAAGCTGTATGCTTATGACTTGCATGCTTTTCTACTTGTATGTTGTACTTTAATAAAAGTTTATCTTAGAGAAAGAAATTACATGAGGTCCCTTTGGCTCCACCATACATACATCTCAGCCCTTCTCTCCTTCCCAGCTCCCCCAGGTATCCACCGTGTATGAGACGCATGGGGCAGGAAGAAGCACCAGCCGGGAATCCTGATCCGAGGACTGTGTCTGACTGCGGGGTGTGCTGTCAGCTGGTTTATCAGCCTTCTTACCCCAATCACTCAGGCTGACTGACAATTAAAGGCAGAGTCAAAGTGAGCATGTCAAGTGCGAAGACAGTTATGTGCGACACTGAGATGGGGATGGTTAACGATGGCTGCTGCTCAGAGCTCTATCAAATTCTGTCCTGATGGGGACAGCACGAGCAAGTGCAGAGGAGGTCTGAATGACTGAGCCTTGGAGCAAGCTGGATGAAGAAAAGCAGCATGCCCCCTGGGCAGTGCCTGTCTCCTAGTGGGCATTCAACCATCCCCTTAGGCTCTTCTGTCAAGCCTGTAGACAAGCAGGCAGGGAGGGAGGGAAGCACAGGAAGGCTGAGGTCAAGCTATGAGCTTGAAACCCCCTCTGGAAGAGGAGGGTGAAGGACTGTTGGTTGAAAGGAGGCATGTGGTCCATGGAGGATGTGCTTTCCCACACTTGTGGCAGGTGGCTGACAGCTGGCAAGCTGCAGAGATGCCTGGCTGGGACATAGAGCCCAGGGGGTTGCCACTCAGCCTGCCTGGGGCAGGTAGAGAAATGGGGCCAGGGAAACAAGACTTACCCTCCCGGGCTTTCCACTTCCTTCACTGGCTGGTTGGGTGTTTTAGGCAAGTCTGTATAATTTTTGTGGGTCTCTGCTTCTTCATTTTTAACCGAGTTTATTCTTGGGAGGTATATGACCAAGAATGTTGCCCTGAGCCAACTCACATGTATTCTGAGACTTGACCTTGCTGTGGATTCAGTGGCTCCACCTTTAGAACCCTAAAGCCTTTCTGAGCACAGCTCTTGGATCTTTGAGCTAACATTTACTAGGCTTCTGCTCCTTATGAACAAGAGTCCTGGCTGGAACATGCAGGCCCTGAGTCCTCAGGTCTGAAGCTTTGCTGGT
This sequence comes from Manis javanica, assembly GCF_040802235.1. Lineage (NCBI taxonomy): Eukaryota > Metazoa > Chordata > Mammalia > Pholidota > Manidae > Manis > Manis javanica. Next base: position 125,416,704 of record NC_133159.1, on the reverse strand, counting down.
TTTAGGTTCCCCAGAGTCTGGGTAACGAATTACACATACATGTGCTCCCTGCAGGGTCATGCTTCTCTCCCTGATCCTGTTGACCTTTCCCTACAGGTGTGGCCTCTGCTTGGTGTGAAAGGCATCCTTCACCCAATAATGGCTTGGTGCAATCTTGGGAGTGATCTCTCTGAAAAGTAGTTTCTGCAGATTCTTGTGGAGGATTAGAAAGTTGTGGCCTCTGCCGTGTGAGGATGCTGTACCTGACCAAGAGGAAGAGAGGCCAGGGTCTGCTGCATTGCCCTCTGAGACTCTGACAGTGAAGGGCCAAGCAACTAGAAATGATGGGCAGAGATAGGCCATTACTATTCAGATGAGCAGCAGCAAGGATCTGAAATGGCTTTGCCCTGGAAAAGAACTCGGATATTTTACAAGTGAGGCATCCCAAGGGCTGGCAGATGGTGTCTTAGAGATATTATGATATGGCTTCTTCAAGAAGCAGATCTCTCCTGCATGATTTAGGGGACTTCTTTTTATCCCAAGAACAACAGGTATACCACCAGGGCCTGCAAAATAGCTTCAGCTCTGTCTTCTGTGTCATTTTCTTTCCTAGGCGTGCCGAAATCATTACATGACATTATCTCCAAGATGCTGAGCCCTCTCCAGCCGGAAGGAACCAACTCAAAAATGCATTCTGCTTACTGGGAAATAAGGTAATTAGCAAACAGAACTCTGTTTTGCTGAAGTCCTTCCTTACGGGGCCTATCTCACTCTGTTTACCTTTTTATGTTCATGCGTCCATACGAACTGAGCCCTTGCCTAAGAGTTTGGCATTAACTACTATTTTACTAGAATGGAAGAAACCAGATCATTATTCAGCCATCTCAGCTGGCACAGACTGACCTACCTGGAAAATCTTGGCAAAGTCTCTGAGATTGAAGATGTAGTGGAATTTGATGGCTGTGGGGAGGAACGTGGTGGTAATCTTCTGGTGGAAGTTAAAGGTGAGGTCGATCAGCGGGGGAACGGACCTCTGCAGGGATGCTGGGAAGTTTCCAGGCGTTAGGTGCTGACTCAGGATGGTGCTGTAGATGGAGGACAGGGCGTCTGCTCCCGGGAAGGAGAGGACAAACAGACTGAAATGGCACTGCACTGGGAAGAGAGGTATATGGAAGGACCCAGAGTCAGACATCTACCACAGAATAAAAATCACTGTCTCCGGATTTGGATAACACTATGAAGACTTCCTATAAGGCTTTGAATTCTACATACTGGTCACATTTCTCACCCTAAACCCAAGCTTAGGTTGAGCTAAAATGACTGGGGGAATAATGGGCTTTGGACTTTTGGTCAAAGACATCAGTATGGGGTAGTAAGAAGAGAACCTGAACTCAGAGAATGTGAGCCCAAATCTCAATGTTACTGAGTACCCACATGAGCTTCAGAGAGTCATTTCATCCCTCTGAAGTTTTCTTATCCTGAAGAAAGAGTGATATCAGATGAACTTGATGACCCCTTTCAGCTTTAAAAGCTTCATAACTCTGGGTCCAGGAGTTTCTCCATCCCACTAGAAATACAAGTCAGCAATGCAGACAGGACACCAGCCTCTCCAGAGTACACAGTGAATACTACTGCGGGCTGGTGGTCCAAGACACCAGTTGGTCCTAACTGGGGTATTTGATACTAGCTGCTGCAGAAGACACATTGTCCCCACCCACCTCAGTCAGGTGTTTTTACACAACAAAGGTCATGTCATAGTCTGATGAAGGTTAACCTGTATGATTTACCACTTTAAGAAGCTGGACAGGGGAAGGGCCAATTATTACTTAAAATCAAGGGACATCTGCCCTGGTAAGGGAGTGTTTAGGACTCAGATACTGGCTACTTCCATACCTGAAGCCGTGGGTTGATGGTGAAGCTGCCTGCAGTGGGGTTCATGCAGGAAACACACTGTACATTCATGATCTCCTTTAGGCACAGCCTGTTACAGTCATACCTGGAACAGTCAGAAACCACAGGTTAGAGTTGTGTGAGGGCCCAGGCAGGTGAATGCCTTGTAAAGGTGTGGTGGGCTGTGCCCTATTATTCATGCACTTGAGTACATGAATGTCTTGGTCCATTGGTAGAGACTGAAAAGAGACCAGATCCTGGGATCTAATATCTATGGAATAGCATAGGAAGAAGAGACCATATGGATGGACTAAGAAAAATGGGAGGCAGAAATTCAGGGGTGTGTGGCACCTCAGAAAGCAAAGGAAGTCAGTATTTCCAAAAGGAGAGAGCCGTCAGCCATGTCAAGTGCTGTCAAGAGAATAAGAAAGATAATGACCCACATCTGAGGTCTGTCAGACTTCACATAAAGACACAGTGAGCAGTTGGGCAAAACAGCTCAGTAAAGTTGAGGAAAACAGAAAGTAAATAATAGTGGGCCGGGGAGTGAGTGGGAGAGGAGGACATGAAAACAGCAGAGAAATCTGGTTATGTAGGGAGAGAGAGAACAGTAACTAGAAAATCATTTCCTGAACTCAATAGAGAAATTTATGCAAGTTAAAATACTGGTGAGAAGGAGCTAATCAGGAGAAAAGGGGGGCTAGATGATGGAGTGAGGATCTCAGGAGGTTGGAGAGAGTGGGGTTAAGGTGCGGTAGACAGCTAAGCCTCAGGGAAGATGTGTCAGCAGGAGGGACAGAAAGATGCATGGGGGTGCAAGTAAGTTGTGCAAGCAAGAAATGGAGATGGCGTGTGTGATCATTTGTGGAGGTGGGTGGGAGGTTTGAGGCGAGAAGAGAAGATATGAAACCGACTTTTCTGAGAGTGGAGATGTGAACATGCATAGGCAGTATGGGACAATCCCTGGGAAGTTTCTACCTCTCAGTTAAGATTTGTGGCCATGAATCTAAAAGAGGAGGCTTTTTTCCTTACATGAGAGCCATGTATCTTCTCTGGCCAAGCCTTTTATGTGGGTTTGAATGCCCTTTCTGAAAGAGCTTTCTAGAAAACAGAAGCCTATGAGGAATGCAGTTTGCCATGGGGATTCTCAGCTGGCACCAGAGATAAATTGAGGCTGGCAGCCCCAGCAGAACAGACTGGGCTTTGGCTCTGCCTTAGGCCTTTCCCACCCCCTCTGCGTGTGCTCTTACCAGTGGCCATAGTCCAGATGCTGCCTGATGACCATGTGTGGCTGCACAGTCCCATAGGCATCAACCTCGGGCATGTTCATGTCATCGATGAAACATAAGCTTCTTGTTGCCTGGGGGGCCATAATTTCTGCCAGCCTTCTTTTCTAGAGGCTTCTCCAGGACAGCTGAGGAAGAGAGCCAGTTAGTGAAACAGGGAAGTTCAAACCGCAGGTGCTAGTACCCAGCGAATATGGATGTCAAGGTCAAGCAATGGTGCAATGTGCTCAGGCTTGCGAACGATGGTGGCAGCTACTACTAGATTCAGGCACCCCACAGAACCAGAAGGAGAAGCTGGAAATGACCTGGCAGTAGCAGGGAAGTACTCGCCAGGTGTTGAACATCTTATTTTTGCACTGTTAGGTTTTTACAAACATTTATTATCTCATTGAATCCTTATAACATCACTGCAAGATTAGTATTATCATCCCAATATACAGATGAGGGAACTCGGACTTAGAAGAGTGACTCTTCTAAGATAGAGTCAGGAAACAAGTCCAAAGTAGTTAAATTTCAAAGCCTATGCTCCCGCTATCATACTTGTGGTCCCCCGTTTTCGTTGTTTATAGACCAGAATGGGAAGAGACCTTCATAGTCCCAATACTGGTCCCAATACTCTACCCTCCAAAAATCTACAAATAGCCAGATCCTGGGTAGATCTGGCCTCTCTACCTTAGACACAGATGAGCGTGAGGCTGTGGCTCCCATCCCAGGGGTAGGTGGGGGCCCTCCTTCCCCTGTGATGTAAGAGGGATTATTGGGTATGTCATAAAAGGTGTTCTCAGAGAGTTCACCTCCCGTGGTTCTCCTGCGGGGGAACAGAAACAACAGCCTCAGAGTAATTTCCCAGAAGCCTCCAGTATCATGAAGGGCACTGCCCCACTGCCTGCAGGTTCTGAGGCCCGTCTATCAGGGCATCTCAGTGCCTTCCTGGAGACGAAGTATAGACTCTCTTGAGAAGCTATTTCTTCAATTATCCAGCCAGAGGAAAGAACCAAACAGCACCATTTTCCAGCCTGACAGGACTTGTTTAGAACAAACTTTTAAGTAATAGGGTGGATATATGTGTCTTTTCTTTCCAGTAAAGCAATTAAATATTTATGTTTTACAAGAACCAACAGTTCCAATTACAGCTGGAGTGCTAAGAACCATCTGATTTCTTCTCTTAAAAAACAAGTTTGTAAACAAGGAGAAAGTGTCAATAGACATAGGAAGGTGACAGAAAGACAAGTTCCTTCAAGAAGCTTGAATATTCTAATTTTTCAGGTCCTGAGTTGAATTAAGTGCTTAAAATATGAATTAAATTTAAATTAAATTAGCATCCAATTAACATACACTATCAACCAATTAATAACCCAGCACCTTCTTCCCCCCTAAAGACATACCAACTCTGTATGAGATCTGTCAAAATGAAATATAATTAATGGGCTGCCAAGGGCCTGTTCTGGGCAACAGTCCTTCTAGTAGGAAATTCTCTCCTTAGGAAGACTTGTTTCTCCTCCTCCCAAAGTGGTGATATTCGAGTCAATGCCTGGAATTAAGCAGACCCTGTAATTTGGGTTGATTAAATCTTGTGTGCTTCTAGGATTTTGAGAAGAAAAGCATGTCAGCAAGAAGTGGCCTTGGAATGCTCTGGATTATCTCAAAAGGATGATGTTAAGTACTCCCAAGTAAGAGAGCCCCCCCAACCCTGGAAAAGGCATACACATTTTGATCCCTTCTTGGCCAAGCTTTGCTCCAAGTCACATTGAGGATGGAATGGTAGCAAGTCCTTCCATTTGTAGGCAGAACTGCAGGCGCAGAAGTTTAAGTTCCAGCAAACATGCTGATGTTGAAGGCACTACACACAGGAGACATAAAAGTATGTGACTTTCGGCGGGAGCCAAGATGGCGGCGTGAGTAGAGCAGTGGAAATCTCCTCCCAAAAACACATAGAGCTATGAAAATATAACAAAGAAAAATCTTCCTAAAATAGAGACCACAGGACACAGGACAACATCCAGACCACATCCACACCTGCAAGAACCCAGCGCCTTGTGAAGGGGGTAAGATACAAGCCCCAGCCCGGCGGGACCCGAGCGCCCCTCCCCCCGGCTCCCGGCGGGTGGAGAGAAACCGGAGCAGTTTTTTTTTTTTTTGGCGAGCGCTTTTTGGAAGCCTTAGAGGGACGGGCCCCCGTTGCTGGGGAGGCAGGGTGGCGGGACCGGTGAGGAGGTGCCTGGGAACGGCGCCGGAGGACAAAGAATATCCCGCGTTTCTCCCTGCGAGACCTGGGGGCGGGTGCCTGAGACCGGTGCCTGAGGACGGAGGAGGTCGCGCGTTTTTCCCCTTTTTTTTTTTTCTCTTTATGGCAAGCGCTTTTTGGAAGCCTTGAAGGGACGGGGACCCCAGTGCTAGGGAGGCACGGTGGCGGGACTGGTGAGCGGGTGGCTGGGACCGGCGCCTGAGGGCAAAGAATATCCCCCGTTTTTCCCTGCGGGACCGGTGGGCGGGTGCCTGAGACCGGCACTTGAGGACAGAGGAAATCGCGCGTTTTTCCCCTTTTATTTTTCTCTTTTCTGCGAGTGCTTTTTGGAAGCCTAAAAGGGACAGGGACCCCGGTGCTAGGGAGGCAGGGCGGCGGGACTGGTGAGCGGGTGCCTGGGACCGGCAACTGAGGACAAAGAATATCCCGCATTTTTCCCTGTGGGACCGGTGGGTGGGTGCCTGAGACCAGCACCTGAGGACGGAAGAAATCGCGCGTTTTTCCCCTTTTTTTTCTCTCTTTTTGCCAAGTGCTTTTTGGAAGCCTTGAAGGGACAGGGACCCCGGTGCTAGGGAGGCAGGGCGGCAGGACTGGTGAGCGGGTGCGTGGGACCAGTGCCTGAGGACAAAGAATATTGAGCGTTCCTTCCCTGCGGGACCGGTGGGTGGGTGCTTTTTGGAAGCCTTGAAAGGACAGGGACCCTGGTGCTAGGGAGACAGGGCAGCAGGACCAGTGCGCGGGTGCCTGGGACCGGCACCTGAGGAAAAAAAAAAAAAAAAAATCGCGTGTTTTTTCTTTTTTTTTTCCTTTCTGTTCCCTCTCTCATTGTTGCTGTTGTTGTTTTGGTTTGGAGAGTGCTTTTTGGAAATCTTAAAGGGGCAGGACAGGTCACTTAGACCAGAAGCAGGGAATCTGGGGATCTCTGGGCACTCTAACCCCCTGGGCAGCAGGGAGCACAGAGGCCCCTTACGGAGATAAATAGTCTCCTGGCTGCTCCCCCTCTAACGGGGCTCCACCATTTTGGAGGAACAGCCCCAGCCAGGCCAAGCCCACAGCAACAGTGGAGATAAACCCCAAAGCAACTGGGCAGGAAGCAGAAGCCCTGTCTGCGCACAGCTGCCCAGCACAAGCCACTAGAGGTCGCTATTCTCCCAGGAAAAGGCTACAAACCAACAAGAAGGGAAGCTCTTCCAGCGGTCACTTGTACCAGCTCTGCAGACTATCTCTATCACCATGAAAAGGCAAAACTACAGGCAGACAAAGATCACAGAGACAACACCTGAGAAGGAGACAGACCTAACTAGTCCTCCTGAAAAAGAATTCAAAATAAAAATCATGAACATGCTGACAGAGATGCAGAAAAAAATGCAAGAGCAATGGGATGAGATGCAGAGAAAAATGCAAGAGCAGTGGGATGAGATGCAGAGAAAAATGCAAGAGCAGTGGGATGAAGTCCGGAAGGAGATCACAGATGTCAGGAAAGAGATCACAGAAGTGAAACAATCCCTGGAAGGATTTATAAGCAGAATGGATAAGATGCAAGAGGCCATTGAAGGAATAGAAGCCAGAGAACAGGAACGTATAGAAGCTGACATAGAGAGAGATAAAAGGATCTCCAGGAATGAAACAACACTAAGAGAAATATGTGACCAATACAAAAGGAAAAACATTCGTATTATAGGGATACCAGAAGAGGAAGAAAGAGGAAAAGGGATAGAAAGGGTCTTTGAAGAAATAATTGCTGAAAACTTCCCCAAACTGGGGGAGGAAATAATCGAACAGACCATGGAATTATACAGAACCCCCAACAGAAAGGATCCAAGGAGGACAACACCAAGACACATAATAATTAAAATGGCAAGGATCAAGGACAAGGAAAGAGTTTTAAAGGCAGCTAGAGAGAAAAAGGTCACCTATAAAGGAAAACCAATCAGGCTAACATCAGACTTCTCAACAGAAACCCTACAGGCCAGAAGAGAATGGCATGATATACTTAATGCAATGAAACAGAAGGGCCTTGAACCAAGGATACTGTATCCAGCACGACTATCATTTAAATATGATGGTGGGATCAAACAATTCCCAGACAAGCAAAAGCTGAGGGAATTTGCTTCCCACAAACCACCTCTACAGGGCATCCTACAGGGACTGCTCTAGATGGGAGCACCCCTAAAAAGAGCACAGAACAAAACACACAACATATGAAGAAGGGAGGAGGAGGAATAAGAAGGGAGAGAAGAAAAGACTCTCCAGACAGTGTATATAACAGCTCAATAAGCGAGCTAAGTTAGGCAGTAAGATACTAAAGAAGCTAACCTTGAACCTTTGGTAACCATGAATCTAAAGCCTGCAATGGCAATAAGTACATATCTTTCAATAGTCACCCTAAATGTAAATGGACTTAATGCACCAATCAAAAGACATAGAGTAATAGAATGGATAAAAAAGCAAGACCCATCTATATGCTGCTTACAAGAAACTCACCTTAAACCCAAAGATAAGCATAGACTAAAAGTCAAGGGATGGAAAAACATATTTCAGGCAAACAACAGTGAGAAGAAAGCAGGGGTTGCAGTACTAATATCAGACAAAATAGACTTCAAAACAAAGAAAGTAACAAGAGATAAAGAAGGCCACTACATAATGATAAAGGGCTTAGTCCAACAAGAGGATATAACCATTCTAAATATATATGCACCCAATACAGGAGCACCAGCATATGTGAAGCAAATACTAACAGAACTAAAGAGGGAAATAGACTGCAATGCATTCATTGTAGGAGACTTCAACACACCACTCACCCCAAAGGATAGATCCACCGGGCAGAAAATAAGTAAAGACACACAGGCACTGAACAACACACTAGAACAGATGGACCTAATAGACATCTATAGAACTTTACATCCAAAAGCAACAGGATATACATTCTTCTCAAGTGCACATGGAACATTCTCTAGAATAGACCACATACTAGCTCACAAAAAGAGCCTCAGTAAATTCCACAATATTGAAATTCTACCAACCAATTTTTCAGACCACAAAGGTATGAAAGTAGAAATAAATTCTACAAAGAAAACAAAAAGGCTCACAAACACATGGAGGCTTAACAACATGCTACTAAATAATCAATGGATCAATGAACAAATCAAAATAGAGATCAAGGAATATATAGAAACAAATGACAACAACAACACTAAGCCCCAACTTCTGTGGGATGCAGCGAAAGCAGTCTTAAGAGGAAAGTATATAGCAATCCAGGCACACTTGAAGAAGGAAGAACAATCCCAAATGAATAGTCTAACATCACAATTATTAAAACTGGAAAAAGAAGAACAAATGAGGCCTAAAGTCAGCAGAAGGAGGGACATAATAAAGATCAGAGAAGAAATAAACAAAATTGAGAAGAATAAAACAATAGCAAAAATCAACGAAACCAAGAGCTGGTTCTTTGAGAAAATAAACAAAATAGATAAGCCTCTAGCCCAACTTATTAAGAGAAAAAGAGAGTCAACACAAATCAACATAATCAGAAATGAGAATGGAAAAATCACGACAGACTCCACAGAAATACAAAGAATTATTAAAGACTACTATGAAAACCTATATGCCAACAAGCTGGAAAACCTAGAAGAAATGGACAACTTCCTAGAAAAATACAACCTCCCAAGACTGACCAAGGAAGAAACACAAAAGTTAAACAAACCAATTACAAGCAAAGAAATTGAAACAGTAATCAAAAAACTACCCAAGAACAAAACCCCGGGGCCGGACGGATTTACCTCGGAATTTTATCAGACACACAGAGAAGACATAATACCCATTCTCCTTAAAGTGTTCCACAAAATAGAAGAAGAGGGAATACTCCCAAACTCATTCTATGAAGCCAACATCACCCTAATACCAAAACCAGGCAAAGACCCCACCAAAAAAGAAAATTACAGACCAATATCCCTGATGAACGTAGATGCAAAAATACTCAATAAAATATTAGCAAACAGAATTCAACAGTATATCAAAAGGATCATACACCATGACCAAGTGGGGTTCATCCCAGGGATGCAAGGATGGTACAACATTCGAAAATCCATCAACATCATCCACCACATCAACAAAAAGAAAGACAAAAACCACATGATCATCTCCATAGATGCTGAAAAAGCATTTGACAAAATTCAACATCCATTCATGATAAAAACTCTCAGCAAAATGGGAATAGAGGGCAAGTACCTCAACATAATAAAGGCCATATATGATAAACCCACAGCCAGCATTATACTGAACAGCGAGAAGCTGAAAGCATTTCCACTGAGATCGGGAACCAGACAGGGATGCCCACTCTCCCCACTGTTATTTAACATAGTACTGGAGGTCCTAGCCACGGCAATCAGACAAAACAAAGAAATACAAGGAATCCAGATTGGTAAAGAAGAAGTTAAACTGTCACTATTTGCAGATGATATGATACTGTACATAAAAAACCCTAAAGACTCCACTCCAAAACTACTAGAACTGATATCGGAATACAGCAAAGTTGCAGGATACAAAATCAACACACAGAAATCTGTAGCTTTCCTATACACTAACAACGAATCAATAGAAAGAGAAATCAGGAAAACAATTCCATTCACCATTGCATCAAAAAGAATAAAATACCTAGGAATAAACCTAACCAAGGAAGTGAAAGACTTATACTCTGAAAACTACAAGTCACTCTTAAGAGAAATTAAAGGGGACACTAATAAATGGAAACTCATCCCATGCTCATGGCTAGGAAGAATTAATATCGTCAAAATGGCCATCCTGCCAAAAGCAATATACAAATTTGATGCAATCCCTCTCAAATTACCAGCAACATTCTTCAATGAATTGGAACAAATAATTCAAAAATTCATATGGAAACACCAAAGACCCCGAATAGCCAAAGCAATCCTGAAAAAGAAGAATAAAGTAGGGGGGATCTCACTCCCCAACTTCAAGCTCTACTACAAAGCCATAGTAATCAAGACAATTTGGTACTGGCACAAGAACAGAGCCACAGACCAGTGGAACAGATTAGAGACCCCAGAAATTAACCCAAACATATATGGTCAATTAATATTTGATAAAGGAGCCATGGACATACAATGGCAAAATGACAGTCTCTTCAACAGATGGTGCTGGCAAAACTGGACAGCTACATGTAGGAGAATGAAACTGGACCATTGTCTAACCCCATATACAAAGGTAAACTCAAAATGGATCAAAGACCTGAATGTAAGTCACGAAACCATTAAACTCTTGGAAAAAAACATAGGCAAAAACCTCTTAGACATAAACATGAGTGATCTCTTCTTGAACATATCTCCCCGGGCAAGGAAAACAACAGCAAAAATGAGCAAGTGGGACTACATTAAGCTGAAAAGCTTCTGTACAGCGAAAGACACCATCAATAGAACAAAAAGGAACCCTACAGTATGGGAGAATATATTTGAAAATGACAGATCTGATAAAGGCTTGACGTCCAGAATATATAAAGAGCTCACACGCCTCAACAAACAAAAAACAAATAACCCAATTAAAAAATGGGCAGAGGAACTGAACAGACAGTTCTCCAAAAAAGAAATACAGATGGCCAAGAGACACATGAAAAGATGCTCCACATCGCTAATTATCAGAGAAATGCAAATTAAAACTACAATGAGGTATCACCTCACACCAGTAAGGATAGCTGCCATCCAAAAGACAAACAACCACAAATGTTGGCGAGGCTGTGGAGAAAGGGGAACCCTCCTACACTGCTGGTGGGAATGTAAATTAGTTCAACCATTGTGGAAAGCAGTATGGAGGTGCATCAAAATGCTCAAAACAGACCTACCATTTGACCCAGGAATTCCACTCCTAGGAATTTACCCTAAGAACGCAGCAATCAAGTTTGAGAAAGACAGATGCACTCCTATGTTTATCGCAGCACTATTTACAATAGCCAAGAATTGGAAGCAACCTAAATGTCCATCTGTAGATGAATGGATAAAGAAGATGTGGTACATATACACAATGGAATACTACTCAGCCATAAGAAGTGGAAAAATCCAACCATTTGCAGCAACATGGATGGAGCTGGAGAGTATTATGCTCAGTGAAATAAGCCAAGCGGAGAAAGAGAAATACCAAATGATTTCACTCATCTGAGGAGTATAGGAACAAAGGAAAAACTGAAGGAACAAAACAGCAGCAGAATTACAGAACCCAAAAATGGACTAACAGGTACCAAAGGGAAAGGAACTGGGGAGGATGGGTGGGCAGGGAGGGATAAGGGGGGGGAAGAAGAAGGGGGGTATTAAGATTAGCATGCATGGGGGGGAGGGAGAAAGGGGAGGGTGGGCTGCACAACACAGAGAGGACAAGTAGTGACTCTACAACATTTTGCTAAGCTGATGGACAGTAACCGTAATGTGGTTGTTAGGGGGGACCTGATATAGGGGAGAGCATAGTAAACATAGTATTCTTCAGGTAAGTGTAGATTAAAAATTAAAAAAAAAAAAAAAAAAGAAAGAAAGAAAGAAAAGGGGGATTACTCCTTAACAGGATAAAACTATTGGTAAATCAAAGATCAACGCATGCTTTAAATATCCTTAATGTTGATCACTTAAAGGGTGTCAGATGATCAGCTATGGAGGTACTCTTTTCTGATAATATTCCTTTCTCTTAATTAAAAAAAAAAAAAAAAAAGCAGTTACTGTGTGCTGACCTCCAATGAGTTCTGCACAGTGGTATAGAGGGCATGTCAAAGTGTGGGCAAAGGGTCTGTTTGTTTCTACGCAGAAGATCAAGGCCTAGCTTGGATACCCAGAAAATGAACTAAGATACGATATGAGGAGGAGCTTCCGGCATCAGCACTCTCTGGAGGACTCGTGCCGGGGGATGATCATCAAAAAGCCTCCACAGGGATCCGGACGATGCTGCGGTTGTGGCTGCATCCAGCCCACCATCTCCTGGACTTGCCATGAGAAGGAGGAGGGAGATGTCTAGGCTGGCATGTGCATACAGTGAGACAACGAATTTGACTGGATCTGTACTGTTGGAACTCAACCAGGAGTTGGGAGGGGTGCAAGTTGTAGCACCCCAAAATCTCATGACTATAGACTATCTATGGTTAAAAGAACATATGGGATGTGAACAGATCCCAGAAATGGGCTGCTTTAATTTGTCTGATGGTTCAAGTACAGTTGGAAAATATCCATCATATCATAGATAAATTTTCACAAATGCCTAGGGTGCCTAAATGGTTTTCTTGGCTTCACTGGAGATGGTTGGTAATTATAGATTTGCTTTGTTTATGTCACCATATTCCTATTATGTCAATATGTGTGTGCAAATTAGTTAGTAGTTTAAAACCTATACATACTTAAGGTACTATACAAGAAGATATGTCAAAGAAATAATCAATCCTCCCAAGTTTCCTTCATATGCTACATCTATAGCTTTTCTTCTTCCTTCCTAATTACAAACTTTAAATAGAATTCGTGCCTCATATCGAATTTACCGAGTATCATAATTCCTCCAGGTGGTAAAGATACCTCGAGACAAGTGCTGGGCATAGAAGCCACAGGGCATAAATCTGCAAAGAAGTAAAAAGCTAACCTTTGCAAACAATATGGCTTCTCTCTCACTTACCAACTTTACATTTCCCTGTATGGCCCCGGAAGATGACTGGTTAGCCAGAGACGGGTAAGATTCCTCAAGGGAGGAACAACCTAAGACAGGCACAGTCGCAGGGGGGCCATCAGGTGAGAATTTGGGGATCAACAGAGGTGAGGCTCAGAACCTCACCCCCCCTGCTTTGAGAGAAATCTTCTGCATCCGTGGATGTTTTGCTGCCCTTGTCTAGCCTGGATTAATACTTAGTCCATAGGCACACACCTGATCATCTGATCATCTACATTTGCCTTCTTACAGCACTAAACTATGTTTTCTACCTTTATCTTGCATCTACCTACCACTTCAGCATTTTATTAAAAATAAAAATAATAATAATAATAGGAGAAATGTGGGATCAACATATAAATCAAGTACAAAAATCAAATGAATATTCATATTTGACCTGATGGTTTATAGGTCATATTGCATGATCAAAACCGAAAGTTTCTGTGATGACTGCCCTTGTACTGTTCACCATGTAAGAATTTATTCACTCTGTAAGAATTCGTTCACCATGTAAGAACTTGTTCGTTATGCTTCAGAAGATTGGAGACTGACGAGAATTAGGCTTGAGATGGATTAATGATTGTACATTGAGCATTGACCCCCCTATACTGAATTTTATTGTTGTTAACAACCATTTGATCAATAAATATGAGAGATGCCCTCTCAAAAAAAAAAAAAAAAAAAAAAAAAAAAAAAAAAAGTATGTGACTTTCCCACCGCAATCTGGGCTCTGCATTGTCATGAACACGCCCTGGGAGTCAAGTCCACAGCCGGGTGCAGAGCTCATCTGTACCATCTCACTGAATTTCTGCAGCATGGCATTTGGCCATGACTGCATGGAGCAGCACCAGCTGCCCTCTCTTCTTATCTTCTCGCCATTCCTTCTGCACCATTTCATCACCATCCTACATTTGAAGAGTGACTTCATTTTCAAAGTGGGTTCTCATTTGTTACCTCATTTTACCATCTCTGCTGCTACCCTCCTTGTCCATTGTCACTCACCTGGTAAAGGAGACATTGTCCTTAACGGCTGTTCTGCTTCCCCCCAGTAATCACTTCACCGTATTCTCAAAGCACACTCAGGGGAATCCTTGTAAGAAGGAAATCAGATTGTGCCAGAGTCAGCTCTCCAGTGGCATCACCCTCACTTGGCGCAAAGCCAATCTGGTTACATCTGCAGACCTTGCATCCATTTTCCCTTCTACTTTCCCCTCTGCACCCCTCCTGCTCCAGCCATCCTGCTTCTAACACACTCGCTGCCTCAGGGCCTTGGCTCTGGCTGTGTCCTCTGCCTGGAATCTTCTTCACCCAAGTGCCAGCACAGTTTGCTTGCTCACTTCCATCAGGCATTTATTTGTTCAAATGTCATTTTCACAAAAACTCTTCCCTGATACTCTAACTCTATGCTTCCCCCTACCTCCTCTTCCCTGTCCCTGCTCCATTTCTCTCCACAACACTGATCACCACTTAATATCCTAGATATTTTAATTATTTGTCTTTTGTGTCATGTCAACCCTCCACACTATAAATGTCCTAAGGACAGGAATCTTTCTCTGTTTTTCTTATTGTCGTAACTCCAGCACCTAGAACATTATCTAGCATATAGTAGGCTCCTCAAAAAACATGTATTAAGTGAATGAATGAATGAATTTTATTAGCATAACAAACCTCATGAATAAGCAAAGAAAGGTATATTATCTGTATTTTGTAATTAAGAAAATAGAAGCGAAGGCAGGTTAAATACCTTGCTGGAATTAGAACTCCTATCTACAGATACTGATTCCAACACTTCTTTCGTATCACTCAGGGAGAGAGCCCCTGTGAGTCCTCACATCCTGATCCCTCTCTAGGGTGTACCAACCATTCCAGTCCTCCTGATTCCTCCAGTCTCTGAACTTGAGAGCAGTGCATTCATTCATTCATTCATCCATGCAAATGTTGACTGGCTCTGTATGGAGTACAGGATATGCATTTTATCAATGATCCTGCAGATAACGCCTGTTGTGTATTACCAATACCTTTAAAAAATTATTTTAACAAATGAGAAAACTGAAACTTAGAGAAATTAAAGGATTTTATACAAGGTCATACAGCTACTGAGTGGCAAAACCAGGATTTAAACCCAGATTACCTCCTGTTACCACTACTACAAACTACTTCTTAAACATTATTATTTCATGGCTTCTGCCCTTGAGAAATCCCCAGTTTAGTTAATTCAGTGCCTGACCATATTTTGACAAGAGTACATTAGCAATTAATCATGTCTTACTTTGTACCAACATGATTTGTATACCTGTGTTTTAACTATTTTCCTTCCATGTAGTCTAATCTTTCACTTGTTAAGACATTTCTGGTGTATTGGGAATTTGAAAAGTAAGGGCTTTGCATTTATTCTTTCAAAAAATAACATTTTGAATGATTAAAAAATAATACATATTCATTATTTAAAGATTAAAAAGCAAAGAAATCATAATGATGAACATAAAAATTGCCCATAATTTTATCACCTAGTAGTAAGCATTACTTCCAATATTTTGGTATATTTCATTCTATTCTATTTGCTCTGTTAGATTTTTCCTTTACAAAATCAGAATTATACTGCATTTTCTGCTTGTAAAAGTTTTCATTACACATATTGTAAACATCTTTATATGATAATATATATCCTCCTAAAACATGATTTTAATTGCTGCATTGCATTCCATAATTTGGAGATACCAAAATTTATGGAATGCTTTCTCTCTTGTCTGAAATGTGTTGTTTTCAATTTCCTTATACTTTGAAACTCACTTCCCCCATTCCAAGCACTACTAGCCCACTAGTTCTTGCCCACTAGCTGATAAATATTTGATGATTTAATTTTGTGTCGTCTCCTTTTTGGAAGACATTAAGGTAAGAAGAAGAGAGCTGTCTGTATGTAATAATGGAAGCTCATTGCTCCTTTAAGGTTGAGAGTCTGGTCAGATCTTTCACGGTGCCATCCAAGCTTAAACTTTTAATGATCAAGTTACAGTGATTTGTTTATACTCAGACAACTGAGCTCCTATGTAATTAGTGTAATTAAGCTCTCAAATATTTGTTGAACTAACAATTTAAATTGCAGTTGGATGGTGAGAGAATTCAGAATTGTGGAGGCCATCATCTCTGTCCCACTCTTTTTATGCCTTGACCTTTGCTTCTCCTTGTCTTTTTCTAAACTAGCCTGTCTATGGGCCATTGTGAATTTTTTCATTTTAAAAATTACTTTTATTTCAAAAGGAATGAGAAGAGGCTTGAGGTATTTGAGTAGATATAAAACAGACAAATTAAAATATAGACTAAAAAGGGATAGATACTATAGGGGAAGAAACTTGTTTGCACCAATAACCTAGAAGGACACAGTTACTATAACCAAATAAAAATGTATCTCACATCTCCCTTTCTGACCTGCCTACTTGAAAGCTCAGGACTCAATCTGTATTTACTTACATGCCAATCCAGATTACTGGCACAAATCTACCTCTACTTTCATATGAAAAAGTTTTCCCAGGCAGTAAGTTCTAAAAGGCATATATCAGGGATACTCACAAATATAAATCAGGCTACAAGATTGGCATGGTCTTCAACTGAGATTTTACAGAAGATACAAAAGTAACTTAACATTATCTTTTATCACGCTAACTCTTAACAAAACCCAAGGACCAATCATTGGCTATAATCCGTGGAGGGAATGAAAGCAAGGCAAGTGCGTCTGCGGAGCTCAGAGGAGGAGGAGAATGAGGACGGATCTCTGCCTCTAACCTGAGATGTCAGGTTTACTAATCTGTGCTTTGTGTAGCTGTTGGTGGGTAGTCAGTTGAAGTCTGAGTGTTTCAAAGAAGAACTGAAGGGGCTATTTTATTTCCTATCAAAGGGAAAGATAACCCTGTGCTCTAGGTATCAGGCTAACAGAAGAAAGTTGGCATTCTACTATGGAAATTAAGATGCATGACTTACAGGCTTATCAGAGAGGAAGGCCACTAGAGTCCTATGAAATAAGACAGGTTGGTTATTAATATACTGTGTGACTTTAAAAGAAGTCACTTTACACCTCTGAACCTCATTTGCTAATCTTGTAAAAATGAGACTATCATCAGATCTGTGATGGTCACTATTTCCAGCTTTCTTCTCTTCAGTCACTTTCCAGCTGATGTGGCTGTGTGATGCTGTTCTAAACAACAAGGCACAGACACAAAGCTATGGGGTTCCTGGAGAACTATCATCTCCTGACATGGGCACTAGCTCTCTCCTTTATCTTTCTATTTGGAATGCAGACGTGATGGCTGGAGCAGCACACGTTCTGCCATCCTGAGGGAGCAGCTAATAATAGATATTACAGCACTGATATCACTGAGCTGTTGGTTTAGCATTAGCAACTGCCTACCTCAAGACTTCTTGTTGCATGAAAAAATTCTGTTTATGTCATTCTTGTCAGATTTTCTGCTGCTTGCAGTCAAAAGCATTACTAATACAGTGTCTCACTGGGTGGGGATGATTAAATGAACTGAAGGGGGTAAAACCCTCAGCACAAGGTTTGGCACACTTCAAACATTAAATAAACCATGTGCTATCAACACTGGTGAGCAATGTCAATGCCTTGAAACACAACCAACAGTTGTATTTAAAGAGTTCTGAATCTGTGTTTAGAAAGTACTCAATGGAACCCCAGTGCTGGATGTAGTGAAAGAGAGGAGAAGTGAAGGAGTAACTGCTCCCTTTATAAAAGAACATCTGATTTTGAGAAAAATGGCTTTTGGTTGACTAGCAGGATGAATGAGCTGCAAAATATGCCCCTGAAGCCCTCAAAGAATGGACCTGCTGCAGGGTATTGCCCATTTGAAAGTTGGAATATTTCTTCCAAAAACATTACTTTTGCTTTAGCACAGTTTATGTTAAACTCCTTCCAGCAAAAGGGGTTTGCCTGCTTCTTTTGTTTTGGCAGTTGGGACTTAAACATTATTAAAAAATATTTATAGGGTCTTAAGTTGAGAAGGATCTTTAATATTAGTGTAATAACAGTTTCCATTTACTCAGCACTTACTGTTTGCTGGGAGTCATTCTGAGTGTTTTATATATTTTACCCTGCTATTCAGGAATGAAAAGAATGAACTATTGATATACTCAACAACATGGGTAAATCTCAAATCATGCTGTGTGAAAGAAGCCAGACAAAAAACGGAGTGCATGTCGTATGATTCCATTATATAAAATTCTAGAAAATGCAAGCTAACCCACTGTGACAGGAACAGATCAGTGTTGGCCTCAGCACAGGGGAGGGTGGAAGGACTGGGATGGAGGGAGGGATTAGCAAGAGACATGAGGAACTTCCAGAGGTGATGGTAATGTTCATTATTTTTATTGTAGTGATTGCGTCATGGCTGTGTAAATATGTCAAAACTTATCAAGGTGTATCCTCTAATATGTACCATGTATTGTGTGTCGATTATAACTCAATAATGCTTTTTCTAAAGGGAAAACATTTAAAAAATTATGCTGCCTTTTAGTAGGAAATGGATAAATGAGCTGTGATTTATTTACACAATGGAATTCTATGCAGCAATGAGAGTAATGAAGTAGATCTGCATGCATGAAAACAGTCAGTGATTTAAGAAGTTTCTAAAAAAGTTACAGTAAGATACATACTTAAAATTTAAATACACACAACAGTACTGTGTATCTGTATGGGTACCTATATGTACCCACAGTGTAAGTTTGGAATGATACACATCAACTTTGGTTACTGAGGAGCAAGAAGGAGGAATGGATGGGGGTGGGTGTTGGCTGCGATGCTAAGATCCATAGCAGAATGACAAAATTTTAACATCTGTGAAGTCTGGGTGGTGGGTGCATGGACATCTGTTGTATTATTTTCTGTACTTTTCTGCATGCTTGAAATATTTCATAATTTTTTAAAAGTTTAAGTAATTCTGCTTCCTACTCTTAGCATCCAGTTCTCCATGCCACAGGCAACTGCTATTGTCAGTTGATTGTATGGCCTTCTGGAGATATACTAAGTATACAGAAGCATAGATGTGTGAGTGTATATAGATGTAAATTTTTATGTATCTCTTTTTAAACAAGACACAATCTGGTGCTTACTATATACACTCTCCTGTATCTTGTTTCTCTCTCCAAAAAGCTTTGGAAATAGTTCCAACTCAATTCATACAGAAGTTCTTCATTCTTTGTAATAATGCTTAGGATTCCATCCTATGGAAAATTAGGCCATTTCCCATCTTTTGCCATTACATATACATTATAAACACACATCTTGCACATCTGTCTGGGTGTACTATCTGCCATTTAAAGCGGACTATAGCACATCAAAGCTAATCTTTTCTTTATTACATAGGGTCTTAAGTACAAACAGCAATGAAAATGCTGGGCTGTAAGAAGCATGATGGGCTCACGACGTGGGTGGGACAGTTAGCCTCTCATCTAATGCCAGAGAAGCTACCCGCTGAGTTTCTGTATCTCCTTTTGTAAAAATTCTATTTCCTCTTGGATACCAAGTCTCCAGCTCCCACTTTTCTGTTAGTTGCACCCTTTCTCTTACCATTTTGTTGCGTCTAAATTGTTTTAGGCTAACAAGTCAGATAAACAAAGTTGTTTGGACTGTGACTAAAGTAAGAGGCAGGAGATCCCAAATAAAAGAATTCCGTGCTTTTCAGAGGTAAGGGCATGAGCTTTGCTACATGGACTTTGTGACATGGATGCTGGCTACCCTGGTGCTTTGGGTTACCCACCAATTCTAGTTAGTTCTGGAGAGGTGATGGTAGCGGACAGCTGCTTCATCCATCATCTAGTGTGAGAGGAGGGCTGGGACTGAGAGGCCACCAGGGAATTAACAAGAGACCGAGAGCACTGTGTTTTGGTGTATGTCCAGCTGTGGTAGGGAGCCAGCGTCCATCCTGGCTCTTTTGACAGCATTCTGTGACTGTTTTGAATAATTCTTTGTGTTCCAACAGGAAAGAAGGAGAAAATCCTCCAGCTGAGGGACCCAGAGTAAGAACAAGAGGTCTGAGCAGTGTAGAAGCTCATCCCCTTTTCCTTGGCTATGAAGTTTTACTCTCTATTTGAAGTATTCTTTGAATTATAAAATCAATGTAGGATTCTAGGAAAAAGACCCTCTAGAATACTCAAATAGTACCACAAATAATAATACTAACGTCAACTATTTATTTCACTTTTCAAAGTGTTTTCTTACCAGAGAGGTAGCCTGGTGGTTAAGAGCATAGACTGTCTGGGTTTGAACCCTGGCTCCTCCACTTGTGTGTGGCCTCAGGTAGTTTACTTAACTTCTCTGTGCTTTGATTTTCTCATTTATAACATGGGGATGATGTAAGTACTTAACCTCACAGGTTTGTGCAAGATTAAGCGATTAAAAATTGTATAAAAGTCTAACCTCAGAGAAAAAAAAAAAAAGGCAAACCTCAGGTTAGCACCGGACACATACCTGATGGATGTTTGATAAATGCCAGTAATAATAATAATTATTATTATTATCATCATTATTATCATTATTATTTAGTGTAGTTGTACTAAGTAAAAAGAGTAAATTCAGAATCGGAGTAAATAGGCAGAGCTGATAATCTGATCAGCCCTTGGAATCAAGGCTTCCAGATAGGTGTAGAGGTGTATGTTTCCATGAACAAGAAAGGGAAACTGCGTTAGGCAGACCCAGCAAGCTCCAGCCAGGCGTGTGAAGCCTGCTCACGGTCACGGGCGGGCACTAACGTGACAGTGTGGGGCCATGAGGGACGGTTATGACATTGTGCGGCATGGTGGGGGCTGAGGCCTCGTGGAGCAAAGCGGAAGCTAGCTGTTTACCAGAGCTGTCTCTTCATAGCTGATTGCTAACACGGAGGGAATTTTGCGAGCTGGTTGGTAAACACAGCCATTGTTTGAAAAAAAAAATTAGACAATCATACAATTAAGTAAATTGTATCCAAAACAAAGGTAATAACTATACAAAACTCATTACATCCAAATTAGTCTACCACATTTCACCACCATCTATGCTCTTCAGGTTATTTTCATCTTTCATTATCATATCTGTAAAGTGTGAAGATATGATAACTGGGGCGCCACTGTGCATCTCTGACTCCATGTTCACTGACCACGTTTATTGCATCAGTAGCTTGCAACCGGTCATGGTGGGAAGATCTGCACTACGGAAGCTGGCAGACATACAGAGCAGGGCTTGGTCTATTTTGTTACTGTGTAGACCTAAGAGATGCTGGAGACAAATGCTAATGCAGATTACTCTTAAAACTGTGTCATACCTGTAGTTGTTTACATGGTGAAGAGCCCCACATTCTTCCTTCAGAAGATGCCCACATTGTGGACAAACCAGCCAAGTTCTGACCTGAGTCTTCACCCCCTTTGTCTTACTTGTTACCACCCATGGGGTAGCTAGAATCAATTGGTGGACTGAGACTGACCTGTGAAACATTTCCCAGCCCAGCAGGATGAAGCCCGGAGGCCAGTGTGACAGAGAGGTGGGAGTCTGCTAACTGCTCTGGGATGCAGAAAGCAGAGGCAGTGCTGGGCCTCCCAGCCCCAGACCCTGATGCCGGGAGAGCTGGCACGCAGTGCAGAAAGGAGGCGGATCTGACCTGATCTCTCACTACCGTGGGACCCGGGGGGGCCCGAGCACCGGTGACCCCGTACTGGTTGGCTTGAGTTCATGTGAGCAGGTGCCAAGGAAGGACCGGGGGACTGAAGCGGTCCAGGCTCAGCAAGTCCACTTTGTGAGTCAGTCGGCCTAAGGCCTGGGTGATGTACTGGGGGAGGAAATGGAAGGTTCACATCTCCTGTCATCAGCTGTGACTTCTGACTTGCCCATTGCAAGCAGGTGTGTGCTGATTCCCCACGTCTGGGGGATTTTGCCCTGGAGGTGTGGCCATGCACTGGGGTCTCATTGGGAAAGCTGGGCAGGGTGGGGTGAGGGACCCTCCTGGGAGTGAGGGTCAGAGAGGAAGTGACTCTGGCGGGGGAAACCCCTGCAATGAGCCCCTGACCCTGAGGCTGCAG
Source organism: Manis javanica (assembly GCF_040802235.1). Taxonomy (NCBI): domain Eukaryota; kingdom Metazoa; phylum Chordata; class Mammalia; order Pholidota; family Manidae; genus Manis; species Manis javanica. The sequence goes on along the minus strand of NC_133159.1, from coordinate 125,394,567 downwards.
CCAGGCGTGGAAAGCCAGTGAGAAGCGCGCTTCATGTGGTCAAAGACTCGATGCACCTGCCAGCCTTGCTGCCTGATGGTGACCTTGGGCAATCTCTTACTATTACCTGAGCCTCAGTTTCCTATCTATAAGATAGGAGGTGTGAACACAATGATCTCTAGAGATGCCTCCACTGACAGAAGCCTACCAACTTGCTGAAATCTCTCAATGGCTTCCCACTTTCCTTGTCCTCAAGGTGCTGAACTGCTTGTTGTGTGTTGAACTTGGGGCCTGGAGGAGCTTCACAGGCCAAGGAGGAATGTAGGGAAAGGACAGGAAAGGGCATGGGCTAAGGGGTGCTGTGGGAGAGAGGAGGGGGGCGGCCCAAGGGCAGCAGAGAGGGAGGAGTGGTGTGGCCTCAGGAGCCAAGCCCACCCAGCAAGTGCTGGCACACTGCTCCAGTGCAGAGTCAAGGACAGGGTCACTGGCTCCCCAGCATGCCCCTCACCTTGCAGCATTGCCGACGTGGTGTAGTAGTTGAAGGGCACGTTGACACCTGGTACTGCTCGCCATCGAGGCTGGCCAGCTTGGCTCCCACCAGCACTGATTTGCTGGTGCCCGCGGTCCCCAGCAGCATGACTGGCCACCGCCGCTCCATAAGCCGCTCCAGGAAGTAGCACACTCAGATGGTCTCGCTCGTGTGCACCAAACAAGCCTGGAACGGGAACACGATGAGCGTGCCAGGGGCTTGTGGGAGAGACAGATGCACTGCAAAACGTTCTGGACCATTTCAGGAGAGGGGATGCTGCCGGCAGGGCGGAGCAGGCTCACTACTGCGGGCAGGAGTGTCTCCTCTCATAGCCATGGTAAGGCCATCCTATAACTCCTCCTCAGTGTAGCGAGTATCCCCTCCCGTCCTCTTCCAGCTCTGTCTGCCTCCCTGTGGCTTCTCTCACATATTTTAGTTGTTTTTTTTAACCTTCTGCCCACAGGCTGCTGGGGGGCTCCAGGAATCAAGAGCCCTTTGGGGGATCTTGTACTGCATTGCGCCTATAATTTCCCCAGAAAAGCTGTGTAGCTGGGAATGACTAGTTCCTAGCAAGGCCAGAACGCTTGGATTCCCATAAGGGGCAGCAGCCTCTGCAGGTCCTGGGATGACCACACATGTCTGTTCACTTGGCCACACTCACCTGCAAAGGCATCTCGGGATCAAATTCAAACTGGGGGATGAGCTTGGACCAAGGCTCAAATTTCTTGGTTTCTGAGTCTATGTAGTAGTCAAAGATGGTTCCCTGGGATGGAAACTTGACTGTCTTGAACTCTGTCAGCCACCATTTGCTGAATTCTTCCCGGTAGTCCACGAGGTGCCAAAACAAAGCAGGTTAGGGTGCACAGTTTCCCAGAGCTGGTAAGCTGGACGAGCCGCCCTGGCATCAGGCAGAGGTCAGGGAGGGGACACAAAGTGGTCTGGTTTGTGCAGGCCTGCCCAGTGGACCAGCTCCTCCAGGAAGGATGCTGCTCCCCCCAGCACCAGCCTGACAAGGCCCAGCTGGCAGCCCTCAGCCATGAACATGCCCAGCTGCTGGACCTCACAGCTGAGTCACCCCAGTGCTTCGTGGGGTGCATGGGCAGAAACAGGTGGGAACATGGAGGACAGTGGGAGCCTGCGTCCACAAGGTGGGCAAGTGTGATCAGGACCTCCCGACGAGATAGAGCTCTGTCTTCCTAGACCCCTGAGACTGAGCAATGCCCAGGATGGCAGTCAGTGGCATGAATAAAACAGTGACCACTGATGCTGGGGGCACAGGGTGGTGGGGTGGGAGGAGCCCCACTTCTTTATGTGCCTCCATTTCCTCATCAATAAAATGAGGATCCAAGAAAAGACTTCTAAGGTGTCCTCAAGAGCTAAAATTCTAAGTCTAGGAGCAGCGAAGACAAACACAAATGGGTCTTCATGACAAAAGGAATGGGTGGAGACATATAATTGACATGCATACAGATCAGATCCTGTGCCTCTCAGGATAGCACTGTGCACTTAGTGTGCTCAAACTGTCTGACGTGGCCAAGCCCAAATATACACCCATATGCACGTGCACACCCCCACCTCCCGCCAGCCACAAAACTAGTGCTACTAGCAACCCTCTAGGGGAGGAGTTCAAACCCCCTCTTTGAACACACAGACCTAGGAAAAATCTAAAAAAAGAAAAGAGACTGAGATTGGGCATTTTAGGAAACGTTCCTGGAGGGCAGGCCAGAGAGGAAGTGCAAAGGCAGGACACACCAGGAAGCTGGCTGCGTGGGAATGAAGCTGGACCTGGAAGAATGGTACTCGGCATTTTGCTACCCATTAAGTAAATAGGATTGAATTATTTTGCTTTAAAATTAGAATGGAAATAGGCTCCACTGTGAGGACAGATTTGTTTGCTGTTCTTATTCTGATTAAGGGTACACTGTGTCTCTCAGCATTCTCTGCAATTGGAAGCCTCAGAAAAATCCCTATTTTTAACTCATTGATAAAATTCTTGAGGACCTTTAAAAGCCAGATTTTAGGTTTAGATGGGAAATCTGAGATGAAGGCAACCTCTAGAAAGAAGAAGATTGGATGGATCTTCTCTCCTCATCTCCAATCTCACCTGAGTTACTCAGTCAGCTTCTCAACCAAACCATTAGCTGGGCTATACCAATATCGTCTCACTGCGTGACCTCGCCTTCTACTATAACTGGTCACTGTAATATAACCAAGGTCACCTCTGCTGAGTCATTCGATGGCCCTTTCTCAGTTCAGCTCTTTGTGGGGGGTAGGAGTGGTGTTTCTGCAGCAGTGACCTTAAGTGCAGAGGCCCCTTCTCCTTTAGACTCAGACAATCCTCTGGTTCTCTTCCTGCCCTTTGATCTCAGGGACCCTGAGGCTGTCTCCACAGACCGTAGCAGAGTTTGGAATGTAACATCACCTCATTTGATCCTCACAATGCCTCCAAGTTATCCTGGTGAAAATTATTCCTCTTTAATGTATCAAAAGACAAAAGCTCAAAGGTTACACATCTAGAAGCATCTGGAAGAATTGGGATCTGAACCCAGGTTTCACTCTCCCAGTATGGAGCTCTCTGAGAGACTGTGTCCTATGATCCCTGCAAAGCATTTAGGGAAAACCTCCCCCTGCCCTGGCCTTTTTTGGACCTTCTACTCAGGTATGGGCTACATTTTGTATTTCTGCTTTGCTTTAATGACAGCCTGTTAAATGTAAGCACAACTGGTGTTACTGTTGTGAGTCTTTTGGCCAACTTCCTACTTTTCGATTTATACTATTTTTGGTGTGTGACTTGAAGGCAGCTTGTGCAGGGGGTCTTGGACAACCCCTGCTGCTAAAAGCTTTTGCCCTTGTCTTCTCTGCATGTGCCAGCATGACTGCCTACAGCTCCAGACACTCCAGAGCCCAGGACAATGGGAGGGATGCTTTCTCCCAAGATTATAGAAAAGAATTGAGTGGATTTACAGTTTTCCATACAGAGATAGAAAATTGACCAAGTACTTCATCCTGATATCCTACTGCTTGGGAGTGGAGGATGCCCAGCAATGCTTGCTGTCAGGCATTTCAGCAGCTGAAAGGTCAAGGAGTGTGTTTAATGGGAAGCACTAACCTATGCATCTGGGTCTCCGTGCCTTCCGCAAGCTCTCATCCATTTTGCTGGACTGGTTGCCTCCTTGCCTCAAAGAGGAAATTTAACTGCCAATGAGGCAGTCCATGGAGAAGCTCCCGGGGCTACAGAACAGACAGCATGAAACCCTCAGGTGTCAAGCTCTCTGTCTAGCCTCCTCCTGACTGTGAAGATTCCCCCTTCCCACCAGCACCAGCTCTGGGGAGGGAGATGGATAAAGGCCTGGTCCCAGGAGCTCGTGAGAGCTGCCTACTGAATTTGGAGCACAAAAGGACATGTTAGCAGGTAGTGGGAGGGGGCTGGATGTTTACAGCCAGGGCCTGTGAAAAAAAATTAGCTGTGAATTCTAAATTAATTGTGAATTCTCCCAGCTCACCTCTACTCTGGATTCTTAGAACAAGGCTTTGCCCCAGGAGGCTGACACATTTTCGCTCTCTCTCCAAAGAGCCCACAATCAAGTCAGACCAAAAGGAGTAAATACTAACTCTCTGACCACGGCAGCTTGGATTGCTCCCCTGTCATGCAAGAGGTACCAGATATTTACTGAAAACCTGGATATTATGGCAGGAGAATATGAATAACAAACACACGCATGTGCCAGCATGACTTTAAGTGTTTTGCACATATTCATGCCAGACAAGTAAAATAGTGTCCCTTGACTTAATCCTCACAGCCATCCTAGGAACTGGGTACCATCACCACCCTCATCTCCTTTGTACCCATGGGGGAGTAAGGTAGAGAGAGGTTAAGTAATTTTGCCCAATGAGTCATAATGAGGGGTCGAGTTACAATTCAAATCCAGAGTCCATGTTCTTAAGCCTGTGTGTGACATTGCCTGGTAGCTAGAGTCAGTTGTAAAAGACTGGTTTGCATAACCTTGAATGGGATATCTCTAGACAAAGTACTTTTTATTTGGATGAAATTAAGTAAAGAAAAAGGCTGGGAATACAGGAACGGCTAGGGCATAAGGATGCCAAGATACTCCAGCCTGACATCCCTACCTCCGAGCTGCATGAGGCTCCTGCAGCCAATGCTATGAGACACATACTGCTTTGGTTTCCTACCCACAGCCAGCAACTAACTTTTGGTCTAAATTTCTGTGCGCAGCTCTGCATTTTAAGGGTAAGGAGACATGCTGGTTCACTCTGGCCTCATGGCAGCTCTCCAGGAAAGCAGCGATATAGTCACTAACTCAACAAGAAACATCAAAATCTCACCTGCCTCCCTCAGGACACCTTTTCATGGGAATGCATGTCTTCAGCAGAGCAATGCATGGATAACTAAACCATCTGGTGTGTTCATGTTCATCCTGACATTTAGTTGTCCCATCTCCCAAATCCTTGCCGGAAGATCAGGTTTTGCTGCTGTGGACATGGATGTAGGTGCTCACTGCATCCTAGCCTCTTACCTGATCTTGGACCATCGCTCCACCAAATGCCCAGATGGCAGCAAACACAAAATACAGCTCATAGGTTTCCTTGGGGCAGTCTGCAGGGATGTCCTCCTTGGTCAGGAGACACTCAAGAAGGTGGCAGAGCATCTGCACCATACTCTGCTCTGGGATAGGAATTATCTTCTTAAATCTGCAAAGAGAGAGCCAGATGTGCTCTAGAACACTGCGTTTTCCATCCTAGATCCATGGTCAGATGGCTGTGCAAGCCACTTGGTTCTGGTGGGCTCATGACCTGCCAGACTCTTAGGGCTTACAGAGGGTCAGACGCTTCTTCAGCCTGCATCCCCATCAGCTATTTTGGGTCATCTCTCTGTGAAGACAAGTAAGGGCCCAGAAGGTTTCTGGGAAGGTTCCTTTTCCTATCACCCTTTCCTCTGATACTCTCGCCTCCCTCTTCCCTCCTCTGAACACTGATGACCCCTCTCAATCCTTGGGAAATGTGGGCAGCTGTGAAAATGTAAGTAAATATCTCAGAATTTTCTCTTTTGCCAGAAAGCACCTCAAGAGTCAATATGGGTGCCGTTCTGAGGTTGCTGCTTCCATTCCTTCCACTCAGAGGAGTAACTAAAACACAGTGAAAATGTTTCCCTTGGGGCCAGAGTCTTATATTGGGGTGGGAGGAGTGCAGAGTGGACAAATGATTATTTTATACAATCATGATTTACTTGATGGAGTTTGTCTTCCAAGACTATGCCTCTATGCCTCTGTCCTGGCCTGGTGTTTGTCCTCTTAACCTTGGCTTTGGAGGTCTTGACTGAAAGGCAGGTATCAAGGGATGTACAAGGTGACCTGTGCCCAAGGGAACAGGAGCATGTGTGCATACACACACACACACATGCGCACACACAGGCGTGCATGCACACACATGTATGCACAAGGGCACTTTCAGCCCACCATGCATACATACATAGTGCCCACATACCCACACGCTCAACCTCTCCTGCACACCTGCCCTCGCAGCTGCCTCCCACGGCAAGATGAGCTCACAGGCCACACAGGAGCAGGAGCGCTGTTACAGGATGAGTAACACCGCCGACTGAGACCTTCAGTCCTTCTCCAGCACTGGGCCTCAGCGCTCCCTCACATTCCATTCTTCTTAGTGTTTGGTTCTTACACCTGCTCTCAGTCTAGTTGTGTCTCACAATGACTCTATGAAGTAGTCCAGTAGTCAAGGCTTCCATGAGTGAGGGGAAAATTGAGTACTTGAGAGGCTTTTCTTCATTTGACACATATTTGCAACAGAAGGTTAAAATGTAGCTGTCTCAGGCAGAGTTTTGAATAAGGTACCAAGATGATAGGGGCCGACTAGGCGGACCATTCCAAACTGACATCCAAGCAACGGGGGGGTGCCTGTAAAGGCTGTTACAACCTTGGCCTTTCATCTTCTCCAGGAAGAGAGGATGGAAGTGGGAGATGCCGGAGTGGCCAGCAGTTAGCACACAGAGAACACCTGGTGGGCGATAAGTGTCCCCTCACACACGGGGAAGGCAGGTGCTCGCCTGGAATAAAGTTGGAGAAAGGGCTTCAGTAGGACCGCTCTGAAGTGGCAAAGGACCTGTACTTGAAGAACCTTGAAGAGACTGGCTTATCTCATAGCGAGCGAGGAGGTTGCTCGCTGGGGCAGCCTGTGCTCCCATTTATCAAAGCAGGGAGGGGCGAGTATTTCCTGGGATCCCCCTGTGAGCCATGAGCATGTGGGGTGCTTTAGATGCCGGCCAAAGGAGCAGTTTGCATGAGGAGTTATACAAGACCGGCTGATGGAGATGCATTTACTTTCTTCAAAGGAAGGCATGTGGAAGATCCCCAGTGATGGAGAGGGGCCCAAGGACTCACAAAATCTTTAATTTTGGATCTGCCACAGTTAGGGTAACTAAGGCCATGCCAGAGCCTGTCATTAAGGCCTTTCCTCCCTCTTACTGTCTTCTCTCCATCACCCTTCAGCCCTGACAGGTCAGAAGCTGCAGCTGATTGAGGGGGTGACTGGTAGAGTCAGGACAGAGGAAGTCAAGGACACTTCCCTTTGGCACTGAGGGTGACATCTGGAAGATGGTCTGAGCTATGGGCCAGGGGAGAAGTGTCATTTAAATGCAGTCTGCTTTTTAAAATTTTTACTGTGTGTTTTCTTTAAATTTTCATGTGTGTGTATGTGCACACATGTGTGATTGTGTGATTGTGTGACTACAAATGATCAGATACCTTTTTATTACTGGAGAATGATGGGTAAAGTAATGGGTGTTTACCTAGATGTCATCCAGGGGTGGGAGGACAACCAGCCACATAAAATGGTTTTGAAGGAACAGTGGGAAACAAAATAAGTTGCTTTATAATCATCCCTTACGAGGCTCGCTCATTCAGTATAAAAATCACGCTATGTTGACCTCACACAGCTTCATAGTAACAGGGCCCTACAAAGCCAGCATTATGATGCCGTGACGGATTAAAATACCAGTAAGACTTTGAAGTGTGCACCTTGTCACTAACTAGCTGTGGCCCCGAGGGAGCACCGTGGAACCCCAGCTCTTTGTCTATGGGATATTATGCCCTCTTAGGAAAGCTGTGAGAGTTAAATGAGATAACCATAATTGACAGCTGTGCTTTTTCCTTGATAACGAGAATTCAGAGACTGGGGGGTGCTGTGTCTGGAGAGATTTAGTACAGTTAGTGTCTTCAAAGCTTGTTCCAAGGTTTGCACATGCACACGAACACACACTTACCCATACCCATATAGACAAGAGTTTGGCCTCTCTTGTTCTAAATGCCCAGAGTGGGGAATGGCCTCCTAGTCAAAAGACAAACCGGACAATTGTCTCAGCAAATGACAAAGAACAGGTGCATGCTGGTTTCCTAAAATCTCCCTTCTGGTTGACCTCTTTGCTGCCCTTGCCCCCATGAGACACTAGTCACCATTACCACTTCTAGACTTTGCCTGCTGCCAGGGCCGCTTTATCTCATTAGCCAAGGCCACGGGGCCAACAGGCCACGAAGGGCTGAAAGCTTTCCATGGGTTTATGAAAATGGTGAAATTTGGAAAAGTAATTACTGACCCTGGCATATAAAAATTTCAAAATCAAAATTAATATGTGTGTGATTAAATATCTAAAAATATACTACTATGTCAATGGCTCAGCTGCAACTCAGGTTTTAGTTACATAAAATTCACTCTAAACGTGGGTGGATTTTGATGGGGTGAGGGCAGGCATGTGCGGCCAGAGGGCCTGGGGCACTCATTCACCTCTGCCTCTGTGTGTGCCAGTGGTTCTCTATCCTGTGCTTGACAGACCAATGAATAAAGGAGTCAGGGATCATTTTGAGTGGTGGACTTAATTTCCCCAAAACAATCCTGAACCTAACCTGCTGACCCTTTAAGAGCTGTGCATCTCTGAGTCACATTGCATTCACGGCACCAGCCTCTGATGGTTGAAGTTGGAGGAACCACAAATTTGGGTGCCTGATTCATTGAATGATGCATCAATTGACCAAGAAAGAGAATGTAAAACAAAAGCAGGGGCCTAATGCTGGAACATCTATTTACAGACACATGTGATATTGCGGCTGTAAGTATCTTTTTGGTTAAGAGGAATAATCTCTTGTTCATGTGATAAGTGTCCAGGGCTATTGCCTCTGCTCCTGCAGACCTGTAAGAGGAGAGGTGAACGCACAGTGTCCAGAGGGGCAGGACTGGCCGAACGATGCATTCTACCCGATCCTGCATTACTGGGCCAGGAACATACATGACCAGGAACAGAATGTGGGTATCGAGGGCCACTGACCTGTAGGTCTGTTAGCCTGGCCTCTGTAGGAGGACCAGCTGTGTGTCCTGCAAACCAAAGGACTTCTGTGTATTACAACCTGCCGCCTCTGCCGGATATACCCACATGCACTCATGGGAGGCACTTGTCACCTTCCTCCTCCTCCTCACCCACCTCGCTTCTTGCCTGAACTGATAATAGGCATCCCGTGGCCATCCTAGTGTGCGTTCCCCTCTGCCATCTGCCACACCCACAGGGGAATGCTTAGGGACATCTGACTTCAGGGGAAGGACACAGTGTCAGGGGGGCCTCGGATGTGAGCCAACCGGTTCTTCTGCAGCTTTAATGTGTTACATCCTGTGTTTTGTGACCTACCTGATTCTGAGTGTGTCTAAGCAGGTTGGAAGATACTTGTCAAACAGAATGGTTAGGTTGGCTCACTCTGTCTCGATTTCCCTCTTGTTGATCCAGCTGCACACTGCAGGGTTCCACCCCAGGTCTGCTGGGTTGATGTACAGGATCCCTGGGAGCACAGAGAATATTGTTCAGTGAGTTTTCCACAGGTGTCAGTATAGTCTTCACCCCAGAGTTGTTTTCTCTGTTTAGAAAACATACTAGAACACTGGACTTCAAAAGAACGGAGATCTGGCTGATGACTTTGGGGCAAGTGGGTCTGCTCTTGGGGCCAGCTCTGGACTGAGAACAGCTGGTGGAAAGCAGTGTTGGAAAGGATCCTAAGGCCAACTCTAGGCTCAAGAAGAGAGAAGGCTATGCCATTAGGCATACTTGGCATGGTGTGGAAGTGTGTGGCAGGTCAAATGGTGGGACCCGAAAGGATCTGTCCATGTCCTAACCCTGGGACTCTGGGAACACGATCTTACGTTGAAAAAGGACTTTTGCAGGTGTAATTCAGGACCTTGAGATGAGAACATCCTGGATTATCTGGGTGGAACACGTACAAGTGTCCTTCTAAGAGACAGCAGAGGAAAGGCACACACAGAGAAGGCCACGTGAAGATGGAGACAGAGCCTGGAGTCACAGGCCCCGAGCCAAGGAGTGCCTCGGCTGGACTGTGTGAGGAAGGGTGCTCCCCTGAAGCCTTCAGAGGGAAGGCAGCTGGCCTGAAACTTTGATTTCGGATGTCTGACTTGCAGAAGAAAGAATAAACTACTGCTGTTTGCAAAGCCACCAAGGTTGTGATTCGTTACAGTGCTCCTTGGAAATGAATAGGCTGGGAGAGGCAAATCTCTTGGGCCCTGTTCACAACCTCAGCACAGGTCCCTGCAAGGGAATCTGTCACGATGGTGGAGATCTCTTTACCCTCTAGCCTGTCAATAAATTTGGCCTTGGTGTTAGAGGAAAGTTAAGGCGTAAAGTTGTTATCTTCCACTAGGATGTCGTGAGAGTCGCAAAGCTTGTCACCTCCACTGTCACGGAGGCGAGCACTGGCTTGAAAGCAGCCTAATTTGAGGCACTTGTGTACAGTTGTCCAGCCCAGGGGCCATTCCCCTTCCCTACCATAACATTTCTGAATTAGGACGGTCACAGGGTCCCGGCCTGAGAGCGCTTGCTCACGCTCATGGATGTGGATTGGGGCTGAGGATTGGCTGGTGGGTGCCTGGCTCCCTCTGGGAGCTTCCTGCTGTGCCAGCCAGGTCCTGTGTGATGCTGGTGGTGCCTGTTTTCAGACGAGTAGTTCTGTGGTTTTGTCCTATCTCATGCCATACCTGCTCTGGAGACGGTGGCTGGGGTAGCCGTGCGCAGGTGGCTGATCTCAAAGAGGAGCCACATCATGGGATTCAGAGGGATCCTCTCATTGCTAGCCAGGGTCAGCACCTGGTAACAATGGGGGGGACAACAGGTGGGGAGGAGTTACGGCGCATGGCCAGCTGGTGGGGATTTGCTGGATTTCTCCTGTAAGAATTACAGATGATTGCTTTCTTCTTTGTGATTACATGTGTTTTCTAAATTTTCTACAATAATCCTCTCTCTCTCCTCTCTGCACTCCCACCCCTGTGTGTATATCGAGTCAGGAAATAAGTCACCTAAAAAACTTACATTGATGTCAGTGATTTGAATGAATTAGGCCATACTGGAATAATAAGATTATTAAAGGAAAAAAGCTTAGGCTTCTTATTACTACCGTGTCTCTTTAGGTCATCCCTCTGGGAGAACATACATTCATTCTAATAATCCTATAAATGTAGAAACCATTGTAACACTTCTAATATGGATGTGCTGTCTGAGCAAGTTTAGGAGCAGCCACAAGCTTAATAGCTAGTTTATTGGCATTGTTAGTCTTCATTGCTTATAAAAAATAAAAATATAAAGGGAGGGATAAGGGAAATAAGGGGTATTACGATTAGCACACATAATATAGGGGGGCATGGGGAAGGCAGTATAGCAGAAAGAAGACAAGTAGTGACTCTATAGCATCTTACTATGCTGATGGACAGTGACTATAAAGCGGTATGTGGTGGGGACTTGATAATGGGGGGAATCTAGTAACCACAATGGTGCTCATGTAATTGTATATTAATGATACCAAAATAAAACAAAATAAAAATATTTTTTCCATGGATAAAGAGTGTCACCATTGAGAATGTCTGACAGGCTCAGAATATTTCTGATCTTTAGTTTCCTGATTTGGAAAGAAAAAACAAAGATTGGAAGAGATGATTTAAGATTCCTTTCAGCTCTAAATATTAAATTAATCTACATGCAGAAGATTTTGAAGGAAATGACAGCAGTGCTAAAAACAGGGCCATCAATTTAAGTGAAAGTCGCTCATTCAGATGAGTCCATTCTGAGATGTCTATTAAAGACACCAGTAATAAGTGAAACCAGGATCTTGAAGAGATACCTGTGCCCCTGCATTCACTGGAGCATTATCTACAATACCTGGGACATGGAAACAAGCTAAGTATCCAATGAAACATGAATGGACAGAGAATGTGGTGTATATATACACAATGAAATATTATCCAGCCATAAAAAGAAGGAAGTCCCATTATTTGTGGCAACATGGATGGAACTGGAGAGCATTATGGTGCATGAAATAAATCAGAGAAAGAAAAATACTATATGATCTCATGTATATATGGAATCTAAAAGAAACAAAATCATAGAAACAGAATAGATCAGTGGTTGCCAGGGTTGGGGGTGATGAGGTGGGTGGAGGAACTGGATGAAGGAGGTCAAAAGTTACAAACTTCTACTTATAAGATAAATTAATCCTAGGATGTAACGTACAGCATGGTGGCTATAGTTAATACTGTATTGCATATTTGAAAGTTGCTAAGAGAGTAGATCTTAGCACTTAAAAGCTCTCAAAAACAACAACAAAAAGATGATCAGATGAGGTGATGGAGGTGTTAACTAACCTTACTGTGCTAATCATTTCAAAATATATGCATACTTCAAATCATCACACTGTATATCTTAAATTTACACAATGTTCTATGTCAATTATATCTCCATAAAGCTGGAATAGATAAAAAAAAAAAGGAAGACACTGGTAGTAATTCTGTACTCAGGGTCAGCCCTGTGTGGAATCGAGATTTCCAAATGTGCCTGGGGTACAGGTTTCATAGATGAGTAGGGATGACGCAGACTCCCCTTCCCCACTGATACCTTGTTTTCATCCATGACAGTGTTGAGAGACTCTATCCACGTTGGATCTATGTCGCCATCCAGTAAGATCCACTTGGGCCCATCATGGGTAATGTTGGCAAGCTCCCGCATGATGGAAGAGAACAATCCTGAAAGGAACCACGGATAATTTATTTTCCATTTCATCACCAATCTTCTTTCTCTCAGCACAGCCCTTCCTTATTAGCTACAGAAGGTGTAAATAAAAAGGCAGGACAGAACTGGTTTTGTATCTCTTTACCAAGATCTGACAGTGCCATGAGGCAACTCCCACTCTCTCTCTCTGCTCCAGTCTGACTTTTAGTAAGAACAGCTACACAAAACAACAATGCCTGATAGTACTGGCTTTATACGTGACAAGGGACTCAGCAAATTATTTTGACAGGCAACTATGACATTATGGAATTACATAAAGCCTTTTTAGGTAAGTTTTCATCCTTTCTAATTGCAGCCCAGGGAAATCTTATCAAATGCAGACTTTGAGAAAAGGCTGAATGTGATTTAAACCTGCATTACAGAAAATTTATATCTTCATTAGGATACAATTGATTTTTATGAGACCAAGCTTTCCCAATCAATAATATGGTATGTCTTTTCATTTATTCAAATATTGTTTTATGTTCTTAATACAATTTTATAGCATTTTCAGTGTATCACTTTGGCTAAATATATTCCTAAACATTTCATAGTTTTTATTGCTATTGTGAATGGGACTGTTTTTTTTTTTGTACTTCCATTTTTAGCTGGCTACTGCTAGTATAGAGAAAAGCTATCAAATTTTGTATATTTAGTTTATACTTAGTTACCTTTAATAAATGTTCTTATTAATTCTAGTGATTTTTCAATAATACCTCTTGACTTCTTTAGGCATAAAGTTTTATCAGCAAAATAATGATTGTTCTACATTCTTCCAATTTATACCATGTATTCCATTATCTTGTCTTACTGCATCTTCTAGAATCCCACCAATCAACCCTGACTAATAATATTGGAATACGTCTCCCTGACTTATTCCAGATTTCAATGAAAATGGTTTTACTTTCTCATCATTAAGAATGCTTTCTTTTTCCTTTTGACTTTAGGTTAAGAGTATTTATTATATTTAAGGGATTCCTTCTATTTCTATTTTACTTAGAATTTTTAAAAAATTAAGAGTGGCCAGTGAGTTTTTAGCATCTGTTGATTGATCAAATGACTTACTCCTTTAATTTTTCAATGCTTTAATTAATACTTTAAAATAAGTACTTACTTAATACTTATATACTTAAATACTTAATAAGTACTTAAAAATACTTAGAAAAATAATTAATAGTTAAAAAAAGCACTCTAAAAATAATCAATGTAACCCTACATTCCTAGAGTAGATTCTACTTGGTCAAAGTATGTTATTCTTTTGAGATAGTGTTTGTCTCCTGAGGGTGTCAGCCCCAGGCAAGTTCACTCTGGATTTGATGAGACCGAAAAGTGACAATGGAATGTTCTTGGGGTAAAAGGGTTTATAGCCAGCTTTATTCTCATGGTGGCAGGTCAAGCTCTAGAATCCTCTCTGCCTGAGGGCAGTCTGCATACAGCAGGCTAGTCTCTGCCTCTCCACCTCTCCACCACCTTGCAGCCACACAGCCCCAGAGCACTGGGTGGAGCTCCTTACATTGAGTCACTAATATCTCATTGCCCACAGGTGTGCAAGCCTGCACCTACCAGCACTGCTCATGCACAGTGGGCAAGCAAACCAAGGTCAGGTGAGAATCCTGGCCGTGGAACTTCCATTTTCTCTACAGTATTGGATTCTATTTACTGATATTTTATGGAGAATTTCTGAATCTACATTACTAAGTGAAATTAGGCTCTTGTTTTTGGTTCTACAGAAAGGTTGATATAAAGTTTATTCTGGCTTCATAAAATGAATTGAGGGAAGTCCTTTTTATGATTTTGGAATCATCTTTTTTTGTTCTGGCTATATTTTAAAATTTTCCTCTTTATTAGTTAACTCCTTTTCTACTACATATTGAGTAAATCTTTTAACATTATACTTTACCAGTGGACCATTTTATTTCTGATTTTTGTATATTCTCTTCTATTTTAATCTTGTCTGTATCTATTGTTACATCTTCTTTCTTCTTCCCTATCTGGTACAGTTTTACTCTTTTTTTCCCATTAATCATGCTCACAATGGACTTATATTTATTTATCATCCCTATGGTTTTCTTTGCTTCTTTCCACCAATTTTAGCTTTTATCTGTATTAAGTTTCTTCTTCCCAATTTCCTCCAGGTTTAGTTTATTATTCTTTGAATAATTAGGATGGATAATGACTTCCTTCATTTCTCATCTACCTTGTAAAACAGAGTTTAGAGTTTTTCCTTATTGGCTTTAGATGTGTCCTGTAGGTTTTGTATGAAGTGTTTTTCTTTCCATTGCTTCCTACAGGGATTGCAATTTAATTTTCCCTTTAATGCAAGGATTAAGTGAGCATTTCTTGATCTGTAAGCGGTAAAATTATTCTTGGTCATTTCCTTGCTATTTGTTTCTAATTCTATTGCATTATTATTAGAAATTGTGGCCTCTGCATTAACACTTTTGAATTCATTCTGGTTTCTTTCGTTCCCAGTGAAACTCTAACTTTTTGGAAATGTTCCATGAACCTACCAAGAAAGGAATATTTTCTGTTTGTAAGATGCAAAGTTATATGACTATGTGTTATACTGAGTTTGATGATATATTTCCCACTTTTATGTCTATACTTATTTTTCTGTCTACTGAATCTAATATTGAAAAAGATGCATTAATGTAATACACTATATTACTGTTTTATTAAGTGGTTCTGAGACATTTAATAAAGTCATACTCCATTTACTTGGAAGTTCTCTTGTTTAGTGAATACAGATTTATGATTATTATAAATTTTGTCAGGTTTTCAACATTTAATGAACACATTAATAAAACTTTAATTGAAATTGAAACACCACTTAAAGTTTGGATTATATTATGTGAGTTTAAATCTGATATGGAATAGGAAGTACTTGAGACTAGCCAGGAAAATTACAAACGAGCATTGAGGAGGGCCCTACCTTATCAGACATTAAAATGTTATAAAATGTGACTAAAATAGAATGGCATTAGATAAATAGGTGAGTGGAACAAAGTAGAAAACCCAGTTAGATCTCAGTGTATTTGACAAGCTGGTGTTTAAATTCAGAGGGAAAGGATACTTTACTTAATAAATGTTGCTGCACATTAATTTAAATTATCTACCTGGAAGGAAATAAAATTGATTCTGTACCTTACCTCATACCAAGCCCCAAAATAAATTCCAGATGGATAAAAATGTAAACATAAAAAGAATTTCTAGGACCAAATTTATGATACCAAATGTATAGCTGAAAGGTAGAAAGGGTTATAAACTATGTAACAATTCCACATTCTAAAAAGACTAGATGGACATAATTTCCTCCTCTAAAAAGTGTATGGTAAATATGCCATGAAGTGTGTGCAGAAAAATGGCAAATAGGGAACATCCACTAGCAATGCCTACAACAGATAAAGGGTTCATCGCTTTGACATATAAAGAACTGTACAAACTGATAAGAAAATAATAAGGGGGAGTCAAATCACAGAGGAGCCAATTACTAAGACCAGTAACAAGGAAGAGATGTTAAGCCTCATAATAGTCACTGAAATAAAAACTAGAGATGCTACTCCCCTTATTCTAGGTCTCTGACTAAAGGTTGTAAATTAGGAACCCAGGCAATTTGACTCTGATGTAGTCAGACATGGAGACATGAGGAGGGATCCGAGATGTCCTCATTCATTTCTGAAACATCAGTTTTAGAAAGAGATCATATCCACTCACAGAGAGTTCTCTTCACTTTCTTTTCTGCTCACACCCAGTGATAAAAGACCCTTTTTCAACATTCGCCCGTTGCTGTGGTGAGGTCAGCAATGAGTGAACAAAGGTTTGGAACCCTCAGGATCGTCGAAGAGACTAGGGTTCTAGGGCTCTCCTGAAATGAATGATGGTGTATGTCCCCTTTGGCAGCTTCCCCATCTCTCCTGGGGCTGTGCCCTCCGTGGAATGCCACACTGCACTGCTCCCTAAGGAATGGGCTGTGGGCTTCCCTATCACGCCCGTGTCTTAAACCCACTGCCTGGCTAGGGACTCTGTGACTGTGCTCCAGAATCACAGAACTGCAGCTGGGAATGCCTGGCGGCCTCATCCTCTGAGTGTCCCCTTTCAAGGGGCAGCTGCAGAGTCCCCAAGCAAAGAGACTACCCAAAAGGCTAGGTTCCCCTCCAAGCCAAAGGGTTTCTTCCTTTCCTTGATTCTCTCTTCACCTCATTCTCCCATCCCAAAAAGACCGACCCACCGGTCTCTCCTCTGCAGCTCTTCTCACAATGTTCACACCTGCTTGAGGGCCTCTGAGGGTAGTGGGGACTTTCCCCCAGGGGTATCCTGCTCTTACCATCCTTCCATTCTTGTGTGGCTGGATTGATGATGCCGAAGAACTCATCATTTGTGACGGCTTTGGGGTTGAGGTCAGTCCAGACGGGGTGGTGTTTCATGATCTGATAGGTCTTGTGCAAGGACCTCAGCACCTGGGACTTGCCGGCACTGGCACTGCCCACCACGAACACTGAGTGCCGCACTGCCAGGAGCTCCTCCAGCTGGACCACCTGGGGGAACACAGTACTCAGCCAGAGGGACCTATCTGTCACTCACCTACTCCCCACAGCTCTTCTGTGGGCCAGGCTGGTGTCTGGAGTGAGACTGACATCAAGAGAGGAAGGGCTACTCCCCTCAAGATGGGATGGCTCCTAACCCCAGGGGCAACATGATTCCTGTACTCATTCATCATTCAGTTATATAATTTATTAGTCACCCACTAAGTGCTTGAGAGTGCACCAGGTGAGGGGCATTCAGAGATGACCATCCTGCTCAGCATGATCCCAGAGTCTGATGGAGAAGCAAGTCATGTGGACATGACAAGTGATTATAATGGAAGGTGAGGTGGTGATGGGGCTGCTCTGGCTGTTGAAAGGAGACTGTATTATATTCCTAGACTTTTTTCATCAACAATTACTGATTCCCTGCTACTGGAAAAACTTAAAATTGCTTTCTAGTTCCATCAAATTTTGTTCATTTCAGTGGTGTTGAGCTATAACCCAAGTACCATAAAATTTACCTTTAAAAGTATAAAATTCAAAGGTTTTGAGCATATTCCCAGGATTATACAACCATCACCACTCTCCAATTTTAGGACCTCTTTAACACCCCAAAAGGAAAAAAAGATGTACATACTCATTGCTGGTCACATCCATCTGCCCATTGCTGCCTCAGTTTGTGCAACCCCTGAAGTACACTCTGCCTCTATAAATCTGACTATTCTGGACATTTCCTATAAATAGATTAATTAAATATGTGGTATTGTGTGAATGGCCTCTTACAGCATTTTCAAGGCCCACCCACACTGTAGCATGTACCAGTTACTTCATTCCTCTTTATAGCTGAATAAAATTCCACTCCATAGGTAAACCACATTTTGTTTGTCCATTTATCAACTGATGAATGGGTTATTTCTACTCTCTGACTGCTACTAATCTGCCAACTTTTGACAATATCTTCTGTAAGATAAATATATAAGGACACTTACGCTTACTTTTACTCGTCCTTGTCCTCTCCATCACCTCTCTTCTTCCAGACCCATTATTCTCTTATGTTGCCATATTTGGTAATATTTATATTCTGTTCTGTACTTATATTTAGACCTTCTATATTTCCCATGATTATAAGAGTTGAAGACCAATAGTGGCTTACTTTAATGATTGTAGATATTTTTCACTACATTGTGTTCTCTGTGGATTTAGAGTCATGATGACAGAAATTATTCTAAGTATCAGTCCAAGACACACGCGCCACTTGCTGGCGATCACTTCTATTGCTATGAAAAGGTAGAAGAACCTGGTCCAGTCCAAAATCAGTCAAACAATGCCAGAAAGAGGGCCTGGTGAGATAGATATACCCAAACATCCTGAAAAAGAACTCAAAATAAAAGTCATAACCATGCTGATGGAGCTGCAGAGAAATATGCAAGAGCTAAGGGAGGAAGTCCAGAGGGAGAAATGAAACAATCAATAGAAGAACATAAAAGCAGACTACATGAGGTGCAAGAGACTATGGAATAGAATGGAATAGAAATCAGAGGACAGGAATACAGAGAAGCTGAGGCAGAGAGATATAAAAGGATCTCTAGGAATGAAAGAATACTAAGAAAACTGTGTGACCAATCCAAATGGAACAACATTCGAGTCATAGGGGTACCAGAAGAATAAGAGAGAGAAAAAGGGATAGAAAGTGTCTTTGAATAAATAATTGCTGAAAACTTTTCCAAGCTGGGGGAGGAAATAGTCTCTCAGACCACGGAGCCCACAGATCTTCCAACACAAGGGACCCAAGGAGGACAACACCAGGACATACAATAATTAAAATGGCAAAGATCAAAGACAAGGACAGAGTATTAAAGGCAGCCAGAGAGAGAAAAAAGATCACCTACAAAGGAAAACCCATCAGGCTATCATCAGACTTCTCAACAGAAACCTTACAAGCCAGAAGAGAATGGCATGATATAATTAATGCAATGAAACAGAAGGGCCTTGAACCAAGAATACTGTATCCAGCATGATTATCATTTAAATTTGAAGGAGGGATTAAATAATTTTTAGAGAAGCAAAAGTTGAGGGAATTTTCCTCCCACAAACTACCCCTACAGGGTATTCTAAAGGGAATGCTCTAGACGGAAGCACTCCTAAGGCTAAATAGATGTCACTAGAGAAAATGAAATCACAGCAAAGAAAGCAGATCAACCAAATACTAACTAAAGGCAAAAAATAAAATCAACTATTCATAAAAGCAGTCAAAGGAAACACAAAAGAGTACAGAATAAAAGACCTAACATACAAAGAATGGAGGAGGAAGAATAAGAAGGGAGAGAAATAAAGAACCATCACACTGTGTTTATAATAGCTTAATAGGAGAGTTAAGTTAGACAGTTAGATAGTAAAGAAGCTACCTTGAACCTTTGGTAACCATGAATCCAAAGCCTGCAGTGGCAATAAGTACGTATCTTTTGATAATCACCCTAAATTTAAATGGACTGAATGCACCAATCAAAAGACACAGAGTAAAAGAATGGATAAAAAAGCAAGGCCCATCTATATGCTCCCTACAAGAGACTCATCTCAAACCCAAAGACATGCACAGACTAAAAGTCAAGGGATGGGAAAAGATATTTCAAGCAAACAGCAAGGAGTAATAAGCAGGTGTTGCAGTACTAGTATCAGACAAAATAGACTTCAAAACAAAGAAAGTAATAAGAGATAAAGAAGAACATTACATAATGATAAAGGGGGAAGTCCAATGAGAGGATATAACCATTATAAATATCTATGCACCCAACACAGGAGCACCAACATATGTGAAACAATACTAACAGAATGCATTCATTCTAGGAGATTTCAACATACCACTCACTCCAAAGGACAGATCAACCAGACAGAAAATAAGTAAGGACACAGAGGCTCTGAACAACACACTAGAACAGACAGAACTAACAGACATCTACAGAACTCTACACCCAAAAACAGCAGTATACACATTCTTCTCAACTGCACATGGAATATTTTCCAGAATAGTCCACATACTAGGCCACATGAAGAGCCTCAAAATTAAAAAAGATTGAAATTCTACCAACTTCTCAGATCACAAAGGTATAAAACTAGAAATAAATTGTACAAAGAAAACAGAAAGGCTCATGAACACATGGAGGCTTAAGAACATGCTTCTAAATAATCAATGGATCAATGACCAAATTAAAACAGAAATCAAGCAATATATATGGAGACAAATGACAACAACAGCATAAAGCCCCAACTTCTGTGGGACGCAGCAAAGGCAGTTCTAAGGGGAAAGTATATTAGCAATCCAGGCCTATTTAAAGAAGGAAGAACAATCCCAAATGAATAGTCTAAAGTCACAATTACTGAAACTGGAAAAAGAAGAACAAATGAGGCCTAAAGTCAGCAGAAGGAGGGACATAATAAAGAACAGAGAAGAAATAAATAAAATTGAGAAGAAGAATAAAACAACAGAAAAAAAAATCAATGAAACTAAGAGCTGGTTCTTTGAGAAAATAAACAAAATAGATAAACACCTAGCCAGACTTATTAAGAGAAAAAGAGAATTTACACACATGAACAGAATCAGAAATGAAAAAGAAAAAATCACAACAGACACCACAGAAATACAAAGAATTATGAGAGAATACTATGAAAATCTATATGCTAACAAACTGGATAACCAAGAAGAAATGGACAACTTCCTAGAAAAATAAAATCTTCCAAGACTGACCCAGGTAGAAACAAAATCTAAACAGACCAATTACCAACAATGAAATTGAATCAGTAATCAAAAAACTACACAAGAACAAAACCCTTGGTCCAGATGGATTCACTGCTGAATTTTATCAGACATTGAGAGAAGATATAACACCCATTCTCCATAAAGTTTTCCAATAAATAGAAGAGGAGGGAATACTTTCAAACTCATTCTATGAAGTCATCATCACTCTAATACCAAAACCAGGCAAAGACCCCACCAAAAAAGAAAATTACAGACCAATATCCCTGATGAACATATATGCAAAAATACTCAACAAAATATTAGCAAACTGAGTTAAAAAATACATCAAGAGGATCATACACCATGATCAAGTGGAATTCATCTCTGGGATGCAAGGATGGTACAACATTCGAAAATCCATCAATATCACCCACCACATCAACAAAAAGAAGGACAAAAACCACATGATCATCTCTATAGATGGTGAAAAAGCATTCAACAAAATTCAATATCCATTCATGATAAAAACTCTCAACAAAATGGGTATACAGGGCAAGTACCTCAACATATAAAGGCCATATATGACAAATGCACAGCCTACTTCATACTTAACAGTGAGAAGCTGAAAGCTTTTCACCTAAGATCACAAACAAGACAGGGAGGTCCACTCTCCCCCCTGTTATAAAAAAGAAAAGAGAATGTAGGCTAACTGACAAATCTGTGGAAAGGGAGGGTCAGATTCTCAATAAGGAAAAAAAATGGAGAAATGGGAAAGGAGGGTCATCTTGCCCCAGCCAACTCCCAGATTATCTGGGAAGATGTGGACTTCCCTGATCCTAAGACATCAGCCCCATGCCCTGCATCTTAGGAACCGCATCAGATTTAATTCATCTCTGGGGTGGGGGCACCTTTTAGGCTCAGAGCCTTTCCTTTAAGAAGAAACCCTCAGTCTGGCATGCAAGGTCTTCTGTATTATGGTCCACAGTATCTTTTCAGTCCTATTGCCCACCCACTACCCCAATACCTTTTTCTTAGCAACACTGGACCTCTCTCTGCTGCTGTACAATCTCTATGGTTCCCCATCTACCCTTTTGCTGGGCCTTTCCCTCTACCTGGCAGACCCTCCTGTCCTTCTCTACCTTTAAAAAGTCTATCCAGTGAACTTGGGAGGGGAGACATTGGGTGTAGCTATGAGCCCACCGGTGAAAACAGCTACAGGTGCAGAGGACCAGGTGATGTCTTGCTTCTTTCTGTAAAACGTGGTCTCAGAAATGAAAGCAGATACCAATTTGTGATTCTATTTATATGTCACCAGGGCTTAATCCCAACCAGTGAAGTATTGTGTGCTTAGAAGCACCTCCTGGGATGGAGTAGAAGTAACCTGCCCCCAGACTGTTTGTTCCCCAAAGGGGAGCACCTTCTGTCCCATGAAATAACTTAGTGGCTTATGTTGGAAAAGTAACGGCATTCCAGTTTCTTCCTCTGTAAAGTCCCTCATCTGCATCATTAGCTGAATATGTTGTGGGGATCAAATGTGATACTGAATATAAAAACACTTATAAACACTGAAGTGATGGTCATATGATTTCTAAAGATAGTATTATATAAGAAAAAAAATCTCTCCATACCCCTACACCCTAGGACCCTCCTTTGTGGCACCTGTCATATTTCACTCCACGGCCCATCTATTTGTGTGCAGGTACTTCTGGAACCACATGTATGTATTGTGAAAATGTTACTTTCTACAAAATTAGTAAAAGTAATAGACTTCTGGAGAAAAGGGACTGGGGCAGACCATTCAACATGTACAGAACTTTATATCTGAAGCCCTAAAAACTCAACAGTATATCCTAATCCTAGTAAAAATGTCAGCACAATTAAATCACAAGAGCACTTGCACCTTGCCCCATGTTGGTCAATCCTTCGCAGCACAAAATCTGGGGGCCTGTGCTTCCTTTTTAAGGAGGTAGGTCATGGGTATATTCACTCCTAATAAAGGTCATTTGGATCACAACTAAAGATCTGCTCTGGATGAACACTTCTTCATTAATCTACAGTTTTAACCCAACAGAGAAATGCCTTCACCTTCCTGCAGCATCCCCAGAAAATGTAAACACCACCATGGTTCCAATAGCCAACTGGTCACCCTTGCACTAAAGTTAACGTTTTTTTTAAAGTCTTTATTTACTGCCAAATGTATTCATTTTCTAATGCTGCTGTAACAAACCACTGCAAATTTAATGACTTAAAGCAACACAAGTTATCTTAAGAGTTTACGTGCTCAGAAATCTAAAATGGGTCTCACTGGGCTGAAACCAAGGTGTTGATAGGACTGGATCCTTCTGAAAGATCTGTGGGAAAATCTGTTTGTTTTGTTTTGTTTTTACTTTTTCCACCTTGTAGAGGCTGCTCCATTCCTGGCCTGTGGCCCCTTCTTCCCTCTAAAAGCCCCCAATGGCTGATCGAGTCTCTTTCCTGTGGTGTCACTCTGACATTCATTCTGCTTACTTTTATAGACCACTATGATTATATTGGGCCGCCCAGGTAACCCAGGGTCATCTCATCTCCAGGTCAGTTTATTAGCAGCCTTAATTCCGTCTGTGACCTTTGCCATGTAGCAAATTCACAGAGCCTGGGAATTAGGATGTGGACACCTTGCAGGGGGCTATACCAGTCTTCCTAACACTAGGAATTTTTTAATTGTAAGAAAGCTTGCTCCTGATCACTTCAAAACATTTATAAGATCAGAAAAATGCAGAGGAACCAACGTGACTTCCACATTGTACCATCACCCCTCTATAACCATGTAGAAGTAATTCGCAGGAAGGCAACAAGTGCTGTAGCACAATGGACGTGTCTTCTTCCTTTCATTAGATCATCAGCTCCCTGATGGTAGGGGCTCTGTCTTTCTCTTGCATTCCCCACCACTCATTCCACACTGTGAGTGCCCTAATAAAGAGCTCTTGAACTGGGTTATTACTAAATTGATACAAATTTGTACATCTAAAGTACCCCTTGGATTGAGAATGAAGGAAACCCATCACCCAAGGAAAGGACCAAGAGACAAAGAAATTTTGGGAGGGAAAACCCCACGTACCTTGAGCACAAAGTTGTCTTCAGCCTGGAGCTTCAGATTCACCACCGCCATCCTAACCAAACCTTCCAAGTTGAGGTCTCTCCTCCAAGGGATGTCCAGGGCAGGAAAGAGGTCCCCAATCGGGCCCATGAACACTGGCATGTCATCGGTCACAATCTTGGGGATGTTGAAGTCTCGCAAAGAGCGCATCAGGACTTGGTCCTCGGGCCGGTCAGGGTTCCCTCACTTCAGGGATCCTGCCACCACCAGCACAGACTTGATGGCCCACAGACCCCAGTCGTAGTGATCCTGTGGGATGGCAGTGCAGGTTAGACCAGGGCTGTGTGCTGCAGAACACCATGAACTTGGGCTGGTGTCTGCAAAGTTATAGATATCCCATCAGGATTATGTCACTTCTGGGGCCAAGACAGAGGCACAGGAAAAGACCAGTGATGTAGAAGATTCTGATCACAGGATCCTCACTCCTGGTATGTCATTAGTTTTCCAGCTATGATGACAATAACACAGATGCAGGACATACAGGGGCTGGAGGTCAGGGAAAATAAACAGAACCACTTCCAAACCTGTCTAGCTACTCCTTGTACATCCAGCAGGTGGAAGGGTTATAAAGAAGGGAGCTTGTTGGCTCTTAGCAATGGCCAAGGCTGAACTCGCACACTCCACCCAGGAAGCCTTCAAACACTCTGAGAAAGGAATTCCCCCAAAAACAGTTCCTTAAAAATTCTGTCAAAAGTAAAACTCACTGGTCACAAGTCCTGACAGTAGATGCCAGGGGAGAGTGAGCCATACTGCTGACACCACGTGTACGAGCAGCATGGTAGGGGAAGTGTGTAGTACAGAGCAGAGCCTGCACTCAGGCAGAACTAGATTCAAGTCCCCACTCTGCTCCTTGCTTCATAGCAGATCATTATTTAATGAGAGCTGTGACACATGCTGCAATTCGCTGCACAAGGAAGACAGGGGACAAGGTGGCTCTGCCCCAAACTGACTGTCTTCCTGCCCCTCAGCCTGTGGATAACCTGGTCCTTCTGGCCTGGGCTGTACTTCTTTCTCATCTGTGCTTCACTGAATTCTATGCCATCAGGACTTTAATGTTGTTTCTTCAGGGAAGTCTGCTCCTCTGCCTATTACAGCAGCCATGTCTTTGTCCTTCAATGCACACTGAGATTAGGGAAGGCCAGTGCAGGGCTGTGAACTGCAGCTGTGGAAGTAGGTGGGAGGCAGAGCCCCACACAGTCTTTTAAGGGTGTGATCAGGATATTGGTCTTTATTCTAAAACCAGTGAGAAGCATTTTTAAATGATCACTTTAGCTGGTGGCTAAAGAATGGGCTCGAGGAACTGGAGCAGAGTTAGAGAAACTTGCAGAGAAGCAGTTCCAAGAGTTTAAGCCAGAGACATTGGTGCTTCGAACTAAAGGGGTAGAGAGAATATGAGACACATGTGAGAAATATCCAGGGGGTAGAATGCACAACAGCTCATTCATTATAAGAGGTAGGACTGAGAAAGAGGCACATGTCGAGGATAACCTGCAGTGTTCTGGAATTAGCAAGTGAGTAAATGATGGTTCCTGGTACTGAAGTGAGGAATTCAGGAGAAGTAGGCTTGGGGTGGGCGGCTGGCATGAAGAGCAGCTTCAGATGCTCAACTGGAGGTGGTTATGCACCTTGGACAGATTTCACAGGGCTGAGAGAGCCCATGTTGTGGTGGCAAATGGGATCCATGCCAGAGACCCCCAAACCATAGAGGAGTCTGTGGGAGCAGCCCAGGGAAACCTGATGGCTGTCCTTGCTGGCAAGAAATGGTCCCCTGAAGGCTTAGACTTAGAGGTGCTCAGTCATGTTTTAAGGTGCTATTCCTGCCGGGGGACCTGCCATAGGTCCTTCTTGTCCTTTTAAGGACAAGCGGCAGTGAGAAGCGGGGATCCTTACTGCCTAACTCTCTCTTTCCAATCCTCTCCCCTTATCATGCCCCTTCAGATAAAGACCATTGCCTCCAAGGGTTTTGTTTGCCACTGTAGGATTTCTCTTGGGACACTGGATCTATAAGGTGTTGCTAAGTATTCTTTTAAAAAATGGAGTTCCAGAACCAAATCATTTAAAAATGCTGGGCTAAGAAAATGAACACAGATCTTTATTATAGAAGTGTTCAGAGCTTTAATATGCTGAGCACAGAGTGAGTGTCCTTGAGAAGGCTCTAACATTTGCCTAACATCCTGGCCCCAGAACCGGTCCAGAGCTGGGGCAATCACATAGGAGCGGTGAGCAGTCTAGCTAGGGAGTGCACCTGTTTGGAGAGAAGCTCTTTGTACAACTGGTAGAGAGTGATGAATTTTCTGGCTAATAACTGGGCTTCAATGAATCCTTCTGCCACCAGCATGATCTCACAGATCAACTCAAAGTCAGGAACAACCATTACACAAGACCTGCGTACAAGGACACAGAGAGCCGATTAGGTTTCCCAACCACAGAGTTGCAGGGAGCTTGTAAGACAAGAATCACTGGCTGAGACAATGGACAGAGGCATTTGTGAGTGCAAAAACTGAGACCTTAGCAGTTATTTCATCAAAGACCCTCAATTTAAAGATGAGCTAACTAAGGATAAAAGAAGTGAACTCTTGTCCAAGGTGATGGATGATGTCAGCAGATAGGGGCAGAACTGGGGCTACAGCTGAGTCTTGCAACCTGAATCCTGTGTGCCTTGCACAAGGCACAGATCAGTAAAGCCTTAGTAATTAGTGGATTACTAGATTGGTAATCTTCTATAACAGATTAAGGGCTAAGCTTGAGGAACTGAGTCTCTCTTGGTGTCCACAAGAAAATGAGAATCTCCCCATTCCGCATTCTCAGAACATGCATCACCTCCAAGCCCTAATGCTCAGGCTTCCCTTGTACTTGCCACATACTCGTGGAAATCTCTCATGCTGAGATCTAAAGTAGGTACCTATGAACCCCACTTGCCACAGAATGGTGTATAGGAGACTATAGAAGGGGACTTTTATCTGTGCATAAGGATTTCCTGTGATTTTCCCCCTCTAGCTCTAGAAACATTTGATTTTAAAATTACTCACCTTCAAAACTTATTAGGTATGTAATAGGAGCCTAAGGTTATTATATTCCTTTAATTGCATTTTTCCTACACAGATAAAAATTTTCAAAAACATATCAGTCACTTACATCTTTCCTTTAAGTTGTTTCACATTGCATCCAAACTCAAAGGAGCGACCAAATGCTCAGATGCTCAAAATTACTTTGAAGCCTGAAATAAAGTTAAATATGCATCCATACAACAGAATGCAGTGTGGCCACAAAAAGTAATGTGGTATGAGAAAAACTATTTAATGACATGGGAAAACATTAACTAATAAAGGCAACATACTAAACTATATACAGGGTCTCATACCAAGTTTGAAAAAGAAACACTGTTCATACCACATTGGAAGAAAGAATGCCAAGGGCTCTGCTGAGCGTCCCAGGATGACAGGCCCGAGATGGGGAGGGACAGAGTGTCTGCAGTCAGATGCCAGGGTTCAAACTCTGGTACTGCTGCTTAGTAGTTAGGTTACTAGCTAACCCCAGTAACAGGGATCTACCCTGGCAATTTGTTGACTCTGTTTTCTCACTGAGCAAGGGGAACACTAATAGGGGTTCCCCTAATAGGGAAAATCCCATAGGGGTTTTGTGAGAATTAATGTTAAAGTAGGTGTTTGCATTTATTGTTTTTACAAATATGTTTCTGTTTTGTCCCCCCAAATTTTCTTCTGTATTGCCTTGAAATTCAGCAACAAAATATAAGGAATAATTCTTACCAGGGTGATAAGTCACCCCCATCATTATTTGTAGCACAAGCCTTATGTCATAAACACTTTGTGTAAACAAATAGCAAACAATCCTGTATCTTGTGGTACCAGCTTAGACAGCCTGTTGACATTCCAACAAGCTCTTGGCTAAACTGGGGATCTGCCTGAAGGAGAGCCACACACCTCTCCAAGTGAGACAGGGGTTTGCCACCATGGAAACCATTTAAATGTGAGGGACCAACATATACAGGAGCTTCCAGGCAGTCCCCTAAGCCTCTGCATCCCCAAACAAACAGGCCTGGGTCTCTCAGTCTAGAGACAAGACCAACAGCTTTATCAGAGCTCCCATAGCCTCTCTCTGTTAGGTACCAGCTCACAGGCAGAAAATCAAAAGCCATGAAGTAGAAGCATCTTTCCACTTTCTTTTTGTTGGGCTGGCTTCTCTTCTGAAAAAAGAATGGAGACTCCACTCCCTGCTACAAAATGCATTTGTGTTTCTTTTATTGCACACAATAAAGAAGATTTACAAGCATGGCGATACCCACTGGTGGCAAAAGTAAAGTAAAAGAGGTGCTCTCATGCATTGCTACTAGGAGTGTCATTTGGCACTACTCTCTTTAGAAAGCAATTTGGCAATGTGTATCAAGAACCTTAAAAATGTTCCTTCCTCTTAACTCAGTGATTCCACTTCTGGGAAGCGAGCCAAAGAAAATAATCATGCATACAGAAAAAAGAAAGACTTACATACAAAGATATATATTACCACATTATGCATAAATTCATTTTAAATGTTGGAAACAGTCCCAATATTTAACTATGGGGACTTGTTAATTACACTGTGAAGCATGCACTTGACAGAATAAAATGCAGTCATGAAAGAAGATTTCTTAAGACTGCCTAAGAGAAGACACTATTTATGCTAGGATTAAGATAGACTGTGAACTGAAAAAACAAACCAATGTGAAACGGTGTGTAGACCACAAATGTAGACTACAAATATGACTTTATAGTATACATATAAAGAAGAACAGAACACGATTAAGCAAAACATAATTTCAGCAGTGATAGCATTAAAGATGGTTTTGTAAAATCTACTTTTTAAAGCATTCCAAATTTCTTCTGATACATATGTCATACATTTTCAGTGGGAAAAATAAAAGAAACTTCTCTTTGGGGCACTTGCCTGGGGCAGAGCTGACTCTCACCTGAAGAGGGCCTTGAGTTTCTCCGGCAGCTCTGTGTGGCCAGCGTAGCCAGGGTTCGTGGTGATGAAGATACCCACAGAGGGGTTCAGGCTAATCTCCTCCCCAGGGAAGCCAAACCGCTGCTTTTTATCTCGAATTGCATCTTGAATGCTTTTCACCTGGTGAACAAGTCAACAGAACATGCTTCTACTGTGCTTCAGTGGTGGGTGGCAGCTCAGGCTGGAACCCATGGTTCACATACGTGCTCTGTGGACCCTTTCAGTGAAGGACGGGATTGCACGCTGGATCCGTACTGATGGGCCCTGGCTACACCTCTAAAAGAACTCGGGGCACCCTTATCCATATGCATAACACACTGACTAAGAGGCTGGGAGTGAACCGACCTCTCTGAACATTGGCCCCCTCTGTGGAAACAGCTAAGGGTATTAGCACCAGCCACATGTAGGCACCTTTCTGAGCATATTTTGTGCATTAACTCATTTGATCTTCACCATGATCCTTTGAGGGGAGCACTTCAATACCACTGTCCCCATTTCTCAGTGATGAGCCGGGCCTGGGCTCTTAGCCACAGCATGATGAAGCCAATGGGATTGTTCGGAGGATTAAACAAAATACAGTCTGTAAAGAGCTTAGCATTCGGGAAATGCTGCCAAAAAATTGCAGCTCACATGGAAACTGCTAATGTGATCATCCTCATCTTGGTTTAACTCCTCCCCAGACTATGTTCTAGAACAGACTGTGTATGCACAGGTGACCCCTTTAGGGATGGAGTGTTCCATGCATGGTGGTGACTAGAAAGGGCCAACGTGGCAAAGGGAGGCTGGAGCCAGATCTTCAAGGGCTACTGGGGCCTTTCTAAAGAGATTTGGCTTTTTCTTAAATGTGGTCTGGAGCCAGAGGAGATTGAAGCTGAAGCCTGACTGGGTCTTATCTACCTGCAAGATTGCTCTTATAGCTCTGGGAGGAGAAACAGAAATGAAATTCATCCATTTATTTTCACATTTGGTGCTTTGGAAAAATGTGTGCAGAAATCAGCAGCAGCAAAAGGAGGAAGACAAATGGGGTGCTGGACCCCAGAATGTTTCTGAGTCTTTCCAGCCTCTCACGGTTCTTGAATGTAAAACCTGGAAGCTAGGCTCAGTGCAAGATTTTGAATGAGCCCCAAGCCTGTCAGCTACATTCAAGGTGGTTAGAATAGCCACGGCTTCTGTGGAGACTGGACTGTAGGGATGGGTATGTGTGTGAGAGAGACACAGAGAGACAGAGAGAGAAAGAGACAGAGAGACAGCCAGACCACAAACAGCAGCTGGACCACCTCTGTCTCTCCAGTGCCTGGAAGGGAATGGCTGCCCGAACACATGCCTGTTCCACAATCAGGATTCAGCTCCTTCCCAGAGTAAAGCTCTGATGACTGAATACACTCAAGCTCACAGCAATTAGTTTGCAACTGAAACTTCTTTCCCGTGTACAGAATGTCAATGACGTTCTGGCAAAGGTGGTCTCCAGTGCCCAGTGCGCCACCAACAGATGGAGCCCTGCTGCTTCTCATGGTGCTCATGTCACAGCTCTGCCGCCGAGCCCTCTGCCACCCTGTCACCCTGCGAGATATGGGAGTGGTGAAGCCTGTGTTATCTCCTCCAGCCCTGTCCTCCCATCTGTAAAATATACTGAGCTCTCACCTTGTTATTGAAATGGGGAAGTGAGCTTATTGCCACTTACAAATTGCTCTGGCACCCTTGGGCAAAGGTAACCCCCAGACCCCTTCTGCAGCTCGCTCTGACTCAGCATGCCCTCCTGTGACTCTGAAGACTAGAAACCTCACACTCACTGAGAACTGATGATGTGCTGGAGGACTGCAGGCATCTGTGCTTCTGTGTAAAAATGCTATAGGAAGGCCCTTGGGGTTGAATGTTGAGCAGACTCGAGGAATGCTGTTAACGTTGGTGTGTTAGTGCTTATAGCTGGCTCCACTGGCCCAGCCTGTGCAGGACAGGAGCAGGTCAACTGGCATTTCCTCACTGCCTTAGCAGCAGCCAAAGTGCACTGCATGAGCCATCAGAATGTAACAGTGGTCAGGGCCAGGAGGCCCTGACGACTTCCAGCGGTCCTTCAGGATGCTGGGCCAGAGGAAGAAGCAGGTGGACTGGGACTGTATGAATTAACCTGCAAGCCCAGCCGGCTGGAGGTGCACACAGGTAGGTACAGACTGATACCTGAGAAATCACTTACACTTCTCACTCTAGGGGTCTGTTTCTCCATTAAAAACTCTTCGCTTTGGGAGATTTTAAAGCTACAAGGGAATGACAACAAAATAACAACTGGTGTTTGTTGAGTAGTTGATATGTGCCAGTGCTTTTCAGAGCCTTTTTGCATGATCATTCCATTCAGTCCTCTCAACAGCTGTGTAGATGGGGGGATTCTTGTTTAACAGACAAGGAAGCTGAGGCAGAAGGCAGCTAAGGAGCTGTACTACAGTCAGGTAAGACGTTGACATTAGTGGTGGCTATGGAAATGAGATGTTGGAATTCTGTGCTATTTTTGCAACTTTTCTGTGAATCTAAAATTGGTTCAAAATAAAATGTTAAAAGAAACTTGCCAAATGTCTAACAGTTGGTAAGGGGGGCAACCTGAGTTAAAAACCAGGCAATCTGGTGCCAAAGCAGTGCTTTTCGACACTTCCCCAAACTGCCTCCTACCAGAAGGAAGACTGTGCCCAGCCATATGCGGCCCCTTGTCAACTGTATACCAGTTCTGAGTCATTTGTTTTGCCCTACAAATAATCGTTTGTTATAATTTAGAGACCTAAATTCCCAGGAAATAAGACAAGGCACTTTGCCACCCATTAAAGAAAACAAACAAAAATGCAGAGCTAGTAGAAATCAGTGTTCTCCCAGGGGATGTCTGGCCATGTCTGGAGACATTCTTGTGGGCACAACGAGGGGGCACCTACAGGGTGGAGGCCAGAGATGTGGCTAAATGTCTTACAATGCACAGGACACATCTATGTAACAAAGAATTATCAGGCCCAAGACAACAGTGCCAAAAGTTGAGAAAACTGGGATCTGGATTACACATTTTACCATTGAGAAAACAGAGGCCAAGAGCTATAAGTGACTTGTCCACTTGTCCACTAGTCCACAAACTGTGTCTCTGGGTCTTACCAAATTCCCAAGCAAATTCTTGGCCCCACCCCCAATGGGCCAAATCAGGAACTCTGGGGGTGAGGTCTGAT
Source organism: Manis javanica (assembly GCF_040802235.1). Taxonomy (NCBI): domain Eukaryota; kingdom Metazoa; phylum Chordata; class Mammalia; order Pholidota; family Manidae; genus Manis; species Manis javanica. The sequence goes on along the minus strand of NC_133159.1, from coordinate 125,362,357 downwards.
GACCAGGTGAGTTTTCATAAGCCATCCAGGTGATTCTGATACATGCTAAAGTTCAGGAACCACCGCAGTCTAGCTGATTCTTAGATTTCTGCTCAGATCTGCTGCTGCCCTGTCCCCTTCATAGCTGCAGACTGTCCCCTCCCTGCATCCTCACTCCCTTCATGCCATGAAGAGGACATGTCCCTGTAGGTCACCCACCTGGACCAGCCACACTCAATCCTGTGGGTCCTGGTGTGAACCAAACTCCCCAGCCCTCAAGATGGTTTCCTTCCTTTTTAGTCTCCTTCTCAGCTCTGGTTCTCAAAGTTTACTGAACATTAGACATGAGAACCATGTGGGAAGTTAGAAAAAAATGAAACAACTCTATGCGTAGGTCCTTCCCAATGAAATCAGAATCTTTGGGCATGGAAACTGCATTTGTGTCTACCTATTTTTTCAGACTTGCCCAGGCCATGCTAATGTGCAGCCAGAGCAGCATGTCTCCAGCTTGCCAGTGAGTAGGAATCTTTAGAGCTCTCTTGCAAATGCAGATTGTTCACAGCAGGTCTGTGGTGGGGCGGAGTCCATTAAGTGTCCTTGCCACTGGGCCACCCTGCCCTGTACCTCGTTTCCCTCCATGGGCCTTCAACGAGTGACAGGCTTACCACTTCTTTCTAGCCTCCACAACGTGTAACTGCACTTCTCTGATGTAGCTTCCTTTCTGCCTTATATTTTCAATGCAGAGGTTTTATTTCTCTATATTGTAGGCCAGCCCTGATTTAAAATGATTGGTCCTATTACCTGCACAAGCCATGTTTGCTTGTCAAGGGGGCTTGACTGGATATCCTGAGCACACCTCTCTCTTCAGAGACTGGAACTTGGGACCACAGAGGGCTCTGCCCCTGTCTCTCCCCACCCAGGCTACGGCCTTGCCTCAGACCCACTCATAAAGTATTAAAGTCCTTGCTGGTGACATATTTTAGGGAAGTCATCGGCTTGCTTTATGTCACATGAATCCTCCCAGCTCTTCTCCGCACCCCTCTCCCTTATCCCCTTACAGTGTGTGGTGTTATCCTCTTTCCCAGCCTTTGCCTCCAGGTGCCACATGTTGCTAAAATCTTACCTGGCTCACGCCAGGCTCCTCCCTGCAGTGGTAGGCTGGCGTCTGCTGCCTTAAGGAAGTGCAACCCCCTCATCTCTTTTCACATTTTCAAAATGTGTCTGTGTTTTTACCTTAGAACTTCAGCTCCCCTATAAAGGGTGTTACACAGAAAGGCTCCCTTGGCTCTGAAACCCCTGCATTTGTTCAACACCTTGAATACTCAGAATGCCACTTTGGGGGGCTCCCAAGGCCTTGCCAACTGATCTGCAGCTCTGGCTGCTTTGCACCTCAGCCCAGCGCACTGTGGGGGCTCATACCGAGGAGGGAGGGAAGGGCAGGGACTTCTGGCCAGAGTGTGGAAGGGGGACAAGGGGTTGGACATACAAAGTGGAGGAGTGTGTCCCGGTGGAGCATGTCCTGGGCCCAGAAAACCCAAAAGGCCTAGAGAGTCAGTTGCAACAATAAGGGCAAAATTCCAGGAAAAAAAGTGTGTTATACATTTAAAAATAGCAGAGTAATTGCTTTTGGAATTGCCACACTTTTTTCCAATTGGATATGCAATTCTGCTTGAACAACCTGACAGAGACATGAAAATACCCACCTACGAGGACACCAAAGTATACTCATTTTTGTAGAAGTTACTGGAAAAGGAGCACCAACAGACAAGCTGCCGAGCAGAGGAGAGGCAGAGGGGGAGAGAAACGCCACAGCTGGTGCAGTCCCTGAACCAATATGCCAGCCTGGATTGCTGCATGAGTAGTTAGGTGCAATTTTCTCCTTGGCTGAGTGTGTGATTTTCAGTGGTCCTGGCTCAGATTTTTCCTGGGCTTTGGTTTGACCACTTCCTTGAGAATGTGCCCTGTGGGTGTGTTCCTAGGCTGGAGTGTAAAAGCATCAGGGAATTCCAGGCTGAACTTATTTCAGAAGCAGAACTTCAGAAACAAAGGGAACTGACTGTGGAGAAACCATTACCAGCTTCATGCTGGGCTGTTTCAAAATAAGGCCAATATGCAGGGTCTACCCATTATGCACTGGGGACAGTGGCTCTTGGGCATGGCCTCCTCGAGGAAGGACACTGTTACATTTGGTAGGACAGCCTGAGGCTGAGCCAGCAGGAGGAGGTGTGAAGGGTGTAGAGGAGAGTGGTGAGAAAGGCAGAAGGGAGAGGGAGAGAAAGAACCCCAAGACCAGAGGAGAAAAGAAGCTGCTCCCTGCCTGGGTTCAGAGGGGGAAGGGGAAATGCCCAGGGAGAAAGGGATGGGGAAGTGGGTGAAGAGAGGTAGAAAACAAGAGGCTGTAGACTTCCACAGCACGTGGCATCCAGACTGCAAGGCTCTGAACAGCATCTGGCCCCCATACCTGCATGGCCACCACTGACAAGACTTCCACGAAGATTCGATTAAACTCATCAAAACAGCCCCAGGCACCTGTCTGAGCCAGGCCCTTGTAGATGTTGTCAGAAGACTGCAACAAAATACATGAAGATGAGATTGCTGTCAGTGCCAGGCTTACCATCACACAGCTACATCATTTTTTATTCTCTTCATTATAGATACTTTCAGTCTGCCTAAACTTGATTAACTTAAAATTTCAAGGACAATTGACTTTTTTATGGCTATGGGTGCCAACATAAGACATGGGATCAAACAGAACCTTTTCAAGACACTTGGACTAAAATCCCTTTAAAATGCCATCAGGTTTGCATTACTGTTGATTGTGTAGCTTCCAAAATCCCAAGAAAGGAATAAAATATTATTTTTCTTGTACTGTACAGACAAAAAGCCTGCCATTCAGCCTTTGGTAGGCACTGATTTAAAAAAAAAGTTTGTATCTTTAAATCCATGCCCAAGTACCCAGGTTTTCCAGAGTGATAGGAAGCTGGAGCTTGGGATGGGAAGTGATAACATCTGTAGAAAATAAACTACAGGTAAATCTTTTCAAATGACAGCAAAGAATTTCAGAGGGAAGATAATATATCTGTCCTAAAAATAGAAACCATTCTGGGCATTCAGTGTGAACTAGTAAGCACAGAGCAATATAAAGGCAGAGGTTACAGGGAGACCTTCAAGGCCATGAGCAAGGAGACATTGTTAAAGTGCTGAGAACATGCAAAGAATGGGAAAGTCCCACTCATGTACTAAGTGGGCACTTTCTCACCATCAGCTGTGTGCACGGCTCATGCGCTAGGCACAGAGGGGCTCAGTCCCTCCAAGAACTTCTAAATAGGTTGTGGAGATAAAGTATACTAATAAAATGTATAAATTGCTACATGAACAGTGATTCTGATGGATAATATACCACAAGTGTTATAGAGTTCAGCGAAGAGGGGGTCAAAGCACTCCAGAGTGATCAGTTTGTCAAAGAGGTGCATTTCAGATTGTATTAAAACAGCACTTTCCAAAGTTTAATTCATGCAGTGCCAAATCTGGGAGATGCTCCTTGAAGACAGTGTTTTTTTGGTTAAGCAAGTTTGGGAAACACTGCACTCTAAAACCTACTTTTGCCAATTCACACTGTCTCTCAGCATTTTAAGGGCCCTGAGAAGGCAAAATTAAATTAGTTCAACTTCGTTATATGGCTTTTTTTTTTCCTCCCCTCATGTCCCCTGGTTTTCTCAGAATGCATACTGGCAAACAGTGTAGTGGAAACACAAGAACAGAAGTCAGAGGATCTGGGGCATTGGTATCTCACAGAACTATATGGTACCTTCAGAAAATACACTGAGAATAGTGGTGTAATAGAAGAACAGTATCTGTGTCTGCAGAATGGAAGGTAAGGGTTTTCCAGGAGGAGGAAAGATTATGGACATAGGATAAGCAAAATAAGATATGTCCAGAGAAACATTAAGGGGTCACTTTGGCTGGAAAGCTGAACTACCCAAAGGCAGTCCTTGTTTATGAAAAGCTTTGAACTATTATAAGGGCTCTTTGGAGATCTGGAGCAGAAGCAAATGTGATTAAAATTAACATTTTAGGAGAACCAGTCTAACATCACATAAGCTAGGTTGGGTTTGGGGCAGACTTTGAAAAGTCAGGAAAGAAGAGTAAACCCTACCTTTTAGTAAGCTCCTTGAATGAACTGATTCCCCAAGCCGAACACAAAAACTTACTAAGCATTTACTATGTGCTGGGGATTGTCCTAGGTCACGAGGAATCAGCAGTGAACAAGAAAAATAAAGCCCCTATTTTTGTGGGGCTTCTGTACATAAGGGGGGAAACAGACAATGACACAGAAACAAAGAACTATCAGATACTGGTGAGTCCCACTGGAGTCTTAAAATGAGGGTGGGGTGGCTATTTCAGACTGCAAGTCACAGTCTCTCTAAAGAGGTAACGTAAGTTCCAGGCATTGCATCTGTGTGCTCAAAACAATCCTGCAAGCAGATATTGCTATTATTATATTTGTGAGTATGTGTATATAGACATACGTGTGTATACACACACATATATATATATATAATATTTGAGATATACATAGTAATGTATATTACAGGCACAGCTCAGAGATATTGTGAGTTCAGTTGCGCACCAACAAAAAGCAAATACTGCAATAAAGTGAGTCAAATGAATTTTGTGGCTCCCAGTGCATGTAAAAGTTATGTTTGCACTATAGTCCACTAACTATGCTACAGCATTATGTCTAAAAATATGTACATACCTTAATTAAAAATACTTTAATTAAAATATTATATATATCTTCATTAAAAATACAAAATAAAAAATATTCCTAAAATATGCTAACCACCATCTGAGCTCAGTCATAATCCTTGATCACAGATCACCATAACAGATACAATAATAATGAAAAAGATTGACTATCACTACCCAAACGTGACACAAGGTGAGCAAATGCTGTCAGAAAACATGGCACCCACAGATCGTCTTGATGCAGGGTTGCCACAAACCTTCAATCCATAAAAAATGCAGTATCTGCCAAATGCAATAAAGCAAAGCACAATAAAATGAGGCATGCTGTCTATATTATTAGATTTGAGATATATAAAGTAACCTGTCAATGTCACCAATACTTACGTGGACATTCAGAAATAAAAATCCACACTTTTCTGCATTAACGGCAATTCTAAAAGCTTTTTAAAGTTGTGGTCCCTTTCATCAAATGGAAATTCAATATATCAAAGAGAAGAGAGTAGTTTCTATAGGCAGATACTGGCCTCCGCCTCACTTTACATCCTGAGGGCCTGGGCAGAGGCCAGGACTCCACAGAGCCCTGTTCTGTGACCAGCCATTGTACCACGGCACCATAAGCTAGGCTGTGTGTTCCTTGCCATCGATGGTGAGCTTCTGGGCTAGGACAGGACAGTAACAACAGGTGTGGCAGTGAGAGGTGCTGAAGGAGAAATAACATTGGTGACTGATGGAACCAAGAAGGAAGACATGCTACAATCAGGGTGTCTTATGATCCGCGCCCTGGACCACAAGGCACAATGAGATGACAGTCTTGATGGGGTGAGGGATCTGGCTGGGAGGAAGGCAGGAGTGGGTAGGAGCTGCCTGAAAATAGAGGGTTAACCAAGTAGGAGAGATGGGCATCCGGATGGGGACTCTGCTGCCCAGCTGGAGAGACGGCTAGACGGTGGTGAGCAGAGAGGTAGATTTGGGAGTCATCAGTACCCAGGGAGAACTTTAACTTAAAACAGAGGACCAGAAACGAGACTGGGAAGGCAGGATCAGAGAGTTAGAGGAGAACTGTGGAAATATGTGTCAGAAACCAAGGGGGCAGCGCTTCTCAAGGGGGCGCAGGTGTCCTATAGCGTTGATGCTGCAGAGAGGTCAACAAATAATTCCAGATTCTTTCAGGTTCAAAACCCTTTGATGTCTCAGCAATCGCATCTCCAAATTGAGGTCAAGGGGGAAGTACTGCTGTATAATACAAAGAACGTCTTAGCACTAAAACCATTTCCAGAGAAAGTGGCTAGTTTTATAGATTTCCCAACTGACACTGAGTAAAGCAAAAACTTTCCTTTTCCCAAGTCTCCATGCTGTTCTGTGTCCAGCGCTGACCCGACAGCCCCACGTAGCAATCCTGCGGCAAAGGGGATGTGTGGGTCCTTGAGTGCAGCCCCACTCTCCTCTTGAACGCCTCCCTCTTCCACCGCCCACACCTTCCATAGCCACTAGGTATCATGGGAGCTTTCTGAGCCTCTCCTTTTTTGTCCACATCTACCACCCCAGCCTCCAGCTCCTCGCCCTCTGGTTTGAATGACAGCCATGGTCTCACCCAAAGTTTCGTTCCTTCCAGTCTCTTCCTGTCTCCTTTCATCTGGCTGCCCAGGGAGTCGTCCTGAAATACTGTGCTTTCATCATGATGCTACCGTGTTCCAAAGACTGCGGGTGTCTCTGCCGCCCACCACCGAGGTCTCATTCTCTTGGAGGTTTTGTGTCCCTCCCCTTATTCAACCCTATCTCCCATCTTCTCCTGCTCCCCCATCCACTCTGATGTCCTCACCAGTGCTCTGTGTTCATTTCTAGCTTGTTCTCCGGAGAGCATGCTGCTGTGGGAATCGTGCACAGCCCATCACACGGATGCCTGGTGAAAGGCACAACAGATTTCCCTGACTTCTATTCCTCCTCTGCTCGTCCCAACCATGCTCTCTGAGGAGAGCCCAGGGTGAAGTCAGCCCCAGGAGCAGCACAGAGAACTTGGCTGTGTCCTTAAAGCTAACACTGTAATGCGTTAGGCTGTGTTAAAATGTTACACCCCCCGTTTGGCACAGTAAACAGCCACGGGTCTCTCATCCTCCATGATGTCTTTCCTGACCATTCTGTAGCTCTTCCCCTACTTCTTCCAGGGAGAAGAGTTTGTAGAACACACATTCTACATACTGTCTAGTATGTCTCCTATATCTTCCTCAACTCTCCAAGTAAACTGGATTATACTCTATCATAATCAATCTATGTCTATCATCTAGCTACCTACCCATGCCTGTCTATCCTGTCAATGTTTACCTTATCTATTTATCTATCATCTATTACCCATCCATCCTTTATCTATTTACCTTTCTATCATCTATGTACCTACCCATGTCTGTTCATCTTCTCCATTTATCTATCATGTATTATCTACGTATCCATCCTTTATCTATTTACTTCTCTATCATCTACCTAGAGAGATTTAAGATGGCGGCATGAGAGGTGAGATGGAGAATTCCTCCCAAACCCACAAATAGTGAAATATAGTTAATTGAAATAATGAAAATATAGTTAATTGATACAACTAACCCTAAAACAGCAACAGAGCGGACCTCACGAAACAGCGTAAGGAACAAAAGCCTTAATCAGGCGGGACCAAGGCCCTTCCCCCATCGTAGCGGGTAACGTACAAAAGCCTTAATCAGGCGGGACCCAGGCCCTTCCCCCATCCTAGCGGGTAACTTACAAGACTTAATCAGGCGGGACCCAGGCCCTTCCCCCCACCCCAGCGGGTAACGTACAAAAGCCTTAAAGCCTTAATCAGGCGGGACCCAGGCTCTTCCCCCACCCCAGCTCACCCACGGGGGTGGGGGGGGGAAAGAAACGGCCGACTGGGGGAGGGGGTGGAAGCCTGGGGCTGCTGAACACCCAGCCCTGGAGGTCTGCCTTGGGAGCACAAACCGACACTGTGTGGTGCTCGGACGTTGAGGAGCTCAGGTGGAGTGCCTGAGAGAGAGATTCCGGCCGTTTGTGGAGGGGGGATCCACACCCGGACACTCTGCCAGAGGACAGGCGTAGTTTGAGAGGCTTCCTCGCAGCAGGAGGGCTGCCGAAGGGGCGGGGTTTGCGCAGAGCCCGCTGTGCGGGGGAGGGGAGAGCTGGACAGGGTTGTCTGGGCGCGCTCTGCCCAGCTCTTCGGGAACTTTGGGGAGCTTCAGGTGCCCCATCCCCCTGGCTGCCTACTCAGCTCCGAGGCCCCCCACTGTGACACCCAGCCTGCTGCACCTTCCTCCTGGCCTGACGGCACGGTTCACAAACCGGCTGTCACTGCACTGCCATGTATTTCGGGTCTGAATTTCATTTTGTTTGTTTGCTATGAGAAAACATGATGCTCTAGGATTCTTCAACTCTTTCCACAGCAAAATTTTATAGATGAGAGAAATTATGAAAGTTATAGCTGATGAATCACATTTGAAGAGTTCTATATGTGGCAACCGCACACATCGTCTTGCAGTCTCTAAAATTATTTTTACATTTTATTTAGCAATCAACATATCACATGATTTATATATAAATATTTGACCTATTTAATGCAATTTTTTCCACTCTAAATTTATTTACATGCCTTCTTGTTTTCAAAAGGCACTTCAGTTTACAAAAGCAGTACAATAAAACAAAATAAAAATAGTGAGACTGTGAGACAAGCTGTTTTACATGTTTTTAAAAAGGAATCTACATACAAGTCCAGTTGTGAATAGAATATTCCTAGCTTAGAAGAGACCTAATGGGTCTCTAGCTTCTCTTGCTTTTCTCTATGACACCGAACCTGGAATATTTATTAAAACATGAAAATGATGAGTGCCTGAATGAAGAACATTAGCCTCACACTCGTCTTTTGTGGGCATCCCTTGTTAGGAGCAGAGGTTCATCTATTCTGTCGTCAGAAGTCAAATCAAATCTGTCGTTACAGAATACTTTTCTCTAAGAGAAATTCTAGAGAAATGCCCACTTTCAGGGAAGAGCACAAATGACTTTTATGTGACCATTTTATATTGGCCACTTAGGAAACTTTCTGTGGTTCTAGGTCAGATAGTGAATGCAGGCTTTTGGGTATAGGTTTAGCTTCTTCATTTTGCAGATGACAAAAGGAAGACCCCAGGGGTGAGGTAACCCATCTGTGGTCCCAAAGCTCATCAGTGGAAGCAGTTTCCATGGTGCTGAGGTTTATAGGGAGGTCGACAAGTTTGCAGGGGTCTAGGACCCCCAGGACCCCTGGGAAGGGGCACAGAGACCTGACTGTCTGAGCTGGGCCAGGTGGCATGGATAAACCTGGTCTTAGTCCCTCTCAAAGATGGATCTGTACCTTGTAGTCCATCTGCTCTGAGCAGTTAAACACGTAGATCATGATGCCCAGTGCTCGACCCAGGTCCTTGGTGGTCTCTGTCTTGCCTGTTCCTGCAGGTCCTGACGGAGCTCCACTCATGGTCAGGTGCGGAGACTGTGTGAGGGTGATGTAGCATCTGCCAAACACAGGAGGGTGTAGGTCATTCTCAGAGCCACGGGAGGCCCGACAGAGTATTCTGGCCCACTTCGGTCCTCACGAGATAGGCTGGGGCTCAAAGCCATGGGAGGCCCGACACAGATTCCAGAAAGGAAAGCCCAGAGCCCCCCACTCCTGTTTGTTCCCCACAGTAATATGTGAAGAGCTTCCTACACAATCATCTGATCATGGCTATCTCCCCGAAGGGCATCAGTGGCTTTCCTCCAGGCCCTTCCTGGTCTTGCCCCTGCTTACCTCTCTAGCTCACTTCTCATTGTTTCCCTCCTCAAAACCCCCAGGAGTCTGAAGCCTGCTCCTGTAGAGCCATCTTCACTTGCCCAGTGTTCTGGTCTGAACATTTCAGTCTCCCTCAAATTCATAGGTTGAAACACTAATTCCCACAGACTATAGTAATAGGAGGCAGGGCCTTTGGGGGGGGGGGTAAAGTCATGAATGTGGAGCCCTCAGGACTGGGGTTAGTGCCCTTATGGAAAAGGCCCTGAAATATCCCTTGCCCATCCACTGTGTGAGGACACAGCAAGAAAGCTCATGAGACCTGACCATGCTGGCACCTGGATCTTGCATGTCCCAGCCCCCAAAGCTGTGGGAAATGTATTTCTGTTATTTGTAAGCCTCCGGTCTGTGGTTATTCTTATAGGAGCCTGAACGGACAAAGATACCCAGACACAATAGGACTGTGCTTGTCCCTCTCTCTCCTTTCCTTAACCCTTCCAGCCTACCTGGATCAGGTTCCTCTTCAATCTTTGCCTGTACGATGGCTATGAACTCCTTTAGGCTCATATTTGACATTACCAACTAAGTATTCCCAGAACCCTCCACCCTGAGGTAAATGAAGAGGTGTCCCTCAGCTGGGCTGCTTCAACTTCCAAAAGTATATATCATACACATCTTCCACATATATCTTCATACGGTATATGAAGATAGGTCTATATCTTATTCAGTGCTTCATCTCCAGAATCTAGCATGGCTCCACCCACATATAGGTCTTCAATAATTATATAAGGAACAAACAAATTCATGAATGAATGGATCAATCCTTCAATCTGTTTAATCCTCCTGCGACTTTTTTTACTAATGACAATTAAATAAACTCATGTTTAAGCTTGTTTCTGATGTTTTGTAAAAAGGATTTTATACTGGATTGAGATTCAAGATGGTGGCATGAGAGATGAGACAGAGAACTCCTCCCAAACCCACATATAATATGAAAATATAGTTAATACAACTATTCCTCAGAGAGCAACAGGAAAGAAAGGTGCTTGAGACTGCATACACCTGGAGAACAGAGCAGACCTCATGAAACAGGGTAACATACCAAAGTCTTGAGCCAGCAGGACCCAAGCCATTCCCCAACCCCAGCTCACTGGTGGGAGGAAGAGAAATGGAGCAGGGAGAGGGTGGAAGCCTAGGACTGCTGAACAACCAGCCCTGGAGATCTGCTTTGGGAACACAGACCTACACTGCATGGTGCTCTGGAGACTGGTGGGCTTGGAAAGCTAAGACAGGTGGAATACTTGGAGAGACTGAGATTCCAGCCATTTGTGGAGGACAGGGATCAACATCTGGCCACACTGGGACCAAGGAAAATGTGGGCGGTCTGAGAGGCTTCCTAACAGCAAGAGGGCTGTTGAAGGGGCAGGGTTGACATGGAGCTTGTTGCGCAGGGAAAGGATAGGTGGACAGGGTTGTCTGGGTGTGCTGCACCCAGCAGTTTGGGAACTTTCAGGATCTTCAGGCACTCTGTCCCTTGGCTGGCTGCTCAGCTCTGAGGACCCCACTGTGATATGCAGCCTGCTCTCTCTTCCTCCTGGCCTGTTGGCACCAGCTCACAAACCATCAGTCTCTGCCCTGCCATCAGGCCAACCAGAGGGAGGGCCTGTCTACTGCAGCTACAGATGCAAAGCGCAGAGGCTTACACCTGTGTGCTTGGCCCACTGGTTCTGACAGTGGAGACAGGCACTGCAGCCAGGAGGCCGGAAACAGCTCTTTCCTCCCCGCAGGCACCAGTGCCACTCCCATGCGACCCTGACATCACTCCAGGGGCTGAGCAGCTCAAGAGACTAGAGCTTCTGGGCACTAGAGGGTGTCACATACAAATATGAAGCATCAAAGGAACCTGGTTCAAACAAAAATATCAGAAACACTAAAAAAAGGGACAAATGAAACTGAACACACTAATCTTCCTGAGAGTTCAAAATAAAAATCGTTAACATGCTCATGGAGGTACAGAAAAATATTCAAGAACTCAGGGACAAATTTAGGATGGAGTTTCAATCATTAAGAAATTCCACATCTGAAATGAAACATATACTGGAGTGATTTAAGAGCATATTAGATATAGTAGAAGAGATGGTAAATGCAATAGAAAAAAGGGAAGAGGAATTCAAAGAAGCTAAGGCACAGAGAGGAAAAAGGATCTCAAAGATGAAAGAATATTGAGAGAACTGTGTAAGAATATTGAGAGAACTGTGTGAACAATCCAAACAGAACAATATTTGCATTATAGGGGTACCAGAAGAAGAAGAGAGAGGAAAAGGGATAGTAAGTGTCATCGAGGAGGTAATTGCTGAAAACTTCCCCAATCTGGAGAAGGAGACACTCTTTCAGGCCACAGAGGTGCACAGATCTCCTAACACAAGGAACCTAAGGAAGACAACACCAAGACAAATAATTAAAATGGCAAAGATCACGGATAAGCACAGACTTTTAAAAGCAGCTAGAGAGAGAAAAAAGATCACATACAAAGGAAAACCCATCAGGCTATCATCAGATCTCTCAGCAGAAACCTTACAGGCCAGAAGGGAGTGGCATGATATATTTAATGCAATGAAGCAGAAGGGCCTCGAACCAAGAATACGCTACTCAGTAAGATTATCATTTAAATTTGAAGGAGGGATTTAACAATTTCAGATAAGCAAAAGTTGAGAAAATTTACCTCCCACAAACCACCTCTACAGTGCATTTTGGAGGGACTGCTATAGATGGAAGTATTCCTAAGGTTAAATAGCTGTCAGCAGGGGAAATAAAACCACAGCAAACAAAGTAGAACAATTCATTACTAAGCAGATGCAAAATCAAATCAACTACCCCCAAATGAATCAAGGGAGAGACAAAGAGTACAGAATATGAAAACTAATATATAAAGAATGGAGGAGGAAGGAAAAGAAGGGAAAAAAAAGAACCTTTAGGTTGTGTTTATAATAGCATACTAAGTGAGTTAAATTACACTGCTAGATAGTAGGGGAATTACCCTTGAACTTTTGGTAACCATGAATCTAAAGCCTGCAATAGCAATAAGTACATGTCTATCGATAATCACTCTAAATGTAAATGGTCTGAATGCACCCATAAAAAGACATACAGTCACTGAATGGATGAAAAAACAAGACCCATCTATATGCTGCCTACAAGAGACTGACTTCAAACACAAAGACATACACAGACTGAAAGTAAGGAGATGGAAAAAGATATTTCATGCAACTAACAGGGAGAAAAAAGCAGGAGTTGCAGTACTTGTATCAGACAAAATAGACTTCAAAATAAATAAAGTAACAAGAGACAAAGAAGGACAATACATAATGATAAAGGCATCAGTCCAACAAGAGGATATAAGTATTATAAATATGTATGCACCCAAAACAGGATCACCTACAAATGTGAAACAAATACTAACAGAATTAAAGGGGGATATAGAATGCAATGCATTCATTTTAGGAGACTTCAACACACCACTCACTCCAAAGGACAGATCAACCAGACAGAAAATAAGTAACGAGACAGAGGCACTGAACAACGTATTAGAACAGATGGACCTAACGGACATCTACAGAACACTCCATCCAAAAGCAACAGGATACAGATTCTTTTCAAGTGCACATGGAACATTTTCAAAAATAGGTCATATACTAAGCCACAAAAAGAGCCCCAGTAAATTAAAAAATATTGAAATTGTACCAACCAGCTTCTCAGACCACAAAGGTATGAAACTAGAAATGAATTACACAAAGAAAATGAAAAAGCCCACAAACACATGGATGCTTAATAACATGCTCCTAAATAATCAATGGATCAATGACCAAATAAAAACAGAGATGAAGCAATATATGGAGACAAATGACAATAATAATTTAACACCACAAAATCTGTCGGACACAGCAAAGGCCGTGCTAAGAGGGAAATATATTGCAATACAGGCCTACCTCAGGAAAGAAGAACAATCCCAAATGAACAGTCTAAATTCACAATTAACAAAACAAGAAAAGGAAGAACAAATGAGGTCCAAAGTCAGTAGAGGAAGAGACATAATAAAAATTAGAACAGAAATAAATAAAATTGAGAAGAATAAAACAATAGAAAGAATCAATGAAAGCAGGAGCTGGTACTTTGAGAAAATAAAGTAGATAAACCCCTAGCCAGACTTATCAAGAAAAAAAGAGAGTCTACACACATAAACAGAATCAGAAATGAGAAAGGAAAAATCACTATGGACACCACAAAATACAAAGTTTTATGAGAGAATACTATGAAAAATTATATGCTAACAAACTGGATAACCTAGAAGAGATGGACAACTTTCTAGAAAAACACAACTTTCCAAGTCTGACCCAGAAAGAAACAGATAATCTGAATAGACCGATTACCAGCAAGGATATTGAATTGGTAATAAAAACCTACCTAAAGACAAAACTCCTGTACTAGATGGTTTCCCTGCTGAATTTTATCAAATATTTAGTAAAGACCTAGTACCCATCTTCCTTAAAGTTTTCCAAAGAGTAGAAGAGGCAGGAATGCTACCAAATTCATTCTATGAGGCTAACATCACTCTAATATGAAGCAGGGCAAAGACACCACAAAAAAAAAATATTACAGAAAAATACCCCTGATGAACATAGATGCAAAAATACTCAACAAAATATTAGCAAACTGAATTCAAAAGTACATCAAAAAGATCATCCATCATGATCAAGTGGGATTCATCTCAGGGATGTAAGGATGGTACAACATTAAAAAATCCATCAACATCATCCACCACATCAAAAAGAAGGACAAAAACCACATGATCATCTCCATAGATGGTGAAAAAGCATTCGACAAAATTCAACATCCATTCATGATAAAAACTCTCAACAAAATGGGTATAAAGGGAAAGTACCTCAACATAATAAAGGCTATATATGACAAACCCACAGCCAACATCATACTTAACAGCAAGAAGCTGAAAGCTTTTCCTTTAATACTGGGAACAAGACAAAGATGCCCACTCTCAGCACTTTTATTCAACATAGTTCCAGAGGTCCAAGCCATGGCAATCAGACAACACAAAGAAATAAAAGGCATCCAGATTGGCAAGGAAGAAGTTAAACTGTCCCTGTTTGCAGATGACATGATATTGTACATAAAAAACCCTAAAGAACCCACTCCAAAACTGCTAGGTCTTATATGTTGCATTCCTATATACTAATGATGAACTAGCAGAAAGAGAAATCAGGAAAAAAATTCCATTCACAATTGCATCAAAAAGAATAAAATACCTAGGAAAAAACCTAACCAAGGAAGTGAAAGACCTATACTCTGAAACTACAAGTCACTCATGAGAGAAATTAAAGAGGACACTAACAAATGGAAACTCATCCCATGCTCTTGGCTAGGAAGAATTAATAGTCAAAAAGGTCATCCTGCCTAAAGCAATCTACAGATTCAATGCAATTCCTATCAAAATACCAACAGCATTCTTCAACAAATTAGAGCAAATAGTTCTAAAATTGACAAGGAGCCACAAAAGACCCAGAACAGCAAAAGCAATCCTGAGAAGGAAGAATAAATCCAGGGGGATTACGCTCCCAGACTTCAAGCTTTACTACAAAGCCACAGTAATCAAAATAATTTGGTACTGGCACAAGAACAGACCCATAGACCAATGGAACAGACTAGAGAGGCCAGATATAAACCCAAGCATATATGGTCAATTAATATATGATAAAGGAACCATGGATATACAATGGGAGAATGACAGTCTCTTCAACAAGTGGTGTTGGCAAAACTGGACAGCTATATGCAAGAGAATGAAACTGAATTATTGTCTAACCCCATACACAAAAGTAAACTCAAAATGAATCAAAGACCTGAATGTAAGTCATGAAACCATAAAAGTCTTAGAAAAACATATAGGCAAGAATCCCTTGAATATAAACATTAGCAATGTTTTCCTGAATGCATCTCCTCAGGCAAGGGAAACACAATCAAAAATGAACAAATGGGACTACATCATGCTAAAAATCTTCTGCACAGCAAAGGACACCATCAGCAGAAAAAAAAGGCATCCTACAGTATGGAAGAATATATTTGTAAATGACATATCCAACAAGGGGTTAACATCCAAAGTATATAAAGAAGTCACATGCCTCAACATCCAAAAAGCAAATGACCCTATTAAAAAATGGCAGAGAATATGAACAGACACTTCTTCAAAGAAGAAATTCAGATGGTCAACAGGCACATGAAAAGATGCTCCACATCACTAATTATCAGGGAAATGCAAATTAAAACCACAATGAGATATCACCTCACACCAGTTAGGATGGCCAACATAGAAAAGACTAGGATCAACAAATGCTGGTTGGGATACGGAGAAAGAGAAACCCTCATACACTGCTGGTGGGAATGTAAACTAGTTCAACCTTTGTGGAAAGCAGTATGGAGGTTCCTCAAAAAACTAAAAATAGAAATACCATTTGACCCATGGATTCCACCGCTAGGAATTTACCCTAAGAATGTACAATCCCAGTTTCAAAAAGACATGTGCACCCCTATGTTTATCGCAGCACTATGTACAATAGCCAAGAAATGGAAGCAACCTAAGTGTCCATCAGTAGGTGAATGGATAAAGATGTGGTACATATACACAATGGAATATTATTTAGCCATAAGAAGAAAACAAATCCTACCATTTGCAAATACATGTATGGAGCTAGAGGGTATTATGCCCAGTGAAATAAGTCAGGTGGAGAAAGACAAGTACCAAATTATTTCACTCATATGTGTAGCATAAAAACAAAGCAACAACTAAAGGAACAAAACAGCAGCAGACTCACAGAACCCAAGAATGGACTAACAGTTACCAAAGGGAAAGGGACTGGGGAGGGTGGGTGGGAAGGGAGGGAGAAGGGGAATAAGGGGCATTACGATTAGCACATATAATATAGGGTGGGGCATGGGGAAGGCAGTGTAGCACAGAGAAGACAACTAGTGACTCTATAGCATCTTACTACATTGATGGACAGTGACTGTAGAGGTATGTGGTGGGGACTTGATAATGGGGGGAATCTAGTAACCACAGTGTTGCCCATATGATTTTATATTAATGATATCAAAATTTTAAAAAAGAATTTATATTTCTATTGAGTTTGAAATGTGCCTTTTGGTAATAAGCACATAAAGATGTTTAAAATCATCAGTCATTGAGGAAATGCAAGTTAAATCCAAAATGATATAGCGCAACACACCAGCTAGAATGGCTATAATCAAAAAGAGACAATCACAAGGGTTGATGAGGGTATGGAAAAACTGGAAAACCTCATACATTGCTGCTGGGAATGTAAAATGGCAACAGCTAATTTGGAAGACAGTTTTGCAGTTTCTTAAAAAGTAAAGCTTACTGTATGATTCAGTAATTTCCCTTCTAGGGATTTACCCAAGGGAAATAAGAATATGTTCATACAAAGACTTATGCAGGAATGTTTACAGCAGCAATATTCATAACACCAAGAAGCTGGAAAAAACTCAAATGTCCATCTGCAGTGAATGGATAAACAAAATATGATGTAGCCAAGCAATATAAACGAATGAGGTACTGATACAAGGTACAATGTAGACAAACCTTAAAAACATTATGCTGACTGAAAAAAGTCAGATGCAAAAGATTCCATATTATATTATTTCATTTAGGATATTTCTCCAGAAAATGGAGACAGCAGATCAGTGGCTGCCTGGGAAGCAGGAGAGTGGGGAGTGACTGCAGAGGGGGTGATGGCAAAGTTTTAAAAGTAGATTCTGGTAATGGTTGCACCACTCTATGAATTTACTAAAAATCATTGAAATGTACATTCATCATGGGTGAACTTTAAGGCACTTAACTTATACCTCACTAAAGCTGTTAATAATGTGTGCTGGCCTAACTTTTTAATACCTAGCAAATCAATACTGTGTGTATGCTCTCAACTTGCAGTCTGAGAGAGCCTCCAAAATGAATTCTCTTTATATCTGAATCTGATGTCTACAGTTGACCAGAAGCTCTGAGTTAACACTTTTTATGCCAGATGATGATGGGGACACCAAAGTGGTTTGCAAAGACTTGAAGTGAGTTCCTGAATTCTTCTTTAGTTAAGTGTGAAATTCCTGTATCTACTTCCCTCTTCGAAAGTGAAGCCCAGGTAAGTTTCCCCAGGAACCTGGAGGTTTCCTATGTAGTGGGATATGGGACTCAGCTGATCAGGGAGTGAACTGCATGTAACCCCTGATGAGCTGTGTTCACACAGCCATCTCACTTTTCCAGAGGGACTAAGCTTTTGATCTGTCAGGCTGGCCTGGATCTTAGCCAGGATGTGAGGGGAGTCAGGAGCAAGCTGAGAAGCTGAGTCCCATTTCACCTTATGCGGTCACTATTACCCTTTGTCAATGCATCTTTCCTTTCTCAAACATTTGTAGCTAGATCTTCAAGGAGTCCTACGTGCAGCCTTCATGATACTCACCCTCCTGGCCTGAGTTCTGCTTCCAGATTGGCCCCGGTGCCTTCCACCTCTCCCAGCCTCGGGCTTCTACTACAACTATTGGAGGCCTGCCACAGCTCTGTGCCTCCCACAGGACAGGCAGCTGTCTGGACCAGCAGAATCCCAGATCCTGTGCCTTTGTTCTCCATTCTCTCTTCCACCCTCTTTCTGTTCCATAGCTGCCTCCTCTGCTAGCCAGAGGGCAACCCCAGACCTCTGTTCTCTGGAGCTGGAGGGCTGTCAAGGGATCTGAAGCCCCAAGTTTTGTAGAAATAGAATTCTCAGAGAAAACTCAAGAATCTCTTGGAAAAAAAATCAGTGGAATGGGGTATGTTTTTGAGTACCTACTGAGCTTCTGAATACCCCCAGAAGAAGCCCTTGGGGGGAAATGCCAAAATATATTTTTCCCATAATAATAGGATTCTAGAGCTGGAGGGGAGTTTTGAGATCAGCTGACCCAATCCTTTTATTTCCCAGATGGGTAGACTGAGGCTCAGTGAGGGAAATCAGACTGTCTGAGGATTTGTAATAACCATGGCAGGGGCAACGGGGCTTCAGCTTGGGCCATGAGAAAACACAAAGAAAAGTAAGAAGCAGTATTTTCCTCTTCTGCTTGAGGGTATTATGCTTGGGCCACCAAGCCAGCAGGATGTCCTAGTCCTTCGGGACAAATGCTCCTGTAGGATCTGAAAAATCAAAAGTTAGCATAAGTGCATAAGTACAGCCATCTTAAAAGCTTAAACACCACCCTCTAACCTAGGAGAAGGAAAATTATTAGAATCTTGAGAAAACAAGTTAGTCAGCCAGTGTTAAATGTAGTGACCTTCAGTTAGCTAACCTCAAATCAGTTAATCATGAACACCAGGTGGTGGGCAGCTGCGGCCTTCAGACTGCTAACCTTGGTCGGATAGTCATGCATACCAAGCTTATCTTGTTGAAACACTGTGTAAGAAAATACTGTCTTTTTGAAAATGCTATGCTATAAAAACCTCTAGCTTTAGCTGCTCAGGGTCCTTGTTGAGACCTGCTGCGTCGGGCTAATTTGGACCCCTGCTAGCTGGTTCCTGAATAAATTCCTCTTGCTTATTGCACCAAGAGACGCCTTTCCTGAGTGATTTGGGGCGGCGTCCTCCTCTGGGAAAATCCAACATTTTGGGGGCTCGTCCGGGATCATGCGCTCACCCCGCTTCACTCCCGAAGTCGCTCTTGGAGGAAGAGGTAAGATTAGTGGCGCCTTGGTTTGTCTGTATTCTGTTTTCTGTTTTTCAGTAAGACCGGTCAGAATTCTGAAAGGGGGTACCCACTGTCTGGCAGCTGTCCCGATCCCGTAAAGGGGTCGAGACTGCGGTCGGTAGACGTACTAGGAGCACCGCAGGCTGCAACCCTGGGGGACGCCTCGGGGAGGTTGGGAGGCCAGGGACGCCTGGTAGCCTCCTGTCTGTTTTTCCGGCAAGGTGAATCTGATGAGATAGGGTTGATTTTCAGGCGCCAGGAATATCAACCCTCTGATTCCTTTCGGTTTCTGTTTAAGAATCTGAGAAAAAACAAAAAGCGGCCGCTGTGTGTCTAATCTGTGTGTGTCTCTGTTTTTTGTGTCTTTCACGTGCCTAATAATTGTTATACTGACAATGGGACAGACTCAGACAACCCCCTAAGTGTGTAAATGAATATATCTTTCTACTTCCGGATGGTATTAATGAAATTGATTTAAAGACAAGCGCTTGTGAAAATTGAGTATTCTAAAACTTCCAGAAAACCTGATAAAAAAAGTGTTAAACATTAATGCTAATTTGAGTTTGCCTGAGGCGGGCATGTCTTGGTAGTTGTGGGCTGCCTGAGTTTACCTAGAGTCATTTGAGTCATGTTATCTGCTAAATCTTTTAAGAATAGAATGCTTAGAGGCTTGGCTTTGTCTAGTGTTCAGTGGGGGTCTTGTGAGTAGTCTAGTGTAGTTGTTGCAGGTAGGTGAGCTGGATAAGTGTGGCAAGTGAACACCTTTTTAATTGTGTGTTGCAGTGTGTATGCCTACCTGCAGCCTGAGAATCTTTGTAGTAACTTAAGGCCTTAGAGTTTTGTTAAGTTGAGAAGATGTGCTCTGTGTTTGCTGGGAGATTGTGCTGTGAAGCTCATGGTTGCAGAAATTGTAGAATGTGTTCATAAGTTTGTCAGTCTAGGGAATGTTAGTTTGACAGTTTGCAGTGTCCTGCTTCTCAGTGTTCACTGGAGCTTGAAGTTTCTAATAGTTTTGAGTTCTGGTTAGAACTGCTTAAAGTGATGGAGAGGGCATTTCTCTATGCTGGAAGATGTATGTTTTAATAAGAAAAAGTATAAAGAATGAAAACTCTTCTGCATGCTAAAGAATGTGTTTTGTGATAAAAGAAAGTAACTTTGTTCTAAAGTACAGCTATTTATTTAAAGAGAGGCAAAGAGAGAAAACAGCGTGGTGCTTTTTGTTGTGGAAGATCCGCCTAGCCTGTTGCTTTGGGGGGAGGGTTAGGATGTTTAGAGATAAAGTGAGATAAACCCAGTCAAGCCGCAGGCAAGCCCAGGCATAATTCTCACCGGCTTATGTGCTTGGGACCATGGGGCAAATGAAGAATAAATTACTATATTCTTACAGATATAGTCGTGCCTAGTGAAATTAAAGCAAGTGAGTCTTGATATCAAGTGCACAGCAAAATTAGAATCTCGTTTCCAGTTAAACAGTTTTCTTTAACTGTTAGTCTGCTCTTAATGTTGAAAGATCAAAGCAGTTTCTCATGCTTAAAGTCTCAGTGAGTTGCCATGAAACCGTAATATTAAAAAGACTAAAAGCTAAAGTTTGTTAACAACTGTGTAACCTTTATTTGCCTTTGAAATATTTTGTTATTGAAAACGATTGCATGGCATGAGAAATTGAATTATTCCATATATTTTTATAAGTGGAAAAATCTCTAACCAACAAATGATTAAAGTTGTTACTGATTATTTGTTTTCTTAATTTATCCTAAGCAGAATGGTAACAAAGCTTTTTTTCAGCTGATTAAATGCACTTAGTTAACAAACCAAAATTTATTCTTAAAAATTAAACTAGAATCTGGACAAGATTATGTTTCTCCCAGAAAAACAGGTTTCACTGTAAAGGTTTAGATAGACGAACGTGTGACCACTTTTGAGAAAAGTTGTAATAGATTTTTTGAGAACCACCAGGTCTTCTTGTTTAATTTATATGCTGTATGTTTTTAAAAAACATGGGGGACTCTCCATATTTTTTAATGCAAATGATCTTAGAGCTTTTAATAGAATTTGCATAGCAGCTTATATCTACTATTAAAGAGTAAAACATTCTTGAAGCTTTCAGGGAAGACCTGTAGACTTAAGCACTTTCTCTGCTTTTTTGTATCTGGTCTTAGACACTTACGCTGAGTTATGTTCTTATTATTTTCACTGTTTGTAAGCTATTGATTGTAAGCCAAAATTCATCATTTCTCAGTCCCTAAATGAAGAAGTAAAATGCCTGATCTCTTTCATCTCAAAGTATATTTCTGGTCAGATCTGAATATCTGTGTGAAAGAAAGGGACATTTAAATTTGAGATTCTGCTTAAACTTTTAAGTTGAATTTGACTATAGCCATATTCATTCTTTGTATGTATCCCTAACAGGTCTTTTGTATGCCTGGTGATATTATACTCTGCCTTGAGTTTAGACAGTTCTTTCAGCTAAATATGAATTCTTATTATAGCTTTTTTCCCCTCCTGAAGATGAAAGCAGAAGAATCTACCATCTGCTACCATTCTCTCAAGAATGCTTAGTAACCTAGAATTATTTTGACTTTCTGTATATTGTCTTTAAAAATTGACAGCAGCAGTCTCCCCTGCTGCCCCACCTTTTTAAGATGTCTCGTTTACTGTGCTGAGTATATAGACAATAAATGTGTAATGATAGTTCTAAAAAAATTAAATGCAAAAAGGTGCTTTTACCTCTAGTTAACTCTGATATTTTCCAGAGGGCCCCTGGAACATGTCAGAAGAATTTTTTCTCATTAGAGAAAGTATTTGACTAATTTGGCTTATTTATCTGATATATATATATATATCTTTATATATATATATATACATATTTATATTTATATATATATGTATTTACCAGGAAAGCACTGTCAAAGAGAATGATGCTAAACTTTGTTACTGAATGTTTTGTATTACAGAAATATCTGAATTACCTTATGTCAACTGTTTTACAGTAAGCTCTCATCAGATCTTTAACCATTGTCATTTGTAAGTCTTTTGTCATTCATAGTATTATCCCTAAACTGGTAAAGAACTGGATTTCAGCAGAACAGGTATTAGTTACATAAGATTACATAAACTAAAGAAAATGATTTTGTGTCTTTTTGTTTCAAATGTTGCTGATAAAGTGTTTTAACCTTGTTCTCTTAAACTGACAACAGTTTAGTAAATGACTATCTTTATGAGCAGAATTGAAACGTCCTTCTCTCTACTTGATCCCTCCAGAGTTTAAAAACTTTCAGTGACTGTTTTTGTATTCCATGGCAGTATGTTTATTTGCACGAGTTCAATAAGAATCTGCTTTCCTTGTGAGAAGACTACTTAAGAACACTGGTTATACTACCAGGGCTTTGACTGGAATGTCATACCTGAGAGACATGTGTATAGACTCAGATGTGAACAACTTTAAAGAACTAAGATTGACTTTATAAAGCCAACAAAGCCCCTTGGAAGAACTGGCCTGGTACCTTGCTTACAGAGTTCCCAGCAGCCTTACCAGGTGAGTAAAGAAGGTCACTTCCTGGCAGGTGCAGAGACCTCGAGAAGAGAAGAATTCATCCAAATCTACAGGTACTGCAGGCAAAGCCTGATGGCAAATCTAGCTTGGCTGTCTAGCCTCAAGAGGCTTTTAAAAGTTCAATCTGAAATTCCTTACAAAAAGTTCCAGCAAAGCATATTTAAAAGAGCCTGTGTAATCAATTGCTCTTCTTGCTGCACCTGTGCAAATAATCAAGCCAGCTGTTAATTATTTTCTTAACCTGGTTACTTCTAGTAAAAACGAGTGATTTTAGAGAGAAGTATTGTTTCAATAATGCCGCCTCCTTCCAGAATAAAAAAATCCAACTCCAGATGTTGCTACATAACCTAATAACACAATTTGTTTTATCTTGCCTAGAAGCCACAAAACTGCAAATAGTAATAAAAATGAAACCCAGAATAAAAGTGCCAGCCTTCTGAAGCCCTCTCAACTGACCAGTGATGGAGACCTAGCTGCACCCTTTACTGCGCCCCCTTCTCAGCACGAAGCAGCCAGAGCGGTCATCGCCCCTTTTCCCTAGCAGCAGCTAGAGTCTCTATCTGTAGAAGAAAGAATGAGACCATACCCATAGCCTTCCCTGGTAAAAACAGGTATTTAATCCCTCCTCCCAAGGGATGGTGGGCTTGTAACACTGGAGTGACCCCATGTGTCTCTACTTCTGCCTTCAACTCTTCCCGTGATTTCTGTATCATGGTCCAGTTGGTGCCCAGGTTGATGTATCATGATGATCTCTCATTTGT
Source organism: Manis javanica (assembly GCF_040802235.1). NCBI lineage: Eukaryota > Metazoa > Chordata > Mammalia > Pholidota > Manidae > Manis > Manis javanica. The sequence goes on along the minus strand of NC_133159.1, from coordinate 125,338,753 downwards.
AGCTGAATTTGAACCTAGGCATAGATATAGAAGAGAGCCGGTCTCGCTGACCTTAGCTGTATTGTTAGGGATAGGTGTCGCAGCCGGAGTGGGAACGGGAGCAGCCGCTATTGTCCAAGGGAACCAACATTATGAAGGGCTAAGGACAGCTATTGATGAAGACCTAAGGACCATAGAGCAATCCATTACAAAACCTGAAGAATCTCTGACTTCCCTCTCTGAGGTAGTCTTGCAGAATAGACTAGGGCTAGATCTGTTGTTCCTAAAAGAAGGAGGACTGTGTGCAGCTTTAAAGGAAGAATGCTGCTTTTATGCAGACCATTCCGGAATAGTAAGAGATTCAATGTCAAAGCTTAGGGAAAGGCTAGGCCAGAGAAAGAAAGAACGAGAAGCCAGCCAAGGGCTATTTGAATCTTGGTTCACTAGATCCCCGTGGTTTACAACCCTGATATCCACTCTGGCTGGGCCCCTACTCATCCTTGTGTTGCTCCTCACTTTAGGACCCTGCATACTAAATCGGCTGATAACTTTGTTAGAGAAAGAGTGAGTGCTGTTCATGTGCTGATGTTGAGGCAACAATATCATTCACTCACCCCACAAGAAGACACAAACATTCCATGATTGGAATGCCCCTAAAGAGAAGTGGGGAAATGTAGGATCTGAAAAATCAAAAGTTAGCATAAGTGCATAAGTACAGCCATCTTAAAAGCTTAAACACCACCCTCTAACCTAGGAGAAGGAAAATTATTAGAATCTTGAGAAAACAAGTTAGTCAGCCAGTGTTAAATGTAGTGACCTTCAGTTAGCTAACCTCAAATCAGTTAATCATGAACACCAGGTGGTGGGCAGCTGCGGCCTTCAGACTGCTAACATTGGTCGGATAGTCATGCATACCAAGCTTATCTTGTTGAAACACTGTGTAAGAAAATACTGTCTTTTTGAAAATGCTATGCTATAAAAACCTCTGGCTTTAGCTGCTCAGGGTCCTCGTTGAGACCCGCTACGTCGGGCTAACTTGGACCCCTGCTAGCTGGTTCCTGAATAAATTCCTCTTGCTTATTGCATCAAGAGACGCCTTTCCTGAGTGATTTGGGGCGGCGTCCTCCTTTGGGAAAATCCAACACTCCTGCTCTAAGTTGCCATCTGTGGTCTTGTTGGATTGTCCACCTGTTTAAACATCCAAGGCAGCTACTTCTGCCTGTTTTCAGTGTGTGGGGGGGGGGCCTGCAGGTCATGCCATAATGGTTTAAGGCAAGGACTCAGGACTCAGAGTTCAAACCTTGCCTCTATTGCAAATTATGTGAAACTTAGTCACGTTATTAGACCTTGGTGCCTTAAAAAAAGTACCACACAGTATTTTTTTTTGTACAAAGGAATCCAGATAAATGTGCTTCTTCAAAAACAATAGCAATTTTGAGAATGGCAAGAAATTTTTTAAGAAGAGCTCCTGCCTAGCCAGGTAACCCCAACACAGATAATAGATCGAGTTAGTTTGGTTGCTTCGTGGGAACACAGAACCTTTGGTGTCGGAAGAGACCTCAGCGGTTTGGCTCTATAACCATGCCAGGCTCACTCCCATTTTAAGTCCTTCAAATATGATCACATAACCTTTTCTCCCAGCAAGGCTGGTTTGTTATTCTAGAGGGCAGCCCCCTCCGCAGTGGGCCAGTTCTAATTGTTTGAAAGGCCTTGCTGATATTGAGCTGAAGTCAGTCTTGACTCCTTTGGGCAAATGATTTCTACAGGCTTTGTTCTTATCTGCCCCTCCAGGTTTTTGTGAGAATAAGAGGAGACAAGAGATATGACAAACACCTTGAAAAATAGGAAGCCAAGCACTTTCACGGTATTACTTTTTAAAGTAAAAAATACATGAAATATAGCTTTTCTGTTTTTGATAGAGTTCTTCAACTGGCAGATTAAAGAAAATACTATGGTGTGGTACCTTGATTTCAGCTATGAAGATCCTGTAGCTATCCCAGAAATGTGGTCTGGCTAATCTTACAGCTGGTGGGATCCCAGCTGGCTTGCATTCGCTTTCCATTGCCATGTAAGAAACTGCCACACATGAAGTGGCTTAAAACAATGCTCATTTGTTACCTCACTTTTGTAGGTCAGAAGTCCAGGTGTGTCCTCTACTGAGGATTTTAAAGGCCAAAATCAAGGTATCAGTTGGCTGGACTCTTTTCTGGATACTCTGGGGGAAAGTCTGCTTCCAAGATCATTTGAGTTCTTTGCTGAATTAAGTACCTACCAGCTGTAAGACTGAGGTCCTCTTTGGTTGCTGTTGGGCAGGGCATCTCTCAGCAACTAGAGGCCATTCTACCATCCTTACATGTGGTTCCCTCCATCCTCAAAATCAGCAATGGCATGTCAAATTCTTCCTATGCTTCAGATTTCTTTGACCTCCACACTGCCCTCAGTCAGAAGATACATGGGCTCATATGATTGCATTGAGTCCACCTGAATAATTTCTCTTTTGCCATAAAGCAAAACATAATCATGAGAATGACACCATCATAGTTATAGTTTTCAGCTATGCTTAAAGGGGAGGTGATTATATAAGGGAAAATGCCATTGGGGATTATTCTTAGATGTCTACCTACCACATGGTTCAATAATCATAGCTGAGGAATGAACACAGATGTAATGTTCAGTCTACCTGGTGGAGGCCTCCAGTGGTATCACCAGGACTCAGGTCTCTGATGTTCAGTATGTTTATTGGCAATCTGAATTAATGAAATGATTGATTAGATAGAAGATAGACCAAAGTTCTAAATAATTTTAGCAATTGAAAATGGTGGGGTAGACCAAAATAGTGGAATTTAAGGACAAATGCAAATTAACCTAGCAAATACTTCCACACAGGCAGAATGGAGGAGATGTGGTTAGCTGGTAACTCACAGGAAAAGACCCAGAGCTTTTAATAAGTTCCAAGATCAACATGACAAACAGCATTAATAGGAGAAGAATGCCCTCAGCATCAGCCTAAAACACATTTATCCATTTTACAGCATTTTAATATTTGAATTTTGAAAATTGTCTGTCCTCAGGATAAATGCCCTCAATTCTAGGATCTATTCCTTGTGCCATTTGGTTATGAGATGTTTCATCACCCAGGGCTCATCTTTCCCTTTGCCTACACTAGTTGGTAAATGTCTTTCTCAAAGCATGATAGAAAGAACTGAGAGCAATAGCTGATACATGAACTCTCTGGCAAAAATAATTAATACATCTAGTAACTAAGCTTGAGCAGTTATAATTATGCTTCATATGTGTATGTTTCAAATATGATTAGAAATTCTAGAAGTGACTTAGAAAACTCAAGAGAATCAAGAGTAAAATTCTTAGAATTTTTAATACAAGGAAGAATAGAAAATAAATTTACAAAAATCAAACTTCCCCTATACACAAGTGAGAAGAAAGTTAAAGGTATACTAAAATTGAGCAAAGATTTCTTAGCTATAGCACCAAAAGCATGGTCCATAGAAGAAAAATTAGACAAATAGGACTTCAGCAAATTTAAAAACTTTTGTACTTCAAAAAACACATTAAGAAAACTAAAAGATAAGCAACAGACTGGGACAAAATGTTTGCAAACTATGAAATATTTGCAAACAGACCAAACATTAGGCAAAAGATATGAACAAAGATTATGCCAAAGAAGATATACAAATGGTTAACAAGCGCATGAAAAGGTACTTAATGTAATTTTAGGGGAAATGCAGATTAAAATTCTAATGAGAAACTACTTCACATCCACTAGAATGGTTACAAAAAATAAGCAGACTGTAATAAATGTCAAGGATATTGAGAAATGCGAACACTCATACACTGCTGGTGAGAATGTACAATGATCCAGCCACTTTGGAAAATAGTTGCACAGTTTCTCAAAAATTTAAAAATACAACTGCCATACCACCCAGAAATTTTCAAGAAATTCTGGCAGCCACCTGAGGGAAATGAAAACATATGTCTACCCAACAGCTTGTACCCAAATGTTCCCAGCAGCATTATTTTAGTAGCCCCAAACTAGAAATAAGCTAAGTGTCTGTCAGCTGGTGATTGGATAGAGAAAATGTGTTGTATCTATTAAATGGAAAATTATTCAGAAACAAGAGGAACCAACTACTGACACATGCTCTGTCATGGATGAACCCCCAAAACACTGTGCAAAATGAAAGAAGGGAGACACAAGAGATCACACGTCGTATAGTTTCATTTATAAGAAATGTCCAGAAGAAGACAAATTGATAGAAAGTAGGTTAGGGGTTTCCTGGGGCTGGACATAGGAATGAGAATTAACTATAATGGGCGTGAGGGTTCTTTCTGAGGGAGATCAAAATGTAAAGCTGATTTATGGTGGTGGTTATGCTACTCAATAAAATTACTAAAAACATTGAATTGTACATAGGGAATGGTGGAATTTTTGATATGTAAAATAAACCTCAATAAAATTGTTTATATATATGTATATATATATATATACACACACACATATGTATATACAGGGTGTCTCCAATGGAGCTGTCAATCACCAGGGGTGGACACAAGGCTCAGGCTGGGCAAAATACTCAATCTCATTGGTCACAGTGATTGGCTCGGCGCATGATCCAAACAGGATCAGAGTCCCTTCAAGGAATCTCATATATGGTACTGGGAAACACTGTCTTCCTTCTGGGTCAGGAGTCATAAAGGTGTGGGCATGGAGACCATCTTGAGCCAAAGAAAGAAATTCTGTGCAAGAAAGAAGTCAACATTCTGAAGAAAGCAAAGCCACAATATGAGACAGAGAGTTCAAGCTTTGGTATCTCCCTGTTTACACTGCAGCTAGCTGGACTCATTTTACAGGTATGAGAGATAACAAGTCCTTTTTCTGTTTTAAGTTAGTATGAGTTTGGCTTCTATCACATGTAACCAAAATGTTCTGATGAAAACACACTTTACTCAATAGTCAAAAAGTTTACCAAAGAATTGTAAAGGTTACAGAAAAAGTAAAACAAAATAAGCTATATTATAGGTCAATATTATATTAAACTGATCTTGAAATGGGCAAGGACTTCCTGAGTGTAAGAGTGATAAAATGGGCAATGACAGTAACAATTCACAGGAGAAAGAAATCTAATAGCCAATAAGCACATAAGAATGTTCAAGCTTGTAATTAAGGCTGTCCAAATCCAAATGCAATAACATTCTGACTTATAAAATAACATTTTTAACAATAATACTTGATGTCTGTGAAGATGGTGGGAGATGAACACCCTCATAAACTGCTAGTAAGAGTGCAAACATTTTTTTCTAAGAATAATATGAAATATGTATCATCTAATTATCTTGCTTCTTGGACTCTCCTGGGAAAATAATGAATAGTAAAAATTTATGTGTAAGCGAGTCTATGGCAGCTCTATTTTTAATAGTAAAAGCATAGATATAACTTAAGTATTCCACAATGTGGTTATATTGCATAATACTTCTAAATAGAAGGTAATTCAGCTATTAGTATGTTAGAATAATATTTAGAGGATATGCACATGATGTAATGTTACATAAAGGAAGCAATCTATATTTTATATATAGCATATGATTGCAACTTCACTTTTTCAAAGTCTCCATGTAAAAGGACACAGACTAAATATTAACAATATTAATTGAGCAACTCATATTTTCTTTGTTTACAGATCACTAAATTTTCCCGGGAAAATATCAGATTAAAAACTTTAAAGAAAGCATATGACCTTGGCTAGTTGTGTCCTTGTCCAGGCAATCACCTTCAAAAACTCATGAATCAATTGTATTTTGCCTACTTGCAGCAGTTCCTAAGAAATTAAGAGGTACTCAAAATTGAAAACTAGTTGATTAAAATAGTACTTAACACAACACAGGGCTGAAAGGGGCGTCTGTGCGTGAAGGTGAGGGAAAGGGACCAGAAGGGGAACAAATCACCCGAAGAATAAGAAACAACAAAGATCAGTGCTTTTGTTCAACCTGAAAAAAACATTTACATTTAGTTTTCAATTTAGCAGCGGGCCAAAGTCCTCCAACAATGGCTGAGCCCTTGTACTCATATATTTAAGTCCCATCCAGCCAGTAGGAAATTCCAAAGAAACAGGCATAGTCAGTTGGATGTACTGTAATGCGGGTGTGCCTTTAATGAATGTGCAGAGGTTATACGGATCAATTGTCCATTTGATTAATTCCCCTTGCAGGAGGGAATTAAATGTACTTAGGCTACACACCAGCAAAAGCTGAACGCTCTTTAAAATGTGATTTGCTGTGTTGAGGCTAATTTTTTTCTGGTCAAAACATACTTGAGATAATAATGGAAGTCAGTGAGAAAATGGAATTTGCCATATAAATATTCACTACATACTCATTTGTAAGAAATGCATCTAATGTGCAAAACAAAGTCAAGGTCTACATAGTATTTGCCATTATCTGCAGCAAACCTTTGATTCTTATTTGCTCATTTCATAAAAGAGGTGATTATTTCCTGTTTTAGAAATAATTCATTGTCCAAACTTCATCCTTTCCCTCTATGAAGCATTCAACATTAGCGTATGAGAGACTTCCACATCCCAGCGAGGCAATTATCTTTTTCAATTCCTGGGCAGGTGTGAAAACACAGTCAAAAGAAAGGTCTTGTACTTTGTATTACCGGGAATAATAATGTCTGATTTGTCAGCGGAAAGGAAGGAAATACTCTGGGTGGTATCGGGAAGCTGGGGCACAGATGCAGAGGCTGAGAGCGCACATCACCGCACGCACTCCGGGAGTGTTTGCTGAATACCTCTGATGTGGGGGACACAGGGCTGGGTCCAGGAGGTAGAGCCCTGGCAAATCGAAGTCATCGTTATCACGGAACGTGAAGTCCAGAGTGAGACACGGACATCAATCAAATTACTCAAATATACAATCGCTTCATTGTTCTGTCCCAAATGATATAAATTCCCAAACTATTAGGTCATATCCCAAGGCAGGTAGAAAAACTCACAGCAAAAGAGAACACTAAATCAGATTTCCTTCCTGTTTAGGGTAGGTGTCTTGCTGAGAATCACTAGAAAAACAAAGACACAGGGGAGGATCCACTCTGAATGTAGCTTGAGGTGGGAAACCTGTTCCTTTAACCCACACTAATGAACCTCTCCAAGTGAGCCCAAATGAAGCCCAAGGACAACCCTTAAGGTGCTGAAACCCTCAGGGCTGCTGCTGCAGGCTTTACTGTCCCAGCTGCAGAGAAGCCTGCATGTTCCCCCAACAGACCTTATCTGCCTCCCATCCTGAGCTGAGGGAGGGAGGAGGGTCCGCCCCCAGCTGGGAGCAGAGCACAGAGTTGGTGCTCCTTCTTCAAGAGCCAAGGCACGCAGAGTCCTCAGAGCCCTCCTCTAAGCCAACCTCCGCTTCTTGATTCTGCCTGTTCTTATGGTCTGGGTCTTCAGTATTGGACCTCCATTCTACAGATGTTAATTCAACATGTACTAGATGCTGGTGACATAGCAATAAATAAGACAAAGGTCTCTGATTGAAAAGAGTTCACATTGCAAAGGGGAATGCTTCCAATCAGCAAGCAAGCAAGATCATTTCAGAATGTGGGAAACGTCAGGAAGAAGATAAATAGAGGATCCATCATGATTATTGCTGAGTGTGTGTGTGTGTGTGTGTGTGTGTGTGTGTGTGTGTGTGTGTGTGTGTGTGTGTGTGGTGGGAGAGGTTGTCTTTTAGAAAGAGTGGTCATGGGAGGTTTCCTGAGAACTGAGACTAGAACAAAAAGATGAGAGGCCAACAGTGGAACAGAAAGCATGGGGAAGGGCATTCCAGGCAGAGGGAACCACGCGTGTTAGGGGCTCCATGTGAAAATGATTTTAAGAAAGGACGCCAGTGTGGCAGAAGTGCAGGAATGAGGCATCAGGGCAGCGGGCAAGAACAACTCAGTCCCACGGGGAATTCATATTTCAGTCTAAGTGCACCGGGGAGCAACTGGAGTTACTGATGTGACCTCTATTGGTTCTCACAAAAAAGAGGCACAAGAGCAACTGGGAGTGATCTGTAAGGGATTCTGGGTGAATGAAATCAACGAAAAGCACAGAGGGAGATGAACCATGAGGTCTTAGTCTATGAATGACGTTGGTATTTTCAACTACTTTGGATTTCCCACACTCCTATTCATTCCAGGAACACAGTGATTACAATTTCGCTAAATGTCATTTGGAAACATACCTGAGGATTTAACCAGAATACAGGTGGCAACACTTCACATAAGCATACAAAAAAGTTAAGTAAAAGAGGGCACAGATTCTATTTGGCTATTTTAACATGCATAACTTAAGACAATGTCTTCATTACTGACCAGTCATTTATTTAGGGTGAGCCAGCTATGCAAATAGGCAACTCTTCTTGGAATAGAAGAGATTTTGTGCTCAACGGAATTACAAGGGGAAGGGGCACCAGTTCTTAACAGAAATTACAGAAATCTCAGCAGAATTAAAACACCATTTCTCACATGGTCCATGACCTTATCCCATTCATCTCCCCTCTCCTTTGCACATGTTCTACTGTCAGATAAATCTTCATAAGGTACAGTTTCATCATTTTTACTCCTCTGAGGAAAAATTTTCAATAGTTCACCACTGCTTACTGGATAAAAAATATATTCTTAACACATTATAGTCTGACTCCATCTTCCTAGACTTATGACCAACTACCTCCACCCAAATCAGGAGTCTGTTTCCTCTTCCAGGAACATGTCATGAGTTTTCTAATTTCCAGGCCTTTGCCTATAAAATTCCATTTTCCAGAATCAGTAGTTCTTAACTTTTAGGGATCCTCAACCACTTTAAGAATTGGTGAATGATAAAGATCCTCTCAGTAGAACAAGCACACAGATTTCTGCACAATTTCATGGATACCGTGACAGCCATCCTATTGGAATCTGACACATCTTTTAAGGCCCAGATCACATACGTCTCCTCCCTGAAGTATTTCCAGTCCTATTCGCTTCATCCCACAGTGGCTGTGTCCCTCTGTGCTCATAGAGTTTACTTGCTTGGATACTTAATTGGATAAGTCACTTGCTTGGATATTTTATGGCTTTAAGCCCTCTTTTATACTATGGCCTTGAATGTTTCTACTTTGTGCTATTTAAATTTTTATCTACATATGTCTGATTTCTCTCACTAGAATTGGAGTTTAAGGGCAGAGAATGTTTTAGTCATCTATGTATTCCCAGTGACTCATTCAGTGTCTGGTGTGAATTCATTAAAAAATGAATTAATATGAATGACAAAGAATATGGTTCCCTAAAAAATTAAAAACCCCATTCATGGTAGAGACTACCTTGCTTTTATCTGTGTGTTACCAGAGTGAGAGGGGTGCTGAATAAATGTGGCCATTGAATAATAAGAAAATAGCATTAGGAATCATTCACTGAGCATCTATACACCAAACTCCTTAAAACTCATGTGTGGTGTGAGATGAGGAGACCAAGAATTAGGTTCAGGTTTCTCATGGATAAGCAGCTGGAATGTGTTAGAACTGGTGTTAGAATTCAGGTGTGTATGACTACCTAGTAGTTCCTCAGGAAGTCCCAGTGGCCTTGACCCGGATGGCCACTGGGTGGCCTGAGCCAGACAGCAGTAGGGCTCTCTGTCAGTGCCTGATGCCCACACTCACCTGTCTGTCAACGGCGTGATCACCAGGCGAGGTGTATTTCCCAAGTACTCTTAGGAATATTGAAACTGGGCATCACAGATGTTAGCGAAGCAGTGCTTGGCTTCATCATCCCAATGGTGCCGCAGCTGGGACAGCCAGAGGAAGGCCTGGGCATTATCCACCTGGAGAGAGTGGCAGGGGCAGAAGAGGTGGGTGAGCCACAGGTTAGCAGGTAGTAGGTGGCCCCTTGGCCACAGGACACACAGTGCACTGACGGACTTGGCTGCTGTCTCTAGACACAAGCACAGCACCCTGTGCCCACAGCGCAGAAAGCATGAGCTGCTCTGATCGCATTGTTTTGCTGGGGTTTTAAAAGATAGGAGCAGCCCCCATGATCCTCTTGCAGCTCTCGGGCCAATGCAGAGTCTGGGGCCCCCATGTTTAGGCCATAGGTGAGCTTCTCCACAGCCAGAGTATTCATGGTATAGTTGCCCACAAACAGGGACTCACCTTCTGAGCAATCATCTTGGTCATCACATCCTGGGCATGCACATCAATGGTGCATATGGTCATGATCTTCTGCTGGTCCCCCTTGGAGAGCTGGCCAATCAGCATGGTGATGAGGGTTTTGAGCTGGGCTGCTTGCTTCTTATAATAGTCCTTCATGGCATTCTCATAGCCTTCCTCCAGCCTGGTAAATGCAAGGCCCACCTCTGTGGTCCACCAGATCTGAGTGCAGGTCAGGGCTACCTGTAGCACCAAGAGGCACTTAGTAAGCCATTGCCAGGACTGTCTCCACAACCAGCCCACTCATCACCCAGCCAGAGCTCACAAGTAACTGTGTGGGTGGCACTAGCTCCTCCCCTCCCTCTTCAACCAGCATGGACTAGATGAGTGAGCCACATGCTTCTAATTCCTTGGAGAGGTGAAGTGGGAACACAGTGGGAAAAAAGCACTTTCTGCCCTTGTAAAATAGATCACTTGGTTGAGAACAATCTTATCTACTCCTACTGCTTCCATTACCACCAATATCTGTAGCTCCCAGGGGAAGGGAGGGGTGGTGCATTGCAGCCAGAGTCATTTTCAAAAATTCTCATCAGTTCTCCCCTCTCTTTTATTACCTTGCTGAGAACCCTGTAAAGGATTCAGATGTGTCTTAGAATCCTGTCAGACTCCCTAACATGGTCTGAAGAATTGGCTTTGAGTTTCCTCTCCAGAGTCCATCTCCTGCTTTAAGCTCCCGGTCCTTCCCTCACTCTTTCTTCAAACACACCGAGTTCCTCTCCATTCCTCGAACACATTAGGCTGTTCCTTGCTTCTGAGACTTTACTCCATGCTCTTCCCTATGCTCAGTTGCTCTTTCTCTTCTCCATTATTAACTTGTCCACTCCAGTTTTAGATCTCAGCTTAAATATCATTTTCTCAGGGGTCCCGAGCCCACTAGCTAGCCATATGCTCCCAGAGTACCCCGAGTCTCTCATCCAGCCAGGTCCCATGTGAAGGGCCTGACTCCCACGCCAGTCTGCAAACTCCAGTGGGTGGGGCAGGGTAGTATTGTCTTGCTCCCTGCTGGTGTCTCTGGTACATAGCACAGGGCTTGGCACACATGGAGTTGGCTGGTTCAATGAGTTGAATTGTTTATATTTTCTCCCTACTGCAGCCAAAGAGGATAAAGATGGGCAGCCCTTGATTCTCCAAGGGATTGTTTGGATTAGGTCATGACTGACAGTCCAGCTCCTTCTGCTGACCCCTCGCAGGCCCAATGAGTCACGTATCTGGCAGCAACTGAAGGCAGGAGGTCAAGCTAGCAGAGGATGGGGGCCCACAAGGTCCTGGGTGGGAGACCACCTGAGCTGGGTAGTCAAAGAGCCACATCTCCCTCGGCTTTTCTTCATATGCAGTTACACCTTCTGTCATCTCGTGCCTTACGCTGGCCTTCCTTTGAGCAAGCACGTGGTTCAACCATATTTCCACCTGAAAGAACAACTCTGAGTTAGATGCTGGGTTCCTAAGAAGATATGATCAGTAATATGCATTTTTGTCCATTCAGCCTGAGGGAGTGAAGAGAATGGAGCCCAAGCATGATGTATAACCCCAAAGGGCAGCCAGAAGGCACAGGGACACATTTTGTTTGTGTAACCCAGATGGTGATAGGTGAGAACCAGGCTGTTAGCATCAGCAGGTGGTGCCCATTTAGAACATGCAGGACAGTAGCAGGTGAAGGGGATGGGGGGCTGCCATCTAGAGTTCATACAAATCTTCATCTGGGTTGAGCTGGGTGTAAATAAGTCAGTGGATTCTCATGACGTGTTCACACTGAGTATGGAGAAGTAAGCCAGGCTTACGTTTTTCAACTAAGGGCTTTCCGGGTCTTCAGAAAGAACACATTCTGAATCAAACCCCAGGGTCCTCTCATAAAACTGAGAATGTCCAATTCTTTTCTGGTACTGCAACTGCCTTCCAAGATATGGGTGGTAGAAGGTGGGATTCTATAAGAGATCCTCTCTCCAGGTGTTACTTAGGACTAGACTAGACCCTCCAGGGGTAATGCTCTGCTGGATTATTTAGGATAATGAACAAAGAAGGGATTATATTTTAGTGGCAGTGGCTCCAGATGGGAAGGAGACTTAAGGAGAAAATTGTTGCATGCTTTGTGTTTCCTGAATTATCATGGGAGATTTGGAAGTAGTAGTTCTTGGAGCAGGGTGGTAGTTGGCTCTGTTAGGGGTAGGGCTATGGGAGGAAGTGGCTCCGAGGTGTATTTTCACAGAGAAGTGGCATCTCAGGAAAATGGCTGATGGCAAAGGGCATTTTCTCCCAGGGAAGATGTCAGGGTTCCTGACTTCCTGGTGGGGTGCCCCAGGGGCTGTCATTGTAAAGTCTCCTGGCACTGCTAATCATTGAAAAAAAATCCTTTTCTTGTTGACTCAGATGGTGGTTTATGTGCATATTACCCCTCTCTGCAGGGGTCTTTGGGTGGGGAAGGTGTATGAATCGTGACATGTGTCCTTCCCAGAGAGAGTAAAGCAGGTGATAAGAGGCTGCTCCAACATCGGATCAATGGAGGGAAGCTGGCAGTCCCAGGGCACAGACAGCAGTTCCGGCCCAAGGTCAAACAGGTCATCCTGCAGGTTGATGCTGACTGTATTTGAATGCAGACCACTGAGACAGAGAAGACATAAGGAGAAAGGACTTTTACGTTACCTGACCACTACAGTCACAAGGCTCACTGAAGGCCACGTACTCTTCTTCCTTGCTGTACATGCCAATACTTATCTTGGTTGGTCTCTCACTGGCATCTAGCTGGAACTGCATCTTGGCCATACTGTCAAAGGGTTTGGAAAGGTGGCGTTGAACCTATGAAGGGACACCATGCCAAAGGATTGGAGAATGTGTCCAGGGATTTACTTAGTAGTATTTTTGAGAGAGCTACCATGTGATAACTGTTACCGTATTGGATACCAAACATTTAGAAGGAAGCCTATAGGAACAATGATGACGTGAAGTCAGGAACCAACTGAATTGGGCAGAAGTGGCCAAACAAATAGAAAACTAGCAGGAATCATGGACTAGCTACAAACCAATGAAGCCATAAAAGTTTGATTAACTTCTGCTTAATCTACTAAAGATGGGAACAGATTGGAAGAAAAAGTAATGGCTAATTCATAAACCCTCTTCCTAAGAAAATACTACTATGCAGCAGGAGAGAGGCACAGGAGAGTCTGCAGAAGAGCACTACCACGCCCAAATCCAGAGGGCCACAGGGCAGTGGTGACAGTGGCCTATGGAAGAAGTCGCCCAGTTGTTGGAACTGCTTTGATGACACAGACCAGTATCTGGAGGATCCACAGAAGGGCAAGCAGGCTCACCCCAAGCAGAAGGCCTGGCCATGCCAGGGCTTCTCCCTAGCCCAGTATCTCTCGGTACAAGCCCCTTAGGGATGCCCCGAGAAGGACTTCTAGGAGGGAGGCTAGGTAGAGCCACACTATGGTCTTGAAGGGAGGGAAAGGGCAGGTTGGAGAGGAAATAAACAGAAACTGGCCTTCTGGTAGGGCTTTAAGAAATACCAGATCCTTCAGGCTGCTGGAATCCTGAATAGTGATCTTGAATTTACAATAACCAGCTTTGTGGCTTATGAGCTTCAGAAGAAGAATTCAAAGTGTAATGAAGTAAACTGTGAAGGTGCTCAAGAAGATCCCACCCACAGTGATTCGGGACAAATATCTTGATGGCATGGGTCTTTCTTTATCCAAGAAAAAATAGTGAATTAAAAAAAAAAGAAAACCGCCATCACCAATGTGGGATCTACGTGCAACTTAAAAGAGGACTAAACTGATAGAGCAAGAGTATATAATTATTTATATACAAAATTTTATTATTACATTATATTATGAGCATATATATTAGAAGCTTTACTAAAGGAAACAGGGGTAGTTAGGAAAATATCACACTGTATTTTTTTTCAATTAAATGCAAGAAACATGATCTTTATGAAATATGAGCTGAAAGATAAGTTGGTAGAGGTGGAGAAATAAAGCGACACAGCAGTTCTATACTAATATTAGCAATACTGAAGGACTAAGTGACCCAACATTAAACATGGTGGATAAACTTGGGAAACTGTGGAAGAATGCCAAAGAGGAGGACTAAGATAAAAATATGTACAACTATGTGAAGGAAATATATGTGACATAGAGAAAATAGAATTTCAACTTATAGAAGTAGGATGAACCTGAAGGAAAAAAATGTCCAGATAAATGGAATATAAATGTTACTTAAAAGCATACTGAAAGAAAACTTTTTTAAGATAATGAAAGCCCTAGTTTTCAGATAGGAAAAAACCTCAGTGTATCTTGGGAACATTAACAAAATAAAGCAAATGTATAAACATAAAAATTTTCTAAACATTTAATTGAAATTTTCATCTCCATAGAGATCCAAATAGAAAGAAATTAGGCTTCCCAGAAAGGTGAAATTAAAAGGCAGGCAGTCTGTACAAGTCTTCTGTGAGACACAGCAGAGCTATGTTTGCAGGGATTTGAGGAGAAATTGCTGTGAATTCCAACCCCCAACATTCAATCACTTCCATGTGAAAACTACAAAGAGTCACAGATATAGAAGGAATTGGGAATTACTCTACCATGCTTCATCTCTGGGGTCATATGGAAGGGGCAACTATGTATAGATTTACTCAAACCAAGTGAGAAAAAAATAAAATAATATATTTGAGAATGAGTACCTTATGTACAAAAGATATAAAAGGTCTGACAATGATCTTTGACCCTCCTATACATAGAATTAATAAACACATAGTTACAGAAACAGAATGCTAATGTGGTAAATATTTCAACTCCACCATGCCTGGGCTACTTTGTGAACACTGAATCTATAGTGGAAAAAAAAGAGAGGCTTTAACTACCAGGGATAAAGAGAGAGAGAAAGCTCTCTCTTTATTACTTACCAATGATCTAAAAATAATTTCAGTAAGTTAGAAAGTCACTGACAAGGACAGAAAACTAATGCACTGGTGCCATCTTTTGGCTCTGCTGGAGAAGGTCTCATCCATTACTGGTAGTACAAAAGGCTGCAATTCCTATAGAGGGGATTATGTAACAAGACCACATCATTTACCCTGTGACCCAGAAATCTGGCTTCTGGAAATTTACCTGGAAGATAGACCTCCAACAATACAAACCTCAAAGTTATTCAATGCCAGTTATTTGTAATTGCAAAACAGTATTAAAAACCTATGGTATATTAGTCCATGGAGTTTGATGCAGATGAGAAAGATATCTTTGAATTGATACAGAGTGATGTAGGGAACATGGAACATCCTACAGCTAGTATCCTCACCTGAACCTAAACTACTTGATCATGTAACCGGCCTGCTGCTAAGCTACTGCTTCCACACCTGTACACAAGGAGCTATTATTGACTGAATCACTATATAAAGACTTCTGCCTGGTGCTCTGGGCAGAAGCAGAGATGAAGGAGGATTATGGACCTGCAAACTGCTGGATGTGGATGTAATTCTAGTGCTCCAACTACTGCCAGGAGAGTAAAGCCGAGTATAAACCCTTTTACCCCAAGACTGCCGGGTTGTCATTTCTTGGTCTCACTGAAACCATAATGAATTTGACCTGGGCTGAAACCCTCAGGCAAGGCAGGTGAGAAGGGATGAAAGCCAAAGGAACCCACAATAGGGATGCCATAGCTCCCCTCCCATCAGCTGTTCTGATGTTCAGACCTTTGATACATAGCAGTGGTTCTCAAAGTGTGTCCTGAGACCAGCAGCAGTGCTTGGGGAATCCTTACAAATGCAAATTATTTAGCCCCACCCAGACTTACTGAATCAGAGACTTTGGGGCAGGCCCTAGGAATCTGTATTTTTACAAGTCTTCCAGATGATTCTGTTGCCCTCTCAAGGTTAGAACACCTGTCTACAGCTCCAAATAATAACAGTGAGTGCTTCAATTAGTTACTTTACTATGTTCTGAAAACCTGTAACACAGTAGGCATCTCCCAATTCACAGAGGAGGAAAGTTCCTCAAAGAGAAGTGGTACATCAAAGACCATTTGGTTACCAAGTGGCTAGAACCAGGGGCTAGAACCCAAAAGTTTGGACTGCTCACACCCACTCCTTCCACAACCACCCAATGTCCAGTTAAGACAACTTCCAAGCTTATCTCCCCATGGGAATTTTAGCTCTAACTTTGGACCACAATTCGTTGGACCCCTCTTTATAATGAAATCAACAGCATTCTCTGTAAAAGCTTAGCTCTTTCCACCTTTGCCATCCTCAATGCTTCTCCAGTTCTACTTTGGGGAGCCATCACCCCTGATAGGCTGGAGGGCCCCCAGGAAGCCGTGATAGGGGATGAAGAAACTGAGATTAGGGATGATGCTGGTGGCAATGCAGGTCTGATACTCTGGCAACACTGCCAGAGAGAGGAAGCATCAGTGGAACCCACACTTCTCCCGCTGGGAGCTCCTGAGGCCTTCTGGATGTTTCTACAGGTGCTCCCTCAGCTTACCTGTTGTGGAGCTGTGCTGTTGGAAAGTATGTCTAACAAATCAGGAGAAGAGAGAAAGTAAAACCTAGGGAAGGCAAGCCTTTTGGTATCCAGGTACTCTGCCACGGCTTTCTCACACAGGTACAATCTGAGGGCACAGACACAGAATTCCTAATTAAGTTTGCCTAGGTGCATAGATACACAGACCTTGATGTGAACATACACAGTATATGGAATACATGCAGAAATGAGTGCAAGAAACATAGGTATTGCAAACATAAACACTGATACATTTCCATCAGAATGAACACTCCACTATTAGCAAATCCAGGCACACACAGAAACACACGTACTCACTCTTTCACTTGGGCAGTTAAATAGGTCAGGAGCTCAGAGACAGAATGGGGAGAAGAGAATATCATCTCCTGCATTACAAGAGGGGGCAGCTAACAGACCATCACCTGCTCTGAATATCTTCCAGTTTTTCGTGAAGACCTGCTTTGGTGGTGGCTACGTTTGGAGTTTTCTGAGCATCATAAGCTAGCTCCTTAAAGTCAACGTCAATCCCTTCAAATCTTTTAGAATCCTGCAAATAAAAATGTGGAAAAACATTAACTACCGCCCCCCTCAGTTCCAAAATCTCCCCTTCTGAGGCAAGTCAGGAGCAGAAACCTGTTCTTAGGTTGTCTGAAGATGCTAAGAAAGCGATACCTTTCGCCTCCAATGGCAGTTCTCAAACATTTTTGTCTTCAAAACCCTTTACCCTTTTAAAAACACTGGAGAGTACGAAAAGCTTTTCTGTATGTAGGTGTTTCGTTTGTCTACCAATACAGTTTTCTACATTAGCAGCTAAAGCTGAGAAATTTAAAAAATATTTGTTAATTAACTTAAAAAGTAACAATATTAAACTCATTATGTTAACATAACATGTTCTTTTATCCAAAATAATTATATTCCCCCAAACAAAATAACTTAGAGAAAAAATGGCATTGTTCCTTTTCTTCTCCTTTCTTTATTGCAAATCTCTTTAATGTTGGACTTTAATGAGATGAGTAGATTCACTTCTCCGCTTCTGCATTCAGTGTGTTGTGATAGCATATGTCATGCAACCTCTGGAAAACTCCCCTATATGCTCATAGAAGAATGAAAGTCCAAACGGAAAATAACATTTTAACATTACTATTAAGACAGTTTTGACCTCGACTTTTGACTCTTGGAGGTCACTGGACCACACTTTGAGAAATGTTGGCATCAAACACAGAACTCCTAAGTCAGGTAGATAGTGGATCCAGTATTCTTTCTGGGTCCATACAGAAGTTTAGGCAACCAGACTAAGTTTTTCCTCAGCACTTGTGATGTCAAAGTTAGATGTCATCATTTTTCCCAAACACACATCCCCCCAGAGTGTTGTTGAAATGATTCTGAGAATAACATATGCAAAGCACTTTAGCTCAATACCTGGGACCTAGAGTTTGTGGTATTATTATTACTATATAACAACAGTTACAACGGTATGTGCTCTGTGCACTGTTTTAATTACTAGTACCCTGAAAGAGGTACTAGTATTAGTCTCAGTTTACATCGCAGGAAACCAGGGCACAGAGAGGGTGACTTTCTTACAACCCCGCAGCTGCAAGTGGCAGCATTCAGACTCAGGAGCACGCTGCAGGCCCTGTCTGCCCCAGACCTCTGTACTCCACCCCTCTCCAGGAAGACTTAGACTAACAGGGCCATGTAAAGTGAATTATGATTCCCTAATGAGATACTTTGCTCCAGTTATGGGTGGAAAAGGTATCAAGGTTATAGAAGTATTGGAAATACCGAGCATCAATGTTAAAATGAAAAAGCTGAATTGAGAGAACTATAATTACACCAAGAGCAATTATGTAAAAATATGCATATACATAAACAAAAGTTGGGAAATACTCTTTTTTTTTTTTTAAAGAAGTCATTATTCTTCAGACTTGGGGATTTTCCTTTATTTTTTTGCATAGTTTATACTAATTTCATATGGTTATAGGATATACACATTTTCTCTCAGATTTTGTTTTCAAAGCACTGTCTCCCATGTTAATAAAACAAATATATTCTGTACCTTGGCATAGTTTGTCACAGAGTGTATGCTTTTGTGTAGTGAACATCTAAGTGTGTGTGTGCATATATATATTGATGTATTTGCATGTGCAGTGTATGTCTTGCATACTGTCATAGAAGTACTTTATTTTGAATCAAGGTATAATTCTTCTATATCCTGAGAATTCTCAGTCTGCAAAACGAAGATTCTGTAGGTTAACGGTGTGAAGGATCTCATTATGCTGTATTTCCAAACGTGTGTGTTTTGTTACCCTGGGTGATGGAGTGACCGTAACTCATCTATGTAATATCTAGAGATTTCACTCAAGCAGTCTTTCTTACTCCCCTTCGGAATTGCTGATCCTTCCTTGGTTCCAATCTTGCAGCTGGAAAAGGCCACCACCTATGAGAAGCTGAGTGAGCGGACCAGCGCAGACATGATGCAGTTGTATGACGGGCAGCTGCATCTTCCTAGGTTCAGGCTGGAAGAGACTTACGATCTCAGGTCAGCACTGAGCAGGATGAGGATGAGTGATGCCTTTGACCAGAGGAAAGCTGATTTCTCAGGAATGTCTGCAGAGAGAAACCTGTTATCTGTCCAATGTTTTCCACAAGTCCTATGTGGAAATAAATGAGCAAGGCACAGAGGCTGCCGCTGGCACTGGGAGTGAGGTGGGTTTAAAAATGAGCCTCCCATCCATTGAATTTAATGCAAACCACCCATTTCTCTTCTTCATCAGGCACAACAAAACCAACAGCATTCTCTTTAATGGGAGATTCTGCACCCCCTAAACCTTGTATCTCTCTCATCAAACAAGACCATCTTATGGTATAAAAAATGCATCATAAGAATGAAAAACACAATTGAACATCAGTTTGTAGCCTAGATCTTTTTCATATTTGAATATTAGCAGATAAATCTTGAAATAATGCACTCTAATAACCCTATGGTATCTATATAACTTGTAGAAGTTTTATTTTTACCATTTAACATTTTGTCTTAATGTGACTTTTATTTACATCTCAGAAATACCGAATGTCTTACAATTCATGAACTACTTGGCCACCGTGTTATCATTAACACTGTATTTCATATGCATCATTTAGTGAAGACAAATCTTTGTAAGGGAGATAAATTGATAAGCAAGAATTTTCCCAAGAATGTAGTTTCAATAGTTCACAAATTACCATGGTAAAATTAAATCTCCCTTTCTGCTATCTGAATATTTAACAAACACTTATGATGTTGACATCAATGGAAAAAACAAAAAACTACAGAAATCCAAACAAAATCTGGAGTACAGTTAATAGCAATGCACCAATGTTGGCTTCTTACTTTTAACAAATGTATCATGGTAATGTTGGAGATTATCATTAAGGGAAACTGTGTTACTACCATATAGAGTTCTCTGTATTACCTTGGCAACTTTTCTGTGAATTTCAAAGTTCCAAAATAAACATTTTATTAAAAAATTATTGTGTGTAAAGCTGTTGTACAAACATCCCTGCTTTTAGAAATCATATAAAGTAGAATAAATTTCTAATTTATGTAAATGTATATTATTGGTTATAAGAAGGTATTTTTAGTAATATTGAATCTCCATACATTGGCTGTGTTCTCTTAACTTATTTAAAAACATTCACACACACAACTATTTATTGGTAGTCTCATTAGCTGTTATGGTCATTTTAGAAGCCGATTATATCACACTGTCTTGCTTTCTTTCTACTCATCTAATAAAATGAAAGACTGGATCTGACATGAACCGTTTGTAACTCGGTTTAAGAATATATGATTTCTGTACCAATTTTGGTTCAGTATTATAGGATAAATAAAAAAGGTTCTATGCCTAGCTCCAAAGACAGGAAATTGTAATGTACCTGACATTGTCATATCTTTATGAAACATTTTGCTTCTATCCATAAAATCTCACACTAAGGAGCAATGAAAGAATTCCCCGTGTCTGTGTCCCAGTAAACTTAAAGTACTTAAATGTTATGTATCATTGTACATCCCAAAGAAATGTAGGCAACAAGTGAGTCGTTAGCGTAGACATCAAGCCAGGATAAAGGCCCGCAAAATACTCAGAGGTTGTCAATCAGAAAATACTAAACATGGTATTTAAAAAGTTTGGTTTGCAAGAACAAATGATTTTAAAGAGGATAAATACAATTTACTAGTTGGATTTCAACCAGAAATCTTCAGGTAATTAGTATGTGGATGAAAGACAAGTGTCAAGGTTTATGAAGTACAATCAGTGATGCCTTTATTCTACTTGAATCAACCAATTTATTTCCTGCAGAGCATTCCCTCCTTAAGGAGAGCAATCCAGGTTGAGAAATGAAGTGAACTGAAAACTAGATCTTCAAATTAGCATATTGCAAAGTGTTAAACTAAGATTAAAACAAATGTATTCAATCACACTGATGTCACTAAATTTTAAAATGGTTTTTGTGAGTACAAAGATGTGTATATCTAAAGAAAAAGATTTTTCATATTCTTTAAATTTTTGTTTGATAGTGTTCATAACATCAGTATTTAGCATACTAGCACATATAAATTCAAAGTGATGCGGAGATGCACGCTCAAAAACTGTTTTCGATGGGAATCCTATCAGAAAAGCTTGGAAGCCACAGCCTTTAGGAACCTTTAAGCTCTGGTTTGCTTTTCGTTTCTTTTCAAGGTGAAGTCCCAACCTTGCATCTGCTCCGGCACACACACGCTGAACACGACTACCGCGCAAACCAGCCCAGGAGTACAAGCCTGTCCCCTGCTGGGCGCACCTCGGGCGGACGCGCTCGGGAGCGGCGCTCTTCTCCCCGCGGCCCGGCGCCCCCGGAGACAGACTGCGGGTGCGCAGTCCCCGAGGGCGCGGCCGGCCATTCCTGGCTGCCCCGAGTCATCCGCCGGAAGCCTGGCCCGAGCTCAGTGCCGACAGGAGGCGTCCAAGTGGAGCAGCCGCAGCCGTAGCCGCAGGAGCCTCCCAGGTACCGGGTGCAGGAGCGCGGGTCCCTGGCTGCACCGCGGACGCCTCCCGTCCGGAGGTCCGGGCGGGGCGGGGAGAAGCAGGGAGAGGCGGAGTCACGAGGCCGCCCCCGGGGAGGGCAGGAGAGGAGGGGACTAGGGGATGCGGCGGGGGGCGGCCGGGCCGGACAACGCGGGGCTGGGGTGGCTCTGTTGCGCCCTCGGCCCCGGGCGCGGGGCGCTGAGTCCCTGCCGAGGCCGAGCTGGGCGACCGGAGCGCGGCCCTGCCCCGGGTCAGATGGTGAAACCCGCGGGGAGCCGGGAAATATTCTTAATGAATGAAAATAGTTACTAATTAGGTTGTAAGATGACTGATTTTATTGTTTTGAGATTGTCTCTATTGTCGTTTTGTTAATACAAAGAACACATATTTACATATTTTACACACAAATTTGTGGCACTGTTGAGCAGTTAATGATACTGATTCTTTATTGTATTTCATTGAAAGTCCTCAAATGCTTCTGTTAAAGTCTTCACCTCCTTATAATTAAACCTGCTCTTCTTCAATCACTAGCACTGGAGATAAGTAAAACCTGGCTTATTCAATTTGGCATAATTACAAAAGCTCTGACAGAATTGTTTTCTGTTAGTTTCCACTCCAAATGTGCAACCTTTAATGTGTATTATTACATTAAATATGCTTTTGCGGGATGAGCTGGGAAAATAAAATGTTTTGATGAAATGTGCTTTAAACTTTTTAGCAAGATCTGGACGTCATTTGACATTTTGGAATTAAACTAATTTGTAAGCAAAGACCTTGCTGTGCTGAAGGGACCCAGAGAAAGACTGCCAAAAAAATTCTTTTTATGAGTTAGAGTCCACTGAAGGGGCTAAGTTAATGGCACATTAATTAGGACAAATTAGAAAGGGCTATCAACCACAGGGAAGGTAGCAAAGAGAAGTACGCATATTTTAGAGAAATTCCGTGTTTTGTATTTAGCTGAAGACTGGTATTTACTATGTGGCACAGGCCAGAGGGTTACAGAACAGCTTGCTGCTGAGAAGGAATGTGAATATGCTTGGAAACAGTGCTCTCTGCCAATCGATAGCTGCATTGTAATCATCTATGGGACAACCCATGAGCAGCTCACCACAAACTGCAGTAGCAAAATATTTTCTATTCCTTCTCTTGTGTACATGGGCTTTTTTAAAATCCAGGTTCTCTTTTGCTCACCCACCCAGGGACAAACTGACTGGTGTGCATTTCACCTTCTTTCTTTTCCTCTGCCTGACTTCTGGTGGCTCGTGAAGCACAAGCATTTGTTGAGTGAGGCCGAGGCAGGCAGCAGAGAAGGAAAGGTCTAGAGGATGAAGGAACTGGGTGCTCTTCCCTTGACTCGGGAAGGGAACAGAGGGCAGGGTTTCCTTAGCAAGTACCTGGGGCAGCTGAGCCCGGATATCGTCAGATCCAATGAATATACTCTCCAGATGAGACCACGTGCGCTGCACATCAAACCAGATGGCGATGACAGCATTGGCTGTGGACAGCTTCCTCTGCCAGCCCGACACTTCCTCTAGGAAGAAAGCAACATACTTGGACATCATCAGGTTCTGAAGCTGCACTTGGTTATCCTCCAGGACCTCGATGAGGCCTTCGTCTGACTGCAGCAGGGGGACGTTGGTCTGCAGGTGGGGCTTGTATTGGAACTCCATGCTGGCCCAGGTGGCCTGCAGCTCCTTCAAGGTCTTCTCCATCCCCATCTCCTTCGCTGCTTTGTCCACAATGCCCCGGACTTCATCCTCAAAGTGGTGCAGCTGGAGCTGCAGGAGCTGTGCCAGTGTCGTGCCCTCGCCCACGTGAAGCTCACACCCGTGGCCTGCATCAGCTGCCCCCAGTGCCGCCACCGGATGGCTGGATTCTGGAGCTCAGCCACGGCCCTCAGCGAGGTCAGAGTGTTCAGCACAGTGCTTTCCAGGCCCGTGAAGGCATCCCAGGCCCTGACTTCCTTGTCAAGGTTCCGGATGTGCCTGGCAAACTGCTTGCACTCCACATCCATGGCCTCCACGTTGATATCCCTCCACATGGTGGTCTCCCAGACACGGATGCTGGAGGTCCCAGAGCTCGTTCAGCTGGGAGACCTTCTTGCACTGCTTTAGCTGCTTGTAGTCTGGAACACTAACCTCAAACAGGCTGGCAGACTCTGCAGTGGAGGCCATGGTGGATGCCATCTGCTGGATCTTAGTGTGCCAGGCATCCCGCATTTGATAAGGGTCAATGCTGTCAAATCTACAAGACACAATGTGTTTCCTTTGTAAGTACAGCACACTTATTAGTAATATTATTGCTGTACAGGCCCATTTCCTAGGATCACCAAAGTACCACCAACTCCAATATTTACTTTTTATTTTTAGTTGAAGTGTAGTTGACATACAATATTATATTGGTCGCAGGTGTACAACATGGTGTTTTGACAATTATATTCATTATAAAATGCTCATCATGATAAATGTAGTTACCAGATGTCAACATATAAAATTATGAAATTATTGACTATATTCCCTATGCTGTACTCTTCATCCCCATGACTTACTTATTTTATAATTGGGAGTTCATCCCTCTTAATTCCCTTCAACTATTTTGCCCATCCCTGCACTCCTCTCCTCTATGGCAACCATCATTTGTTTTCCATATTTATGTGTCTGTTTCTGTTTTTTTGTTTGTCTCTTTGTTCTGCTTTTCAGATTGTACATGTAAGTGAAATCATATAGTATTTGTCTTTCTCTGCTTGGCCTATTTTGCTGAGCACAAATGCTTAGTATCTGAGCAAAGAGCAGTGAGTTTCACCAAAGCCTGGGAAGAAAAGACATTCAGGGCAGGTTGGAGTAGAGTGAACACAACCCACTGGAGGGAAGACACTCCAAGAGGAACTCCCTGCTTGGATCTTTTCTTCACTTCTGAGAAGGTAAAAATGCTCCTCTTCTCCTCCACCTCCCCCAACCCCTTATCCAGGGTAGAGGGGAATCATCCCTTTGTTCAAGCCCCCTTCAGACTCTGCTGCCACTCACTGGCTTCCAGACCACCTGTCACAAAAGAGCACCGCATGTTACCGCAGATGCTAAAAGCCAAAGCCTACCAGGAGCTGCTAGTGGGAAGTCATCTTTAAGCGAGAGGGCTGGCACTTAAAAGTCCAGCACTGACCCCATCTGGCACCGCTTCCTTTTGAGTGGTGGCTCTCAGTATTGGCTGCATATTAGAATCTTCTGGAAGCTTTAAAATCTCCATGCCAGGCTGCTCCCCAGATCAATTAAATCAGAATCTTTGGGGCTGGGGTGTGCGCAATGGCAGTTTTCAAGCACCCTGGGTGACTCCAATGTGCTCCGCTGGTGTCCTTGTCTGTGGTGAGACTCACGTTGATGGCCTGCAGTGCTTTCCTCCAAGTCTGAGGACCTCTGCTGGGAGCCTTGGAGTTTGAACACAAGCCCTCAGCAAGGCACTCTGCAGTCACCATCAGTTTCCTTCACTATGTGCCTCAGCTCGGGCTCCTCATCTAAGTCCCTTCTCCAGGCTGTGCTCAGCAGCCCCTCCGCCCTCTCTGGTCTGCTCTGCCTGCATCCTGGGGTGGCCTCTGGTTCTGCACTTGCCCCAGTAAACACTGTATCTAGCTTTGGAGTTTTAATTCACGCCCCCTTATCCTCTTTTCTACAATGTGTATGGCAGGTGTCCTCTGCTCCTGGTGCTCAGCAGCGTTAACCTACTTGATGCTGCCACCCGCCCAGACCTGCTTTCCTGGTTTGGCCTCTCCATGTAAGAACTCTACATACAAAGGAACCCACACGCGCAGATAATGTTCCTGTGGCCAGGAGCACCCAGAACCCAGTGTTCAAGGAGCCTCTCATTTTCCTCCGCAGTCTCTCTTTACACTTTTTCGCCATCACCTCTTTCAGGTTTTCTTGTTTCTGTATGCTTGGGTTAGGTACTGGGGACACCACGACTTACATGTGAACACTGCGTTCCTCTAAAGTCAGAATAGGGCATCCCAGGGTCCATCCTCAAAGGGAAAGTTGAGAGGACATGAATGACTAGAGAACTGGCCGTTTCCTCCAACTGAGTGTGCGTATCCGTATGTGTGTATTGGCTGGGGGGATGTGGAGGGGAGGGGAGGGGAGGGGAGAAAGGAGAAGGATGGCATACAAATTCCCTTTCTTGAACTGCCTCTTCTCTCAGTCCTCTTTGGAAATATTGGACTTGATGGATGGAACGTGATCCTAATTAAAGTCATTTACCCGAACCGCTCACCACTTAAGCCTAATTGCCATGCAACACAATAACAGTTATGCATACCATTAAATTAGTGTCAGATTAACTTTGATGCTTGCTCTGTTTGATTCCGCTTGTTCCATCTAAATAGTTTTTGGCCCTTGTGTTATGGTGGTGGATTTACTCCTCACGGGAATGAGGCTGAACAACAGTGCACGTCTTCACTGTTCTCCAGCTGCCAGCTGTCTCAGAACAGAATATGAGTTTGGAGATGACAGAGCTGAAGAGGGCCCTTCATCTATATAGGCAAGGAACCCTCTCCCCCATGAGAACAGTGGAGAAAGAACTAGAAGGAAAGAAATGTAACATCCTCAAGGCAAGCGGTCCAGCAGGGAAGATCACCATACCTGAATGGTCCTGTTTATTCTTAATTTCCAGAGACTAATTGTCACTGTGTAGGTTCTACTTTTTATCTTGACTGCAGTGAACTTAGCCTCTTGGTATTAGCACAAGATTGACTAGACAAATTCTAGTAGCCCACATGCTGTTTAATATATTAATGGAGTAAAATTCAAGAATAACTTAATAGGTAAGATATGCACTATTAGAGTTTTGGGGGTGCACACAAAAGAAGATAAATGATCTTCCTAACCATTCCTTCCTCAGCACATATGAACATCCTTAAATCAATATTGGTTCCTCAAATATTTGTAAGAGGTGATCATTTGTCAAACCTATCCCAAACTTCATCTACCCTGTGGCATAGTTTTTGTTTATAGTTTAAATTTGTGGACAGTAATTTCCTACAGCTAAGCACACATAAAAGTTAATTCGGCCTAAGTAGTGAAAAGGACCTCTGGACATGAGGGCAGGTAACCTTTTTCCCATTTAAACACTGTAGTGTGAATTGTCAGGATAGCCATAGACCTGATTAATGTGCCTAATAAACTACAAGCGGTTCTCTAAACTCAGGGGAGCAATACAGTACAAAAACAAGAAAGTAATAGGAGGGAAAAAGGTGTACTAAGTCTTTGAAATTGAAATAATAATGCAAAAGTATTTTAATCTAAAAGAGAAATGTCTGGAAAGTCTGGATGAATAAAACCATAATTAAGAGAGATGGAAATAGGGTGTTCATGCATGTGATCTTGGAAAAATGACTGATGCCAGCCTGACCTACACTTGAGCATAGACAGAGAAAGAGCAGTGACTTAAACTGTTTTGTGGGAAGCTAGTAGTTGGTAAAGGTTAACCTCAGCACCATACGTGTATACAACGAATGATGACACACCTCTGCTTGATACCCCACAGGTATTGTACAACTCAGCACATCTGATCTAAACTTGTGTTCTTTCAGCTCTTCCCATCCTGTGGCCCCCATCTGCGTGAGCAGTGGAACAGTCCCTTCCAATGACTTGTCCAAAATGGAAGACGGAGAACAAGTGGCTAATTCTCAAGATGGCTCCAGCACCCTCTTCTAGGGGGTGTGAACTGCCTCCCAGTGGGGGTTGAAGTTGGCATCCAGTGAACATGACTACTTACTCATTTTTGAAACTGTCCTGAGGCTGTAAGTCCTTGAGGTCAGGGACTGTGTATTACTTTAAAATCCTAGCCTTTGCACCATTTTTGCTGACTCCACTGTTGAGACCACAGCCTCTTTTGTTCCATGGAAGCCTGAATCATGTGAATGAGTCAAATTAGCTGGAAGAACAGGGTCAAGCTCAACTGATGATGTAGTCTAATGAACTATAGATATGTCCCTGGGAGATTTAATGACCCAATGTTGCTTTTTTCCCCAGTGATTGAAGAGATGGTAAGATGCTGTCCAAGTGAGACAGAGGTCCTTCTTCCCTCCTGCGTGCTCTCTGGGCTATTTGGAAAGCCTTGCTTGGGTACATGCAGGATAGTACCCAATGGGAGGGGGGTCTTCAAGAACGCCCCCCAGCTATTGACAGAATCTGGTTGCCAGCCAACTAAAACCACTAATGTTCCCCATTAAGCTGGAGCCTGCAGGGGTCAAATGCTTTGGTTAAGAAACCCCTGAGTTACCTTGGTCTTGAGATGGATAAGATGTCCTGGAATCATTCCTAAGGTCAGGAAGACTGAACAAGACAGTGCTGCTGGAAGCACAGAACATCCCTTTCACTCAAAGAGGAGAATTAGTCTCCAATTTTAAGAGTTCTATAAAGCCCTTGAATCTGAGTATGATGATTTAGCCGATTACTGTGAAGTGAGAGAGCTCAACTAGGAATATGCTGACACAGCTGAGAGTTTAGGACTAAAAGAGGAAGTAAAACGTGACTTGGACATGAAGAACCTCAACCCAAGCAATGTGATGTCACCCAGCACCTGTCAGACTGCAAGGGCCTAATGAGACACTTTATTTCTTTCTCTTCCTCAAAGACAAGATAAATGGGAGCTTAATCTGTAGTCTAATCAGGAATAGACACTTGCATGCATCGAGGAATGCACCACAGGCTGCATTTTAGAAATTCGTCAATGATCTCAAAGTGAAGCAACCAGAACTAAACTCATTTGCTACTCATGGTACCTAAACATTTTAAACACACACATTCACGCACACCAAACTAAGAAACAAAACAAAATGAATTGACACCCACGAAGATTCCCTTCATCAGTAAATCCACAATTCTGCTCTAGTCCTGAAGGTTTTCTTGAGGAGAGAAATACATCAAAATTGCAGTAATGTTTGGATTTCCACACTGCTGTGAGCAGTTCTTCTCAAAACATTCTCTTCCAGAGATTCGTCTGCATGTCAAATTAACAGATGTGAATTTGGAAAACCCAGCTAAGGGGAGTGATATCCTCATAGCCAGCAGATAAAGTGCTAAGAAAGGGAAAAAAAATAGTGTGGCTACTAAATAAAAAAACAACAGCCAATCAATACACGTACACAATGTAACCATGAAGGAGGAATACCAGATTTCCATCAGATGACTAGCAAATGAGTATTGTCCTTTCAACCAATCTCAGAAGCCTGTTTGGGAAGCCATTTCACCAAACCATCTTGGGAATTCCTTCTTTGAAATTTTCTTAGGAGACAGTCTTAAGACAGACTAATGCCAAGGTTATTAGTATCATTACTTTTATGGCTGCTGCCATGGTGTGATTGTTAACACTAAGCAGTATTACTCAGCTTGATATCCTACCTCCCTCAACAGCTTTCGCTCTACATGACCAGTGTTGAATTTTAAAAATTCAACTGCATGCCCAAAAGGAGAGTCAAAACAATGTGCTTCAAAGTCTGATAAGTTTCAAAAGGAGTTCCACAGTGTTTTGAACAATAGATGTTTCTTAGGAATGAGGGCATAGCTACTAAGGCAATTACTCTAGAGGGAGACAGACTCAGTTTTAACGTCCTGGTTTGACTCCTGAGAAGAGAAGCAGTTACGTCCCTCCAGGGCAGCAGTCTCAAACTTGGCTGCATGCTGGAAACACCTGGGGAGCTTCACAAAGCTACTGATGCCAGGTCTTACCCCCAGAGAATCTGATATAGTTGGTCTGTGGGGCAGACTGGACATTGGAAGTTTTAAGAGCTCCCTGGGTAGTTCTAACGTGCAGCCGAAATGGTAGCACACTGCTTCAGAGTCCTGTGTTTTATCTGTCTATACACATCTTTTGCACAGTTTTACAAATCTGCCCTTCCCTTCCTCTCAACACACTCATTTTTTTTCTCTCTAGCCCCAAGTATAATAACTTGGGGAGAGTAGCTGCTTAATAAATGTTTGGTGAACATTATTCAGTAAGAATAAGTAGACCCTTAACTGTGGGCTAGGTTGGGTGACCAACAGCTCCGATGTGCCTGGTACAGAGGGACTTCCCTAGATGTGTGACCTTTCAGTGGTAACATGGGAACAGTCAAGGGAAAACCAAGAAGGTTGGTCACCCTAGTGCCAGATGCTATGCTAAACACTTGGAAAGGGTATTGCTTTAACCCTATCAGCAACCCTATGCAGTGCATGCTATTTTTAACCCCATTTTACAGATGAGGAAACTGAAGCACAGACATATTGAGTGGCTTCCTGACATGGGCATTAAGCCTGAGATTAGACACTAGACAGCCTGAGTCCAGAGTCCAAATACTTAATCATTATGCTCTATTTTCTTTCAGTAGAGTTGTGATTTTTGTTTGTTTCATTTGTTGCTTTAACATGTACCTCCCAGTGTAATATTTCAGAGCCTCTGATGCTGAGCAGTAGACCAGAGGCAGACCCTAGCAGTCTTCCCCACTAAGGGAGGAAAGCTCAGAGAATGGAACCTATGTGTGTGTGCACAATGTGCACACATGTGAATGGTGTTGCCCATCTTATAGTTGTTTTATGTAAAGACCCCTAATCACAAGTAGGGAGGTGTCTGAGCATTACTAAGCTATGAAAGAAGTAAATCCTTCACCTCGAATCCTTCCTAATTTAGGCTACCAAAATGCCTTCCAAAAGTATTTAAAAATTCTATCAGCCATAAAAGAAAAGGAGTTTTTGAGAATTTAGAATACCAACAGTTTAGTGAAAACTTTATAATTATACCACATACAATCCCTTTATAGACCTGGAGACACAGAAGTTTCTAGACTTTTGAAGGCAAGGTCTTTTGTTTGCACAACCTGTGGTCATCTCATGCAGGCTCTGAGAGGATGCTGTCCAGTCGAGCCCCACGTCCTAACCGTAATGGAAGGGAAGACTGTTAACTAGTCTTACCTGCTAGAAGAACACAAACTCAACAGAAAGACAGTCAGTGACTCAAAGGTGCCATGTTTATAGGTAAGGAGGCAGTGGTGGTGACTGATCCATACCTGAAGGGAGCTTCTTGGTGGAATCACTCGCAGAACCGCTGCTGTTCGGCATCAAAGGCTGTGCACCGCTGGCAGAGGACGCTCACTTCATTCGCTTGCAGTGAGGCCACCTGCTGCCTCACAGTAATGGCCATCTTTTTTATGTTGTTCCATTCCTTAGGCAGCTCCTGCAATGGAGACCTCAGTGTGGTCAGACCCACATTGTTCCCTCCCTTCACCACAGTCCTGAAACTGGACAGACCCCAGATATCTTCATGTGTGCCACAACACCTGCTGCAATGCCATGGTATCATTTGTCCGTTTTCAACAACTCCCCTTCCTTGACTTATCTCCCTAGTTAGTTGTTCTATCAATGATCACCTACTTTGGGCTCAACACTATCCTTCTTGCCCTCAGCCTCTGACCCAGTAACCCTTTCCCTTTTTATATTTTCCAAGAATACTTGGTTATTTTCTGTAATGCCCCTCATTTCCTCTTAGACCAACTTAACACTCCTCAGATCTGCTCTTTTCTCCTCTGAATGAAAATAATTTGTTCACCCTTAATTCTGGAAAAAAACCCTGACACACTTTGTCCACATCAATTCTCTCATATATCCTCCAGAATTACAGTGTTTCATATTTATTGAGTTTCCACCATGTGCTAGATATGACACATACCTTACACATAGTGTTCTAAATTATGGGCCTTGGGCAATTGCTAAGCCGTGTTTCTCATTTATTTCAATCCACCTCACCTGACTCTGAAATCCTGAAACTCCCCCACTCTTTCTTTTATTAGGAAAACAAATTTTGCACTGACCTCCAGCTGCTTAAACACCGTTTTGGCAATTCTTGTCCATAGGTCTTCAGCAATTCAATAGTTTGCTTTAAGGGCTCAAACATCTCATCAATACTGCCCTGCCATTCTTTAAGAGCCATAAGGTGTCCCATAATCTCAACCAATCCTTTAAAATCGCCTTTTTCAACTTCCTTTGAACTCTGACTATTTTTTATAAACACTTCAAGGTCGGCCAAGCTAAGCAAAACACAAACAGAACATGAGGAGCCACTCTCCTGCCTCTCCCCAAAAAGTAGATTTATTTATTGCCCCAAAAATATAGCTATTGCAATGGAGAACCTTCCATGTGCACAGCTCTCTGCATAGACTGTACACTGATGGTAAGAATATGAGCCTTTTCAGAAGTGTCAGAGTCATGAAGACAAAGATGAGCACTTTGATGGAGACTCCGGAGACACGACATATTAGTAGGACAGCTGGGGAAATGTGAACAAGGTCTGTAGGTTAGTTACTAGTACATCAATATTAACTTTCCAATCTTGACTGTACTGTGGTTATGCAAGGTGTTATCATTTGGGAAATCTGAGTGAAGGTAAAAGTAAATAAATGAATCAAATAAGTAAATAAAAATACACTGCACAGAAAGGAAACTTTGGTACTGTTTTGCAATGTTTTTTGTAATTTTTTTTGAAATTTTCAAAAAAACTGTAAATCACAAAAATACTGTGGTATCTAAAATCATACATATTCAGGTTGTATGTGTAATCATGGCCAAGTCATTTAACATCTCAGAGCCTGTTTCCTCACCTATAAGATGGGAGAAATCATTTCTGTCCACTGGTTATTGTGAGAGTTGTCTTTAACTCAGATATATTTATATCTATTACATGATATGAGAAAAAAATTAATATGTCTAACACATGAGCCCTAACATGCTTCCAGGTCCTGAGGAGAGAATAAATAGGACAAAGGCTCTGCTCTTTTGAAACTTACCTCTTAGTGGGAAAAATAAATAGGAAACAAGTGGATGGAATAGGCCGCACAGTTTCAGGTAGTGATGAGAACTATAAATGGGTAGAGACTATTTAGGATGGCTCTATTCTCTATGGAGTGGTTAGTAAAGGCCTTTCTATTGAGGTGGTTTTTGAGCAGAAACAAATGGTATGAAGGAGGGAGCCACAGAGAGAAATAGAAAAGTTTTCATATAGAAGGAACAGCATGAGGGAAGGCACAGAACTTGGATTCAGTTGACTTGTTTGAGGAAAAGGGGAAAAGTCAACATGGCAGAAGCATGAGGCAAATGGGGAAAAAATGGAGGGAAAAGAGGGCAGAGAGTTAGCAAGGGGCCAGACATGGCAGGGCCTTATTGGCCATGATAAGCACTCCAGATTTTATTCTGAGCAAAAGCTCTGCAGCTGGAGGAGAACGTGTTTTAGCGGGAGGTGATAATGAAGATGGTGGTGCTGGCTTTGCTGGTTGGGAGACAAGAATGGAAGCCAGGAGGGCTTTAGGGACTATAATCATTGTCCATGTGACAGAAAATAATTGACTTTCACCTGGCTGGTGGACCTGAGGAGTGGTCAGATTCAAGATAATTTTGCATGTAGAGCCTATAGGACCCACTGATGGACTAGGGGAGAGATGTGAGGAAATGAGAGAGATCAATAGTGGCCCAGGCAGTGAGGTGAACAATGGTACCATTTAAAAAGATATGGGGGTGGGGGTCACGGGGAGGGCTGTGCAACACAGAGAAGACAGTAGTGATTTTACAGCATCTTACTACGCAGATGGACAGTGACTGTGAAGGGGTATGTGGGGGGGACTTGGTGAAGGGGGGAACCTAGTAAACATAATGTTCTTTCTGTAATTGTAGATTAATGATACCAAAATAAAAAATAAATAAAAAAAGATATGGGGAAGAATTGGGGAAGACTAGTTTTTGTGGAGGGAGAAGGGGAAGAGGAACATGTTTTAAACACATGAGGTTTAAGATGCCTCCCAGACACTAGACACTTCAGGGAGACATTTATTAGTCAGTGGAGAGTTCCTAAGAGATGGGGCTGAAAATATAAATTTGGTAGTTATCACACAGATGTCCTTCAAGTGCTGGGTTAGATATCACGTGGAATATGAGTATAGATAGCTAAGAAAGTTCAGGATTAAGGTTTCAGGAATTCTAATAGGTGGAGGTCTAGAAGAGACAAGCCCAGCTAAGGAGACCAAGATGGCACAGCCAGTGAGACAGGAGGAAAACAAGAAACGTGAGGTATTCTGAAAGCCACAGGGAGAAATGGGGAAAGAGGGAATGATCAGCTATGCCAACTCCTCCTGAGGGGTACACAGGAAGATGAAGACAGATCGTGACCACAGGGTGTGGCCATGTGAAAACCATTATCAACCTTGACATGAGCGGTTTGAGTGGGCTGGTCTAGTTCAAGGTTGACTGCAGAGTAAGCTGGGGAATGGCAGACTTCAGATTCTAGCTGTATGATGTACATGATGACATGAGTAACCCTCCTGCTCAAACAACTAGAAGGCATAAGCAACTATTTCAAAATCATTTAAAACACACATCAGTAGCAGGGCATGAAATTAAGGAATCTCCAGAGGCTGAAGACGTATCAAGAGCAAGAACCAACCAAGGTTTTAAGTTGGCGTTCATATAATGGTTTCTACTGCACCATGAAGACCTTGAACTTCCACTTTGATTGCTTGAGCCGAGGGCCCACACAAGGTGGGTAGGCTAAGCTAATAGGAAGCTGCAACACAGCAAGAATGAACAAGAAATAAACACACTGCACAGAAAGGGACTGTAGGGAAACTTGCCTGCTTTACCCTGGGCACTAGGTGGGCCACTGCTAGTTGAAGTGTAGGTGGTCTGGGATTGGAAGAATCCCCTGGATGACTCGTAGAAACAAAAGCAAATCATTCTTGGAGGAATGAACCTGGAATCTAATCTTCAAAGGATTTCCACAGAGAAAATTCCAAGGAAGATGGTTTACAATCAAAAGTTATAACCCATACAAGAAGTCACCATCAGTAGGAGCTAGCAGAAACAGACACGAAACCTGTGAAGAGTTCAGATACTGGAATTCAGATGCAGAATATAAAATAGCAATATTTAATATATTGAAAGGACAAACGAGTTCTTGTTTGAGTGTTTCACTTTATCATTTCTGACCCATATAGCAGGAGAAAGTGACTTCCTGCAGTTCCTTGGACATCAATTCAAGACTAAGAAAAACAACTTTATCCTTTTAAGCACCATATGCTAGTTTAGACAGAAGTGCTTTCTTCAGGAATCACTCTAGAAGCCTAGATAAGTCCACACAGCCTTAATAAGTCACAGACCCTGCCCCTGACCCAGTACTAAGTTCAAGTGTAAATTCAGCATTATCTCCGAGTCAGGAATGGAAGCAATTTCAGAGGCCTTCCAAATATGCCAGAACCGGTGATAGCATGTGGACCTTTGTCTGAATGATGGATTCCAACAAGTGACAAAACTCACTGAAGTGGATAACATGAAAATTATGGCCTGTGATGGCATTACTTTGTGAAGGGAAGCATATAAAAGCTTTTAATATGTGTTTTAGCAATGCAAAAATGATCATACTGTGCTTTTTGATGGACAATTCCAGGAGAAAGAAGCTAGTAATTTCCTGTAGGCCTTTATGTTACCTTGAATCTACAGCATGGAGAAACAAATAATTTTTAAGTTGACACATCAGAAGTTGTCTTAAAATCATCTAATGAACATGTTCTCCAACTTAAAAAATGAATAAATAAAAGAGAAGCCTTAAAATTTGAGAAAAGAACAAAAGAGGGTAAAAGATGAGCAAGCAAAATAATAAAATCACCAAATAAAAATCTAAAAATGGAACGTATAATTAAAATTTAAAGCTCAGTGATTGGTTAAAAGAGGAGATTTAGACAAAGCTGAAAGAGAGAATTAGATTGCTCTATGTGGAGAACATGAAGTTTTCCAAACTGCAGTGCAGACAGACAAAAAATGGAAAGCTCTGGGAGCTGTGAAGACATGAAGGAGTGAAAAGATCTGGCGTAAGTGTAGCAAGGGCTCCAGGAGGAAGCAAGAGAGAGAATGGGCAAGAAACAATCTTTGAAGAGATCCTAGTGGAGAATTTTCTTGAATTGCTAAAAGACTCCAAATGTGAGATTAAAAAAGCAACAAATTACAGGCAAAATTAATATAAAGAAACCCTCACATAGGTACTTCATGAAACTGAAGATTGCCAAAAAGGAAAAAAAACCCACAAAACCTTAAAAGTAGTTAAATGGCTTCAGAGCAAAGACAGACTTCTACAAAACCAGGGAGGGAAAAAAGAATCGGACTAACATGTGACTAGGCCATGAAAAAATGGAAGCCGGGACACAGTGGGATAATACTTTAATACATAAAGAAGATATCTGTTGTCCTAGAATTCTATCTTCTAAAAAACTTTTTTCAAGAACAAGGTCAAAATACACGCATTTTCAGACAAAGGAAGCATGAGAGTTCTACAATAGACCCTTATTAAGGGAACCTCTAGTGGACAGATCTCAGGTAAGAGCTCTGTGATGTAGGAAGATTTAATGAGCAAAGATATTGGTGAATATGTAGGTAAATTTAAATAAACATTGAGTGTATAAAAATAAAGTATAATTTGTGTAGTTTAAATACTAGAGAGCAATTGAAATTACTGGGAATGACAGAATATAATTCTAGGAGTGAACAGTTGAGTTCAAACTATTCTAAAGTCTTTGCATTGGTTGTGAAGAGAGTAATAATGCTGACAAATTTCTTTCTTTTAAGGATGCTTATTAAAATAGCAATGGGAACCATAAGAACTGGAGACCTTAATAGTACAAGATCCAAATTAGCAGAAGGGAAGAAAATGGAGTAAGAAAAAGGAAAAATGGAAGAAAACAAAAAAAGCAGGCAAGAAAGGAAAAAATTAAAAGGAAAAGAACAAATGGAAAGCATATAATAAAATGGTAGAAACGGATCCAAAAATAGCAAAAGACATGTTGATGAACATCCCATTAAAATGTCAGTATTGAGGTAGATGAAACATTCAGTTCAATGCTGCTTATAAAAATCTCTCCTAATATAAAAGCACAGAAAGGTTGAAAGCCAACAGGTAAAATGAGAGACACTAGGCAAATATCATACAAGGGAAATTGGTTTAGTCATATTAAAACAAGACAAAACAGACTTCAACACAAGAAATCTAGCTAGAGATAAAGAAGATTAATGTATGGCTAAAAGTTTCAGTTTGCCAGGAAGATAGAAAGAATCAAACTCTGCATGTTCACAGAACATAACCTTAAAATAAATGAGACAAAAAGTGAAAGAAATATAAGGAGAAATTAACAATCTACCAGCAAAGTGGAAATTTTTAACACAGTTACCTCAGTAATTGATAAATTAAGCAGACAAAAAGAGACAGTGAGGATACAGTGAATGTGAATGAAACAGTTAACACATTTGATCACATAGGCATGCACAGACCATTAGACCCAGCAGCTACAGAATACACATTCTATTCAAATGTGTGCAGAATATTTATAAAAACTGACCATTAGATGGTGTATAAAGCAAACTTCAACAAATTTCAGAAGCTTGTTACTACATGTATCACATTCTCTGACCACAGTGTGATTGTTAGAAATTAGTAACAGAAATATAACTAGAAGAACCCTATGTTTGGAAATTTTAAATATATGTAAACTCATCATAATGGATATTAAAACTGTTTTAGAACTAAATTGATAATAAAAATATTACATGTTAAGACTTGTGAGATGTAGGTAAAATTGTACTTAAAAGGGAATTTACACTTGACACCAATATAAGATTGTTTACCAGTGATACTTCAATTTAAAAAAGGGAATTTATAACTAAAAGTTATATTAAAAAAGGCAAAGTTTCAAAATCAATAAAAAAAGAATCATAAGTTAGCCAAGAACAGAAAACAAATCCAAAAAAGTAGAAGGAAATAATAAGCATAAGAGAATAAATTACAATGGAAATTGAGTTATAATAAAGAGGATCAATGAGTTCGTAAGATAAATTTCTATAAATCTCTAGAAATATTGATCAAATAAAGTATTACAAATAAAAACAAATAGAAATGAGAAAAGAAATATAACCATAGATTCTATAGAGATTAAAGAGATAAGAGGATATTATAAATTTTATGACAATAATTTAAAGGTTTACATGAAATGGGCACATTCCTAGACAAATATGGCCTACTAAGGAATGGAAAACCTAAAACTCCTATAACTATTAGAGAAATTATAGGTAAAACTCTTGCCACAAAGAAAATATCAAGCTCAGAAGGCCCAATAGGAGATTTAAATAAAACATTCAAGGATCAGAGAATTTCAGTCTTATATCAACTCTTCCAGAGAATAAGCAAGAAGGATTATGTCCTAACTCATTTTATGAAACTCATTTATAAGGAAGGAACATTGAAGGCCAATCTCAACTGCAAACATAAACCTATCAGTGCTAAACAAAATATCTGCAAACAAAATCACCCAGTGGACATATTTGAAAAGATAATACTTCGTAGTTGGGCTTACTACAGTAACACCTGGTTGGTTTAATATTAGAAATAAAATAATGTATTCACCATTTGAACATTTTGAGGGAAAAAGCAGAATTATCTTAATGAAGCTAGAAAAAGCACTTGGCAAAATGCTATATCCATTCATGCTAAATCTTCTTAACAAATTAGGAATAGAAGGGGACTTCTTTAATCAGATAAAGAGAATCTACACACACACACAAAATCATGGCAAATGTTATATTTAGTAATGAAATGTTGAAGGCATCCCCTTTAAGACTGGGGCACAACAAGGGTACTTGCCATCACCACTTTATTCAACATTATACTGGAAGTCCTAGACAGTGTGGCAAGATAAGAAATAGCGATGAAATGCATTTTATAAAAAGACTGAGGAGGAAGAAATAAACCTATCATAAATGTGTAGATGATGACTATGTCCATGGTAAGCCCAAAGAAGGATGCAAATTATTTGAGTTAATAAGTTAATTTAGCAATTGCTTGATACAAAATCAATACACAAAAGTCAATTCCATTTCCACAGAAAACATGATTTTAAAATTTCATTTATACTAGGGACCGAAAAATAAAACATCAAGGACACAATGAGAAACATCAGGGTGAATGGATTGGGGATCCTGATGGGTCTGAAGAAAGTATGTGGCGGGGTTGCCAAGTACATGAGCTGGAAGGATACTAGGCGGTGGTCAGAGAATGGAATGCTTGAACCTGAGGCTCTGAAGGACAGAAATTACTTCTGCAACTTTTCCTCTACCCATGGAGAGCATGACATGGAATGAGGCATCAGAGCTAGGGAGGAGGGGAAGGGCACTGGGGAGAGAAGTCAGCAAAGTAAGAAGCAGGGACAATGGAGACTCTATGTGCATGTTGGCTCCCTGGGGATGATTGTCAGCAGAAGAATGGGGAAGGGAGGCTGAGCCAGATGGTAAGAGCTGCAGTGATGGGGAAGAATGGCTAACAGCTTGGGAGGCAGCTGCAGCAAAGACACACGGCAATTGCTGATGTCTGGAAGAACTTGCTCCAGGGAAGCTGGGGATTTTGAGGGAGGATGGTGGAGACATGGTCTGGAAGAAGCAAGGACCAGTAAGAGTGCCTCCAGGCCCAGGGCTCAGAGGGATACAGGAGGAAAATCAGGCCCTACAGGGGAGGGCTGCAAGGAACACAGCATCCTCAAGAGCGAGCCAGGGTTCAGTTAGAGAAAGAGGAGGATGGGGGATGATGAAGGGAACAGTGGGCATTTGCTGATGAAAGATTCTGAGATCTGTGGGAAGGCTTGCTGAGGGCAAGGTCAGGGGTGAGCCAGATCAGGGCATGAAGAGCTGAACAGGGATGAGAATTTAGATGATATATGGCCCTAATGTGTGTGCGCCCCACAGATTCCTATGTTGGAGCCCTAACCCCTAATGGTATGGCATTTGGAGGTGGGGCCTTTGGGAAGTAATAAGGGTTAGATGAGGTCATGAGGATGGCTCCTCAGAAGGGATTAGTGGCCTTATGAGAAAAAGAAAGAGATCTCTCTCTCTGTGCAGAGACACCAAGGAAAGGCCACATGAGGACAGAGTGAGGAAGCCAGGAGAGCTCCCCACAGGCAGCAAACCACAGGCACCTTGATCTTGGGCTTCCCATCCTCCAGAACTGGGAGAAATAAATTTCTGGTTTCTAGGCCACCCAGTCTGTGGCATTTTGTTATGGTGGCTACTAGGATTCGAATTCCAGTTCCAATGTGTGTGTGTGTGTTGGGGGTGGGGGAGCATTCCCCACACCACCAGGTAATTGTCCCACACCAGCTGGGTGTCCTACAATTCAACTCAATTCTGACACTATCTATCTGGTAGCATCAGATCCCACAGGGTAGGGGCTCAGTCTCACAAATCTGCCCACCCTTCAGATACCTGTCACAGCCCAAGTTACCATCTCTGCCTCTGACTGGCCGGGTATAGATGGGAGGTTCCAATGACCCGCTCCTTGAGTTTTATTAATTTGCTAGAGCAGCTCACAGAACTCAGGAAACTCATTTACTCATTAGATTACTGGTTTATTATAAAAGGACAGAACTCAGAACAGCCAGATACAAGAGATTAATAGGGCCAAGGTATGGAGAAAGGGTGTAGAGCTTCCAAGCCCTCTCTGAGTCTGCCATGATCCACATGTCTCCAGATGTTCACCAACTTGGAAGCTCTCTGAACCCCATCCTTTTGGTTTTTATGGTGGCTTTATTATATAAGAAAGATTGATTAAATAATTGGCCATTGGCTATTGATTGGCCTCCTGTCCATCCCTTGCCCCAAGGCCAGGTGAGTGGAACTGCAAGTCCCAACCTTCTAACCACATGGTTGTCCTCCTGGTAACCTGCCTCCATCCTTAGATGGGTTCAAAAGTCACCTTGTTAACATAACAAAGAGCATCTTCTCACTCTCATCACTTAGGAAATTCCAAGGATTTTAGGAGCTCTGTGCCAGAGATGAGGATGAAGACCAAATACATATTTCTTTTTATAAATCATAGTATCACAACAGCCCAAGCTAAAAAGAACAGTTGATAAAGAAGGGCTGAGCTTCCGCCCATAAATGAAGTGTATAAGATGTAAGGCGAGGCAGGATTGAGGGGCTT
Organism: Manis javanica; assembly: GCF_040802235.1. Classification (NCBI taxonomy): domain Eukaryota; kingdom Metazoa; phylum Chordata; class Mammalia; order Pholidota; family Manidae; genus Manis; species Manis javanica. The sequence goes on along the minus strand of NC_133159.1, from coordinate 125,298,009 downwards.
CCACCTGACCTATTAAGGGTTGGGGGAATCACATAATTACATGACACATAGCAGACAGTAATAAATGTTTCTCATTGTCCTCATTATTTTCACTTTTTCTAATCCTTGAGAACACAGTAACACATTCTCCCAAAGTGTAGCAAAGCACTCAGTTTATGGAATCACCAACTGATAACACTAGAGGCACCTTAGAGGAACCCAGTCATCCTGCCTTCCTTCAGAAATAGTGAAATAGGGGTTGAAGGACAAGAACTCAGGCCTCCTAATTGCTCTACAACATGCTTATCCTGTGAAATGGTTAGATCCCGTGAAGCCTTCCGTGGTAGAGACAAGGCAGCTGCTGTCACTACACCCTGTACCAACCATGTGTTCCTGATGCCCAAACATCTGGGGCCTTGCTGATGCTGAAGGGACCGCCCCTCCCAGGGCTGGCCAATTCCTAGGGATAGAAAGGACTTGCCTTTGAGCACGCTTTTTTGTGAGAAAGCCAGTCAACCCAGAGTCCATATCCCCAACCATCTCCTCCACCCAATGCCCACATCCAGACCATGACCACCTGCCCTAGCCCCCCGGGTCCAGGGGCCAGACAACTAGGGACAGCCACTGTGCCCCAGAGCCTGATGAAATGATTCAAACAAGCCAGTCCCAAACCTGCTCACTCTGTCTTGCCCATTTTCTCCATGGAAACCAGAATGGAGTCTCTTGCCCACATTTCCCCCTCACACCTCTGCCTCCTGATGGACCCTGGCGCTTCTCTGTGTGGCCCTCCATGTCGGGTTTACACTCCCTCTTGGAATTTACAAGTGTAACAAACTATCTTTTCAATGGCAGTCGTCTCCTACCGATTCTCTGTTGGCCATGCCACACCTAAATAAAAATAAAACCTGTATTCTGAAACATGCCCCTCATCTCTGGATCATCTGACCTACCAGTGAAGAAGAGCCAGGGCAGCTGCCGCTCTCAGCGGTGCTCTATCTGGGGGCACCTCTGCTGCTGCCCCCGTACCCACCAGGGCTTCTGCTCCTTGCCTCTCAGCTCCTCAGGGAGCAAAAGTTTTTGTGAACATGGAAAACTGGCTTCTTAGAGAACACCTAGGAAGCCCCGTTTAAAACACCCTGTGATGCTTCTCTGGGGTTGCCCGGAGGGGCAGGCCAACAGCCTTGCAAATCTCTTGGGTTTTTTTTTTTTTTTTAATTGAAGGGTAGTTGACACACAGTATTATATTAGTTTCAGGTGTACAACACAGTGATTTAACATTTATATACATGATAATTCTAGGTACCAGCTATCACCATACCAAGTTGTTACAATATTTTGACTATATTTCTTATGCTATACATTACATCCTGGTTACTTATTTATTTTACAATTGGAAGTGTGTACTTTTTTTTTTTTTTGTGAGGGCATCTCTCATATTTATTGATCAAATGGTTGTTAACCACAATAAAATTCTGTATAGGGGGGTCAATGCTCAATCATTAATCCACGTCTTGGGGTTTTGCTTGCAGACAGACACACCCGACTTGGCCATTTTCCTTCTGCTCACAGCTCTAGTTCACTGAGCAGGGAGGCTGTACCTTAACTAAGAGCAGCACCGAATGCAGGGGAGGGGACAGGATGGCTCCCCTGGAGCACCAGCTGTCATATCAAAGGCTGGACACTGAACAGAGAGACCAAGGCTCCCCACAAGATTCAGGGTGGGGGTGGGGGTTAACATTCTGACTGTGGCAGATCCGCAGGGACAAAGCGAAGGTGAGGTGACCAGGGGACTGCTGCCCAGACTGATTATTTATCAGAAGCTGATGCTCTGGGCTGGTGAGCCTGGTGCTGGGCTGGGGAGTCTAAGCCCACAGTGGAATAGACAGAATGTCAGATGCAGTCCTATCACATGGCTGGAATGGCCCAGGCAGGCATCAGGAATGTGTGGATTTAGTGACGTCCGCATTGCCCAGCTAGATCATCTGAGACAAGGAGTTAAGTGGTAGAAATAAAATCTAAGAGGTCCATTAGACGCCCTCTGCTTCCCAGGCTTAAAGAGATTTCACAGTCAGAGTTGTGAGGGGAGGCTGGATCTGCTATGAGTGCACAGAACATTATTTACCACTTACTGGGTGCCTTTCACACACTGGGCACCAAATGGAAAATAAAACAAAAAGAGGCCATATCTGGAGAGCAAAGTAAAGGCAGGAGGAAAGTTCCCACTGGTGTCCAGAAGCCTGGAACCTCCAATAGCTGCTTTCATTTTTAATTTAACCAATGAACCTATAGTGAAATATAAAGAAAATTAAAAACATGGTGTTCTCAACAGCTTGGAATGCTGGAAGAAAGCTGGGACAACTCTATTACCTGTCGGTGACATAGTCAATAGGATGCTGCTTGAACATGAGGCTCCACTTCTTAATTACATTCAGTAGAGATGCTTTAAAGGGTCGCACATCAATTTTCACGCAGCTCTCAAACACCCTGATGGACTCCAGCCTGCACACGTCTTCATAGAGCTTTTCATAGGAGTCGATCTGCGATTTAAATTGATGGAGGAGGGGAGGGTTCTTTGGGATGCCATCTTCTGCATGGGCTTCAATTTCCTCGGGTGTGAGGACACGCCCATACAACAGGAACTGACTCAGGACCTCCTTCGGATCCTCCACGTAGAGGTAGGAATACTGGCTGAAGGTGTTCCGATAGCTGCAGCAGAGGGCCATCATGCTCTGAACCCTCTCCATGAGGGTGCTCCTCATGCTGGCCAAACGGGCCATGCCCTCCACGTCAACCTGGGGAGCAAGACAACGGCAGGTAGGTTACACCCGCATTTCTCAAGAAGTTCCAGAGCTGGCTGGAAGGCAGGATGGTCACAGATCCAGTACCTGATAGTGGGGAGAGCCGTTTTGTGGGGAAAGCTGTGGCACCAAAGACGATATTCCAAAAATGCTGGTGACAAGACCCTCAACAATGTTGTGGAAGCCACCCTTCACTCTAGACTCCACGGACGGATAGAAAACTAATTCTGGGATTGCTAAGCTCAGCTGTGCTTCGAATATCGGGGTGAGTCCTGCTCGACATTCTGTTAAGACAAGGAAAACAAATGGAACAAAGAAGAATGGGTACAATGAGCAAACTGCAATGCTGTTTTAAAAATGCCCAGTGCATTCCTTTCCTTTGGATAAGCTGTTTGGGTATAGGAAAATGGAAATGTAAAATTTGTTAACACCCCAGGAAAGGTGAGGGTGACAGTCTGGCAGTGTTTATCAACAGGGGAACCCCTGACATTTTAAACAGGCCAGCTCTTGTACAGGGCTGTCCTGGGCATCGCAGGACATTTACTCTCCTTGTCCTCAGAGAGCATATCCCAGTGACTGATCAACACAAGCCAGTCCCCTTCCACACTCCCAAGGCCTCCTGGGTTGGGCGGGGCCAGAGGGGTGCCAGAGCACACAGTAGAGCCTTGGGTTGAGAACAGGTTGATTTTACAAAGCCAATTTCTTGGGAGCAGCTGATCTCTTCCTAGGCACAAACCATGAACTCCCTAGGTGAACAGCGGTATGCTTGTCTGTGGTTACTAGGCAGGAAAAGGAAAAAGAAGTTATAATCCTGCCTGTTCAGCTCCTTTTCTATGAAAACACAACCTATTTTAATTCGGTAGTCCTGAAGTGATAAACATTTTAAAAATGATATCAATAATTAATAAACCCCTGATTGCTTACTAGACTAACTTGCTAAATTTAAGTAAAAATATAACATGGGGCAAGATGTTCCAAGGACAAGATTAATGCTTAAACTTTTATCAGTGACCACTTATTTCTGTGTATCTTTTTGACTGTAGAAATATTTAGGAGACTGTTATTTGCTGGATACTGTGGGCAGCAGAGACTATGCATTGAAATTCATTATTCCCTCCTTCCCCAGAAATAGAGTTTTGACTGGGTATGTGGCCGCCTTCCCCCACCCTCCTTGCAGTTTGGGGTGGTAACATGACCCCCTCACCACTGGAATGTGGGAAGAAGTGACAGGTGCCATTTCTGGGCCAGGGCCACTGAGGCGGCGGCCTTCCCTCCCCTATGCTCTCTCTTTCCCACTGTTACAGGCTTGAGCCCGGATGTGGCAGTGACCCAGCTCAACCACAGAAATGAAGAGGAGGCCCTGGAGAATGGCAGGATGGCAGGAAGCTTAGACCAGCACTTGCAAGATAGAGGTCTTTGTCATTTAAGCCACAGTACAGATGGAGTTTTTGTTACCAGAATTTAGCCATTCGTTCTAACTAAAAAAAACCTGGGATCCTCAAAGATATGTAAGACTAGGGTCTTGCCTTCAAAACTGTAGGGATCACGTATTCTATTTTGTCCCCTCAAACACATATTTAACTTGAGGAAATGAGAGTTTACCAATACCATTGCAGTCATACTACATTCACAGGATAGTTTTAAAACATCTGTACTATTGTGCTTTGTATATGTACTCATGATGTATTATTCCACATTATTATATGTGTTAGATACTTATAATTTGATAGATCAGGCTGCATGTAGTCTACAGGGTTTTAAAGACTTGCAAGACCATTTTTGACCACATGAGATTTTTATCCCATGTGCAAACATGAGAACCTAATCTGTGTGTCAGATACAAAGACAGCATTATTACCATTCAAACCAGACTGCTGTCGTGGTTCCATAACCTTGGTACAAGCAACTTTAAGAGGTCAGAAGGGGGATAATATTCCTGGGTAGAGTGGGCAGCATTTGACCTGGGCAGGGTTTGTATTCTGAGGGAGGATGGGGAGGCCAGCCCAAGCCATGGAATGGTCTTGACTTCACCAAACCTGAGAAGGTAGAAAATAGGAAGGTGGACCAGGGAAGACAAAGCTGTCTGACTATGCTTCCCACGGCTCCAATTCAGTCACTTCTCTTTTCTGAAGCTTGATTTAGATTGATTAGATTTTATGGTTTTGCTTTTGCTATAGGTCTCACTGTTTGGGACCCTGGTTTATTGTCCAAGTTTTGGAGAGGTCTTTTCTTTTTGAACAGTTTAGAAACTCAATACCTTTGCTATTTTACTGTGTGTAATTCACAAAATGTCCACAGCATTTTGGGAGAAGTCACAGAACGCTCAGTTACCCTTTACTATAACTCAATACACTTTATGACTATTATCTCTCCAGGAATAACCCACATCCATAAGCCAGTAAATACCAGTATTTTCCAGGAGGTACTTGAGGGAGCACTCAATGGCTAGGAAGAGTCCATCCAGCAACATGTCATCGATGTACTTAATGTGAGTCTTCCAGATATTAGAGGCTGGGTCTGCTGAAAACAGACCCAGGTTTTCCTATGAAAAAGAGAATGGATTTATTAAACCATGTTTAATAACATGGAAGGACTGGTCTAGTCACCAGTAATGGGAATGAAAAGAACACATAGAGAAAAAAAGCATTCTTGTGGAGACTTCGCTATTACATGTGTATCAGATCCATTCTGTTTAATGGTTTTAGCCACTGGCTGGAAGGAACACAAAGTTAACCCAGGCAGGGAGTAGGGGGTATCATCCTGTCCCTAAGAAAGGAGGGTGGTGTCTGGCCATGTTGCTGGGTGCAGTGTGCACACCTCATAAACGCTGGCTGATGGGCTGGGCAGGAAGCTGCCTCAACACAGAAGACAGGGGAGGCAGAGGGAATACCAAGGGTGGGGGGTGTTATGACTCAAGGCTTATAAGAAATTTGGGGTTCAAGCAAGTAAAGCATTTCCTGGACAATCCCTAGAAATGAGCTGGAGTGTTTTGTGTTGTAATTTAACTAAAAACCTTCATCACATGGAGTAATTGAGAAAACACATACACATAAATGAACGCCACATTCTCCCTCTCTGTCTCTGTCCCTCTGTCTCTGTCTCTCTTGCTCTTGTTCTCTTTCTCGGTCTTTCCTGACCTGGTGGTTGTGACAAGTAGAGTTGTCCCATTTGCTCTGCCTCATCTTCATTATTAAGCCTTTTTTCAGCAACTTCCCATTCATCTTATCTCTCTAAAGCGAGTGGCAATGAGTTTGCAGGACTAAAATTTCTAGGTGATTCACACTCATTTATCCCTTTACAAACATTTCCAGGTTGTAAATCCCCCTGAATTAAAAAACAACCTCGGGATCCTGCCTTTAAGTGACAGAACTCTGAAGTTTCTAAAGTGTATTACAGCTTTCCTTTCTCAGTCAGTTGAAGATGTTCCTAATAACTTAAAGTCCATCATCACACAAATAACACAGTGATGATATAGAGTTTCTCTTGGATGTTATTCAGATGTGCATGTCTGTTTTTTTCTCTAAAACTTCTGGTTTTCATGACTGCTTTGCATGGGTGCTCTATTTCCTCCCTCAGTCTGCACTTTTCACCTTTCTACCTCAGATCTACTATGGTCTAAGGAGCAAACATGCTGGGGTTTCCTGTGACCTAAGAAGAAAGAGCACAAGTCGGACTTATTCTTCTACAAACAACTATAGAACTGGGTATAATACAAGAAACAACTGGTTTAGGCTACTGGGTAACCAACAATACAGAGATGTGATCCTTGAGAGGAGGGAAATACTCCAGGTGAGCTGCACAACCACCTGGCTTTCTACATAGACACACTTTCCGAACCATGGCATGAGGAAGTGGAGCTCAGTAACAACACCCTTCCTGCTGGGCAGAACAGGTGGCACTGGAGCTGGGCTGCTAAGGCTACTGAGTCCTCTTGAGCCCTTGAATAGTAAGTTGTCCACATTTAGGGCAAGGCTCTGCAAGGCCTGGCAGAGAACAGTTACTGAGGCTCGAAGCTGAATGGAGACTGTCTAGGTCATGCAGTGCCAGAAGACATTTGTGCTCTACCAGAAATTATCTGCAGGTAACCCAGGAATTTATTAGACCCCAGAAATGCCATGCTTAGGATTAGAACTGTTCTGATCTAGATTCAGGCCTCTTTAGACCCTCCCTCAGCAAAGCTTCATATTGAGCATCAACGGGATCAAGCGGTAAGTGAAGTGCCTGCCGAAACAAAATACAAACTCCTTAAGGGAAATCACACCCAGATTCTAAAGTGGCATCCAACATGACTAGAACATAATACAAAAATTACTGGACATGCAGAGAAGCAGGAAAATGTGACATTTAACCAAGAGAGAAAATAATTAATAAGAACAGACTCAGAAAATAGCTGCCATACCCATCTTGGAATGCTTATTCCTTAGCCTTATTTTTAAGTCAGAGAAAAACACACTTTAGTCACACTAAAATAACAGGCTCAGAAAATAAAATAGATGTTAGCATTATCAGACAAGAATGCCATAATTGATTAAAAACTCCCTAAATTTGAGGACAAACAGATTCAAGACACTGTTGTTAAATATAAACTCCCAAATTTTGAAATACAAAATCCCCAACTCTGAGCTGGATGACTATAAAGAAAACCTATTTAGGCACGTCATAGTCAAACAGAAAACAATACAAAGATTTAAAAAGAAGCTATTAAAAGCTGCCTGAGAGAAATAATAGATTATATATAGAGGAACAAAGATACAAATTAGGGCTGGCTTCTTGTCAGAAACATTAGAGGGTAGAAGACAATGAGATGACTTCTGAAAGAAAAATAAAACTGTCTACACAGAATTCCACGTCCAGTGAAACTCCTTCAGAAACAAAGGTGAAATGAGGACATTTCTGGATAGACAAAAACTGAGAGAATGTGTCATTAGCAGACTTGAACTGCAAGGAATAGCAGAGGAAGTTCTTCAGGCTGAAGACAAATGACCACAAATGGTAACGCAGTTCTATAGAAAGGAAAAACAAGTCTGAAAATGGTGGGTCTGTGGGTAAATATAAAACACAATAAACATTTTTCTTGAAATTTTAAAGTGAAAAATCATAATACTCTACTGCAGGATTTGTTTCACATATGTGCACACACACACACACCTCAGAACTGTGACAGATGGGGGTCAGGGTGGTTTTGAATTGAACCATATGTTGCTAGGTCACACTGTAGTGTGGGTATCTCTCATATTTCATGGGAAAACTGTAAGTAGATTTTGACTAGTTCAAGACACATGCAGAAACATAGAACCACTGCTGCAAATGTAATCTAACAACAAAAGCTGAAATGCCAATGAGAAATTAAATCCTAAAATATATGTCATCAATAACAAGGTAAGAAAGGAAGAGTAGAGGAACAAAGAAGATGAAACAAGTAGAACACAAATAGCAAAATGGCAGAGCTAACTCCAGCCATACCAGTATTTATATCAAATGTTAATAGTCTGAATGTTACAGAGATTACCAGGCAGAGTTGTTAGAAAAGAAAGTTTCTACCATGTACTGCATGTCTATAAGGGAATAAATTCGAATCCAGAGAAGCAATGGGTTGGAGGTAAGTGGGAACAGATGGATAAAGCAATAAGTAGGGATGGTGAGTCTGGAAGGAAAGGTTATAGTATTGTCAGGAGAAAACAGATTTCAAGGCAAGGGGGTATTACCAGAAATCAACAGGGAATTTCATAATGATGAAATGGTCGATTCATCAGGAAGTTGTAATAATTATGAATGTGTTTGTACCTACTAACAAGGTTTCAAATACATGATGAAAAATCTGACAGAAGTAAAGGACTAAACGGACATATCCAAAATCCTAGGTGATTTTACCACTCTTCCTTCAGTAATTAGAAGAACAAATAGACAAAAAATGCAGAAAGCAATTAGAAGATCAGAACAACACTACCAATCACATGGAACTTACTGGTATTTGCAGAACCCTACAGCCACCCATGGAAGAACAAACATATTGTTCAGTGCACAGGGAACATGCAGTAAGATAGACAATATTCTAGGTCATGGACCAAATCTCAGGGAACTCCAAATGATTGAAATCTTACAGAGTATTTTCTCTGAACACAAGGAAATTAAATGAGATACCAATTTCATTAAGATATCCAGAGAAGCCCCAAATATGTGGAAACTCAACAATACACTTCTAAACAACCACTGAGTTAAAGAAGTTGCAAGAGAAAAAATTTAAAACTGAAAGATAATGAGAATGAGGCAGATTAAATGTATGAATGCTACTAATGTCCTGCTAAGAGGGAAATTTATGCCATCAAATGCTTGCATTAGTAAGAAAGAAAGTCTTACAGTCAGTACCCTAAGCTTCTACCCTGACAGGCTAGGAAAAAAAGATGAGCAAATTAACCCCCAGTTAACTAGAAAGATATAATTAAAAAACCGACATATTAGAAAACAGATAAAGAAAGTGAACAAAGTCAAAAGTGCAACATCTTACCATGCTTCAAAGCATAGGTAACCCCAAATTACCAACTGTGACTCATTACTGACTTAGTGCATGAGGCCTGCCAGCCAGAACTGCCCCATGGCTGCTCCAGTGGGGTTGGAGTTGGTGGCCATTTATGGCACTTTTCCATTGCTCGGTCTCTGATAAGACAGGAAGTTGCCTTGATCACAAGGCAGGGCAGAGCTTCACTGCATGGAGTGCAGTCCTCTGCATTGTTTTCTTCTCTTTACCAAGTGCAGTTAGGGAGCCATGGTAATCTCTCACCTCACCAGGCTCTACAAAGTTAGGTTCTGAAAATGATGCTGGAGGTCCTCACTAGGTTGCATGGGCAAGTCTGGGGTGATTCATGTAGCAGGCACTTTAGGATTCTATCCTTAGCATCCCCTTTGAGGTTTCGTGTGGGACTTAAGTGGCTACTAAGTGGTGTCATTATTAACATAGCACTGATTTTGACACACTGATGCAGAATGTGACTTTTCATTCCCCCTTTCTGTTGCTTTTAGTTCTTTTGCTATGAGTATAAACTGCTATTCCTAACTGCAGAAGACATAGCATCTATCGACTGTTCTAATTTTCAAGTTACTTCTTGCACCCAAACACACTTCTTGAGGCTTTCCCTGTACTACAGTTATGTGTGTCTGAGAGGCTGATTATTACCTGAATAAGGGTATAGAATCTTAAGGCCAGATTCTTTGATGAGACTAAAAGATTTTTGCACTCGATCATGTGATCATCCACGGAAAGAAGGCACTCCTTTTTTCCATCTTAACTCTTAAATATTGGAGACACCCATGTTTTCATGATGTTTTGAATCTCTTCCACATTGTCTTTAGTTTTCTGAATTCTTTGTTCAAGATCATGAATACTATTGGTGATTTGACTGACATAATCCAAAATACCTGTTCCCCAAAAGAAATACAGTTAATTGAGATAGCTTACAGGGGCACAGCTAAAAGTCTAGTCTCAATGAAAGACAGGGATTTAACAGTCCTGGGTTTCAAAAGACTTTTTCTGCACACATCACTTCATTACCATAAGGGCCTTTTTCTCCTAGTTGTATCAAAAAGTCAGCTCTTACCAGAACCCAGATTATTCAGGAAAAGAAACAGTGATGTTTACCAAACACCCAACAATAGCTGGTGCCCATGCTGGGCACAGCAGTGCAACTTGGTGACTTGTTTTGGGGTTATTGAGTCTTATTTTTTAAAGAACTTTCACTGTATTAAATGTTGAGAATATCATTCCCCTTGTATAAGTAATAAAGTTCCAACTTGTTTAATATGGCATTCCAAGACTTTTGTGAGTTGACTGTCACCTTCTTTTCAAACTTTAACTCTTCTGAGGATCCTAATGCAAATTAATCTCCCTCTCCTTATTCATAACACTTTATTTTTAAGTTTATGATGGCTTATTTTCACAGCCCATCTTGTGTGATTTGGGTTGTCCATATGTCTGTTGTCCCCACTACATGTGAGTTCTTTGAGGATAGGGTTCAGTCTCCCAACAGTCTCTCACATACTACCCTGCATAGGTTAACCCATCAATGAAAATTTGTTGAACTGAATCAGAGTATACAAGAGAAGTGAATGAAAAGTCCCCACCTTTAAGATGTTCATAGTCTAGTTAAGAACATTAACAGTGGTAATATACTAAAAATCCTCATTCAAGGAGTGCCCAGTATGCGCTGGAGACTGTGAGAGATGGAGCCTCTCTCAAGCAATCATGCAGCCTCCCCAGGTGCCTGGCAGTAAAATGTTCTAAGCCTACTAATCATTTCCAAAGAGAAGGAAGAAGGAACACCAATCTCCCTTGTCTTCTCCACTTTGGATATACATCTGAGGGGATAGACTTATGTTTCAAATACAAACCAGATCACCAGGGAATCATCAGAGGATCTACCAGCTTGTTAGGATCTTGACTCCCCATGTTTTCCCCAGACTCCAGGTGGTGCTGTTACCTTCCATTTGCCAGTTGAGAGTCTCCTCTGCAGCTCTCAGGCAGAGATCAGTATTTTGCAGCTCCTTCTCCACTAATGGAAATTCTACCTCTAGCAGACTTTTCAAAACCTTGTTGTACCAATTGGCCATTAGCTCCAAGTTAGCCACAAGCTGCCGATAGAATTCCCTGGAAGAGAACATGGCTGCTGCCGTCTCGGGGATGTGCTTCATCTGCCTGGGTTCAAGATAACTCATTTCTTTAAGCACTAAAATCAGCTGGAGAAAGAACTGACGAAAGTGGCTGTAGTTTCATGGCAGTGAGTATCAGCGATGTAATTCAAGGACAAGAAAAACCCAGGGATGCAAATACCTTCTGGATCCCCTCTGAACTCCTGTTCCTACATGTTCCTTAAACCTAGTTTTGGAAAAGGAAACTGTCAGGCAGAAGGAAGAGCTCGTCCTGGCTGAGCCAGGTCCCATCAAGAGATGGTGGTCTGAAGGATGAGGTGCATCTGGTCTGGGCCACCCATGTGCATGAAAAGACTCAAACTGGGACAAACAGTATCCTCTCCAAATGAGGTCAAACACATAGTCACAGACAGGGACAGAACTGAGGGGAGATGCCCACTGTACAATGTTAACCATGGAAAAGAATCATTTGAAATATCCCTTCCTGTCAGTAACCCTGGGCTGTCATGTCTTCACATTTTAATATATGAGGAGGTCAGGAAATGGAAGCCACCCAGGCTTTTCTGAACTTCTGTGGGATGCTGACATTAGTGGCAAGTGCAGAAGTGAGAAGCCAAGCAGATGTGGCCAAGGGAAAAAACAGGTTTATGAGGGTTTCCAGGCTCCATTTCTCATTATCTATCATCCCGGCACCTCTGATGTGCATAGGTATGGATGACAAACAAAAAGCTGTAAGTCCTCCGACCCATCACTACTTCCCACTCCCGACTCTGTGTAAGAGCCCTGGGCTCCTGACTCTCCTTCCAGGGGCCCAGGGCCAGTTCTTCATTGCTGCCTAGCCAACTCTACTCAAGGTTTAGACAAAGGCTAACTACTCAGCAGGAAAATGACCTCAGCCTCTAGTTGATTTTGAATAAAGCTCAAGATAGATAATAAAAATCTAGATGCAAAAAAATGAAAACAAATATTAAAAGAAAATGTGGGGTAGTTATATAATATTGAGGTAGAGAAGGCCATTCAGAACATACTACCACAAAATACAAGATAAAATTTACAGGCATAAAATATGATACACATAACAAAATGGCACACTTCAACTGGTAAAAGTATTTGCAACAGATTTCTTAATATCTGACAAAATATTTATCAAATATTCTAACAAATTTACAGGAAAAGAGGCCCTTTCCACTCAGAAGTGGGCAGAGGACATAAACAAGGAATTCATGGGAAAACCATGAACAGCTAATGAACACATGAAAAAGGTTCTACTTTACCAGTGGCCAAATAAATGCAAATTGAAACAATGGTGAGATATTACATATATACATATTTATATTCAGTTCCACAGGCTGGAGGTGACTTGAAGAAATGCGTATTGGCTTAGCTGTCACCTCTCTCTACACTGGATTCCCAGAGTGCTTGCCATCAGGACAGAGGAAGGTGGCTGCTTTTAGCTCGGGGTGGCCAATACTTTTCTTTGGCTGAATGATGTACTTCCTGATGTGGGCTAACTTTTGGCCATAGTTTTTTCCAGCATTAATTTGCCCATGGCAGCTGCAATCCACACAGTCTTCCACCGTGGATCATCTAGACTAAGGCTTCTCAACCGTGGCACTACTAACGCTTGCAGACAAAAACTCTTTGTGGTGCAAGGTAAAGAGCCAGCAGCATCCCCACTATCTACTCACTGTGCTACTGGCACTCATCCATAGTTTACAACCAAAAATGCCTCCAGTGGGACAAAACTGCCTTGGTTGAGAATCACTAAAATCTTATTTTGGATTCTTATTTCCAAAGCTACTCCTTTGAGGTTCGTCTTATGGTATCTAATAAAGATAGATTTGTGCATGTTGAGATTCTAGCTCCCAACTAGCTGAGGACTCCCTGAGAACAGGAACCAGTGTTACATTTGGTCGGCCCTCCAGCCTCTAGTCAGTGCCTTCACACAGAGCGTGCATTCAAGGTAGGCCTAATCGACTGTTTGGTACTAACTGGTCTGTAATGCTGTTTTTCTATCTGTCCCAAGAGGGGTAGCAATGTCTGTTTGTACCTTCTGGAATTTCAGGTAGAGTATACCTAAAATATGATATTGAAACTTTTTGATGAGTTAATCTTACATGTACTTCCCTAACTTCATATGGGAAGTCAAGTTCATAATAAAGCTGCTCTCATATGAAAATTTAAAAACTATTTTGCAATATTTTCTGTTGTGCAAAATCAAAGCAAATATATCGGCTAACCCTGGAGAAGAATATAAACATTGGACAACTTAAGAAAACACGACACTGAGGAATTTATCCTCAAAAGGAAATCCAGGGTGCAAATTCTTTTGAGCAGCTTTTATATGTTCTAATAAAAAGCCATTTTGCCTTTGAAATCAGCAGAGTTAAGCAAAACTCTCCAAGAACACAAAAGGAAATTACTGCTGCCTGACTTACCTGTGGGTTAAAGTTGACAGTGATCTGCTTCATCTCTGGGTCACGTTGCAGAAGTGGCTGGGAAAGATTGTACTGTGACTTCTCTGATACCGTCTGACACCAGTCGTCATAAAGACTTGTCTCATATCTGTGCAGATCAGAGACAACAGCCACTTCATAAGCACCTTTCCCCCGCAACACCTAGCAATGATTTACTAAAGATACATTTGATATATATATCTATACAGAGAGATATATTAACATATCTACAACATACCTATCTGTGTGCACGCACATATACATATGTACATTCATATACATACACACACACATATATATAAAACCATAAACTGAAGATACTATTAGTAAAATACTTGGATACATTCTGAAGTCAAAGTCATTGACTCAGCCAGGCATGGCAGCTCCTGCAGGTAACCCCTCATTTCTAATGGTGCTCATCAGAGGTGAGCAGAAAGAGAGGCTGCATGAGGTCTTTGTAGGGGATAAAGGTTGTGATTAGTCTCAGCCAATGAGGGAAGAAGTAACTGGGTAAGATCTGCTCTCACACTAATCTGCAGGCAGCTCACAGACACTCATAGTCCAGTCTCCACAGGCTGACTGCACACCTGCCTTGCAATGGGCAAGGACAGAGCCACCAGGAGTGCCCCACCATGTGGTAAAGGCTGCTAGTGGCAGGGGCCGCGGGAAACACTGTAGCAAGTGCAGGCCTAGAGAGCTGCACAGGGTGTTAGGCGCCTAATGGCAGGGGTGGGGGTGACAGGGCCAGGCAGGTTTTGTGGAAGAGGGGCCGAAGCGATGCCTGGCTGAGTGTAAGGATGAGTAGTGGCTGGGCAGCAGAAGAGTGTTCCTGGCAGAAACAACAGCATGGCCAAAATCTGGAGGTAAGAAACAGCCAAAACATCAGGTATGCTAAGAACACCTGAGGCCGGAGGGGCTAAGGGTTAAGGCTGGAGAGGGAGGTAAGGGCCACATTACAAAAGGCTTTGCATGTGTTGGTAAAGGGATGGTAGGAGGCCCTCCTGAGGGCTTTTCAGCCAGGGGATGTGGTGACATGATCACTGAGAGATTTGGCAACTGTGGGCAGTGTGGGCACCAGACCCTGGGCCCCCAAAAGACTTACCGCAGCTTTAAAGCAGGAACAACTATGAACCTCTGCACACTTTTCATTCTTATGTCTTCTCCATAGAAGGATACAAGAAATATTTTTAAAACATATTTTCTCTCTGTGCAGCACACACTGTTGCTTTCTGCTTAGTGAGCAGCTGCTGTGATTTCCCATCACACTGATTTCAGAGTGCCGGGAAGAGCACCCTACTTTTTCTAGATTGCCAAGTTCATGCTCCCAACAAAACTACACTGGACAAGTGTCTGTTTCTAGAATAGAGTTGCATTCCCTAGAGGCCCTGTGTCTGCAAGCCAGAAGCACTGTACTCACAGATATTGGGTTTATAACTTAAAACATGGGTGACATTTCACAGCCAATGAGGATCTGAACCAACTCGGGACTGCAAAAGGCATCACAGGGCCTGTGCAATTTGCAGAACAAGACAATCCCAGAAGTGCTTATTTTTCCAGCAAGGAGAGCATTGCTTCATATTTTTGTATCATGCACTTTCCTTCAGCTGATTCCATGCAACTATCCATATAACAGAGAAAAAAAATGGCACCCGATTAGAAGAAGTCAAAATAATGGTCTGAATAACAAATTGCAGCCTATAAAGAACAGTTTCGTGAGCCAGTTTTCAAATGCCCTTAAAATGAGTCTTCATTCTTCTTCCTGAACATCCTCTGTGGGCCACTAGGGGGCATTTGCAGGTTCTGAAACACAAGCAGCCCCAAGGATGACAGAGATGGCAGAACCTTCCACCCACCCTCTCACCCCAGCCAGCCAGTCGTGCACAGGGAAATGAAGTCCTTCAAAAATGTGAATGAAAGGGAAATTGAGACATGGAAGAAAAATTCTAGGTGCTGTTGTATTTTATATTTAGGGAAAAAAATGATATATAATTATACATCATAACATAACAAAAACTATGTAACATATATAACATCATACATGCATGTATGTATATAAGTGTTTCATATGTGTGTATAACAATGTTTTATACATGCACATATGTATATAACAATGTTTATCCATACAAACACATATGCATAAGCATTGTTATATACATGTGTGTATGTGTGTATACATACATTTCTCTCTCTCTGAAATCCCTCTAGGACAGGCAATGAGAAACCCTGCTACTAATTACTCATTGACATGTTCCTAGGAGGTTCCACTTCTTATGCCCCCAAACTTGGGCACACATGATGCACATACATGCAGACACACACATGCACATGTACAGATGCTCACATGCACAGACACACTCAGATTCCACAGGGATGCTGAGGACCACAGAGGAATGTGAGCAGAGTCTGGCCCCAGGCACTGTTACCCACACTTGTTCCCCCAGTTTTGACACTCCTTTGCAACACTGTATGTTCCCAGGAGAGTCCAGCTCCTGGGAGAATTGGTGAAATATCCATCATTTTCAGAAACCTTCACACTAAGTATCTTGGAGGTTCTGGTCTTGGTTGTTCTGTTAGCAAAATGATGCAGCTTATTGCAAAGATTCTTTAAAATCCATTTGCTATATAAACCAATACAGAGTGTCTTCACAAGATCTCCTGAACTTTCAGTGTAAGCCCTCATGCCTGCAGAGAGAGTCCTGGATTTCCTGGCCATTTTTTCCAGGTGCTTAGTTTCCTTACATGGTGACTGGGGAGATGCGGCTGCCAGGCAGTAAGAAGTACAAAGGGCTTCGGACCAGGGGGTGGGCTCCCCTCTCAAGCTGTGGGATTTCTGCAAGGTTCATGATCCAAGATCTCAGTTTCGTATCTGGAACAGAAAGAGGCTAGAGGAGAGAGGGGCTTCTCACACGGGGGTCTGTGGCATTGGCCAGAAGGTCCAAGAAGCCATAGAAATGAGGACTGACTGCCTGTATGTAGACTGTACTTCATGGTGAGGCATCTAAAACACTTTAATTAACCAATTTATATAGAGAGAGTGCAAGACAAATGTGAATTCATTTTTAAAACCAATGGCATATCCATGGGAATTGTAGGGGACACGGTGGGGTACCATTCAGGGCCCCTTCTGGGACCAGGCAGCTGAGAGGAAGCACGGCTGCCTCCCTCTTTGGGAACAGCCTCAGCCAGAAAAAGCCATGTTGCCCCAAGTTGGGCCCCTCCCAGGACAGCCGACATCCAGCAACTAGCTAATGTGGGAGGAGGAGGCCCTGCAATGCCAGAGGGCCAGAGTTCCCCATAAAATGGGCTGAGGCCTTGTTGCAACTGTACCACAGCTCACTTCTCCCTCTGCCCAATCCCTTCCCCTAACCCCCAGATGCTGTTCCCAAGAGCATCTCTGAATTCCTGCACACACACGTTGAAGTCTGCTTCAAGAGAACTAGACCACGGGCAGCTACTGCTGTCTACTTTTCTAGAAGCAGACCCACTCCTCCCCACCCACTCACATCTTCTCCCTGCCGCCAAGCTTCCCATGGTAGGGGCCCCTGGGAAGAGCTCTGGGCTAGCAGCCCTGAGCCCCTGGCTCTTGTTCCAGTTCTTTCCTTGCCTTTCTTTGTGAATTTAGGTTTGTTGCCTCATTTCTGCTTCTATCAGTTTCTTCATCTGCAAAACAAAGCTCTCGCTCAGATCAGAGCAGATGCTGCAGATGGTTGCCGCCCTCCTACCCCATGACACTTCAGACCTGCCCCAGGAGCGTGATTGTGTGATCTGTGTGGAGTCTGAGAAAATGTGGAATACTTGAGAATTTTGAAGTAGAGCATTGCACATACAAATCCAGATTTTTAGCTTCTCTCCAACAGTCCTGGAGATTGCTCACACTGAGTCTGCTCTTCTGCTCACCAGGCTCGATGGAGTGGTGGAGGCCCCCTCCGGGCTCCCTCCCAGCTGCCTTGCACTGTCTTCCAGGCCCCTGAAAGCATTTGGTCTTGGCCCTTGGGTCTCTAAAGCCCTTCCTAGCATCAAAATGCCCGTAACGCCAATGTCCAGACTCCACTTCCTTTGTTTGCCAAAGCAGGTGCTCTAGACGAGACTGAGCCTTTAGAGAGAGGGCTCAGGGAAAGACTGGCCTCCAGAGGCAGCATCTTGAACATGGCAAAATGCTCTCTCTCGCTTCTAGCAAGTCGAGAGGCGCTCACTAGCCTGACTTCCAGATGCAGCTATGAGGTAGGTCACTGGTTTCCAACCCGGTCAGTTGTCACAATCCTGGGGAGGCTTGCCAAGGAAGCAGACTCACAGGCCCCATCCCGAGACTGGGATCCAGTGGGTGAGGGGTGAGCCTGGGAATCTGCGTTTTTATAGGTACCCAAGGGGTTCTGATGCATACATCAAGTCCTTACACCATGCGTGACACTGGGCTTCACTGTTTTCCAGCAGCCTCCAAAGAGACATTGTGTCAGAGGGAGCTGTGAGGAGGAATTCCAGGGGGATTGAAAATTCTCACTCATTTTCCTCTGAAAAGGAACCTCACGGAGCAGAAAGGGTCAGGCCATGGTCCATTAAGCTCCATTTAACATCAAGAGGCTCCCTAATTAGTACAATATATCAATCTGGTTACTGTTTGGCCAAAAGCTATGTGGTTGCTGTGGACTAAACGTTTATGTCCCCCCAAAAGTCCTGTGTTGAAGCTTGATCCCCAGGGTGATGATGTCTGGAAGCAGGGCCTTTGCAAGATTCTTATGTTATGAGGGTGGAGCCCTTGCAAATGGGATTAGTGCCCCTGTAGAAGAGGCTCCACAGAGACCCCTCTGCCATGTGAGCAGAGTGAGGAGACAGCCGTCATGAAACGGAAAGCCATTCACCAGACACTGTATCTGCCGGCACCTTGATCTTGGACTTCCCAGCTTCCAGACTGTGTGGCAAACATACTACTGATGCTTATAAGCCACCCCATCTGTGGTATTTTGTTACAGCAGCCCAAATGGACTAGACACTGGGCAATTGCAGGAAATGAAAAGAAATGAGTATGATTTTTGTGTCTTAGTGAGTTGCATTTCTACTAACACTCAAAATCCAGAGCAGCATCAGAAGCCTAAAACCACCTACCTTTGAGAATAAGATACTCACGGATGTGTGATGTATCCAAAGTTGGTGAAGGGTCCCTAGATGCACTGTCTGAGCTCCTGCGCCCAGCGGAGACCCCCAGCCACAGTGGGCATGTTCTTGTGCACTGAGGAGAACCCTGGGGACACAGCACAGCCAGACTGAAGGGAGGCTCTAGCTGCCTGCCCCACTCTGCCCCAGGAACCTCTCCAGCCTCTGCTTTGGCCTCATCTACCTCCACATGCTAAGGTCACCTGTGCTCACACTGAGATGGGGTGTTCCTGCAAGATCACCATGTTCTGCTAAGGAATAAGGAAGTGTGACCTTGGGGAGAACACTGAACAGGGTCAGCGGACAGAGGTCCCCAGGCAGCTTTACCACCCACTGGCTTTCTGACTTCACAGCAGTGACTTTCAGCCTGGTTTCCCATTGGCATCACCTGGGCCCTGCCCTCGCCATTTGGATTAATTGATCTGGGTGGTGGGGGCAGTGCCCAGCCCACCTGTATTTTTTAAAAACCTCTTGAGAGGATCCTAATTGCACAGTCAGGCTTGAGAAATGCTGTCATAAACAGACAACTTAATCTCTCTGGGGCTCAGTCTTTTCACCTATAAAATGGGAATAATAACCTCAGGGTTCCTGTTAGAATCTAGTAAGATTATAAGTGAGACAGGCCATGTGGACTGTGAAGCACTTGCCCAGAGTTAGCACTGCCTGGATATTCTTATTTTAATTCACACAGTGGGCATGTTTGCTTATAATTAGTGGCCCAGATTTAACAATTATGAGATTTCATTTTTTGAAAAAAAGTCAGTTTCCAGCTTCCCTCATAAAATTGGAAGATCTGGAAACAATCAGCAGCCACTTCCAACTGGCAAGTGGAGCTGAACGGGGCCCCTTCATTTAGTTTACCCTGGACATCCCCACTCTGATGTCTCATGCTCAGCCCAGATCCATTACTGCCATTTTTCTGCTTGGCCCCCATGGTAGGCAAAATTCTAGGATGACACCGCATCCTTGCATAACCCTCTCCTCCTGAAGTATGGGTAGCAGCTCTGAATACAGTGAGATGGTCACTCCTGTGATGATGTTATCTTGTATGGCAAAAGGCAGAGGCTCCTCGCAGGCCTGTCTTAATCAGCTGAGCCCTAAAAGCAGAGGGTTTTCTGTGGCAGAAGAGGAAGTCAGGGATTTGAAGCATGAGAAGGACTTACTGTGCCTTTACTGGTTTGAAGATGGAGGCAGCTACAGAGCCTTGCCAGCTGGTAAGGAATGGGAGCTCTTTCTGTTGCTGAGTGGCCCCCAGCTGGCAGTCAACAAGGAAATGGAGACCTCGGTCCTACAGTCACAAGGAACTGGATTCCACCAGCAAGAATGGGCTCAGAAGTGGTTTGTCCCCCCTGAGCCTTCAGATGAGAACTCAGCCTGGCTGATACCTTGATTTCAGCCTTGTGATACTCTGAGTGGAAAACCAAGGCATACCAAGTGAGGCTATAGAAGAGTGATGTGTGTGGTTTTAAGACACTAGGTTGTCATCTTCAAGGGAAGATGGTGGCGTGAGTAGTTCAGAGGAAATCTCCTCCCCAAAACATATATGTTTATGAAAATACAATAAATACAACTATTCCTAAAAGAGACACCAGTGGATGCAGTACAACAGCCAGGATACATCTACATCTGTGAGAACTCAACATCACATGAAGGGGGTGAGATACAAGCCACGGCCAGGTGGGACCTGAACGCTCCCCCACCCCAAAACCCAGCAGGAAGAAAGGAGTTGGAAGAGGGAGGGAGTGAAAGCCCAGGACTGCTAAACAACCAGCTCTAGAAATCCGCACCCAGAATGCAGACACAAGGTGCACAAGGTGCTGGATATTAGAGAAATGGAAAAGCAAAACCTGTGGGCAGGTCCCTGCAAGTGGTGCCCCTGAGACAAAAAGAAAAGTGAGTGTTTTCTGCAAGTCTTAAAGAGACAGGGACCCCATAACTGGATGAAGTTGTCCTGGCAGCAGGGAATACAGGGGAAACTTAGGTGCCCTAAACCCTGGGGAGGCAGTGCAGCTCTGAAGCCCCTCACAGCAATAAGCAGCCTGCCAGTTGTTCCTCCAACTGGCACAGACCCCAACACACCGGCCCAGTAGCAGGAGAGTGGCAGCGTGTGCTGGGGACGCAGTGCCAGAAGGGACTGGGAGCAGATCCGTGCGCCACAGGAGAGGTTTGTGCTACCTGCAGTGGCGCGACTGAACAGCCCGGGCGCGGCTCGCACACACTGGCGGCAGTGAAGCCAGAGGAGCCCGGTAGAAGCCTGCATGGGAGAGCCCCATGCTCACCTGCAGCGGAGCCAGAGGGAGCAGGTGTGCTCCCAGCAGCCAACCGAAAGCCCAGCGCAATGCACAGCTGCCTGGGCCAGACCCAAAGACTGCTGCTATCACACAGCTGCCCGGCTGGGTTGTCGCTAGCACAGAGGAGTGTACCTGACGTGCCTGCCACTCCCCACAGGGCTCTGCGCTGCTCTGACGGACACCCTGCCCACAGCAGCTTAGGGTACTAACCCGGTGGCTGCTCCAGGAGTGCGAGTAACCGTCACAGGCAGCGGAGA
The DNA here is from genome assembly GCF_040802235.1 of Manis javanica. Taxonomy (NCBI): domain Eukaryota; kingdom Metazoa; phylum Chordata; class Mammalia; order Pholidota; family Manidae; genus Manis; species Manis javanica. Next base: position 125,276,440 of record NC_133159.1, on the reverse strand, counting down.
AGGGCAAGGTATCCAGCAAGCAGGAAAGGACTTTTTTCTCCCAGCTGACACACCCGCAACCTGCCTACAGCCACTGCTACCACCATGAAAAGGCAAAAAAATCTGGTCCAGTCCAAGACATTACACCTGAGAAAGGATCTGCAGAGGCAGACCTAACCAGTCTCCCTGAAAAAGAATTCAAAATAAAAATCATAAACATGCTGACAGAGCTGCAGAGAAATATGCAAGAGCTAAGGGATGAAGTCCGGAGGGAGATTACAGACATATGGAGGGAAATTATGGAAGTGAAACAAACTCTGGAAGGATTTGTAAGCAGAATGGATAAGATGCAAGAGGCCACTGATGGAATACAAACCAGAGAACAGGAACACACAGAAGCTGATGCAGAGAGAGATAAAAGGATCTCCAGGAATGAAACAACATTAAGAGAACTGTGTGACCAATCCAAAAGGAACAATATCTGCATTATAGGGGTACCAGATGAAGAAGAGAGAGAAAAAGGGATAGAAAGTCTCTTTGAAGAAATAATTGCTGAGAACTTCCCCAAACTAGGGGAGGAAATAGTTGTTCAGACTACGGAGGCACACAGAACTCCCGAGAGATGGGATCCAAAGAGGACAATACCAAGACACATAATAATTAAAATGGCAAACATTAAGGACAAGGACAGAGTATTAAAGGCAGCCAGAGAGAGAAAAAAGGTTACCCACAAAGGAAAACCCATCAGGCTATCATCAGACTTCTCAACAGAAACCTTACAGGCCAGAAGAGAATGGCATGATATATTTAATGCAATGAAACAGAAGGGCCTTGAACCAAGGATACTGTATCCAGCACGATTATCATTTAAAAATGAAGGAGGGATTAAACAATTCCCAGACAAGCAAAAGTTGAGGGAATTTTCCTCCCACAAACCACCTCTACAGGGCATCCTACAGGGACTGCTGTAGATGGGAGCACTCCTAAAAAGAGCACAGAACAAAACACCCAACATATGAAGAAGGGAGGAGGAGAAAAAACAAGGGAAAGAAATAATCATCAGACTGTGTCTATAACAGCTCAATAAGCTAGTGAGGCCAGACAGTAAGGTAGTAAACAAGCTAACCTTGAACCTTTGGTAACCACAAATCTAAAGCCTGCAATGGCAATAAGTACATATCTTTCAATAATCACTCTAAATGTAAATGGACTGAATGCACCAATCAAAAGACACAGAGAAATAGAATGGATAAAAAAGCAAGATCCATCCATAAGCTGCTTACAGGAGACTCACCTCAAACCCAAAGACATGCACAGATTAAAAGTCAAGGGATGGAGAAAGATATTTCATGCAAACAACAGAGAGAAAAAAGCAGATGTTGCAATAATAGTATCAGAAAAAATAGACTTCAAAACAAAGAAAGTAACAAGAGATAAAGAAGGACATTACATAGTGATAAAGGGCTCAGTCCAACAAGAGGATATAACCATTATAAACATATATGTACCCAATACAGGAGCACCAATATATGTGAAACAAATACTAAAAGAATGAAAGGAGGAAATAGAATGCAATGCATTCATTTTGGGAGACTTTAACACAGCACTCACTCCAAAGGACAGATCCACCAGACAGAAAATAAGTAAGGACACAGAGGCACTGAACAACATGCTAGAACAGATGGACCAAATACACATCTATAGAACTCTACATCCAAAAGCAACAGGATACACATTCTTCTCAAGTGCACATGGAACATTCTCCAGAATAGATCACATACTAGGCCACAAAAAGAACCTCAGTAAATTCCAAAACACTGAAATCCTACCAGTCAACTTTTCAGACCACAAAGGTATAAAACTAGAAATAAATTGTACAAAGAAAGCAAAAAGGCTCACAAACACATGGAGGCTTAACAACATGCTCCTAAATAATCAATGGATCAATGACCAAATTAAAATGGAGATCCAGCAATATATGGAAACAAATGACAACAACAACACAAAGCCCCAACTTCTGTGGGACGCAGCAAAAGCAGTCTTAAGAGGAAAGTATATAGCAAACCAGGCATATTTAAAGAAGGAAGAACAATCCCAAATGAATAGTCTAATGTCACAATTATCGAAATTGGAAAAAGAAGAACAAATGAGGCCTAAGGTCAGCAGAAGGAGGGACATAATAAAGATCAGAGAAGAAATAAACAAAATTGAGAAGAATAAAACAATAGCAAAAATCAATGAAACCAAGAGCTGGTTCTTCGAGAAAATAAACAAAATAGATAAGCCTCTAGCCAGACTTATTAAGAGAAAAAGAGAATCAACACACATCAACAGAATCAGAAACGAGAAAGGAAAAATCATGATGGACCCCCAGAAATACAAAGAATTATTAGAGAATACTATGAAAACCTATATGCTAACAAGCTGGAAATCCTAGGAGAAATGGACAACTTCCTAGAAAAATACAACCTTCCAAGACTGACCCAGAAAGAAACAGAAAATCTAAATGGAGCAATTACCAGCAACGAAATTGAATTGGTAATCAAAAAACTACCCAAGAACAAAACCCTCGGGCTAGATGGATTTACCTTGGAATTTTATCAGACATACAGAGAAGACATAACACCCATTCTCCTTAAAGTTTTCCAAAAAATAGAAGAGGAGGGAATACTCCCAAACTCATTCTATGAAGCCAACATCACCCTACTACCATAACCAGGCAAAGACCCCACCAAAAAAGAAAACTACAGACCAATATCCCTGATGAACGTAGATGCAAAAATACTCAACAAAATATTAGCAAACCGAACTCCAAACTACATCAAGAGGATCATACACCATGACCAAGTGGGATTCATCCTAGGGATGCAAGGATGGTACAACTACAACATTCGAAAATCCATCAACATCATCCACCACATCAACAAAAAGAAGGACAAAAACCACATGATCATCTTCATACATGCTGAAAAAGCATTCGACAAAATTCGACATCCATTCATGATAAAAACTCTCAACAAAATGGGTATAGAGGGCAAGCACCTCAACATAATAAATGCCATATATGATAAACCCACAGCTAACATCATACTGAACAGCGAGAGGCTAAAACCTTTTCCTCTGAGATTGGGAACAAGACAGGGATGCGCACTCTCCCTACTGATATTCAATGTAGTACTGGAGGCCCTAGCCGCGGCAATCAGACAAAACAAAGAAATACAAGGAATCCAGATTGGTAAAAAAGGGGTCAAACTCTCACTATTTGCAGATGACATGATACTGTACATAAAAAACCCTAAAGACTCCACTGCAAAACTACTAGAACTAATATCGGAATTCAGCAAAGTTGCAGCATACAAAATTAACACAGAAATCTGTAGCTTTCCTATACACTAACAATGAACTAATAGAAAGGGAAATCAGGAAAACAATTCCATTCAAAATAGCATCAAAAAGAATAAAATACCTAGGAATAAACCTAACCAAGGAAGTGAAAGACCTATACCCTGAAAACTACAAGACACTCTTAAGAGAAATTAAAGAGGACACTAACAAATGGAAAGCTCATCCCATGCTCCTGGCTAGGAAGAATTAATATCATCAAAATGGCCATCCTGCCATTTTGCAATATACAGATTTGATGCAATCCCTATCAAATTACCAACAGCATTCTTCAATGAACTGGAACAAATAGTTCAAAAATTCATATGGAACCGTCAAAGACCCTGAATAGCCAATGCAATCCTGAGAAGGAAGAATAAAGTGGGGGGGATCTTGCTCCCCAACTTCAAGCTCTACTACAAAGCCACAGTAATCAAGACAATTTGGTACTGGCACAAGAACAGAGCCACAGACCAGTGGAACAGAATAAAGACTCCAGACATTAACCCAAACATATATGGCCAATTAATATACGATAAAGGAGCCATGGACATACAATGGGGAAATGACAGTCTCTTCAACAGATGGTGCTGGCAAAACTGAACAGCTACATGTAAGAGAATGAAACTGGATCACTGTCTAACCCCATACACAAAAGTAAACTCCAAATGGATCAAAGACCTGAATGTAAGTCATGAAACCATAAAACTCTTAGAAAAAAACATAGGCAAAAATCTCATGGACATAAACATGAGTGACTTCTTCATGAACATATCTCCCTGGGCAAGGGAAACAAAGGCAAAAAAGAACAAGTGGGACTATATCAAGCTAAAAAGCTTCTGTACAGCAAAGGATACCATCAATAGAACAAAAAGTATGAGAGGACATATTCATAAATGACATATGCGATAAAGGATTGACATCCAAAATATATAAAGAGCTCAAACACCTCAACAAACAAAAAGCAAATAATCCAATTAAAAAATGGGCAGAGATGCTGAATGGACAGTTCTCTAAAGAAGAAATCCAGATGGCCAACAGGCACATGAAAAGATGCTCCACATCGCTAATCATCAGAGAAATGCAAATTAAAACCACAATGAGATATCACCTCACACCAGTAAGGATCGCCATCATTGAAAAGACAAACAACAACAAATGTTGGCAAGGTTGTGGTGAAAGGGGAACCCTCCTACACTGCTGGTGGGAATGTAAACTAGTTCAACCATTGTGGAAAGCAGTATGGAGATTCCTCAGAATGCTAAAAATATAAATACCATTTGACCCAGGAATTCCACTTCTAGAAATTTACCCTAAGAATGCAGCACTCCAGTTTGAAAAAGACAGATGCACCCCTATGTTTATTGCTGCACTATTTACAATAGCCAAGATATGGAAGCAACCTACAAGTCCATCAGTAGATGAATGGATAAAGAAGATGTGGTACATATACACAATGGAATATTACTCAGCCATAAGAAAAAAACAGATCCTACCATTTGCAACAACATGGATGGAGCTAGAGGGTATTATGCTCAGTGAAATAAGCCAGGCGGAGAAGGACAAGTACCAAATGATTTCACTCATATGTGGAGTATAAGAACAAAGGAAAACTGAAGGAATAAAACAGCAGCAGAATCACAGAACCCAAGAATGGACTAATAGTTACCAAAGGGAAAGGGACTGGGGGGGATGGATGGGAAGGGAGGGATAAAGGCAGGGGAAAAGAAAGAGGGCATTACAATTAGCATGTATAGTACGTGGGGGGCACGGGGAGGGCTGTGCAACACAGAGAAGACAAATAGTGATTTTACAGCATCTTACTATGCAGATGGACAGCGACTGTGAAGGTGTATGTGGGGGGGCACATGGTGAAGGAGGGAACCTAGTAAATATAATGTTCTTTCTATAATTGTAGATTAATGATACCAAAATATAAATAAATAAATAAATAAATAAAATCTTCAAGGAGAAACAAAAAAAAGATACTAGGTTGAGATGATGTGCCAGGCAGGAATGGAAAACTAATATGGCCTCTGAAGGTATCTGAGGTTTTGAGTTTCATATCTGACTGGATGAAGTCATGAGGGTTACCCCCACATAAAGCCAAGGCCAACGACTTCCTGAGAATAGTTTCTTAACTGGAAGCATTCTTAATAGCCACACTATGAAACCTGTTTATAGACAGAGTGGTCCTGCTACTCCAATACTTAAAAACCTTGGATGATTTCCCATTGCCTGAATAGTGAAGTCTGGGTTCTTTAATATGGTACTCAGAGCACTTCACAACCCAGCCCAAACTCCAGGGCTGCCCTAATCTCTCTCCTTACACCTTGTTTGGCTACAAGCAGGTCTGACTGGGCACCTTCTGCATCCTCCCCTGTCTTTGCTTTAGAGGCCTGGGCTGCCCATGCCCCCTTTCAGGGCTCTGCCTCTTGCCACCTTCTCCACACATTCTCCCTTGAATCTTCCAGCCACAGTTCATCTTGTTTTGTTATGGTTCTTTAGGACTCAAATCGAGCACTACTTATACTCTGCTATGTGTTATTGTTAACTCTGTTCAGGGATGGTGGGTTCTTTGAAGGACTACCTTTTGGTATTAAGTAGTCTATCCCTTAGTATGGCCTGTCTCTGCATACAGTGTCTACAAATGTGTCCTACATACAGCAAAGATCAAATAAATGTTTGTAAAGCTGAACTGATCTTGTGTTTAACTTTCAAACAGATAAGATTAAGAACTGCAATAAAAATAGAGCCATCACATCTTGGCGTGGGACCACCCTTTGTCAGGCTCCCGCTGGTTCCTCCCCCCAGAAGCATGGTTGCTATGGCATTGGAAGGGATCAGCAACTTTTCTCAGGCATGTGAAAATCTATTGTAGGGTGAGGTATGTTGGAGATTAATCAATGTGGCAACATGGATCGAAGGTCAACTCATACATTATGCTAAGGTCTCAGTGAACTGGAAGCCATCAAGATGTTACAACTCTGCGTCAGCTTGCCAATATCAGCCCCAGACACAGGGAAATGTGCAGTTCAGTGCACTCTAAAATCACCCAAGAGGGTCTGGAACTTCAGATAAGAAGGCTGTGCTTGCTTTTCTTGGAAATGTCATGGATACACAGTGAACAGTCAATAAATACAATAGGAGTGAAGCACACCCTTCCCTGGAATGGAACCTCCCCTTCCACACCCCATCCCCTGGCATCAAGCATACCGAATTCTGCCTCCTCCTGGACACGCTGACTGTAGATTATTCTCACTGCATTCAGGTCTTTGTTGAACATTTGGATGAGCACCAGGTATTTATCGGCTACATCCTGTGCTACTGGTGTTCTTTCAAGGAGCTTTCCTGCTATGTCTATGAGCTGCAGAGGAGGTGGAGAAAGAAGAGGAGAAAGTCACAGATTCAACCTTTCTTTGGTTGTATAAATCTTATTCTCTGGCTTTTCTTTCACATGCCTACCAAAGTAAGAGAGTCAGGAAATTGTTATTGTGCAACTGGATCAATAATCATTAATTGGTGGGTATTCATAGTCTGCCCCCCTGTCCTTTGCTTCTAAAGAAGGACTCCTATCTGTTGAATTACCTACCAGACCCTCTTGTGTTGTAAGAATCTGGATAAACGATAAAACAAAGAGAAAACTAGAAATGTCAGAAAGGTTAAGCTGATCTACATAAAATATGACCAAAAATAGAGCAGGAGGGTGAAAATGAATATGGCAAAAAAAAAAAAAAAAAAGGCTAAGTGGGCTGGATGTTGGGGAGAATTTAGAAGGCTAAAGTCTGAGAGTGAGAACAAGAAAAACTTTCAGAGAGAACCAATTCTAATAAACATCTGACAAATTTCTAAGAACTAACAAATGCTTGGAGAGAGGAGTCCCAAGAGTCTTCCTATGCAAGTTACGGAACAGCAGGTAGCAGGTATTTATTAAAGGAGACACATACACACACACACACACACACTCAACACCCTCAGTGGTTAATGAACCTGGCAATTTGGGGGCCCCAGTATTCTAGAAGAGCATAGGGTCACCCAAATTGAGTTTAAGTTTGTTCTTCAATTGTCCTCCATTCATCCACTCTATGTTTGAGATATTTTCAATGACTTGAAACTTAACTTCTCAAGGAAGTCTATTCCATCTTTGAGCAGTTTTGACAAAAATCTCTTTCCCCTATTGAGCCAGAATCTGCTCATTGTAACTTGCACTGATTAGTTCTGGTTCTAATCCTTAAGGCTTTACAGAATAGGGTCTCCTCATAGTACATAGAAGACTTATCATGTTCTACTACATCTTCATGCCTCATGTCTCAGAATTCTCAGTTATGCAGCTGTTTAACTGCTCATCGTCCTAAACCTTCCCCTTCATGTGCTTGTACCATCTGATCTGGGCATCATAGGGCAAGGACACAGGTCTTCTTAGTCTAGTTACTTGTACTTGAACTATATAAGCATTTACATGGCAGGTGGTTTGTTCCAGCTTGAACCAACCTGACAGCAGTGATTAAGTAGCCACTTGTCCTGCACAGCCACAGTTTCAGGACAGTGACCACTAGATTTCTTCACTTCTAATGGGCACCCTACTGATAAGGCCCAAAGAGCCCGTTCCAAAAGAAACTCTTTTGAAAAATATTTCTTCCTCATCATGTTTTCAGAAATGCATTTGTAATCAACCTGAGAAACCCAGTTCTGCACACTCCCTGGCCCCAGGACACCCACAATGAACTATCAGGAACAATTAATATCTGATATTAATTAATTAATACCAGGAACAAAACAGTTGGAAGAGCACCCTTACCCTCCTCAGATGAGGGTGGGGGAAGAATCAGGCACAGGGTCCATGCGACCGCACAAACCTTAAAGGCATGTTCCAAACTGGGCGTGTCATCGAAGGCCTGAATAAAGATATTCCCCAGTCTTTGGTTGAGATCTACTCTCTGTTTAAATTCAGACACATCATTTTCAAATTCCTAAAGAGACAGCATATGGACATAAGGAAAACATTTTCTAAAGGCCAATGCCACTATACTCTTTACTATCAACCATTGTATCTCAGTCAGTTATACCAAGGATTTATTTTAATTTTCTAAAATTCGCCTTGGTGTGATTTAGTTGTTATACCTGTAGGTCATCAGTTACCCTATGATTGCAGCATTTTTGTCCCCAGATACTCTAGACAAAAGGACAAAGGGAGTCAAGTGTGAGGCCAGCACCCTGTCACCTCCCTTTCTGTGTCACCTGTCCCCTCCTGAAGCCTCTTCTCTGTCACCCACAACCCCAGCTTGTGCTGCTGTGAGGGCTGCCTCAGCACAACAGCCCCAACCACAGGGTTATTCCATCCTAACCATCTGCTTTCCTTCCTCCCTTGAGTCAAAATCCTATTTTTTCACTGTAAACAAACTAATCTGGCCATGAGGAACAATGTTACTAAACTAATTCACATCATTTCTTCTAAGTGCATCTGAATTGGTTGAGACAGCAGCTAGCCATTGTTCCTGAGGTTGCCAAAGTCAGCAAATAAAAATACAGGACATACAGCTGTATTTAAATTTCAGATCACTGAATACCATTTGTAGTATGAGCATGCCCCAATTACTGCATTTCATCTGGCAACCTAAAGGCTGTTCTGTTTCTTAGAATGTAGCAATTTTCAGAGAAACTTTGTTAACTCAAACCTCTAATTTGTGGAATGATTATTATTGGCTATTATTGCTTTATAACAGGAATGCATAGTCTTATGAAAAGACAAAGAAAAATTAAAAACATAGTATTTTCCTACTTCTCTAGCCCAGCCACATGAACATTGCAGTATGTTTCCCTATGCCTAGAATATTGTTTTGTTTTGTTTTACCATAGTGTTAGGAAACACATGGAATATATTCTGCTTTGTAGTCCACCTTTTTTTTCCTTCCTTCTTTAGATTAATGGAATTTTTAGGAAGTGGTAACTATTGGGTTTGGCCAACTAAAATCTCCCGCTGTCTGAAGGTGCTCCAAGCCTCCAGTTTCCTCCTTCTTCCCCTCACTTGCTCTTAAAATTCCTTCTCCAGTATCCCAGCCACTCCCTCCTCAGGGAGCTCTGTCTGCTGCTCAGTACTGGCCCTTTCGCATCTTTATCTCTACTTTGGATTTGGACTCACAGGTCTGAGCGTCCCTGGGCTGCAGGTAAGATGTGGGTTCTTGTGTCCCAATCCTGGAAAACTCTGGCCTTCCTGAGGGCTACTCTCCTGGGAGCCAGGGTTAGATCAGAAAAACAGATAAGAAATGACTGCATCACTTATGCCTCCCCACTCCACGAATAAAACTCTGCTCAGGGGTATCTGGCCTTTGTGTAGCAGTCACTGCTGGAAGCTTAAAGCTTTGAAAGCGGCAGAGCAACCTGCAGCCGGGGCCTCTGAGATCACCCTATCCCTGAAGCCCTGGAATAGTCAAGAGCTGGAAGGGCCTTCCCTGATCTTTCTCCCGACACAAAGAATAATTAGGAGTGGTCTCTCTTGATCAAACCATGGACTCTGGAGCCAAAGGAAATGCACAGGAAAAATGCAAGGGAATACCCAGACTCTACAGGCTGGAGGCATCTGAGAGAGAAAAGCTTGCAGGTGGGCCCTTCTCAGTCCTACCGTGCTTTGGGGGTCCAAGCAGTCATAAGAAGATTCTGAGAAGACCCTGTACATCTCTTGAAATTCCTCGTACATTTGCTGAATCTGCTGACTCAGGGCTTTCCCTCTGATGCCACTAAATTCAAGCTTTCCCAGTTTGTGGAAGTCCAAGGTTGTGTTCAGAAGATCCTACAAGAACAATTCATAAAAGAATTAAAATAATAATGATAATTATGATGATAACAACAGCAGATAACACTCAGATTAGTATGGGAAGAGCTAGGAATCATGTGGGGGTGATGGTTGCTTAGGAAAATGTGAAGCCTGATAAGTTTTGTAACCTTATTATTAGATTTAGTGGTTATAAATAACTCCTGGTTAAACTCAGTTGCAAAGCAGAGAGAAAGTACAGATAGATAAAATTCACACAAACAAAAAATCAGATTTATACCTGTTTCTTTTTTGTGTTCTCTTATAAATTCTAAAATATAGTAACATCATTACGTAACTGGTGGCTTTACTACTGATTTTTTTTAACTCTATTTAAAAAAGCCCATTGTATCTGGTTTTAGAATGGCAGCTATCTTGAGGGATATTGAGAGGAAAGCAGATCTTTCCAATAGTTCTCAGCAAGAAAAGAAACCTGCAGGCTGTTCTTGCCAAGTACATGCAGTGTGATACGCCCCACAGTCAGCTGGGTGACAGTGGGCAATTCCTTGATGTCTCTGCATTGGGTTTCTTCATCTGGAAAGGGATAATAATAGTAAGAGGTAAGTAAGTCAGCACAGGCTTAGAATTTAGACCAGTGCCTGGCACACAGTAAATACCCAGTAAGTGTGTATTACTATCCCTGCTATTGACGTGCCAGTGTCCCGGCTGTGCTCAGAATAAAGTGAAGGTGGACAGTGCAACCCAAAGCCTTGGGAAGAAACCCTCCCAAGTCCACCGAAAGAGCTGATAGGGCAGCAGCCTCCAGAACACACTCACATGACAGATTGTGTTTACATCTCACGTAAAAACCTCCAAACAAAGATGTTCTTCCCATTACAAATTCCAGCCTATGAGCATGCCTCTTCAATAGGAGGGAGGGAAATAAAAGTTACCTTTGTGTGATTTTGGCAAATGTGGTGGGGCCCCTAGGAGAGGGTCTTTTGCTCTGAGGAATTTTGAAGGGCAAGAAAGAGCAACACTGTGTCACGATGCTGAAAACCCCACAGGGTCCTGGGATATGCCCTCTGCCCATGGCCACTGCCAACAGGTGACCCCTCAGGCTTGCAGAGGGCTGCCCAGCTCCTTTCTCTTGTGGGGACACCAACTTCAATAGAAGTGACAGAGGCACTGGGAAGTGGTAAGAAGTGGCTGCCCCAGGTTGGCAGGGGGCATGCAGGCAATCTTGGGAAGCCACCTGGCAATGCTTTTTAGCTCAGCTATGTTCAGGAATGGCTATCAGCAAGTAGCTGAAGTGAGGAGAAGAAAGAACCAGCCTAGCAAAGGAAGATATACACCCAAACCGGAGGCTCTTGCCACTGATCGTGGGAAATGGGTCAGTCTTTATTTAAAAACACGTTCAACTTTATATACTGGGAAGAAAGCTGAAATGAATTTTACTTAAGTGATATTGACTTAAGTAGTAATTAAGTCATTTAACAAGTGCTTAGTTGGAATCAGTGTTACAGGAGAAATGTATTTGTGCCTGCCATGGAATGTCACCTGGGTACCAATTTTTCATCATCCCATGGATGTCAATTTCAATTTTTAGGAAATACTCTCTAACCATTTTAAAAGACAGATGCATCTTGATATGTTTGATTACATCAGAAAACTAGACTATAATTTTATTACACTATTTTTTTTTCTCAGGAATACTTAAGGCATGGTTTTGGCTGGTCACTGGGAGGTGTTCCATCTCCAATGTAACAGATATATCATAGATATTAGAGAAATGTTTATTTAATCATTCTATTTTGGGAGAAACTCTATCACCAAAAAGAACACATATTTACATTACTTTATGTAACTTAACAAACACATAATGGGCAATACATTTACCTGAGGTTCAATTCAAGGTCTTAGACCTTTCCTTACTTCCCTATTAAATGAACCCCCCATCCTACTCCTTCTTTCCTCTGGACTCTCTGTGCCCTGTTGCCCTAAGCTTTCTCCAGAGCTCTTACCATGCTCTGGCATTATAATATATTATTTAGCCCCCTTCAGTCCCTGGAAGAGTCCTGGACACTGAAGAATTATTTGTGGAATGAATGAATATATGATCTTTGAACTCTTAACAGCTACAGTAGTACCTCTAGGAGAAGGTGAAAAGGTGGTAGAGAATCTAGGAACCATGATCTCAGGAGCAATTGGAGAAAAGAGGAAAAACTAGACAAGAGGAGAGAATTCTAAACCAAGGATGAACTGCACCTTCAAATGCATTTGGCCAAAAGCTCAAGGTAGAACCTTGCGTGCTGCTCCTCTGAGGCAAAAACTAAGGCAAATGGGTGAACAGGACAAGGAAGCAAGTTCAGGCTCAACTTGTAGGTTGAACTTATAAGATTTCTTGTAGTTTACCATTTTGACTTACAAGAAATGACAATTTCATGTGGTTTTCCACTTAATAAAGACAGAACCATCTGATATCCAGATATGTCTAACTGTAGAATGGGCTGCTAAGAGAGGTAGTAAGCTCTCCTTATAAGGATGGATTTTAGTAGAAGTTTGACATCAGAAGTATTGTAGAGAAGATTTCTGAATCAGGCAGGAAACTGTCTTACAACTGCAGAAACAATTCATCATGATGGTGACTATATCTTTGTGTCTTAAAATATTTAAATGTAAGTAAGTTCTTCTCATTTTTTATTTAGAAGTCCTCACAAGGCAGATAAAAGGCTATTTACACCAATAGGAGGTTTAAATGGTATTTTTTAAATATCCATTTGTATTCATCACAGTAGTAAACACATGAAATTCACCGTGGTACATAAAGGCTGAAAATGTCAACTTCAGGGGTATAGGCCTTGTGGAAGGTGCCCCAGATCAAGGGCTAAAAGTCCCCGGGGTTTATATGGCTTAAAGGAAGACACTTACTTTTCCAACTTGTAGATGGGCTCAATTCCCAACTTGCCATGGGGTTACTGAGTTACATGCAGACTGCCTTGGTGTGACTTTAGTAAACAGTAGCCACCGTAATTAACTATCTTTACCCTGATGTCATTGGATCTGGTGTGGATGAAAGGTGGATTATGGCTGATAAACAGGTGTGCGTTTCCAGACGGATGCCACAAAGAGCACAAGGTCCCAGGTGGCTGACCTGACCGAGTAAGTCCTATTCTTATGAAAAGCTGTACAACCTTTAGAGGGGGTGGGGGTGGGGGAAGGTTCCATTCATGCCATGGCCCATGGGGCAGAGAATCAAAATCAGGAATAATAGCAAGTCCCACAAACACAAGCCCATTCTGGAAGGAGAGGCCATACCATAGCTTAAAAGAAATGTCTCCAGAATTCATTAAGGGAGAGCACAAAGCTGACATTCATAGAATAAAATCTCCAAAGGTCGTTGGGGAAAAGACTGTTCTCTTTACCCTTGGACAGAGGCCGACCTTATGCAGCTAATGATCTCCTACGTGACCACACACTTAGGGCAGCCTGAAAGAGAAGCCATCCCAATTAGGCCCGGAATGAAAGGAAGCAGAGTGGCTGGAGATGGTGGAAAAAGCAAAGGAAAAAGCAGGGCATATTAGGTCAGCCTATTACCTACCTATCTCCCTGCTAATCACCTCGCATAAAGCCTCAGCAGGAAATCATTTTGTCTCCAAGTGAATCACAGCTTTACAGCAATTTTATAATGAAAGAAATAAGGGTTCTCTCCAAGCTGCTTACTGCATTGTTTGGAGGGAGGAGGCTGCAGGCAGAAACATAAACAGGGGACCTGCGGCATCTACAATATTATGGCACAAAAATGAACTCTGTGTGGGTGTGTGATGTGAGTATGTATGTATCCAGGGGGTGGTGGTGGTGGTATATGTGGTCTGCGTGTATGTATGTGTTGTGGGTATGTATATGTGCAGCACACATGTGCACAGGTGGTGATCTGTGTGCACAGGTGTGGTATGTGTGTTCATAGGAGCTGTGCCCGGTGCATGTGTGTGTGTGGCACGGTGTGTGAGGTATGTGTGAATGTGAGTGTGTGCTGGAGCATCAAGCCCGAAGGGTGAAGGAAGGATTCAAGAGGCAGCTGAATGACTCTTTTCCCTTAGATTTTTGACTATTCATTCAAATTACAAAGATTTTATATACTTTGGCGATTTCCTAAGTAAGTCATCAAGTCTAACAAGGCCCTCTCATTAAATGGGAATGATAATTTAAGCCAAATGGTTTATTTAGGAAAAAAGATCCAGACATCATGTGGTAAAAATAGAGTGTGCAAGGCAGAATGAACAAGGGCAGATGGAACCACAGAACCAGCCTGGGACACTCAGAGGGCAGGGGATGGAAGCAGACCTTGAGAACTCCCTGGGAGACAGCTGAGTGAGGCGGGGAGACAATCCATGCAGCCGCAAGCCTCTGGGTACAATCTTAGCTACACCAACCTCAGCTGAGGAACTGTGAGCATGTTAATGTATGTGTCATTCTCAACCGCACTCATTTCTTAAAGTGCAGGTATCAATAACTCGATTTTTTGATGACCGTAAGGATACAGGCTGGAGATGGGCTCTTGAAACATGTTAGTTCTTTTTTCCCCTATTCTTTCCCTTCCTCAAGGGTTGGCTCTGTAAGAAATGAGCTGTGTCATTGCTGGGATGCAGAGGAGGAGGATGGTATCCTGAGAACGCAGCAACTCCACACAGGGCAGACCTGCCGAGTGGCCCCCTCCCCACCCCACTTCCTTTTAGCAGGCACCCAGAGGGAAGAGGCAATGTGCAAAATAAAACTTTTTCGAATAAAAGAGCAAGAGCAAAAGAGAGAGAGAGAGAGAGAGAGAGAGAGAGAGAGAGAGAGAGAGAGAGGAAAAACAACACAAATCAGGGGAAAAAAAGGCCAAAAGAACTAAGGAGATGAAAACCAGCCCTTCACAACATAGCCCTGGACACAAACATGCAGAAGCATAAATGCATCCATGTCATTTTATTAACTTGGCTTTGTGCATTTGTTAACTGCAGCTGCCCACATCTTGGCAGCCACATACTGGATGCGTTAAAACAGCAAGAGGTATGAATAAGGCTGGGTTCATCCTAATTCTTGCTGCACAGAAGCAGATTAATCCCATTTCAAACAGGCATTGATCACAGAGATACACAGAATGTTAACTAAAGGGCTGCATGAAATATGTTTGGGTAATCAATAGCCTGTGTCCACTGCACTGGGCTGAGCAGGGAAGAGATGGGGAGCCAGGCGGCAGGGGGGGTGAGCTGGAACATGGGTTTGGGAGATGGACCATGAAAGACAGGAGGAAATAGCAGGATGGGGAAAGGAGCAGCCACAGGAAAAAGGAAAAGCATGGAAATTCAGGGTGAACCACAGAGGTAAGGGGAAACAAAACAAGAGAAAGAAAGCAAAGGAAACAAAGTAGAAGAGAAGGACGAGCCAAAAGCAGTAGAGAAAAGAAATGGTGGCATTTGGCCCAAGAGCAAGGAAATAAACCAGAGCAAAGGAGGGGAAACTCAGGAGAGGAAGCAGCAGAGCAACAGAGAGTGTGGTGACATTCAAGTCATCCTCTGAGTAAACTGGGGCCACTGCTTTTTACACATCCATGCCCTTGATTCAGAAATAAACAGCAGCCTTTGAGCCAGCTATTGTGAGGGTAATGACCCGGGGGAGACTGGGGGCTGGCGCTGCTTATATTTACTGAATATACCCAGCAGATTAGGGGCCCCCATGGTAGAAGAGCTGTCTATATGCAAAGTCACATCATTAGCACGTGTGCACAGGGTAAGGTGTGCTCCAGCCAACAGTCATTTAGGAGCTGTGCTCCCCTCCCCTCCCAGGGCGGCTGCCAGGCAAGGCCAGCAGCGCCTCCACTGCGGTGGCTGTAGGAGGACAGGCTGGAGGGGGAGGTTCTGCCCCGGGCTAGCCCTCGGTGGAGGGGTTGATGTAGGAGAGGAGAGGAATGGGGATGGGGAGGGGAGAGGCTGCGCAACACAAGCGAGTGGTGATGGAAACTGCTGCAGAAAAAGGAGGCATTTAGGATAAAGCTAGATATCAATTATTTACACTCGCCATCATCGGGAGAAGGGTTTAAGGTGAGCCTTTCTTAAGACCTAGCTTCCGGCTTTCTCACTTACACATTTTCTCTGCCTCCCTGCCTTTCCCCAGCATCTTTCTCTGGAGAATTCCTACTCCAGTTTCAAAACGTATTTCCTCTTGCCCTCCACACTTTCTCAGAGTCCCTCTCAGTCAGGGACCTCTTGTTTTTGCTCCCAATTCCTTGCACACCAGTTTCAGTTTCTATCATGGCATTCACTACACCTCAGTGAAGTTTCCTGTCTTTCCATCTTGGATCTCCTCCATTCGTCTCTGTACCTTCTCCTGCTTTCTGGCTAAACCAGGCTTCTTACAGGCAAAACCAGGTTTCAGCCATCATTGTATCCCCAGCTCCTAGCCCTGTTCCTGGCTGTGCCAGAGCTAGACCAATGCTTCCTGAACTGAAACCAATATTTTCAATCTCATACACTCATAAATTGATAAATAAAATCATATAAAATGAAAACTTCAAATCACTACCACAAATGAAAACTGGTGTCACTTGCTAAAAACAGTTGCCCTTTCATGCATTTTTAATAGACCTGTCCATAGGTCTCCCACCGTCATCCCTCACAGCAACAGAGGTAAACACACCACTCTGGGGACACCTGTTCCATTTGAATTGAAGTATAAATTGGGAACAACTATTGATTCCTCCAGGACACAAAATCCCTCAGCAAAGCAATAAACTAGGGCCTCAAGAGGGCCTGCATTCCAAGCCAGCTTTAGGTGCTGGTAGAGTGGCCTCTGTGATAAAATTTTAAGGCCCAGAAGGACCTGAAAGACTAGTAACTTATGCTGCTTTATCTGTTATAAGCACATGTCAGAAACTCCCCATTGGAACTTTCACCCCTTTAGCTGAGTGGTTTCCAAACCCCAAGGCATGAGGAAGAGAAGGTGGGACAAGGTGTGACTAGTGGGCTCCAGACACAGGGCTCTCTCACCTCTAACAGAGCAAATTCGTCTCTCCAGAAGAAAAAAAGGGTTTGGACATCACTGCTTGGATTAAGCTTAAATCATAAGAAATTGCAAGTACCGTTTTAAAAGTACATTCTGACCTATAATACTGAAGAGCTGGGAGGAGGTTTGATAGGACAAAGGAAAGAAGGAAAGTACACTGGGGAGAGGGGATGGAGCCTGAAAAAATTTACCTACTTCTAATTATAGACTTTGCTGGCTTTGCAATCTTGACAAGGGCCGTTCTTGCCTGGTGCTCAGATGGCCAGGAAACTGCAGTCCTGTCTGACAGCAGAAACAGAACAAGCAGAATGGAGCTAGAAATGGAACAAACTTCTCAAGGAGCTGGGGGTGGAGGAACCTGAATTCTGGATTCCAGGTCAGAAGTTACAATATGTGTTTGGACAATTCAGTACAGTCAATATAGTACTGCCACTGATAACATCTCACAGTGGCCCAGGAAGTTCAGGGTTAATGTGTGCATCATAATCATAGTAGACACAAAAGCTCAGAGAGGTTGGGTGACTTTGCCAACATCACAAAGCACTAGGAATAAAACAGAGCACAGGGTAGCTTCTTTCCTGCTTCGAGATTTGGAATTCTCGCCACTATACCAGATTAAGTCACGTGCAAGGTTAGAAGGACTGGAAGCTGCTGAAATCAGAGACAGATGATGATTCAGCATTAAATACAAAATTTCAGTCAAATGTATTTATGAAACTACTTGCTGGTCCTCACCTGCAACGACATCTCTGAACATGGCTTGAAAAGCTGGGAAGTAGCTGCTCTGAAGCTTGTCCAGGAGCCCAGCCATGCCCCTCACTTTATCGTTCGCAGTTGATTGTAAATGCATTCCAGATCCTCAGACCTGAAACATGGTGGAGAAGGGTGAAGCCAGGTGAACATCAGGAAACACTAGCCATGCTGCGATGACCTGCCCTCACATAGACAGAGGAGAGGCCGGCTCTGGCCCAAACAGCCAGGGCATCTGTTCCTGGACCATGACGACCAAGGCCTGAGATGGGAACAGGTTCAAAGGGCAGCTCCAGGAGGTAACAGCAGGGAACCCCACTGTGACCATCTGGTGGCTTAAAGCCTGGCAGCTGGAAGTCATTAGCTCTCACAGTGAGGTTTGGGGCAGGGTGAGAGAGGTGTTGTCAGAGGAAGAAGGCTGAAGAAGGCCCCACAGTAGGTCAGCAGAAGGTCAGAAACCAGGCAAGGTGGGTGGACTGGGTGGGGGGCAACCCAGCATGATGGTGCAGACAGGGCTGGAGCCCTACAGGCATGACTGGTCATTGACATGGACAATATCCATTCACAGCAAGGACAGGGACATTGCCTTGAACATCTGTCTGCTTTTGAGTAAAGGATTAATCAGCACAATGATAAATAGGTACAAGGAAATGGGGAGTGTGGGGAAAATTGAAGACCCTAGGCCAGGATCCTCACCTGACCCTAAACTCCTTGATGATGTAATTGGCCTGCTGCTAGGCTAATACTTTCACACCTGCAGGCAATGAGCTATTATTGACTGAGTCACTATATAAAGAGCTCTGTCCAGTGCTCTGGTGGAGGCAGAGATGGAGGATTACAGACCACAGACTGCTGGCAGAGATGGAGGATTACAGACCACAGACTGCTGGATGCAGACGTGATTCTAGTGCTCAACCTACTACCAGGAGAGTAAAACTGGGTATAAACCCTTTTAGTCCAAGAATGTTCTGTTGTCATTTCTCGGTCTCACTCGGTTCACTCATAGTGAACTTGCTTGGGGATGAAACCCAAAGGCCAGACTGGGAGAAAGGAGGGTAATGAGCAGGAGCAATAATTAGGTCTTTCTGGAAGCCTGTGGGGCTTGGACATAGTGGATAAAGGGCTTCCCAGCCCTACTAACCATTGGCTGGGACCTAGGAGAGACTGTTCTGCAGCCAACCACCAAAATCCTCTTTTGTCTAGATCCTTACAAAATGTGTGTGCAAAGAGCCTTGAGTTTTCAATGGAGAAGGAGCAGACAGGTAGGAAAAAGATATGAAAGAGAGTTAATTAATTTTACAAGTAGCTGAAAGAGCCTGTTTTTTTTTTTTGAGAGGGCATCTCTCATATTTATTGATCAAATGGTTGTTAACAACAATAAAATTCAGTATAGGGAGGTCAATGCTCAATGTACAATCATTAATCCATCTCAAGCCTAATTCTCGTCAGTCTCCAATCTTCTGAAGCATAACGAACAAGTTCGTACATGGTGAACGAATTCTTACATAGTGAATAAATTCTTACATGGTGAACAGTACAAGGGCAGTCATCACAGAAACTTTCGGTTTTGATCACGCATTATGAACTATAAACAATCAGGTCAAATATGAATATTCCTTTGATTTTTATACTTGATTTATATGTTGATCCCACATTTCTCCCTTTATTATTATTATTATTTTTATTTTTAATAAAATGCTGAAGTGGTAGGTAGATGCAAGATAAAGGTAGAAAACATAGTTTAGTGCTGTAAGAGGGCAAATGTAGATGATCAGGTGTGTGCCTATGGACTAAGTATTAATCCAAGCTAGACAAGGGCAGCAAAACATCCACAGATGCAGAAGATTTCTGAAAGAGCCTGTTTTTGAAGAAATATCAGAAGATGTACTGACTGTAGCCCAAGAAAGGAGGGATGGCTACTGTCCCTTGGGAAAAGTATGCATCTTCTGTGCATAGAAAAGTTCAGTCGACTGAGCTGCCTGCCCTAGGGTGATGGGAAACATCTGGGAGTGGCAGCAGACTCAGTGGTTGGCTCCCCAGGCATTATCCTCTGTATCCATCTGCTCCCCAGGGTTTGTACCTACCTGTTCTTCCAGAACTCCAGCTCCACCTTCGGGGTGGGGTTCTCCCCTTGCAGGAGTGGCTGGGAAGACTGTCTCCTGAGTACCACCTGGACTTGGCGGCTCCACTGGATCACTGCCGACTCGATTGCATAGATGACTGATTTATATGTGGAATCCAAGCTGTGGAAGACACAACAAATCCCCTGGGCTACTGGAGATGACTTAATTCTGGGTGTCCCCCAAACAGAACCCCAAACCATTTAAAAATAGGTCAGAGTTCCATTTAGTCCAGGCACTTGTAACTTGTTAGATGATAGCCTCTGATGAGTGGTCAATGAAAAGTACAAGCCCTCCCTCCCCAGACAAAATGCTTGTGCATGGACATGCACACAATTATTCATGACCTGCCATTTCCTCATTCAGTATAAGTTCTGTCCTGAGCCCCAAGAAGAAACAGTTCATTTACCTCCTTTTCCAAGGCAGACTGTCAGCCATCTGAACACCACTATCGACTTCATTTTGTCCTCATATTTCCAATGAAGAATGGAATTCCCAAGCATTCCCCCTCATACACCTTTTTACAATAAATAAATTAGGGATATTTTGAAAGGGGCTGAATGTCCAAAACACACTGTGGTTGCCTTTTCACAAAGTCTTAACTGACAACCATTCATACCAAGAACCCAGGGCACAACTGATGCACAAAGAGAATCTATAATACGCATTTTTATGAGAAACCCACATTCACTTAATTTAGTTAAATTCATATTTGTTGAGCAGTGATATGGCACAAGGGATTATGGAAGGTATTAAAGGTAGAAGATAGTCACCTCCCTGAAATATGATCCAGCCTTCTGGGAAATTATCAAATTTGAACAAAGGGAGACAAACTCACTAATAATTATATACCGACACACTGACTACAACTGAATGTTATTATGTTAAAATACAAGAGGAACAGGAAATGGGTAATTTAAATTTATTTATTTTGAAAATTGGATACTTTTATTAAACCACACTAAGTTTTCCAGTTAACTGGGAAATTGCTTCAAATGATATATGCAGCAAATTACTTCCAATAGTAAAAACTCATTATGAAGTACATTGGCATCCCAGCAATACTTCTTCAGTTTAAATCATGGGCCATGAACACATAGCAGTGACAGTCAGATTTTTGGAAACTTTGGGCAACATGGCAGGCCAACCTCATGTAGCTGCTGTCACACACTCATAGAGGTGCTGGAGAGAAGATAACAAAATGTATCATTTAGAGACATAGGCTGGCTTGAAAGAAAAAGAAAAAGATCTCCCATTATACACCTTTTTAAAAATAAATAAATCTAGGGAGGGCTTAGAAGGGGTTAAACACCCATTTTGGTTGCCTTTCATGGGAAAAAAACAAAGGTAGCTCACAACAGGAATGGTAAGTAGAAGCTGCTGGTGGATTTCACTCTGAAAGGGAGAAGAGGCTGGTGTCTTAATGTGCCCTTGGTGCAGGAAGTATGGCCTTCAGCCTCAACAAAGCCAGGTTTGTTTTTGTGGGGAAAAAAAAAATCCCTAGGACTTAAAGTGTCCAGCTGCTGGGGGGGAGGGTCTGGGATAGCAGGGGCATGATGAGCGGGGCGAATGCTGGGCAGTGGCACAGGACCTCCAGGCTGGGTCTCTGCCAATGATGACACGCTGTCCTGCTAAGCAAACTAGTGACCCCATTGGAACTGCTCTCGACCCTGAAATAATCTGGCAGAGAAGGGCCACATTACTGTGAGAGCCTTAAAAGCCTTCAGGCAGAGGGACAGGGCAAGGGTGATAATTAGCGGAAACATACAGTCCGAGGATGTTGGCAAACAGAGCAGACAGTGGGCTTGTGTGCAGTACAAGGAGCTGTGCAGTCAGAAACAGCATAAAGAAAACATTCAAACAAACCAGCATCTCCCATATCTCAGAGGCCCATATGGCCAGGCGGGTGGTACTTACATGGTCTCACTTTCAGAACCCACAAACTCTATTTTTTCTGAGCCTGCTGGAAGAGGCAGCAAAGTTTTCCCCTTCACTTGCTCAAGGATGACCAGGAGGTCACACTGGAGGCTGTGGGCATGCCGCCGGACATCTTGACGTACCACGTGGGGCCAGTCTAGGTGATTCTGTTCATTGGCCAAGACAGGGATAACAACCTGGAACAGACATGCATGGGAAAGAAAGGCATGCGTTCTACTTCTGAGACCTTAAAGAAAAGCTATTCTGAGAAACACCCAGAGAGCCCTACACTGCCTTCTCCAGTGCTGGTGCTGTGGGCCTTGACAGTGGAACTAGCATTATGACACCTGGTCTCGACTCGACTCTATCCTGCAGATAAGGTCCTCTAGCCAAACAGCCCTTCTTATCAAAAGGACTAGGCCCAGCTGCTGCTTATCCCTTAGAGGCGGGCTTCAGGTCCATGCCAGCCAGTGGAATTATTCAAACAAGCCAATCCCATCCTCCCACAGGACACCCCACCAACTCTTGATACTACAAAGAGGGCTTCGCACAGCCCTGGTTGTTCACTCTGTTCCCGAATTCAGCCCCCATGTGGCCCTGCCTGGCACTGTGTCCAGCTCCTCTGGACTGTGAGTATATGTGATGAATAAACTGCTGTTGGTCCCATCTGTCCAATGTTGTGTGCTCAGCCATCCCCATAACCCTGGGGCAGGAATCCCTCCTTCATCAGCAGGGTGAGTGGGAGGGGACTGAAACTGTCCCAAAGGCCAGAGGCAAAACACAGGACAGATGCTAGTAAGGATGACTCTGTTCACAGGTGGCCTGAGGGGGCATCTTGAAAAAGTAAGCCAGCTTGAGGACCTTGAATCTGTCTGGAGGGTGAACACAGTTGGTTTTGGCCACCCAACATAGTTCCTCTTCCTTGACACTCATCTCCAGATCCAGGGGAGGACCTGTGGCCAAATTGGAACCGATGAGAATCAGCGTCTCGTCTGAATTTTTTGAGGAAGAGAAGCTTTCTCTTTTCTCTGAGCCTGGAATGTTTGGTGACCATCTTGTTACCATGTGGACCCTTAGGGGGAGTTTATAGATGGAGAGAGACCAAGTCCTGTGACATCACTGGAGCCCCTGGATCATGATGCTCTTGAACTTCCTGAGCTAATTTAAATTGAGGTTCCTGCCACTCCCAACTTAAGAAATTGTAATTAACACACCTCACTAGGAATGTATACCAGTCAAAAGCTCATAGCTGATGGGAAGGGAGTATGAGAAAGAAAAACAGAGGATCAGGTAATGGTCAAAAGAAGTACATTGAGAAGAAAATATGGACTCATGTGGTTGGGTGGGTTCTATACATGACCAATGAGTCTGTGTGGCTGTGACACAGAATACTTGGACCCAGCACGGGAATCGAGGAGGGTGATCCTTGCCTGCCCTGTCTGGAAAGAGTGAACTGAGAACTTACAAGGTGAACAGAGACAGAATGTCACAAACTGAGCTTTATTCATATTTATGTTAAGAAAGGACTCTTTGGGCCCAGGACAAAGGCCTACCAGGGGAGAGAGTATGAACAGGAATTCTCCTAGGATCTCAAAGCAGGGACTATATCTCATTTGGTCTTTATTTACCCACCATCCTCCCTAAGGTCTGGCATGCAGGAAGCTCTCAGCAGAGATTCATAGGATAACATAATACTTGCTGTCTGAAGAAAAAGTGGTGGATGGGCTTGGGTTGGATTTTGGAGGGCTCTGAGTAATAGAAAAATAATAAATATGGACTTTCTATGAAAGGAAAAACTATGCATTCAATAATTTAACGAATATTTATTGAGCATCTACTATGAGCTAGTACTGTTCTGGGTGCTGGGAAGGTGCGTCAGTGAGCAAAACAAAGATTCCTAACCTCATGAAGTTCATATTCTAGGGGAGAGACAGTCAACAACCAAGTTCTGTGAAAGGAAGTCTAAACAAAGCAGGTGAGGAGGATCAGGAATGTGGGCTGGAGGGGTTGTGATCGTTCAGTGGAGTGATGGGAGGCAGACCTTACTGAGAAGGTAACATTTGAACAAAGTCTAGGGAGGGTAGTGAGGGTGAGGTGCAGACCCTTAAGGGGAACATACTGCAGGTAGAAGGAATAGCCAGCGCAAAGGCCCTGAGGTGGGAGCATGCCTAGGGTGGCCCAGGAGCAGTGTGGAGGTCAGTGAAACGGGAACAGGGTGAGGGAGAAGAGCAGGGCTGAGTCAAACAGGTCAGAGCACTACCTGTGACACAGAATACTTGGACCCAGCACGGGAATCGAGGAGGGTGATCCTTGCCTGCCCTGTCTGGAAAGAGTGAACTGAGAACTTACAAGGTGAACAGGCGGCCCTACCTGTGGGATTTTGATTTTCCCCCTCAGAGGAGCGGCAATCACTGGAGGGTTTTGAGAAAAGGGCTGACATGGTCTGACACCTTTTTTAGAAGGGTCACTCCAGCTGCAGTGTTGAGAATAGACTGTAGGAGCCTAAGCAAGAGAAAGGGATGGGTCAGCAAGCTGTGCTATGACACAAAAGACAGTGGCTTGGCACGGGAGTAGTGGAGGAGATAAAAGAAATGGTGTGATCCTATACACATTTTGAAGATTTGGCCATGATTTCTTGATGGATTAGTTACAGGGCTGTGAGAAAATAAAAGGAGTCAGGATGACTCCAAGCTTTGGGATTTGAGTAACGGGAGGAATGGCACTGCCAGTAACTGGTGTGGGGAAGAGAAAGGGTGGAGTATGTTCTCGACAGAAGACTGGGGATGCGTTTCTGGACACATTAGTATTTGATACATCTGTTGGACTTCTGACTGGGGACATTGCGTAAGCAATTGGATATGGTGGCTGGGAGTTCAGAGAAGACTAAAGGTAACAAATTGGGTAGATGTCAGGTACCGATCGTTTGTGGAGCTCTGAAGGCGAGTGAGTGCCCACAAGGAATTGAGTATACGTACAGAAAAGATGTCCCAGGAACAAGCCCTAGGATTCCCATGTTAGGAAGTTGGGAAGGAGTCGGGGTGCCATCAGTGGAGACTGAGAGGGAGTGGCGATGTGACAGAAGGACACTGGAAGGCTGTCTCCTAAAAGCCAAGGGAAGAAAGGAAAGGGTCATCAGGAGCTATGTCAAGCGCTTCTCGCAGGTCAAGCAGGAAGAGTACTGATAATAAGCCTCCAATTAATGGAGGTCACTGGCGATACTGGCAAGTTCTTTCATTTCTCTTCCATGCAATGCAGGGGTAAGGGCCCTGTGAGTTCGTATAAGATAAAGCAAGAAAAGAAGGGGACACAGCCAGAACAGACGTGGATTCTAGACATGTTGCTAGAAAGGGGACCATAGAAACAGGATGGTAGTTGGCGGAAGGAATGAGGATTTTGTTTGATGGGAATTATCTAGTGCAGAGGGGAAAAATAGGAATGTAGGAGAGAGGGGAGGATTGCTGGAGTGACCACCTCAAGGAGGTGAGAATGGGCAGAATTAGTCCAAAAGCGGCAGTTTTAGTCCTTGGGTGGGCATCAGGTGACAGCAGACAGTCTGCAGCCACGGGGGGGATGGCAATGCACTGAGTACAGCTACTGGCAGATGGGCTAGATAAAAGCAGCTGCGGAAATTTTATTCTATTATTTCTGTTTTTTTAAACCAAGCAAGCATCACAGAGTGAGGTTGATAGAGATTTTGGATATTTGAGGGAAAGAAAGTGTGCAAGAGTGATTGTGAAGAACAAGAAAACAATTGGCACTGGAGGTATGGGATGTCAGTCGGAAAACATAAACCTCTGTTGGAGGTTTGGGGCCATGAATTTAAAGCGGAGCCAGTTGTTTTTTTCTCTGGACCCACTCAGCTTCATGGCTGCAGGTATGGAGTAGGCAGAGGCTGGATTTCACCAGGATTATGATTCTGCCAAGCAGGTACAACAAAGCAGGGCAGAGGCCAGTCAGTCAGGAGCAAGGGAATGAGGAGAATGATGGTGCACTCCAGCTGGCTAATGGGGAGAGAGGGACAGTGGGAAGGTGGTGGGAGCCACAGAATGGAAATTCTAGCAGAGTCACGAGCTTGTTGTGGTGACATGGGACAGAGTGAGCTGGAAAACAGGAGCAGTGGTCAGAGAAAGAGGTGCCTGAAATTGGATCATGAAGGGATGGTTTGGCAATTCAAGGTCTGGGAATGGGTGGGAAAGGGTGGTTAAGATAGGGAGGAGTAAGGTTCAAGGAGCCCAGAGGCCACCTGTTTGGAAGGATCATTTGTGTGTCTACTGAAATGGTCACCTGTTAAGACAGGAGTAGTGCTGGGGAGGGTCAGAGTGGACTGGGAGCCCAATCACAGAGGAAGGAAGGCAGTGTCATCAGGACCTAGTGCAGCAATGAGGAGAGAGGGTGGCTTTGTCTGATGGCATGAGATTCACACTGGAGGCTTTCCAACATGAATCAAGAAGCAGCCTAGAGGAGCAAGGACACCTGTCTCACCTCCAGGCTCAGAGGTAGAAGGGCAGTGGGGGAAATAAGGCTGCGCCTCCAAGGAGAGTCAGGTTTGGGTTAGAGAAAGGTGACAGGATGGTCACAGAAGTGAGGGCACTTTTAAATGGGATGCAGACCAGCAATAATTCTTACCCCTTAGGGAATATCTACAACGTCACACACTCTGTTCCAGGTGCCCTAATACATTAGTTCTACATTTCATGACACCCTGCAAGGTAGTTTGACACTAAAGAGGTGAGCTGACCTGCTCACATTACACTGATGAAAGTGACAGAATCAGGATCTGAGCCCAGGTCCATGCAACTCCAAATCCCATGCTCTCTCTCCAAAACACAAAACTTTACAACAGCATCTATGTTTCAGAGCTGTAGGAAAAATAACCAGGCAGCAGGCAGAAAGTGATTGGGAGGAGGAAGAAAGGGAGCAGGAGAACTAGTTACTAAATTGTCTGTTCTTCCTGGGAAACATTTTTTTCTTTACTTTCTACTAGTGTAATGGGACAAAAATGTTAAAAGGTATAGCTTCTTCCCCTGGTTAACACCTCCCCTCCCAACATCCCCTCAACACACACACACACACACACACACACACACACTCACACACACACACACACACAACCCAGGAAGCCTTGTTTTAGGCAGGTGGGGACTTCACTTTAGTGTTGCTGAAGGGGAGCATGCAGCCTGGTTCAGCCAACGCACAGGAGCAGGGAGGGTCGGCAGCAGAGCTGGGAGGGGCAGGGGGGCTTAGGGCACCAGGGGAAGGCAGGGTTCTGAAGTGACTCTGGAGTAGCTTCAAGGCACATAGAAAAAGAAGGTGGCAGAGGAGTGGGTGAATGGCCTAAAGACTGTTGTTAGAGGTTTGAGAAATACAATTATTTTATTTAGAGTTTTAAAAGAGGTACCATACAAACTATAAAAGCTTTGCAGTGGAAAGTGAATCTTCCACCTGGAAACGGTAGCATACTATACATACAATTCTGCACCTCTTAGAAAATTATTTAAATTGCAGCAAAATTTAAAAAATTATTTAAATTGCAGCATTGTTCAGAATAGCCAAGAACTGAAAGCAACATAAATGTCCATCCAGGGAGAAATGGATAAACAAAATGTGTACATATATACAACGGAATTTTATGGAGCCTTCAAAAGGAAGGGAATTCTGTCACATGGATGAATTTTGAGGACATCATGATGAGTGAAATAAGTTACAAATACTGCATGATTCCACTTATATGAGGTGCCTAGAATAGTCAAGTTCAGAGGGACAGAAAGTAGAGTGGCGGTTGCCAAGGGATGGGGAGGCAGAGGGAGTGGTTTAGTGGGTATAGAGTTCATTCATGTGGGATGGGGGAGTTCTGGGATCTGTGACACAACCAATGTATGTACATGTGGCTGATAATATTGTACCTTACGCTTGGAAATTAATGGGAGAGTGAATTTTATTTTATGTGTATTTTTTATACACACACAAATTATCTTAAGGATCATTCTACATAAGTCCTTTTTTTAATTATAGATAGACCTTCATTCATTCACCCAGTACCCTGCTGATGAATGTTCAGTTTGTTTTCCAATCTCTTTCAATGCACCAATGAAAATTCTGGAACATTTGAGGGCTTGAATTGTTTTAAAATCACTTTTGAATTGCCTTTGTTGCTGGATACATTTCCTTTTGAAACCCTGGGATGGACCCAATGTCTGCCACATACATGTGTAGTTCCATCTCTGAACCTTTGTCCAGTTTGCTCCTAATCCCTCAAAAGTTACTTTGTTCTCAATTTATCCTTACCCTTCTTATTCAGAAGCCAGTGCAACACTTGAGGCTAGTTCAGGCTCTCAGACCACCCATACAGCTCTCACCTCTGAGCCCAATGGCACTTTCCATCATCACCATACATTAGGGGATTTTACCCAAGCTTGGATTTCTGCAGGGATTTCTGCAGGGATCGTGTTCAGACGATGCCCAGCAGTCAAGCCATTTGAGCTGTTAAACACTTCCCCATCTACTGAGAAACCTAGCTTCTAGCTTCTCTGGGCCCTTCAGAGCAACTCTAGCCCCTTCTGGAATTCCCCCTTCAGTAGCTTCCTGATAAAGCAGCTAAAGGGCTTACACTTGACATGGCAGGGAGCCTCCAGGAGCTGGCTCCGACACTAGGGCCAAGCCGTAGAACTACCTCCACCCCAGTCATATTGGCTTTAAATATTTTAAGAGAACTACCTCCACCCCAGTCATACAAGCTTTAAATATTTTAAATATATGAGTAATTTCATGGGTGCGACCTTGTCTTCTATTTCTTTGGTATTCCCCATAGCACCTATCACATGAAACACCACATAACCAGTACTCTGAAAACACTTTTTTCACAACTTGCAGGATCCAGGGCATTGGGCCTCCAGAAGCATGCACACTCAACTTACAGGGACGTTTACTCCCATTCCAGAAAGATCTAAATGTCACAAGAATCTCTCCTGAGCACCCTGCCTGAAAGCTCCCACTTTCCGGGCTTCTGCTATGGGCTCATGGAAGCACTCCATAACCCACATCTCTGGAGAGCTTCTCCCCCAGCTCCAGGCAGACCCCTCCAAACGCCTGTTGGACATTTCCAACTGGACGCCCCAACTTCTTATCTTGGCACAGGGCTGACATTTGGCACACGGTTGTGTGATGAATGAATAAGATGAAGTCAAAGCCAGCCTACCTCCCCTTTTAAACTCTTCTCCAGAAGTAAACACTATAGATAGCATTTCACCTCCCTCACCTTACTGACCGAAGAGAAATTCCCCTTTGTTAACCACTTCCTGTCTTCCCAGTACCAGTGTCCAGGAGGGATGAAGAGACTGAGCCTTAAAAAGCAAGCGGTCAGGACCCAGCAGGCACTCTTGGGACTTTAGCGTCCCCTCACTTCGGCTGGAACGCAGGCCAGGCCTGAAACAAGCTTAGCCCCTAGACTTTCTCACCCTGGCCCCTACTCAAATTTCCCCCGCTCCCATTTACAGCTGCCTCACGTCTCAGTGGTCAGCTCCGGCCGGTTCCCACTCAGCCCCACCCCTCCACTCCAACTGGGACCCGCCCAACCATCCTGCTCTCTTCGGACACCCCAAACCCGGCTCCTGGCCTCACTCCCCTGGCCCCGGCCCCCTGCCCCGTCTCCTCCTGCCCTCCCCCTCCCCAGTTGCAGCAGCGCGGGGCCAACACACCCTCACCTCGGAGAAGAGCGCGGACAGGTGCTCCAGAGGGGCTGCGGGCACGTCCCCGCAGAGCACCGAGCCGCGGAGGCTGTAGGGCCCAGGCGGCTCGGGCCTGGTGCGCAGGAAAAAAAGCCCCTTAGCTCGAGGCGTGCCAGAGTCCGGTCCCGCGTCCAGCCCGGGTTGCAGCGCCAGGCCCCGGGCCCGGGCCGCACCACCAGCAGCGGCTGCGGACCCTCCGCAGCATCGCGGCCCAGGAAGGCGTGCAGCAGCCGCTCCGCCTCGGCGCTGCCCGCGCAGCGCTCCCAGGCGCCCGCAGCCGGCCGCAGGCCCTGGACCACGTAGGCCCCCAGAAATCGCAGTCGCGGGTCGGCGCCGGCTTCGTCTTCTGCGTTCTCCTCAGCTAGCGCGGCCCGCACCTCCGCGCTCGGCATCGCGCGGCCTCTGGCTGCCTCGGGCAGCAGCGGTTTCCCTAGCGAAGGGGACGCAGCCGGGGCTCCCTCCTCCGCTCCCCTCCTATTGGGCACAGGACTCCTCGCCCCGCCCCTTCCTGTCTAATAAGGTAAGAGGGGGAAGGCTGGGGAAGGGGCGGGATCGCGTCGTTGTTGCTAGGAGACCTGCGGCTGCTCTCGTTTAGCGTGTTGCCTCTCCTATTGCAAGTGCTGAAGGGTGATGGTCCTAGGGCACTGGTTTGTAGGATGTAAGTGCTGTTAAGGGTCCTGCTAGTTAAGGTCAGATGACATTCCTTAAAGGTCTCCAGACACTGAACACATTCTGGATGTCCCACCTAGTCCCCAAATGCGTACTTCAAACTTGAGAATAATGTCAGATCATAAAACAGATGTAAAGAAATTCAGTGACGTTTTTAACTTATTTGCCACGAAAACTTAAATACTTTAGAGCAATACTTATGTGGACACTAAGCATTTGAAGTGTGCTGGTGCGACTGAGGAACTGAATTTTTAAATTTTAATTTGAAGTAATTTAAAATTAAATAGCATGTGGTTCACAGCTCAGCCTCAGAATTATATTACCAATTATATTTTTAAGAGGTTTCTTAGTGTCCTGCTGTGTCCGTGCCTTAAGTGTGTGCTTCATCTGACAAATGGGGACTCAGACTCTGAGATCACTTTGATTTCTGTATGCCCCCAATCAGTTCTTCTCAAATGCAGCAAAGCAGCTTTAAATGTGCAGGGTGCTCCGACCCTCCCATTCCTGCTGTATATCTGGACCTTGTCTTCAAAAAGGAATAATGTGAAACACCTTTCAAAAACTAGCATTTGCCACCTGCTGAATCCTTCTCCATGATCAGGATATAAATAACCTGGTCCTCTGCATGTAGTAAGGTGAGATGGGACAAGGAAAGATATAGGCTCAGTAGCATGAGATCTGCAAGTCTGAAAGAGCTCCCTTCTGCCCTGTCCCCTAATTATAGGCACCAACCAGAGACAGCAGCATTTCTGGGTAAAAAGAACACTTGTAATGGGCTTCAAAGGCATATTAACAGAATAAGCACTTATCAAAGGCAGCGAGGCTAACAAGAGGCCCTCAGGAAATGCTATAGCTGGAAGGTAAAAATGATTTCATAATAACTGGGGCACAGGAGGTGCTATGATGAAAAATGTTCCCATTAGAAAATGAATCTTTATGTTTGTAAAGAGTGTTTTATCACTGCCGGATCAACAGTAGACCAACCAGGAGTAAAGTAACAAAAACAAAGACACTCACATGATTTTTAAGATGAATTTGATAATTGACATTTCAAAAAAAGCATCAGGGAAAAGAAATGTTAAGGCCTTCCTACACATACCGTAGTTGGTAGAGTTTGTATTTTGCACATAGGAAGGCATCATTTTTTTAATGCTTAGGACCTCCAGAAGTGTCAATCCTAATCATGTTTTACATAGAGAATAAAGTCAGGACCATTAACTTCCTGTAAAGTCTTCCAATAAAGTTTCTATCACCCCACCATGGCCTATTTGCCCCTCATCCTCTTTGTCCCTTTGTCCCAATATGCATAAAAATACAAACACGGGAACCTGTGAAGATGCCTTGAAGAGGTCTAAGAGTGAAGCCTCCTGAACACTGACAGTGCCAGCTTTTGCCTTTTTCCCCCAACTATACACCTTAATCTCCATTTTAGAAAGAGATTTGGCAGCAGGGGTGTCTGTATGGGATTTATTGAAAACAATTAATACCATCTTTATTTTGTACAATTATGATAAGGAAACAAAAAAACAAGTATATTTGCTCTTACTGTGTAACAAATTACTCCAAAGAGTATCTGTTTAAAAAAGCAGTAGACATTTATTATCTCACATAGTTTGTGATGGGTGAGAAATTTTGGAGCAGCTTATCTGGGTGGTTCTATCTCAGGACCTCTCATAATATGGCAGACACGATGTCATCAGGGGCTGCATCATCTGAAGGTTCTGACTGGGTGTGGAGTCAGTGCTGGCTGCTGCCAGGAGGTTTCAGTTTCTGAACACCAGGACCTCTCCATTGAGTGCTTGAGTGTCCTTACAACATTATGTCCAGCTTTCCCTGAACCAAGTGATCTAAGAGAGAGTAGGACAGAAGCCATGGTACCTCTTATGATACATTATCATTTCTGGCATAATCCTACTCATTATAGAGGTCCACCCCATTCACTCTAAAAGGGAACTACACTAGCCACATGAATACCAGAAGACAGGAATCATTGGCGCACATCTTAGAGGCTGGCAACTACAAATGGTGTTAAGGAAGATGTTGAATTTGTGTGATTGTTCAGATGGACTTATTTCCTTTTCATAAACTAGAAATTTAGACTTGCTTCCACGAGCATAACATTTTATGTCAGATTTTTTGCTGAAATGGCCATGCACAATTCCTATTCAACACTTTTCAATAATGATCCCTTTAAATTCTGGATAGTCATCATTGACAGGAAATTTGTTCACACAAGCCAGTAATGCAAAATTTCAAGCCTTTCACAATCATTCAAAAATTAACAGTTGGCATTATATGTACAGAACTGAGCAGCTTTCTTCCTTGACAAATGGTATGTTGAAATTTCTTGTGATGCTGTGGATATTGAATCTACATCAATGTTTCTATATCAAATATTCAAAATAGTGATAAAGGTTTAATTCAAAGAATATGCATGCATTGTTAGTCTCCTTGCTGCCATCTTGGATACCACTAAATGAAGACAGTCAGATACAAATGTGCAGACGTGTTGGGTACATGTGTAGAAGGAGAGGCCAGGCTACCTGGAGCTCCAACCAGGACACATGTATAAGAATATTAATTGTTCCATATTCATGAGAGCAAACTCATGTGAAACAAACCAGTTGTTCATCAATGATAGAATGGACAAATAATTGTGTTGTATACTACTCACAGAATAAAATACTATACAGCAGTGAAAAGGAGCGGACTGCAGCTCCATGCATCAACATGGGAGAATCTAAAAGGAATAATGCTAAACAAAAAAAAGACAAGTTGCAGAGGAGTCCTTTCAGTATTTATTAGTTTTAAATTAAACGATGATATTTTGTTAGACATACATAATCTAGAGAAAACTAAGGGAATGATTAACCTAAAATTCAGATTTTGATAATTTTTCAGGGGCAGAGGGGGAAAAGAGGCATGGGATGGTGAGGGACCCACAGGGACCCCTTATGTTCCTGGTGATATTTTATTTAACCTGGCTTATGGGTTTTCATTTTATCATTCTTCTTAAACTGTGCATATATATTATGTGCTTCTTTGCGTATGTATGATATACTTCACAATTAAGAAAAGGTAGGTACCATTTTTTGTACTCTGAATGTTGTGGGACTACTCATTTCCATTACTGGGAATAAGTAAATTATTATTCATAGAAATGCTAACATTTTATTAGATTTATAATAGTATACATCAAATATCTTTACATTTTTAATTAATTGAATTTCACAACTTTTATAATTCGGTATGTTGCTAGTGGCTTGTCATTGGGTTCAGTAGACACTGTTCAACCCTTCTCTTCTTGGTTCTCTTCAACACAGATTCCTGATTCACTGTGAAACATTCTAGACTGCTGACTTCCATGGCAATCACCCTCCTTTTGGCTTCTTCCCCTCAGTCTCTTTGACTACTCTGGTTTTACCTATCCCTTCAATATTGATGTTGCTTAAGCATCTGTCTCAGACCTGCTGGCCTTCTCGCGTTAAAATCTCTACTTGTATGAACTTACTCATCCAAGGTAAAAATTCTTCCTTTTATGCTGCTAGCTCCCAAGTCCATATCTCCAGCCCAAAACTACATAGGTGTAACATTTTAGGGTAATATCTGTTTTCCCCTCAAATCTCTATAGAAATTGTTCCATTGCTTTTTTTGAAACTTAGTGAAGAGAAGTCTGAAGCCAGCTTGATTTTGTTCTTTGTAGGTGTCATTTGAAACTACCTGTTTGTTTGAGGCATTTGTCCCTCTCCCTTTTTGTTTCTGTGATTGTTAAAAATGTTTTAGGTTATAGCTGAACTCCCACTGAATTGATTTTTGCCTGAATTATGGGAGCCCATTCAGTTCTCGTGATGTGTTCCTTTACAGTAGGAAAGACTGATCTATATCTTTGACTATTACTTATTTTCCATTTGTACTTTCTGGTCTGGTTTTCTGGTAGTGTAGATTGAGAGAATGTGCTAAAAATTATAAGTAAGGGATACATTTTGAAATACTAACTGAGGTTTTTTATTCCTATATTGCCGGGAGCCATGCTACTCAAGCTGTGTAGCAAAGCTCAGGCTGGAGGAAGACCCCCACAAATCAGGGGCCTTCGCAGCTGGCTCCCTCTATTACCCACCTTGATTTTGTTATTTTCCATTATACTATTGGCTCTGTTTTTGCTTGCATTGTTGCCAAAGACTAAGCTAACCTTTGCTAAGCAGCACGGAAAAGATGAGAACATAAACTTCCCAAAAGCTTTTCAGGACAGTGCTCCTGAAGAATAGAACATGCAGGGGCCAAATGGTGATCTTAGCATAAAGTACTGAAACCTGCTGTTAGTCAAACACTGACCACCCCATTTCCACTGAGAATGCCCCCCCCCTTGTTTATGCTAGTGAAACTAGTGATGGAAAGTTTTCTAGAAATCAAGTTATGAGAGAATATTGAATAGAATAACCCTGTTGACACTTAATTAATCATCTCATGTTTTCTTCCCTCTACTACTTCTATAGTTTGTTTTTCTTCTTTCCTAATTACGGCCCTTTACTAGAATTTGTGCCTCATACGTGAAATTACCAAGTACCATAATTTTCAGGAAGTAAAGATACCTCAAAACAAGTGCTGGGCATAGAAGCCATGGAGCATAAATCTGCAAAGAAGTGAAAAACTAACCTTTTCAAACAATTTTACTTCTCTCTCACTTACCAGCTTTACATCCCCCTATATGGTCCCGTAAGATGGCTGGTTAGCCAGAGACAGGTAAGATTCCTCAAGAGAGGAACAACCTAAGACAGGCACAGTCACAGGGGGGCCATCAGGTGAGAAAAAGGGGGCCAACAGAGGTGAGGCTTAGAACCTCACCCCCCAGTTTTGAGAGAAATCTTCTACACCTGTGGATGTTTTGTTGCCCTTGTTCAGCTTGGATTAAGACTTGGTCTGTAGGCACAAACCTGATCATCTACACCTGCCTTCTTACAGTTCTAAATTATGCTTTCTATCTATATCTTGCATTTACCTACTACATTAACATTTTATTAAATTCACATATAAAGTATAAAAATCAAATGACTAATCATACATGATATTTGACTTGATTGTTTATAGTTTAAGGTTTGTAGTTAAAACAGAGTTTCTATGATATGAATGCCCTTGCATTGTTCTCCATGTAAGAACTTGTTTAGTCCCTGCAGTAGTGGAGTCTTGGGGACCTGTGTAACATATGTCAAGGAGATTTTAGTATCCACACAGAAGAAAGAGAAATGTAGATAAGAAGAAGAAATTTAGTTTGCTGCCTACTGTGCCCTATAAAGGAGTATAAGGTGAAGATATGAGTTTATGATTTTAGATTGATTACAAATTTATTAAAGCCTCTAAGAATATTTTTGTGGAAAAGAATCCTAGCTAACTGTGGCACTAGGTGACCTGTATTACACCCTGAGCTGATAGACTCCATAGTCGCTGCTACATACTGCACGCTCCTACGGTCACATGCACTTCTTAGAAACTGTGTTGCATAGAAACGTAAAACACAATAGAATACATGTTAATGGGAAAAGTTTTGGTCAAAGAACAGAAAAACAATCACCTGTCTAACGCTTGACCAACCATGAATAGATTAGAAAGTAAAAGAAAGAAAAAAGCTTGCCTATACTTGTTAACCAACTGCCTATACTAATTAATCATCAGAATCATAAAAAATGATATCCTTGTGCAAAATGGTATAAATAAAGCTGTCATCGGCACTTTGTCGAGAGACCACCTCCATCTGACTCCGTGTCCTGTCTCTCCATGCGCCGACTCCGTCTCATCCTTTTGGGCTTCATCCCCACCCCACCCCCGCCCCGCTGGAGCTGCACTCTGGCACTATATGTTTTGATGTTGTCCTGTGGCTCTCTACTCAGTGGGGTAGTGACATTTAATGCCCTAGTGGAGTGTGGATACAGCCTAAAACAGTCCACTGAATTCCTGAATAGTTTTTAAACACATAGTAGAGACAATAAAGTGAAAGCCATGCTATTTCTTTTCTTTCATGGTAAGAACCAAGCACTTAAAAGGGAGAAAAGCAGTTATTGTACAGCTTGTCTGTTTTAATCCCAAGAGCTTGGCTTTGAATATACAGAGCATGGTCTGGAAGACTGAGAGGCTAGAATGTATATCCTAAAAGGTAGTGGGCTAGGCGTGCCTGGTGACGTGATGAGCAGATTTCCCTAAAAGGAGCTAAGAACTCTTTCTAGGATGGGGAGGGGTGGGCATGCACAGTAGAGCTGTAGAATTCTTGATCCTTTCTGGAGAGTCTAGGGAAGGGGGAAGGCATGAAAGCTACTGGGAGAGCTTGGGTGTCCAGGAGAAAGGGACACCCGGGCCTGGCTTGCCAGGGAAGACACGAGCAATTCGAGGACGTGAAGTCCTTTTATGCAGCCTGGCCCCGGTGCTAGAGCAGCAGTGGGGGAGGGCCGGGTTTGAGGAGAGAAACCGGAAGGTGGCTTTTCAATGCTGCCTTGCCTTCACAGGCTGCAGGGACAGGGGCCTTTTTCATTGTTAGGAGGAGAACAGAAATGCTTAGAGGGCCAGCATAGGGTCAGGCTGACAAGGACACAGCAGGATCTGCATCCCCTGGAGGCCTTGGTGGATGTCTACACGGACTGGTTACAAGGACTAACAAGATGGTTTACATCTCAGTGAGGGCAAAAGACAGACGTAGACCCGCTTCTGATGGCCAGTAGGTATAAGCTCTCTAGGAACTCACAACCTTCTGAGAAGAGGGTAACGGGAAGAATTCTGAATTTCCCGAAACTCAAAAGACTGGTTCCTATGGCTGACGGGGGTGGGGCAGGGGTAGATCAGCCCGGGCTTGGTCAGAGCCACTCCAAGTATTATAGAAATAAGGGGTTTACTATAACAAGTAGAACTTAGATGACTGTGGGAAGAGCTAGGAAGTGAAGGTCTGGAGGGTTGGAGCTGGAAAAAGAGAGAAATTGTCACTAACAATATCGACATGTGGCCCTCTGCTCTGTATACCCAAAGCCAAGCTCTCAGAGTTAAAACAAACAAGCAATACAATTTAAGCCTTTCCTCCCTCTTAAGTGGGTGGCTCTTACAAGAAAATAAAAGAAATAACATGCCTTTCACACTATTGTCTCTGCCATGTGTTTAAAAAGCATATATCTGCAGAACCACAAAGCGGGAGTTCATGGAGAGGTCTGCAAAGGCACCGAACCTGGCCACTGTGTCCTCCAAGTAAATGAGACTGAGACAAAATAGAGGTGGCCAGTGAAATCTGAATTTCAGGTAAATAACAGATACATTTTTAGTATAAGTATGCCCCAAATAGTGCATATAAGGATGTGTGGGGAAATCGGATATACTTATACTAAACATTATTTAACTAAAATACAAATTTAACTAGATGTCCTGTAGTATTATTTGGGAAATATGGCAGCTGTATCCATGAATTACAGCATGTATTTCAATTCCCTCTTCCAAATGCCATGTGAATTCCACTCAGTGGCAAACTGTCACAAAGAATCATATAGTAAAGGAGATTCTGACAGTTCCCTCCCTGCCTTATAAAGGATGGTGGCACCGGATTGATAACAAACAATTTAGAATAGGATCTCATGAGGCAACTTAAACTTAGATACAGGAAAACAACAATGTATTGGAAATTAACAAAGACCACCCCAGTGAGAAGAAGGAAGGGTCATTTATTCCGAGTTTGCTCTAGCAAGGGAGTCAGCCACCATCCCTTGCTTCTTGACATAGAACAAAGGCAGGCAGGGGAGTGGGAGGGCTTTTTTGTGGAACAAAGGGAAGGCTCAGGTGCCCCATTACAGGCTGCTGGCCTGTGGAAGCTGGGGGAGGGCAGCTAGTGGCCAAGCATTTTAGGTGATTGGTTAGGGGTGTGTTTTTGGTCCTAAATTGGGCCTAAATTGGAAGTGGGGGCAATAATTAAGTAAATTGTCAGTTACTAATCATATTCTGGTGGTTTTGGGCTGATTACTACAGGGGTTATTGTTGGGTGTCTTGCCTGAGGGTTTCAACCCCAGGTAAGTTCACTATGGATTCAGTGAGACCAAGAAATGACAACAGAATGTTCTTGAGGCACAAGGGTTTATATCCAGCTTTATTCTCATGATGGTAGGTTGAAAAATAGAATCACGTCTGCATCCAGTAGTCTGCAGGTCCATAATCCACTTCCAGTCTCCAGCTCCACCCAGTGCATTGGGCAGAGCTCTCTGTACATAGTGACTCAGTCAGTAATAGCTTATTGCCTATGGCTGTGGAAGCATTAGACTAGAGGGAGGCCAATTACATCATCAAGTAGTTTAGGGTAAGTGAGGATCCTGGCCAAACGAACTTCCATTTTCCCCACATTTGGCTTCCTGGATTGTTTGCTGCAGATCATGTATCAGATTTATGCTTTTATATATGCTCTGGCCATTGTCTGTATATTCAGTCTCTAAATACATAATTATTGTGGATAAAGTGAAGGTTCCCGTGGCCAGGATTCTCACCTGGCCCTGGTTGTCTAGCTCACTACACACATGTGGGCAACATGTTGTTATTGACCCTATATAAAGAGCTCCACCCAGTGCTCTGGATGACGCGGTGGCACGGCTGCAAGGCTGCAGGAGAGCAGAGATGAGACTGGAGTGGTGGCAGCACCAAGGACAGAGACTGAGACGGCTGTGGTGATAGAGAAGCCCAGAGGCAAAGACAGGCTTGCTACATACATGCAGACTCCCTCTGAGTGGATGGGATTCTAAGTGATTGACCTACCATTGTAGGAATAAAGTTGGGTATAACCCTTTCACCCCAAGAACATTCTACTGTCATTTCTTTGGTCACGCTGAACACATAGTGAACTTGTCCAGGGCTGAAACACATTGGCAAGACAATTATTTTTAATTTTTTGTGCAAATCTGTTTTGTGACCATGAGAAATATACCTTTATAACGTGCAAATACTACTATTTACTGCCTCCTAGTACATACCTTCCAGAATCCCACCTACATCCAGTCCCACTGTTTTATGGGAGTTTCTTTTCTGATTGTAGAAAAATGATGAGGTTGGGCGGTGTGGGGTAAGATTATGCTGGAGGATAGGAGGGAGTGAAACATTATTTTGGTCACTTCACATACTCAGCACTTAAGTTAACATCACAGGTCAGTAAACTATAGCCTGTTGACCAAATCTATCCCATCTTCTATTTTTGCAAACAAAATTGTATTGGAACACACACATGCTGTGGAGAAAACTGAAGCTCCTATGGCCAGGATCCTCACCCAGAACCTAAACTCCTTGATGATGTAATTGGCCTACTGCTAGGCTAATGCTTCCACACCCCTAGGCAATAGCTATTATTGACCAAGTCACTCTATAAAGAGCTCTGGTCAGTGCTCTGGGCGAACGTGAGAGGAGGGGGAATTACAGACCTGCAGACTGCTGGACGTAGACGTAGTTCTAGTGCTTGACCTATCGCCAGGAGCACAAAGCCGGGTGATAAACCCTTTTACCCCAAGAATGTTCCATTGTCATTTCTCCGTCTCACTGAATCTATCATAGTGAACTTTCCCAGGGTTGAAACCCATTGGCAAGACACATGCCTATTCATTTATGAATTATGAAAAATTTATGGCTTTTTTCACACTGCAAGGGTGGAGCTTAACAGTTGCAACTGTACAGAGACTGGATGGCCCACAATGCCAAAAATACTTAGCACTTTACAGAAAAGTTTCCTAACTTCTAGTTTAGATTAGATATTACCAAATCTTTTGGTTCATAAGAACACAAGGTGGGAAAGGTATAAAGTAGTCTCAGTTTCATCAAGTTAAGTTCAGAATGTGTTTTGGTGGTTTCCATATGCTTGAGGGTAAAAGGTCATTCTTTGCAGATTCTGGAATCGTGTAGCTAATCTGTCATATACATTAAAGTGAAGGGCATTCTTCTTTTTGTGTGTTTTTTCAGTTGTTCCAGTGAAAAATTGGGAGAGTATAGGGAAATGAGAGTTCCTATGGCTGGGATTCTCACTTGACCCTTGTCGGCTTGCTCACTATACACTTGTGGGCAATACGTTATTACTGACTCTATATAAAGGGCTGTGCCCGGTGCTCTGGGCTGCACAGCTACAGGAGAGCAGAGGCTGGACTGGTGGCAGTGCCTAGGACAGAGGCTGAGATGGCTGTGGGGAAGAAGAGGCCCAGAGGCAGACACTGGTTTGCTGCATGCAGACTTGCTCTGAGGTGTATGGGATTCTAGTGATTCACTTGCCACTGTGGGAATAAAGCCCTTTCACCCCAAGAACATTCCGTTGTCATTTTTCAGTCTCACTAAATCAAGAGTGAACTTGCCTGGGGCTGAAACCCTCAGGCAAGACAGAGAGATTGCATTAAGGCCCCTAGCTAGATATAATTTTAAACAACAAATCCATATTGTGCTTTCTCATTAATGGTTATTAATGGTACTACTTCTTTTCTCCTTCATGACGCAGCACGTTCTCTGTGGGCTGTAGGAGTAGCAGGAATTTCAATAGCCTTTCATTCTGACCACCTTGGGGATGCAGTGATGGATAGTGCGCAGTGTCTTGCCAATGGGTTTCAGCCCTGGGCAAGTTCGCTATGGATTCAGTGTGACCAAAGAAAATTGATAGCAGAACGCTCTTTGGGGTGAAAGGGTTATAACCAACTTTATTTCCAGGTGGCAGGTCAGTCACTAGAATCCCATTCACTCAGAGCGAGTCTGTATGCAGCAAGCCAGTCTCTGCCTCTGGGCCCTTCTGTCTGCACAGCTGTCCTATGGGCTTCTCTGCACAGTCATCCCACACAGCCATCCTCTGGGCCTCGGTCCTCGGTGCTGCCACCACTCCAGCCTCTGCTCTGCTCTCCTGCAGCCCTGCCACCATGTCGTGCCCAGAGCACTGAGTGGAGCTCTTTATAGAGTCAACAGCCATGCAGTGCCCACAGGTGTGCAGCGAGCTAGTCAACCACAGCCAGGTGAGAATCCTGGCCACAGGAACTCTCATTTTATCCACAGCAGTCTTGTCTTCAGAGAGAGATACCATCTAGTGACAACCCAAACTTGTTATTATTGATAATAATAATAATAAATGGACAATGTTAGAGGCTCTCTACATTCTAAGAGCCTAGTTACTTTCCATATTGCACTTTCCCTATTATTCCAAAGTCAGCAGAAGGGTGATTTAATGAACAATGTTTTTGCTTGTTCATGTGTTTTACCCCTGCCCATCCCATTCACCCTGCTACTAAACTGTTCACCACTTGTTCTTTGGGGAACTATCTCCATCCCCTGAATCACCGGGTACCCTACCCCCAGCCCAGGTACTTTTGGTAGGGTTCAATTCCCAATGTCAGGCTGAATTGTGTGACTTGGCCTCAGTTAACTGGATCATGCTGTTCCCTGTCCACAGTCACCAATGTGGCGATGGATATGTGATCCCATGAGCAGTCAAGTCAGACCCAAGGCTTTGGTTTGACTCTTGGGTTAAATGAGTGCTTCCTGTTTTCTCTTGGACTTGAACCTAGGAAGATATAGAGCAGGCCTAATGTGGCTGTCTTGGCACCATGCGGGGAAGGGCTAACTGAAAATATGGAGCCAAGGCAATGGAAGTGGAGCTAAGAGAGGAGAGGGAGCAGTTCCTGATGACATGTCTGAGCTGTAACCTGCACATGGGGCTTTGCATTTACATGAGCGAAGACAGCCCCTCCCCTGTAAGCCAGTTTGAGTTGCATTTTCTGTCCTCCTTTAACAAGGGTCACAGCTGATGCAAGTGACAGGTGAAGAAACATTTCTTCAAGAAAGAAGAGATGAAGATGTTTATTGCTCAGGGAGAAGGAATCCATGTAGGACACAGTTGAGAGAGAAAACATGAGAAACACTTCCCAGAACAATTTTTAGATGAGATATGAAGGGTGGCTCTTCAATCGCTTTGACTCCAGATCACAGAGGTAGCTCTTGATTTTCACCCTGTTTTTGAATTAAGGAAGTAAACCAGAAATTAACATGGACACATGTCCCTGTGTTTATTCACCATTCAATGTTTAATTCCCAGGATGAAAGAAATAATTAAATGAGTGAAACAATAAAAACCCTCACTTGCTTTTCACACATATTTGTCTTAACAAAAATAAGCTATGAAGCATCAATGAAGCTATTTTTTTTAAAATGAATTCTACACACCACTTAATCACAATAATCTATAGAGTGTAACTGTGCATTTTCCACCCAGGATACAGGTGGGCAGAGCAAGGAAAACTGCTGATAAAACCTCCTCAGCTCTTTCTTTGAGTGATTGTGGGAATTCTGGAGCTTGGCATTAATTTTAGTTCTTAGAGGAGGTCTTCTAGATTTTGGAGGAATTCACACATCTAAGAGGTTTAGGGAGCTGGCCCTTCTGGCAGGAGTGGGATTATAAATTTGCAAAATATACATCCAGTCATGACTGTGTGAATCAATGAAGCAATGTGTGTGTTATCAAACATCTGGAAAGTGATGTTCACCTCTGAGCTGGTCATGAGGGTGGGCGTAGGAAGAGGATTCAGGTGGGAAAGAGCTGTGATGAAAAATGAATGCCATTCTTGAAGGTACCAGAGTGGAGAAGAAGTGAAGAGACCCTAAAGTCTTTATCTAATTGCTATTTTTTCTCACATTCAAAGTTGATGTTCCTGATTTTTCTTGTTTGCCTCCAGGAAGAGGAAGATGTCAGGTCCTTTTCACTGTCTTCCTGTTCTTTTAGCCACAACTCCTTTCTTTATAGGAGACGCAGAACCAGATGAGTCAAGTTCCTCCTGGGATACACTGGACAGAGCCCACCTGCAGGCGCTCTCCAAGGGCTCAGCATGAGTACCTGGATGAGCAGTTCTCTAGCCCAGTTCTCACCTTACAGTCACCTGGGGATGTTTCAAAGTATGCAGGCCCAGCCCAGGGTAACTGAAGCAGTGTCTGGGGATGGGGCCCAAACCCTGAGCTGTGTTTTAAAATCTCTCCATGTGATTCCAGTGCGTTCCCAGGGTCCAGAAGTGTTTGGGCTGTTTTGATGCCTTTCCTTCCATAGGGCCAAGGCCTGGGGAGAGCTGACTCTGTTTCTCCCCATTTAACTCTCCTCCTTTCTACCTCTCTCCCTTTCACTTTGGCTGTCTTCATCTGTTTCTCTGCTCCTATCTCCTTTTCTCTCTTTGTTCCTTCAGACCTTCTTATATGAAAAGGTGTCTGGAGAGGTGACAGTTCCTGAGAGAAGACTGGGCTGCCACTGCTCCTTGCTCCTCAGGATCCCTTCAGATACTGAGATCATGCCTAAAGTCACAGAGACTGTAAGGACTCTCCAGTGGGAAGCCGACCCAGCCCCGTAGAGCCCTGGGATGGAGTGGGTCAGCCTGTTCTGCTCTAGGGCTGGGCCAGGGGTTCTCAAAGTGTGATCCTGGGCCACCACCAACAGTGCCTGGTATACGTTAGGAAATGCAAATTCTCAGTCCCTGACCCAGATCTGCTGGAACAGATGCTCTGGGAGTGTGTCTCAGCACCTGTGTTTTCTTAAGACTTCCAGCTAATTCTGATGCACTCTAAAGTTTGAGAACTTCAAAGTGGAGAAATGCTCCATGGCTTGCTCTATCCAGGCCACTACCTGGGATAAAGGAAATCTTCCAGGTATCTGAGCTCACCATGGGTAGGGACCTATATTTTTTCCAAGTAGATAATGCTTTCTGCTGAAACAGCCCGAAATCACAATGACACACGTGGAAATACGTAAAGACCACCTAAATGAGCAAAGCACAGGCTCTTTATTCAGACCTTGCCATAACAAGGGGGACAGTTACTACAGTTACTACTTGGGAGAGGGAGAAAGTTATATAATTAATCCCTCCTCCTCCTCCACACACACATACACCAGATATTGAAAGTAAGTCACATCTTCTTCCGTTCATTAACTGCTTGTTCTGGGCTAAGTACTGTTTTAAGTGTTTTACATGTATTAACTTATTTCATACCCCGCAAAGCCCCTGTGACTTAACACAATTGTAACATCCAGTTTGCAGATGAGTTTTCTGAAGCACAAAGAGTAAATACAAGGTCCCTGATAGTAGTGGCCTGGCTCCAGAATCGCCAGCGCTCTCCTGTCCTGCCTCCTGTCCTTCGCGGGGATTTCTCCCAAGTGAGCTCTGTGTTTACAGTGGGAGAGGACATCAAAAACTTGCATGTTCAGACTAGCACCCTGGTAAATAAGGGAACAGGGAGATTGTGTCTTTTTCAGTGGGAGCAGCGAGGTTCATCTTGAGAAACCTCCCTGGAGGGCAACGAATTTGTGCATTTTAAATTGAAGGTGCTGCTTTCTTTGGGCTAGATTATTTTCTGGTGTATCTTGTATAGGCCATTCTGATGAGTTTATCTGGAGTTTGAGTTAAGCTTAATTTCTGTGGAAAAATAGAAGAATGACAGTTGGCCAGTACAGCCTGGGGACACACCTAATTTTCACAGTCTTAGCTTGACCTGTTTCATCAGTCTCCAAGAGCAGAATCAAAGGGACTATCTGAGTGGTTGTGAGGGGCGAGCTGCTCCTTCCCGGTCCTTGGGGGATCAGAGGGGATCTGGGAAGCCTGGCAAGGCAGCCCGTGAAGGTGTAGATAGCATCTGTGGGACT
Source organism: Manis javanica (assembly GCF_040802235.1). Lineage (NCBI taxonomy): Eukaryota > Metazoa > Chordata > Mammalia > Pholidota > Manidae > Manis > Manis javanica. The sequence goes on along the minus strand of NC_133159.1, from coordinate 125,231,476 downwards.
TCTCTGTCACTTATTGCTCTCCTTCCGAGGGAAGGACACCCCTGCCCACCGATTGACCATAGGCTTGAGTTGAGTCCTTAAGTTAACAGGAAGACAGGAGAATGTCTGGTTTCTGAAGGGGCAGAAGCTCAAAGCAACTTCCTAGTCTATTTCCCTTTCTCTGTGCCCACCCTAATCCAAAGAGGAGGACCTCTGATTTGGACTGACCAAATCCTAGAAAACAGTATTTGGTCCCATTCTAAGGGAAAGCCCAGGGACATCCTTTCTTCACACATCCAGAGAAGTCTGGAGGGCAGGGACTTCGCCTAGTGGACAGAGGGGCCAACCACAGTTTCACCTTGGCTGTCTACACTACACTCCCCTATTTCCCTTCCACCACCACTGCCCAACACACAGGCATGTGAGGCATGCTTACTCACAGGGCTGCATAAACAAGACTGGGCTAGAGCTATTCTTTCCAAAAAGAAAGACACGCTCTCATTTTTTTCTCCATTTGGCCTCTCATCCTACGAGATCTTTGTCCCCCATGGTCAGTGTAAGCTGACCTGGAGAACACCTTGAAATGGAATTGCCTAGGTCTAATAAGGCCCGGGCACTCTGAGTAAATCAGCTCTGCTCTAGACTTGAGAGGAGTCTCTCCCTCTTCCTCTTCCTCCCAATCTTAACTAGAGGAAAGGAGTCTTCTGTGAGTTCCAGTGAAACGCACTAAAATTCTTCATGGCCCTAGACAATCATGTTTCTTTATTTTGCTCTACTCTTATTGAATATATTTCTCTCCAAGATTTCTTGGTTGAGAAGTGACAGTTGGAGGGAGAGATTTAAGTGTTTGGAATTTGGTATTTTGTCTTTTTCTTTCTTTTGTCTTTTGACATGATTTCAATTTACTGCTACACTGCCTTTTTCTTGGTGACACAGCTTCACAGGGGCCTCAGAGCTAACACAGTGAGACCAAAGGCCAGTCCAGCTCAGAATCTTCAGCAGCTTTATTGACCTGTGAAGGGCATTGTGGAAATAAGCAATAGCTCTGGGCCAGCTCAGTGAAGTAAGCGGTCAGAGGTTCATGTAGAATATACTCGGCTCATATTGTTTAATAGCTCCTTATGTAGCCATAAAATCTATATCCTATGACCTACCAGGAAGTGGGATTACATCCCCAATTTTCAGGATCCAAGGGAGATGCTGGTACCCAAGAGTTCTTATCCATTAACTTCTGGGTTCTTGAAATACCCTGGTCATTCCCCTTAGCTTAAGGTTATTACTTGTTTATTGGTGCCAAGACTATTTTTTGGAATTACAGGTTCCATCCCTAATATTCAGTATCAGTGGTTAAGAGCTGCTATAGATGTGGGAGAATAAGACATCTTAGCTCTGACTATTGGACTTGGAGCTTATGTATTTTTAGTCACCCAACCAAAAACAAACCATGGCTCACAGACATCTTGTGTTTAGCCAGAATTCCTTGACCCAGAGAGTATTTTCTTTTTAAATGAATTAATTGCTATCATTTAAAAATTAGTGTATTTTGTCTTCTAACAGTATGAAAGACCATTCTGGGCTGCTGTTTCCACATTGTAATGATCGGCTGGAGGTGAGAGGTGCAGCCCTTTTTAGATGGGGCTTATGCACTCCTACTTGATGTAGTTCTCACCACTTCCTGGTAGATCTAATAGGCTAATATGAAAGACAGCCTAGAAATTGTGTCTCTTCAAAGCAGTAATAATTGTCTTATAAGGGATACAGTAGGGAGTGATGGGGACTGGGCTGACCAGAGAAGGCAAGCCCTTTTCAAGGGGTTCAGCTGCTACTCACTCAGCCCAGCCCCAACTCAGAGATTCCCCAATTACAAATGGAACTGATACATTCTGTGCCTGTTAGAGGGTGATAGAGGAAAGAAAAAGGGGGCCAAGTTCAGAACAGTCTGATGGCAGACTTTGCCCCTTCCGGTGAGTGCCCAGTGGTACTCCTCCCATTCATAGCTGAGTCTACCTGATTTAAGCCGACCTCTGTGTGACTACTGGGGCTCCTTTATAGAGGCGTTCTACTGGAGACTGGCTGCAGCATCTGCTGCTTTGCTTTCAGGAATGTGGGGCATCTTTATTCAAAGTGAGTCCTCCAGCTCCACTTTTTAAAATTAAAACAGTAAATTTTATTTAAAAGATAGTGCATGCTCATTATAGAAAGTTGGGAAAAATGCATAAAACTAAAAGGAAACTTTTAAATTACCAAGACTTATTACCACTGTTAATAATTTGGGGGTAACTTTCTTCCACTCAATTTACTACACACATGCATATAGTGATCTTATGATATTTATAACACAGCATGTGGAGTTTATTTTCTGAATAGAAAAAGAATATATGCTTATTATAGAAAATTAGAAAGTTCCAAGAATATAAATATTTTTAAAAAACTATAGATCAGATAGAGTCCTACTACTTAGTGATAACATAATTGACTTGTTGGTATATTTACTTACTCTTCTATCTGCACATTTTATGCATATACACAATTCATATTTAAAGCATTGTAGAACCAGAATAATCACAGTCCTGCATGGAAGACAAATAGAAAGGGGTGCTTGTGACAAAAACTATCTACTGCTAACTAATTGATTAGTCTACATATTTTTTAAAAACTTAATGATGTGGATTATTAAAAATGATTGTTTAATAACCAAGAAGTGATTTGGAATCCTTAAGTGATCAGTAAGTTGCTGTATGCAGTGAAAATTTTAGGATGCAGCCAAAATTCTGATTTGGTGGATCTCCAGGCACTATACAGCTAGGTTCCTCAGTAGTCTCCCTGCCTTCAGCATGAATTTCTCAAATCCATTTTTTACAGTAGCATTCTGCTGATGCCTCTGAGGTATGACCTTGATCTTGCCACCACACTTACTTTGCTCCCCTCAATGGCTTCTCCTAGTCCTTAGGATGAAGCCAAACTCCTTAACAATGGAACATATAGTTGTCATGAGGCATGAGGATTGGATGAGTTAACCCATGCAACATGCTTTGGAATAATGCCTTGCATCTAGTAATCCTTGATAATGTTAGCAATCATTACTGTTCTTTTTTACTGCCTGCATCCTTCTGCCATGTTATGTGAGACAAGGCCACTGGTTCATATCATTAATGTCCATTCCCTGAGACAGAAGGAATTTTCCCTAAGTTTCAATTTGGAAATTAAAGAAATGGACTTGATTTGGTCTGGTCAGAATCATGGTGGCTGCACTGGTGGCTGACGTAAGCTGGAGTCTATTACCAGGAGCTGTGAGGAGTCTGGCATGGTAGCCAGGATGATATATGATGTAGGACAAAGAATCAAATGTCCAGTGCATCACCATTTTCCCTTTCCCTCCTATCTATCCTTAAGAACTTTTGCCCCTGATAAATAAAAGCCTTGTCTTTTTATAGTCTATCGAGGATATCATATAGTTTCTTATTACTGCAATTTGTGATCCTCCTTTGAAACTTTAGCCTGAATGATCTGGAGTATTTTTCAAAGGTCCCATAGGTGCATTTAGGTGTGTGTATCTATATAACCATTATGTAAAGCAAGTAAATTCTATTATGCCATCAATAAGCAACTTTATTCCTTTCTCCCACCTCCTACTTTTCAGGTTATTCTTAGAAAATAAGAAGCCATTTGGTAACTTCTCAGATCAATGATTAATATGCCCAGTTCATTATAATATCAACAATTTCAAATTAGTGTGAAACTGAAACTTCTTCCTGCCTAAGCCCGGGCTTTCTTTGGGCCAACCAGCAGCAGTGGAAGAGGGGGCTTCCTTCCCTCTTTCCTCTGTTGGTGCTTCTCCTCCTCCTTCTGTATTTACTAGGCTGCCTCTGGGTGAGGGGAGGCATACAAGGTGTGATATTGTAACAGACGAACCGCAGAAGCAGATCAAAATCTTGTTACCTTTGCCTAAGCCAGACATTAAAGAAATCTGCACCAAAAAATGTAAAATAATCCCACTCTTCTCATTCTTTGTGGAAAATACAGTTTTTCTCATAAAACTCTTACTTTAATTAGCATATCATAGATTTATTATTTTTAAATAATTTAACAAATTTTTAAGTGATCTTTTTAATTTTGAATGTAATAAGTGTATGTAGATGTTACCTGCCTAAGCAAGAGCTCTTTGGGGTCCTCAGTAAATTTTAAGAATGTACAGAGAGCCAGAGACTAAAAGGCTTGACACGATTCTGGAGGGACATTGGGTCTCCAGCTATGGGTGCACTAGCTTGAAAATTTATAGCTGTAACTCAGATATGCAGATTTTGCTTGTCTTCATTTCTCTGTAATGGTGGCCATCTGCTGTTGTGAGACCCAAGATACCCGTCTTCAGAGATACCTTTCAAATTTTTAGCCAAGGCATCACTTATGGGCTGGGTACCTAGAGTTCAAGGTGATGGAGGGGCTCAACTCTGTGTAGGTATAAATTTTTCCTTTCAGAGTTCTAGGCAGGAAGTTGAGCAGAAGTCCACTTTGTTCTCAGATCCCCCAGTCTATCTGGAGGGTTCTGTTGTCCGTCTCCTCACTCCTCTTACCCCTACTAGCCCACCCCATGGTGGTGATCAGGGTCAGGGCTGTGTCAGAGATATGTATGTTTTATTCTCTTGCTCTCTTCTCTAATTCTCCCTGAATTTCTTATCTCAGTGCGGGAAGGTGTCACTCTCTGCTCTGTATAGCAGGGACGTGCTCTTCTACCACATCTTATATATGCAGTGTACTCTGTGGTTTCTTATCAAGCCTGGCTCTTGATAGTCAAAGGTCAATTTTCAATATCAAAGAAAATACTGTCTTTCCACTATGTGGCCTTTGTGATTACATGAGAACTTTTGCTACTGTGATCTTAACAGAAGTTAACTTTGAAAGTCAAGGTTCAACAAAACTTCTTGCTCTGGTCTCTGCCTTTTCCCTAGGGAAAGAGAGAGAGAGAGAGAGCTCCTGTTGTAGTTTGAACTGGTAGGGAAATGAGTGGGGGTCAAGGGAGAGAGGGAAAACCCACCATGGTTTAAAATCATCACCCTGTTGTAGGGAAATATTTTAATGCAATGTCACAGAATCCACTTTAGAACTGAGGTTCTGTTCCCTGCCTTCTCTGGGGTCCTGAGACTGGAGCTAAACAGCAGGTGCTCTATTTATGGGATGCTCTTGACAGTTTAGGGGTGTCCCACTGTAAAGAGGCTGCTCAGTGTGCACTAACCCTACATTTCATTTCTAACAACTGCCCACAGCTCCAGAGGTGGACAATCGCAGCCATTTTGGAGTATCTGTTCCGAGGTTCCCTGACTGCAACTGTGGGACCAGGGATAGATGCCAAATTTCATGTCTTTATTCTTATCATAGGGTCATAGAATTTCAAAAGTGAAGAAATAAGGCAGAATGATGTGCTTCTCAAACTTTAATGTGCATAACATCATCTAAGGATCTTGTTAAAGGCCAGTTCTGGGGTCCTGCCTCCAGAGATTTTAATTCAGTAGCCTAGGGTGGGGACTGGCAGTTTGCATTGAAATGAGCTCCCAGTGGTACTAATGCTGCTGGTCTGTGGGAACACTTTGAGGAGTACTGGATTAGATGGCAGTTTTTTGTTTTTGCCAAGTCTGGAATGAAGACCAATACATGGACCAATATCCCTTAGGTAGCAGAGGAGGTCTTCTCCATGGTTGGCATGATGAACCAGCAGGAGACGCTCTTATAAATGGTCCAAGAAAGAATCATTAAGATGCAGACGGTTGGGAATGAGGGTGATGATCCTGGTATTCTGTATTTGACTTGTATCTCCAGAACTTTGACTTGATATTGAGACTGAGGCTGGAAGCAGAACTTCTCCCCTCTTTGTGGAGAGGGCCCTGGTTCTGAAACACACATTTGAACCCCATTTCTATGAGCAAACACAGTAAAATAATGAACTGTTGAGAACTCCCTGTGAAAATGCATTCTCCGGGATTGTTTAAACAGACAACTCATTGCTTTGTGGAAATCACAAAAAGTTAAGTTAAAGACAGAAGAAGTAATTTTCTAAGGGCCTTATTTTTCCCCTGGCTTAATACCTTTTCTTCCTCTATAGCTATCTTGTTGACACAGGGTAGATATGCCAGTAACTGGGAAGATGCTATCTCATAAATGGTGAGTCTAGCCAATGGTTTTCTCCTTCCTTCCCATCATTCTGCCTTCCCACTCTACCCTCATGCCATGAATAGTAGCTGCTGAACTCACCAGCTCCCTTCACAGAAGCAGAGACTAATGAAGCTGAGAATGATTTTAGAGATTTAGAGTTGTCTGAACTAGTCCCTTTGTTTTGAATGAGAACATTGAGCCTTGAAGAGGAGAAGTCAGTCTTTCAAGGTCACATAGTAAAATGCTGGCCAAACCAGTACAATGGACAAGGTCTTCTGACTCCCAGTGCAGTGGTCTTTGACTGCCTCTTATTCTCACAGGCTGAGAAAGTGGAGATGGGAGGGGTCAAGAAGACACCAGCACATGTTCCTCACAAGTTCATTCAGCTACCTAGAAGCCCAGATAGAACCGGAGTATTGTTTGGTGATAATTCAGTGATATATATCAGACATGGGAAGAACCTTTGAGTCTAATAGCCCAACTTTTATAGCCGAGGAAACCAAGATCTGGCAGTGACATTTGGCACCATGTCCATAGTGTGAAAGTTACTGATTCTCTCATTCTAGAACTTTCCAAACTCATTCCCAACCTCTGCTTTTGCTGATTTGCCCACTCCTGACACATTTTGCAGCCCAAAAGGTAGTGTCCTTGGTTTTCATCTTAGAATCTCAAAGGAAAATCTTTCTTACTCCTCCTAGAGGTTTTGTGCCTCCTTCTCTTGCTCAGCCAGAGAGGGGAAAGATCAGTGGCCAAAGTAGCATTGGAGGTGGGAATCTTCCTGAGACTCCTGGCATCTCAGTGCTTCCAACATGAGTTTTTTCTGGCTTTGGCATGTTAATGATAGTATATTAAGATCTGACTTTTTCAGCTCTCACCAATTTGAAATTAGTGACAACTGTGATGGGAACTAAATTGAGGTTTACCTTTGAGAATCAAAGAGAAAAAGTTGAACAAATTGCTAGAGTTAATGATATTTAAAGGGGGGACATTTAGCCTATTTAAGAGAAGAATCTTTTAAAGTATGTCAGATACCACTTAAAGCATGTCCAGAACTCTCTGACCCATGCTTCTTGACCATTTTTATATTAATTATACATAATTCTTATTTGTTCAATAGGAAGGGCACCTAGAGTTTCTACTAAGAAACATGTTGATAGTCTAATTTAGTCATTATATGTATGTATAAGCATTGTAATTAAATTGCATTTCTCTAAAAAAAAAATGCTCCAATTTAGGATTTTGTTTTCCCTTGGGTTTCCTTGCAATAATGAATATAGATTAATGAAGCTTTCCTGTGCCTGTAATATGTATGTGTGTGTCTGTGTGTATTTGCTATGAGTCATCAGGGGTTAGAGACATTTATGACTTAGAAGCAATAACACTGGAATAATTATTGCTGTAGTGAGCAAAGCACATTTCAGAATATGTGCGGTTATGTGTTGTTATGTATTAGAGTAGTCTGTATTGAATTACATATTAGAAACAGGCTTGTATTGAATTATGTATTAGAAACAGGTTTGTAACTTTGTTTTAGGTAGAGATCGCTATTCACAGGAGATAATAAAAGAATTTTTTAATATAAGCTCAATGCAACCAGTGAGAAGTGTTTTAATTATGAAGGAGCTAGGCAATTGGAGGAGCATGTAACTGACTGTAGATTTTAGGAACTATGGAGGTAATGAAGTTGGCTGAAGACCATGCCTGTTTGGCAACACTTTGTTTGCTGAACCTGAGCCCACCAGTATCTAGGTTATGGTGAAAATTCAAAAACACAAAACAACAGATGACCTTAGCAGCAAAAGTGACTGTGTGCCAAAGAAAATAATGTAAAAAAATCAGTCCAGAGAAAGAGGGTCTTGAGCAAGACTCCAAGTCTCAATCAATTTCTACGGTTCAGCTTGTTTCTCCGGTTCAAATAGCATGGATGTTTAACCACCTGTACTCTAATCACCCATGGTAACTATCAGAGTTAACTGTAAAACTAAACTGAGACCAATGTCCAAGCATAACAGTACAAGAGCGGGCCAATGTAGATACAAAGTTACGCTTTAATTCTGCTTTGAATTGGTGTACCTTGTTCACTGGCACTTGTCCAAAGCCTACCTTCCTACATTCCTTTTGTTCACCATTTTTAAAAGCATTATTAAGATCTAATCTGCATATCATGCAATTCACCAAGTGTAAGTGTACAGTTTGATGGGCTTTAGTAAATTTTTGCAGTTGTGGGTATTACCATAATCCAGTTTTAAAATGCTTCCCTCACTTTAAAAAGTCCCCTCATTCCCATTTGTAGTTAATTCTTGCCTCCATTTCCATCTCCAAAGATCTTCTACATCCTCTTGTGATGTTTAATTACCTTTAGTTTTGGCATTGTGTTTGTATAAGTAAGCATGTGGCTACTTTAAGAGACACAGGTTATGTTGAAATGGCTTTATTTTTTTTTAATCCATAAATATCTGTTACTGACAAAAGTGGAAAAATCCTTAAGACTAAATCTTACTGAAGTGATATCTGCTTACAGTACATATAGAATGTGCTTTGACAAGTAAGTAGAATGATGAGATTTGTACAGAAGCAGCAGCTACAAGGGCACTGCTCACCATGAAGCTTACTTATAAGGAAAGGTACAGATAGAAAGGTACTTTTCATCAGAACTAGCATATAATAAACATGGAATCCATAAATTGGGCTAATGCATAAAAATGTTCATTAATCCCTCTTAAGGAAATTGTGTCCCTGACCTAAAAATATTACAGTAAGAATTGCTTTTTATTAGAGAATTTCAAGAATTCTTTACTACAAAATGTCTAGTTGAGTTACAGAACTAGAGGAGTATTTGCCACTACAAAGCAAGTCCTCCCGTGGAGTGGCGTTCAAGGGTCACAGCAGGAGTGGGCAGCAAAGCTGAGCAGGGGTCTTCCTTGCCCTCAGGGAAAAGGGTGTTAAGGAAACGTGTCATGTCATTTCTCTGACGGAAGGTTGACTGACGTGTCTGCTGATTTACAAGATGGGTGTGGTGATATTGACTTACACTCTTGATTCTTGCTTCACAAGCTTTCTCCAGGACAGTAGCATCATGAGGAGGGGCTAGAAAAGTGCTCAGATGGGGTGGGTGCCCACCTCCTAGCAGCCAGGGTGATGCCTCCCCCTCCTCCAGTTGGGACGGAGCCTGGTGTCCAGACTTGGTCTTCAGGACACAGGTTCTGGAGTATGATAGAGTAATATTCACTGCCACACAGAGCCATTCTGCTCTGTGGCTTGCAATGCATTTCCAAGCTGCCCTCAAATACAAACCCTATGCCCTTGTGAGCCAACCTCTGGACCTTTCTGTCCAGCCTATCCCCTCTCTGAAATCAGAACTGCCTCCCTCTAGCTTTAAGGACCACATCAACATGAAAACTTCAAATTCAGAGTTCCCTAATGACACAGATACCCAGGATGATTTAGGTGTGCCTATGTGACACATGGTTGGTGACCTATTGAATGGGTAGGCCCATACACCTTCAGCTATGAAAGCCTCCCTGGGTGGCTGAGACTGTGGAGCCCACCCCAGGCTCTGGCAATGAGTCTGGTGGCTGTTTGGGGTTCATCACAATGGGGCAGGCATAGTGGGATGTGTGCAGCTCAGTGGAGGCAGGGAGGAATTGGGAGAAAGGAGGGGATGCCAGTGGGGAACAAAAGCCCTAGTGTGGAAGAGCTGGATGAAAGTTCAGAGCTCATCTTATCAAAGACCCTCACTTTACAGATAGGAAACTGAGACATTGAGCAAGAATGTGACTCATCCTCAGTCACATGGTGAGATGGAGACAAACCCACATGTCCAAGAGCCTCAGTCCTGTGTGTGATCTTCCTGTAGTATGCTGCCTTCTGAGATCAAATATGAAACCCAGGAAGATGTATCTATCTTATTGAATCAGTCATTAAAATGCTGCATTTGTAGGAAACAGTATTTGAACCCTGAAATGTACTTCATTAAAACACAACCAGCTTACTTGAAAATACTCCAGAGCAAAGTTTCCCAGGTTTGGAGAAGATGGTGGAGGAATGTATAGAGGAGGTGACCTGTCAACTCTTCCTAGAGCAGTTGCTTCCCAGGGCCCAAGCTATCAGCAGCCCTTTGGGGATTCCCTTGGGTTGGGTCCACAGTTGCTTGTGGATGGAATCTGATGATGGGAGGCTGGTGGCAGACAAGGTATTTCTGAACAAAATGGATTGTTTGGTGGTAGGGTTATTGGAATGGAAATTTCTCTGTGCTTGGGGAGCATGAGGCTCTCCAGTCTTTTGGGACAGAGGGAGATCTGTGACACACACAAGCAGCACAGGCAAAAGTGAGGTGAAACAGCAGCTGAGGACCCTCAAAGATATGAATCTTTGGCCAGAGCAGGCACCTCTGGGCTAGTGGCGGGCTGAGCAGGAGCTTCAGGGGACTTGCTGGCTACAGGAATCAAAGCTGCTCTTGAACCATGATGCTTCTGATGGGCAGCTTCTTTCCTTTCCCTCCCAAAGACCAGAGCAGGAGAGCCCTTGGCTCTGTGCCCTGGGATATCGGCTTGCAGGGGATGAAAGTGGAGGATGAACCAATGAGGCAAACCAAAGACCTGAGGGATGTTTTGTTTTTCCTTGTTGTCACTGAAAGCTCAAAAGTTTTAGAACTAGAGTGTGTAACAGGACTCAGGAAAAGAAATGAGGGATGGGGGAAGTTAAATGGAGGAAGAAAGCAGGGCCAGGAAGACGAGAAAGGACTTCTGGCACAGAAGACTGAGGCTAAGATGGGAATTTTGGAGTATGAGGGTGGAAGGATGGGAGGAGAAATTTGGATTAAGGAAAGGGTTGAAACTTTTTAGAAGGCAGTCCCATTGCCCAAGACACTGGGGAGCCATGAGGGCAGAGACCTAGTTAGGAGAATTCTTGGGAAAGCCTTTGTGACTTATGAACTCCTGGAGTCAAGAGTTAACTGGAGGAAGCGAGATAGGAGAGGTGGAAACGCATGACGGGCTGTGGGAGCTTCACTGCCCTCAAAGGTCAGGGAGACCAGCGAGAACCTTCAGGGCAGGGGACAAGCTGTGCAGACCCAGTCCATTGCCTACAGAGCGATGGAGACTTTCACAAAGAACAAAACAAGCAGAGCGAAGTCTCAGGCCTTGGGCTTCCATTACTGGGGAAGGGCTGGTCCTTCTATGTGTGGCCTGGTGGGGCTGGGAGTCACGACATCTGGGTTCTAGCCCCAGAATCTTCTCCTGTCTGCTGTGCGAGTGTGCCTGGTACTATGGTTTTCTTCTCCTGCACACATTGACGGGGCAACTGAATAAATGAGATATTTCTATGCGCCAGTTAAGACATAATTTATGGATTTTGAAATGAAGGACTAAATTGGAGCACATTTGTAAGCTTCTCTCTCTCTTTTCTTCTCTCCCTCCATCCTTCCCTTCCCTCCTTCCAGACCCAAGGGTGAGGCAGGAGAATCTTTTAGAAGTAAAGGTTCAGGTAGAGTTTTCTGATCCAACTGATGCTAGAGGTTTTAAACTGGGCAGTGGTAAGGCTAGTATGAGAAGTGTTTTGGAATCAGCCTAACAAACAACCCCTGAGATACAAAGGGCTGGGGAGAAGTGTCATCCTGAGGGCTGGAACGCCTGATGCTGAGAAGATACCTCTATCATGGAATAAGATCAGGTTTCTGGTTTGGGGTGTACATGTGTGTGGACACCTGGGGAGGGGATTCTCCCCCACCCACATCCTTTCCCCTCCAAACCAGCAGGCAGGCTTCAAGGCTGGATTAGAGGATGGTGGGCTCAGGGGGCCAGGTATACAATCCCTTTGTTTCTGGGAATGGCCAACTGCTCTATTTATGGTGATTTTCTGCAGCCCACACATCTTAGCCTTGCCTTCTGGAGCACTCCCATAAACCCTTGGGGACCAGCCCTTGAGGAGGTTTATGTATTTTGTGGGGGAGAGCAGTAGAGAGTTATCCCTGTCCTCACAGCCTCAAAGTCCCAGGGCCATCATCCAGTGGGGTTGCTGGGGGCTCTGCTCATCACCCCAAGCCCGAATCCCAAATGTTTCATGAGATGCTGAGCCTCCAGGGGAGTAAAGAGCTTTGGAATTCTTGAAATAAGTAAGAGGACTCAGTCAATTAATATATCTGTGAACTGTGGATTTGGTTAGATTAAAAATTCCCAGGACTGACCCTGCGGAGTTCTCCTTGCCCCACCCCCTTTAAAGGGCCATACATATATACAGAACTGGGGGAATCTAAAGATCCCAGTTCAAGGTCACTGCTTCTGGAGTCTGACTGCAGCAACAGTCACATTTTTAGTATTATCTCTTCACCCAATAGTCTGGAGCTGATTCCCCCAGCTCCAGCCCAGGGAGGTGCCCTGGCCTTTAGAATGGGGAGTCCCTTCTCTCCCACCAGGCTCTGGTCTTGGGGAAGTGGATGCTGTTTACTTCACTGTCCACTCTCCAGGAGGCTGTCACACCTTGCCCATGCCCCAGGCAGATCTGGAGCTGAGATGGGCTGGCAGGGGCATTCCCCCAACAGGAAACGGATCTGCCTGCTGCCCTAGTGCCCCTGCAGGGGAGCAACTGGGGAGCTGCCAGGTGCCCCAGACCAGTACCCTGAAGTACCATTGTTTGCATTTGCTCATGGGTCTCTATTGCTCTGATCCCCAGGAGGCACTAGTCTGAAGCAGTAGCAGCTGGGAGAGAGTAATGGAGCCCAAGGAGGGCGGGAGGTGGGGAAAGGGAAAATAGGCAGAGGGAGTGGGTTCTAAACAGAGAAGGGGCCAAGCAGGTGGGCAGTGATAGGGAGAGAGTAGTAGGCAAGGTGCAGGATAGCCACTTGCGGTCCCCCTTGGTTGAGGGCTGAGCCACTTTTCTGGGAGCATCTGCATCAGTCCTGCCTGATGGGCATGGTGGGAGACAGGTGGAGCCCTGGACAATGGGAATGGCAAGCCCCTGAGACCCAGGGCATCACAGTGGCCCTCCCCACCTGCCACTCTGGCCATGGGCAGATGCCTCCAGGGTGCAGAGCAGGGGAGGGAAAGGCAGGCCTGAGTGGCAGGTCATAGTTCAGACCTAGAGGCCTGGAGGAAGTGTGGAGATAATCAGGTTGCAGAGGCACCCCAAAGGTCCTGGTACCCTATTGCTCCTCTCCTCTGGGAGGGCTACAGCAAAGCCCTAGAGAACTCAGGAGTCAAACATCTAGGGCTAGGGGTAGGGCAGAGTCCTCCAGAGGAGGGGTGGGGGGTGGGGTTGGGGTGGGGGGCCCTTGAGGGTGGGGCAGCCAACTAGAGCTGGGCAGGCTTCCCAACAACAGGGAGGCAGCTGAAGGAACGGACACCCCCCCCTTTCCTGGGGCTGGGGAGAGGGGCACAGGGCCAGAAGGGTCCCAAGGGGGTCACTGAAGGAAGGGCCACTCGGTGGGGACCAGAGAGTTCCAGCAGGCAGAAGAGAATCATTATTGTGCTTATGGACACAGCAGCTCCCTGGCTCTGAGAGCGAGCAGGCAGTTTTTAGGCACTAGAAGATTTCTGTGATGTGGATTTCAGTCAATGAATGGACCAAGTAGCCTAGTGGGTCAGCCCATTGACTGCACCTGCTGGCCAGTTCAAACCCAGGCAGCTCCTGACCAGGGCCAGGCCAGGGGCTCTTCACTGAGGAAACTGCAGCTGAGCCCACAGGACGGGGAGAGGGGGCTTGGGACTGAAGTAGGTTGGTGATGGTGGGGGTGGTGAGACTGGGGCCTCACCCCTCTCCTCACTCCCCTTCGACTCTTCTGGAAGAGTGGGAGTGTTTGCTATAGATCCCAAGTCTGAGCGTTCAGTGCCACACACAGACACAATATTGTGATGAACCTTTTGCATACTTCATCATGCACAAATGAGAATCAGATTACAAGTGTTAAAATGGAGAAAAATATGGTGATTTGATCCTCACACTTGTGCAAAATAACAAATGTGTGAGGTTATTCATTGCAGCATTTTTGTAGTAAGGAAAGAAAGAACCTAAATGTTCATATATACATGTACATATACATAAACAATTAAATGTATAGTTTCCATATATGTGAACATGCTACTTATGCTCCTTTTAATCTTTATACATAATGGAAAACACATCTTGAATATATTTTCACATTTGGAAATCTTTGAAATATTTTATGTGGTTCCACAATAGTCCTTTGTATAGAAAGTCCATTGTATATTTGTACATGTAATTTAAGCATATGTTTATCTAATATATAGACTTACTGTGTATTTAGATTTTTTAAAAGTTCATTAATGTTACACTGAACAACCCTGAACACAAAGCTTTAAGAGGCCATGTCTCATTTCCTTAGGCAAATAACTTAGAGCACTTGTAGGTCAAGACACCGCCAATTGGCTGGCAATGAGATGAAGTGGATTATAGATTGCCTCAGAATGAACCACTCATCTATTTCTGGGAAATACCTTATTTGATTTCAGTCTTTTATTCTTTCATTACAGCATTGTTTGCTTATGTTTTATTTAATTCACATATATTCCCAAAGAATATTTGTATATTTTGTGCTAATATGTCAGGTTTTTATATTAAGGTCATGATTTTGTAAAGTCAGGTGAATAGCGTTCCATCTTTCTGTAGACCTGGACACTATTAATACAGCACATGAAATATCTGTTCTTTGGAAGTTTGATTGAATGCATTAATAAAAACATCTGGTGCCTTTTTGGGAATTTTAGCAAGGTGGTAGGGGGCTGGTTTGTTATTTTATTGACTGCATGACAACTCTAGGAGATAGATATTATCATCGCCAGTTTAGAGTTAAGAAACTGAGGTTTGGAGAGGTTGAATAGTTGGCCCAACACACGAAACTGGTATGTAAGCCCAGGCAGGCTGGCGCTAGAGCCCACATCCTTAATTATCATGCATGATCATCTGCATCTCAACTTGGCAATATTCACCTGACACATTGATTCATCCAAGTTTTCTAATTCTAAGTTTAGTTTTTAATTTATATTTTTCTCAAATAAATCCACTGAGCATTTTTATTAGCTTAAAATTATAACAGAACTTCAAAAAAAGCCCTATATATGTGAAATTACATCCCTTTCCTTATTAATTTTCTGAGTTAATGTTTCCTGGATTGACAATTTATTCATTACTATACTTTTTTAAAGAACTACCTTTTATACCTATCAGGGTTTTCTTGTCTTCAAATCATTACTGTATGCTTTTTGAGTTGGTAATTTCTGGCTCCTAACTTTCTTTGGTTTGCACTGTTATTGTTCCCACTTTCTTGGCCTGAGTCCTCAGTCCCTTATGTTCACTCTCTTCTGCTACCGATGTAAGGCTCTTTAGCTCTGAGTTTGTCTCTGGTGCTCTCTCATGAGCGACGGTGTGCAATGTTCTTACCGTCGTCGTATCCTAACATTCTCTAACTGCAGCCTCGATTTTCTCTGTGACCCAAAAGTTTCTTAGTAGAGTGTTGTTAAATTTCAAAGTGTTTAGGTCTGTTGGCTTGAGGTTTTGCCCTTAATTTTGTTTTATTGTATTGTGGTCAGAGAACAGGGCCTGCACAATTTCTGCTATTTTGGCTTTTATTGAGATTTCCTTTGTGGGCTAATATATGATCGACTTTCATAAATGTTTCAGGAGTACTTACAGAAAAGGTATATTTTCTTTCTGTAGAGTACAGAATTGACATGTATCTATTAAGCCAGACACATGAAATACATTATTCAGTTCCTCTCTATCCTAACTCATTCTTTGCCTACTTAATCTGTCAAAGACTGAGGGAGGTGTATGAAGGTCTCCTGCTCCTGTGTGTTCCTGTCATTTTCTCTTTGTATTTGTGATAGAATTGGTTTTACATGTTCCATAGCTGCATTATTCAGCACAAAATGGTTCATATGCTCATGTCTTCTTTGTGGCTTGCACCCTTTATCAACATTAAACAACACTTTCTGTCCTATTTAATGCCTTTTTTTTGCCTTTAAGTCCTCTTGAGCTGGTATTTATACTACCAACCCAGCTTTCTCTTTGCATTTGCCTGATAAACTCTGCCTGTTCTGTAATAGCTAACCTTTCTGTGCTATGTTGTTTCATATTGTCTCTTGACAGAGCAAACAGTTTTTAAAGAAAATTTACCTTATTTGCTTTGGCACTTTCTGGATTGTCTTGATAGCTAAAAGTGTGTCCCCCTGCTCAGAAAACTCCCCTGCCTTCTGTTGCCTTCTCTCCACTTCCCTGTTGCAGTAGCTGCTGTGACCTTACTCCCCTCCGCACAGCCCATGGTTGATGTGACCAGGTGTGAACACCTGACTCAAGAGAGCCAATTTGAGCTCCTTCTCCAGAAATTAACAACCATTATAAGGGAGCAATTTGGTCATGTAAACTAGGTAGCTGGGGAAGTCTTATAGATTTGGAAAAGAAAACATCAGTCTTAAGAGGCTATGACACGTTACATTTCACAAAAATAGCCACAGCTATATTCCTAGTTGCACATGCTCAGCCAGAACCTTCTCATTCTCCCATTAGACAGAGTGTATTCTCCCTGTTCTTGAAGCTGGAGGGCTCTGGGACTGCCTCCGAGGAGTCACATGGCGTGACTTCCATGGCTAGGTGGCAAAAGGAGATACGGCTTTCACCTGTTCTCTCTCTCTCTCGGCACACTCAACTTTGGATCTCAGCCACCGTGATGCAATGAAGTTCAGGGTATGTGCAAAGACTATGTGAAAAGCTCACAGCTCCAGCTGTCCATCAACAACCAGCATCCGCTGTCAGACGTGAGTAAGGCTTCAGATATTCCAGCCCCTGGGCTTCTAGCTGCCCAGGCATAAACAAGTGGAGTAGAGATGAGCTATACCCACTGAGCCCTGCCCATAGCACAGATTTATAAGTAAAATTAATGTTTCCTTTATTGTATCATTTACTAACATTAAAATTTTTACTTTGAGATAATTGTAGATTCACATGCAACTGTAAGGAAAAGCACAGGTCTACCTTGTGTAGCATTTCACAAAACTATCGTACTACAGCAGAACCAGAATATTGCCACTGATATAGTCAAAGTACAGACATTTCCATTACTAGGAGGATTCCTCATGTTGCCCTTTCATAGCCACACTCCCTTCCATCAGCCACCCACTCTTTAACCCCAGGCAACCATTAACCTTCCATCATTTCTATACTTTTGTCATGTCAAGGATGTTATATAAATGGAATCATAGTATGTCACCTTTGGAATTGTATTTTTTCATCAAGCATAATTCACTGGAGATTCATCCATGTTGCTGAGTGTATTTATAGGTGATTTCTTTTTATTGCTAAATATTCTATAGGATGGACACACTGCAGTTCATCCTCTGTTGAAGGATCTCTGGAATGTTTTCAGTTTTGTGATGTTAAATAGAGCTTCTATTAACATTCATGTGCTGGTTTTTGTCAACATGTCTTCGTCTTCCCAGAATAAGTGCTTAGGAGCACAACTAAGCTGGATTGGATGGTAGTTGTATGTTGAATTTTTTAAAGAATCTGCTAAACATTTTTCCAAAGCGGCCATACCATTTCACATTCTCACCAGCAATGAATGGGTAATCCAGTTTCTCCACATCCTCCACATCCTTGTCAGCATTTCGTGTTCTCTCTATTTTTTTTTTTATTTTAGCCATTTTTAGCTATGATAGCTGTGCAATGATATCTTATTGTAGCTTTAATTTACATTTCCCTAGTGGCTAATGATGTTAAACATCTTTTCATGTGCTTATTTTTCATCTGTATGTTTTCCTCAGTGAAATGTCTCTTGATTACTGTCACCCACTTTCTAATCAGGTTGTTTGCATTTTTCCTGTTAAAGTTTGAGAGTTCTTTTTATAGCCTAGATAATAGTTATTTGTAGGATATACGGTTTGTAAATATTTTCTTTTTGTCTGTAGTGTGTCTTGTCATCCTTTTAACAGGTTGTTTTGCAGAACTAAAGTTTTAATTTTGATGAAGTCTGATGAATCAATTTTTTCTTTTATAGATTGTGCTTTTGGTGTCAAGTCTAAAACCCCTTTGCCTAGCCTTTGATGCTGAATATTCTCTTGTTTTTCTAAATGTTTTATAGTTTTATGTTTTACATTTAAGTCCATCATCCATTTTGAGTTAATTTTTAGATAAGGTATGAGACTTAGGTTGAGGACAAAGCTTTTGTTTTATCTTTACCTTTATTTTTATTTTTATTTTTGGTTTCTTGCTTACAGATGCCCAATTGCTCTAGTATCACTTCTTAAAAAGGCTCTCTTTTTTCCATTTAATTGCCTTTTCCTGTTTTTCATAATATCAGTTGGATGTATTTATGTGGGTCTAATTCTGGTTTTTCTATTCTGTTCCATTGATCCATACGGCCATTCCTCTGCCAATACTAGACAGAGCCTTGATTACTGTAGATACATGATATTTCTTGAAATTGAGGAGATTGATCCTCCCACTTTATTTTTCCTTTAAAAAATTATTTCAACTCTTTTAGTTCCTTTGTCTTTTCATATAAATTTTAGGATAATATTCTGTGTAGCTGTAAAACATCTTGCAAGGATGTTGACAGGAATGAATTGACATTCTTCTTCTGTTGAGTCTTTCAATCCATGATCATGGTATGTCTCTGTATTTATACTGTACTGTTTTAATTCCTTTGACATTTTTACTGTATTTCAAAAAATATTTTTTCTTAGTGGTTACTCTAGGGATTATAATATGCATCTTAACTTATTACAATCTTCTTGTCCATGGGAACTGCTCCAATATTGCTCCAATGAACCCTCCTCCATTGTACGACCATTGTCATGCATGTTATCTACCTATCTATCTATCTATCTATCTGTCTATCCACCTACCTACCTATCATCTATCTACCTATATACCTACCTATCTTTGTATCTATCTATCCATCTACCCATCCATCCATATATATATGTATACCCAACAGTATTAAAATTATTGAAATATAAAATTTCTCTTTTAAAAAAGTTAAGACATGAGACAAATATGTGTATAGAGTCTCTCACATGAACCACATATTTATCATTTCTGGTGTTTTTTCATTTCCCCTGTGAATTTGAATTACCATCTGGCGTCCATTTCCCTTTAGCCTGTGAAGTTTCTTTAGTGTTTATTTCTTATAAGTCAGATCTGTGATCAATGAATTTTCTCAGTCTGTTAATCCTAGAATGTCTTTATTTCACCTTCACTTTTGAAGGTTAATTTTGCTGTATATAGAATTCTTGGTTAACAGATTTTCTTTGAGCATTTCGAATAGGTCTTCCCAGCTGCCTCTGCCTGTTGCTTTAGATGAGAAGTCAGCCATTAGTTGTACTGATGCTCATCTGTACATGGTGAGAAGGCAAGACTGTCACCAACACTCCCAGTGCAGGCAGTCCCTTTTGGCCTAACAGCAGCCCAGTTCCAAGCACTCACAGCCTGGCCACAGAGCCTCTGTGCTGACTGAGGAGCCCCAGGCAAGAATGTTGGAAGCGTTCACTGTTGCTATCTGAAGTTCAGCAGTTTTTCGAGCACAAGCACTTCTCAGATTGTTGAATGTTTTCTGGTCTGTCTCTATTTAACTGAAATAGCTCTTTCTATCAGTTTAGTCCAGCTCTGTCATTGCACTATGAGGAGACTTGCTAACCTTCTCACTGGACCACAGCCAGCTTCACCTGGGTGTTGGGTTGCCCTCCCTGGCCATTCCCCAGTTCCCTATTTCTTCACCAGGCTGGTGGAGTCTCCCAAACAGCCTGGAGACTTCAGTGCTCAGCCAAAATGTTGGAGGGAGAAAGGGAGGAAGGGAGAGCTTTGACTGGGTCCTTGGTCCCTAGGCAACTTGAAGGTGTTTTCAAACATTTGGGGATCAATGAACTCCCAAATATATTTTAGGCCAAACATTTTATATCCAGGCAGAATGAGATCTCATTTATACTCATCCACACATTTTAATAGAATATTGGCTAGGAAAGTTTTTTTGCTACTCAGGACACTACTTGGGAGCATATACTAGGCTCCAAAGCTCCTTTACCCTGAGACAAACAGAATTGCTTGTTGCTAAAAACTGACATATTTTCAAAAATGAAGATTCCATGTGGGGCTTTTTGCCAGCCTTTCTGTAAGCACAGGTTCAGGAATAGTCTCTCCAAACCTGGCTCCAGGAAATCTTGTGGATTCCTTGCAAGTACCTTGAGGGCTACGGTGTGGCGGAGTCCAGTGGGTGGTCTTTTAGCGCTGCCCCCCTGTCCCACCCCGCCTTGAGCAGCTTGGTTTCCGTCTGGCTTCTGTATGGGGCTTCTACCTAAGATTTCATTTGAAGAAGCAGTTTCAGTTGCTCTAAACTTAAAATCTACTGATCCAGTTCAGCTCCTTCTTTTCACAGGTGAGGAAAGAGACCTCCGGAAAAGATGTGACCTGCCCAATATCACAAAGTTGGTGGCAGAGTAAAGACTAGATCTTAGGTTGTATTTTTTCATGATGCCTCACTGTTGGAAAGCTTGTGTGCTATTTACAAAATCTCTCTTGTTTTCTCCAGAAGAAGTTCCACAGAGCTATGCATTTTCTGGTGTCTCTGTCCCCCCTTTACTAGCTGCCTTTAGCTTCTGGTATAGAGTGGGCTTCCTTGAAATACTCTGAATTCTGGGATTGAAGGGAGAATGGAGGGTGGTTCTGGGTCAGATAAGCTTTGGATTCTAAGACTGTATCTTTCCTCTTAGATATTCACCATATATGTTAAAGGCTCTGAGAAGTCTAACCATAAGCCACCAGTTTTATTAGTTATTTGACATGGGGTTTTTTTTTTTTTTACCCAAACACAGTCAGGAAACAGGTACACATCCAACTGGGTATTTCCAGAGGGCATTAATAAAGGGACTGTTTTCACAGGTGTGAGCAGAATGTAGGGAACCCATAAGGGACAGTGCAGTGCCTTGGGAAGGGTAAGGGTGGAGAGGCTTTATGCAAACTGGGCCTGAGTGGTGAAGGGAGGGAGTTGTTTCTGGAGCCCAAAGGGGATAGAGCTGTGTAGACAGGACCTCCCGATCTTTGGTTGGGGGACACAGCTAAGCCCCCATGAGTGTACTGGGAGACAGTGTGGGAAACAAGTACCCTGACTTCGTTCTCCTCCATCCTGTGATCTTTCTCCAGGGTTCGCATTTACCCAACTAGCATCCACAGAACAAGAGAGCCCAATGAATCAATCCTAAAGGTCAGCATCCGGGAGACTGAGGAGAGTGGGGAGTGGACAGAAGAGTGAAATGGAGGAAGCGTCCTGTGGTTCAAAGATGGTCTATGGGGGTTTGGGAAGATGGAGTTCTAGGTAATGCAGTTTTGGGTGTGTGGGCAGCTAGGTGTTGATGTGGAAGGGAGAAGAGTGGAATTGGTGATGTACAAAGAATAGGAAGATTAAGGATGTCACGATTCTGCCTGGAGCTCCTCTTTACAGTGATGTGTATACAGTCTCTTAGATTTGGCGTCCTGTCTCTCCCTGGACTTATCAATGGATCACATCTGCACTCCCTCAATTACCACCAGTCTTCCTCCCTCCTCCCCACCATCCCTTCAGTGTGTCCTGGGTTTTGGCACAGTGCCCCGTCAGGGCCATCAGCCTCCTGCTGGATGGAGCTGGATAACGTACCAATTAATTAGAACTCAGGACTCATCCATCGATGTGCCACAAGACTACAAAGTGACAGAACAATCTCTATCTGAGATCCAGGGCTGCTTGAAGGAAGCCGGGAAGCAAGAGAACATGTGGACCACCTGTAGTGATCAGGTCTCTTAGAATTGGAATGGCCCCCTGTGTCTGCAGCTGGGAGGTTGCTGGCGCTGAGAGGAAGTGTCCTCACACTGGTGCCTGGTTTACCTGAGAAGGGAAGTTGCTAGTTTTCTCTGTGGAGCAAATGAACTGCGTGCATATATGTGTATGCACGCAGTTCTGTGTCTGTGTGTTAGAGCGGGGAGAGGATGAAAGGGAAGATTCATTCGGTATTGGACATTCCTGTGGTAATTCAGTGACAGACACAGCAGAAACAGTTTCTGTTTACTGAGTCACAGGAAGGTTGCAGATACAAATAATATCCGAAGACCTAAATGATGACTGATCAGTGGGATACTGAGACTACAAAATGAAGAGGTAATATGCATATTGCTTACAGACAGTCTGAAGGCTTGGGCCTCATCACCACGCCCTGGAATTGCTATGATAACCTCCTGATTTCTTCTGCCCCGAGTCTCTGACCCTTTGAGTCCCCCTGGTAATACTCCAGCCAGGCCAGTCCTTCTTAAATGCTACTGTGTCCTAGCCTTTAGCTTGCAAGTGTTAAAACAACCAATAGGTTAAAACTTAGATGCCTAAGGCCAAGGCTTTTTAACTGGTATACCTTAGATTCAGCTGACAAACAATTTTGGGCTCTTTCTCCATCTCATGAATTATGATTTAGGTGACTGGAGACAGGCCCAGGATTCATTTTTAAAAGCATGCTGGGTGGTACTTCTGCAGCTGGCATCCGGACCTGACTTTGAGAAATGCTACAGATGCCATTGCAATTTTCAAAGCTGCCCAAGGCATAGGCCCATTTCAACTCACCCCACACACCACTGACTTATAGGGATTGGTTTTCCCTCTGCTCTTCCCAACACCCATCACCACCTGGGTGCTTTACTGGGGAACATCTCCCACCTGGGTCACTCTTCTCCTTGCTTCCTCCAACCCTTTCCGATCCTTGAAGGTAAAACTCATATTCTCTCCATGAAGCCATCCTCAGGTCCTGCAGTGCACAAGGAAGGGGCTTGCCCTTCTGAGAACTGAAGCATTTATTACCACCACCATTTGCATTTGGTGCTTAATCAACATTACTTTGCTTTTTTGCTTCTTTATCTCATTCATTTACTCTTTCAAAGATGATTAAATTCTGCATGTAAGGCACTTCTCCCCAACTATTAATGCAAGGAACATTTCTGGTGATGGAGATCAATCACACTACTTTTGTGTTTATCTTAGCAAAATAATCATGGGGCTGAGCTCCTTGGAGGTACTTGTATAGTTTTTTGAGTGATGAATGAATGAGTAAATGAATCAGACCTTGAGGCAGCCAAAAATGGGCAGGAGGGCATGGTTGATGGTACTTGATTGCCTGTCCTACTTTCTCTCTTTGTGTGCTCTATCCTCTCCTTCAGGCTCAGAGTGGCAGAGTTTCTGGGCCTGTCGCCAGACGTGTGGGTTCTCATATTTATGCATCTGAGTATGAGCATGCAGAGGAGTAAGGCACCCCCCTTTTCCAAACTCAAATCCAATCCATCCTTTGCACTTCTTCGTGACAACTTTTGTTGTCACTCTAATTCATCCCAATGCAATCCTTTTAATCTTGGTGGCATGAAAAGGTTGATATAAAGAGGCAGACCTGTGAGTTATGGTGTCAGGAGGTGGGATTCCTCCCAAGCTGACTTGATTGCCAGTGACATTGTGAGGCCGCCCGTCCCTGCGATCCTGTCCATTATCCCTTCCTCTCTGTCTTGGTCTACCTCCTCTCCCTTCAGAGGCTTTGACCAGGAGCCCCAGTGTCCCACCCCTGAGAGTCTGGCTTTGTGCTAGTGCCTCCCATGAGGACCTGCTCTGTCTCCCCACTTCTGCCAAGGATGTTCATTTTCAATTCTGCCTGGAAAAAAAAGGCAGCACATGGGATGTCACATGCACCCAGGAAAACAATGTGTTTTCTGCCAGATCCTCTTCAAAAGACAAAATTTAGGTTCCCCAGGAAGCTGCCTGCTACCTGCTGCGATTCCCTTCTTCGGGATGGCTTGGGCTAGTCTGAGCCAGGAGGCACTGGAGCTGTGGTTATTCTGCTAGTGGTTCTGGTGATCACCCCAAAAGGAGGATTTACCACCCCCTGGGCTGCAGAGGACTAATCCTCCTCCTGGAAATAAGGATCCTGTCATATCCCTGAGAGCTGTTTAAATCCTACCCATGGACAGTCAACCTTGAAATGCCCTGAATTGCCTGGGACCAGGCTAGGGTATGAGTACCAGGTGTGTGAGGAGGTGGAATGGTCTTTATCTCTATCTCTGGGCCAATCTGGCATGTCAGGTGCGCTCTCTCAGAAGTGGGATTGGTGTGAGTTTCTATGGCAAATTTGAGACTCTCCTCCCATAGGCACCCGATCCTATAATTTCCTGAACTCGATCTAGGCACCCAACACATCTACTGAATGCTCAATATCACAAAAGGTGACTCCAGTTGGAATAAATAGAACAGAGAGGTATGACTGATATTTAGAGAGCCTGCAGTCTTTGGGGAAACCTCAAAATATCCCAAATCAAAAGTAGGTCACCATAGGATCTGCATCTGTCCTATAACTACCATGAGCTATGAGTGTATCGAACCTGGTATCACATTTCCCTTTAAGAAGTGAATTTCTTTGTGATCTGGGTCCATTTTCAATATTCATATTTGTTCTTTACATTACAATACCAACTGGAGGACAGTCTAAGCCTGGTGTCAAGCCCAAGAAACCACGCACACTGCTCTCCCAGTAAAATGGAGTTCTATTGTTTGGGCAAAGACAGTCATCTTTTGTCCTATCAGCTACCATTTGTTTTCTCAAACCCTTCCTGGGCTGAGTAATTTACAAGTATTACATCACTGAAGCATCACGACAATTCTGTGAGGTCATTCACATTTTATAGATGACACTGAGTTGTCCAAGGTTACACAGAAAATCAGGTGGCTGACCCTGGATTCAAACTCACATCTACACACTGCAAATATAGTGCTCTTGAGGTCTGCACTATATGGTCACTTTGTTCAAATGTGCAAATAGACACTCATCTGCCCCACAAACGACAGAGCTGGACAACGTTTCCAGGGGCTCTAAGTTCTCTTGATTTGTAAACTGTTAAAAAATGGCTGATACTTGGAGCAAAGCTTATACAGTTTCTAATCTACAGGAACTCTGTTCACACCTATCCCATGCCCCTCTGCGAAGGATGACCTCTACTCAGCCCAGAGCCATGCAGCTCTTCCTCAGCCTCGCTTGTCCCCATTGATGGCAATCTTCCAGCTTCCTGTTGCAGCCCCTCTGTTCCTTCATCTCAAAACTGTGCGTGCAGATCAGTGCGTGCAGCCTAGCCAAAGCTGACCACAGTGCTAGGGACATAGGACACAGGAGACCATGAGTTCAAGCAGCGACTGCCCTTTTCTGGGGACTGTTATGAGGAGTACTGCTTCCGGGCTGTGGGTCATGGCCCTCTGGAGAACAGTGGACATGCTGGGGGTCCTCTGCCTTCCCTTGCCTGCTTTCCTGCCCATGACCTTCTTAGGATAGCCCCAGAACACAGCCTCTTGCTGGTCTTTCCACTGAGTTGCATCACTTTCTCATGCTTTATTCTTTCTCCCTGGAATGTGTCTCTTCTGCCCTTGCCATTTGCTCAGTTCTTATCCATCTTTCAAGAAGAGCTGAAAGGCTACCTCTTCCATTACAAGCTTCAATTCCATCAGCTTCAGGCAGTCTCTCTCATGAGCTCTTTTATGCTGTGTAATTTCTTGGGGGCATGTACCACTTTCTTCTATGTTGTTATAATTACTATGTGAATGTCTTGTCTCTTCTAACACACTGTGTCGTGATGATGGTGGGTAACAGAGATTCATCTTTGTCTACCAGTGCTTACACTCAATAAGCATCTACTGGATAAGTAAATGAGTCCATTATAATGGGGAATTAGGGAGATATGGAGGTGGGTCTGAAACAATAGTACTTGCACACAATAGATGTTTCATAGATATTTTGAATGAAATAATACATATGTGTGTTTATAATTGCTGAGGGTACATCAACTGTTTGTGAAGATTTTTGCAGAGCATAGTTAGGGAAGGGAAAGCTTCATAAAGAAGGTAAATCTTGAACAAGGCTATTAAAGAAACCTGATTCCGGACGGGGGGATGGGAAATGAGAGGAAGGAAGGCCACGGATAAAGAGTGAGGGTGGAGCTTGCAGGACAGGGTTAGAATTACATAAGGGGGTGTGGTGCTGCGGAAGGCAGCAATGAAGATGGGAAGAATAAGGCTGGATTGTGGCAATTTTTCTTGGCAGGTTGAAGATTCTGACTTTATTCTAAAAGGCTACTGGTTCCCAAACACAGGGATGATATGACAATGACCTTGTTTACTAAGGATTGATTGGTGGGAAAGACTAGAATGAACAGGGAAGTCAGGTCAGAGGGGTTTGGGATGATCTTTGCTGGGTCAGAGTGGTGTAAACTTTCTGGCCTCTAAGAAGGAGGAAGGGGCCACAGACTGAGAATGCGGGCAACCTCTAGAAGCAGAAAAGACAAGGAAATAGATTTTCTCCTAGAACCTCCCTAAAAGAACATAGCCCTGATGGTACCTTGGTTTCAGCTCAGCGAGACCAGTATTGGACTTGTAATTTGCAGAACAGCAAGATAACAAATTTGTGTTGTTTTAAACCACTCAGTTTGTGGCAATCGTTATAGCAACAATACAAAACTAACACATAGTTTCAATCATGTAACTTCCCATTAGTCGCTTTTATTACATAGTATAGGTACTTAAAAGAAAACCCTAGCATAGTATTTTTTATTGTAATATTTTCATTGTTGGGTCTTGCACCCTACTTTTTCTCCTCATTCATCTCAGAATGGTGTGCCTGTCAGACTCCTGGTGGGCCTCTGGATGTAAAAAAAGGAATCTGGGATTATTCCTCACAAGATCCTCCTTCCAAACCCAGAGAGATGATGAATACTGTGCACACCAGGACATGCCCAGGGAGAATAGAGGCTGTAACCACGGCAACTGAGTCATGTGGAACAAAATGTAAATCCTTGAAATCACTTTTAATGAAACATAAACATTGAGTTGGCATGAGGGCCATAGTTTCTGGGTGGCTGGCTTTAACTTTGGCAATCAGGATTTAGAGAGAAAATTCTCCAGTTTTAATGACCTCCAGATGTTCTTCTGGTCCCAGCTGAAAATTTTTCATCACTTATGGTTAATATTTTTGTCAGCAGCCAAGTTATATTGTAACGTCTCCAAATTGGAAGTAGTGACTGTTAGTCATCAAACAAACTCCAAATGAGAGTTTAATCTTGGGGTCACTTTAAATGTCCCTTCATACTCTATTTAATTAATATTGCCTAAGAGTACAACCACCAGAAATTTGTCTGTATGACAGTGGACTACACAACTACCTGCTGACCACCAGTCACAAACTCATGTGTATTTTAACAATGGCTGGCATCCTATCCTGGTCAAAGTGTGGAAGAAGGAAACAGATGTCAGATGGTAGTCATCTTGGGGGAGAAAGAGGCAAAAGGTTTATTGCAAATTATTATGACTTGTTCATTATAGAATTTAGATTAAATGCCTTGCATCAATTGGGGAGCATTGAAGCCATTACTTTTGAGAAACACTCTTTGGGAAATTCAGATTTAAAAAAGATAACTTTGGTTTTCTAGGACAATAATGTTATGACCACCAATGCTAAATAAAGAGTAATATATAGTCTGCTCTGGATTATGGTTTTCATTACATAATATAGTCTAAAAATAAGTAAATATTCATGCTTCAATCTCCTTTATTTGATGAATGAGAGAGCATTGTTTAACCTTTCCAGAAGTCTTTTCTGAGAATTGCTGTCTCCTCACCATCTTGAATCCATAAGGAAAGGGCTGTAAGCTGCATGTGGTGGGGCAGTTAGCTGTCACAGCTGGCCAGGCCGTACCAGGACCTGGTGGAATGAGTGACACTGGAAAGGTGCTTGAAAAGTCTGCTGTTACTCACCTGTTTGAAAAGGGCTTGACATATAACTTACTAGTCAGTCACATCCTGCAGCTTTTGTCCAGTGCTTTTATCTATGCTTATATTCATTGGAGTAACTAGGTCATTTCTGAGGTTCACTCACCAGGTTGGTGGGTAATTAGGGGTATGGATCATAGGCCCCTCACACCACTTAGCAGCTGAAGCATCTGTGGCTATGACAAACAATGGAATCTCTTTGGGCCTTTGTGTTTTTTTGTAAAATGTAAGTCACTTGACTCTGCCCTAAGTCTTTAACAACCCAACCCCCAATCTAGCAGAGTGTTTGAGGCATTTCACTGAGTACAGTAGAAAGTTCCTTTGCTAGAATATTAAGTAAAGGAAGAAGGTACATATACATCTAAATATGTGTTTGCAAATTTCTCTTTGGGGAGGACATCTGCCTTTACATGTTGTTTCCATTCTCCTCCCCATTCAGGGCCAACAAACGTGGTGTCCACAGACCCTCTGACTAGAAGGGAGGCTCCCAGCCCCACCCAGAGTCCCTGGTAGGGTACACAGATAGAACTGACAAGATTTGTAAAAATACATGTTTTAGTTTTCACAAATTCTCTCATTTGTTGGTAAGTACTTAAGAAAATTTCAGTCACAAACTCATTCTTTCACAACATTTTTCAGCAGGTCTTTACTGTATCAAGTCTTCTTAGACTCCCCCTAGTGCCCCTAGAAGCCCAGGGTTCATTTTCCACCTCTAAACTCACATCCACAGTCTCCCAGAGGGCTCCATTATCACCAAGGCAGTGAGCAGTAGTCCCCTGCACCCTGAAGAACACAATCCTCTGAAGCAGGGAGAGCCATCCCTTTGCTAACTGAAGTCCTGGTTGCCGCCCCTTAAAACCCGCATGGAATCATTTGCCAGTTCCAGATGGAGTAAAACAAGGAGTAACAGGGAAGAAGTTCTGTTCTAATACCAAATATCTCTGTCTTCTCCACCTCCTCCCAGATCCTATTGTTTAAAATAACAGTAACAATAACAATTATAATAAAAATAATGTGGAGAGCTACCATTTATTAAGCCTTGATTATGTGTCAGACATTCTGCTAAGCACATCCCCTTCCTCATACCCTCTAATCCTCAGAGCAACCCTAAAACAAGGTGCTATCAGCATATCTGTCCCTCTTTTGCAGATGGGCCTGGAATGGCTAAGATATTGGACTTTGGGTCAAGCCTTGTACACTCTCTTTTCTTGCTTTTAAAATGCATCCATCCCTTCCTTCAACAAAGATTGATTGAGCACCTGCTGTGTCCCAGGCCCTGTTTCAGTCTGCATATACTGTCAGGAAAGAAGTGATGAACTCAACAAACCCCTTTGTTCTACAAGAAGAAGGAAGGTTTTGTAAGAGCAGTAGGCTGATGGGAAAATAAGGGAGTGTTAGCCTTTGGTTTACTGGCATCCAGCTTTCTGCCATGAGGGATGTTTAAAAAACCCTCATCTGCAGGTGGATGACTGTCACACTCAGCTTTTCAACTGTGATGGGGGGCGATGATATCTGGGCAATGTGACACGTTCTCACCCAGGCCTTCTGCAGACACTGAAGAGGCGGTAGAGCCAAGAAATGATGGAGGAATTTCCCAGTCTGAGAAGACTCACCAGTGAGTTTGGCATCATGGTAATTCCATTAGAAAGGGCCTCAGATGTCTCTGAGTCCAGTTCTTAGACCAACTCTCTATCCAATGCAAGATTCCCTCTTATTAAGCAGTCAAAGCTCCTCTGCTTCCATACTTTTGGTGCTGGGGAGCTCTCTGCTTCACAGGGCAGCCCATTCTGGCACTCAAGGCTGTTTGCTCTTCATGCCACTGAGCCGGAAATCCGCCTCCACCTGCCTGCCACTCCTCGGTCCCAGCTTGGTTCTCTGATGTCATGACAAATTAATCCCTCTTTCACAGGGATGCCCTTAAATGTCTGAAATCAGCAATCTTGTCCCCACTAAGACTTTCTTTGTGTTCTCCTTCAGCTTCCCTCAAATGTTACGATTGTGAAACCCTTCACCCTCTTAGCTGGAGCAAGAGAAATTGGGAATTAATGGGTTGGGCTAATTCAAAGATCACTAGGAAGAATTATTATTAGACATGGATTAGAGTAACAAGAGGCCATGAAGGAGGGGCAGGGCATCTTGTTTGGCCACTAGGACTTGAACAAAGCATCTTCAGAGTCCAAGAGGTCTCTGAGGTCAGGGATCATCTGGCTGGTATTTGAGCCCCTGAGTAGCGTTTAGGACATTTGAAATGGTCTTTAGAAGGCTAGACGAAAGAGTCTGATAGAGTAGCTGGGAAGCAAAGCTAATGGCTCTAAGAGCACACTTGCTTCTGGCAGGTCATGCAGCCATCTCTAGGGAGAACTTTATTTATAGAGAGGAAGAGGACAGGTGGAATTAAAGCTTATGGATTCTTTGATGCTCTAAACTCTATTGGAAACAATCATTACCATAAATTGATTCTTCCATCCTCTTACATTTATTTTTCCATCACTTTTGTAAAGAAATGAAGTTGAGAAAGGCCACCAGTGGCACCTAACAATGTCCACTCCACCTACTACCCTGATGCCAGAGCAACTCCCTTCTACTTATTCTAAAAGTAAATAAGGGCTTAGATTTTTAAGGTAGTGTTTTAGTGATAAAACCAGGAGATCTAAGTGTAGGAGCATGTAAGCTATACCAGTCCTAGTAATAGAAGCTCATTTTTGGTATTATCTTTATACTAGGGTAAATTATCTTGCATTTTGCCTCACTGGTACTCTCAGAGGAATTTCTTTGTTAAGTACATGAAGCTTGGTGACAACCTAACTTGTAGGTCCAAAGCCCGTTAATGTAATGATTCAAATGTGACTATATCATGATTTTTTTTTCTTAACAGAATGCCTCTTATTAGTAATTGAACTATGTTCGTTGCCACACTTTGCTGCTGGCTTTGATGGTGATGCATTCTTCAAAAAGTATAGATAAGGGAGTGGATGGTATTTATCTCCATTTTTCAGGCAGCTCATTGAGGCTGAGAAACTGAGGCTGAGAAGGGGTTTCAAGGCTCTGAATAAAAGAGCCCAAATAATGTACCAGTCTTCTGTGCAGTGCTAGTCACCCTGCAGAATTCTGTAGAATATGGGCTAACTAAAATGGTGGCATAAAATTCAATTCACTGGGCACATGTGGATTCCAGACCACTGGCAAATACTAATGACATTAATTAGACCTGTCCATTGAACAATGAAAAGGAAAATAAAACTTCATTGTTATTTCCTAAACAAAATCAGAAAACGGCAAATCTATACATCTTTCACAATCTCACCCGGGTGGGTGTTCAAAAGATAAGATTTTCCCATGGCATGTGAGCTATTCTGGGGGAGAGTTAATGCTGTCATACCTGATTCTCTAGATGCATTGTGGTTTCCTTCCCTAATCTAATCCGTCTCTAGGAGTCTGCTAAGGCTAAAGCACACACACTGCTTTTATTAAAGAAAGTGTTTGGTACCCGAAAGATTACTATCACAGAAATGGAAAACAGGCCTGTCACTAAGGTTTGGTGACTGGTCTGCCAAAGCCACAGATCTGGCTAACCTCAAAGTGGTCTTCTAATTAAAGAGTGAAATTTAAGGGGAGTTCATCTAATTCTTTGGAAGTTTAAGATAAGCTCTTGCTGACTGGATACAGTAATCTATTTATTTGGGGGTAACTGGAAATATTCTCTTCACTTCTATGTAGGATATGTGTTAGTCTTGGCTATAAAGGAGCCATTTGTATCCAAAATTCTCAAGGAACTCTTCTGAGATCAATTCATTTTGGAGAAACATAACTTCTTTGCTTCCATCCACAGAGATTTAAAAATGAGTCCTGGCAGGGGATGTTCCTTTTCCAGGGAAGGTGTAATACTCTAGAGGCTGAGTTCTTACACAGCTCAGAATCTGTTATCCTTCTAATGGACACTCCTCCACTTCATTTTGAAACAGAGGAATGTTAAGAATGACAATTCATGTTAAAAGAATGAATTTTAAATATTGATGCCATGTAAACCTAGGAGAGATATCTGAGCAATTGCTGGTCCTAGTGCCTTCATCTGACCATACACCACCCACTCACCCACCCATCCATCCATCCATCCACCCGTCCATCCATCCATCCATTCATCCATCCATCCATCCATCCATCCATCCATCCATCCATCCATCCATCTATCCACCATCCAACATCAATCTATCCAACCTCCATCCATTTATTCAATACTGGGTAATGGTAAAGGCATGCATCCAAGCCAATCTGGGTTGAATTCCAGCCCTCTCACTTACTAACTCTGTGGCTTTGGGCAAGCTTTTAAAATTCTCTGTGCCCTAGCTTTCTCATCTGTAAAATGGAGATAATGACAGCATGTACCTCACAATATAATTGTGAAGATTCAGTAAGTTAAAATAAACAAAGTGCTTAGAACAGTACACATAACTAGCACTATTTAAATGGTTGCTACTGCATTATTATTTTTATTATTAATGAAGCAACTCAGGCCCAGAAAAGATGAGGGGCTCACCTATATAGGCATAGGATAGACAAATCAGGAGGTATAGACTCTATGTTTTGTTTTTTCTCTTTTCCAGAAAGTGGATGTGGAGAGGCAGGGAAGAGTTACTATTAGAGGGACAGAATTTGAGATAATTCTCAGTTAAATGGAGACTAAATTATTATTCTGTTTAATCAAAACTAAAAATTATTCAGTTCAACCCAAACTAAATTATTTTGGTTTAATTTTGGCATGAAACCTGAGTTCTGAGGGTATTTTCTTTTTAATTTTTATTGCTGTGATTTTTTGGTTTTATTTTAATTGCTAATCATTGCCAAAGTCTCCTAAAGTCTCACTTATTTATTTACTATTTATCTGATCAACTATGGGTGGGATTATGTTTTATTCCTGACACCTCAGTGTTATAACCCCAGCACCCTGGATCTTTGGGGTGCCTGAGAAGCTGGATAGGGGAGGATGTTTGCAAGGAAAACAGTCCAGAGATGGGTCTGTTGTCAGAGAAGAGGAAACCCAGTCTTGGAAATGTCTTGGAGCAAGATGCGGGGGAGGCTGTAAGGTCAGTGTCCATGCTGGAGAAGAGCATTCAGTGTCCATAGAAGAAGGCACCATAGCCAGGACACAGCCCAGCCCTGAATGGAAGGTAGAATCAAGGGCAGATTAGCAAAGGAGACAAGCACCCCAAAGAAATGTTCAAGGAAAGTGGGAGCCAAAGGAGCTGAGAGGCTGCGGAAGGTTCCCCCTTAGTCAGCCCAGGTCAGCTTGACTCCCCAAATTGTCCCAATTTTGTCAGACAAAACACTAGGATGGGTATATTGGGGGCCTTGCCCTGTGCCTTATGGGAAGAGGATGCTTCTAGAGGAGACCCGAGGCCCCACCTACATGACCTCCTTCAGCCCCTTCCTTGTGGAGGTCTGGTGGCTACCTACTTCCTGCCAACTTCTTGTCCTTCTCAGACCCCACCTCAGATTGTCTGACTTTTAACATTTTGCAAACTTAACCATGACATGGGAGACCTATGACCCAGGAAGTAGGAGTTATGAGGCAGGAAGTGACATTCTGAACCAGGATGGCAAACCATCCCACTTTGCCTGGGACAGTGTCAACAGGGAAAGCTCTCAGTCCTGGGAAAATTGGGCAGCTGGTTACCCTAACTGAACCTACTGTCTGTAAGTTCTCAACAGGGACTGCATGGAAAGACTTGCCTTAATAATACGTAGTTTGTTCACCTCTTCTAAACCTACTAAAGCTTATTTACCTTGTTGATTATTTATTAAAACAGCAGGGAGAGATGTGTATTGGTTGCAGAGTTCTAGCCCCCATGAGATTGTTTTTACCGAGATTCCCTTTGTTAAGACTTTTTCCATAGCCAGGAGGTTGTAAGCAGCAGCTCTGGGAAGCTCTCTGTTTTATCTCCTGTACGGTCTCACCAAGGCTCAGTTCTATCTGTTACACAGGGCCCCCTCCTGAGGTCCTGCGGGGAGCTTCAGGACTGGGGGCTCCTCTCTCCTGGTGGCTGGGAGGTGGGTCCTCCTCGTGTCTGTCTGGAAGCGGGTTGGGACTCCTGGCATGTGGGGCCATCTTATTTTGGTTTTGTCCCAATTTTACCTTTATCTCTGTCAGGCACCTTACATGTTTTGTGTAAGTTATTTAGATACAGAGATGGTCACATGTTACCCCAGCCATTTGACCTGACGGAGGTGCCGTGCACTGTTTGTGCCTGTGGTGCCCTGAAGTTCCCTCTGGCGATAGTAGGTGGCTGACTTCACACCCTCCAAAGGGCCTTGGGGAAGCACAGAGTGTGGCCACAGGTTCTCTAGAAGAGCCTCTTGCTTCTCTTCTGGGTAGAGAGCAGGAAGCTATTTGAGAGAAGCAGCAAGAAGACCCCACCAGGAGCCTTCTCTTAGGGATGAAAGTGAAAGGCTGTTGCCTTCAGGTTCAGCGGGATGATGCTGGGCACCAATCGAAGCTCTAGCCCCATCCTGCCCCGTAAGCCACAGGGGAGAGTGGGGGTGCGAGGTGTAGAGGCCAGGGTCTGGGTTTCAGGCAAGGGAGGCCCCACCCCCTGCCCTCTCTGGGCCAAGGCCTGGAAGGGAACAAGAGCAAGTGGAGGCAGCTAGAAGAGGGATCCTGGGTCTCATCCTGAGCCTGGCTCTGGGGAGGTGATGGGATCCACAGACAGAAGTGACTGCTCAGGGTCTAGAGTCAGAGGAGGCGCCTGCCGGGGTTCTTGAGGCCATCTGCCCCCAAGCCGGCCACTGGGGCAGCAAAAGGACTGCTGGGCCTCAGGAGGCCTTGAGAGTGGTAGTGACCCATGTGGACAGAGGCCTGAGACCACACCCAGCTCTCTGAGGATGCCAGTGTGGATTGTCAATGACCGCAAGGACCTACCTATGCCAGTGCCACCCACTCCCCAGCACCTTGGCTACATACAGTCCACCCTCCCCCTCACAAAGCAAGAAGAGCACCCTGAATTGCCAGACATGCATGTCCTCCAAAAGGGGGCTTAAGATAGACATTAAATTAAGTTTTAGGGGAAAAGGTTGCATTTCCTTCACACCTGGAGTGGATGGAGATGGCTGCCTGCTCAGATATGTCACTGATGCTAACAGTCTCGATGGAGTCAGTGACAACTACCTCAGAGGGTGTTAGGATGTGGTCTGCTTTGAGAAGCCTTCAGTTCAACAGCTCCAGCCTGGCTTCATGATCACAGCGGGGGCCAAATGTGCTGAAAGGTCCCGCTGCAGTGAAGATTAGAAGGTGATACTGAAAGGAAAGTCAACAAGACCAGACATGCCTTGTGGACAAAGGTTTGGGCTGAATAGCGCCATGCAGTCTTGCTGGGGAGGGTGACCAGCACCATGCTTAAAGTTCTATAGCCTTTCACTTTCTTGTGCCTCAACCCCCATGTAACCCTTCAGCAGTAAGCATTATTATCTCCATTCTGCTGATAAGAACATTGAGACCAGAGTGGTTAAGTGGTGGGCTTCAGGTCACACAGCCAGTTCAAGGCTGGGCCATGTCCGTCAAAGCAGTCAGGCGGCAGAGGGCCAGTCACAGAGGAGACTGGGAGGAGGAGGATGTCTTCTCCCTCGGAAAAGGCATCCTGTCAAGTTCAAAAACAAAGTGCTCTGAGTGGGTGCCAACCTGAGGGGAGAGGCTGGCCCAGCTGTCTGTCCAGAGGAGGCCCGCACAGTGCCAGCCTCCCTTCCCAGTCAACCGCACCTGCTAGGCCAGGTCACCAGGCACAGGAACACAAACAGCTAACCGCACCTCCTCCTTCTGAGGCTCTTCCCAAACACAGCACTTGAGGCAACCAATAGAGGGCCAGTGGTGGGACCCCTCACACCCGGCAGAATGCAGGAGATGGGACGGAGTGGGGCCGCCCACTTGTTGAGCACTTACAGTGCACCAGGCATCAGAGCGAGCCCTTGCAGAGGGTTTCTTACTTGATCTTGCTGTGGCCCTAGGAGGGAAGCACCATTACTGTGCCTGTCTTAAGGAGAGAACTAAGCCTGCAGAGAAGATTTGGGACCAGGTTTCCCACACAACACCCAAGCTATAACCTCTACACTGTAATTTCCCCCACAGACTCTCATTTAACACACCTCTCAGTGAATGACACAATAGAATTTAAGCTCCTTGGAGGCCACAGTTGTCTGTTTTGCTCACTGATGTAACCCAAATCTCTAGAATAGTGTCAGGCCCATCATAGACTTTTAATAAATATTTGTTGAGTGAAGTAAAGAACCATAAAAAGTCACCCAGAGATGTAGATGTTGAGTTGGCCAAGCAATTTCCTCCCACACATTGGCCTTGCAGTTTGAAATTCAGATTTTTCCTTACTAAGGCCTAATAGTAAAATTCCTAGTGATGTAATTTTACATACAGTGTGATGGGGAATGAGCCCCACCTTCAGCCAGTCGCTCTTTCACACAGCAGAAGGCTGGCGAAGAAGGTAACAGATTTAGTGGCCCCAGACAGCTGCTGGCCTGAGGTGGACTTGGTCTGACTGGGCCCCATCACCTACCTCCCCGTCAACCTGCTGGACAGTCTCATGGCCTCCCACCTCCCAGAACCTTATATACACACCCCTCCTTTCATGGAACTAAAGTTTCAGGCCAATTACTGTTTACAGTGGGATTTCCATATCATCATGGGTCACAGGTCTTAAGTGTCCTCATAAACAGTAAGAAATGCAAATATTGTATACACATGTGACAAAGGCACTGATCTCAGATGCTTCCCAGGACTTCTGCCCACTGCCCCAGGGTCTCGGCTCCAGCCTCAGCTACTTGGTTACATCCACAGGATAGGAAGAAATAATACATTCCCCCTAGGGGTAGAAACATTTCTCCCACACTGGCGTTTCATTAGACCTACACAACCTGTCAAGGGAGTTTGTTCTGCTCTCCAGATAAATGAGGAGCCAAAGGGTGTTATTCTGATGGGGAATTCTTGGCATTTTTTCCGGCTTCTAAATAAGCAGAGCTAACCCTGCCAGGGCTCTCTGGCATGGCTCAGTACCATTTAATGAATAATAGAATCCTAGATAGTGGTGGGAAGAGGGGCCTCAGAAGTCGCCTGCGGCAGGGGTGTTCAAACTTATCAGGCAATTCAATTCTTCTTTCAAAAATAAGACTTACCCTGAGGTCCACCACAGTATATTATTATTATATTATATTATATTATATATTATTATATTATATTATATTATTATTATATTATATTATATTATTATATTATATTATATTATATTTATTATATTATATTATAATATTATATTATATTATTACATTACATTATATTATATTATATTATATTTATTATATTATATTACATTACATTACATTATATTATATTATATTGTATTGTATTGTATTATATTATATGTTAATTATTATATGATATTAAAACAGCTGGCAGAGTTGGGGATGAAGTCAGGTGACAGCTGGCGACCCTCTTCTAAGCTCTGTTTTGCCTCCCTTCTGGCCAACCAACACAATTCCAGAAACACTAATCTAACCACTTCATTGCAGTGATGGTAAACAAAAGCACTTCCAGGTGAAGGGACTTGTCCAAGGTCACACAGAGTTCATGACCAAGCTCGGCTGGCACCAGCTCCTGATTCAGGAACTACTACTACGAGCTCTCTACAGCTCAGCACCAGCCCAAACTGCTTTTGAACATGGCATTGGAAGGGCACCTTCCTTGGGGACAGTGCATACGGAGAACCCTCCCACCTGCTCCACAAGGCCCTGGGCAGCTCCTGGACGTGCAGACACATGCTAATGATCCCACCTGGGTTACTTAAGCCTCATGGGGATTTCAGTAAAAACTGCTTTCCTAGAAATCTGAACACCAGGATGGAATGCCCCCAACTCCATCCTAGTTTAGGTATCTGATGGGCAACAAAGCTGTCACTGGCCTTGACTTCCCTTCTATCAATGAACTTTTCATCCTCAATGTGCTTTGAAAAGGCAAAAAGCACAGAAGCGTAATCACAAACAAAATCCCTGTTCTAGTCTTTTATTTATGGGAGGCAGACCAGAAACCAGACCGCGTTGCAAAGATGAGGCCCTGGGAGGGGAGATGGGGTTGGGCCTTGGGCAGGATGGACCCTGCGTGCACCCAGCGCCATGCTCTCTGAGGCCCAGGCCACCTGGGCAAAGGCTACGTGGGACCCCTGTGCTCGCGGCTCCCTCCTGCCCCAGTACACTAAGAGCCTAAAAGCACTAGGAAGCAAGCCACCTCTCCTTGCTCCAGGTGGGGAAGTCCTTTCCCACATCATCTACAACAAGGCAAGGCAAGAAGTGTGACCTGACATGGCCCAGCCCCGCTTTGAGCCCAGCCAGCTCCTGTGAGAAGAAACGCTTTGGCTGTGGCAGACCTGCGATGTGCCTCCACCCCACCAATGGCCCTGTTTCAATAGGCCTTTATTTTCTTCACCGTCTCAGTTACCTTCGTCTGTAGCTCAAACTATTTTAGAAAAGCTGTCCGTATACAACTGGAGCCCCACATTTTCCCTCATCCCTTCCCCGTCTTGTCTCAGCTGATAGACAGGAGCCAAGACTGAAATGGGAGGCTCCTCTCCCTGCTCCCTCCCCCAGCCTCCTGCGCCCTCTCCTTCCCTCCCGGCCCCCTCCCCTTCCCTCCTGCTCCTTACCGCTCCCTCCTGCATCCCTCCCCCCTTTCCTGTATCCCTCCTCCCACCTCCTGGACCCTCCCCCTCCCCCCCCCCTCATCCCCCCTCTCCTACACTCTCCCCTCCCCCTCTCTACACCCTCCTCCTCCCTCCTACACCCCTGAGGAAAGTCACATGGAGAGTCTCTGGCTCAAACGCTCAGGGTGCTCAGAAATCCTAAACACTGTGGCCTTTGCAGTGCCTGCCAGGGGGAACAGGGAGTCCTCTCTCCAGCCAGACTCAGGCAGGCAAGATGGAAGAAGACTTATTAGGTCATCTACCCAAGAACCAGGTGAGCCTCTTTCTTCTGCTCACCAGCCCATTAAGAATGAAACTCCTGACCTGGACATGGGCTTGCCTTGCCACCAATTCCCCGCCCCACAGTGAGGAATCTGCCCTCTTTCCAAGAGGACTGGATCTCCTGCAACTGCATGCCATTGGCCTCCAGACCTGGAAAGGAATCCCAGGGAGCCGCCTTCTTCCCCAGAGACCCCACGGTGTTTGTTTCAATCCTGATATCTCTTTCCTCATCTTTTTCTACACACTTAGCACCTTCTAACATCCCAGATCATGTCCCCATTTGCTGTCTTTGTCGTTTGACAACTGCCTCCCTGCATTAACCTGCAGCGTTCACATGCAGAGAGCAAGGAAGCTGTCCTTGTCATCTCTCTGATTCGTCCCATCTGGAAGTCAATGGTCACCCTCTATCTTCTGGGGGAAAGTGAGCTGATCTGATTCAGTCCTTCACTGAACTTCTCAGGCTCTGAGCAGGTGAACTTCCAAAGTCTGTAAACCACTCTCACAACCCTTGGAGGAGGAGAAAACATCAAAGTCAAAAGAACAGATACCAACTGGTAAAGTGTCAACATCTGTAAGAGAGCTGGGGTTTAGCCAACCAGGCACCTGGGATCTTTAATCCTTGACCTCACAAGCTTCCAGTACAGGGCTTACTCTTTAAAAAATATTAATTTGTGTCTTCTGATTATAAAAGTAATATATACTTATACAAAATTTCACAGTATAAAATTATATTTAAAAAAATTTAAGGCATCTGCCAGCTCAGTATTCGTGGATAACCCTATATACATTTTAGAAATTTTATTTTTCTTTCTTTAGTCCAACCATTATCATTTTTCTTATTTTTCTTCTTTAGGGAAAATGATTTATTTAGCCAGACTTTCTCAGGAAGGTGGCTCACAGCTGACTCCTAGATCTCTGAAAGATGCGTGGAAGCACTTGTGTTGATGGGAGAGCCTAAGGGATGGTGTGGGTCCCTGAGGGCAGGGCTTCCTCTATGGCATAGAGTGGGCTCTAAATCAGTGCTGTATTCACTGTATAATGTATTCATGCATAACACACATGAGGGCCAGGCCATGTTAAAATGTGGAACGTGGCCACTATGTTCATTCAGTGTTTTCAAGGATTACAAAAGGTCTCCTCCTCAAAGTAGAATTCCTTTCCTACACATTTTCTAATTCCATTTTGAGAACTGTATACTTCAACCCCAAACTCCATTTACAGGTGATAAAACTGAAATCCCAGAAGGGTGAGTTAACTTTAAAGGCTTTGCAATATGTCCAAATGCATCTATCCAGGGAAGTTATTATCATAAACACACACCAATCACAGTGAACCATAATGGGTCTTTCCTAAACATTCAAGGGTAGCAAGAAGGGTAGGGACTCTGAGGGCACAGAAGCCCAGGAGGATTGGGAAGGAGTGAAGACAACAACCAAAGAAGTAAATACTGAAGAGTGCAAAGGCTAGAGACAGTGAAAACTAACTTTAGGTTTTCTCCCTTCTGGGTTATTTGTATTTAAAAAGACATATACCTGAGGGATCTGCCTCCAGCTATAGCCCTAGTTAATGGTGTGACCACACTGTAAGGTAAAGGGACTAGAACAGGATCCATGGTTCTTTGGGTAGCTTAGAAAACAGAGATGCCTGGGTCCTATGCCCAGCCATTCTTACTCACAAGTGGTCTGGCCTACAGCCCAGGGATTGACAGGTTTGAGGGATTTCCTATTTTTTTCCAAAGCTCCCAAGCATATTCTAAGATGCAGCAAGGTCATTCCTAAAGTCCCTTTTTAGTTCTAAATTCAGACTCCATAACGTAGGAGCTGAGATGCTCTATATTTGCTCAGTTTCCACTGTCAGGAGAGCTGCCCAGTCCACACACACAGGTTCACACAGGTGCACACATTCATGCATCTGCACGCAGCGAGTCTGGACTCAGAGAGCTGGACATTCCCATAAGGCCACCTCATGGGACAAACCCAAAGGCACCATGCTGTGATTGCTCTTTCTTCCTTCAGGGAGGGGTTTCACAAAGGAGTTGGTCCAAGGGTGTCCCTCCAGCCATGGGGTGGATTCTTGATTGACTTTTTTTGTTGTTGTTATTTATTTATTCAGTCATTCATTTGTTTATTTATTTATTTATTTATTTATTTATTTATTTTGTTATCATCAAACTATGATTACATGAAGAACATTATGTTTGCTAGGCTCCCCCCTTCACCAAGTCCCCCACACACCCCCATTACAATCACTGTCTATCAGCGTAGTAAGATGCTATAGAATTACTACTTGTCTTGTCTGTGTTGCACAGCCCTCCCCATGATTGACTCTTGGAAGACTGAATATATTTTCCCAATTAGTACTTACCAAAAGCTCATTGATTTGGTAAAACACTATCCAGTTGACCCTTGAACAATAGAGGGGTTAGGGGCACTGACCTCCTACCCCCACACAGTTGAAAATCCACATGTAAGTTTTGACTCTCCAAAAACTTAACTACTAACAGCCAGCTCTTGACCAGAAGCCTTACTGATAATATAAACTGTTGTTTAACACATATTGTATAGTTACATATATTATATACTATATTCTTACAATAATCTAGAGAAAAAATGTTTTTCCAAATTGTTGCAAATCTCCAAAAAATTTTCCAAAATATTTATTGAAAAAATCCATGTATATGCATACTTGCACAGTTCAACCCCATGTTGCTCAAGGGTCCCCTGTGTATGGCATCTATGAGGGTTTTCTTTTCTCAAACTATTTGAAATTCTTAAAACATTGGAAAGGCATTTTAAATGAAAAAAAAAGTTTGGAGGTGAAAATAAATGTAATCATAATGTATTATGTTTCCAAGCATTAGAAGCCTTATTTTGATGGGCTAATATGAGGAAATGATGACAGCAGTCTTCTGTCTTCATCTCAGGACGGGAACAGAACAACAGCATGAGCAAAATCTACTGATTTTTCCAATAACTTCTGAGAATTTGCTGTAGCACATGTCTGCAAAGCCACAACGACATGCACACCCACAATTAGGGAAAATGCATTGCGTTCTCAGGAAAGTTAGCTTCAAAAGTATTGGGGAGTTTCTTTATACATCCCTGCAGTCCCAGAAACATCCAGGAGCTTTCTTAGATTTATGCAGATTTATACAGTCTCCTTTTGCCTCAGAAAGTGTCCATTTCACAATTGTGTCTTAGCCTGAGGACATATACATCTATTGTTATTTTTTCATCTGTTAAGTATAATTCCATTGGCAAACTACCACTTATGACCTCAAACTCCATCTGATTTTCATCAAATATGCTCTTTGCTGTGAAAAGAATAGCCAAGTCAGACTTCTACAAGCTCAGCACAGACACATCTTTGCAGGTGCCACATGGTGTATATGAAAAATAATAAAGGTACAATTTCTAGAAAATATCCAGTTTTTATAGTGGCTGGGAGTTTTATAGAGGAGCAAGTATAAGAAGTCAGTCCCTGGGCCATCTCACTGTCTCATCAGCTGTGAATAGGAGACCTTGAACTGTGCACATGTTTGAAACACACAAACCTGAGAAACCACAATCCAAGAAAAATTAATACAAATGTGGGCTTTCTGCACACCTGACCATATGGAAAGTGAGTTAATTTTATTCCAACTGCATCACAGTCAAATGAGAGCCTGTTGTTGCCAATGTGAAAAGCCAGAACCTCAGTCTGGGCACAACAAAGCTATTGATTTATTACAAAACTTCCAAACTGTGGGGGGAATGTAATCTAATTCTGGGACCAGAGCCATTCTTTCATTACTGTAGGAGAAGTAGATGGCTGCCTTCACTGTCTGATTTGATGAGTGTTGCAGCCTGCCATAGTGCTTGAAATTATCCTCCATTTTGTTCAGATATTATGTCTCCTGGATCCCAAAATCCTTCTCTGCAATATCCCCAGGAGGATACTTCCAGGGATGGGAAGCTAACTACTATATTAGGCATTAATTTTGGAAGATTCTTTCCCGGATTGAGTTGAAACCCTTCTCATAACTTCCATTCATTCATCCTAATCTTGCCCCCCTTGAGTACTGTGGAATAAGTCTAATTACATGTCCGATTTGGGCCACCTCTCTCTGGACATGATCATTAAAATGGGAAACCAAAACATAGGTACAGTCCTCTAGAAGTGGTTGGACTAGTGCAGAATACCATATAATT
Source organism: Manis javanica (assembly GCF_040802235.1). Classification (NCBI taxonomy): domain Eukaryota; kingdom Metazoa; phylum Chordata; class Mammalia; order Pholidota; family Manidae; genus Manis; species Manis javanica. The sequence goes on along the minus strand of NC_133159.1, from coordinate 125,188,352 downwards.
TTTATTACCTTCATTGATGTATTTGCTTTATTTTTCCCAATACATTCTAAACTCTGATTAATATGTGGAGGTAACTGTATGATGGGTTCATACAGAACTCACAATAACTAATATCCCTTGAGGTTCTTTCACATGAATTAGCCAGGTCTGCCCCAACCTAAGCATGTAGATATATAACATATATATAATATGTCATATTAGTTTCAGTTAAACTTGTTCTATTGTTATGTTCTTTCAAGATCCTTCTGAATCCTGACTCTTCATTCAGGGTCTCAGTGACACCCCCTAGCTTCATGTCATCTATAAAGTGGTAAGAATTCCTTTAATTTCATGATCCAACTTGACAATAAAAATGAGGAGCCCACAGAGAGCCATCAGAGGTGACTTCTAGGTGGACAGCAACCCATCTTTGAGCACAGGTAGGTCTATAGCTAGAAATAAGCATATCTGAACTACCTACTGACATAGTCACCTAGTCCATGTGTTCCTATCTCACTCACAAAGGACACTGTGAGAGAGTTTTTTAGACTCTCAGCCAAATCCGAGTACAGGATGCAAAGGTTTGGTGTTTACTGAAGAGCTTTTTGTTCTCTTTGATTAAATTTTCTCATAGCTTTCTTGCTTTTCTTCTGGGGTAAGAAACAGATTCCCCGCTCCATGGAGCTTTCTGGAGCAGGAGAGATGTACTGTATGACACTGTCACCCAGAACAGGTCGTTCTTTGCATCTCCCACTGGAACATGGTGAATAAGACTATTTTGGCTGGTTTTTATGAGACTTAGCTCCCTCCAGGCTTTCCTGACATTATTCCTGCTGGGTTCTGCTACTTTGGGCCTCTCACCTGGACTAGGAACCTCTTTCTATCCCTAGTACCTTTTAAAAATGTGTGCTTCTCAGAGAATTCACTAGGCAGCCAACAGTGCTTCTTCAGCTGTGCTGTTCCCATGGAGACTGTGTCCTTCATAGGGAGTATTTCTGATCAACACCACCCCAGACTTAGATGGGAGGGTCAGAAGGAGCCCATCTCTGAGCCCCTGTGCAATGAAGAATTAGCCTTATCTAAAGAGCAGTCTGGCCTTTGCCCTCAGCTATGGGGAGGTGCTCTCTAGGCCTTTGGAATGTTCTACCTAGTAAGAGGACTTCTTTTGTCTGGGGGCTTTAGCTACTTCACATCATACGATTTCTGATGGGCCTTTGGGAATTACCATCTCTGGTCCAACCTCTGGAGGTCTTAGCTCGAGCTAAGCCACATGGTCAGGAGGTGACGGACTACCAACTGAAACTGTGCATTCCAAAGCCTCCCGTGGGTTCCCTGTGCAGTTCTGCTCCACATCTGTGTCACAGCCAGTAGAGGATAATGCTGCCCCCCACTCATGGGAGGACGCAGGCTGTGGAACAAAGGCCGGGAGTGGGGAGAGCTCCCAAAACACCTCCATATTCTAATATGAGATACCAAATAGTTTAGAATTCTACATTTGAACTTGGCCTTTGAGATCTTTATGTAGGTTTTTTTTTTTCCAAAACAGCAAGCTAGAACACATTTTATTTAATTGAATAGGTTATTAGCCTGATTTGCCGCCTTTAAGTACCTAGACATAAGCTATGTGGGTCTCCACTTTTATTCTTGCTCCAGGCTTTGAAATGTTAGGAGCCAGCCTGTTGCCGACTGTCAGAATTTAGCTTTTAGAGACTCCTTCCTGATGATAGTATCTTTTAAAAGAGGCTGCTAAAGGTTAACAAAATATCACATCTAAATCTTCTCAGAATATCTTGAAATGTCTGTAACAGTCCATTAAAATGAGATTTCATTCATCCCAATTTCTGTTGAGATTCTAACAGGCTGAGAAGAAAACAGGAAATGCTAAGTGTTCCCACATCCCAAAGCAAAGTGCTAGACCATTGCTCTTACTGTCTATTGCTGCATAACCAGACACTAAAGCTCAGTGCAGTCACTATTTTCCCCAAATTCTTTGGGTCAGAGATTTGTACAGGGCATGAAAGGAGTGGCTTGTCTCTGTCACTTATATCTGTGCCTCAGCCAGAATACCCAAAATGGTAGGTTGAGATGGGGTTATGTGATTGGCACCCTGATTCTTCTGTCAGTTTGGTGTCTCAATTCTCCTTGTGTGCCATCTCCACATGGCTAGCTTGGGCTTCCTCACAGCATGGTGGTCCCTGCTTAGCCTACCTACATAATTGCTGTATTCCTCCCAGATAGAAAGCAGAAGGTGCCAAGTCTCTTAAAGGCTAGGCCCAGAATGGGCACAGCATCCCTTCATCCATGATCAGGGCACATCACAGGGCCAGGCCAGGTTGGAAGGGGCAGGGCAGGAGTTGATTTCGCTTTCTCAATGAATGGAGCAAGATGATGTGCAGGGAGAGAAAAAATGATGGCAGCCACCTTTGGAGATGACATGCAACCTCTACCTGTGCAGAACTTCAGAGGGAGAGATGAAGACTTTTCAACCCTTAGCTTTGTGCCAACCAAAGGTTTAAAATGTTTGAGGTTAGAAATTAGAAAGCAAGATACTTTGAAAAAAGTTATAATGCTGAGGCACTTTTCTCCCCCTGCTTCTCCTTCACCTCAAGCCCAGGGAGAGAAGCTTCAGGGAAACAACAAGGTTTGATTTATTTTCCCAGTTTTGACTTGAGCACTCCCCCAAAATGTAACATCTGATATTTACCCTCCAAGTGCATACACCATAGGTAAGAAGCACTATTTGTTGGTATTCCGTGGTCATAGCAGCATTATTCACAATAGCCAAAAAGGTAGAAGCAACCCAAATACCCACTGACAAGTGAATGCATAAACAAAATGTGGTATATCCATACAATGAAGTGTTAGTCAGCCTTAAAAAGGAAGGGAATTCTGATACATGTTATAATACGGATGTACATGGAAAGCATTATACTAAGTGATACAAGCCAGCCACAAAAGGACACATATTATATAATTCTATTGAGATGGGGTACCTAGAATGGTCAATTTTTATTAAAGGTAGAAAAGGAATGGTGGTTGCCAGACCTTGGGGGTGGGGGAAATGGGGAGGAAGTGCTTAATAGGTACAGAATTTCAACTGAGAAAAATGAAAAATTCTGCATATGGATGGTGGTGATGGCTGCACAACAATGCATATGTGTTTTAATGCCACAGAGCAGTACACTTAAACATGGCTATATATGTTATGTTATTATTTCTTATATTTTGTTATATTTTACAACAATAACAAAAAGCAGTACTAGCCATGGAGCAGAGAGACCAAGCCCCTGCTGAGAGGGGCTTGTCTGCTGTGCCTCCACTTCTCCCTGTCACCAGGGCTTCCCTAAACAGGGGAGGAAGATGGGCAGAGTGTCTGAGTTCTGGATGTGAGCTGTGCCACAAAACCACCAGCCTCATCTAACAAAAGCTATGTAACCTGGTATCAAGGGTGGCTGGGATCCTCAGGCAGTCTGTGGGCTGGGAAGGATTAAGGGAGTAGCTGACCCGACTGGTCAGCTCTGGTCAGCTCAGACTGTATACTTTGTTTCCCACCAAAGCAGGAAATGGACATGTAAGATCACATGGTGTGTGGTGGACGTGTCAGCAGCCCATGTGGAGAGTTACCCCCTGGAGCTGCCCAGAGCAATGCTCTTGAACCTTCGATGTGAGTGAGGCTGGGATCTGGGGAGCTCCCATCTTATGTGAAACATAAATTTTCCTGTTGAGTTCAGTCCTATTTCATGGGAGGCCATCAGTTGCAATCATAAATGCAGAAAAATATCAGAATTGACTATGATGCAGGCTATTTCTCCTCACAGAGTGAGTATAAGTCAGCTTTTGCTTTAAATATGCTGTAGTATAAACAATTCCCAAACTCCAGTGCTTACAAACACTGATTTTTCTTGTTTAATGTCTGCAAGTTGGCTGGGGCAGCTCAGCTTCAGGCTGCAGGCTGGCTTTAGGTTTGTTGCTGGTGTATTTCATTCTGGAACCAGAGCACCAGAAAGTGAGACAAACCACCAAACACATTTAAAGACAGTGTGCACGTTATGCTCTTCCACATCCCATCAGCCAAAGCAATTCAGGTGCCCAAAGCCTACATTAATGGGGGGATGGGGGGATGTCCACGTGGCTGGCTGTAATTGTTCATACTGTAGATTCACATGGGAAGTCCTAGAGATCTAATTCCCTGTGAGACCATCAGGAATTGGGACAACAACCCAATCCACCACAGGGTACAAACCATAAGGACAGGCAAGATCTAAATGACAGGGATTTTTAGGCCAATCCATTTAAGGACACAAATGAGTCTCCCTGCAGTGGGGAGGCTGAGCGGGGCTCAGGGCTTGAGCAGACAAGGCTTTAGAGTTGAGCTACGTCAGACCACAAAGCTGAGCCAGGTTCAAGGATTGTTGAGATTGAAAACTCAGACTGTATACTTTGTTTCCCACCAAAGCAGGAAATGGACATGTAAGATCACATGGTGTGTGGTGGACGTGTCAGCAGCCCATGTGGAGAGTTACCCCCTGGAGTGGCCCAGAGCAATGCTCTTGAACCTTTGATGTGAGTGAGGCTGGGATCTGGGGAGCTCCCATCTTATGTGAAACATAAATTTTCCTGTTGGGTTCAGTCCTATTCTTGCATTTTTATTTCTTGGTGCACAATTAGTCCTACAGGGAATGTCAACACAAAGGACCAGGCCACAGCCTTTCATGAGGGTCCAGCTTATTTAACAGGGTGGTTTGCAAAAGAGTAGGTGCTGACTGTGGGGACAGTCCTGCCCCTGGGATTGACTGCATACCACATTCTCTGGGAGGACGAGAGCCCTGAGTGGTGGTGGGCCTCCTGGTATAGGGGCCCCACAGGCTGAGCAGGCACTGACATATGCTCCTCTTTGCTCTTCAATCCTTATCCCCACCGACCCTCTGGCATTTCATGCCTTAGTGCAAGGACTTTGATTATTTTGTTAGAGCTCTGATTGTAACATCTCTTTCTGCCTGTTTCAGTTCCACCACCCCTTCTTTCCTTTTCTATTTAAGGTGGCCCATGAGCTTGCTGTGCCCGTCAGAAGGACCAGGCAAGTGGAGGCACAGTGCTCCCTCACACAGCATGCTCCGCGCTGGCCACCCCTGCACATAGACAGGCAGCAGCTGTTCAGGTTTGCATGATGCTCGGCCTCCAGAGAGCATCACCTGTGTGCCACCGGCCCAGCCGGCCCTCACATGAGCTTGTCAGTTCCAAGAATGATTGGAGGGAGTGAGTTCAGGCTGTCGGGGTGTCGTGGCAGTGGGGCCTGCACTCAGCAGGCAGATGCCAGAGGAGTCCCACATTTGGAGCTGCTTCTGTGAGTCTGCACATGTCAGGGTCAGATACTGGCAAGAGGGGCAGTCAAGGGCAGTATGGGGGGGTCAGGGGCAAAGGAGAAAAAGGATTGGTTCTTCTCAACTCACTCTTTGCCCAGGCCCAAGCCTGGCTGTGTTCCTCCGCACCTGGGCCTCCCAACATTGGCTCCTTATAGGGTCCTGTGGGGCTTAACATACAGGCTGGCACGGCTGGCCTTGTACCACAGTCCTCAAAGCCCTGCACTTCTCCCTGGCAGGCTGAAGGGCAGCAGAGAGAAGTCAGAGAGGTGTATTTGGAGCCCAGCTGAGGGAGCTGCAAGTAATGCTAATAATGACTACACATGGTCTTCTCCAGGGCTTGCCAAGAGCCCTCCCAGACAATCTCTCTCTAGCCTGTAGTGGTTTGCAACATGACTCCCAAAGCCTTGATACCCCTTCATCTGAATCTGAGCCAGGTGGCAGCTGCACCCACCAACAACATCTGGCTGGAGCAAGGCCAGGTAGCCGGGTGCACAAGGCAAGCAGTGCATGCCCCCACCCCTGAGGCCTCCCCGCCTGCTCTGCAGCTGAAACCCCACTGAGCTCGGCCCTCCAGCTGTCCCTACCCCAGTGCCAGACATGTGTGACCATGACCAAGCCATCTCGGAAGGCACCCTCCCACCCCCACTGGTTCAGCACCCAGCCCTCTGAGTTACTCCAGCTTTCAAGTCAGCCCTATAAGGCCCCTAGGCTGTGCAGTGGGGACAAGTCAGCCCTGCTGGGGCTTGTCTGCTTCCCCACCCCAATCAGCAAGTGACATGAAATGGCCATTACATAGCACATTAGTAACTGGGATACGGTCTGGACTTTAACCAGATTAAGACAGAGCGCTTTTCTGATTAAATGAATGCTCAGAAATGAGAGCAAGGACCTGGTATAATGTACAGCCAGGCACAAGTGTCCTAGAGGGGCTCTCAGCAGGTACTCCAAGTTGACCAAGCCCAGTTCTCAGTCAGCCTTTGTTTTGGTGGGGCGGGGAGGTGGGTGGAGGGGAGCTGTTGTTTTCATGAGGGTGTTCTCTTCTCCATTCCTTACATGGCTTCCATGAAGGGAACCAGGCCTGGAACATCCCCCAGGCTTCCAGGTTTGGAAAGGGGTGTTGGTGGCTATTTCCCCTGGTTACTACTGCTTCCTAGAGCTGCCAAGAGATGAAAGGGGAGGGGGGGCAGTGCTTCCTGCTACTAGTAAATGAATTGCTGCCAGTCCTTTTTTCAAAGGTGTGGGGGAGGAGGAAGAGAGACAATATGAGGAAATTTGCAGGGCAGTCCAGGGATTCACCTCTGAATTCCTTTTCAGGAAGGAGGGAACAGTATTAGTCCTGATGGCTCTTTTCCAGTGGGAGGGAGAAGATATACACCCCCAGGAGCTCTTGGTGCCAGTAAGCATTCAGTTTGCAGCTTGAATTGATTCTATCCCCAGTGTACAGCTTTGAGGTGGCTCAGAAGTGCATATGAAGTTGTGTAAACTCAATCCCCATCTCTCTGCAGATCGGGGACTTTGCACTTGCCAGCTTACATGGCCCTCTCCTTCATACAGAGAGTGTCCTATATGCATCAGACATGAGTTGTTCAAGACCGTCTGGCTGGGGAGTAGCACCCCCAGGGCTTGGACTTGGAGTACTTTGCTTGCAGGTGGTAGGGGGACACCCTAGTAGTGAATGATAGATGATAAAAGTAAAGGATTTATTGGGAGGATTTGGATCTACAACTTGGTGACAGTCTATATTGTTAAAAAATAAAGACAACTTTAGGTGATGCAAACACATTTTATTTCATACTTCATGAGGCAGGCAGTCTCTCTTTCCAAGGGTCCAGAGAACCCCCAAATGGGGCGGCAGGATAAAGAATAAAGAACAGGGAAATAGTACAGACCCCAGAGCTAGCTTGGCGCTGGGGGATCAGCTGCCTGGCTGACTGCATTTCTGGTCAAGCAGAGCATTTCTGTGGACATGAAAGTTGTCTAAGTTTGGGTTTGCTGACATGGCACCCCAGACAGGAGCAGCTCCATCCTGGGCTGAGACATTCATTTCAATAAGCCCAAATGCCTGTCGCTCAAGTAAATGAACTCCAATGACTGTCCTTTCCTGTCATTTCATCCCTGTCCCTTTCCTCCCCCCCATTCCCACCCTAGGTGTGGTGATTCAAACTTCAGAGATGTTCCTGGATTACAAAGAGCTTACTTGGTGTAGGTCTGGCTTGGGTCCACATCTATCCTTTAACTAAAGGAAGGCATGGCACCTTGAATAACAATCCCTGCAAACGCATCTCCTGGGAAAGGAGTAATTCTATCCTCCCTCCCCCAAACTGGGGTGGTATTACCAAAGAAGATGGAATGCATACTGGATTTCATGCTCTTACAAAGCTCTGTACCCATGGAAGATGTTACTCCCCCACTCCTTGGAAACTCTCCTACCCAGAGAAAGAATGTTTAAGGGACCAGAAAGAAGGGGCTTCTCAGGCCAAAGGTGGCCCAGCTGTAATAAGTCTTCAAAACCCAGAGAAGATTGGAAATGCATATTATGTATAACTTCCTGGGCTTCTCTTTAAAAGGAACTTTGCCTGAGCCACAGCCGTGATAACAAATGCAATAGAAGTGAGGCAAATGTTGACGTAATATAACAATGGGATGATGACATAATCTACATAGAAAGAGTAGCTTATGAGTTATAAATAATCGTTTTATAGCAATCTTGAATAGGCCTGATACCAGATGTATAGTAAATACACTCATTTTATGGAAATGCCTTTCCTTTAAAAAGAAGGGGGAATGATCTGTAATACAAAGGTTCATGTGTGCTGCTCACGTGGACTTTGTTTTGTGCTTTCTGTGTAATTTGTTTAGCTCTTCTTCTGTCACCTGAAGAGAACAGGCACCATTTGGCATTCCCACATTTTGTTTGCCTAAACAACATAACAGAAAATTTGTATCATTTCACTACATCTAGTCCCAACTCTGGCCCATTGCTTTGTGAATCTGAATTGCATAGTCAGTGAATGAAGTGTGTCACCTCAGAAAATACAGGGTCCTTTCTTAGACCTGTGATTGTGAAAAGAGCTAGAATTTTCTGTCACTGAGCCTCTTGGACTTTAACTCTCTTAGGGGAGGACATCATAGATTTTTGGAGGCAGAATTTTCTAGTAGATTTTGGTTCATGACATCCTCTAAGAAGGCTAAGGCTTCGGCAATATCCTCAAGCCCTGTGGGCCTCCTCACCCTCTTCTCTCATGTTCCCCACAAAAGGTAACCATCATCCTGAAATCTGTGTTCATTATGCTCTTTCCTTTTTAAATATTATTATCTCTCTGATATGTATTCTAGAAAAATGTTTCTATTTGTTTTTAGCTCAATAAAATTAAACTGGCTGATGGCTACATGGCTTTATTCCTAATATTCTTTATTCCTTCTGGAATGTCTTAAATATTTACATAATTTTAAGATGGAAAACAAAGATTTACAGGTTTGAAAAAATATTTCTAAAATTGTTTCTAAATGCTTCTATGCTCTATGAAAGAGAAATGGTGGTTTTGAAATTTGATATTCAGGAACAACTATGGACAGATGTCACCACGTGGTGACAGTTAGGCTCATTGTAAAATTGGTATTTCTACTAATACCATTTGGAAAATCTTTACAAACTCTAATGGTTGGTGTAGGAAGAGATTCCATTCTAAAAGTATCAGATATATTATCCACAAATTAAATGATTTAGCATCAGAGAGAGAGAAGCCATGCCGATTTCCTGATATGGATGACTCCCTTTTCTGGTTTCTGCCCCTCTCCTTATGCCCCTTCCCCATCATCATTCCCTCCCCACCCCTACTCAGTCCCCTCCTGAAGCTAAAGCACTTCTGGGGACTAGGTGAGCATGTCCAGAACTTGCATTCATACTGTAGTATTGGACGCTCAGCACGTTTCTCCAAAGAGGACTTGCACTTCTAATAAAGACCTACTCCCATTAGGGACATTAGTGTCCATAGTCATAATTTTATTACTTTTTTACATTGAGGTACATACATATAAAATACACAAACCTTAGTGTACTACTTGTTGATTTGACCATGGCCATGATTTTAAAAAGACCTGGATATAGAGGTTGGAGGGGGCAAATCTGAACACCTGACTTGAGGCAGTTGGGAAGTTGAGGAGATAGAGGTATGTAGGTTAAAAAAGTCATTGTGATACTGTAGCTCCAGGAGGAAGTAGATTCCCTGCAATGGGCAAGTTTGATATAAATCCAGTAAGAACAAAGGAAAACAAGGGTAAGAGGTTGGGGAAACATTTTTTTATTTCTCCTGGCTCAGTCTCTCTCTGAACTCCAGCTGCTTGGCTCTCTCTCAGCACTCTCCACCCCCTCTCACATGACTCCACTAGCAAGGTCTGTTCCTCCAGCTGCAGCACGTGCCCGCTTCCCCTGGCCCCTTCCTGTAAGAGGAATTCTGTGGGCAGGTCCCTGATGACTGACGAGTGCCTGACCAATTACCTATACCAGGAACAGAGGGGAAGAGAGAGTGGCTGCTACCCTTCACCCCTTACCCTGGACAGGTAGACTAATGAAGGACCAGTGGCTCAGGGGTAAACAACACATTGATGTGCCAACAGGCCATTACATGCATATCACTATCAAGGCCAGGCAAGAAATTCTGGATGAAAACTTCCATTTACCCAACATATACCTCCATACCTTCCTCCCACATATCCATGGAGAATCTCTGATGCCAATAAAGGGAGCCAATTCTTAACTGGCACCAACAGTGTAGCAGGCACAGAATTAGGTGCCATGGATGTTTCTTCATTGAATCAACAAACTTCTGTAGTGAACATAACTATCCCCATTTTACAGCTAAAGAAGCTGGGATTCAAAAAGGATAACTTCATGGTCTCCTCTCATAGATTGTAGTGAGGGGCACAGAGTTCAAGTGCTCACTCCTATGCCCAGTGCCTCCCAGCACACCTGCAGCCACTCTTCCCCTGCCCAGGGGCTAAGTGCTGCTTCCTCATTTCAAAGGCAAAGACAGAATGCTTATTGCGTCTGATCAGAACAGCCTTCTCAACAGCTGAGGTGTAAGGGGCAGAATCATATTTGCTTTGCTCTTCAGAGAACTACTGAATTCAGTTTTGACCAATTATCAAGATTCTCTCAGCAGATGAGTGAGGGAGTGAAAGGCTACACACTGAATTTTTAGCAACTCAAGTCCGTACTTGCCAGGTCCATGAATCTATCCTTGTCTGGGCCTGGAATGCTGTGATAACACTTTGCAGAATGCTTTGTTTGAGGAAGATAGCTAGAAACTGCATATGGTATTTTTATAATATGCTCCTGAATCTCAAGAAACTTCTCCCTTGTTGCAATGGTATTTTACCTCTATCAAATTCCAACATTGTCCAATGATTTTGGATACAATTAAAATGGGATTATCCTTATCTCTGCTATTCCATACAGACTGGCAGACAACCATTTGATAAATTCAAAATGGCAGAGAAGCTGTTGGAAGATTGTTGGGCTCTTCATTCTGACAGCACTATGCCAGCCACAAAGTCAAGTTTCTGCAGCTGAAGACAGAATCGTCACAGCCCAGGTCAGCTTGCTTCTGCCTGCCTTTGATTAAGTAGAGTGGGAAAGACAGGGGATGCTGGACAAAGAAGAACACAGCTGCTTCCTGAGCTTTTCAACAGATAAAAGCACATGTCCCTGAGATTCACTGTCCAGCTGCCTTTCAGCCAGAGTGCCCTTACTCCCTGTGGGGTCAGGGTGCCACCCCCAGCTGGCCTTGGCCTGGGCCTCATGCTGGATGGGTGGAGGCCAGCTCGGAACCCTGGCCGAGGGCAGTTTGCATTGGTGCTCTGCTGGAAAGCAGCGAGAGGCTCATGGCCATGACTCAGGCTTGGAATCAGGACCCTGTTTTCCGCTCCTCCCTGCCAGGGCCCCTCAGTCATGGTCCAAGACAGCCCCGCAGAGTCCGTCCTGCCTGTGTGAAGAGCTGGTGGGTGGTGGCCGATTTCGTGGGGCTTTAGGAGTGAGGGCCAACGGTAAGGAGATAGAAAGCTGCGTCCCTCTGTCTGTGGCAGCTGAGCTTGGCTCCAAGCTACTTCCCAGATGGAAAACATGCCACTGCTGGGCCCACTTCTTAGAGCTGCCTGGCCTCACTTCAGGCCGGGGCTGTGGAGTGAGCAGCCAGCTTGTGCAGCTCACCTACAGAGACACCTTCCTGCCCTGATCCTGACTGTCCCAGGGGAGGCCAATGCAGGTAAAGCTGAAGTGGGATTTAAGGACCAGCCAACATGAAACTCTTAGACTATTATGTCAATTATGTTTCAGTAAACAAGAAAAAAAGACCAGCCATATGATGAGAATGCAGATACTTTACCCCTGATTTTTAAAAGTCCCTCTCAAACATCTCTCCTGGCTGGCAGAACTTTGCAGTTCTCCACGGCCACCTCTTTTAGTGCATTCTCAAGCAGAACTTCTCAAGTCCTGTACTTAGGTATCAAAAGGTAGGGAGAACATTAAGCCCAGAAATTTAAAAGACAGCAGCCAAATACTTTCCTTACAAAGCAGTGCTTTGCACACTTTAACATGCATGTGAGTTAGTGGGGATCACACCCAAATGGAGGTCTGATTCAGCCGGTCAGGTGTGGGGGGGGTGTGTGCCCAAGATCCTGCTTTGCTAACTCCCGTGTGGTAACAATGCTGCTGGGCCTTGGATGGGGTTTATGAATGGCGGTTTTGAACGGAGAGCACTTCAGCAACCACAGGTGTTCTATAAGATACACTGATATTTATTCACCCATTCGTGCAACCGATTATTGACTACGTACAATGTGACTTCAGTGCTAAGCCCCAAGCAAATAGCTGGCCCAAGTGTCTGCCTCAAAACATGCAGAGTTCTCTGTGACTCCGTCAACAAACTTGCTTTGAGCATTCGGTGTGGTAAGCTCTCCACTCACAGTGTTATCAGGCAAGTGTTATTAGCCATGCTGCCCCAACAGCATAGTCAAAAACAGGTATTGAATTTGCTGCTCAACAGGAAGTACTTAGGGATGTTCTGGGCACAGTGCCTGATTTGGAATACCTGTCAGATAGAGCCTCTGCCCTCCACACAGGACACAGTTGTAGTCTTCACAATGTGGCACACATCTCCTCAGCTGTGAATAGTAAGGAATCATTAGAGAGCAAACAGGGAGGAGGGAAGGAGATGGGTAAAAACTAACAGACAAAAATCAAAACTCCCATCCTGAGGGAGCTGTCTTAATTTTAATTAGATGCATTTAGTTCCTTTTCTATGACTAGAACAATACTGTACGTTTGTTGTAAAATAACTCAAATGGTAAACATAGAAGTAAAAATGAAAGCTTCCCCAAATCCCACACCTCAAACAACAGGAATGGTTTTGTGTATAATTATCCTATATTGTTCTCCATATACAAACAAGTACCTATGAGGTGAAATAGAATCAGTCTACATAAGGAATCCAGTTCCTTTATTCACCAAACAACATACTGTAAACTTTTCCCTTTTGAGTCTTCTACCTCAGGGTCTTTCATTTTTTCCATTGTATGTTACTTCATAGTTACCCAAAATTTATGTCACCAATTCCATATTGGGTGCCATGTGTACAATTTCCTTTTTTCTATTGTAAATAATGAAAGAAGGAAATCTTTGAACACACAGCTTTGCATGCTTTACTTCCATAAAATAAATTCAGAAGAGGAATTATTGAAAGGAGGTCATCTCAAATATTGCCAAATTGCCCATTACAAAGGTTGTACCAATTTAAACTGATGAATGCTTGACAGTACCAACTCCCAGGAGGTTTTCCATCTTTGCAAAACTAATGGGATTTTATTACTACTGAAATTTTCATATGTTATATCTTGGTGAGTCCAAGAAACATATGATTAGCTATTTGCATTTCCTTCTTTTGTGGATGCCTGTTTGAATTGTTGCTTATCTTTCCATTAGATTGTTCTTTTTCTTATTGATTTATAGGAGTTTTTAACATTCAATGGCTATTGAACCTTTTAACTGCCATATATATTGTAACTATTCTTTCCAGGTGTGAGGATACATTATGACGTAGTTAAATGCATAGGCTTTAAAGTCAAATCCTGTGCCTATAATGTAGCATTGTGCTGAGGATTCAATAAAAATAATGCATTGAAAATTCTAACCACAGGGGTTGGTTTAGTAAGTGATTCAAAAAATCACGTTTTGGAAGTGTTGCTTCTAATTTCCTTTGCAGTATCTTTGATACCCATATTGGTTAGTCACATGGTCTCTTACTAATGCTTTCTGACCTTGTGACTGAGCCAAGAAAGGTCTTGTTTGTCCAAATACTGTAATTGTATTCTCCTGTGTTTGCTTCAGGCTTTTCCTTTTCTTCCCCTTAAGAGTCTATGTCCTGTGCTCTGACCACCGCCTTGCATGCCCCTCAGTCCCCTCTTTCCCTCCCTCCCTTGGTTGTTGGCCTTCATTGGTTGAGTGCTGTCTGCCTGCCTGTGGTCCTGCTAGTGCTCAAGGAGCTGGAGGCACGTGCATGCCCATGGCTGCAGATCTGCAGTAAGCCCGTGCCATGCCCTGCAATCCTGCCAGTTTCCTGGGTCCTTTTGCTTCCCGCTCCCTGAGATCTCCACTTTTCTCTTCTGGCTCTAACTTCACCAACAAAACAGATGGAAGCAGTGGAGAGCCACACCGTATCCCACCATCACCACCAGCCCACCTGCATGACCACCTCCCGCTGTCCCAGTGGCCACCTCCAGTCCACACTGGACACCATCCATCTCTCCACCCCATGGCTCTGTGCCTCTCTCCTGGATCCTCAGTGTCTCCATTGCTTATGGATCATACGCATGTATAAAAAGCTGTATCTTTGTAAAGTTCACCCATCTTTCAAAAGCCCACCCTGATACCATCACCAGCATTCTGCATCCCAGAGCCGCTCCCTGGCCAAAGACCCTGCTCATGTCTCATCTTACTCAAACCTTAGCACATCTGTAGAGCCCATCTCTACTCGTTAGGCCACTTTCTTCATTTGCCCCCTGGGCCATACTTTCCAGACTGCCCTCCTGTCCCACCAACAGCTCTGTCCGGGTCTTGCTTCTGTGTCTTCCTCCCCTTGCTACACGGTGGGGTGTCCCTGGCTCTCTTCTCAGCCTGTGCTGCTTCTTCATCCACACTGCTGGTCCAGGGCATCTGTTCCCATCCTGACTTTAAATACTGTCAGCTACTATGTCTCCTAAAGTCATATCTTTCACCCCAGTTTTGTCCCTAAAATCCAGACCCATGTACTCAGTCATCCATCATCTCCTCTTGGATGCCCAACAGGTATCTCAGATGTAATATGGCCAGGAACAGGGGTGCTTTGTGCTGTTGTCCAGCTTGTGCACTGCCTGAGGGAACCAGCCACGGGGGCAGGGGGGCTTGATCTGGCCCATGTCAGGTTTGCCAAGCCATGGGCTCTGGCATGGGCTCCATCTGCTCCATGGCAGAGGTACCTTCTACAATGAGTACTCTTTCTAATTCCCACCAAGTTGCCTTATAGGTTAGCTGTGGCCATGGCCAAAATACCTTTTTTGATTTCTATGCACCCTAAACCTGCAATGCTTAGTACATGGCACCATTCAGTTATGAAGGGGGAGGATGAGGAGAAGGAAGAAGCTGAAGAGAAAAGGGAGAAAAGGAAAGGAAATCTAGTTTCTTTATCTCTTTGCTGAACCCAGTCCAATTCCCAAATGTATCCTGAATCTGACCCTTTGTGACCTCTCTTCTGCTACACTGATGATCTAAGCCCCCTTATCTCTGGGCTACTACAAAGCTTCTCAGATGGCCTCTTGGCAACCACTCCTGTCCCTCAGCATGGACAGAAGCTTTCTAAGACATAAATATTGTCTCACCACTCACCTGCTTAAAAACTGCCAGTGTCTTCCTGACTCAACTAGAATCACCCCCAAACTCTTTCCTACAGATTACAACTTTTCCAGCTTCATCTTCTACCTCTGGACCCTAGGCTCACTAAGTTATAGCCACAACTACCTCCTTCCTGACTCAGATACCCCAAGCTCCTGCTGCCTCAGGACCTTTGCACATCCGGTGCCTTCTCCCAGATCTTCACACATCCAACTCCTTTTCAATACTCAAGTCTTCTGAAGTACATGTTACCTTTTCAGAATAGCCCTTCCTTGAGAAAAATAGCTAAAACAGTGCCCCCTTCCACTGTTACTTTATGTCACATTTCTCTAATTTATCTTCCCTATGGTAGCTCTTACCTTTTAAAATTATCTTCTCTACTTCTCTGCTTCCTTGTTGGCAATCTGTCTCACCATGTCCAATTTGGAAGTCTGGGATTTTTCTGCCGTGGCCGCACCCTATCCCCAGTGTTGGCAACCATGCCTGGCATATAGCAGGTTCTCGGTAAGTTGACTGATTAAGTGGCCTGGGAGGTAAAGATCACAGGCAGACAGAGGAGAGGGGAGAAGAGCAGGAGCCTGGACAGGGGGAAAGGAAGGGGAAGACAGGGAGAAGGTTGGGAGGAGACACAGTCCTTATGCAGTGAGACAGGGAGAGTGAGACAGGGAGAGAGAGAAGATGAGCAGCAGAAATGAGGCTGAATTTGTCAGCAGAGGCAGAGACCCTGCTGAGCCTGCACCCAGGACTCTGCTGAGTCCCTGTCACCCATGTGCACAGGCCTTGGGGCTCCCGGGGACACTACTAGGGTGTGTGGTCTTGCAGCTGGGAAGCAAGTGGCTAGACAGGCCTATGTCCACTGGCATTTAATTCTCCCTACAAACCTGCCTTCTTGGCCCAGTAGGACAGACATCAGCCATGATTCTTCCTCCAGCCCAGGAGAGCACCTGAAAACAAAGTCAGTGAAAATAAAAAAGGCAAGGCTGATGGAAGCTGAGTTTGTGCTGGTCTTTGCCCAGATGCTCAGCCAGGAGCTCAAGGTCTCACCCCCAGCCCCACCGATGAGATGTTTCTGGGTTCTGCCTTCTCCTTGGTTGTCCATACCCTCTGTGGCACTGTGATCATAAACAGGCTGCTTAGAAGTCAGTACACCATGAATGTGCTTATTTCCAAACCATCACAGACTTGTTTCTGTGCCCTGTGAAAAGAGATTGTCATGGTAGGTATAAAATGGCACCAAGAGGCCAGGCATTCAGGGTGGCTTTCTGCCAAGTTCCTGTCTGTTCAAAACATTTCAGTTTTGCCTGCACATGGGCTTCTGGAGCAAAGTATGTTGTAAAGTCCACCTGGACAAACCCTCAGAGCTCAGAGATTCTCCCTGTCTATCTCCCATATGTCAACCAGGGGTTTCCTTCCCCCACATCTCTTCTCCTTGGACTGCCAGAGCTCTGGGTTCCTCTTATTCATAAGTGAAATCTTGCAGGACATAATTAGCTGAACGTTGAGACGAAGGAGATGCAAAGCCTAACCTTGTATGGTCTTAAGCAAGGGAAATGACTTGCAGAACACTGAACAGTGACTGACCATATAAAAATTATTTTGATGGCAGAGACTCAAACAAACTTCAGTAGGCCACATGGTTTACAAAGGGGAGATCTGCTAATTGAACAACATTGCTCAGCTGATGGACTACAGCCCAGAGCATAAATTTAGCTACATTCTCAACCCTCAGTCACACAGCAGAGGATTCTTTCCATCCCAGTGCAAAGTCCAGGAGAAGAGTTCAGTGTTTGCATTTCTCTGAAAGGTAAGCTGCTGTGCCAAGGAGGGTCTGAATGATTTAATCCAGTCTTTGTCTTGCCCTACCAGTCAAGAAAGTCAATGCCACATCTCTAAAGGGCTTTTCTCCTCTGGATTCCAAGTTGCCAGAGATTCAAGAACTCAATTGGCAATTAGTTTATTGACATTTTTAATTTGCCCAAGTTTTCCCTTGCTCAAGTTCAAGGAACTCGGCATGAACATTTCCTTGTTCCTTCATTGGACCGGCTCATTTGTCTTTCCAGAGTGTAATGGATCTCCTAAGTCATTGGTTCCTGGTGGGTGTTGACAAGACAGACTCTGTCTCTGGAGTCCATCCCGTTACTGATTGTTTGGGTGAATTCAGGTGATCTCAGTCGGGGTCCCCTTCCTCCTCCTTTGCTCTCTTGGGATCCCTCTGGCGGCATGTTCTCTCCTTCCAAGAGGGGGATGTTTCCAGGGAAGTGGGCCATTCCTTTGGGGCTGGCACATGTGTTCAGGGTAAAAACTGCCTCCTCACCTTGGGGTCCCCTCACCTGAGTCACCCTGCTCCCCTGACCTGCAGGGTCCTGTGGCCGGTGCCTCCTCATCTCTCTTTGATTGGCTTATGCCTTGGTCACATCACACTGTGTCTGTCAATTCTCAGCCTCACAGCTGCGTCAGGGAACTTCCAAGAAGAAAATACTTGATGCATTTACAATGCAATGAAGCTTTATGAAGGGACCACAGAACATCATCTATTCCAGCCCTTTGGAATAAAGTGGAGCCCCTCTGTGGGAGACTTTGGGGAGGAAGGTATAAGAATAGACATTATCTTTCATGTTCAGGCTGATGGACATAAAGAGGCATGTATTTTGTGTTTCAAAATGTAATCAATAGACCCCCCCTAGAAGGAAGAAGGACTCTTCAGAGGAATAGCTGCTTTCAAGTCTAGGCAGGAAACATACAAGAGAAGCTGGGATGTCTTGTGTTGTAAGGAAGCAGTTGGAGACCACTGGGCCATGGAAAAGGACACAGGACACAACACCAAAGGACACTCACTGGATGAAGGGGAAGCAATATAAGAAAAAGGACTGGTAAATTCAATTGATTGAGATGCATTGAACACATCAAGAACTATTAGTTCATAAGAAGAAGAATGTGAGAGAGAGTCTCTCATTCCCCAGCAGAAGAATAAGAAAAAAAAAAACTTCTTTGGACACCACTGGAATTAACCAGAGCCTCTCCTTACTGTGAAAATGAGTACTTAATGGAAAGAATTAAGCACCTGCCCAGGCTTTCCTGTCTGAACTGTAATGAGGATACTGAAATAGCTCTCAGCGCTGAAGGTAAATCACTGTATGGAAGGAATCTAACTGATAAATGTGGAAAGGTGATGAATTTTTCAAAACAGCCTTTTGAAACCTCTAATGAAATGACTGATCAAACCACAGTCCCCACTGAATTTTCTGCACAGGGCCCTGCTGAGGACCTTGATGGCAGGAGATGGCTTTTACCACCCAACTGGGCTGCCTGACTGATTACCGCACTGAGCAGGTGACATGACACAGTCTGCCTGCCGATGGGATATGACATGAACTGCCGGCCCCACCTATCAAAGCCCAAACAGTTGAATCTCAGCCAAATCAAGCCTCTAGAGCTAACTTCCCAGGCAAGAAAGACAGGGCCTAAAAGATGAGAGGAAGGAAACGGACCCACCAAAGATCTGGGACATTCTGCTGGATGCATGACCTGCAGTCAGTCCATGGCACGGGGGGAAAAATAAGAGCTTCTGTAGTTTAAAAGAGAATGAAGACTCATAGTAACCAAGAGCAATTTGTAGACTTTTTTGAATCATACTTAGAACAAACCAACTTCAAAAAGAAATTTTAGACAGCTGAGCAAATTTAATCCCAGACTGGCTACAAGATGGCCCCAGGAATTACTATGTGTGATAATGGCACTATGATTACTCCAAAAAGGTCCATCCACACCTTTTAGAGATACATACAGAAGTACACAGTGGCAAAATAATATCACATCTTTATAGAAAGGGATTCATTGTACTAGCATCTCTGCTTTTGAGTATGTTTGACATTTTTATAACGTAAAAACTTGAAAAATTGAGAGAATTCCAGATGAGTCTTTTAAAGGTAAAAATGATAGTGAGAGGATAATTACCAGAGTACCCTGTTTTACATTTTGTTTTAAATATTAGATTAGAAGTTGTTGCTATCAAGACAACATTGCTCTGATGAATTTAATACTGACCATATACTAATCAAAATTGCAGCCAAAAAATAGAACTCTAGAGAATCACTAAACATACTTCCTGTTGAACAGGCTTAGAAAGTCATTTTTATTACTTTATGAGCATCAATAACTATTTAAAAAAATTCTTACAAGACCACACAGATGCTGGACCTGGACAGAAAACTGGGAGGGCCTGAGGGATTCACTTGTAGAGACTGTGTGCTCTGTCTTAAGGGGAGATTGGCAGCTCAGTCCTGCTGTCGGGCAGAAAACACCAGGCAGAGCTCTAGGGGAAGCTGAGAATGTGGTTCTGGGTGTGTGCATTTAGTATTATGTCCAGTATCTACTTGCTGCTACTTCTGGGCATAAGGGGCATTTAGCTGCCCTACTCACCTGAAGGATCATATAGCTATTGACTTGTTCTGGCTGGTGAAGGATGAGCAGAAGTGCATGGACACTTTTGAAGGGAAAGACTTAAAAGGCAGTGAGAGCCTGGTTCTCTGCCTCCCCTTCCCTCTCCTGCAATTGTAACTATCAGAAATAACCCACCCAACCACCGGACATGACATACAGGGAGAAACTGCTCACTAGCTCTCTCTCAATCTCTTTCAGTCTCTCAGAAGCCCCTGAGATGTGGAGGGTTTTGTCACTGCAGCATAGCCTTGGTGATACTTTCTAACATAGAAGGCCAGTGGACTGAACCTTGTTGTTTTAACAAGTTTCTTGTTTGTCTTACCTTGCATGTCACGTACTACTACTATAACAGTACTGATTAATGAGGGTTCACTATGATAAGCACTTTACACACTTTGCCCCATTCAAGTCTCACCACAAGCAATTTGTGAGACTACTATTATCATCATTCTGAGATAAGCAGAGGTTCACAGAGGTTAGGTAGCTTGTCCAAGATCACACAGCTGGTAAAAGGTGGGGCCAGGACAAGAACCCAGGCAGCTGAATTCTAGAGAACAGCTCTTAATTATTAAGCTCTGCTCTCTTTTTACTGTATGGCAGTTCCATTTCTTACAGTTGCAGGGCTTCTGTTCCTGCTCAAATTGGTTTTAAAAACATTATTCAAAATAAACTTTGTTTCAGAGCAATTCAGTAAAATAGTAATTTTGAGGCTAAGTCTTTGAGGCTTACAAATTATAGTCCTTGATCCAGGGTATGCATCATTGTTTGTTTCTCTGTAGCATATGTAATAACAATACTTTTTTCTAACAACAAAAAAGAAAAACTTGCAAATCGCTCTGTTTGTTAGGGCAAAACTTGCCTTACAGATCCCTTCTACTAGATAAACAATCACACTGAAGGATCTGAAAGCTTCCGGCAGTTTCTGCCTGAGGTGGAATCCAGGGCAGCACCCTCCCCCTCCCCGTGGAAACGCTCTGTGTGGGAGAGGCTGGCCTCCGCTTGACCCCCAAACCCGCAGGGTCTTTCCTTTCCTGCTTTCCGTTTTCTCGCCATTCTAGCTCCTTAGTGTACAATGTGTTGGAGACTTTTCTAAGCTGTTCACATATATTCATCCTGACAGGAATTCTGTGAGATAGGGTCCTTATTTCATAGCTGGGGAAATTGGGGCAACAAGACATTAAGGAACTTTCCCAAGGCCACAGAGCTAATGCACAGCGGATTGGCCAGGCAGCCTGGCCCCGATCGGGAGCTCGCCTGTTCCCTGGCCCCCTTCCCGGGGACCCTGACCTGAGGCCGCCTGGGCTCAGGTGGCAGCCACCAAGCCGCCCTTCCGGCTCCGCCAGCGCCTCTTCCTGCGTCTCTCACGGGGCTTTCTCCCCTGAGGTTGAATACGGGATTCCTGCGGGCGTTTCACAGTCTGAGTGTCTCGGAGCAGACGTGGGCAGCAAAGAGGGTGGATTCACATTGGATGTGCCCACAGAGACTCTACAGGGAGGGCATGCCCTCGCCAGGGCCAGAACCAGGGTGCCTGGAAAACTCTCGCCCTTTCCACCGTTACAGACAGTTCCCAAAAAATCTCTTTGGCATTATGCTTGCTTTGGGGGTCAAGACTTGAAAGGCCCTAAAGGACTAGAATGAAAACAGCTTTCTCTCACTATCATGGCAAGGCAAGGGTTTCCTAAGGGAGCTGGTCCAAGGCCCCAGGTGATTCACGGGGCAGTGATCTTCTTACCCGTTGTATGCTGGTATACAGCTGAACTCTGAGTAACTTAACATCAAGGGCAGTCTTGAAAAAAACCCCACCTTATTCAAGGGCAGCCTTGGTGTGGCGACAGGCTCTGTGGAGAGCCTTCAGGTCCTCCTTCGAGGAGAGACCTTTTGCCCCCCTGCGGGCAGCTCCAGCTGTCGGCGCTTCAGAGGTCCCTCAGCGGCAGGGAGGGGCCTCACCTCAACCCACACCCTTTCCAGGGCAGCCTCATCCCAGGCTGACCCAGGCTGGGGGACACAGGCCTGGCCCTAGTGGTGCAACTCTGAGAATCATCATAGCCCCCCGTGGGCCTGGCCAAGGCTATCATCGGACCTCACTGCGGCCTGGCTGCCCCCTGCCGTCTCCTGCCCGCTCTCCTCCCTTCCGCAGGGGCTGGTCTAGTGCAGTCCCCCTTCACACACTGCACCCTCCACTCTGGCTCAGACTGCTACTCCCAGCACCTGATGCGGGGACAGCCAACCTGTGAAAGAGCAGAGCCAAGGGCGTACTCACTGTATGGACCCTCCGCCGAGCCCTGGCAAGGGGGCCACAGCTGCCAGAGGACAGCATGCCCTTTGCACAACCTGCTGCGTGGACTCGCCCCGTCCTGTGGCTGGGGGGAAAGGGGCATCCATCTTTGCCTTGGAGAAAGTAGTGAGAGGCTTATAAAGGGCCAATTTCCCCAATCCCCAGTGTCCTGATTCCAGCTCTGGCAGCCCAGCAGCTCCAGTTACAGCCTAGTCAGTCCTGCTCTGATGGGTACTCTGGGCCCTGGTACAACTGGGCCAGCGTGTTTGGTATTCTGAGTTACAGAATCAAAATAGGATTGCTTGTTTACAGACTTTACAAATGGTGGCAATGAGGATATTTGAGGAGACACTGTGTACCTCAAATGTAGCTATCCGCTTCCTGCATCTTTCTTTGAATTTAGAGTATTTGTTGACTTCTTATGTGCCCATGGAGTTACTCTGGGCACCACAGAGAACTCAGGAGCCTCACTGCCAGCCATCCTTGGTGAGAACAGAGGAGGTCTGGAGCAAAGACCATTGCATGAGCCTGAATCACAAGGCTCTTGTTACAATTATATATGTGAAGCTGACCTCTGTTTCTTTTATTAAGAGGTTCCTCTGTGAGATATAAACCACCGGTCATAGGTAATCAAGAAGAAATGTGTGTCCTCAGCTAACAGCAGCTGCCCATGGCCAATACTCACTACTCCTAGGCAAGCATTATCCCTGGTAATCTCTCCGGACGCACTCCAGGTAGCAGTTGGCTGAAGAGAAGCTCTGAGAGCCTGAATCCGGGCTTTTGGATGTCCAGGTGACACACATAAGTAGACAAGCACCAAGGCACCCCTCCCCTAGCTGAGACAGCCTCATCTGTCGCCCCCTCTGCTTCCCCGCACCCCTTTTCCTTCCATTCCTCTCCTCTCCTCCCTCTTCCTTTTGTCTTCTTTGCCTGTTCCACCAGAGGATGACCGGTCAAAAATTTATTTATAGGCAGCCTTGTTTTAAAAAAGCTTCTAAAAAGAGGGGCTAAAACACAATGAGATCGTATAAACATAAAGTGGCCAACAGGACAAGGGAAAACAAGGGCTATTAAAAACACAAGGCCCAGGAATCAAACATGAAAAGATGGACAGAGGCCAAGCAGAGCTCCAGTGCTCCACATCGCCATGTTCCAGAAGCATTTCACAGTTGTTTATGCTGTCTCCTATAACTGGCCTTCCCCTCTCTGACCGTGTCATTACCCAATGCCATGGCCATCAATATTATTTATACACTGACCACTCCGTATAGCAGACACTGTAGCCATTATCTAGAAGCCTTGTGATAGATGTTACTAAGAGTGAAAATGCACCTAAGGAGATCTCCCACATTCCCTGCTGCCATGTAATTAACTTCTAGATGATGAGATGCAAGGGGCGGGGATGTAAGGAAGGCTCCTCAAAGGCACTGACTCAATAGCCTTCCCTCACTCTTCTTACTGCTTGGAATGTGGAATTAATGGTGACAGCTCCGCGGTTCACACTAGACCATATGATGACCTCGAGGACAGCAACCACATGCTGAGGAGGATAAAGCAGAAAGACAGGTGTCTAGGTGCTTGATGACACTGTGCAGTCCCTATTAGCCCTGACATGCCTATGTCCAGATTACTGCTAAATGGGACCGAAACAAGCTTTGTCCTTGTTTAAGCTACTGATATGTGGGATTGTCTGTTATACACTTCCTTGCCTAATTCTAAATCTCTCCCTTTCAAATCTTTGTCTCTAGCTCCAATCTTTTCAGCCACATATTTGACATTTCTTCTTGAATATTAAATGGGTATCTTCACTGAACAAGAGCCAAACAGAACTCTTGATTTTTTTTCTACTCTTCCTTCCCTAACTTGGTCCTTCCAGAGTTTTCTTGATCTTAAGTAAATGGTAAAACTGGATGCCCAGTGGCTCAGGACCAAAACCAAAAAGTCATCCTTAGTTCCTTCTCACCTCTCGCCCCGACATCAGCAAGTCTTACAGGCTCTACCTACAAAATATATATCTAGCGCCTTTGCGCGGCTCACCAGGTCCGCACCTCGTGTCACTGCTGCCACCTTCACCTTTCATCTGGAATATCACAACAGCCTCGGCTGCCCTGATTTCACTCTTCTTTGAGTGTCCTTCCTCTACAACAGACGGAGGGACCTTTTAGCAAATATGAGTCAGGTCATACCGCTTACCTACGTGAGTCCTCCTGTGCCTCCCAGTGCAACGAGAATAAAATCCAGACTCTGCCCTCTGGCCCACAGAGCTCTGAGTGAGCGGGTCCCAGCGCACCCATCACCCCACTTGTCACGGGCTAGATCCTTTGCCCTTCTTGGCTTTCCCACCCTAATAACCTTCATCCTTTCAGTGAACATGCTGCGAACATTTCTCAGTAATTTCCCCCACAACTACCCTGCCTGTGAGTTAGGGAAATCAGCATCTCTGATGCTCAGGGGGCATATACAGGAGTCACAGTGCGCTTGTAAGCCTTCTTGTATTTTACTGTAAAATTTCAAGGGAATGTGGCCTTCAGCTGTGTAATATGGTAAACCATCGAGAAAAATGTGTAGGAAGAAGGCAATAGGAAGAAGCCTTGATCCTTGTCTGGTTTGGTAAGCCTGGAGCCTGGAAGAACATATGCATGTCACGTGTCACTGGGGGGGACCTCCTCCTGCTAATTTTCTGACATCAGGCTGGCTTACCAAGGTCATTACTTTCCCTCTACCTGAAGTGTACAGAAACCTCCCATGGAATCGGCTCCCTCAGAACTGTTGCTTGGCTTGGGAAATCAAATTCTCTCACTGCTTTTAAGAAAAAAAAATGTTTACTGAAAACATGAGAGAAGGGTCAAAAGTAGATGAAATTAGCTGAGTAAGGTAAACATTCGCATGCTCTACAGCAGGACAGAAATGGCAAATCCTTTGTCAAGATAGAGAGTTGTAATCCAAGAAATGAATAGCAGCCTCTGGGAGAGACACTGGCTACCCAGAGACACAACACACTCCTGGGGGCACCCCAGCACCCCGCAGCAGGCACCTTTGCCCCTCTGACTCCTCCTGCAGCTGGTCCTGCTCCCAGCACCGTATCCTCCCACTCTGGGCCTTCTACCAAAAGACCATTTCAGGATTCTATGAGATGAGGAGCCAACCAGTCTCTTTTTAATTAGTTTTAAATTTTTACTGAAAAATACATACATATGGTAACTGAAAAAAATGCAAATGGTTTAACAAGACTTACAGTGCAAAGTACATTCCACAGGGTAACTATTCACAGCGTAGACCACAGGCGAGCCACCCGGCTCAAACCTGGACCCTCCACTGCCTGTCTGGGCACTTGGAGGCAAGTCCCTAAAACTCCCCATGCCTCAGTTTCCTTATCTGAACAACGTGGGCCATAATACCTACCTCAGAGATTCATTGTGAGGACCAAATTTGTTTCTGCATGTAAAGCACATAGACCAGTGCCCACACATGTAAGTCTACATAAAGAGAGGTGATTTAGTATTGTTATCACTGTTACTTCCTTAGACTTTCAGGTAACTGGAGACAACAGGTTTTTATATATCTTTCTGGAAATTGTATACGCATATGAAGTATTATCCCATTTTTTACATGAAAGGCAACTTATTATACACACTTTTCTGAATAGCAGCTCATATAAATCTCTATCTCCTTCCCTTCATACAAATACTCCTTATTCAACCAGTCCCTGTCAATGGACATTTAGTTTATTTCCCCTTTTGTAATCACAAATAATGCTGCAGCACATACCTGTACTTGGGGTATATTCGTGAGTATATCTGTAGGATATTTCTAGAAGTTGAACTGCTGGATCTAGGCTATCCACATTTACCTTTTGATCGGTACTATTTAACCATTCTTAAGTCCATTTTCCACAGGGCCATCCTCCTAGGACAGCTGAGACTGGTCATCTGGTTACACAGAAAAGGACTTTCTGGGCAGGAAACTCCTTCCTTCCTAACTGCTGGTGCCTGTCAGAGGGTCCTTAACACCACATTGCCTCCGCCTGGTATGTGGGGCTGCTCATCTCTACCTTACCTTACCTGGAGTGGGTATCTTAATGTTTCTGCCCTTATGTACATTATCCATTTCTAACCCTTTCATCCCTTCTATGTAATGAAAGATTTAAATGTACACTCTTCACGTTTACTATGAACACTCTTGTCTACCTTGCATCTATTTCCAAATTGTTAGCATTCCCTTCTGACTTTGTGACTTATTTATTTGGTCTGTTTTCTCTGATTTCTAAGGTGCAAAGAATTCATCATCTTTTTCATTGATGGGCCCTTTGTTCTTTTGGGGAAGGAGTGGCATCATTTGAGCTAGGGTCCCCCAAATTCCCTATAAAAGTCCTTTTTTAAAACTCAATGCTCCCTCATTACCGGCCTCCCCTGGGCACTATTTATTCTCCATTTCCTTCCATTGAACAGTGCACATGCTTGTTAAGTAGATTTATTATCCGGCATCTTCTTTAACAGAGAATGCTTCCAGTGCTGGAATTTTCCTAAATCCACAGGTTCCTTCAGAGTCACGGTCGGGCCAACTTTTTTGCTGCACCTGGGGACTGAGAATGTTGCCTTGGATGGTGTTGGAAACCTGGACTGTGGGCCCCACTCAGCCAGCACCTGGGATCTCAAGGCCTTTCAGAGACCTCAGTTTCCTAATCTGAAAAAGTAGGGCCAGACCATCAGCCCCTGCCAAGGCTAAAGCTATCTGATTTTTGTACACTTTTCCAGATGGACTCTATCTGCTAGTTGTGCTCATAACTATTCTTTCTCAAAAACTGTCCTCTCCAGAAAGACATACAGAAACAATTAGGAAAATGATTAAAACACACATTAGACTTGCTCATCTAGTCCCCTCAGGGACTGTATCTCTTGAAGTAAACAAGAAGCAAATAAAATGGCCACAGAGATAGTGTCTACCTAAAAACAGCAGCCACAACAAATTCAAATCCGAAGTTTGAGCCCACCTTTGAAGCGGTACTGTTTCTAGAAAATGAAGAAATTAACTTTTGGTCTACTGTGTATATTACCCTGGAGCCTCCTTTTAAATGACATTACATGGGAAATAAGAACTATGGAAAAGAAATTTAAATCCTTAAACAAAAAAAAGAATAAAGAAAGGAAATCTGTTGTTTAAACATTTCCTCTGTGGTTTAGCATAACTTTCCAAGATTTATATTTGTAGATTGTGAAAACTCCTTTCTCATTGGCAGAAATATCATCACCTTACATTTTGTAATACTGTAAAGCTATTTGCAAGTCACTGGACAAAGGAAAACAAAGATGTAACAAAGAAGAGGCATTTGTCTTTATAGACTTCTGGAAGCGTTTTCTTCCTTGGCATTTCATGGAAAGATTAATCAATGGCACGAATGCATCAGAGTACTTTGATTTAATGTAAACACAACCTTGAAAGGAAGATAAAATTTGGCAGCAGATTTCTCACTGAACAAAATATCAGTGAATGTTATATTACTGAGTTGCTTTTCCTAATCTAAAAAGCTATGTTTCCTGCTCAGCCTTTTAGTTGCTCTATGTTCTGAAATAATTTCGTTGTTCCTCAGTGTTCACCATTCTCAGGCTCATTGGTTACTTCTGTGGATAATATCCAGGAAATTGGGTGTTTCTCCCTGTAACTGGATCAAGATTTCCCTTTTACTCATTTCATGTTAAAGCTTTTCCAGAAAGTATTGGTTCGTTTATTCAAATAAATGCTGGCCTGGCACAAATAATGCCCTGAGATGGGTGCTCTGAGGGAGAGTCGTTCTTCCTTCCAAGGACTCATGATCTAAATTTTGCCTCGGGAAGACAGACTCATTCAAAGGTACCTAGTAATACAGTTCAATCCAGCAAATTTCTATTGAAAGCTGCCATGTGCAAGGCACTGAGCTGGAACTCCCAGTTCAGTGGAGCAAACAGACAGGTGCAAGCAGGGGCTCAGACCTGTCACAGGGAGTTGTGTATATTGTAGAGAGAATGCAGAGGAACATTTGAGAGAGCATTTCATCCTGTGTGGGAGAGTCAGAAAAGTCTCCCTGGAAGGTCTTGTACTGAGACTTGAAGTCTGGTGAGGAATTTGCCAGGTGGATATGGCAGTGAGTTGGTTACCAGGCAAAAGAAACAAAGCAGGGAGGGGGCATGGGTCACCAGAGCCCCCACACAGCTCCCTACATCTGGAAGCTCAGAGGCAGGTGTGCTGTGGAGCAGGGTGACAGCAGGCATGGGGCCAGGAACAGATGATGTGGGGTCCATGCTCCATACCAAGGGCTTTGATTTTACCTTACAGGCTAGGGGATATGGAGCCATTGAGGAATTTCAGCAAAGGGGTAATATGATAAGAAAATTAAAAGGTCACGAGTATTATATAAGAGGTTGTACCAGGGCAACATTGACAGCCATTGCCTGCAGGCAGCTTGTGATGCTTTTTGCGCCTGGTTCCTGCCTCTGTAAAAATGGCGGCAAACGCTATAGACAGGATACCTGAGCTCATACATAAGGTGCTTTGAGAGGGGTCCAGCACACACTGAGGGACCATTCAGTGTTACCTGTTACTAGTAGCAGCAGTATAGTTTTCACAGCTCTGCCACTTCAGAGTTTTATCACAAAGCCCGTGGGATTTGAACTGGAGTTCCCACCAAGGAGGAAGAACCTGTCTCTTCAGTCTGGACGTCCCATGCAATAGTCAAAACCAAGGCAGGTGTTGACTCTCGGTCTCCTATAGCACGACCTGGGGTCTGTGACCCCTGCTTCTCGCTATTTGACAGCAAGGCGATGTGGTTCTTGGGCAGGCCTCCCAGGGGCACCTTCCTTTTGCCATGCTAGGTCTGCACCATGCGCAGAGTTCTGAAGTGTAGGCATGGGAAGGGCCTTAAACAGCTCACTTATTCTACAGGTGGGAAACTGAGTCATGGTCCTCAAAAGCTTCCTCTGCACTCACCCACAAGTTAATCTCAAGACTGCAACTGAAACCCAGGGATCCTGATGTCCAGGTCACTTTTATTTGTGCCAGTCTGTGCTGGCTGGATCGCAGAGACTTCCCAGTCTTGGTTAGCATTGTATTGTTTCCTTCTGGGGTATTTCCCACCTGGCCTACTGAATGAATATTCTTTGTATGACTCAGAATTAGAAAAAGACTTTTTCTCCAGGTGAAAATTCTCCTAAGACACCTGTCACTTTTAAGAAAAGGAAAAACAAACATGTCCTTTGTCCAGAATCTTTGCATCCAAAGAGGCTCTCTCATATCTCCCAAGGATCCCTTGAGAAGATCCATCTTACTGCCTCCCCAGCATTGATCACTTTGAGTTTTCTCTCTTTCTGTCCCCAGCCCCTTGTTGCTCCCATCCCTGCATTGTCCCTGAGAGTTGCCCCTTGGGAATATATCAAACTCCATCACCAAGGCCCCACCTTCCACTAGAAGGGTGAAGGCACAGAGCATCTTCCTCCACTCCTGCTGCCTGTGTGTGGCAGGATGGAAAGGACCCAGGGAGGGATTAATGGCCTCAAACAACCCTTGGTTTTCATTTATCAACAACGACACTGGCTTTTTCCTCTTCCAGAAAGACTGTTGACAATAACACTTCCACTGTATGACCAGCAGACCTAGCCCTGGTCTTATTGTCAAGCTGGGTTCTCTTTGTACTGGAGGGCATTCCACTCTCAATTTAGTTTGGGACAAACCAGAGAGAGAATGCACCTCAAACAGAATAAAATGTGACTCTCAAGAGAAGAGATTGAGTTCCAGTCCTCTGGCCAAATTAAATTCATTCTTTGCAGCCACCACCTCCAGATAAGGCTTCACTCATTAACTGTTTATTATATTCAGCTTTAAAACAGTAAAAACAGCCAGAGCTGGAAACCCAGCTGTATATGCAGGCATCATGACTGGGACCTTCCAAGCTCCCCACGTTTGGCTGCAAAGGATGCAAGCCAGGATCATTATCGAGACATAGCCTTTTTCATAAAATGTAGGAGAAATGATTAAATAATACATAAATATAATTATCACCAAACATATAGATGTTTGTCTTGCTATCTGACATTCCGTGCACAGAGAACTCGCATTGCATTATGTGGCTAATTCTGTCTGAGAGTGTGCACAGCCTTATTAGGAAAGGTAGGGCTTTGTTGTGAAAGGTGATTTCAGAGGAACACAGGCATCTCTCTCTCTCTCTCTCTCTCTCTCTCTCTCTCTCTCTCTCTCTCTCTCTCTTTCTCTCAAGACTGAAAGAACCGTGGTAAAGTGAAAAGGACATTTAGTGAGTAGCTTCTAACAGTCCAGTGTGGCAATGGGAACACTACAGATTTTGTGGTTCCTGCACTGGGTCCTGGTTTGAAAAAACTAGTAAGATCCCTATGAGATTTTCTTCAGCGCAGGCTGATAATTCTAACCATCATGAATTGTTTTCACATTTGTCTGTTCAATTTCCATGCCCAGTCCATCCTTTGAAGTCAATACATTAAGCTTACAGCAGCATCATGCCATCTCTGAGAAAGATACATTAGCATAGAAGACTTTTCCAGGCT
This sequence comes from Manis javanica, assembly GCF_040802235.1. Lineage (NCBI taxonomy): Eukaryota > Metazoa > Chordata > Mammalia > Pholidota > Manidae > Manis > Manis javanica. The sequence continues at coordinate 125,157,827 of NC_133159.1, read as the reverse complement.
AGATGGGCCCAGAAAACATTTTTTTAATTACAGAAATTCTTTTTTACATCTTTAATATGTAAGGCATATGTTTTTAAATATATATTTGCTTAGATTTTGAAATAATCACAGACTTACAAAAAAGTTACAAGTACAATACAAATGAATTCTCCCCCTAAACTTGAGTAAGTTCCAGATCTGATGCCCTATCTACCCTGAATAAGGACAAGGACATTCTCCTCTATAACCATGACATAACAACCCAAACCAGGAAATTAACAGTTACCACCATCTAATCCTCAGGCCCCATTAAAATGTCACCAATTATCCTCAAGTGTTTATGACAAAAGGCGTCAGTTCAGAGTCACACATTGCTTTTCGTGATCATGTCTCTTTAGTCTCCTTCAGTCTGGAATGTTCCTCAGACTTTCCTTGACTTTCATGGCCTTGATACCTTTGAAGATGACAGGCCAGGTACTTTATAGATTATCCATGAGTCTGGGTTTGTCTGACATTTTTGCAAAATTAAATTCAGGTTGTGTACATTTGGCAAGAATATCACAGAAGTGATGCTAAGTTCTCCCTGCATCCTATCAGTGGTCCATGCTTTCCATTTGTTCCATTACTGGGGATGTTCTCTTTGATCACTTAATGAAGGCAATGTCTGCCCGGCATGGTTTCTCTTTGGTAATCAGTAAGTATTTTAAGAGGAGTGACTTTAAAACTAAAGACATATTGTTTTTATATTTAACAACGAGCATTTTTTAACTCAGCCAAGCCTTGAATGACATAAGTTCCAGACCTGGTAGAAAAAGAAGCAGAAGTTAGGAGTAACAGCAGAGTCCCATTGGAGACAACCCTGAAATGGGGTCATGGAGCATTCCATCAAGAAACTCCTAGAAGTGGTGACATGTAAATCCCTTGGCATAAATAATGCAGATTTTTGTAGAGAGATGAAATCACTGGCAAATCTCTGTGTCATTTTGTCATTTTTAGTTTCTGCCTGCACTTGAGGAGTTTCTTTCACAATGTAGTGACTTTTCTGTTTAGATGTATCCTGTTCTTAACTCACAACAGCCTTGCAGGAGTTAGGAATTGGACTTGAAGAACTTTAGGAGCAGGACTGAAATCATCAGCAGGACTGATGAGTTTCTTAGCTAAGAATGACTGTAAAGGATCCTGTTTGGGGTATCTTTTTACTAGGAAGCCACAGATATTGGACAACGTGGAATATCCAAAACTGATAGCTAAGGGTAGAGTTGTTCACGCCCTATCGCATACAGTCTCCTAGATAAAAGGAACGCTGATACTATTTTCATTTCAGAAATAAGGCCAATAGATGTTGAGTGAATAGCCCTGCAAACCTAGCACCAAAACCTGAGGTCATATTTCCTGCCTCCCAGGACTCTCTCGGAGCAGAACATGCCATGGCACTCTGAGAGCAAGGAGACCCTCACCCACAACACCACCACCTCCTCCTGAGGTAAGATTCCCTTGGCTTTCTCCGATATTGCCCCCACATCCGTAATTGCCATAAGTCCCTGGAAGCATGGTTTCCCACCTTGTTACTTGGTATGTCATATATAATGGGAACAAAGACCCAAGGTTATTCATCACTATGAATAAGACTGACCCTTATAGAAATATGTTGAATATGACTGGTAACATTTATTAGATAATAAGCCATTTTATTTAACAAAATGCCTTTAAAACCCAGAACCTTCTTCTCCAGAATTTATTTTGATTATTTAGTTTGGTATTTTTCCATACAAAAAAACATTTTGACAGGCCTATAAGTTCTAAAAATTTCAGGGGTTTCCTTCACCTGTTGTCTTATAATAAAAGGTACAACACTGAAATTTTCCTTTCTTACCAACTATGTTAGTCTTTAGCAACACTCAGTATCTACCTTTCAGGGTTCTGACTTGGTTTGGATCATTTCCTAAAGATCTTGACCAAATTAAAAGACCTTTGCACATTTTCTGACTTAACTATTTCTCTAATCTCCAGACCACTTTCAGGAGTCTACTCCATAATGTGTCTAAATACATTATGTATCAATATTGATATGTATATAGATAAACATACAGTATTCCAGGGTATCTAGCTGGGCACCAACAGCATTTGTGACCAGGTAAAATGGCCACACATGCAAAACTTAGGTGGAGGGTAGAGTCACACCAACTTCAACTTCAAACATGTTCTCTTGCCAAATCAGTTTCAAGTTTTTCCCCTAGAAGATGTAATTTTAAACACAACATCAGAAGGGTAAAGGACATGACACTGGCCTCTTCTATGTAGCTATAATGATAATTAGGAAGAGAATTGGGACAAGTAAGGGCTAGTGTGGGCGGGAGCAGTCATGAGTTAAGGGAGGTGTTCTGGCAGACACATCAAAACAGATCAGAACAGGATGGGGAGGAGGAGGGGGTGGGCAGGGAGGAGTCCACAGAGACAGAGCCCCGTCCAGAAGCAGGCGTAAGAAAATCAGAGCAGGTAAGGCTGAAGTGGCAAAGAGACTGAGCATGGGCTTCCTCTGGGTCCAGGCAGAATCCAGCTGGACTCCTGATTCACCTTTCTCCTGACTTTTATTTATTCTCCTCTGATTTTTGTCCTCTTACCTCCTTAAACACACACACACACACACACACACACACACACACACACACTCACTCACTCACTGACTTAAAGGTACATCTTCAAAAAATAAAATATCCTGGGCTTAAGAGAAGATGAGAGAAATTAAGTTCTTTTTGACTAAGCATATGATTAATGAAATCACCTCAAGGGAAACACAAACCAGAGCCCCTACAGAATTGTGGATAATTACCTAGCACAACAGCCTTCCCTCTGAAAGGTGCTGATCACTGAATCACACAGCTAGAGCCGCTGGAAGGAATGGGTCACGGTCAGCAACTTTCAGCCAAAGGGTGTGAATTGGATAAGTTTGGGGGCCATTGTTATTAAAGATGATCAGTGTCAGACATCATGAGAAGGTGTTTGGTGGTACAGATACACTCCTCTTTAGAGGATTTTGAGAGGATTCTTGATGTTCTTTGTCTTAGACTGTAGTGGTAATGGGAAATAGTATCATCAGACTTTCCTAACACTTCTGGAGAGAGCATGAGTTTGTTAAGTTCAGACCAATAAACACTTTTTAAGCAGAGTACCTCTTAAGTGCCAGACATCATACAAAGCCAGTGTTTCTTAAACTTAAATGCGTATCACCTACAGGGCTAGACCCTCCCCCCAAAAATCCCTAATTCAGCAGGTTTGGGTAGGGAATTTATATTTCCAGTAAGAATTTATATAAGCAAGTTCCCACATGATGCTAATGCTGTGGTCTGGATAACATACCTTGAGAATCACTGCTAGAAACGTAGTAGTTGCTCCATGGTCTAGTATGAGGAAGAGACCTGTAAAAAATTGCCCCGCAGTGTAACACATATAGCAATCCAGGTTAAATTCGGACACAGTAGTAGCAAAGGAGGAGGGTGAAATCAACTTTACTTGACTAAAACAAGGATCGTTTCATAGAGACAGAACCAAATGAGTTGAATCTTGAAGAATAAATTAGGAGTTTGCCAGCCATTCCAAGGAGAAAATAGCACATGTCAAAGTATGAAGCTGGGATGAAACAGATAGGCCTGGGCTCTGAAAAGAGTTCAGTTCAGTGGAGCTGGACTGTGGAGTCATGTGTAAGAACCAGAGTCGTGAAGGTAAGCACCAGATTACAGAAGGCCGCGTGTGCCATGCTGAAGAGCTAGACTTTGTACAGTGCACCTTGGGCATCATTAAAAAGGTTTACACTAAGCAGCAATTTCGTTCAGTTTGTCAAAATATCCAGGGCAAGGAATCTGTTTTGGAAAATCATTGTGTTAATCAAGCAGGAGTGACATGTATCTTCACAGCTGTCTCCCCAGGGCCTGTGACAAATCTGGCACATAGGAAATATGTGTCGATTGAATGGATGAATGAATGAACCAATGAATGAATGAATGATTAAGCTGCAAGCATTTTTCAAGGGCAAAGCATAATGGGAGAAATCACCAGAGTGTGAATTAGGAGAGCTGGATTTAGTCTGTAACTAGCTATGTGACAGGAAGGAAGTCTCAGACTGCCCAAGTCGCTGCTTCCTGAGTTTTCACATGTAGGAGCTGGATTAGACCAGCAGCTCTCACTCGTGCCTACATATTGGAATTACTTGAGAAGCTTCTAAAATGTCACTGCTGAGGAACAAACTAAACATCCACATGGAAACAATAAGCAATAATCAATAATGCAGAAATAAATAGGTATGAAACAAACTATCATAGTCTACTGGTGTCATCATTTTACCAGTTTTGGTGAAGTGTAGAAATCCTACATTAAGACCCATATCCTCCCCTTTCATAATACAATTGTCTTAATTATTTCCTCCATGTATGTCAAGAACCACACCAGCCAGGATTATAATTTTTGCTTCAATCATGAAACATAAATGATAAAACTCAAGAGGAGAATGAAAATCAACTGCATTTACCCATGTTTTTGCTTACGATGTTCTTTGCTCTTTCCTCATGTCCCAAAATTCTCTCTCTTATCATTTGCTTTCTGTTAGAAGTCTTCCTTTACCCATTCCTTTAGGGTTAGGTCTGTTGATGACAAATTCTCTTAATTTTCCTGTAGCTGAAAATGTCTTGATTTCCCCTGCATTCCCGAAGAATATTGTTGCTAGATAAAGGGATTTTGAGTTGACAGTTCTTCCTTTTGCATTTGAAAAATATTGTGCCATCTGCTTCTGGCCTCAATAATTTGTTGTGAGAAGTCCACGGTTATGCAAATTGTTTTCCCCTGTAGGAAGGGTGTTGTTTCTCTCTCAGAGCTTTCAGATGTTTTCCATTGTCTTTAATTTTCAGAAGTTTGATCATGATGTGTTTTGTAGATTTCCTTGGGTTTCTTCTGTGTGGGTTTGCTCATTTTCATAAATCTGTAGACTTATACAAAGAATAATAGAATGAATTTTTAAATTTTGATTATTACATTTTTCAGTTCTAAAATTTCCATTTGATTGTTCTTTGTATCTTCTATTTCTTTGCTGGACTTTCTATTTTTTCATTTGCTTCAACTGTGTTTTGCAGTTATTCACTGAAGCATTTTGATGGTAGCTGCTTTAAAATCTTTGTCAGTTAATTCTAACATCTGTCATCTTGGTGTTGGCATCTACTGATGGCTTTTTTCATGCAGCTTGCAGTCTTCCTACTTCTTGGTTTGACAAGTGATTTTCTATTAAAATCTGGTTTGGGGGCAATACTATGTTATGAGACTGTGAATCTTAAAGCTTTCTGTGTTGCCTGACTTCCTCTGACACCCTCCTGGCCAGGGAAGGGGTCGATGCTGCCTCATTACTGACAGATGAAAATAGAAGTCCAGGTTTCCCACTTGGTCTCTGTTGACACCCAAGGGAGCATAGGGGTTCTGGCTCCCCACAAGGCCCCCACTGATGCCTCCCTGGCTGGGAAGTATAGGAGTCTCTCATTACTTCTCCATGTGGCCTCCACCGAAACCATGAGGTAGTGGCTTGGTTACCTCTGAATAGTATTAACAGTCCTGACTCTCCTCATTCCTGCTGGGTGGGGATGAAGGAAGAAATCCAGGCTCCTCACTCAGACTCTGCTGCCTTGGCTAAAAGTGAGACCATAGCCTTTGCTGCAGGTTTGGCTGGAGTAGAGTGATTATTGTCTAAAAGTTTTCTGTCTGACAAAGCTGCCCCTTTCTTGATCCTTTATTATTGTTGTTTGCACCTATTGTTATTTTCAGATTGCCAGGTTCTTGAACTCCAAGTCTGGAAGATACGAAGCAACAGAAAATCCAGAGACCTTATTGCTGTGCTTTTCCTCGTGTCCTAGGGTCCCCAGCCTGTCTGTCTTCTCTCCTTCAGATTCTTCTTCTATTTGCTTTATATGTAATGTCCAGGGATTTTAGTTGCACTTAATGGGACATACAGGGAAACATATGACTCTTCCAACTTCCCAGAGGTGTATTATTTTTAATATAATACTTGATACATACAGAAGAATGTGCAAGTACATGTGTGTGTGCTACAAAGGATAATAGCATCAATACTAAATACTTTTAAATGCTAAATATAATATACAACAGTATATTTTCCTAGGGAAAAATGAAAACCACAAACTAACTCCCGTAGGCTGACAGTCTAAGTTGAGCTTTTGTGCACTCTGAGATGTCCTTTGATTCTAGAACCTGCTGAGGATGGAATCCTGGCCCCATGACTACTTAGTACATCCCTGCTGGTTGTGGTTATCATTATTTAAAAGCCATCTTTCCTCACTTCTGAAGTTTCCTGCCTCCCAGCCACATGTCAACATCAGGAGTGATACAGCCTTGCAGCTGGGAAGAGGGTGACTCAGGGTGACTAAAATAAACATGATTGGAAGCTGAGACTCCTCAGGCATGGGCCACTCTGCCCCTCTCTCCACTCCATCCTGGGCCTTCTTTCCTTTTGTTCTCCTGATTCTATCTCATTTTCTCTGGTGCAGCATGACGTATTTATCACCACATTTTCCGCCTATATTAATAAACATCAGCTGTTTGGGGGAAGTATCCCAATAGCTGCCTTGTAAAAAGAACGAGAGCAAACCAGAGCACGTATACAAAGGATGAAGTACACAGACAGGGCTGGGACCCTGACCAGGAGGCAGGATCTGAGCATCAGTGGAAGCATTACCTGGGTGGGGGGCCCAGTTGGCAGCCACGGCTCTCCTTCCTCTCCAGGGAGAGGTTTCCCCAGCACATGGATCTCCCCTAACTCTTCTAGACTCTTCTCCTTTCTTCTGGCAGCACTCACCAGACCCCAGGAAGTGATGGGGCAAAGGAACAGATGAGAGTCGCTGAGGTCCAGACAGCACCCTCCCTACCAAGCAGGCCAAGCCTCCAAGGGCCTGGCACATGGGGCAGTTGCACAGAGGCTGAGTGGTAGGGGTCATGTGTTCTCTCTATGGTATGTGATATGGGTTCATTCTGGAGAAAGATCTAAACAAGTTTCACAAAGAATAAAGGGTTGCAGCTGCCAAATGTTATCTACGAGAAATATACCATCAGGACCTCTCTCTAAGTTCGCTGTGACTGTTTCTGCAGCACTGGAGCAGGGGTGGGCTTTGTGGTCAGAGGAGCCCGGGGTGGGTGTGGTGCCCTTCCTTACAGGCACATGACCTTGAACAGATCACTTTTGTCTTTGAGCCTCAATGTTCTTGTGGATAAAAAATATGGGTAAGGAAACCTAACTCTGTAATTGATTGTTAAGTGATATAAAGGAATTATTTATAATTTTGTTGGTGTTAATGGCATCATAAAAATAATGTTATCTGGGATTTGCTTTAGAATACTCTAATGAAAAAGAAAGAGGATGGGCAGAGGGGGAATGAAACAGGATTGGCAAGACACTGGTGATTGTCAAAGGAGGGTCCTGGGTTTGGGGATCTGTTAAAGTCTACTCTGTACGTCTGTGTTTGAAATTATTAATTATTACAAATTAAAAGAGTAATACCCATTTTACATTCCAACATTATCAGCAAGATACCGTATAGAAATAACCTTTGGAAACAGCGTCTTGCTATAAAATAGGCTGTCTCCACACCGGTCCTCTGAGTAACTGAGAGGATGCATCTCTCTCAACTGAATTTCGAGAACTGCAACATGCCTGGGCAGCAGACCTGTGGAGGAGCCCAACCTCACAGCCCATGTCACCTGCTCTCCAGGTGAAGAGCCTCTGGTGGGGCAGAAGGTGGAATTGCCAGTCTGCTGCAAACAGGCCTTAACGGCTGCTCACTCTCTTTCCCGTCTGGTGGGTTTGCTGCTAAAAGTTTATTGCTGTTGTTTTCTTTTGGATCTCTTGACCCCTCTGCCTGGGGGAGGGTCTTCATTTCTTGCTCTCCTGGACACTCTTTGCTCTCGTCCTCAGATTCAAGACAGGCAGAGCAGGCCAAGGAAGGTACTTGGACACAGAGAGCCGAGTTAGCCCAAGGGCAAGGGCGAAGGCCAGCTAACCCATATGGAGTGTGTCCCTGGGCCGCTGCCGGGCAGTGGGTGCGTGGGTCAGCACACTGTTTGTGAGCTCTGGAACAGCCCTAATGACAAAGACAAACCCTGTCCCAAGGAACTCGTATCTACTGGTGGAGAGAGGCAGATAAACAGCTAATTATGAGATGATAGACATAGGTGGAGAGGCCTGACAGGGGCTCAGTGCAGGTGCCCTAACGTTGCCTCTGGGAGGTCAGAGGGCCTGAGCTCTGGGCAGTGACAGGGGCAGCTTCCCAGAGAGGGGACTCCTGAACTGCCTGTTGAGAGATGAGTAGGTGGCAGGAAGAAGGAGCTGCAGCAGACTGACAGCACAGCACAGAGGGGAGGGATGGCCAGACGGCAGACACTTGTTTTCCTCCCTTTCTGGGGTCCTCCTCCCGCAATAATTCTAAGTCAAACCACCGATCCCTACATCAGACACAAGAGGACTAACTCACTTGCTTCAGCAAGATGAAACTTTTGATGAGAGGTTGTTCACAAGTGACAAAGCACTTATGCAGGCTACAGAAAGGGGAGAGAGGAATCTCTGCTCAGGAAAGAACTGGACAGCCCTCGGACTCTTCCGGCTGGATTGCTGCACCATCCATCTTTGAGAAAGGATATCTTCAAACATTTTAGGTTGTTTTTGTTACTCTCTCCCACAACCATGAAATCTTGTTCATTTTCTGGGTCCGATTTAGTGTCCATCGCTCCAATTCCTATGTTTATTTTGGACAAATCCGATGTTTCTCTTCGTTACAATTAGCTTCTTTTCATCTCAGAGTCTGTTATCTTGTCCACATTAGCAATGTTAGTTTATTATTCATAAGTATTATAGAAACTGAACAGAATCATTAAAAATGTTACCACTTAAAACCAGAAGCTGGCCTTGCTCGTTGTCAGGTTTGGAGCACAGCAGACAGCTTTGCTTCCTGTTCCCAAGAGGTCTGTCCTAAGATTCCTTTCTTTCTGATTACACCCAACCAGGGTGGTCTCATCTACTCTCCTGACTTCTTTGCCAGTGTCTCCCCATGACAGGTCCTGTGATAGGTCCTTAGCCACCACCTCTCTCCTGAGCTCCAGACCTGTCTGTGCAACTGATCCTGGGCATTTCCATCTGAATGTTCTACAAGCTCTCCAAGCTTCTATTTGCTACCTCAGACTTCCTCCATTTCTTATATTTTCCAGGACCAGGCACTCAGCCCCCATGCGAGACCCCTGGGAGCCATGTTGGGCTGCTCCCCCCCAGCTTGCCCCTCTCCCCTTTCCAGTCCCTCACTGAGGCTGTCCACACACTTCCAAAGGTGCCACTTTCCCTCCGGCCAAAGATATCTTTCACTTCTGCCTTCTGCCACTTATCTCTCACCTCTTGAAGCAACTGCTGCCACTGCTTCCAAAGCAATTCCCTTAAAAATCTGCACTGGCGTCCTCGGCTTTAAGTAAACTTGTTGCCTCCCACTGTGTGGGGGAAATCCACATTCTTTACCAATATGCAAGGCCTTTCACACTCAGGCACCAATCTGTCCTTCCAGGTTCCTGCCCCTCCTCCCCGCCCAGGCAGCCAATACCACCTCCTCTGAACTCTCAGCTGTGGTCCGAGCAGTGATGTTCCTCCTCAGCCTTTACCAGTGCCCACCTTTATTGATTCTTCTCCCGGGAACGCCCTGATTCTTCCTCTCCGGTTTGTCCCTTGTAAGAAGAAAAAATTACATTAGATAATCCCCAGGACTCCTGCCTATTTCCTTCTTCCATTTATTCTTAAACTCAGTGAATATTTACTGAGCATCTACTATATGCCAGGCGTGGTTCTTGGCAGCAGGGCTACGGTGGTTGCCAGGGTGGAAAGTCTCTGCCCTCGTGGAGCTTACGTTCCAGTGGGGTGGGGGATACACAGAAACAGGCCGAAGGAAGGTCAGTAATGTGCTGTACGGTGATGAGCTCTCTGTAGCAGGGAGACAGGTGGAGGGAAGGCGATGAGTTTTTGTATTTCTCCCCTTTGCGTGGAGTGGGGCCAGGTTGCATTTTCCTGTCTGTATTAGTTTCCCAGGGCTGCCACAACAAAGTGCCACAAACTGGGGGCTTAAAATGACAAAAGTTTACTCTCCCACAGTTCTGGAGGCTAGACATCCAAAACCAAGGTGTCAGCAGGGCCCCACTCCCTCCGCAGGCTCTAGAGGAGCATCCTTCTTGCCATTTCCACCCTCTGGTGGCTGTGGGTGAGCCCTGGCTGGTGGCACCAGCACACCAGTCTCTGCATCATGTTCACATGGCCTCTTCCGCTCTCTCTGTCCTCTCTTCTTCTTATAGAGCACTGGTCATCAGATTTAGGGACAACCCTGAATCCAAGGTGATTTCATCTTGGAATCCTCAACTAATTACAGCTGCATAATAAGGTCCCATTCTGAGGTTCTAGGTGTACCTGAATTTTCAGGGACACTGTTCACCCCACCGTACTAAGCAGCGAGTAGAGGATGGCTCACATTTAGCTCTACAAAGGAAATGTCAAATTTAGAATGAAATAAAGTATAAGTATGATTTTGAAATGAAATTCTTCTCTATTTAGATTGTATTCTTTGGATTCCAAGAAACTCAGCTGGCCATCGTTGCAGAGGCTGGGAGCTGTCTGAGACCCAGTGGCTTTGGTGGCCATCCAACCACTCCTTCATTGGACGGAGGCCATTTTCTCTTTCCTCAAGTACATTTTTTTTTGCCAAATGGGGTAAAAGAAGAGAAAATGTTCAGCAGCCAAGTGGCTAGAGGACATCAGCATGTGACCCTGGAAAGCCTCTGAGTTCTGCCTTCTTCATGGCTGGGACGCTTGTCACAACATCAGCCCTTCATAGGAGCAGTCAGAGAAGAGGGTTTGTGGTGCTCAGAAGGCAGTTCTTTATCTCTTCGACTTCTACTCCAAACAGGAGTAAAAATGTCTTGCATAATAATAGCTCACAGAGCACACTACGTGATCGTGCAGAGTGTTGGGTTTTGTATGCATTATCTCCTTCAAGCCTCACAACAAACTTATGAGGTAGGGATTATTAATATTGGGTTGGAAAAATGCTGAGGCTCAGACAAGAGTTCATGTGATCAGACCCACCAAGGAATGTATAGGCCTCGAGGGATCCCCATGGCTGTTGATTTACCAACTGATGACACATGAGTAGTGATTCTTTAGAGGAAGTACTTAATTTCAAAGCATTTGTTTACTTTGTATTCCCAAAATTAAATTTAGAGTCCACAACACCTATCTGCAACTTAATGCAGCTCATAAGAGTGTTTATTGCACTTGTTTCTGAGCACTTACTTAATTGGTGACTTTACACATTTTTGAGTATTTGCTAAATGTTTAAAAGTTTCTTTTTTTAATGCAAACATGGCTAAACAATGTGTGAGACTCTGAAGAATGGTAGAGGTAATGCTTATGCAATAGCAGAGGAGTAGTAAGATGGAGACCCAAACCAGCAGACAACACTCAAGAATGAAAAGAAAATTCAGAAAGGGGGCTGGAAGAGCAAAATGATATGATATTTATCACAGGAAAGTTCTAGGTGAGAAAGCCAATAAAGCAATCACCAATCAGGAGAGGCCTGGGCTTAGGGAATAGGGCTTCTAAATGTGAGATCACAGTATGTGAGACATTAGGAACAGAGACAAGCAAGCTGCAAACATCACTCGAGGCCATTAAGATGGAAAGGTTTTACTCAAGCTAGGTTTGAGAACACCCACAAGAGCTGTTGATGCACCAAGCAACAAAAACTACTGGGATCATCCTCCTTGCAAGCCCCTCAGAACTGGCTTTCATGTCAGAGATACCACCTTGGTCCTTAGACTCTTTCAAATGCTTTGTCTGAGAAAAATGTGACTGTTTATTGTGTTTGTAAGAAAATAAATGAATATGCACTGATACTTTATTATACCTGCTAGATCATCCTGGGCTAAAGTACCATGGCCAGGAGTTTACCACCTGCCTTGACCAGGGTGACTTGGACTTTGGGGTGACATCTTCTGGAGGAGACAGTCCTCCGCTAGTGGGTTTGTTTTTGATATGTCTACTCAGTTGCCTTCCCTGTCTAGTTAAATTTAGTCTGTCTGATTGAATAACCTCCCACCTCCACAGTTCAGGTAACTGGCAAGATTAGTTAACTTCTTAAAGTACATAAGTTATTCGTAGGAATATTCCTATTGTAAAAAAAATTCCGAATCTTCCAACATCAAATCTTTTTGACGTTAGATACCTGCACTATAATTTTTTTATTTTTGGTAAGTTTAATTTTGCAAAGAAGAAAGCATTCTACTGGACAGGATGCATTAACAATGCATCTAAAGGGATTTAAAATAAAGCATCTACCTCACAAAGAAAGGGATACTATGTTATCAATATTAAAATTATTTTTAAATTAAACATTACCATATCTGAAAGTGTCTGCTGAGTCATCGCATCCTGAGAGGTGACTAGGTGGCACATGTCATCCATAGCCTACTTTGTAGGTGCCCTACACAGACCTCACTTGTGCAAAAACCTGACCTCTAGCTATCAGCATCTGCATCTCGTTGCTTGATGGCTTCTCTGATAGCTGAAAACCCTTCCTTCCTCCCACAAAGCAGGCTGGAATTTCTGGAGACATAATGGCTGCTGGGAGTACCTCCCAATCAAGCACTGATAGGAGTTGGTGTATCTATATCCCAGCTCCCTTGCCCCATGGGTGTGATTACTCTGCAGAGTGTGTCTTATATGGGCTCCCAATGTTCTCAGAATAATTAAGTCTAGTTACCTCCAGTGATGACCTGACTGGTAACACATACTTTCCCTCCTTCTCTCATTTCCTTCTATTCTATTGGTCTCTCCTTCAACTTGTAAATGAACTACCTGTATACTCCAACCCTCATATTTGAGGAACTTCTGGAGGAAGCCAAGACAACACCAATATCTCCGGTAATTAATATTTAAGTTGGAATCTAAAAACTTCTAGTTCTTATGGACCTGGAGACCTAAGTAATTGTCAATATCTTCAATCTCTGGCAAAATTCTCAATTTAAACGGTCACTTATGGCTCTTAGTCAAATTGAACTGTGTCTGCTTGAACATTTCCACCTTTTCTAACTGACTGATTCCTTCATTAAGTATCCCTGAGCGCTGAAACCTATCATGCTATGTGATGTCTTAATGGTACTACACCAACCAGTAGGACAAACAATTCTGAATACAAGGTGGCTTCAAAGTTACCAATAATTAGGATTGTATGAGACACAACTTCTTGATTTGCTTACCTTTCCCTCTCTCTCTACCTCCACCCCCTCTCTCTGCTAGGAACCCAAGTCTCTGTTTCTTTAAGGCTTGCACAAAACTCCACTTCACTGGGCCTGGACTCTGGCTTCTGCAGTAGCCACTGACACACAGGAAGTTGTAGGGTGTAAGCTTTAGGTGGATGAGGCAGTGCTGATTGAGAGGGCTCGTAGCGGGGAGCTGGGCTGGCCACCCTATTGTCTTTACCTGTTCTGTGCACCACTCTGAGGTGTTGTTCTTCAGCAGACACTTCCAGAGACATCCCAAGTACCTGATGAACAGGCTACAAACCACCTGCTGTCTCCAGCTTGCTGTGCAAGGCACCGAATCACATCACTGCCCTGCATTCTTCCCAAGTCACTTCCCTTCTGTCCTGCCTCCCCATGCTTTGGACTTGTATCTCCCACACAAGTGTCAACACCTTAATTCTGCTCAAGCTCTGAGGATCCAAAGGCTATGACGATGCCCCAGTCCCTTTGCATGGGGCTTTCCATGTCTGTTTCAGGTGTGTTTTGTCTCCAGAATTAACTCATATCATGCCCTCTATGTGCTTCTGGATATTTGATTTGAATTCTTTTTGGTTGAGGTATGGTCCTTTAAATGCTTGAGGAAAGTTTGCAGTGATTCTGATTTTTGAAAGTCTGAATTCCTTTAGTCAAGCATTGCCCAGGAGGCTGAGCTCCAGACCAATTCGCCAGTTAACTATTGGCAAATGTTTGGCTGTTTGTTGATTCAACAGGAATCCACTTGGAAATTCTAGTTTTCAAATGTAAAGTGAGAAATGGGTTGATCAAATTTATTGGGAGAAACATTTTGTTGTTGTGAGGTTAAAATGAATTAAGTAGAATTTTAAAAATTAAAGTGATGTACATACACAACCAGGGTTTACTGGCATCATGAACTATGTAGCATAATTGTTTTCTAATGCACAATAAATCTTTAACAATTATTAAGTCTTAACAACATAAGATGTTAGAAAGGTAAGTAAAGAAGCATATTTAGTTACAATCATTTCTCCCTTTGATCCTTTAGATGCTTTTTCGCCCTGCTTTTTGGGCAGCTTTCTAGGTGGGGGGTCCAGCACCTTAACCATCCTCACCCCCGGGCCATGTGCTGTGAGCCAGGCCCTTTCTGTCCTCTGGCCCCGGTCTTCATCCTCCAGTCATGCCCTTCCTACTTGTTTGGGATTAAAGTGCACCTCATTTCCTGAAATGATGGTAAAGGCAGATGGTAAGATTTGTTTCTTCAACAAAAAACTAGAAGTTGTCAATCCCACCCTGTCTTTCCTTTTCTTAAATGAATATTTTATTGGATGTTAATGTCTGGGCATCACAGTCTGGCTCTCTTCTTCAAACCTATCTGGCTGCCCATTCCCAGTTCAAGTTCCCTGGCTTTGTGTTAAGCAAGCTTCCTACCACTGGTTAATGATTCATCTTTTGGTGACAGGTGCAGCATGAGTTCCAGCCACTCAGAACGGTTTGCCCCTCATCAAGGAAGGAGTCTGCCTTCAGGGTTCAATGATTTGAGCCATTCTTCTATAAGGCCTTCTTATCCCCAAGGTCTCTCCACAGCCTGTGCCCAAAGACCTGCTATTAGAGTTCTTTGCTCAGATTAAATGATTTTAGCTCACATAGTCCAAGTATAAGGCACAAGAGCAACACAATCTTCAATCTACTTCTTAAAGATTTGAGAGGACCTTTCACTCTGAGCAATGAGCATAAATGCCAGCAGAACTTAGGAGAGGTGAGCAACAATGAGAAGTTTCCACACTGTAAAAAATATTTAACTCTCACACAATCCTATTTTCTATGTGGTGATGTAGAAAGGGTGATGTAGAAAGCTCATCTTGTATTCTGCACCGTGTGAGGATAGTAGGAAGAGTTCTGTAAAGGGAAACAGGCCTGGCAGTCCCCCTCTGCAGGATGGTGGCCCTAAGAAAGCCTGGAGATGCTGGGGACTCAAGAAGGTGTCCTTTTGGTCCAGTTTCAGGGGATGGGCTGCCCGCAGCAAGATGGTTCTCAGCTCAAGGGTGGAGAGGATGTGAAGACATCTACTCCCTCCCGAGGGGAAAAGGCTAGCCCATGTAGACAGTGTGCTGTCACACAAAGCCACCAAAAATATGTGCCAGGCCCTAGATCCATCAATTCTCCTTCCTGTTTTTATTTTGTAACTTTTCACGCTTACAGAAAAGTTGAAAAAAAGTACTTTGAACATGCATAGACCTACATTCAACCTAGAACAAGCCCCCTAGAAAAACCCTCCACGTAGATTGAGCAATGAGGATCTTTGGCACAGTTCTGCTCTCTGGCTCTCATTCTCTCTCATTAATTGGAAAATTAACATCATAATGCTTTACTCCTCTGGACTTTGGCAGACATCCTCTGGGAATAAGACATTCTCCTGGTAACCACAATGGCATCATCATACCCAAGAGAATTAACAATAACTCCACAGCCTCACCTGCAAACCAGCCTGTACTTCAGTATCTCCAGTTGCTGCCAAACTTCTTTTATGGTTGTTCTCCTTTCCTTTTTTGAATAATGATCTAATTGAGGTTTGTATCTTGCTTTTGGGTTTTAGATCTCATGTCTTTTCATTTAGGTTTGCCTCCCCTTTTTTTCCTATAATATTGGCTTTCAAAGAATCCAGGCCAGTTCTTGTGCAGAATATCTCACCTTCAGGAAATAACCAACCTATGCATCTTGGCATAATTTTGTTTTTTGTATCATTGATATACAATTACATGAGCAACATATAGACTCATGCAATCAAGTCCCCACCACATACCCCATTACAGTCACTGTCCATCAGCATAGTAAGATGCTATAGAATCACTACTTGTCTTCTTTGTATTGTACAGCCCTCCCCATGCCCCCCACTACATTATGTCTGCTAATTGTAATGCCCCTTTATCACCTTGCCCCTCCCTTCCTACCCATCCTCCCCAGTCCCTTTCCCTTCAGTAACTGCTAGTCCATTCTTGGGTTCTGTGAGTTTGCTGCTGTTTTGTTACTTCAGATTTTTCTTTGTTCTTATACTCCACAAATGAGTGAAATTATTTGGTACTTGTCTTTCTCCATCTGGCTTATTTCACTGAACATAATACCCTCTAGCTCCATCCATGTTGTTGCAAATTGTAGGATTTGTTTTCTTCTTATGGCTGAATAATATTCCATTGTGTATATGTACCACATCTTCTTTATCCATTCATCTACTGATGGACCCTGAAGTTGCTTCCATTTCTTGGCTATTGTGAATAGTGCTATGATAAACATAGGGGTGCATATGTCTTTTTCAAACTGGGCTGCTGCATTCTTAGGGTAAATTCCTAGGAGTGGAATTTCTGGGTCAAATGGTATTTCTATTTTTGGTTTTTTGAGGAACCTCCATGCTGCTTTCCACAATGGTTGAACTAATTTACATTCCCACCAGCAGTGAAGGAGGGTTCACCATCCTTACTGGTGTGAGGTGATACCTCATTATGATTTTAATTTGCATTTCCCTGATGATTAGCGATGTGGAGCATCTTTTCATGTGCCTGTTGGCCATCTGAATTTCTTCTTTGGAGAAATGTCTGTTCAGATTCTCTGCCCATTTTTTAATTGGGTTATTTGCTTTTCGTTTGCTGAGGTGCATGGGCTCTTTATATATTTTGGATGTCAACCCTTTATCGGATCTGTCATTTATGAATATATTCTCCCATACTGTAGGATGTCTTTTTGTTCTATTGATGGTGTCCTTTGCTGTACAAAAGCTTTTCAGCTTGATATAGACCCACTTGTTCATTTTGCTTTTGTTTCCCTTGCCTGGGGAGATACATTCATGAAGAAGTTGCTCATGTTTACGTCCAAGAGATTTTTGCCTATGCTTTTTTCTAAGAGTATTATGGTTTTATGACCTACATTCAGGTCTTTGATCCATTTCAAATTTACTTTTGTATATGTGGTTAGACAATGATCCAGTTTCATTCTCTGAGATGTAGCTGTCCAGTTTTGCCAACACCAGCTGTTGAAGAGGCTATCATTTCCCCGTTGTATATCCATGGATCTTTTATCATATATTTATTGACCATATATGTTTGGGTTAATATCTGGACTCTCTATTCTGTTCCACTGGTCTGTAGCTCTGTTCCTGTGCCAGTACCAAATTGTCTTGATTACTGTGGCTTTGTAGTACAGCTTGAAGTTGTGAAGTGAGATCTCCCCTGCTTTATTCTTCCTTCTCAGGATTGCTTTGGCTATTTGGGGTCTTTTGTGGTTCCATATGAATTTTAGAACTATTTGTTTCAGTTCATTGAAGAATGCTGTTGGTATTTTGATAGGGATTGCATTGAATCTGTAGATTGCTTTAGGCAGGATGGCCATTTTGATGATATTAATTCTTCCTAGCCAAGAGCATGGGATGAGTTTCCATTTGTTAGTGTCCTCTTTAATTTCTCTTAAGAGTGTTTTGTAGTTTTTAGGGTATAGGTCTTTCACTTCCTTGGTTAGGTTTATTCCTAGGTACTTTATTCTTTTTGATGCAGTTGTGAATGTACTTGTTTTCCTGATTTCTCTTTCTGCTAATTCATCGTTAGTGTATAGGAAAACAACAGATTTCTGTGTGTTAATTTTGAATCCTGCAACTTTGCTGAATTCAGATATTAGTTTGGGAGTGGAGTCTTTAGGGTTTTTTATGTGCAATATAATGTCATCTGCAAATAGTGACACTTTGACTTCTTCTTTACCAATCTGGATGCCGTGTATTTCTTTGTGTTGTCTGATTGCTGTGACTAGGACCTCCAGAATTATGTTGAATAACAGTGGGAGAGTGGCTATCCCTGTCTTGTTCCTGATCTTAGAGGAAAAGCTTTCAGCTTTTCACTGTTAAGTATGGTGCTGGCTGTGGATTTGTCATATATGGCCTTTATTATGTTAAGGTACTTGCCCTCTGTACTCATTTTGTTGAGAGTTTTTATCATGAATGGATGTTGAATTTTGTTGAATACTTTTTCTGCGTCTATGGAGATGGTCATGTGGTTTTTGTCCTTCTTTTTGTTGATGTGGTGGATGATGTTGATGGATTTTCAAATGTTGTACCATCCTTGCATCCCTGAGATGAATCCCACTTGCTCATGGTGTATGATCCTCTTGATGTATTTTTTAATTCAGTTTGCTAATATTTTGTTGAGTATTTTTGAATCTATGTTCATCAGGGTTATTGGTCTGTAATTTTCTTTTTTCATGGGGTCTTTGCCTGGTTTTGGTATTAGATTGATGCTGGTTTCATAGAATGAGTTTGGAAGTATTCCCTCCTCTTCTATTTTTTGGAAAACTTTAAGGAGAATGGGTATTATGTCTTGTCTATATGTCTGATAAAATTCAGCAGTGAATGCGTCTGACCCGGGGGTTTTGTTCTTGGGTAGCTTTTTGATTACCAATTCAATTTTGTTGCTGGTAATTGGTCTTTTTAGATTTTCTGTTTCTTCTTTGTTAAGTCTTGGAAGATTGTATTTTTCTAGGAACTTGTCCATTTCTTCTGGTTTTCTAGCTTGTTCACATATAGATTTGCATAATATTCTCTAATAATTCTTTGTATTTCTGTGTTGTCCATCCTGATTTTTTCCTTTCTCATTTCTGATTCTGTTGATGTGTGTAGATTCTCTTTTTCTCTTAATACGTCTTGCTAAGGGTTTATCTATTTTGTTTATTTTCTCAAAGAACCAGCTCTTGGTTTCATTGATTTTTTTCTATTTTATTTTTCTCAATTTTATTTATTTCTTCTCTGATCTTTATTATGTCCCTCCTTTTGCTGACTTTAGGCCCCATTTGTTCTTCTTTTTCCAGTTTCAATATTGTGACTTAGGCTATTCATTTGGGATTGTTCTTCCTTCTTTAAATAGGCCTGGATTGCTATATACTTTCCTTTTAGAACTGCCTTCACTGCATCCAACAGATGTTGGGGCTTTGTGCTGTTGTTGTTGTCATTTGTCTCCATATATTGCTTGATCTCTGTTTTAATTTGGTCATTGATTCATTGATTATTTGGGAGCATGTTGTTAAACCTCCATGTGTTTGTGAGCCTTTTTGTTTTCTTTGTACAATTTATTTCTAGTTTTATACCTTTGTAGTCTGAAATGTTGGTTGGTAGAATTTCAATCTTTTTGAATTTACTGAGGCTCTTTTGGTGTCCTAGTATGTGGTCTATTCTGGAAAATGTTCCATGTGCACTTGAGAAGAATGTGTATCCTTCTGCTTTTCGGTGTAGAGTTCTGTAGATGTCTGTTAGGTCCATCTGTTCTAGTGATTTTATTTTTTGCCTTTAGTTAGTATTTGGTTTGTCTGCTCTCTTTGGTGTGATTTTATTTTCTCTGGTGATATCTGTTTAGCCTTAGGAGTGCTTCCATCTAGAGCAGTCCCTTTAAAATATCCTGTAGAGGTGGTTTGTAGGAGGCAAATTCCCTCAACTTTTGCTTGTCTGGAAATTGTTTAATCTCTCCTTCAAATTTAAATGATAATCATGCCAGATACAGTATTCTTGGTTCAAGGCCCTTCTGTTACATTGCATGAAATATATCATGTCATTCTCTTCTGGCCTGTAAGGTTTCTGTTGAGAAGGCTCTTTTTATGGCCTCGTATGTGGTCTATTCTGGAAAATGTTCCATGTGCACTTGAGAAGAATGTGTATCCTTCTGCTTTTCAGTGTAGAGTTCTGTAGATGTCTGTTAGGTCCATCTGTTCTAGTGTGTTGTTCAGTGCCTCTGTGTCCTTACTTATTTTCTGTCTGGTAGATCTGTCCTTTGGAGTGAGTGGTGTGTTAAAGTTTCCTAGAATGAATGCATTTCATTCTATTTCCTTCTTTAGTTCTGTTAGTATTTGTTGTATATATGTCAGTGCTCCTGTGTTGGATGTATATATGTTTATAATGGTTATATCCTCTTGTTGGACTGAGCCCTTTATCATTATGTAATGTCCTTCTTTATCTCTTGTTATTTTCTTTGTTTTGAAGTTATTTAGTCTGATACAAGTACTGCAATACCTGCTTTTTACTCCCTATTGTTTGCATGAAATATCTTTTTCCATCCCTTGACTTTTAGTCTGTATATATCTTTGGGTTTGAGGTGAGTCTCTTGTAAGCAGCATATAGAGAGGTCTTGCTTTTTTATTCATTCTATTACTCTGCATCTTTTGATTGGTGCATTCAGTCCATTTACATTTAGGGTGGTTATCGATAGATATGTACTTATCGCTATTGTAGGCTTTACATTAGTGGTTACCAAAGGTTCAAGGGTAGCTTCTTAACTATTTAACCATCTAACTTAACTCTCTTATTAAGCTATTATAAGCACACAGATAAAAACTATGGAATGCCAAAGCTCTTACTATAGCAAAAGTAAAAAAGGATCTGTTAAACAACTACAGGAGTATCTCACAGAACCTGAGGGCAGGAAGCCTAACCAGGCCTGATGAAGACCTTGAACAGGGACTTTATCTTTCAGGTCTGGAAGGCCTGAGGCCTGAAAGGGACTTGTCCGGAATTTGTCCGGAACTTGTTGAAAACTTGACAGGGACTTGTCAGGAGCTATGGCAATTGTTCTCTTTATCTTTCAGATCTCAAAGGCCTGAGACCAGTCTAAAAGGCTTCAACTATGCCTTTGCTTGCTTATCAGCATACATTGACTCAGCAAATATTTACTGAGTACTTACCATAGACTAGGAGTGTTCCAAGGCACTGGGAAAGGGAATCAAACATACAAAAATCATATTCCGTTCATACCAGCCCCCAAGTCTAAATGTCCCTTTAATTCTGAGGACCCATAATTTTCAGATTTCCTGTTTCTATTTCCCAGTTCCAATTCTTCTACAGATTAAGTAGAACTTAATCTTAAAACTCCAAAGAAAATTGGTTGGAGTGGCTCAGTCTCTAGTCCCAGTATCAGCAGAGAGCACCACTGAGCCTCAGGTTCGGTGAAAGAGGGTTCTAGGGGCCAAGCAGGCCTCTTTTCTGATTTCTGCGTCCCGGTACCTCTCAGCTGTGCTCAGAGAATTGTTTCTGAGTTTTCAGGCTAAAGCCTGAGAGCTGAGTCATCATGACAGCGTGGAAATGGCCAGCCTCCATGCAAAACAAGGCGAAGGAGGGCAAAGGGAAACTGAAGTAGAAAACCAAGTAGCGCCATTAAAATGTCAGTCTGAAGGGAGCAGGCTGAGAAACAAAAACACATTCAGGGAAATGAGACAACAGGAGGCAACAAGATGGCCAAACAAGCTTGAAAGGTGTGTTGCTCAATATTAAATCCAGAGGAAGGGCATAGGATTGGTTAGGAAAGGTTGATCCAGTGATTCAGTGACAGCATGAGATCTACCTCTTCATTCAGACTTAAGGATGGGCTGTAGCAATCAACATTTCATGCTTCCTCCATGTGGTAAGAGAAAAAGAATGGCTTTTCACATCCTTTCTCAAGTGAAGAACTTTCCTAGAAACCTCCAGCAAGCCTCTCTTAGTGCTTATCAGAACTAGGTCACATGGGGTTACTTTTAGGCAAGTGCTTCTCAACCATAGGTGATTCCCACCCCCACCCCCACGGCAGGAAGACTTTTGTTTGTCCCAGCTTGGGGTGGGGGGTGCTATGGCATCTAGTAGGTAGACGTCAGGGATGTTTTCTACACCCTACAATGCACAGGATAGCTTTCCCCAACAAACAATTATCCACCCACAAATGTCAAGACTGGGAAACCCTGTTTTAGATCAGGCAGGCCCACTCCTCTGAAGCACCCAGCCTAGGTGTGTGAGAGGGTATACCAGAAAAAGACTGATAATTAGTGGTCAGAGAGGTAGGGGAAGATGGAAAAAAATGTCCCAGTCAAAAGCCAAAGAAGGAGAATTTAGGAAGGCAAACATGGTCAGTAGCATCAAATGCTGTGGTGAGGTCAAATAAATTCGTGATTGAAAATTGTCTCTACAGTGCTTACTTGTTACCTTTGTGCAAAAAGTTCAGTAGGGACTAAAGTGAGACCAATATGAGTTAAGGGGGCAGTGAGAGGTGGTAGGCAAGAAACTCTGACTACAGTATGGCCAAGACATTCAAGAATGCAAGCAGATAATCATCAGGGAAATGCAAATAAAAACCACAATGAGATATCACCTCACACCAGTTAGGATGGCCACTTTCCAAAAGACAAGACACAACAAATGCTGTTAAGGATGTGGAGAAAGGAGAACCCTCCTACACGATTGGTGGGAATATAAGCTAGTTCAACCACTGTGGAAAGCAGTATGGAGGTTCCTCAAAAAACTAAAAATAGGAATACCATTTGACCCAGGAATTCCACTTATAGGAATTTACATGAAGAAAACAAGATCCCTGATTTGAAAAGACATATGCACCACTATGTTTATCACAGCATTATTTACAATAGCCAAGATATGGAAGCAACCTAAGTGTCCAACAGTAGATGAATGGATAAAGAAGAGGTGGTACATATACACAATGGAATATTATTCAGCCATAAAAAGAAAAGAAATCTTGCCTTTTGCAACAGCATGAATGGATCTAGAAGGTATTATGCTCAGTGAAATAAGTCAGGTGGAGAAAGCAAATACCAAATAATTTCATTCATTTGTGGAGTATAAAAACAAAATGAAACAGAAGGAACAAAAAAAGCAGTAGACTCATAGACACCATGAAGGGACTAGTGGTTACCAAAAGGGAAGGGTTGGGGAGGATGGGGAGGGAGGGAAAAGGGGATTAAGGAGCACTGTACTTCTAATCACAACATAGGTAGGTCACTGATATGGTAGTACAGCACAGAGAACACAATTAATGACTCTATGACATATTACTACATTGATAGAGACCATTATGGAGGGGGTGAGGGCTTGATAATATGGGCGAATGTTGAACCACTATTTTGTGCATTTGAAACCACCATAAAGTTGTATATCAGTGATACTTTAAAAAAAGAATGCAAGCAGACAGAAAAGTAGCTGAAGGGTCAAGAGAATAATTTGTTTTTAAGTAATGAAGAAACAGTTCTGTTTTTTAAATGCTGAGCAGAAAGACACAAGAGAGTGAAAGGTGAAAGAAGGGAAAAGAAGGGTGGTCTCTGAGAAGAGAACACTAATCTGCAGCAGCTGCTCAAACTTTCATATGCATATGAATCACCTGGGGATCGCAGCATCTCCTGTGGAATTCTATTAAATGCATATTCTGATTCAGTCTGGGATGGGGCCTAAGAGCCCACAGTTCTAACAAGCTCCCTGGTGATGCCAGGGATGCTGGTCTATGGGTCCTACTTGGAATAGTAAGAATTTAGAGCAGTAGTTCTCAAACTTAAGTGAGCATCAGAATCACCTTGTGTGCTTGTTAAAACAGGTTGCTCGGCCCCACTCCCAGAGTTTCTGATTCAGTACATGTGGGATGGGGTACAAAAATTTGCACTTCTAATAAGGTCTTTGGTGCTCCTGAAGCTGCTGGTCCATGGATCACACTCTGAAAGCCATTGATTTTAGTGTCCATGTGGAGAAAATCACCTTAGAAGAAGAAATAGAACTTCACCACTGAGAAGATCAGAAAAAGGCAAATGTTGATAGGGTTGCAAATAAGTTTGTAGGTTTGCAGGGAGGTAGGATGCTGAAGAATTTCCTGCCAGTTGGCCTATATCCTCTCTGAGAAATAGAACTGAAACCATCAGCTGAGAGCAAGGGAGAGGATGATGCGTAAGGAATTATAAATATTAGGTGAAGCCTTATTGGCCTCCAATTAGCTCTTCCTATAATACTACACAAAAGTCAATCTGTTTTGTTACTTATTAAAGGAATATTTTGCAGTGAATTCATCCAGACAAGTTGACAAGGAATTATGGGTTGCAATGGAAGAACTAAAGTTTTCCTTTGGCTGGTAACTAGAAACACCCACTTTGGAAATTTCCAAGCCCAAATCTTGTTGAATATGTGCACTGACATAGAAATTTAGGATTTCAATTGGTTTTAAAAAGGCAAAATGGCATAGAATTTATGAGGAGGTGGATTCTAGAATAAGAGGTTCTGGTTTCTAATCCTGCCTTACCACATACCACTCTGATCCCGTGGGCAAATGAGTTAACTTCTCTTAGCTTCAGTTTCTCACCTGTAAAATGAGAACAACAACTTCACAGAGTTGTTGGAAGAACTGAATGAGATAATGTAGTGTGCACTTGGAACGATCCTATCACAGCAAGTACTTTGCCAAGACAGTTTCTCTCTTTGAGTCTCAGTTTCACAAAGATCTTGTGAGTGGACTGAATTAAAATGATTCTAAAGCCACACCCATCTTCATGCATAATTCTAGGTGATCTTCATGTGAAGTTGCAAAAAACATATATATATATTACTGTGATAGCCAACATTTATTGAGCTAGTTTTTGTGTGCCAGCCATTTTTTTGAGCACTTTATACATATAAGTTCAGTTGATTCTCACAACGGCTACATGAGATTGAGACAGGGACTGTGGGTTTAGACAGAGTAGGGTGAGGACCACCAGGAAAAAGCAAAGCAGGTTTATCACATCCAGAACAATGTAACAATGTGCACAGAAACTCTACCAAAATTCCCTGTTAAAGATTAAGCAAAGTCAGAGTCACATTAATTCCCTAAGGTAAAGATATCAAACTAGGAATATAGCCATTCTTCAGTGGAATTAGTTAAAACTAAAAAGCCAGAAGTAATTTGGCCTGGAATATTTTAAATATCCCCCAGATAAGAAAATACCTCAGTATAGCCCATGCCTTTATTGTGTCAATTAAATCATGCTATTGCAAGATTTACTTTAGCATGCTAAGAGGCCCAGCTTATTTTTTGACTTTGTTAGGGTCTAAGAACTCAGGGTGTCTCCAAGAGAACAAAGCACCCAGGCATGGAGATGTAAATACAGGCAAAGTCTTTATTCAGCCAGCAAGCTGGGGTCGACAGCACCTCCCCTGACACGCAGGCCGAGTCCGAGCTGCCGACCCCCAGGCAACTTTGGGTATTGCTTATATAGGATTTTCACAGCGTTACACCGAAGCCCGCGCATTTCTACAACTAATAATTTTAAAACACATTCTATATTGTAATCTTTCAGGAAACACTCCAGCTGCCTGACTGCTTCAATTGTTATCTCTTGCTTACCCAAGCATGTCTATGTGACTTATCACGGATCATGTCCCCAGGCTGCTGCCCACTTCTAGTTATCTAACTTAAAGCAGGCGCATTTCTAAGCTTAGCCTCGGGTTGTTTATTCAAAACTGGATGGCCCATGCTGAGAACAAAGCACACAGGCAATTAGGTTAAATGTTATTAGTCCTCTTTCCTGACTCTTGATGCCCTCTGCCCTCCTTTACAACTTTACCCAGGTGCTGCTTTTCTTCCTCCAGCCCTAATCAAATAATTTGCAACCTGGGCAATTAATTTAGCAAGCAAGCCCAGTCATAAACAACATAGTAAAAACAGAAAGAATTCCATCTTAAAGATAAGATTGCATTTAAAAACCCAAGAAATTAAAAAGTAAGATTCTTAACATATTCCTTAACAAAAAGACAATAATTCAGCCCACCTTGGGAGCAGGACAGGCAGTCTTAATTAATATGCTCCCAGACCAAGAAGCTGCTATCCTGGAAAGAAATCAAAGCAGTAAATCTCTTGTATTAAGCTAACTTTGCAAAATAACCTGGGGGACTGATAAGAAACTTGGTGTCTCTTCAAAGATAAACATTTGGGGACCATCCGGCAGGTCTGCATCCCTAGCCCTTTGTCTCTCAACTGCCTATAAATCCCTTAGACAATACACCACCTTGGATTCTCTTGCCCCCTCCCATAACAAGCCAGGAGCTCTGTCCTCTCACTTTCTCTCTAAATAAGAGCTTCTCCCTTGTCATCCTGCTCAGAGTGTTTGCAAAGTTCATTCTTTGGCTCTGCCAAATTTCTGGATCTGCAGGCCCAAAGTAATACTCAAGAATCAAGAACCCAGCTCAGGATGGGTTCTATTATCATCCCCATTTTGTAGATGAAGAAACTGGTCCTTGAAGAAAATAATTTACTCAAGGTCACAAAGAAATAAGTGGTAGATTTTGGTCACACACAGTCTAACTCCAGGGCTTTTTTCTAAACCATCTCATACATAGTAAAACCTCTTTAAGGCTGTATAATGTGAATTCACTTCAGATTCTGTGTCAAATCAGAGGATCAGATGAGGTGACTGTCATTAGGTATTAGTGGGTTTCAAGATTCCAGAATCTAGGAGATCATTTTAGGAATAATTTTTTCTGTTCTCACTCAGATCTCAAGAAGATTACCTTGTGTTGACCACTAGGGTGTGATGCCAATTAACCAGAGATTAGTTTTAAGCATTCTACTTTACACAAACTCTCTTTAAAGGCTTCTCTTTAGATGGCTAAATTATTCCTATTTAGTTGAACTGTTATAATACTTAAATAGTATAGTTATGTGGATTGAAAATTATAATAGTTGACTGTTTGTTGAGTGTCTACTTCATGCCAGATTCCTTTATACAATAGCCTTAATTCAACAGTTCTTCAAAGGTAAATACTAATAGCTCCATTTTGCAGATAAGAATCTAAAGTTAAAAATTTGCTGGAAGTCAAGACAGTTTTGCTGTTTCCCAAGTTTTACAATGATAATAATTATTTCAAAACAAAGTAGTGTATATTGACCTTTCACAACTTTGGGGTCTGTCAATCCCCCTAATAGTCTTCACCTTCAGTTTGTGATATGTTGTTTACATCTGGTTCTGAGAAATTAATAATAATCCTATTAGACACCTCTACTGCAGATAGTAAAGAGAAAAGGAAACATATCAATCAACAAACATATATTACAAAAATAATAAAACCCCCAGAGGACAAGTGACAAGGTCACTGAGATTAACTGTGGAAAAGAATTCAGAAGGTGAAGTGAGATGAGGAAATGTTGGAATTGTAGACTATTTTGATAGAATTGATGGTAGAGAGTGAGGGGGACAGGGAAATTCTCTTTTTACAAGAAAGACATTTTCTTTCCCCTTATCTGGCAATGGATTGATTTCTCTATATTCATTTCAAAAGCTTGAGTCTCATAGGTATTCCAGTGAGTGACTCTTTTGCACATGTTTCACGGGATGGAGTACAATGAATTCTTCCTTCCTCCTTCAACTCCTCAGTAAACACACCTTCCTACCCAACACTCGGCTCATCTGGTCAATACCCTTGCCTTTGGGCAGGAGAGTCTCTCTGTCATTCCAGTTCTCTGAGGCAGCTGACTCCCAGTCCCACCCCGTTCCTCAGTCCTATGTCTCCTGAAATGGGAAAGGAAGAAAGAGAAGCTGAGATCTAGGCTTTTCACTCCTGTGGAGGCTTCATCTGTTTTCTCTGGTTACACCCAGTCCCTCATTCGCTGGACAAAAATTATACACACTGAACACCCACTATATATAATGGCTTGAAGGTATTGAATGACAGCCAAACTTGACCTGTTGCAACATGACCATCCCATCTCCTCAGCTTGTATATCACGATGAAGAATCTATTGAGACCTTACCTTAATATAGCCATCTCAGGAGATCACCTGATCAGGACACCACAGTTTCCGCTAGGAGTCAGCGGAATCACCTGTCATTCTTGGATCTCACCCAAAATATGGCATCTTATCAATTAGCCTCCCTATCTCTCACTCTTTTCATTTTTTTTCTCCTATACTTCCAGACCAATGCCACTTTATTCTCTCTTTCCTGACTTATCCTCCCATTGCTCCCTTCCCTAAAATATTGTTCTACTGTGTCTTCTGGATATTTCCTTCCATTATAAACAAATTACCCCATGTTCTCTTCTGTATTATTCCTTTCTTTCTTTCCTCCCTTCTTGTCTTTCTCTGAAAATCCATCCTTTTGAATTTAGGGGGCTTATGGTCTCCCATGATCCACACATCACAGGGACAGGAGGGAATTTAAAAATTTTCTCATTTCCATTATTAGCAAGCCAATGCTCCTCAAATGGGTAAAACTACCTCTACCACTTTTCTTTCTTACTGATCAGTTTATGGTTACTGTTCTACATTTATAAGAGCCTGTAGCACTTGGCTTCTATCTACCCATAGTATGCCAGCATCCTGATAGCTTCACTTTCCTTTGGAGGAACCAGCAAATTCCATAATCTCATGACTTGCTTAACTCAAGTGACACATATTTGCACTCTAGGTCAACCAGACTCACACAGTTCCATGCTGGAAACTGCTCCACATTAGATATCTTCAACTCCAGTGTACCTACCACTCCCTATCTTTCACTTCTTCCATGGCCTAACTTTTATTACTACGGTTGGTAGATCATACAGAGACCTAACGGTTCTTCCCCACCCCACACCCAGCTTTACTGAGGATTGACTGACAAATACAAAAGAGACCTATAGGTTCTTGATCTTCTTTTCTCAAATTGTCTGCCCCATCACTGCCTCACTTCCTTCCCTCTGTACTCTTACCTCCATAGTTTATCACCTCCACTTGCAGGAGCACCCTCACCTACCTCATATGTCTCTTCTGTCAACCTGGACATCAAGCCTCTAGCCCCAGAACAAATCTTGTGCCCTCTTCTCAGACCCTGTACCAAGAACGATGAGGAATGCTATGAGGGGAAGTGCTGCTACAAATTTCTGGATCTGCAGGCCCAGAGTAATACTCAACAATCTTATTCCACATCCTTGCCAATTCCATTCCTCTTCTAACTCTTCTCTACCACTGTCCAAGCTTCCCTCACTTGCCTCACACTCCCTTAAGTCCAGAGCTACACATTCTTAGCTCACTTTAGTTTTTAAATCACTTTCATATTATACCTTTGTACAAATCTTCATTCTTGGTCACTTGTGGTCATTTTTATTTTTCCTAAATCTTTCACTTTATCCAGATTTCCAATATAATACATGTTCCTTTTAATTTACATCTGTAAAATGAAAATGACTGAATCTCAGAGAAGAGCTGAGAAGAAATGAAAGAAAAAGACTACATTGCTCCCCATTTTGATCCACCCATCCTTAGTTATTTCAGTCAATAATTCTTTTTTATTTATGCTGGTTTGAATTGGGTTTCTGTCATGACAGAAAGTATCTTAATATATCTATATCTTGTGTATGTCATGTTTATCTTTTTCTTCAATGTTTCATAGGAGTCACAGACCCTATGTTTTTCCTCATTATTCATATTTGAGTGAGGTAAGTCTAGATCAACAAACTGTAGCCTGTGGGCCATGTCTGGCCAGCCACCTGTTTTTGGGTTTTTTTTTTACAGCTCACAGCTAAGAATGGCTTTCACATTTTTAAATGATGACATTTGAAATGGTTATATAAGTATCTGCATAATAGCCTCGACTGTGTCTCTTGGCCCACAAAACCTAAAGTGTTTACCTATGTGGCCCGTTAAGAAAAACCTTGCCACCAGCTGATTTAGATAGACATGATAATTGGCTAAAAATATTGTACATTTATTTTCCTTGGATCCCTCACTATTTTACCTGGCTGCTGTTGGAGTCCTTTATTATGTGGGTTTAAATAATCAGTTCAGCATTTAACCTTCCTGCACAGGGTTGAGAGGAATGCAGAGTCATAGGTCATCTTATCCAGAAGTTGATCTTGGTGGGACCTTTTCCCATTGTCCAAATTGCTGCCCAAGTAAACAATTTTTGGTATTTGATTTCTGGTTTGGCCTGGCTTCTGCTTTAGGTATGGCTTCCTTCCCAGCTGTTTTGTAAGTTGGATTGAGAGTAGCTGCTTCATGGGGTAAGCTGCCCTTTAAAATAAGGAATCTTCTCTCACTGTTGAGGTGAACTACCTGCTCTAATGAGATGTACAATCAGAGAAAGTCCTCTTCACAAGTGTTTGTTTTCATGGCCTCCTTTTCTTTTTTAAACTATGTGCAGCTGCCTTCAGATGCTCTTGATCTGTAGCATCAAGAGCTTCCAAGTAGTAATGGCCCCCGATCCTTCCAAAAAAACAGTTTTTTTCTGGGAGATTTTGTTTCTCTGATTAGTAGGTATTAGTGGGGTTCTACCAGCATCTCTGCATCTTAGTCATTGTGATACTGCACTATTCTCTTGGAAATAGTATGTATGGGTTTTAATCTTATATTGAGTCCTAAGTGTCTGTTATCTAGCAAAAAATCTTCAATGATTGTGGCATATATCTATTTCTCCCTTTCACCATTTCTTCACTAATGTACATTTTCATCACTGATGTTAATTTTTCTTTATTTAAATCAGTTGCATATGGGAGATAGAGGAATACGTTTATATTTCTTTCATCCACACTCAATAATTGGCTGATAACAAGAACTCATTAAAGACAGAAAGCATTTTTTGGGCTACCATCTGGAACCCCAAAAAGGCACAGCTCATACCCCAGCAGTAAAGTCATGAATGAGATGGAGACAATGTGAACTGATTCATAGAGGGAGGACTGAGAAGTCTGGAGCAAAGACAATACTATTAGCTCCACTAATGCCAGGTGAAGGGTCCAGAGCTAAGTAGGAAGGATCAGCACCTCATCCAAAATGGCCCGTGATGCTTTTCCCTTCCCCACAGGTAGCAGTGATGGATCCAGAACACATCCTGACAATAGCCAAGATAATGGAAGCAACCTAAGTGTCCATCAACAGATGAATGGATAAAGAAGATGTGGTACATATGCACGGAATATTATTCAGCCATAAGAAGGAAACAAATCCTACCATTTGCAACAACATGGATGGAGCTAGAGGGTATCATGCTCAGTGAAATAAGCCAGGTGGAGAAAGACAAGTACCAAATGATTTCACTCATATGTGGAGTATAACAACAAAGCAAAACTGAAAGAACAAAACAGCAGCAGACTCACAGACTCCAAGAAGGGACTAGCAGTTACCAAAGGGGAGGTGTTGGGGAAGGAGGGAGGGAGAAGGGCATTGAGGGACATTATGATTGGCACACACAGTGTGTGGGGGTTCAAGGGGAAGGCAGTGTAACACAAAGAAGACAAGTAGTGACTCTGTGACATCTTAATACGCTGATGGGCAGTGACCACAGTGGGGTGTGGGGGGACTCGATGATATGGGTGAATGTAGTAACCACAATGTTGCTTATGTGAAACTTTCATAAGATTGTGTACCAATGACACCTTAATTTAAAAAAGAACATATCCTGGATGACAGGATGGGTGAACAAAAGAACCTTAAGACTCTACTGGGATTTGTTCTAGCCAGAGCAGCTGTACAGAGAGCTCAGTAAGTTATCAAGCTTATAAGCTCAAGTTGTCCCCTTCTGTCCAGGGTGCTGTATCACAAGCAGTCTTCTGTTGCATGGCAGCTAGTGGATGGTCTTGAAGAAATATGTTCCAGTGACCTTTGGCAGTTCTATTTAGGAGAACTGTACACCTTAAGATAACTGGGGTAGTCCACATTGGAATAAGTTGAAATCACACTGTGATGAAGACACACAGTCAGACCTTGAGCCAGACAAACTTCTGCTGGAGGGTTATAGAGTATGAGAGAAGAACCATGTTTAGAAATGAGTTTGCCTGGAGATCACTTTTCAGAATGGCTGGGTGAGGACCTCTGTGAGCTTTCTCTCCTGCAAAAACAATGGAAATACTGGCAAAGCGACTAAAATCAACCATTTAAGAACTTTGGGTATTGACCAAAGCCACAGAACAAACTAAAAAATCATCTATCCAAGAGAAACTACTGAACTTTGGTTAGAAAGTGGTATCTGTGATATTTTAACTTGTGGATGGGACGCTATTCCGATCCATCGTCCCTCCCCACTCAGTTTCATGGTAGCCACAAAAGCCAGCAAGTGGTCTCAGCCCATGGAGAGAACTGACTTCTTGTGGAGCTCAGTTAAAAGCAATTTCCCCAGAGCACAGTCAATATTTTGTCTGAACTTGGAACTCCCAGGAAAAATCTCTATTTTTAAGGGGTTGTGGCTATTGACTCAGAATTCAGCTCAGTAGAAAAAAAAAAAAAAAGTCCTATTCCCAAGGTATTATCAAAACAATAGCCATCTACTGGCAACATTGCAACTGCCTAAGGCTGTGCTTTCCATTGGGGTTAGCAAGAGACAGGCTGGAAATTTAAGAGTACATCCTAGAGAACTAGGTAACCACAGGGGACTCTGAAAAGCTCCAGCAAGTTCCAGAAGATCTAAAAGGCTGTGGAAATGCACAAAGCTGTGCACTTGCCCAGGAGAGACATGGGTAGAAGATCATAGACACTAATTTTTGGCTGACTTTAAGGCTCTTTGTAAGCAGAAAATGAAAGCTAAGGCTGTCTTGTAAACTGCCTGAAGTTTGAAGGCATGCCTTCTCACACACTTTCCCTTGGCAAAGGGTGGAAGACAGGCATCTCTAGTAAAGGGTACCTCCTGTTCCTAATGGACTTTAACTTTTCTTCATAAGTTTGAGGTAACAGGACCTAGAATCCTATTCCCAATGAGTGTGAGAAGAGGGGAATTGCTCCTCTGGACAAATTAGAGGGGAAGAAAGGAAAGTGATATAGTAGTATAGTATGGTCCTATAAGTGTACAAAAGTGACCCTGGCAGTGAGACTGGGCCACAACTCCTGAACCTAAGACTCAAATATATAGAGTGAAAGTGAAGAGCTCAGTGGCCTTTGTCTCCCTTTAATCTATCATGAAAGTTTACCTTATGGCCAACTGTGGGTATCAAGAAAAGCAGGCAGCCAAGGGGTTAAAGAAGGGTAGGAATAGACACCCAAAGGATGTTCCTGGGGATTTGGGGGATAGGGCCTGAACCATGCACTCTCTTCTCCCCTTTGACTTCATTTTTGTTATATGCCATCCCTGGATTGAAGACAGTAGCCATTACTAAATGCTCTTGCATGTGTTTGGGGCTCACAGAATCATTGGAGCTATGAAAGTAAGAATCAGGGGAAAAATAGGAAGGCAGGAATGATAATGTCAACATAGTCTTGCACAGTCTTGAGCTAGTCTCCTCTCCAGAGTGAAGGTAGATGCTCCCTGTCACATGGCCCAGGATCCCCATTCACCCTGCAACATGAGTTATAAGAAATACATATATATATTTGGTCATTCAGATGACCAAAATAGTTTCTCAGGTGTATTTGGTCTTCATCCACAGTTCTTGAAAATGCTTTAGAGCCATAAAAGAGAAATGGGTGTCTTGCTATGTTAATGAGAGAACCCTACCCAAGGGCAGGGGCTGGAGGTTAAATCAGCCAATGGCCAGTGATTTAATCAATCATGACTATGCAATGAAGCCTTCACAAAAACCCCTGAGAAGAACATTTTGCTCACTCTGTTTTCAATCTTGCTTCTCTGTGGAGAAATCTTCCATGTTTGGGGAACCAGAACACTTCCATAATGCCAAGCCTCAAGCTCCAGGAGGATAGAGTTCCTTTATTTGGGACCCTGCCCTATGTATGTCTTCATCTGGCTGTTGACTTGTATCCTTTACTGAACTGGCAAACTGTTGAGTGTTCTCCTGGGTTCTGTGAGCTGCTCTAGCAAATTAATTGAACCTAAGGGGGAGGTTGTTAGAACTTCCAGTCTGTAGCCGGTTGGTTGGTCAGAAGCACAGGTAACAGCCTGGGGCTTGTGACAGGTGTCTGGGAGTCGGGGTGGCTGGCAGTCTTGTAGGCAGAGCCCTTAACCTGGGGAATCTGTTGTCGTCACTTGGCAGATAGCATCAGAATTGAGCTAAATTATTGGACACCCTCTGGTATTTGAGGACTGCTTGGTGTTATGGGTGGGAAGACCCCCTCACACACACACACTGGAGCTGGGTTTGGGAACCTGAACGGAACCCTCTTCCCCATATCATCAAACCCTTGCTCTGCTGTGTCTGGGTCTGTATTCTCTTCTCTCCTCCCTTATCTGTCTCTATTCTCTGCAGTGTTCTCCCATACCCACAACCATCAGTTTATTCTCATAAGTCTCTAGCTATAGTTCCCTAGAGGGGCCAGGTGCCAAGATGTCCATGTCCCTGTTAAGAAAACTCAAATACCAATGAAGACTGTTGGGTTCTCCTGAAAGCAGAGTCTGAGACAAGGAACTGAATGAAGGTAGTTTATTTGGAAGATGATCACAGGAAGGACTGAGGATAATGAAATAGAGAAGGAAAAGGTCACACAAGGGTTATTATCGAGGTTGATGTTTGGGACAACAGGGGTTCCAGTTAGCAAGGGAAGGATATCCTTCTAAAGGATAGGCTGGATCATCATCTGCTGCTATTCCCCTGTGGATGAACCTGCCTCAGGACTGTACTTCTCTATGGGTCTAGCAGACCCTGTGGCATTGGAGAATGTCCTGGGGCAGAATATGTAAGATGCACTATCAGAACTGGTGAGTCTGAGCTCACAGAACTGTGTACCACCGCTGCGTCTGAAAGCAGAGCTGGGTGTAGGGGACATACCTCCGGAGGCCAAAGTGTCTGCCACAGGCCTCTCCCCTGATTTTAAAACCTTTCTCATCAGAAACCATTATTGGCCACATAACTTATAATGGGTGTTCATTTGTGTCATTTCCTCTAGCTCAAATTCAAATGTGAAATTCCTGGTTGGCAGAGGGGAAGAAATGTATGATTCCGCTAAATTCAGGATAGAGCATCCGGTGAGAGGAAACAGAAAAGGGCTGTAGTGGGATGCCGTGGGACTTGGTCAATGTGAAATTGCAGATAAGTTGAAGAACCAAGTACTTCCGTAAGTTTCAGGTAATTTCTTTTGAAGTCCAGAAATTGGACAGCATGATAACATGAACTTGAAACAGCAGTATTTTCCTCGTAATGATTGTGTCATGACTCATTTCGAGGGAAGCAGAAAAGTCAAGGGAAAGGCTGGTGGAGTCACTAAAGGCCATTTTGGCTGGTTTTCCTAGTGAGTAACCCCAAGTGGAGGGTCTGTTCACCCCGAGCCCACTTTTATTCCCAATGGTAGTTATAATAGAAACCACCCTACTTCTGTCCACCAGGGGGCATTTTCAAACTAGACTATAAAATGCTGTAAGATTCACTCTTGCCTAACTGAGGAATGATCCAAAGTTAAACGCTGACATCCAGTTTTAGAGAGAGTGTGCCCCTTCTGAAGAAACCAGGCCTTTTGAGGACACTTATTAGTAGAAAAGATACTACCTATTGTGCAGATGTTAGAGAGATTTTTGTTGCTAGTCCACAGTGAATTCAGGCGACGTTTGGGTACTAGGTCTTAGGGTATGGTGGACTTAAGATTCTGAAATTTCTTAGGATCATAGGCAGGCTGTGTTTGGTTTGGAGTTTCTGAGCTCCCCCCCTTCTCTCTTGGACATTATGTCTAAATCTTTGATCCAAAACAGCATTTCCTTATTGCTTCACAGAAATCTTCAGCCACCCTGAGTGGACAGGAAAGTACCAACATTGAACTTGTTATTCTCCAGCAAATCGACAAGAAAACAGACACATAATCAACCTTATGCAGAAGAGATCAGTGGTTTGTTTGTGAGATCCTCAAGCACTGATTGCGTTTACCTGCTTGGCATCTCTGCCATACCTTTATTCTGGTAGCAGACTCACCCTCTCGTCAGAGAGAAGGCATGTGATCAGGCTAGGCTAATCATAACATCATACCACAGGATTAGGCCACCAGGGGTCATGGGCCCGTGTAGCTTCTGTTTCCCAGGAATTGCAATCTTGAATGGAGACATACAGAAACAGTTTAGAATGGACATGCCTTATGGCAACATCCTAACATGAAGTTCAGTGATGTGCCTGGGCTGCCCTAGTGTCTATTCTTTCCAATCTTTTAGAGCAATTAGACAAGGAAAAGAAATAAAAGGCATCCAAATTGGAAAGGAACAAATATGTAGAACACCATAAAGAATTCCCAAAACTGTTAGAGCAACAGATGATTCTAGTAAAATTGCAGGATACAAAATAAACACACAATAATCAATTGTGTTTTTGTACATTAGCCACCAACAATATAAAAAGAAGTTAAAAAAACAAATCCAAGTAAGTCATGGGGATGTGGTGTATAGCATGGAAACTCTGGTTAATAATAGGGTATTGCATATTTGAAAGTATTACTCATTAAGAGTAAATTTTAAAAGTTCTCATCACAAGAAAAAAATGTGCAACTATGTATGGTGACAGATGGTAACTATATTTATTGTGGGGATCATTTCCCAATGTACACAAATACCAAATCGTTATGTTGTACACCTGAAATTAATATAATGTTATATGTCAGTTATATCTCAGTAAATTAAAAAAAGATTGCTTGTATATATACACTGTTAATGAAAGTAAGCTTCTTCAGAGAAAAAGAAAAAAGAATAAAGTTCCAATTATAATGATACCAAGAAGAGTAAAATATTTGGGAAAATTTTAACCAAAGAGTTACAAGACTTATATACTGAAAACTATAAAACATTGCTGGATAAAATTAAATACCTAAATAGACATGCCATGTAATGGATTGAAAGACTTAACATTCTTAAGATATCAATACTACTCAAATGATCTGTAGATTCAATGCAATCCCTAGCAAAATCCCAATGGATTTTTTTTTTTAAGAAATGGGGAAAGGGAAGATTATTTTATCTATTCTAAGTTTTCCAATATGATCACATTTAGAAATATTTTCTAAGTCACATAGGAATCAGTAAAAAATAAATATTACTTAAAAATGAATTTACGGAGACCAGCTATGCTGGTTCCTCAAAAAATTAAACACAGAATTACTCGATGATCTATCAAGTCCACTTCTGGATATATACCCACAGTAACTGAAAACAAGGACTCAAACAGATATTTGTACACCCATGTTCATGGAGGCATTATTCCCAATAGCGAAAAGTTGAAGCAGCCCAACTGCTCATTTACAGATGAATGGATAAACAAATGTGGTGTGTGTGTGTATATATATATATATATATATATACACACACAATGGAATACTATTCAGTTATAAATAGGAATGAAGCTCTGATATGCACTAC
Organism: Manis javanica; assembly: GCF_040802235.1. NCBI lineage: Eukaryota > Metazoa > Chordata > Mammalia > Pholidota > Manidae > Manis > Manis javanica. Next base: position 125,120,555 of record NC_133159.1, on the reverse strand, counting down.
ATGGATGAGCTTTGAAAACATTATACTAAGTGAAATAAGTCAGACACAAAAAGAAAAATATTGTGTGATTCCACTTATATGAAGTACCTAGAGTAGTCGAATTCATAGAAACAGAAAGCAGCATAGAGGTTACCGGGGCTGGGAGAATGGGAGAATGGGGCGCTATTGCTTAATGAGTGAAGAGTTTCTGTTTGGGGTGATGAAAAAGGTTTGGAAATAAGTAATGGTGATGTTGCATAATATTGTGATTGTAATTAGTGCTACTGAATCGCACAGACACAACGGGACTACTATTTTTGTGAACTACTTCAACATCTAATTCCTTTTCTCCTTTTTTCCCTTAGCATGTAGCAGTCATTTTCTATGTTTACATTCAAAGGAATTTAACTGATACATCACAACCACTTACCCATTCTTTGCTGATAAGGAATCCTGAGTGGTCATTAGATAAGCCCTTGTATTTGTGGATTTCAGAGATCCACAATGTCAGCTCAACAAAAATGGACAGAAGAATACATGAAAATTGCATGTGGCTTCTTGAAAAAAGGTAGGAGAAGAATGAATGCCACTTTTGGCCTTCAGGTTTATGAAATTTCATTTAAAGAGAATCTGCATTTGGAATCCTCAGCTTTACAGTTAGGTAGAGAGAACTGGAGAAAGGATCTAAAGAAGAGTGACTGTGGGGAATTTTAAACAAAGAAACAAACAGTTTTAATGCACAATTGGCAGGGCATAGACTAGGGCTTATCAGGATGTGGGGGAAAAGGAGGACCTATCTAAGAAAGGCTGTGCTCCTACAAGTGAAAGGGCCATATGAAAAAGCCTTTACTCAGATATAACAGTCTTGGAAAATAGGCAGTCTATCAGCAGTACAAATTTCAGGGAGGATGTTGGGACCCCAAAAGATTTAACAAAAAAGGAGTCAAGCTGTAATCTCGGAAGTAGCTGGAATGACCTCAGGATCTCTCCCAGAAACAGCCAAAGTTAAAGAATTCATTGAAAGTCACCTTCTGAAAGCAGTAAATGAAGAGCAGAGCTGGTACTAGGGTAGTTAAGTGTGGCATGTTGTGCACACAGTTAAGGAAGCGCTCTCAGCTCCTGTGAGTGCAGGGTGGGTATAAAACACAACTATTTTCTACAATTCAATTATAATTTCTGACCTCAAGTATCTATCCTGCCTGAGGCAGAAAACAAGCTTGCCAACAGCAAGAAGTGTTTATTGTGCCTGTCATGCCACTGTAGCCCCTTTTGTGAATGAAATTGGCCATCATTTCATCTTTTCCTCACTCAAGACTCAAATTCCTGGGTAGGAGCTTTTGTTTGGGCTTCATTCTGGCTGCCAGGAAGCAGAAATAGGAAGGGAGGATTCGCCTCTTTGCTTTCTGTAGTGGGAAGTATTTCTCACCATGAAAGAGGTTGGTTGGATTATGGACAGAAAAAAAAACAAACAAAAAAGCCCACCATCCTGGGTTTTAGGAATGACCATTACAAGTTTCTTTTTCCTTTTTCGTTTCTTAAAGAGACAAAAATAACTCAGATGCTTGTATGCGAAGTGGAAGTTTACTTGGGAGGTAAATTTTTCTTCTCAGGCCATGGGAAGCTTGACATTGCTCCTAACTTCTTCTTGTGGACCTTCTCCCAGTTAAGTTTTAATTCCGCAGGTGGGTTGCTCTGAATATCTGGAATGGAATAAGACTCATGGCAGATCTAAAGCAAAGAAGCACTTTTCTTGTCTCTACTCTCTGGCCCTGAAAATGCCAATTCTGTTAGGTTGGCACCTAACCTGTGGATTTAGACTGATGTTAGGTTATGGATAATCACCCTTGCTTAGGAGGAAATGAAATTTTGTGGGCAAGGAAACTGTACTGAAACATTCTCATGTGTTCTCCTATAACTCAGAATCGAGTTGGAACATTCTGGGAGGCACTGGAAGAGCCACCGTGGATCTAGTAGAAGATGGTAGAGCTGCATTTTTCAAAGGAGAACCCTAAAATAAGGCACCTGAATGAGACCCCCCCACCCCCAGGTAGAGCTCCCAATAAGAAGGATTGGGAAAGGGGAAATTTAGGGATTTTAATTCTTTAGGGCTAAGAGAGGAGAGATTCATTTTGGGGACATAAATTTCTCTTTAAAATATAAGGGACAGACATCATTCTGTTAGGTTCCAAATGTTATGATTTTTTTAAAAAATTGCCAGCATAGTATTATTTGGGTGGTGTCATCTAATAAATTAGATTTGAAAATACAACTGGGCAGTCAATAAGGTGTGACATCTCATGTAGTATATAATGTGGCTGTTGGATAAAAAGCAAATGTTCTGCCTTGACCTGTTTCAAAGGCTTCAGAGGCCAGAATCAAAGAGGCATTGGTAAAAGCCTTGAGGAGCTAGACTTATTTGCTCCAGATCTGGGAGGCCAGTCAAGGATGTGTGGACAGGACTCGTCTGCTATTACCTTGATCTCCCCTCCTGGAATGTCCAAAGGGTCTAGTGTGTTCCAGGGAAAACTGATACAAAATGGTCAGCACAAGATAAATTTTTAAAATCTTGCCAACTGGACTTCATGTTTGTCAAGATGCTAGAAAACATTAAAAATTCAAAATGGAATACATAGAAATTCTAGCTAGTTTTTCTAAGGCCCCAAATCACCATAAATGAAGATGAACTCCAAATGACAAACCAGGAAAAATCTTTTGCACTGCTTGATAAATGGTTAGTATTCTTAATATATTGTTAGAATAATGAATAAAAATAAAAACCACTCCCTTGGGGGGAGGAGAAAAACATAAACAGGCAGCTCATAAAATACAATAAACAAATATCTAAAATATGAAAAGTTTTTCGACTTCACCAGTAATTTAAAAGTACAAATGAGAGAGGCGGAGCCAACATGGCGGCGTGAGTAGGACAGTGGGAATCTCCTCCCAAAAACATATATATTTTTGAAAATACAACAAATACAACTAATCCTAAAAGAGAGACCAGAAGACACAGAACAACAGCCAGACTACATCTACACGTGCGAGAGCCCAGTGCCTGGTGAAAGGGGTAAGATACAAGCCTCGGCCCAGCGGGACCTGAGCGCCTCTCACCCCAGCTCCCAGCGGGAGGAGAGGAGTCGGAGCGGGGAGGGAGAGGGAGCCCAGGACTGCTAAACACCCAGCCCCAGCCACCTGCACCAGAGCATAGACACAGTGCATGCGTGGAGGGCTGGAAACTAGGGAAATAGGGCAGCAAGACCTCTGAGCGGGTGCCGAAGCTGATGCCCCTGTGACAAAGAAAAGCGAGTGCTTTTTGAAAGTCTTAAAGGGACAGGGACTTAACAGCTAGATGGAAACAACACAGGTCACAGCCCAGTGGCTGAAATTACAGGGAAAACCAGGTGCACTAACCCCCTGGGCAACAGCTCTGAGACACCTCATGGAGGTAAACAGCCAAACAGCCCCCCCATCCATTACCCCTCCGGGCGCAGCGAAAGCAGAGAAACAGCCTAAGGCAAAACACGCCCACAGAAAGGCAGAAAGGAAAATTCCTACACTTCGGCCTGGCAAGACACAAAGACCCAGCCTACACGCAATTACCCAACACAAGCCACTAGGGGTCGCAGTTGTCCCAGTAAAGAAAGGCCAGTAGCAGTGAAAAGTTTGGCCCTCCCAGCTGACAGTCAATAGGACCTGTCAACATGAAAAGGCAAAAAAATATGATGCAGACAAGACTAACCCAGACAGCTTCGGCATCTGCTACATCTTCCCCTGAGAAGGAACCTGGAGAGATAGATTTAGCCAGTCTTCCTGAAAAAGAATTAAAAACAAAAGTCATAACCATGCTGATGGACTTGCAGAGAAATATGCAAGAACTAAGGAAGGAGAATACAGAAATAAAACAAGCTCTGGAAGGACTTCAAAACAGAATGGATGAGATGCAAGAGACCATTAATGGACTAGAAAACAGAGAACAGGAACACAGAGAAGCTGATGCAGAGAGAGATAAAAGGATCTCCAGGAATGAAAGAATTTTAAGAGAGCTGAGTGACCAATCGTAAAGGAACAATATATGCATTATAGGAATACCAGAAGAAGAAGAAGAGAGAAAAAGGGATAGAAAGTGTCTTTGAAGAAATAATAGCCGAAAACTTCCCCAAACTAGGGGAAGAAATGGCCTCTCAGACCACAGAGGTACACAGAACTCCCATGACAAGGGATCCAAGGAGGGCAACACCAAGACACATAATAATTAAAATGGCAAAGATCAAAGACAAGGACAAAGTATTAAAGGCAGCCAGAGAGAAAAAAAAAGGTTACCTACAAAGGAAAACCCATCAGGCTATCATCAGACTTCTCAACAGAAACCCTACAGGCCAGAAGAGAATGGCATGATATACTTAATGCAATGAAACAGAAGGGCCTCGAACCAAGACTACTGTATCCAGCACGATTATCATTTAAATATGAAGGAGGGATTAAGCAATTCCCAGACAAGCAAAAGTTGAGGGAATTTGCCTCCCACAAACCACCTCTTCAGGGCATCCTACAGGGACTGCTCTAGATGGGAGCACTCCTAAAAAGAGCACAGAACAAAGAACAAAACACCCAACATATGAAGAAGGGAGGAGGAGGAATAAGAAGGGAGAGAAATAAAGAATCATCAGAATGCGTTTATAATAGCTCAACAAGCGAGTTAAGTTAGACAGTAAGATAGTAAAGAAGCTAACCCTGAACCTTTGGTAACCACAAACTTAAAGCCTGCAATGGTAATAAGTACATACCTTTAAATAATCACCCTAAATGTAAATGGACTGAATGCATCAATCAAAAGACACAGAGTAATAGAATGGATAAAAAAGCAAGACCCATCCATATGCTGCTTACAAGAGGCTCACCTCAAACCCAAAGACATGCGCAGACTAAAAGTCAAGGGATAAAAAAACATATTTCAGGCAAACAACAGAGAGAAGAAAGCAGGGTTTGTAGTACTAATATCAGACAAAATAGACTTCAAAACAAAGAAAGTAACAAGAGATAAAAAAGGACACAATATAATGATAAAGGGCTCAGTCCAACAAGAGGATATAATCATTCTAAATATATATGCATCCAACACAGGAGCACCAGCATATGTGAAACAAATACTAACAGAACTAAAGGGAGAAACAGACTGCAATGCATTCATTTTAGGAGACTTCAACACACCACTCACCCCAAAGGACACATCCACCGGGCAGAAAATAAGTAAGGACACAGAGGCACTGAACAACACACTAGAACAGATGGACCTAATAGACATCTACAGAACTCTACATCCAAAAGCAACAGGATACACATTCTTCTCAAGTGCACATGGAACATTCTCCAGAATAGACCACATACTAGGCCACAAAAAGAGCCTCAGTAAATTCCAACAGATTGAAATCCTACCAACCAACTTCTCAGACCACAAAGGCACAAAACTAGAAATAAACTGTACAAAGAAAGCAAAAAGGCTCACAAACACATGGAGGCTTAGCAACAGGCTCCTAAATAATCAATGGATCAATGACCAAATCAAAATGGAGATCCAGCAATATATGGAAACAAATGACAACAATAACACTAAGCACCAACTTCTGTGGGACACAGCAAAAGCAGTCTTAAGAGGAAAGTATATAGCAATCCAAGCATATTTAAAATAGGAAGAACAATCCCAAATGAATGGTCTAATGTCACAATTATCAAAATTGGAAAAAGAAGAACAAATGAGGCCTAAGGTCAGCAGAAGGAGGGACATAATAAAGATCAGAGAAGAAATAAATAAAATTGAGAAGAATAAAACAATAGCAAAAATCAATGAAACCAAGAGCTGGTTCTTCGAGAAAATAAACAAAATAGAGAAGCCTCTAGCCAAACTTATTAAGAGGAAAAGAGAGTCAACACAAATCAACAGTATCAGAAACGATAAAGGAAAAATCACGACGGACCCCACAGAAATACAAAGAATTATCAGAGAATACTATGAAAACCTATATGCTAACAAGCTGGGAAACCTAGGAGAAATGGACAACTTCCTAGAAAAATACAACCTTCCAAGACTGACCCAGAAAGAAACAGAAAATCTAAACAGACCAATTACCAGCAATGAAATTGAAGCAGTAATCAAAAAACTACCAAAAGAACAAAACCCCCGGGCAAGATGGATTTACCTCGGAATTTTATCAGACATACAGGCAGACATAATACCCATTCTCCTTAAAGTTTTCCAAAAAATAGAAGAGGAGGGGATACTCCCAAACTCATTCTATGAAGCTAACATCACCCTAACACCAAAACCAGGCAAAGACCCCACCAAAAAAGAAAACTACAGACCAATATCCCTGATGAAAGTAGATGCAAAAATACTCAACAAAATATTAGCAAACCGAATTCAAAAATACATCAAAAGGATCGTACACCATGACCAAGTGGGATTCATACCAGGGATGCAAGGATGGCACAACATTCGAAAGTCCATCAAGATCATCCACCACATCAACAAAAAGAAAGACAAAAACCACATGATCATCTCCATAGATGCTGAAAAAGCATTTGACAAAGTTCAACATCCATTCATGATAAAAACTCTCAGCAAAATGGGAATAGAGGGCAAGTACCTCAACATAATAAATGCCATCTATGAAAAACCCACAGCCAACAGTATATTGAAGAGCGAGAAGCTGAAAGCTTTTCCTCTGAGATCGGGAACCAGACAGGGATGCCCACTCTCCCCACTGTTATTTAACATAGTACTGGAGGCCCTAGCCGCAGCAATCAGAAAAAAAAAAAAAAAAACACAAGGGATCCAGATTGGTAAAGAAGAAGTTAAACTGTCACTATTTGCAGATGACATGATACTGTACATAAAAAACCCTAAAGACTCCACTCCAAAACTACTAGAACTGATATCGGAATACAGCAACTTGCAGGATACAAAATCAACACACAGAAATCTGTGGCTTTCCTATACACTAACAATGAACCAACAGAAACAGAAATCAGGAAAACAACTCCATTCACAATTGCATCAAAAAAAATAAAATACCTAGGAATAAACCTAACCAAAGTGGTGAAAGACTTATACTCTGAAAACTACAAGTCACTCTTAAGAGAAATTAAAGGGGACACTAACAGATGGAAACGCATCTCATGCTCGTGGCTAGGAAGAATTAATATCATCAAAATAGCCATCTTGCCCAAAGCAATATACAGATTTGATGCAATCCCTATGAAACTATCAGCAACATTCTTCAATGAACTGGAACAAATAATTCAAAAATTCATATGGAACCACCAAAGACCCCGAATAGCCAAAGCAATCCTGAGAAAGAAGAATAAAGTAGGGGGGATCTCACTCCCCAACTTCAAGCTCTATTATAAAGCCATAGTAATCAAGACAATTTGGTATTGGCACAAGAACAGAGCCACAGACCAATGGAACAAACTAGAGAATGCAGACATTAACCCAGACATATATGGTCAATTAATATTTAATAAAGGAGCCATGGACATACAATGGTGAAATGACAGTCTCTTCAACAGATGGTGCTGGCAAAATTGGACAGCTACATGTAGGAGAATGAAACTGGACCATTGTCTAACCCCATATACAAAAATAAACTTGGATCAAAGACCTGAATGTAAGTCATGAAACCATTAAACTCTTGGAAAAAAACATAGGCAAAAACGTCTTAGACATAAACATGAGTGACCTCTTCTTGAACATATCTCCCTGAGCAAGGAAAACAACAGCAAAAATAAACAAGTGGGACTATATTAAGCTGAAAAGCTTCTGTACAGCAAAAGACACCATCAATAGAACAAAAAGGAACCCTACAGTATGGGAGAATATATTTGAAAATGACACATCTGATAAAGGCTTGACGTCCAGAATATATAAAGAGTTCACACGCCTCAACAAACAAAAAACAAATAACCCAATTAAAAAATGGGGAGAGGAAGTGAACAGATGGTTCTCCAAAAAAGATATACAGATGGCCAACAGACACATGAAAAGATGCTCCACATCGCTAATTATCAGAGAAATGCAAATCAAAACTACAATGAGGTATCACCTCACACCAGTAAGGATGGCTGCCATCCAAAAGACATATAACAACAAATGTTGGCGAGGCTGTGGAGAAAGGGGAACCCTCCTACACTGCTGGTGGGAATGTAAATTAGTTCAACCATTGTGGAAAGCAGTATGGAGGTACATCAAAATGCTCAAAACAGACATACCATTTGACCCAGGAATTGCACTCCTAGGAATTTACCCTAAGAATGCAGCAATCAAGTATGAGAAAGACCAGTGCACCCCTATGTTTATCGCAGCACTATTTACAATTGGAAGCAACATAAATGTCCATCGATAGATGAATGGATAAAGAAGATGTGGTACATATACACAATGGAATACTACTCAGCCATAAGAAAAGGGCAAATCCTACCATTTGCAGCAACATGGATGGAGCTGGAGGGTATTATGCTCAGTGAAACAAGCCAAGTGAAGAAAGAGAAATACCAAATGATTTCACTCATCTGTGGAGTATAAGAACAAAGGAAAAACTGAAGGAAGAAAACAGCAGCAAAATCACAGAACCCAAGAATGGACTAACAGGTACCAAAGGGAAAGGGACTGGGGAGGATGGGTGGGTAGGGAGGGATAAGGGGGGGAAGAAGAAAGGGAGTATTATGATTAGCATGCATAATGTGGGGGGTGGGAGAAAGGGGAGGGCTGTGTAACACAGAGAAGACAAGTAGTGATTCTACAACATTTTGCTATGCTGATGGACAGTGACTGAAATGGGGTATGTCGGGGGGACTTGGTGTAGGGGAGAGCCTAGTAAACATAATATTCTTCATGTAATTGTAGATTAATGATAACAAAAAAAAGAGAAAGGAAAGGGGGATTACTCCTTGATAGGATAAAACTAACTGCAAATCAACAATTAATGCATGCTTTACATATCCTTAATTTTGATCTTTTAAAGGGTGTCAGATGATCAGCTGTGGAAGTACATTTTTCTGATAATATTCCTTTCTCTTAAAAAAAAAAAGCAGTTCCTGTGTGGTGAACTCCAATAGGTTCTTCACAATGGTATAAATGTCATATCAAAGTGTGGGCAAAGGGTTTGTTTGTGTTTATACAGAGGATCAAAGCCTAATTTGGCTACCCAGAAAACGAATTAAGATACGATATGAAGAACTTCCAACATCAACATCCTCTGGAAGAGTCATTCCAGAAGATGATCGTCAAAAAACTTCAACAAAGATCCTGGCGCTGTTGCAGTTGTAGCTGCATTCATCCCACTGGTTCCTGGACTTGCCATTGGAATGAAGAAGGAAATATCTAAGTTGGCCTGTGCATACAGTAAATCAACAAATTTGACTGGATCTATACTGTCAGAACTCAACCAAGAATTAGGAGAAGTGCAAGTGGCAGTGCTCCAAAATCATGCGACTATAGACTATCTAGTGTTAAAAGAACATATGGGATGTGAACAGTTCCCAGGAATGTGTTGTTTTAATTTTTCTGATTTTCCTCAAACTATTCAAATTCAGTTAGACAATATCCATCATATCATTGATAAGTTTTTGCAAATGCCTAGGGTACCTAACTGGTTTTCTTGGTTTCACTGGATATGGCTGGTAATTGTAGGTCTGCTTTTGTTATGTAGCTGTATTCCCATTATGTTAATGTGTGTATGCAATTTAATTAGTAGTTTAAAACCTATACATGCTTAAGTTACTCTACAAGAAGATATGTTAAAGAAATATTCAATCTTCCCATGTTTTCTTCCATCTGCTACCTCTATAGATTTTCTTCTTACTTCCTAATTACAAGCCTTAAATAGAATTCAGCCTCATATCGAATTCACCGAGTATCATAATTCCTCCATGTGGTAAAGATACCTCAAGACAAATGCTGGGCATAGAAGCCACAGGGCATAAATCTGCAAAGAAGTAAAAAGCTAACCTTTTGAACGAATATGGCTTCTCTCTCACTTACCAACTTTACATTTCCCTGTATGGCCCTGGAAGATGACTGGTTAGCCAGAGATGGGTAAGATTCCTCAAGGGAGGAACAACCTAAGACAGGCACAGTCACAGGGGGGCGATCAGGTGAGAAATTGGGCATCAACAGAGGTGAGGCTTAGAACCTCACCTCCCCTGTTTTGAGAGAAATCTTCTGCTTCCGTGGATGTTTTGTTGCCCTTGTCTAGCTTGGATTAATACTTAGTCTATAGGCACAGACCTGATCATCTACATTTGCCCTCTTACAGCACTATATTATGTTTTCTACCTTTATCTTGCATCTACCTACCACTTCAGCATTTTATTTCAAAAAATAATAATAATAATAAGGGAGAAATGTGGGATTCACATATAAATCAAGTATAAAAATCAAACGAATAAAAAAAATCTTATTTGGCAAATGTATTTTTTGAATGAAGAAAAAACAATCCTCAATTGCTTCCTTTAGGAATCTCACTATAGTCATTATAGCAATGGCTGACAACTGAGTACCTGATCTGGGCCAGGTTCTACACTAAGAGCTTTACATTTTAAACTTCACAAGGATCCCGTGAGGCAGGATCTTCAACAACTCACCACTACACTCAAAAATAACATCATTTGCATGTATGTATATATTTGTGTGTGTATGTATGTGTGTATCACACACATATATAAAACAAGAGCAGGTATACAATACATAATTAAGAGAACAGGAGGTAAGCTGACAAGGAAAACTGGATCCTGGTCCCAGCTTTGCCACATTTCCCCTCTCTTCCTTCCATATTGTCATCTATGAAAGGAGATGCCAAGTCTGGCTCTGTGGTTCCAGAACATACCTATGCAAATCAATAATAAGGTACAATACACTTCCTGCCAAGTGTGGAGTATAAATGGTAAATACTTTCGGAGTTTGGACATGAGAGAAATTACCATTGGCTGAGGCACTCAGACCTGACAAGGCTGCATCCAGGGGTTAGTTACATCTTGGGCTGAACCACGAGGTTAAAGCAGACCTCTCATTCCCACAGGAAGGAGGAGCAAATTCTATACTCTGCAGAGGCACAGGGAGCCAGCAAAGCTGAAAGGAAGGTGCCTTGCACATTTGACTGGTGCCCAGAGCAGAAGCATAAGGCAAAAGACAGTAGGGATGAACGGAATCTGGTTCTGCAGAGTCTTCAACACGAGAATAACGTTAGGCTTTTTAAAGAGAACTTTAGAGCTGTATGGGATACTTTTGTATGCAAAGTGAGGCCTTGGAGATGTTATATGAAGTATTGAAGGCCAAAATCCCAGATGTCTTACCTGATCCTCATGTTCTCACTTTAGCCCTAAAGAACAGTGGTTCTGAAGCTTTGCTATACATTGGGATCACTGAAGAATCTTTAAAAAACAAAATAAAACATAAAACTATTCTTGGCTCCCACCCCCAAGCACTCTTGACTAAACTGGTATGGGGTTTGCCCTGGACGTGAGCTGTGTGAGCTCCTCAGGTAATTCCAGTCTGTAGCAAAGTCTGACAACCACTGGCCTAGTGGTAATGGACAACCTCATCATAGTATTAAGCACACAAGCGCCTAAAGTACTAGTTCAGGAAAATTAACGTGAATTCCATTTACCTAAATAGTTGGGAATGAGAGTAGAGGGGCAGGGAACTAGTAGAAGACTTGTACAGCTGTTCAATTCCATAACTAGTCACCAGTATTTACTATCTGTAAGTCAGAAGGCAAAAAGGACGGGACTATAGCAGAAAAAAACACAGTATAAAAGAGACATTAGGAACATTTAAAAGAAAAAAACAAACAAAATCAGTGAATAATCTGATGTGAGGAGTGAAGAAAGAGTGGATTATTAGAGTTTTCAGGCCTGTAGGACAAAGAGGATGGTGATGCCATGACAGAAACCCAGAAACTAGAAAGCGGAGCAGAAAATAAGTGTCCAGACTATGAACTGGGTCTCTGTTTGATCACAAAAACACTGGCTGTACATTATATTGACATATATGTATATATAAGATTTACTTTAAAAATACACTTAAAAAGATGTAGAAGGCAGAGTGGAAACAAGAATGGCAGAATATTGAACATTATGAAAATTGGGTGATGAGCATAAAATGGCCTATTATACTATTCCACTTGGTATTTTTTTACATTCCATAATATATACTTTCTAATATAAAGACCTCCCACCCCAAAAAGCCCAACTGGAATAGAAAACTGTTAAGGTTTAACTTATTAAATTTTTCCAGAAATAGTCCATCAACAAATAAGTTGTCCTAGCAGTAAAGCTAATTAACTTTAGCAAAGAATCAGACAGTAAGCACTTGCTATTTCTATAAAAAGTGAACTGACCACTTACTTTGATAAGCTATTAAAACAGTAAGAGCTATATTACATTTCTAAACATCAGAACACTAATAAGCATCATTGACTTATGATTTTCAATAGAATGAAGGCAAAGCTGTAGTCCAGTCTGTTTTTTAAAGGTTTCCCAAAGTCTCAGTCCATACTCTTTTTTACCTTCCTGACCACCAACTGACTAGGCAAGTTCGTAGATGCTAGCGTAGCAGATGTGCACACTGTTTCACTTTCAACAGTCAAAAAGAAAAACAGTGAGTCAAACTACTTGAGAGTTAACAGGAAAAATTATAAATGCTTTTTCAGCATTAACTTTGGAAGAGGCTTGGGGTCCAGTGGTAGCTTCCACCAGTCTAAATGAATAGCGTGGTACCTCTCCCTTACCTCTGAGCTTTATTTCCTACCTCCTGTGTAAAGGGAGGGAGTTAGCTTCCAGGAGGTGGAGGGCAACTTAGCAAGGGCCTTAAAAATGTTCATACGATTGGACCCCAAATTCCACTTCTAGGAAGTGAGCCAAAGAAATAAGGTATGAAACAAAGGGGCAGTCTTTGCAACAGTTAAAAAACAAACAAAAATACCCTAATATTACAAGAGGTATAAAGAGGGGAATAATTTAAAAAATATGGCCATTTGTATGATGCACTACTATGCACCATAGAAAGTCATGTTGTCAGGAAATGATTTGGAAGAAGGTTTACTGTTTTGTAAAGCATATATATGCATATATACAGACATATTATCTAAAGCAATAAATTCATTAAAAACCAGTAGTGGTAATTATTCCAAATGACAGCGTTAAAGATGGGTTTTTCTTCCCTCTCCAAATATTCAGTATTTTCTAAATTTTCTATCCATGTGTATAGATAGTTAAAATTATGAAGGAAAAAAATTCGTGTTAAACCAATTAAGCCATTGACCCAGGTTAACCTAGATCCCCAGACAATGCTATCTTCGACCGTGCAATCCATTCTCATACACATATTGTCTGCAACTTAAAAAATTATAAATTATATTACAAACACCAACATAAGACATACACTCCAACAAGAACTTTATAAAACTGTTATATGTTTCCAATTATTAAACAAAAATCTCAAGACTGATATGGGATAACAATAGGTTCCCTGGGACCAGAACTTGTGTATTTCATCATTACTCCTTGGCACTTAATTTTTGAATAAATGACCTTTCTGGCAGTTATTGTTTTACTGCATAAGTTGCTGCCCTAGAAATAATCTTCATGATACTGACTCAGTTAACTATAAAAAGCCTTATTAAAAAATGCGTAATTTCTCTGCCAAAGTCCTACAATTTTTTTGAAGGGTCAAGAAGATCTAGGTCCTAGCGCCAACTGGTTACTAACGGGCTTGCTTGACCATGAATTCTCAACTTCGTTTTCTCCACCAGTGAAATAACGGGTTCACCAGATAGGCTGGCATTCCACAAAAAGGTTACTTGTTTTCACAGGAGTCCAGGGAAGCCTGCCCCAGCCAGCTCCACAAGCAGGATGGGCGGGAAATCACCGCGGCGAGATGCAGCCGATATGGGCTGGAGAAATGTTCAGAGATTCGCCACTTAGCCTCCGCTTCCCGGGAACACACTGTCCTTCCCAGGCCACACCTGCAAGTACCCAAGGGTGGCGGGATGGGGCAAGGTCCCCCTCAGCAGGGAAAGGGTCCTCGCCGTTCTTCCCTTCATCCCGAAAGTCCTCTAGCCCCAAAACCTAGCGTTCGCCCAGTCCCAGGAAGCCCGGCCTCCCCCAAGGGATCTGCGAGCGCGGCGGCCCTCACCCGGGGCTCCCCAGGAGTCCGGGGCCATCCTGCAGTCTCCGCCCACTCCCCGGACACTTCCTGTTCGCAGCAGCTGAATACGGCGCCCCGCGCGGCTCAAAATCCGCGATTAGGCCCGTGAGCGACCGGAACCTGGTTTGCAAAGTAAATATACACTAAGGCCTCAAAACTGTGATAAAGAAAGGAAACCGGACCCCCATGGAACATTAAGTTGGAGCGGACTGCTCCCACTAAGAGATGTGAACAGCTGGGTGCAATGAAAGGAAAACGGGTGTTGAACAAAACCTAAGCATTTTCCTGAGAAAGTGAGAGCATCTCAAGATGCTTAAAATTTACCAAATTTTACTTGTTACTCTAGCAGTTTAAGTTTTATCCTGCTTAAAACAGAAAAAAAAAAACAAAAAACCTGGACTGTAGCGATACACAACTGTATGGATCTACCAAAACTCACTTAAATGAATTTTGATATGTAGATTATACCTCAATAAAGCTTTAAAAAACTTCGGCTTCAAACGGAGACCCAAAGAAGTACACTATATATTATTTGCTAGCAGCCTCCCCTTAAGTGCCATTAAATGGTGCTTTATTATATAGTTACCAAAAAGGTGACGGACTCTTTAGATACAGAAGGAGGGAATTTATTCTGTGCATTTAGCACCTGTTAAATTTCCAGAGAAATAGGAAGGAAAAACCCCCTGCTTTTGGTGAACGCAACTCCGAACTCCTCAGGAGCGCAGGCGTGGAGCTGGCGCGCATGCGCAAAACCGTTACCATAACGACCTAAAGACGCTGCACGGGAGGCTGAGGAAAGTGAACTTAGTCTCCGCGTGATGGAGAAACAAATTTCGCCCGATGCAAACGTGGCCGATCTGGAGCTAGAGGCCGTCATCGGCTTCAATGGTGAGGCTTCGAACAGAACCTCGGGATCTTGTGACACAATCAGGAGCAGTAAGACACCGGGTGCCACCTGGAAGGCAGTGTGGGACACTGGCATGAGCACGAGCTAGGGCCAAGCACAGGGGGCGCAGACAGCCTCTCCAGGACAAAGTCTCAGAGTCACCTCCTTGCCCCGAGCCTCAAGGAGTGGGATGGTTTTTGCCAGCACCTAAAAGGAGCCAAATGCCTCCTCTCAGGGCTGGAAGGATGAATACGGAAGGTTGTGGCCCTTATCCCATTAGGTCAGCTCTCCCGTAGCTCTATTTCCTACGCAGCTCGCAAACCTTCCCGCCCTTTCGAAACCACTAGGTTATGGAGTCTGTATCTGCCGCTGGGACCAACTAACTTCCAAAATAGCAGCTGACGTATCACTGAGAAAGGGCGGGGGAGGGAACGTGTATTTGAGCAACCGTTTGAGAAGGTCTTGTCCTCTAACCCGAAGAAAGGATTCTAACCGTCGATTTCAGGCGATGATAGGAGGTGAAGGGGACGCCAGGGGTAGCTGGAGGGGAAAGATGCTTTGTTCAGAGGAGGTTTGGTTGGTCTGCTCAAATTTTATTTATGCTGCGCATTTGAACATCAAGGGGGAAAAAGGCTGTTTGGTTTTTTTGTGTTTTTTTAGAAGAATGAAAACAAGTATTTCGGTATTTCAGAACGAGCAAACTTTTTAAAAAGTTCATTGTGATTCCTGAAAGCTATAAAATTTTAATAATGTATATGTCGATTAATCAATGACTAAAAATGCTTTAAGCACATTCTGGGACTTAGCTCTTGACTCTGTTTACTTTAGTAGTCTCTAATAGAAAGTGGGCACTTAGTACAACTGAGATATTAGCCATCTTTACAGCTGTTTACCAGACCATTGGTAAAGGAAGTGAGTGACTGATAGTGAGTGCAAATGGGGCACACTGGTTACCAGGGTGGAACCTCAAACAGCTCTGCAACTGCACTCATGCTGTTTTGTAGAGCTCCTAGCATAAATATATGGTATACTGTATCGTGATGTCTTCCATGGCAATTACTAATGATCTTGATCTTTTAAAATGTTCCAAATTAATTAAACTGTTTATACTTTGTTGGTTTTGTGACAATTGATATTATTTCATATAATCAAATATACAGTTGTATGTACATGCTCAATACTTAACTATGCACTGAGAATACAGGGGTAACTACGTACATAAGAAGGGGAGTATAGAAAATTGGAAAAATACAGTGAAACCAAAAGAAAAATCAGCCATTGTTACATTTCCCAAATATATCACTGTTAAACTTTTGGTGTGATCGTTTCAACTATGTATTTACATATAAATATTTCTTATACAGTCTTATGAAGGCTTCAGATGAACAACATTGTGGTTTCAAAATTCACCCAGATTATCAAATCCCCCCCCATTGCAGTCACTGTCTATCAGTGTACTAAGATGCTATAGAGTCATTACTTCTCTGTGCTGTACTGCCTTCCTAAGACCTACCCATATTGTGATTGCCAATTATATTGCCCATTAATCCCTCCCCAACACCTTTCCTATGGTAATTGCTAGTTCCTTCTCAGAGTCTGTGAGTCTGCTGCTATATTTGTTACTTCAGCTTTGCTTTGTTTTTATACTCCACGAATGAGTGAAGTTCATTGGGTACTTGTCTTTATCTGCCTGGCTTATTTCACTATGCATAATACCCTCTAGATCCATCCATGTTGTTGCAAATGGTAGGATTTCTTTTTATGGCTGAAAAATATTCCATTGTGTATATGTACCACATCTTCTTCATTCATCTATTGATAGAAACTTTAGGCGTTTCCATATCTTGGCTATTGTAAATAGTGCAGCCATAAATATAGGGGAGCATATGTCTTTTTGAATCAGGGATCTTGTTTTCTTCAGATAAATTCCTAGGAGTGGAATTCCTGGGTCAAATGGTGTTTCTATTTTTTTGTTTTTTGAGAAACCTCCATATTGCTTTCCACAATGATTGAGTGAATTTACATTCCCACGAACAATGTAGGAAGGGTTCCACCTTCTACGCATCCTCGCCAGCATTTGTTGTTTTCTTTTGGATGTTGGCTGTCCTAACTGATGTGAGGTGATATCTCATTGTCTTTTTAATTTGCATTTCCCTGTTGATTAGCGATGTGCAGCATCTTTTCATGTACCTGTTGGCCACCCAAATTTCTTCTTTGGAGAAGTGTCTGTTCATATCCTCTGCCCATTTTTTAATTAGATGATTTGGTTTTTGGATATTGAGGCACGTAGATTCTTTATATAATTTGGATGTTAACCCCTTATTGGATAAGTCATTTATGAATATATTCTCTCATTCTGTAGGATGCCTTTTTGTTTTGCTGATGGTGTCCTTTGCTGTACAGAAGCTTTTTAGTTTAATGTAGTCCCACTTCCTCATTTTTTATTTTGTTTCCCTTGCCTGAGGAGATGTGATCAGGAAAATGTTTATATTCAATAGATTTTTGCCTATGTTCTCTTCTAGAGCTTTATGATTTCATGACTTACATTCAGGTCTTTGATCCATTTCGAGTTTACTTTTGTGTATGGAGTTACACAGTTATCCAGTTTCATTCTCTTATATGTAGTTGTCCAGTTTTGCCAACACCAGTTGTTGAAGAGGCTGTCATTTCCCCATTGTATATCCATGGCTCCTTTATCATATGTTAATTGGCCATATATGCTTGAGTTTATATCTGGGCTCTCTATTCTGTTCCATTGATCTATGGGTCGGTTCTTGTGCCAGTACAAATTGTTTTGATTACTGTGGCTTTGTAGTAGAGCTTGAAGTTAGGGAGGGTAATCTCTCCTGCTTCATTCTTTCTTCTCAGGATTGCTTTCACTATTCGGGGTCTTTTGTGGTTCCATATGAATTTTAGAACTATTTGTTCTAGTTTGTTGCAGAATACTGTTGGTATTTTGATAGGGATTGCATTGAATCTGTAGATTGCTAGGCAGGATGACCATTTGACAATATTAATTCTTCCTATCCATGAGGACAGAATGTATTTCCACTTATTGGTGTCTACTTTAATTTCTCTCATGAGTGTCTTGTAGGTTTCATGGTATAAGTTTTTCACCTCCTTGGTTAGGTTTATTCCTAGGTATTTTACTATTTTTGAATCAATTGTAAATGGAGTTTGCATGATTTCTCTTTCTGCTAATTTGTTGTTAGTATATAGGAATGCAACAGATGTCTGTGTATTAATTTTGTATCCTGCAACTTTGCTGAGTTCAGTTATTAGTTCTAATAGTTTTTTGGTGGAGTGTTTAGGGTTTTCTATGTATAATACCAAGTAGTCTGCAAGCAGTGACAGTTTAACTTCTTCCTTACTAATTTGGATGCCTTTTATTTCTTTGTGTTGTCTGATTGCTGTGACTAGGACCTCCAGTACTATGTTGAATGACAGTGGTGAGAGTGGGCATCTTTGTCTTATTCCCTATCTTAGAGGAAAAACTTTCAGCTTTTTGCTGTTAAGTATGATATTGGCTATTTTGTTGTCATATATGGCCTTTATTATGCTCAGGTACACACCCTCTATACCCATTTTGTTGAGCATTTTTGCCATGAATGGATGGTGAATTTTGTCAAATACTTTTTCAGAGTTTATTGAGATGATCATGTGGTTTTTGTCCTTCTTTTTGTTGGTGTGGTATATGATGTTGATTGATTTTTTAATATTGTACCATCCTTGCATCCCTGGAATAAATCCCACTTGGTCATGATGGATAATATTTTGATGTATTTTTGAATTTCATTTTGATAATATTTTGTTGAGTATTTTTGAATCTATGTTCATAAGGTATATTGGTCTATAATTTTCTTTTTTTGTGGTGGCTTTGTCTGATTTTGATATTAGAGTGATGCTGCTGACCTCATAGAATGAGTTTGAAGTATTTCCTCCTCTTCTACTTTTTGGAATACTTTAAGGAGGATGGGTATTAGGTCTTCTCAAAATGTTTGACAAAATTCAGCAGTGAAGCCATCTGGTCCAGGAATTTTGTTCTTAGGTAGTTTTCTAATAACCAGTTCAATTTCATTGCTGGTAATTGTATGTTCTCATTTTCTGTTTCTTCCTGGATCAGTCTTGGAAGGTTATACTTTTCTAGAAAGTTGTTCATTTCTTCTACATTGTCCAACTTTTTGGCATATAATTTTTCATAGTATTCTGTAATAATTCTTTATATTTCTATGGTGTCTATTGTGATTTTTCCTTTTTCATTTCTGATTCTGTTTATGTGTGTACACTCTCTTTTTTTCTTGATAAGTCTGGCCAGGGATTTATCTATTTTGTTTATTTTCTCAAAGAACCAGCTCCTGCTTTCATTGATTCTTTCTGTTTTTATTCTTCCCAATTTTATTTATTTATCCTTTGATCTTTATTATATCCCTCCTTCTACTGACTTTGGAGCTCATTGTTCTTCTTTTTCTAGTTTAATTGTGAGTTTAGACTGTTCATTTGGAATTGCTCTTCTCTTTTGAGGAAAGCCTGTACTGATATATACTTTCCTCTTCAAACTTCCTTTGCTGTATCCCACAGGTTTTGGGCTGTTAAGCTGTTTTAATTTCTCTTCATATATTAATTGATCTCTGTTTTAATTTCGTTATTGATCCATTGATTATTTAAGAGCATGTTGTTAAGCCTCCATGTGTTTGTAGGCTTTTTTTGTTGTCTTTGAATTATTTATTTCCAGTTTTATACCTTTGTGGTCTGAGAAGCTGGTTGGCACAATTTCAATATTTTTGAAATTACTGAGGCTCTTTTTGTGGCCTAGTATGTGATGTACTCTTGAAAACATGCCATGTACACTTGAGGAGAATGTATATCCTGCTGCTTTTTGGAGGAATAGTCTGTAGATGTCTGTTAGGTCCATCTTTTCTAATGTATTGTTCAGTGCTCTGTCTCCTTACCTGTTTTCTGTTTGGTTGATCTGTCTATGGGTGTAACTGGTGTGTTAGTCTCCAAAAATGAATGTGTTGCATTCTGTTTCTCCCTTTAATCCCATTAATATTTGTTTCACATATTTAGGTGCTCCTATATTGGTTGCATAGATATTTATAATGGTTATATCCTCTTTTTTAGACTGACACCTTTATCATTATATAATGTCCTTTGTCTCTTGTTACTTTCTTTGTTTTGAAATCTATTTTGTCTCATATAAATACTGCTACTCCTGCTTTTTTCTCCCTATTGCATGAAATATCTTTTTCCACCCCTTCACTTTTAGTTTTTGTATGTCTTTGGATCTGAAGTGAGTTTCTTGTAAGTAGCATATAGACAGGTCTTGGTTTTTTACCCATTCTGCAGCTCTTTGATTGGTGCATTTAGTCCATTCACATTTAGGGTGATTATCCATAGATATGTACTTATTGCCATTGCAAGCTTTAGATTTGTGGTTACCAAAGGTTCAAAAATAGCTCCTTACTATCGTAGTCTCTTAAATTACTTTATTAGTCTATTTTAAACACAATTGAAAGGTTTTTTTTCTCCCCTTCTTCTTCCTCCTCCACTCTTTATTTATTAGGTGTCATATTCTGTACTGTTTGTGTATCCCTTGACTAACTTTGTGAGTAGTTTATTTAATTTTGCATTTGCTTAGTAATAAATTAGTCTACTACCTTTACTGTAGGTTCATTTTCTCTGGTGACAACTATTTAGCCTTAGGATCATTTCCATCTAGAGCAGTCCCTTTTAGAGATCTTATAGAAATGGCTTGGTGGTGATGAATTCCATCAATGTTTGCTTATATGGAAATTGTTTAATCCCTGCTTCAAATTTAAATGATAATCTTGTCTGGTAGAGTATTGCTGGTTGAAGGCCCTTCTGTTTCATTAAATTAAATATATCATGCCACTCCCTTCTGGCCTGTAAAGTTTCTGCTCATAGCCTGGGGGGGTTTCCTTTTTAAGTGATCTTTTTTGTCTCTGGCTGCTTTCAGTACTCTCTCCTTGTCCTTGTTCTTTGCCATTTTAATTATGATATGTCTTGGTGTTGTCTTTCGAGGGTTCCTTTTGTTGCATGATCTTTGTGCTTTCATGACCTGAGTGTCTATTTCCTTTGATTGGGGAAGTTTTCAATAATTATGTCCTCAAAGACACTTTCTATCCCTTTGTCTCTCTCTTCTTCTTCCAGTACCCTTATAATGTGAATGTTGTTCCATTTGTATTGGTCACACAGCTATCTTATTATTTTTTCATTCCTAGAGATCCTGTTTCTCTCTGTTCCTCAGCTTCTTTGTTTCCTTGTTCTCTAATTTCTATTTCATTTACAGTCTCCTGTTCCTCATCTAATCTACTTTTAAATCCCCCCATTGTATGTTTCACTTCAGATACTGTATTCTTCAGCTTTGGTTGGCTTTTTTTGAGGATGTCTCTCTTTGTTGGAAGTCCTCCCTGAGATCTTGAATACTTTTCTGTAAATCTGTTTATGACTTTTATTTTGAAGTCATTACCATGAAGATTGGTGATTTCAGTTTCACTGAGCCCTCTTTCTGTTGTCTTTCTTGAATTTTTGTTTGGACCAAATTCCTCTCTCTTCATTTTTTTTTTTAGTGTTTCTAATGGGGTAATAGATTTGTGTAGGAGGCTTCTAGTACTCAGAAGCTCAATTTTCTGTGTGGGAGCCCCAGCTGTTGGTATGCAGTGAGTATGGTACCTGTCTGCCTTGCTCATAGTGTTCTGATTTCAGGTGGGTTGTGTGGGCCATCAGCTGATCACAGGAGCAGGGAGAATAATACTCTATGGAGCTGATGGGCAGAGCTGCCCTCACTCTGTCCTGCAGCAATGGCCGGGCGGAGACCGCAAGTGGGACCTGTGCCTGTGGGGAGGAAATTGCTCCTGGGGCTGGGCTGCTCATGCGCGATGGGCTGCAGGGCTGGAGCTGTTGTGGGCTGAGCTTCCCTCCAGGCAGCCTGCTGTGATGGTGGTGGCTGGTGAACAGGACCAGTGCCTGCCAGGAAGAAAGAGCTCCCAGGGATGGCTCTTGCATACATCTCCCCAGCTGGTCCAAAATAAGGCTGAGCAGGCTGGGTGTTCTCATCCTGCCTATCTGGAAATAAAGTGTGATTTCACTGCCAGCCAGCAGGCCATGTGCCACTTCAAGGAGTCTCTAGGCTGAGTTGCTAGAGAGGAGGATGGAGCATCTGAAGCTCCTGATGGCTCCTAACCTGTTGGGCTGAGGAGGGCATGCTGGGGAGGTATTGTTCACCTGACCTTTCTCCTAAACAGAGAGCACTGGGCAATCCTTGCCCTTCTGGCACCCCTCTCACTGCTGGGAAGTCTTTTCAAACTGGCTGCTCTGCTTTCCTTCTCAGGGGGGCCTGTAGAGTGACTTATCTCCACAGGTGGCTGGGTTCTCAGCCTCCCTGACTGTTCCACCTGTCTGTGTTGTCCAGCCTCACCAATCACCAAGGCACTGTGCAGTGTGGGCTTATGTTCCTGGAGCTGATCTCCAGGGCCACATGTACAGGGTCCTGGGCATCTACTCCCTCTCTGCTCCGTTCCTCTTCCTCCCACCTATGGTTGGGGTCAGGGGAGGAATTGGATCCCACTTGATCATGGCTTTGTCACGTTATCCCTTTTTGTAGGGTCTTCTCTTCTTTCCCAGATGTAGGTGATCAGTTTTTCAGTCTTCAGGTTGATTTCAGGCCTAGTTGCATTTGCTTTATTTTTGTGTTCTATGTGATTTTGGTAGGAGGTTTTTGCCTCGCCTTCCTACACCACCATCTTTGTTCCACAACATTCCATATAAATATTTTAAAAATAAAAGTGGACTCATGCTATATATATATTCTCTTATAATCAGACTTTTTCCCAGTGCTGTATGTATGCTCTCATAATCAGACTTTTTTCCACTTAACAATATGCTTATAAATCTTTTTTAGTGGTACATATACTCTATGCCATGATTTTGAACATACTACTTTAATATAATATTCTGTTGCATAGATATGTGACCATTTATTTAAACAATGCCTTGTTCTTGAGAATTTAGCATAATTTCCATTGTTTTGCATTTATTTTTAGATGATACAAAGAGCATCTGCATAGCCAAACCTTAACTCTAACTGTCTCCTTTAGGATAAAGTCTGAATTCCTCTTAAAGACTTTTAATAAGCCTCCAAATGCTATAATATATGCAACAGAAATGTGTACTAATGTGGAAATATTTATAGTAGCATTATTTCACATAGCTAAAAACTACAACCCAAATTTCCATCAAAAGTAGAAAGGACAAAGAAATTGTGTTATATTCATACAATAGAGTACTCTGCAGCAATGACAAAAAAAATGACCTACTGCTACATGCAACAGTGTGAATGGAGCTCCCCGACATAACATTGAATGAAAAGATTCAGACACAAAAGAATACCTACCATATAATCCCATTCATATGAACTTCTAAAATGAGGAAAATTAATTTATGGGAATAGAAGTCAAAACAGCAATCACCCTTTGGGAGATGTAGACTGGGAGAAGGCACATGGGAAATGGCTGGGTTGTGGTAGTAATCTACTTCTTGGTCTGGGCTATCATTAAATTGGTGTGTTGGTATTAATAAGTTTTCTGTATTTTTGTCTTCAGTGAAAAATGTTTACTTAAAAATGCTATAGTCCTCATTAAAGAGAATAAGCAAAACGTTATGAAAGTTTGGGAGAAAGATTCTATTCTAGGCTTGAGTGAGGTCAAGGAAGGGTCAATTCAAGTAATCTTTAAAGCTGGGTAGAAGTCAGTGGGTAAAGACTGAGGAGCAGAATATTCCGAGTAGCAAGAATAGTGTGAACACAGGAAGAAGGTGGAGAATGTGGGGCCTGATTGGGGAATGGCAAAAATGGCCTCGGTTTCAGAGACCAGCAGGATTACATAGGAAAGAGGGCTTGAAATTTGATTTCAGAGGCCTTAAAACCAGGTGTGGAGAAAATGGAAATTTCTGACCAGGATTCCCCTGGCCTTAATAGCATCTATTGTATATACATTTATATAAGAGCCTGTTCACACATCTATGGGGCCCTTACTGGGGACAGAGAGGCTCCTCAGTCTTGGGAGTATTGGCCTAGGGGAGAGGCGGAAAGAAACACCCATTTTCTCAGGTCCTCAGTTCCTTGCACATAATTGGTCAGGCATCTGCCAGTCCTCAGAGGCCCACTCCCAGAGCTCCTCCCAGTGCTAGGGGCGGGGAAGTAGAGGGCCCTGAGAGCGGGGAGAGAGTGGTCTGAACAGGAGCCGTGAGAATGGGAGAGAGCCAAAAAGGCAAGTGTGGAGGGAGAACTAGGAGAGAATGGCGGCTGGCAGAGGGAAGCCGTGGAACCCCGGAGCTAGGAGAGGAGTAAGCCTGTGCTGGAGAGCAGGAAGGAGCAGTGCCCGAGCGAATGAACGTGGCATGAACCCCTCCTGATGCCCCAGCTTCCTGCCATTGCCTTTATTCTGTCTCACCAGATTTATAGGGAACTTGCCCTGGGTGGGGAATGTCCTCCTCCTGGATCAGTACAAGGTAATCGTGTTTATTTTTCATGTGGAAACAAATGAGGAGCAAAAACAAAGCCCCTTTTATCATTGTGACACTAGAACACTCATTGTAGTTATGCAAGTTTATGAATTTTAACTTGAGAGTATAAATATATAACTGTACTTTATTCTTCTAGGTATTGTCTTTTGACAGGAATTTTTTATTTAATCAAACCAAATATAGTTGTGTTGCCTATGAAAACATTATAAAACTGTAGTTCCTAAGAGTTTGTAATGACACAAGAATAGCCACATTAATCAATTAACTGGAGTAAATAAGCCCATGATTTTCCTATTTTGCAGAGTCCCTAAACTGAAAACAGCAACAATAACTATATATAAAAAATGTGTACATTAACAAAGTAATAAACATACTATATATAACTATACTATATATAAACAACTTATAATATATACTATACTATATAAACATTATATATAAAACAATTTGCATGTTTTATCTTACATAAATAGCAGCATATTGTGCACATGTTGAAACCTGCTTTTTTCACCTGACATTATTTGTGCAATGTATCAATGTTGATTCATGTTGATTAATTCATGCTAACCCCACTATTCCCTTGTGTATACATGCCAATATTAGTTATCTATTTCCCTCTTGATGCCTTTTAGTTTATTTCTAACTTTTTGCTAATATAAACAATGCCACAGTGCACACCGGAGTAGAGGCCCACGAGTGCAATTACAAGTATTTCCCTAGGTTATATACCAAAGTGGGGAATGGCTGGATCCTAGTGTATGTGCATATTCAACCATACTCAATATGAACACGTTGTTTTCCAGAGCAATTCTACCAGTTTACCCTCCCATGAATCAGAGTATGTTCCACCCACTTCACATCACCACCAGTGCTGGGTGTTGCCAGCCTTTTTAAATTTAGTCATTATGATGGAGATGAAGGGGTGTCTCATTTTGGATTAATTTGCATTTCCCATTGGTTACTTGTGAAGTTGCATATCTTTCATATGTTTATTAGCTTTTGAATTTCCTCCATCATAAATTGCCTGTTCATATCCTTTGCTCATTTTTCTGTTGGGCAGTTTGTGTGTTTCATATTTCTTTGCAATAGTACTTTGTGTACCCTGAATATAATCCTTCATCTGTTATATTGCTAGTATCTCTGGTTTGGATTTTTCTTTTCATTTTCTCTTTTGTCATTAGAAGTCTTTAATTTTTAACATAAGTGCTTGAATATATTAGCCTTTCTGTTAGGATTTGCTCTTTCATGTCATGTTTAGGAAGTAATTAATTACTTACTACAACGTGTATATACATCAAGTCTTGTTTTTCTCATTGATATCCTTGGTCTACCTGGAGTATATTGTTTTAGGATGGTGTGAAATAGGGATCTAACTTGACTTTTTCCATATGGATAGCCATGTGATTGTTTATAAGGAGACTGCAATTTAAAAAATATATATATATATACATACATTTTTTTAAGTAGGAAAAGATCACTTCCACCCAAACGCAACCTTAGTATTATGAGAACTTAGTATATAAAAAGGGAATGATCACAATTAAAATGAAAGAAATCATTTATTCACTAAATACATTGGCCTTTTGAGCAAAAAAAGAAATCTGTTTAGCTACTAGAATCACATTATGCACCAAAATAAACTCCAGAGGGAGTTAAATACAGAAGATGAATTCATTAAAAGACCAGGAGACTATATTAATACATATTTATGACTCTTTTGATGTGATGGAATAGGAAATAGCAATAAAAAGGATTTAAAAATACCCAGGAATAAATATAATAATACATGTAGGAGCTCTTTATGAAGAAAAATTGAAAATGCTACTGGGAAACATAAAAGGAAATTTCATGGAGAAACTTACCCTGGTTTAGAAAGGAGATATAATGTAGTATATAAAAGTTATTTTGCCTGAAATTAATCTATACATTTAATACTATTCCACTAAAAATGACTTTTAACCAATCAAACTGACTTTAAAGTTTATACTATAAAATAAGTAGGAATAACCAAAAGATTTCTGACCAAAGATGAGTGATAAGGGGGAACTTATGTCTATTGCATATTAAAATATTACTTTATTTTATTACAAATTATTAGAAAATAATTACACATTACAAAGGTTTGTAATTCTGGCGATGATTCTTGGCAAACAGCTGAAGGATGGGGTCCTGGAAGACCCCACTGGAAGAGGTCCTGAGTTTCTTCAGAGTGCCAGGTGGTGACTGAGAACTGAAACCAAGTTTTTATCTTAACCAAACTTTTGCCTGAGATAGTAAATTCACGTTCTCCTGATGCCATGCACTCACCTCGTCAGGATGCTTGGGATCAAGCCTCCTGTGTTTCTTAGGATTACAAGAATTGGCACTAGGGCCTTGCCTTCCCACTCCAGTGTCAGCATCACTTGGAAGCGTGTCAGAAATGCAGAATCACAGTCCCGTTCCAGACCTAAAATCAGAGTCTACACTTTAACTGGATACACTGGGGGGTTTATGGTCATTAAAGTTTGTGAAGTGATCTACAAGACCTAACTTCCTGTCGGGAGACTAAAATTACCTGTTAACCCCAAACATAAGCACTTATTTTAGTTGAATTAGGACTTTTTTTCAAAAGTTTTCTCTTCTGTACTCAGTTTTTGTAAAATTTACCAGCCACTTCTGCACCCTAGTATTATTATTTTTAATTTCTCTCTTGTAGGACATGTGCCCACTGGTCTGAAATGCCATCCTGACCAAGAACATCTGGTTTACCCTCTGGGCTGCACAGTCCTCATTCAGGCAATAAATACTCAAGAACAGAATTTCCTGCATGGACACGGCAACAACATCTCCTGTGTGACCATCTCCAAGAGTGGGACGTACGTTGCCTCTGGACAAGTCACATTCATGGGCTTCAAGGTGAAAACACTGAAAATAGCTCTTAGTGAAGGGATTTAGAGGTGCCTCCCTAGAAAAGCCACCGGCTTCGGGCTGGCTCTGTGCTGCCTCCTGTTTTGACTCTTCCTCCTCCTCTTCTGCTCGGCTTCTCCTTGAACTGATTTCTTTCTCAGGCTGAGAATGAAGGAATCTGGTGTTCGTACACCCGATACTGCAGCTTGTGGCTGATAATGCCCGGTCCCTGCTTAAAACTCTTTCTGTTTTGTTCCTGTCATATTTGTAAGCCATGTTCTAATTTCTAGAAAAGTGATGTTCCTGGTTCCTTTTCACTGAGAGAGGTAGCGATCTCCTCAAAGCCTGTCTATGATCTGACCGTGTGTTCTTGCCTCCAGGCAGATATCATTTTGTGGGATTATAAGAAAAGGGAGCTGATTGCTCGGCTGTCACTTCACAAGGGCAAAATTGAAGATTTGACCATTTCACCCAATGATTTGTACTTGGTATCACTAGGAGGCCCAGACGATGGAAGGTAATGAGCAAAACTTACTTACGTATTTTACATCAGGCATATTTCTAGATGTATCAGGTCCTCTCCTCACCTCGAACATTCCCTCTTGGCCCATCTATATTTGAGTGGGTGTTGTGTGAAAAGCCAATGCAGAAAATACCATAGAATAGCAGTTTTGCAGTCTGGCTGTGCACTCCACTGGGGAGCTTCAGGAAATGACTGATACCTGACTGCACCTTCAGAGAGTTTGATTTGATCAGCCTGGGCTTTAGGAGTTTAAAAGCTTCCCCAGTGATTCTAATATGCAGCTAAATTTGAGAAGCTTTGCTGTAAACAAAAGATGACATCATCATCATCATCAAAGACAACAGCTAATTTTGGGGGAGCGCTTACCATGCAATGGATGTGTGTTGAGCACTTTAACTGCGCTATCTCATTTAAGCCTCACGACTCCGTGAGCTGTGGTGGCCGTGACAGGTGTGGAGCTTATGTCACCAGCTGGTAAGTAGCAGAGCTGGGAGACAAACCCTGGCACTGTGATCCAGCGGTAGCACTTTTACCTTGCCTTGCCAAGACATGAACTTTGCCCTCAAGTAACTCACAGTCATGTTTAGTAGGCAGAGAATACATACAAATGAAACTGGAGGAGTGGAGGGGAGTTTTCAAAAGTGTTTTATTAGGGAGAACAATCAATGCAGCATATATTCCTATGTAAATGCTAAAGGAACATAGTCTGCTTAAAGAAAATTGGGGGGTGTTGAGAAAAACATTCTAAAGAAAGTTTCCTTTCTGAAACTTTCCTGTATTAGAAAAATGCAATATAGTCATCCCTGAGTAGTCACGGTGGACAGGAATATGGGGTTCTGCGAATTAGTTTTGGACAATTAGAAATCAACCCTGAATCTGTGGGCAAGTACATTCTATGCAAACCACCTGGCTTCTACACAGAGAGAGAGAAACAGAAGGGATGCAGTGGATATTCTACAGTTTGCATGTGCATATATATATATTTTATTAAGGTATCACTGATACACACTTTTATGAAGGTTTCACATGGAAAACATTGTAGTTACTACTTTCACCCATATTATGAAATCCCCTCACGCACCCCTTTGCAGTCACTGTCCATCAGCATAGTTAGATGCCATAGACTCACTACATGTCTTCTCTGTGCTATACTGCCTTCCCCATGACCATTTTGTTGAGAATTTTTATCATGAATGGATGTTGAATTTTGTCGATTGGATCATCTATGGAGATGATCATGTGGTTTTTCTCCTTCTTTTCACTGACGTAGTGGATGATGTTGATGGATTTTCGAATATTGTACCATCCTTGCATCCCTGGAATAAATCCTACTTGATCATGATGGATGATCTTTTTGATGTATTTTTGAATTTGGTTTGCTAATATTTTGTTGAGTATTTTTGCATCTATGTTCATCAGGGATATTGGTCTATAATTTCCTGAGGTAGGCCTGTATTACAATATATTTCCCTCTAAGCATGGCCTTCACTGCATCCCACAGATTTTGCAATGTTTAATTATTGTTGTCATTTGTCTCCATATATTGTTTGAATTTTTATTTGGTCATTGATCCATTGATTGTTTAGGAGCATGTTGTTAAGTCTCAATTTGTTTGTGAGCTTTTTGTTTTCTTTGCATAATTTATTTCTAGTTTCATACCTTTGTGGTCTAAAAAGCTGATTAGTATAATTTCAATCTAAAAATTTTTAAAAATTATTTTGGTATCATTAATATCCACTTACATGAGCAACATTGTGGTTACTAGATTCCCTCCATTATCAAGTCTCCACCACATACCCCATTACAGTCACTGTCCATCAGCATAGTAAGATGCTATAGAATCACTACTTGTCTTCTCTGTGTTATACTGCCTTCCCCGTGCCACCCCCCTACATTATTTGTGCTAACCATAATGCCCCTTCAATCTTTTTTAATTTACTGAGGCTCTTGCCCTAGTATATGATCTATTCTTGAAAATGTTCCATGTGCACTTGAGAAGAATGTGTATCCTGCTGCTTTTGGGTGGAGTGTTCTGTAGATGTCTATTAGAACCATCTGTTCTAATGTGTTGTTCAGTACTTCTGTGTCCTTACTTATTTTCTGTCTCATTGATCTGTCCTTTGGAGTGAGTGATATGT
The DNA here is from genome assembly GCF_040802235.1 of Manis javanica. Classification (NCBI taxonomy): domain Eukaryota; kingdom Metazoa; phylum Chordata; class Mammalia; order Pholidota; family Manidae; genus Manis; species Manis javanica. Next base: position 125,090,400 of record NC_133159.1, on the reverse strand, counting down.
TGAAGTCTCCTAAAATGAATGCATTGCATTCTGTTTCCCCCTTTAATTCTGTTAGTATTTGTTTCACCTTTGTAGGTGCTCCTTTGTTAGGTGCATATTTATAATGGTTGTATCCTCTTGTTGGACTGACCCCTTTATCATTATATAATGTCCTTCTTTGTCTCTTGTGACTTTCTTTGTTTTGAAGTCTATTTTGTCTGATACAAGTACTGCAACTCCTACTTTTTTCTCACTATTAGTTGCATTAAATATCTTTTTCCATCCCTTCACTTTTAGTCTGTGTATGTCTTTGGGTTTGAAGTGAGTCTCTTGTAGGCATCATATAAATGGGTCTTGTTTTTTTATCCATTCAGTGACTCTGTGTCTTTTGATGGTTCATTCAGACCATTTACATTTAGGGTGATTATTGATAGATTTGTACTTACTGCCATTGCAGGTTTTAGATTCATGGTTACCAAAGGTTCAAGGGTAACTTCCTTCCTATCTAACATTCTAACTTACCTCACTTAGTATGCTATTACAAGCACAATCTAAACATTATTTTTTTTATTTCCTACTTTTTCTTCCTCCTCCATTCTTTATATATTAGGTACCATATTCTGTACTCTTCGTCTGACTGACTTTGGGGGTAGTTGATTTAATTTTTCATTTTTTTATTAGTTAATTGTTCTACTTTCCTTACTTTGGTTTTATTTTCCCTGGTGACAGCTACTTAGCCTTAGGAACTTTCCATCTAGAACAGTCTCTCCAAAATACACTGTAGAGACAGATTGTGGGAGGGAAATTCTCTCAACTTTTGCTTATCTGGAAACTGTTTAATCCCTCCACATTTAAATTGTAATGTTGCTGGGTAGAGTATTCTTGGTTCAACGCCCTTCTGTTTCACTGCATTCAATATTTTATGCCACTCCCTTCTGGCCTGTAAGGTTTCTTTTGAGAAGTCTGATGATAGCCTGATGGATTTTCCTTTATATGTTATCTTTTTTCTCTCTCTGGCTGCTTTTAATCCTCTGTCCTTATCCTTGATCTTTGCCATTTTAATTATTATTTGCCTTGGTGTTGTTTTCCTTGGGTCCCTTGTGTTGGGATATCTGTGCACTGCTATGGCCTGAGAGACTATCTCCTTCCCCAGATTTGGGAAGTTTTCAGCAATTACCTCCTCAAAGACACTTTCTATCCCTTTTTCTCTCTATTTCTCTTCTGGTACTCCTATAATGTGAATATTGTTCCATTTGGATTGTTCGCACAGTTCTCTCAATATTCTTTCATTCTTAGAGATCCTTTTTTATCTCTGTGCCTCAACTTCTTTGTGTACCTGTTCTCTAATTTCTGTTTCATTTACTGACTCCTCTACATCATCTAATCTGCTTTAAAATCTTTCCATAGTATGTTTTACTTTGGATACTGTATTTTACAAAAATTTCTATCTCATTCTTGAGTTCCTCACTGAGTTCTTGAATATTTTTCTATAACTCCATGAGCATGTTTATGATTTTTATTTTTAAGTATCTTTCAGGAAGATTGGTGAGTTCAGTTTCACTTGGCCCTGTTTCTGGTGCTTGTGGGATTTTGGTTTGAACCAGGGTCTTTGACGTTTCATATTGGTACATGGCACCCTCTAGTGCCCAGAAGCTCTACTCTCTGGAGATGCCCAGCCCCTGGAGCAATGGTGGTGGTTGCAGGCGAGCAGTGCTGGTGCCTGCCAGGAGAAAAGACCTCTTTCCTGCTTCCCCATTGTAGTGCCTGCCTCCACTGTCAGGGCCAGTGGGCTGAGTGTGCAGGGAGGAGCCTCTATGCTAGGCACTTGTAGCTGCCATAGGCAGGGCCACCCTTTGGCTGGCCTGGTGCAATGGCAGGGGCAGCTGGTTTGCAAGCCGATGCCAGCCATGAGGAAAGAGCAGCAAGCAGGCTGCCTATCATGGTGGGAGTCCTCATAGCTGAATTTCCAGCCATGGGGATGGAGCGCCTGAAGCTCCTGAAAGTTCCCAACCTCCTGGGCTGAGTGTGCCAGGATGATTTTGTCCTCCTGTCCTGTCTCCTGAGCATCAAGCTCTGTGCAATCCTTGCTCCTTTTGCAGCACTCTCACTGTTAGGAAGTCTCTCAGACTGCCCACCTTTCTTTTGTCCCAGAGTGGCTGGTTGTGGGTGCCTGTTCTCCACAAGTGACTGGAATCACAGTCTCTCCAAGTATTCCACCTGTCTTAGTATTCCAATCCCGCTAATCTCCAGAGCACCATATAATGTAGGTTTGTGCTCCCAGAGCAGATCTCCAGGGATGGGTGTTCAGCAGTCCCAGGACTCTCCCCGCTCCATTTCTCTTCCTCCCACCAGTGACTGGTGTGGGGGAAGGGCTTGGATCCCACCGGATCAGGGCTTTGGTACTTTACCCTTTTCTGGTGAGGTCTGCTCTGTTCCCCAGGTGTAGACAGTCCGCTACAGCCTTCTTTTCTGTTGCTCTTTCAGGATTAGTTGTTTGGTGTATTTTCATATTATATGTGGTTTTGGAGGAGGTTTCTGTCTCACCTCTTACACTGCCATCTTTAAGCCTATCTTCCCATATATTTTTTAATATATTGTAATCTATGTATGAAAGTTTTTTGCATTAATGTTATCACACTACTAATGTTGTAATACTATCTGCTTTTTGATTAACTTTATACCAAGAACATTGTCTATACATTATGTATACATAGAGACATATATCTCACTCTTTGCAATGGCTGCAAGGTATTCCATTACATGGCTGAGCTACAATTTGTTTAGCTAACTCTATGTCTGTGCCTTTTATTTATCTTTAAATTTTAAACTTGTTTTTGAAAAATTAAAGCTATACCTACCTTTACATGGTTAATAAAGAGCTATGAAGAGTTCTATTCTCAGGAGGTAATTGGAATCCTTTTTTATAGCTTTATTGAGATCTATTTCACATACAATGAAATACCCTTAAGGTGTACAGTTAAGTGGGTTTTAGTATAGTGATTAGTTGATTGGGGTTTTGGGCTTTTTTTTCCCAGAATCCTTCCTTAAGGAAATGTTGTGTTGTGCCACCATCACTACAATCAATTTTAGAACATATTCAACACCCCAGAAAGAACTGTCATGCCCATTAGCAGTCACTCCCCATGCCTGTTCCATCACTACACATCCCAGCCCCAGGCAACCCTAATCGACTTTATGTCTCTGTAGATTTGCCTGCTCTTGACATTTCACCTTAATGGAATCACACAATAAATATGTGGCCTTTTGTGGCTTCTTTCACTTAGCATAATGTTTTCAAAGTTCATCTATATTGTGCTATTTATCAGTAGTTCATACTTTTTTATTGTCAAATAATATTCTACTGTATGAATTTACCACATTTTCTTTATCTATCAGTTGTTGTGTTTTGGAGTCTTTTCTACTTGTTGGTTATTTTTAGTGATGCTGCTGTGGAGAAAGTGGATGTTCCTATGTCCAGGATCCTCACCTGGCCCTAAACTACTTGATGATGTAATTGGCCTACTGCTAGGCTAATGCTCCCACACCCATAGGCAAGGAGCTATTATCGACTAAGTCACTATATAAAGAGCTCCGCTCAGTGCTCCAGACGAAGGCAGAGACGGAAGTGGATTACAGACCTGCAGACTGCTGGATGCAGACATGATTCTACTGCTTGACTTACCACCATGAGAATAAAGCTGGATAAACCCTTTTACCCCAAGAATGTTCCATTGTCATTTCCTGATCTCACTGAATCCATAGTGAACTTGTCCAAAGCTGAAACTCTAGTACATTCATGTACTAGATTTTGTGCAGATGAATGTTTTCATTTTTCTTAGGTATAAAGTGTTTGGTTTTAAGAGCCTTTTTTCAATTCACCTAGTTTTCATAACTTTTTAAGTGATATGCCTCCCCCTTTTTTCCACTTTAGATGGTATCTATCAATTTCCTACTAAGAAAAAAGAATTTATGGCTCTTACACTACCTACTGTGCCCCCCATTTCTACTGATCTTGGTTATACCTTGATTTTAGACCACCCATGTATTATATTCCACATGTAGAAAAATTTGGGAAATACAAAGGTGGCATGTTTTTACATTAGCAAGGTTTGTAACATTTGCATTCTTTATCTTTAATATTTTTATTCAGATGTTAACACAACACCCTCTCCCCAGCATTTTTGGTGTTATTATCCAAACGCCATTCACCTTAGGACTTAGTGTATGTCTGCACCCAGACAGAAGGAAGTGGAACCTAAAGCAGTGCTTCTCAATGCGTGGTTCCCAGACCAGCAGCAGCAGCAGCATACTTGGGACATTTTAGAAAAGCAAATTCTTAGGCCTTCCCCCAGAGCTGCTGAATCAGAAGCTCTGGGAACAGGTCCTAGCTGTCTGTTCAACATGCCCTCCAAGTGATTCTGATACACATTCAAATTTGAGAACACTATCTTATGTATCCTCTTTATTTCATTTTTTTCTGAAGTATTCCCCAAGGTTATTTTTACACAAGATGAATGGGTGGTAAACTTTTATGCCTCAAATATCTGAAAATACTTTTATTTTCATATCTGACTTGATTGATGGGCTCACTGGTTTCTAGCCTCATGATCAAAGTTCCTTGAAAACTTTTTAAGTCTCACCACTTTTTATCGTCTAATATCCAGTGTGATTGAGGAGATGTCTGGGGGGTGGGTGTTAATGTAATTCTTTCATTTCTTTGTAAGTCACCTGTTTTTTTCTTTATAGAACCACTAAAAGAGCTGCTTCTTATTTTGAAAGCCTTCCTTACCCTCCTTACCCTGACTTTTCTGTCCGCCTCATTTCGGCAGTGTGGTGGTGTGGAGCATAGCCAAGAGAGAAGCCATCTGCGGCAGTCCTGCAGCGTGCCTCAATGTTGGGAACGCCACAACAGTGATCTTCTCGAGGTGCCGGGACGAGATGTTTGTTACTGCTGGCAAGTGTGTGTCTGCAGTCAGGGTTTTCAGAACTCACAAGTCACTATATTTGCTTGTGCAGAAACCACGGTCATTCCAATTTGGGGGCACGTGTTTTTAGTCCTAGAGAAATATATACCTTACATTATAATTTTCATGATTTTGTAGTCTTTACAGATCCTTTCAACTGCAAGTCTCTTAAATATGGTTATTTGAAAATTCTATGCTTCCTGCTGAAAAGGTTCTGTTTATCTGCTAAATTCGTTTCAGGTTCATATCTGTTTGTTACTGATAACACATAGCCTGCAATCCATGCTCATCAAGTAATTTGCACAGCTGCACAGATTCACTTACTGGATGATGTTTCTTACTACCTGTTCTTGATTTAGGTCTCATGAAATGATAGGTCACAGATGAACTGTGACAGGAAGTTTCAGATGTTTGACTATTAGCCTTATGAGATAATTTCCAGTAGAGTCAGCTTTAACCAGCTAATGGGGCCCAAGCTGAGGGTCTGAACAGAGGCCAGCATCTGTCTAACAGAAGAAATTAATTTACAGATTCACCAATCAGAGCCCTGCTTGGAGTTTGAAGGGAAAGTTAAGCCTGTTCTCTTTTATATCATATACCAGTTCAAAAGTAAAAAATCTGTGCATGTAGGGTTGAGATATATGCTGGTGGGACTGGCCTTTTCACCCCATCTGTGTGTCCTGTCTGTGAAAGGCACACATTGGTGGCCACTTTTCCAGCCAGAATAAAGAATTTGTGCTGCTCTATATCTGTACTGTTTCCTGTCCCCACCTTATGATATGCAGCATACATTTGTTCTGTGGCTAATTGAGGAAGGATTTCTCCAGAGGCCATGAAACTACCTGGCTATCATGAAAGCCAGTTAGGGAGCAGATGCTATTAGGCCAGTACTCTGATCCTAAAGCAGCTGACCATGTCCTACCCTGTTGGGAGGCCACTGGTGACCAGGAAACTCTTAAGCTCTTTCAAGGTTCAGCTGCCTTCAGCTGCAGAGCAGTTTCACAAGGCCTTTGTTTTATGGGGGTCTATCCACTCCTCAGCAGCTGCTTAAGCAGCAGGCATCAGTTCATTCTGATAGCCATGGACAAGATTTCTCCAGGCGTCAAAACTTGAATATAAGTTAAAAAAATTGTTTTAGGAAAATTTCTATACTGCGTCTGCTTTAATTTCATGTGACACTGATAACTGAGAAAATGTAAGCACCATTACATAACATTTCTGGTATGGTGCCCACATGCCCTGGTTGACCATATGGCCCCAATTTCAGGGATCCCATTATGTTGTGTCCCCCATGAGATAACCTGCAAACTCCAGTATCTTAGCAGCCAAATGATGTTTGCCAGGAAGGACATGGAAAAGCTGATTTTTTTGGAAAGTACTCAAAATAAGTATGTATATAAGATATATGTGTGCATTCAGATAAAGAATTCAAAATACTTATTGAGCACTTACTTTGAGTGTAACTCTGGAGGCTAAAGAAAAAAAGGAAAACTGAACTTAATTGATACATTGTTTAATTAGCCTTTTCTGCCTTAGGATATTAGCTGAAGTCTTTGTGATATTGACTGTAACATTTTTCTACAATTATTAATTCAGATTAACTCAACATACCATGATTAAGTACCAATTATATACCAAGTCTTGTGTTAGGTGCTGATTTTGACTCTTAGTTGCTTAGTTTCATTTATCCTTCCTTGAATGAAGTGCTTCCCTTTTAAAAATGTCCTCACAACTCAATACCTTAAAAGCAACATACTTCATGAACCCAGGTTTGTTTTTCATTTGTTTATTTGTTTACATTTATGTTGGTTCATATTACAGTAGAGAGTATTCACTTTGAAGTGAGAGAAAGGTAGGTGTGAATCCCTGCCGTGCTGTGTGTAGGCTCTGTGTTTTCTCATTTGGAGACTGGGGATCCATAAAATCTGCCCCATCCAGTGGTTGTGAGGACTGAGTGGAAGATTGTAGGCAGAGTGCTAGGCCATCACAAACCCTCAAAAATACCTAGTTCTGTTCAACTTGTTCTTCAAGAGAATACAGAAAACAGAGATGAGAGGAAGCAGCTATTCAATGGATATCCATTTGATTGTGAGTTTTTTTGCAGTGGAACAATTCGAGTATGGGAACTGGATCTCCCAAATAGGAAAATCTGGCCAACTGAGTGCCAAACAGGACAGATGAAAAGAATTGCCATGAGTATTACAGTAAGTATTACTTTAAGTGTTATTGTAAGTAACGATATTAGTACAAGGTCCTAACATAACTGACCAAGGCATGTGTGTGTATGTGTGTACATACATGTGTACATGTGCCTTGGGTGGGGGAGTAGGGAAGTGAGGTCTGGACACATGGGATGTTAATTGAGAGGCACAAGTGAGGGAGAGTCTTACTTCCAGGACTAACTTCAGAAGTTAGAAAGGAGCTGCCCAGACACAGCCCTGGGACTGTCTTCTTTTACTGGAACTGGACTGTCATTAGACACTGGGAACCTGCCTCACCTAGAGGGAAGCAGTGTAGCCAGTGGGTACTCAGAGGCCACAGCACATCCCTATGCCACTTAGGTTATTTCTGCCACTGGAAATGAAGTATCTAAAATAAAACTCATTGTTGAAATGCAGCCTCTTGTGTAAAGAGGAATTAGTCATGTGTTTTTAATGTGGACTAAAACATTCATACATATAACTCCATTTTCCATTGACTTGTTCCTTCTGTTTAATGCATAATCATTTTATGAATATAGACTTTGGAAAATGAGATAAAGCGAATGCATAATGTCTCTGGAAGAGCACACCTTCATCTGGGGAACCCTTTGGAGGTGTCTCAGGAATTGAACTGGCAGGGTATGCATACACATCAGACACAAATAGGCATCAAGTGAAATGCACAGGCTAGTAGGAGTCCAATATTTCCTCCAGGTCTGAGTCTAGCCCTGATTCTGCTCCCTCAGAGTTTTTCTTACCAATCTTTGAGTCTGAGGAAGTGAAAGTAGCCGTGAGCACCTTTGTAGGTCTTCATGGGGTTTCAGAGAAAGTTCTTCCCATCCCTGATCAGGGGCTCATGGCATCACTGGGGAAACCCAGTCTTCAGGTTGCTTTATTCTCTCTGATCCCCAGATGGCCAGTGATGACAGTTTTTTCTACATTGGCACCACAACTGGAGATATTCTGAAAATGAACCCAAGGACTAAACTGCTGGTAGACACTGGGCCTGTGAAGGACAAATTCAGTCTGGTGAGTAGACAACATCACATCAAATTCTGCTCTGGCCTCTTGTTATCTAGTGATTTCTTGCCTCCGTTGGTAGCACAGACTTACATTAAGAAAAAGTTCATGGTGTATCCAAAGCCCAAAACCACCAGGGGCATTGACTGGTTCCCTAAGCCGTTGTCTCTTGTTATATTCAGGACAGAGGTATTCCTAAGGTGTCCTCAGTTAGGGAATCAGAACTGCACCTTTTCCCACATCTGCAAAGCATAGGCCTGTGGCTTTGTGATTTGTACCTACATTGGGTCCAGCATTTGGGCAGGCTTGTTGCCACGTGTATGAGGACTGTGATCTTTGATCTGCAAGACTGTCTATATGTATATATATATATATGTATATATAAATTTTTTTCTAATCTTAGATTAGAAATAACTATATCTTATGTTTTAGCCTCAACCACTGTTTTATCATGAATAAGACCTAAACATTTTCAATTGTTTCTATTTGCAGAATTCCTAATGATTCTAGTTAAAAGTTCTATAAAAGACTGACATTTAAACCAAAATAAAAAGCCTATGATCAAAGGGTGAGTTTTCTGAATAAGTGCTTCTATTTTTAGTACCTCCAGAGAATTACAAGGGTTGGTTCTACTAAACTTTGAATCTGAAAGCTGTGCTAGGGTCTGCACCTGCCTCTCTCAGGTATGGTAATAGAACAGATGGATCCAACTAAGCTTAGATACTTTCCTACTTAGAAGATATTCCTAAGAAACTGAAATATTGCACCATGTTCCTGGAAGATATCAGAGTTTTCTTAATCACACAACCATTTAATAGTCAAGATTTATGGAGATGCCTACGAGTGGAAGAAAGCTATAGTAGTGGTAGAGAAGAGTTTAGAAATAATCCTACAGGACATCAAGGTATAGACTAGTTCACTGTTTTTCAAATTATTTTTAGGAAAGAGATTCTAATATATTAAACACATCAGTTTACAGGAGGGTAAGGCTTAGAGCCCAGCCACTTCCCACTCCTGAGACACCTCCAAAGGGCTCTGTAAAACACTTTGTGAAAAATACTGATCCAGCTCTTTTTGCCTCCCCAGCACTTGGTATCTAAGTGCCTTTCCAAAGAAGATGCCGGCTCTCTCAGTGTTCCTCAAACTTTGGTACTTAAATGCCATCCTTGGTGGCACTATGGATGATTTAATTCCTAACCATTCCAGTCTGATGGTAAATTCTACAAAGTAATGGTTCCAAGATGCATTTTCTTCACATGGAAAGAAAATAATTCTTATGGGATGAATAGATAGGAGGCATCGTTGAAGACATTTGGTTGGAATATCATGTCCCTTTGGGCAGTTACCCATTTTGAAACTCTACTTTAATGTTTGCTCTATGGTTAGAGAGGTAAAGAATTGGAATGGTGTCCAATGGACCTATTAGGCATACAGCACTAGAATGAAGATGATGATGATGCTAATAATAATAATATTAAAAAAACAGTACATGGTCAATAAATGTCCAGACATGGAGCGAAGCACCATTATCTCATTCGATCCTCACCACAATCTGATGGGATAGGTACCATTTCACCCCTGCTTTATGGATGAAGAAAGTGAACCACATACCATTTGAGATCTCATGGCCGGCAAGTAGTAGAGCTGAGATGTGAACTCAGGCCGACTGGTTCCAGGACTTCTACACTGAACAATATCATCTATAGTTCCAAAATGGTGTATTTGGGAATTACACACAGGTGACTTTGAGGCTCCATTGAACTCTTTATCCCTGCTTCCCCAAACTTCCGAACAAATGCTAATAAGAATATTCAGTCCAGAGATGATTCCTCGCTGGCCAGGCATTCATCCCCTCATCTTGCTGCGGCACTTTTAGAATTGGGTGAAGCACATAATTCTGATTCATACCTTCATATTCTTGAGCCTTGGCTTCTCTTTTCAAACATCATGAAATGCCCTTTAAACTAGAACAGGTAAAATACAATATAATATAACTCGAAAGGATGTAATACTTGTTTCATGATATCAAGTGTCATTAAGACACAAACCCATAAAGTCATTAGCTATATTATTATTGAAAGTTTTAAAAGAAAATGTTGGTCATGCACAGTTTAAAATTAGAGCTCCAGAGTAGGTGCTATAAAAAGGCCATCGTACATCTGCAAACTTTGAAGATGACTTTGAATTTGAACATTTCCTGTTATGGTGAGATTATGTACTGCATGCTTCAGTTCAGGAAATAGAGTCACCAGCAATATGGAGTCTGTCATGCTTTCTTTGGATGTCGAATACAGTCTCTTTGCTCTAGAAGAATTAAGTTCTGGTGCAAACAGTGGCAGCTAAGGAACTAATGGCGTGGCTGTGCTTACTTATGCCTTTTGCTCTAACTTTCTTTGAGTGCATACAAAGTGCTAATTCTTAATACATTCAAAGCACACAGGTGGTTCCAAAGGGAGGAAGTTTGGGAAGCCTGTTTGCTCCCTGCAGGCCCAGGAGGGCTACTTCCAGTTGGTACCGAGCCCTTTTGGCTGGCCCCACGGTGCACCCCAGGTGGTACCACCAGGAGCTTCACCCAGGAAATGTGTGGCTTCATTACATGTCCCCGCCAGGCCCATTGTGTCAAGTTTGCATTGATTCCTAAGGAGGAAACCCTTTGTGCTTTTTCTCAATGCTGTTTCTCCCCACAGGGAGTGTCAGCTATCAAGTGCCTGAAGATGGGGGGTTTGTTAGTGGGTTCTGGAGCCGGACTGCTGGTCTTCTGTAAAAGTCCCACCTACAAACCCATCAAGTAAGTTCCAGGCTCCACAGGGGGTGGGATGGGGAGAGACTCAGCAGAGGGAGGTTTGCTTAAAGTCAGCAACTAAGCTATACTGGCAAAGTGGTATTTGGTTAAAGAACTCCTCTTACTGTTTAAATTAGTATTTAGAATCACAACGGATGGTGGTTTCTTTACCGATGAGAAGACAATGGCTTATGCTGAATCCAGCCAAAGTAGCTCACTATTGCCCAGGGAGACACTGCCCTTCTAATAAGTGTGTAAATTATTATTTAGCTAATACATTGAGCAGTGACAGAGAAAATATGCCGTTATAAATGTATCCAACAAATAACCTCAAATTTCAGACTTTCAAAATTTTTTTATTCAATGAAATTTATTCTGCAATGGGTACCTATTACATAGGTAGATAGCAGTCACTATGCTAATAGCCAATACATTTGAATACAAATTTTAATACAAATAGCCAACATTACCAGCTATTACTATGTACCAGATACTATGCTATGTACTTTTCCTGGCTTATCTAATTAAAATAAAATGAAATAAAGCTTTATACATTGTCATTAACAAGTATTTATTGAGAATCTCCATCCAAACTAATGTACTAATGCTATTAAAACATAAAATAAGATATGGTCTTTGCCCTCCCAGAACGCAGTCTGGTTTGGAGATAAAAGTCACGTGAAAAAGTCACTATAATGCAGGATAACATAGAAACACAAATCTGATGATCCAGATAAAGTGAAATATATCATGGATGTTGTAGAGAAGATCAGAGAAGGGAGTGATCTTGTTGGATAGCGAGGTCAGGAAATATATTTCAAGGAGGTACAGAGGCAAAAGTTGAACTTAGCTTCGACAAAGCCAGATTCCCCTAGATGCACTCCATGTGGCCTCTGCCGGCTCGAAGGAGGCCCGGGGTACCTGCGATACCTTGCAGAAAAAAGCGGATGTGGTGTATGGGCTGTTTTCCTTCAGATCTGTATGGAGCACTCACTAGGTATGGAGGGCTCTTCTGGGAATGTGTGGGGTATGCCAATGGCTAAAGCAAACAAAAATGAAGAAAAACCCCCTGCCCTCATGGAGCTTACATTCTAGCAAGAGGGAAAAGACCGTAGAATAAACCAAATAAACAAGCAGTGCATAGTATTAAAGGGTGACAAGTACAGTGGAGACAAGTGGAGCAGGATGTAGGGAGACGGGAGGTCCAAGTTTGAAGTGGGGGACAGGGGACAGGCTGCAATTTTAAATTCAGAGCTCAGGATAAGCCTTACTGAGAATGTATTTGGACCAGTTTTGTGTTTGTATGAAGGGAATAGGAGAGAGAGGCAACTTAAGAACAATGTTAGGTAGTCTGTGAATAGGTGAGGTAAGTATAAAAAATTAACCACTACCCCCCAAAAATAAAAAAAATTAACCCCCTAATTTTTTAATTCCTTGTTTCTAATATACAAAAATTCCCACTGGAATGAAGATAATTAGATTCAAAGCAGTTATTACAAGATTTCTAATATATGTTCCAAACTAACCTTCTGTGACAGCATAGGCTCAAATTGGATGGAGAGATTTCTGCCTCTTTGGGTTTTAATAGACTGAGGATGCAGCTCACATGAGGTCATGGAAACGAGAAAGGGAAGTAGAAAGAGAAAACAGACCACCAGATCCCTGACTTTACCCCTAGAGTCCTGGGCTTTATCTTGTCTTCTAGAGAGGCCAGATGCCAATAGCCAGTATTTCCTGACAGCGCTCTATGGCCGCATGTACATTACCTCCATGATCTCCAGTCTTCACTACGACTCTGTAGAGGAGGAGTTATTCTGTAGTTGAATAAACTGAGGTCCAGAGATTTTTGGCAGCTTTTCTAGAGTCACAGAGCTCTAGTTAGTGAGGAAGCTGGGATATGACTTGGGGGTCCATCCTTTCTTCATTAACTGTTCTGTGTCCCACCAACAAATTAGTCTTTGTGAAATACTGCATTTCCCATGCTGGCTCCTTGAACTAGAATCCCCACTGAATTCTTATTGTCGAACTAACTTAGTTGCAGAGCAAGGATGGGTCTCTAGGGTCACATTCATTTATACATTCTTATTTTAAAAAGTTCATATTCATTAAACATTTGGTGAGCAGAGGGATCTGGAATCTGGAAGATAAAATAATGTTTATAAACTTCAATGAGTCTAGCCACTATTAGCACTTTGTTATTTCTTCTTAACTGTGTTATTCATATAAATGTTAAAATAATTGTACTTATTTTGCATATAAAACTTTATATTCTACCTTTTTTACTTGATGTAAACATCATAAACATTTTCTATATCACTACATAACCTTTTTTTGTTATTGTGGTAAAATATGCATGTACTCCATAATCACTTAATCATGGTTTTAAAGAACATTTAACTTTTTCATTACAATTGAATGTTTAGGTTGTTTCCAACTTTTTAGTCTTTTAATATACAATTATAATAACATCCTTTAACATAAAGGTTTTCCCCCCAAGTTTTGGATTATTTCCCAGAAATGGAATTAATCAAGTATTTAATTGCATGGTCATTTGTGTCCATGAATGTTTTTTCAGTGCAAATCCCACCTGTGCTGCATAACCTATTTCATACTATATCTCACAGATGAAGCAGTGTAAACTGCTGGCCTCTCCCTCTACTGACCATGTGTACCCCAAATTGTGTATAAACTGCTGCCTTTCCAATTGTGACACCTCCTTGAAGGATGTCCCAGGTCACACGCCTGATTTATGTCCTCCGTCATACTTTAGATGGCTAATAAATATTCATCGACTTAATGGGTCTACTTCACCTCTTTGCTTTTCTTCAAAGGAAAATCCAGTTACAAGGTGCCATCACTTCTATCACTCTTCGAGGGGAAGGACACCATCTTTTCATAGGAACAGAAGAATCACAGATTTATCGTGTCAACTTCACAGATTTCAGAGAGACTCTCATTGCAACTTGTCACTTTGAAGCTGTCCGGGACATTGTCTTTCCATTGTAAGTAGAAGAGGAAAATATTTTTGCCCCTAAAAACAATAAAAAATGAACATCTGATGCAGTGTGCAAGAAAACTTCATTTTATTAATGTATTTCAATATCTATTAGGATAATTATGGTTTTTCTCCTTAATTTTCTAGTAGGGTCAATTATTTTAATATTTGTTATTTAATATCATCATAATATATAACACATATTTGATTATCATTGTTGTTTAATTTTTATTAACAAAGATTATTTAGATTGCCTTCACCATGCAGATACATTAGTTTTCACAATTCAAATTTGGGCTTCTTTGGAATGTTGGGTTTTCTAACAAATCCATCATGGAAAATTTAAATAGATGGCAAAACATTTCTGTTGTCCCACTGCTGTCTGGAAAAAGCTTACTGGCACCTTTTTTCAAACTTATTTCAAACCCTTTATTTATGTCTCTTGGGTCTTTCAGGTATGGGATTCTTAATGGTAGTGGGTAAAAGAGGTCTTCTGGATCTAGTTGCTGTAATTTTTAGTCAGTCCCACAGCAAACAACTGAAACAAACAACCACCAGCAGTTTTGATATCAAAAAGAGCTTCAGTCATAGTTTGCCACTCTCTGATATTGAAACACATTATAAAACTCAAAATCATTTTTTTATAGGTAGAAAGACTCCTTTGAAAACTCCATCTTTAAGATCATGAAATGTATTTTCAGTTCCCTGAGTCATGATTAGATTCTTGTAAATATTTCTAATAGTGAAAATGGCTGGTGGTGAATCTTTTTTGAAAATTGATTGGTCATTTCCTTTCTGTCTTATTTTTTTCCTCTTTTTCTAAGGAGCTTGGTGGAATCAATCTGTAAAATTATTTGATCCTGGTGCCTGTTATGAGTAGACTTTTAACTATCTTTTCAATTCTTCAATAGTCATTGAGCTATTCAGGTTTTGTAACTCTTCTTTTTCTTTCCTTTTTTTTTTTGAAAACAGCTTTATTGTAATATAATCTAGATACCATAAAGTTCACCCATTTAGAGTATACAATCGACTGTTTCTTGGCATATTTACAGAGTTGTGTAATCTAATCAGCACAGTCTAATTTTAGGGCATCTTACTACCCTAAATGAAACCTACTAACAGTCACTACCCCTTCCCTGCTTGTATTCTCCTCCTTCTTTCTACACTACTGAGTTGTGGAGAACCCTGGGCTAAGAGGAAGAACATGGAGTAGATGAGTATCATGTACAAAACTGTATCCTTCCTTTACTTCTAATTTAGCGGTGTTAATGTACTTTGTTTTCAACTGCTATTACATTGTGTACCAAAGCATTCATATATTGGAAAAAATATGTATGAACAGATGCAACTTCTGCAATATTCTGCTATCATTTGCCTATTTACCAATTGCATATAAGCTAATGTTTATTACAGAACATCCATTGTAGCAAAAGAAACTGAACATCTTTTTCCATGCTATTTTCAACCTATTAGCATTGCTTAGTTTTAGATAAGTCTTGGTCTTTTAATAGAATCTAATCCATTCATACTTATTACTATCTAATAAGCTTATAGATGTTTCCTATTTAATATGTTTCTTTTTTTGATTTTTCCTTTTATCTTTCAATGCAGTGATCATCTTTTTTTTGATCCAGTCTTTCCTTTCTCTAATGCCCATGATTTGGAATCTCTTCACTTTATTTTTATTCATTTGGTGACTGCCCCTGAATTTTAATATCATACTTAAACATTTTTCTGGCAAAGACTATAGTTAACCAACATTTGTATCAGATTTTCCAAAGAAGCAAGAGTTTCAGTATATTTCACTTCCCTCTTTACTTTCTCTCATCATCTCCCATGCTAACATTACTTGGAATTATAGATTCAGATTATATTATTATTGTTTTTTTACAATTAATTACTATGACTTCTGTTTTTCGCTTTTATCACTGTTTTTTTTTTTTTCTCACACATCTCCCTCTTCTTTTTTTTTTTTTTCATTTGTTTGGTAATTCTTTCAGAATCTCTGTATAGGAAATGTAGTCCTTAACTTACTTGAATGTATCTTTGTTTTCCTCTCAGACTTGAGTGATAATTTGACTAAGTTAAAAAGAATTTTAATGAACTTTGTACTGAAATATAATGTACATGCCAAAAGTACATAAATCACAAGGAAACCACCTCAATGAACTATCACACTTATATGACTATCACCCTGGTCAAGCAATAGAATATTTCCATCACCCAAAAAGACCCCTCCCAATCACTACCCTCATCCTCTTTCCTAAAGATAATCATTATCCAGACTTCTAGCCCTATGGATTAATTTTACCTGCTTTAGAACTTTATGTAAATGGAATAATTCTAGTGTACTTTGGAGGTAATTTCTTTTTCTCTATGGAAGGTTTTAATGTTGCTAATGTCATACAGATCTTCCTATCCTTAGTGATTTTTTGTTTACTTGTTTTATTAGTTGCTGAGAGAAATGTCTTTAAGTCTCAAGTAATGAATGTAGATTTCTCCCTTTATTTCTGTCATTTTTTGCCACCTACATTCATAAAGCTCCGTTATTAGGTGTAGGTACATAGATATGTATACATATACGATGGTTTTTATATCTTCCAGATGGTATTGACATTTTTAAATCTCTGTTAAGTATTCCTCTTTGTCTCTAGTAATTCTCTCTGATTTGAAATTTCTCTTGTATGCTAGTAATATATTCATTCTAGCTTTCTTACTCTTTGAATTATATTACTTTTAAAATATCTTTTCATTTTCAGTATATATTTTTAATATTTGGATCTTTATATTTCAAGTACATCCCTTGAAATATCACATAATTAGTCTTACTTTTTCTATCCAGTCTAATAATCTCTACTTTTTATTTGAAATGTTTAGTCCATTTATATTTAATGTGATTTTTGATATGGTTGTATTAAATCTTCCATTTTGTTATTTGCCACCTTTTGTCTCATCTGTTCTTTGTTCTTTTATTACTTCTTTCCTGCCACTTTTGTTTTAATCAGAAAAATTATTTTAGCATTCCATTTAAAGTGTTCTACTGACTTAATTGCTATCTTGGCTTTCTAGCTATATATCTTTGCATTAATTTTTTTAGTGGTTGCTCTAAGGGTGACAACATATATCTTTAACCTATCACAGTCTGCTTAGAGTTAATGTTGGAACTACTTGAAGTAAGATACAATATAGGAACTTTGCAACAATATATTTCCCTTAATACCGCTGTGATCTTTAGTGCTACTGTTTCCATGTATACTGATTCATATTATAAATCTATCAATGCAATATTATAATTTTTGATTTAACAGTAATAAACTTCTCAAGAATTTAAGAGAAGAAAAGGAAATAAAAAGATATGCCTTTTGTGCTTACGCACATATTTGAGCATTTCTGATGCTCTTCATTCTTTCTTAAATATCTAAGTTGCCATCTGGTATCATTTTCCTTTCGGCCTAAAGAACTTTATTTAGCATTGTCTCTGATGAAAAATTCTCCCAGTTTTTGTCTATCTGTAAATACCTTTTGAAAGCTTTCACTTTTGAAGAATAATTGTTTTACTGGTTATGGAATTCTTCACTGATACCTTTTATTCATTAATTTGAATACATCATTACAATGCCTTTGGCTTCCATAGTTTCTAATAAGCACTCATGATGTATATTCTTATCATTCTCCTCTTTGTACCATGTGGTTTTTCTCATTACAACATCTATTTTCAAGATTTTTTCTTTCTTTTGTTTTGTTTTCATTGGGTTGACTATGATAAGTCTTGAGGTAGTTTTTTTTGTGTTTATTCTGCTTAGGGTTTGTTAGGAGCTTTTAATCTGTAAACTGATGTTTTCACCAAATTGGAAAGTTTTCAGGTATTATTTCTTCAAGATTTTTCACATTTTTTCTCTCCTGTCTTGAGATTCAAGTTGCACATGTTAGAAATTTGATATTGTCCGACAGATCTCTAGGCTGTTCATTTTTCTTCAGTGTTTTCTGTTTTTTTCATCATATAATTTCTATTAAATCTACCTTTAAGTTCACAGATTCTTTTGCTATCTCCAGTCTGTTAAGCCCATCTAGTAAATTTTTTATTTCAGTTACTGTCCTTTTCATCTATAGAACTTATATATATATATCACATATATATACATTTTTAGTTTCTAGTTCTTCCATTCATTAATATCAGTTTCCTTTAATACTATGAATATATTTTTGATAGTTGCTGTGAAGTCTTTGGCAATCCAATACCTCAGTCTACTTAGAGTTAGTTTCATTTGATTGCCTTTTTCCTGAACCATACTTTCCTATTTCTTTGCATGCTCAATTATTTTTTGTTGAAAACTCAGTATTATAAATACTATGTTATAGTAACTTTGAATTCCATAGTATTCTCTGAGGACCTTTGGCCTGAACACAAACTGCCAGCTTGTCTTCCTCATAGCATACAGAGGCCAATGTTTTCATGGCTTTCCATTGCTACTATTTTACACTGGTTTTGGGTTTTCCTGTGAGCTTGCATAATTAGTCACCCAAGGATTTATGTAGAGATGAAGCTCATCCTCTCCCTGGTTTCCTTGCTTCTAGGGATTTCTCCCTAATTCCAGGTGTTGTTAAAACCTTAGGCTCTGGCTTCTGACAGTTTAAGCCTATAAGCTTCAGCTTCCTGCCACTGTGCCAAGCTGAGCACAGTTGATGAATGTATTTAGTTAAAAAGGCAAGAAAGACTGAGATTGATCGCATGTGGGTCTATCTGCAAAAACAGTATCCTAAAAATAAGTAAATAAAATTAATGGAATAAAAGAAAATTAGAGTCATTTCTGGTCTCTGCCTGGTTTTTCTTCCTCCTGGAATAAACTCAGCAGACAGGAATCTGGGCAGTGTTTGGAATCTGAATTTAGGTTCTACTCCTGTTGTTGTCATGCTGCCAGGATTTGCCCTTAAAATTCCAGCTGATTTCCAGCCCTTAACTCTAATTTCTGGCCTGTTTAGCTGGTAAGGCTATGGGTTTCCTGCCACCTTTTTCTGCAGACACCATAGCTATGGGAGTTCTGGGCACCTTCAGGGTAGAAAGCACAGTAACAATTGTTAACCCTTTCCAGTTGCACTTTTACAAGAGCAAACTCTTCTTGATTTCTTCTTTTAAATGTTTTCAATGTCTTTAGGATTTTTGGTTCTGGCAATTTTACCCAGTTATTGTACTTGTCATCTGTGGAAAGGTAATATGACCACTTCACTGCTCCTACATTATAAGAAGTACCCTCTTCTTGTCCTTTTGAGCTGTTTTTCTCCAGTTCTGTTTCCCTATATATCTTAATCTGGCTGATTTCTGTTTATTCTCAATGTTTCTGGCCTATATGATGATAGTCTTTCTTGCTTTCCTGTATTATTAAGGGAAAAAATGTATATGTATGTATATATATATATGTATATATATATATATATATATATATATATATATATATATATATATATATATGCTACATCATTTATCTCTACCCTTACTTCTCAATCTTCATTTCATGGGATTTTAGGTGGGAGGGAGGAAACATGTGGGCCTAGGGTACCATCATGATCCAATCTATTTTTTTCTGGAACTTAGCCTTTCAGATTCTAAACTAAGGACAATGTTCTACTCAGATGGCTCATTTTTTGGACTAAATTCCTGAGGAATTGGACTAACCATTAGGTTAGGGAGAGTTTGAAAAGTTCATTAGGTACATTCATTCCATGACATTTGACATTTATGATGAGTCCATACATGGCTTTAAGAGCTTAATTTTCTCAAAGAAGGAGCTCATTCACTAAAGGCAATATCTGATATCAAACATCTCTCCTTTTAAATTACTATCTTCTATGGTTTGATTTGATCTCCGTTAATCAGGACTTTCTGGCAAAGAACCCCATCTCATCTGTTGTCTGTCCCAGCATTTACTCTTTCTAAGTAACCAGAATTATAATTTTTTTTTGAGAGGGCATCTCATATTTATTGATCAAATGGTTTTTAACAACAATAAAATTCTGTATAGGGGGGTCAATGCTCAATGCACAATCATTAATCCATCTCAAGCCTAATTCTCGTCAGTCTCCAATCTTCTGAAGCAAAACGAGCA
The DNA here is from genome assembly GCF_040802235.1 of Manis javanica. Taxonomy (NCBI): domain Eukaryota; kingdom Metazoa; phylum Chordata; class Mammalia; order Pholidota; family Manidae; genus Manis; species Manis javanica. The sequence continues at coordinate 125,070,358 of NC_133159.1, read as the reverse complement.
AGTTCTTACATGGTGAATGAATTCTTACATAGTGAATAAGTTCTTACATGGTGAACAGTACAAGGGCATTCATCACAGAGACTTTTGGTTTTGATCACGCATTATAAACTATAAACAATCAGGTCAAATATGAATATTTGTTTGATTTTTATACTTGATTTATATGTGGATCCCACATTTCTCCCTTTGTTATTATTATTATATTTATTTTTAATAAAATGCTGAAGTGGTAGGTAGATGCAAGATAAGGTAGAAAACATAGTTTAGTGCTGTAAGAGGACAAATGTAGATGATCAGGTGTGTGCCTATGGACTAAGTATTAATCCAAGATAAACAAGGGCAGCAAAACATCCATGGATGCAGAACATTTCTCTCAAAATAGGGGGGGGGGTGACGTTCTGAGCCTCACCTCTGTTGATCCCCAATTTCTCACCTGATGGCCCCCCTGCGACTGCGCCTGTCTTAGGTTGTTCCTCCCTTGAGGAATCTTACCCGTCTCTGGCTAACCAGTCATCTTCCGGGGCCATACAGGGAAATGTAAAGTAGGTAAGTGAGAGAGAAGCCATATTGTTTGAAAAGGTTAGCTTTTTAAACTTCTTTGCAGATTTATGCCCTGTGGCTTCTATGCCCAGCACTTGTCTCGAGGTATCTTTACCACCTGGAGGAATTATGATACTCGGTAAATTCGATATGAGGCACGAATTCTATTTAAGGGTTGTAATTAGGAAGGAAGAAGAAAAGCTACAGAGGTAGCATATGGAAGAATACATGGGAGGATTGATTATTTCTTTGACATATCTTCTTGTAGAGTACCTTAAGCATGTATAGGTTTTAAACTACTAACTACCTTGCACTCACATATTAACATAATAGGAATACGGTGACATAAACAAAGCAAATCTATAATTACCATCCATCTCCAGTGAAGCCAAGAAAACCAGTTAGGCACCGTAGGCATTTGTGAAAATTTGTCTATGATATGATGGATATTGTCCAGCTATACTTGAACAGTCTGAGAGAAATCAGACAAATTAAAGCAACCCATTTCTGGGATCTGTTCACATCCCATATGTTCTTTTAACTGTAGATAGTCTATAGTCATAAGATTTTGGAGTGCTACAACTTGCACACCTCCCAACTCCTGGTTGAGTTCCAACAGTACAGATCTGGTCAAATTCGTTGTCTCACTGTATGCACATGCCAGCCTAGACATCTCCCTCCTCATTCCAATGGCCAGTCCAGGAAACAGTGGGGTGTATGCAGCCACAACCGCAGCATCGTCCGGATCCCTGTGGAGGCTTTTTGATGATCATCCCCCGGCACGAGTCCTCCAGAGAGTGCTGATGCCGGAAGCTCCTCCTCATATCGTATCTTAGTTCATTTTCTGGGTAGCCAAGCAAGGCCTTGATCTTCTGCATAGAAACAAACAGACCCTTTGCCCACACTTTGACATGCCCTCTATACGACTGTGTAGAACTCATTGGAGGTCAGCACACAGGAACTGCTTTTTTTTTTTTTATTAAGAGAAAGGAATATTATCAGAAAAGAGTACCTCCGTAGCTGATCATCTGACACCCTTTAAGTGATCAACATTAAGGATATTTAAAGCATGCGTTGATCTTTGATTTACCAATCGTTTTATCCTATCAAGGAGTAATCCCCCTTTTCTTTCTTTCTTTCTTTTTTTTTAATATTTAATCTACACTTACATGAAGAATACTATGTTTACTATGCTCTCCCCTATATCAGGTCCCCCCTAAAAACCACATTACAGTTACTGTCCATCAGCTTAGCAAAATGTTGTAGAATCACTACTTGTCCTCTCTGTGTTGTACAGCCCACCCTCCCCTTTCTCCCTCCCCACCCCATGCATGCTAATCTTAATACCCACCTTCTTCTTTCCCCCCCTTATCCCTCCCTGCCCACCCATCCTCCCCAGTTCCTTTCCCTTTAGGTACCTGTTAGTCCATTTTTGGGTTCTGTAATTCCGCTGCTGTTTTGTTCCTTCAGTTTTTCCTTTGTTCCTATACTCCTCAGATGAGTGAAATCATTTGGTATTTCTCTTTCTCCACTTGGCTTATTTCACTGAGCATAATACTCTCCAGGTCCATCCATGTTGCTGCAAATGGTTGGATTTTTCCACTTCTTATGGCTGAGTAGTATTCCATTGTGTATATGTACCACATCTTCTTTATCCATTCATCTACCAATGGACATTTAGGTTGCTTCCAATTCTTGGCTATTGTAAATAGTGCTGCGATAAACATAGGGGTGCATCTGTCTTTCTCAAACTTGATTGCTACATTCTTAGGGTAAATTCCTAGGAGTGGAATTCCTGGGTCAAATGGTAGGTCTGTTTTGAGCATTTTGATGAACCTCCATACTGCTTTCCACAATGGTTGAACTAATTTACATTCCCACCAGCAGTGTAGGAGGGTTCCCCTTTCTCCACAGCCTTGCCAACATTTGTTGTTGTTTGTCTTTTGGATGGCAGCTATCCTTACTGGTGTGAGGTGATACCTCATTGTAGTTTTAATTTGCATTTCTCTGAATAATTAGCAATGTGGAGCATCTTTTCATGTGTCTGTTGGCCATCTATATTTCTTTTTTAGAGAACTGTCTGTTCAGTTCCTCTGCCCATTTTTTAATTGGGTTATTTGTTTTTATTTGTTGAGGCGTGTGAGCTCTTTATATATTCTGGACGTCAAGCCTTTATCGGATCTGTCATTTTCAAATATATTCTCCCATACTGTAGGGTTCCTTTTTGTAGAACCCTTTCGCTGTGCAGAAGCTTTTCAGCTTAATGTAGTCCCACTTGCTCATTTTTGCTGTTGTTTTCCTTGCCCGGGGAGATATTTTCAAGAAGAGGTCACTCATGTTTATGTCTAAGAGGTTTTTGCCTATGTTTTTTTCCAAGAGTTTAATGGTTTCATGACTTACATTCAGGTCTTTGATCCATTTTGAGTTTACCTTTGTATATGGGGTTAGACAATGGTCCAGTTTCATTCTCCTACACGTAGCTGTCCAGTTTTGCCAGCACCATCTGTTGAAGAGACTGTCATTTTGCCATTGTATGTCCATGGCTCCTTTATCAAATATTAATTGACCATATATGTTTGGGTTAATGTCTGGAGTCTCTAATCTGTTCCACTGGTCTGTGGCTCTGTTCTTGTGCCAGTACCAAATTGTCTTGATTACTATGGCTTTGTAGTAGAGCTTGAAGTTGGGGAGTGAGATCCCCCCTACTTTATTATTCTTTTTCAGGATTGCTTTGGTTATTCGGGGTCTTTGGTGTTTCCATATGAATTTTTGAATTATTTGTTCCAATTCATTGAAGAATGTTGCTGGTAATTTGAGAGGGATTGCATCAAATCTGTATATTGCTTTGGGCAGGATGGCCACTTTGATGATTTTAATTCTTCCTAGCCATGAGCATGGGATGAGTTTCCATTTATTAATGTCCCCTTTAATTTCTCTTAAGAGTGACTTGTAGTTTTCAGAGTATAAGTCTTTCACTTCTTTGGTTAGGTTTATTCCTAGGTATTTTATTCTTTTTGATGCAATGGTGAATGAAATTGTTTTCCTGATTTCTCTTTCAGAATTATAATTTTATCCCTGAGCCGCAAAGATACATATATAGAAAAGATCCACTTATTTCCCTATTATCTACTTATTTTCCAATGTGAGTAGATTTTAAAATAAGAGATAGTGAATAAACATACACTCTTTTTTTTTTTTCTTGCAATGCAGTTCACTTTTTAGGCCCACAGAATTGAAATACAAGAAAAATAACAAATTTGTTATACACCAAAGTCAGGATATGATTACTGCCAGAGAACCAGGAAGATGAATGGAGTCTGGGAGAGGCTTATGAGGGCCTGTCGTTAGGGATTAAAACTGAACAAATGCGACAGAATGTTAAGATGACAAAAGCTGAGTTATATGATTGTTCATTATGTAGTACTCTATATGGGTTAAAAATTGAGATAAATTTAAAAACTTGTCCATTTTTTCTTTATGCTGGATCCCTTAACTATTAGATTAATTATGACTCCTTAACATTTAAAAAAATTGAAGTATAAGTAACATACAATAATATATTCTTAGGTGTTCAGTTCAATGCTTCTGACAATTTTATATACCTGTGTAACCACTACATAAGGGGTAGAACATTAGTTAATTCTGTCTTCACATAAACTATAACTGGAAGTGCATACTTACAAAGGAGATAGTATTTCTTGTATTCCAGTATTAACCCTTTTTCCCTCAAAGGGAAGTGCAAATTGGAATAATCTGTAATTTTTTTACATATTGGGATTTTTCATTCTATTCGCAAGTTGTCCTTTAAAAAAAAAACCTGACAGACCAATTATTCTGGGATTCTCTTTTTTTTGTCCACAATCTCATATTTTCTCATAACTAAGCAAAGTCATATTTTGGATTATCTGCAAACATGAATTCATTTTCGACTTCGAAATTTTAAGTTATCTACTCTAGGAAAAGTTTTGTTTAGGCTCTTTTAACGTAAATATTCCACGAAGTGTATTTTACCTCAAAAATGTTACTATCCTCCAGTCCACCAAGGCATTAAAAGACTTTCAAACTGACATTTCCTTTTTGAGTAACTTTGTTCCAACTGTTCCCAAAGGGAAGGGACTACAAAAGATGGTCCACATGTGATTCATGGGCATCAAATGCCATTTTATACAAGAAATCTATAAGGCCATTATATAAGGCCATTAAGCCTCAAGATAATTTATGTCTAAAAGGCTTCCTTCCCTATATCCTTATGGAACTCAAATGTGTCAAATACGCATCTAAGAAACACTGTATTTTATGGCTGCATCTCTTATTCTCCCGGGGGCTTGCTTCTTCACAGTGGCACTGCTGAGCTGTTTGCCACCTGTGCCAAGAAAGACATCAGGGTGTGGCACACGCTGTCCAACAGGGAGCTGCTGCGGATCACTGTACCCAACATGACCTGCCACGGCATTGATTTCATGAGAGACGGCAAGAGCATCATTTCGGGTAACGTTGACATACCAAAGTTTGGCTTTGGGCTCTGGCTTGTGGCTTTGGATCTTGTCATTCTCCCCGTATGCTAGTCTCTACACGTGGATAACCTGGAACGGCCTTCTACTGTCCACCTCCTCCTTACTTCCCATCTAGCCTCGCTTTGGAGTTCCCTTCCAGCTGGGAGACTTTCTGAGCTAGGAATTACCAAGTCACAATTTCCCTTCTCCCACATTTTTGCATATAACATGTAGCTTCCACTCTAGTAGGGAAATTTATTAATTCAATTACAAAATGGACTGGAGGCCTTAGTACAGGGCACCTGTGTTAGAACCCCTTTTGTTGTTCAAGAGATTAAAAAACCTGACTTACTCTATGTTATGCCTCAAAGGGAATTTATTTTATGCCAAAATATTTTAACTTTAAACATCATTATGTTCAATCCACATGCAGATTTCCTCAGGGCTCAGAAATTAAACTCACTTGTTCACATCTATGCAAAGTCAAGTGGATCTTTCAGTACAGCTATTAAATGGTGATACCAGGAACCCATTTCATCCCCATTTTTATTGGCTTTGTTTCCTCTGTGTTGGCTTCGCCCTCCACGTAGTGGCCCCAGGAGCTCTTGGCTTATATTATACTTAGAGCTAACAAACCTGCAGTTCAGAATCTTGGAGTCTTCACCTCCCCCTTTTCTTTTACACCCCATATCCATTTGCCCCAGTGGCTCTCCCCTCAGAGCATACCCAAGATTCTGTCGCTTCTCATCATCTCCAACCTGTGTCAGCCATGACCATCTCTCTCCTAGACTATTCTTGTAGCTTTGCACCAGGTCTCCCTGCTTCTACCCTTGTCTACCACCCTTCTCTCCAGTGTATTATCAACACAGAAGCCAGGGATCTCTTTTAAAAACATAAGTCAGATCAAACCATTTTGGGGACTCATTTCTAAGTTTCCACAGTTGCCTACATGACCTTCTCTCTTTCCCACCTTCACCTTCTCACCTCAGACTTTGCCTCCTACCACTCACCCCTCTCTAGTCATATTTCCTTTTCTTTTGCTGTTCCTCAAACACATTGTGCATAGGGCCTTTGCTCTAGCTATTTTGTCTGCTTGGAATGTTCTTTCCCCAGTTAGCCTCATAACTCCCTCCCTCACCCCCTCACTTCCTCAAGTCTTTGCTGGAATAGGATCTATCTTGAGCGTCTTATTTAAAAATGCTAAGGTCAAGAGGTGACACTAAAGCCCAGAGAAGGAGCGAGTCACCTAAGGCATAGGGAATGGGCATTCCAGGCAGAGGGAACAGTAACTACAAAGGCCCTGAGGTAGGAAAACTGATTAGCATATTTGAAGAAAATAAAGAAGACCAGTAGTGTATCTGCAGCTTAGTGGTAAAGCTTGGGTCAGAACTGGAGGAGAGTGGTACAGAGGAAGTTGAGGTGGGTAGAGAGAGACTAATATCTGTGGAGGATAAGGTGTTGGGTTTTCACTGTAGATGGGAAAGGCTTCTGAAAGTTTGATCAAGGAGGTAGCATGATTTTAAGAAGTTCACCCTGGTCCCTGCATAGATATTTGGTTGAGGGAGCAAGAGTCTAAGGCCAGGGAAGAAGCTGTTATAATAATCCAGGAGAGAGATGCTGGTGGTATGGACAAGGGTGGTCCCAGGGGAAGGGTTGAGAAGTGGTCAGATTCAGGATGTCTTTCAACTGTAGAGTTGATGGGACTTGCTGATGCATGGGGTATTGGCTTGGGTTGGACAATGGAATAGAGAAGATTCAAGGATGACTCTGAAGTTCTTGGGTTGAACAACTGGATGGATGCCACCATCATTTCATTGAGATGGGGAAGATGGTGGGAGTGGGGGAAGGAGCATCAGGATCAAGGGGAGGGGGAGGGATGGGAAGCCACCATTGGGGAGGGATGGGAAGCCACCATTTATTTGAAGGTGTTAAATTCTATGTCCCAGGTGCAATATCAACTAGCTAGTTGAATTCACAAGTTTTGCAGCCTGTGAGAAATGTGAGCTGGCCTCACTCCTTCCTCCCCACTTCAACTTCTCTCTCCTGGACTGCGGTGCACCTAGAGGCAGGTTCAACTAAGGCAACTCATTTCCCTCAGTTAGGTGTGACCAGTTCGAGGAGTCAGAGAAAAGGGGGTGTGATTTCCTGGCAATTGGGGGATGACCAGCCTCTTTCCTCCATCAGCATGACTGCCTCCCAATCCTGAATCTCATTTATGATGTAACAGCCTACGGAAAGAGCATGAATACACTGATCTTCGCCTTTTGTTTCTCCTTCATGCCAGGATGGGACGACGGGAAAATCCGAGCTTTCGCCCCAGAGACAGGCCGGTTGATATATGTCATTAACAATGCACACAGGATTGGAGTGACGGCCATCGCCACCACCAGCGACTGTAAAAGGGTCATCAGTGGCGGTGGGGAAGGGGAGGTACTGTTCTTAAAGGTAGAATGTTTTTCAAATAGCCCTTGACTTAGAGTAACGGCCTTATAGGAGGCCACTTACTTGATTTTTTAAAACTGTACTAGGAGTGAAGCAGGACCAAATTCAGATTTGGATGAAACCCTAAAATATATGATAAACTGAAGTTCTGATAATGTAAATATGCATATAAATGTATCTGTTCATAGAAAGTACATTTCAGATACAAACATAAAAGCGTTCTCCATGGAATCAAGGTTGGCATTTTGCCAGTTTTAGACTGTTTGCTCTTTTCCTTCAAAGACCACAGTTACATAAATTGTCTTTATCTTATCTTTTAAAGAAGATGCTATTTTTAGAATAAATTCTTCAATCTACCCAGACATTTTGACCATTCATTTAAAATTATTACACTTGACCTTTTCCTTAATCATCTCAAGGCTTCTAAAACATCTTTCACTCACACAGTCATCTCAGGGTTTCTCCTGCCCTCCTCCCCAGCTTTTTTGCTATTTAAAAGCCTTCCCTTTCTCAACATAGGGTATTTTCTTTTCTGTATGCTATCACGGGAATAACTTACCAGGGAAAGAAAGATACAGCATCTTAATGTAGCCTTCAGAAGACTTTGGGCCAATCTGATGCATGGCTGAGTGTTTGGGATCCAGAGTCATGCTGCCTGGGCCCAAATTTCACTTCTGCCGTTAACCTTCTGTGTGGTCTTTCTCTGCTCCATTTCCTGCGTGTAAAGTGAAGATAACAACACTCTTATTAATGAGATATTTTACACTCTTTATCTTGTATTAATTCTTCAAAATCTGATGCCCATTTTACCTTCAGAGCCCGTGGTCATCGGGACTAGGCACATTCCAGGTGCTCTATAGACATACTCAGCCTCAGACCATCTGCCTGCTCTCCGCCTACCACCACCGTCACTGCTTTACTCCCTTCCCTTATCCCTTCGGCCGCGCTGCTGCTGACACCCTCAGCGCCCTTGCTTGCTCTTCCAGTCTTCTGGGACATCTGCCTTGCTGATGCCTCAACTGGGTTTGAGCCAGACCACTGGCGTTCTAGGTGCCTGAACCCAGGCTGATGAGAGCTGCTGAGGAAATCACACATTACCAATTCACTGCCCTTGGCCCCGCACAGCTATCTTTTCACAGAACAATGTCAGCTCCTCTTCCCATTCTCCATGCAGCCATTGCAGACTTTTTCTTCCAAAAGACATAGTCTGGAAGGTCTTTGTAATTGCTAGAGACTAGATTTGTAGCAGGTGTGCACTGGTATGAATGCAGTAGTTGCTGAAATAATCAACTACCTTCATTTTCACTAGCACATGGCCATTGCCAGAATTTGAAGACCCCGGTCCCAACACCTTGTCCTCTTCCCTCCATGCATGCCCACACCTCCCTGCAATCCCGCTTCTAAAGGGCTAATGCCCAGCACATCTAAAGTTCCAGTCACGGGCTGTTTGGCTGGTGCCCACACCATAGCAGTAAGAAAATTAGAATATCACTCTTGCTAAAGAGTGAATGTATGCTTCCAAATGCAGTGGGCATTTAAGATGGGAGATTTGTTTTCTTTGGCAATAGTCGTTGTCCCATCCCAGGTCAGAAACAGGGAATCATTTGGACACTATAGAAATGAATCTGGCCCAGCTCATTTGAGATAACCTCATGTTTCCTCATCTTCTTTACTAAGAAAGTATCTTAGAATGTTTTCCTTCCTTCATTGAAGCTTATTTTTCTCTTACCAGGTATAAATACGTTAGTCTGTTATTACTTTATCCTAACACTAGTTTTTACTCTAGTGTTCACCTCGACTACGGTTCTTTCACACAAAGTAATTTTATTTCTCAAAAAGCCATTCCTCCTCTTATTTTTCATAAGTCCAACATATTCGCTATAAGATGGTATATGCATCTGACTAAATTATTATGTTTTCTGGTATAATTGTGACAGTGATTATTATAAGACATAGATAAATAACTTCCCTTTTATGTATCCTTTTTATTGCCAACTAGGGCTTCGTATGGGTTGTTGTGGAATTTTTTTGTGAGTAGTTGTATTACCTATGGGTTTCATTTCAGAATAGTAAAGGGGTGTTGGAAAATACTCATTATAGAAAGTGGGTATTGACTGTGACAAGGTTGAGAACTGATGATTCTAAATGATTAAAACTAAGCAGCTGATGTGCAAGTTAAATATGGCTATGGGTACCCAAGAGATTTCCTGATGGCACCAGAAATTTGAGAGCAACGTTTAGCAGAAATGAGTAGACACATTACTTCCCTTGGTTTAGCAGCAGCCCTGGCAGTGTGGGTTTTAGTAGCGGGTATCTGATAGATTTCTCAGCCCTCAAAGTAGAAGCAGGGGCAGGACCAGTGGTAGCATTTTCCTGGCTCCACGGATGAATGCTCCTGCCCCACAACTTAGCATTCCTACCCCGCTCAACTGTGATGAGAACAGGGAGCTAAAGAAAACAAGTCCAGCACAGCAGAGGTGAAAAAGCTCTTGGAATCTTTTTATCCCTTCAAAAGTGCCCATCTGTACTGAGCCTGGGTGTGTGGCTCTCAGGTGAGGGTGTGGCAGATAGGCTGCCAGACCCAGAAGCTGGAGGAGGCTCTGAAGGAGCACAAGTCATCTGTGTCCTGCATTCGGGTGAAGAAGGACAACGAGCAGTGTGTCACCGCCAGCATGGATGGGACCTGCATCATTTGGGACCTTGTGTAGGTTATCTATGATCGGGAGGGCAAAGTGACACAAAATGCATTATTGAACTTGACAGAAGGTTCACACACAAGGTGGGAATCTTATTTAAGGCGACAGTAAAGGGGTGCTCACTGGAAGCTATTCATCTGCATGCCTGCGCAGGGTTCACAGATGCTGGCAGAAAGGGTGTCGTTTCCAGGAAGAACAGGACATTAGATATTTCTGGATGGATGGAAAGTAGCTTTATGGATACACACAGTGATGCATGATTGAACTTATACTAATGCAACTCTGAGAATCCCCCAAAAAGGGAGAAGGGAAATAACTTAAATAATGTAGGCAGTTCCTCTTGGCACTCTGCCCAGTCCAGTCAAGCCCAGAATGAGCTTGCCATGGGGGACAGGGTAGGAGTGGGGGTGAGGGGTGTGAACTTGCCCTTCCTTCATTCTTGGGGACCTCTCATGCTGTACGCGCACTGCTATCCCTATAGAGGGGCTGACCCCAAGGTCACTGGACCAAAATGTGAACTTTAGTTTTGGAGTAACTCAAAGGATTTTCAATGACAGTGTTTTATTTTATTTTATTTTATTTTATTTTCTATAAGCATGTTTGTTGCTTGTTTTTACTTAGAATTAGACCCTATTCTTCTAACCCCTCTCCCTGCCTAGCACCCCTCTACCATTCCTAAGATGCCTCCCCCCCATGATAACTGTATTAGAGACTTGGATAAGCATGGAGCTGGGAGAAAAGAGATAGGGATATATAGTTATAGATACAGATATTGTATTAAAATATGAGATGGTCTTGATTGAAGAGAGGAGAATGGAACTAAAGGCAAAGACAGAATACTTTTTATTTAATGCATTAAAAAAATCCCAAACTAAGCAAACCTCTGTCTTCTACTTCCCTGTGTCTCTAACCTTGATGTGCACAGTAATCACCTGGGGAGCTTGTTAAAATGTAGATTTTGATTCAGTAGGTCTAGAGTGGTGCCTGAGATTCTGCATTTCTAACAAGCTCCCAAGTGATGTTCCTGGTGCTGGTCCAAGGGCTGCATTTACAGGTCATGTTCACATTACTCCTGAACTTCCCATTGGGAAAATACATAATGAGAAGGGCATGTCTGAACTTACTTCTGTGGATGCTTGTGACCACCTCAAATCTTTAAAGCCTCCCTTTTATGTAGCAGATATATTTGGTTAATTTGTACCAAAATCTTCTAAAAATGCTCAGCTCAGATACCCTACGTGAAAACTTCCCTAATGAGAAGGAACTGCAGAAGGTGGCTTTTTGCAGCCAGCAGAGCCTGGTCTGTGAGATGGTCACCTATCTCTTATGGAAGGAGAAGCTTGATTTACATATTTCTCAGTACAATAGCTAAAGCAATGTTTCTCAAACTATTGTGCACGTGGAATCACGTGGTACTGATTACCATGTAAATGTATGGGCCTCTCCCAGCCTCCTAAACCAAATCCCTAGAGGTAAAGCCCAATAATATCCACCTTTAAAAAGCCCTTCTCCACCCTTTGATGCCCAGCTTGTAAAGGCATTCAGTTCAAAATGGTGGCCTCCGGAATAAAGTACCTGGTATGGAGACAGCAGATTGACCCGAGGTCAGCCTCTGCTGCTTCCTTCTCACAGGAACTTGAGGCTTCCCATGGAGTTCTGTGCTTTATCTTTAAAAACGGACCCCACCCAGCATGCTCTGACTGGCCCTGGTAAGGTGCATTGCGAGGACACAGAAGTGGAGTGGACAGTTAACAGGAAATCTGTTTGGGATAGACAAATCAACCCAAATCCAAGCTTGTACCAAATCTAGTTTGAATAGTAAATGTCTTCTAGGAAAAAGAAAGCTGAGTTTCACAGCTCTTGAGTTTATTTTTCAGGCGTTTTAGGAGGAATCAGATGATCCTGGCCAACACCTTATTCCAATGTGTTTGTTACCACCCTGAAGAGTTTCAGATCATCACCAGTGGGACAGATAGAAAGGTAAGTACTGTCAGCAAGAGTCAAGATATTTCTGGTACAACAGAAAAGCGAAGTACGGTGGCTGAGAGTGCAGGCTCCAGAAACAAGCCATACCAGTACAAAGAGGGAGGCTTTGCCGTTGATCCACCATGTGGCTTTGGAAATGCTACCTAACCTTTCAGTGCCTTTGCTTCCTCATCTGTAAAATGGAAATGATGATGCTGTCAACCTCATAGAATTGCCATGATAATTACAGCCATGCTCACGTACTGCTAATAGCAGGGAGCCTGGAACAGAGGAGGTGCTCAATAAATATCAGTTTTTATTATTAAGAAATTTCTGAGGCTGGAACAGAATTGCTGTGCCCAAGCCAGCTGTCACTTTTACTAAATTCAAATCGAATGACAGTAGAGCTCCTCATTTCTCATTGCTCTACTTCATCAGTATATCAACAGTTTCTTTAGCTGGGGAGTCCATGTCTTTGGGTAAAGATCAGTCCCTCTATTGGGGGGAATATTTCCTCTTGGGACAAAAAAAAGGCTTCAGGAGAGAGTCACATGGAGGGGCACAAGGATGCCAGGGTGTCATCCAGCTGTACAGATGAGCCAGATCTTGGTCTAATTGATGGATTTGGACTCCCCTGATTCGGATTTGAGATGACTTTGAGATCATTGAAGAAGGTGCATATTTATCTTTTCACTAGTTACAGAAAAGGCTGATAAGTGAAAAGTATAAAAATATAGTAGGAAAAACACTAAACGTGCCTCTCCACCTGCTGCCCCCTACAGAATTAGAATTTAGGAGTGGGGCTTTTTTCTGCCTGAGCTTTCCATGTGATTGAGAACTACTGCTCAAAAAACAAACCCAGATGGAATGTTGTGGGAGGGCACGGAGATTGGCTTCCCTTCTAGTCTCTGCAGGTTGGCCTTCTCAGTTTGTGTCTCATTGGCCCAAACGGGATTAAAAGCCTGCCCACCCGCCAACCCCATGGCGCCCCTGTGGTCTAAATAGGCTTCCTCTTCCAACTGGCGTGGAATGGATATTAGGGAGTTCATCACAGCACCTCTATAAATGTTTTGCTCTATGGTTCAAAATCTTCTGCCATATTCTAGGTTTCAGTTCATGAGACTTGAAGCAGCCTGCTTCCTTCTTATTGGCATTTTCACCAGAGTACTCAAACCATACATCATAAATCTGTCAACCTATTCTGAGGGTTGGGGACAGGACACTGTCCCTGCTGTCACAGAGCTTACATCCTGTGGGGAGTTATTTTGGGTGGGAGGGAACGGGTTGTTCAGTACACATGTAAATGAATACATAAATGGATTATGAGTAAGAAATGAACAGAATGATAAAGTTGCTGAAAGGCCTAAAAAGAAAATAGACTCGGTTGTACTGTCTGGGTGGAAGGAAGTTGCTTTAGTGAGGATGGTCAGCGACGCCTCCCTAAGGAGGTCAACTTGAGCTGAGGCCTGAGTGACAAGGACCGAGCCACACTTAGACCTCAGGGAAGACCAGCCCAGGTGGAGGATACCTGGGAAAGCCTGAGGTGCCATAAGGCTGCCCAGAAGAGCGTCACTTTGATCTTTTTGCCAAGAAAGCAGGTGGTTAAGCACCAGATACTAACGTAGATATGGTTCCTGAGAAACAAGGATTTTGGCAAGCTTTTATACTCTTTTATGCTTTTACTATGAAAATAGAACATTTTCTTGAAGTATTTAAGTGCCAGTCAAAATTATAAAGCAAAAAAAAAAAATACACATTTTTAGCTAGATTCTGAATACCAATTCCTGACATAATTAGTGGCCCATAGAAAGTTTCCATTAGCATCAAACAAACATTGTATTTCACAAACAAGGGGGTGAGATGTGAGTTCACACTTACGATTCCTGCTCAAGAGCACTTTGTTTGGAAAGGAATTTTATTTTTGAATAGGTTGTACATGTACAAAGTTCAAAGTTCAGAAAGCATAAAAGCAGTATATTCAGAGCAAAATTTTCCTCCCTTGAGCCTGTCTCCCCCCCACCCCCACCCCTAACCTCCTTCCCTCCCCCAGGAGGGGACCTTACTATCAGTTTGCCTTTAAATCCACCCTGTGGAATATTTTATTGCTTTGAGTCTGAAGAGAAAGGTGGGAATAAGGGTGGGCTGAGGAAGAGGTGGGGGACCAGCTGCAGTGGGAAGGGGACTTTGGAAGGCTTGGTCTCCAGAACTCTCTGCAGGCTCGTTCCCCAAGCTGAAGGAAGGAACCGCTTCCCCTTCCTGCAGGCCTGAAGCCTCCAGCTCCTAGGAACACACACAGGAAACTGGATTCTGTGGTGGTTTCCTTCCTCCTTTTACCGCCTGCCTCAGATTCAATCTGCTTAGTCTAAGCAAAGGCACTTTCTGTCACAATCTGGTTTTAGCAGCCCATCAGCATCTCTGTAAATAGATGCGAATTAAAAACCCAATACTAAAAATATTAAAATGGTTTCTCCACCCCCTCCTTTAACCTGTTGATAATTTCAGCAGATATATCACCCAGAGTATATTTTTGCTACCTTCTATTTAAAGTAGAACCATCTTTTGTTAGCCTGGGTGTGGATGATTCCACTGAGCTGATGCCTGCCGATTGCTTCTTTCCTGAATTCCAGGTTGCCTACTGGGAAGTATTTGATGGGTCAGTGATCAGAGAGCTGGAAGGTTCCTTGTCTGGGTCAATCAATGGCATGGATATCACACTGGAAGGAGTGCACTTTGTCACAGGTTAGTCCCTGGCATAAGGACAGAGTCAAACCCAGCTGAATTAAACGGGAACTAGGAACCTGCCAGGCAGGAGGCAGCTGGAAGGGACCAGACCACAAAGGGATCCAAAGGGCAACGTGGTCAGATTCAGACCTGAAACGCTGCCCTAGGTGTGGCCGCCAAAGCAGAATGCAGAAATCCCATTTCAGTGAGAGGGAATGTTTTCCCATGAGCCTCAGGAGGACAAATAAAAGCCAAGCCTTACATTGCTTGTTTTTTTGTTGTGGGTGTTAATGACCGAAGTGGGACTTTAAACGGTTTGGGCTGTCCAGCGTGCCTTGCTTTGTTATTTCCTACTGAAGCATTAAACGCTAGGCCTGTAAGTCATTTCCAGGGGGCACTTTCCACACAACATGCCTGTAGGAAGGAATACCACCAATATTATTTCCTGCTGGCCTCTTTGAGTCTTCAGGCCGTTAACAAATAAATGCTCCAAATGAATTCAAGGCTCACAGTCACATTTACCTAAAGTACGATACAAAACCGGACATGATGTGATCCCAATCACATATACAGATGTATACCTGTACACTTAGACTGGAAGGAACTAAACCGAGATGTTACTGGTGGTTACTTCTGTGTGGTGGGATCAAGGGTGATGTCACCTCTCTGTATTTTTTCCCCCCAATTTTGACTACAATACACCTAGAATTTTATAATCGAAGAAAAGAGTTATTATAAAGACAGGTTTTTCTTCCTTTAAGCAGGCACACAGGGAATGTACTGAAAATAATCCAGTGATTTGAGGTCAGGGCTATTTATTCTATTGCTGCAGTGCCACAGAACTGTTTGACTTTTTCAGGTGGAAATGACCATCTGGTCAAAGTTTGGGATTATAATGAAGCTGAAGTGACTCACGTCGGGGTGGGACACAGCGGTAACATTACCCGCATCCGGATAAGTCCAGGAAACCAGTACATTGTTAGTGTAAGTGCTGACGGAGCCATTCTGAGATGGAAGTACCCCTTTGCCTCATAAGCTGCAGGCACATCCCGGGTGCCAGGCACTGCCCACAGTTCTGTTGAAGGCTGAATTTCGATAACCAAGAATGCTCTTTGATTTCTTACCTCTGTTTTTGTTCTTTAGTGAAAATATTTTATCTGAGTTTCTCCTTTATGGAATGCATTGCACTCTTGAATTGTATATTAAAATTCAGATGTGTTCAAGGATAATTGTCCAGACTGTAATTAAAAGTTTATTATGAATAAATCCCCAGTTGTTGGTTTCCTGTTACATCTCTCTTCTATGACTGCAAATCCCACAGCCCTTTCTCAGTATTTGTCCACAGATATCATTGCTGTCACTCTCTTAAAATAAGAATGGTGAGCTTACCTTCTTTCCAGCATTTCACTGATCAAGCTGCATGGGGCAAGACTTGGGTTTGAATAATGTATTAAAGCATCAGCAGAATTCCTGACACATCATAGTTAAACATGAATTAGTGTTTTCTCAAAGAAAAGGTGTGCTGTTGGGGAGCTTGGCATGATTATCAAAGATGAAATTTAAGAGATGCTTTTCTGAAGTCCGCCATAAAATTTCCAGTGCTTACCATCAGAAGGTCATGAAAGGACCTTGTGCATTCAACCAGGTATCCTTTTCCAGAGAGGGAAAATTTTGGCTTTTTCTGGAAACACTTAAAGTATCCAATTCACAGGGCAATCTTTCGTTCTAAGCATCTGTAGCCTTTAACTCATGCTTCTTGTTTGCATTAGGTAACCTGCTGCTGCCCTATTTGACATATCAAGGCAGGTATTCAAAATGATCACTTATTTATCAAGTAATAAGTAACATTTCAGAGCATTGATGTAATAATGCAGCCGGCTGATATCCTTTTTTAGCTAGAAATTTGATGATTAGTTCGTTTTGCAAGGCTTTACCGGATTCACCATAGACCTGACAGTTTATAAAGGATAGCGAGTGGAGGCCCCCAGTCAACCCAGGGAATCACGGGCGGGGCCGGGCCAAGCCAATTCTGATTGGGCAGCAGTTCCGCAAAGATTGTGCTGTACGTAGTGAACGAGAGACCTGAGAGACCTCGCAGAGGGCACGCCTGAGAGCCGGGAAACTTCCTGGTAAGCAAGTACTGAGGTTGGAAAGTGCCAACCTCTAAGGCTGATAGTCCACTGACCTGGGTCGAGTTCCGGTTTCTCTGCTGTCGGGACTGTGGCCTCGGATACAGTGCGTTTACCTCTCTGAGCCCGCCTTCCCGCCAGTGAAAGCGACGATGACCGGTCTCACTTGCAAGTTTTGGGAAAACGACTTTAACCTCGCCTGTAGGTTAACCAAGCCAACCGCAGCCATCCCGGGTGTTTCATCACAGGGCGACACACGGCTCCGAGGTCTACACTCAGGATGCTGGGTCCGGGCACAGGCTGCCTCCCCTATTCGGCAAGAAGGGCTTGGAAGGAGGTGGCGTCACCTGTCCGCCCACACCTGAGCCAGCGGAGGACCCAACGCGGCGCAAAATCGCTCCCCACCCCTCCCCTGCTCCCAGCGCGCGCCTCTCACCACGTCGGAGGCTGCCCTTTGGAGAGTCTTCCTGTCCTTTGTCTTCACAGTCACCTCGAACTCGGTAATTACAAGAAACTTAGAAATAGCCAGGGCTTTGCCATTTACTAGGCGCTTTCAAATTTATCATCTATTGTTTCCACAGCTTGAAGGCTGGGAGAATAGGAGCAGAGGTTAAATTCAGGTCCTTGGGCTTACGGAGGTCAGAAAGGGTGGGGAACGTGAATCCGGCGGTTCCCAGTGCCCGCACCCCAGTCGGCGCGGCTGTGTCCCCGGCGGGCGAGGGGCGCTGCCCTGGGGCGGGCCCTGAGGCCCGATTCCCGCGCGGGGCGGAGCGACCCTGCCCGTGGCTCCGCCTCCGCCTGGTCCCGGCACACCTGGCCGGCAGGTAGCTGGCGCCCGGGCGCGGTTCTGAGGCTGTAGGGGTCTGCGAGCGGCTGGGCCCGTCCGCCTAAGGGAAGCGCGCCGGCAGAAGCCATGGACCCCGGCCTGGGGGCCCCGACGGCAGCGGAGGGGCCGCCCGCTCCCCGGCCCCGCCGCCGCCGCCGCCTGTCCCTGCGTCGCCTGTTAAGCCGCTTCCTGTTGGCGCTGGGCAGCCGCTCCCGCCCCGGCGACTCGCCGCCCGGGCCGCAGCCCCAGTCCCAGCCGGGCCGCTGCGACGGCGACGGTGAGGGGGGCTTTGACTGCGCCCCGGGCCCAGCTTTAGCAGCGCCCGGGAGCCCCGGGGAGGAGAGCCCGCCGGGACACCAGCCCCAGCGCCCCGCCGGCGACGGCGCGCGGCCCCCTGGCGCGCAGGGCTTAAAGAACCACGGCAACACCTGTTTCATGAACGCCGTGGTGCAGTGTCTCAGCAACACCGACCTCCTGGCGGAGTTTCTGGCGCTGGGCCGCTACCAGGCGGCGCCGGGCCGCGCTGAGGTCACCGAGCAGCTGGCGGCGCTGGTGCGCGCGCTCTGGACCCGCGAATACACGCCCCAACTTTCCGCGGAATTCAAGGTAGGCGGCACGCTGCAGACGGCCGCCCTCGCCGCTAGGCGGCGGTCTTGTTCCGGTCCTTCTGGTTTCGCTTCTCGGAAAGAGTGCTCCATCAGGAAAGGGGTTTTCTTGGGGCCTTCTTTAGGTGGCATTTGCCAGTTCATCCTCAGGTTACTGCCTTTGTCTTGAGTTGACTTGTGCAGTCGCTAGTCCATGTTTTCCTTATGACTCTCTCCCAGGTATTTTGAGGGGGGTGAGTAGATTTGAGTGGGTTCAGCATTTTTGCATTCAGCAAACATTTTGTTGAATGGCCTCTGCGAAAGGCAGAGTTCTAACACCAGGCATAGTTTGCAGTTTGGAGGGATGCGGTGTAGGAAGTCTGACTTTGAAGGCCAAGGCCTGGGAGAAAGGAGGTGATGCTTGCATTGAGATCTGAATGATGAGAAAGGTCGCAGCCAGGTTGAGATCTAGGAATAATCCAGGTAAAGGGAACAGCGAGTGCAAAGGCCATAGGCCTGCAGTAGCTGGGAACAGAAGGCACGGAAAGCAAACTAGTGTGGCTGGAGCCCAGGAGGGTAGAGTGGGGCGTGGAGGTGGTTGGTCAGATCGCGCAACGGCTTGGAAGCAATGGTAAGGAGTTTAGATTTTATTTTAAGCCCAGTTGAAACAGAACCGGTTGCCCAGGTACTGTGCTGAGCGCCCAGGAGAGGCAGTGGGTGAGCTCCATCGGAGATGGCATTCTTTTTGTTTAGTGTGCGTGAAATCCCCTGCAATGCTTTGGCTTGGTGGTGCAGCCACAGTCCCCAGGGTCGCTGTCCACTTACTGGCTTGCCACAGGGTCATGAGGATTTGGACGTTATGTGTATCACTTCATCCAGGGTTAAATCAGGGTGTTTCGGGTCCCAGTTAAAGAGTTCCTGATAATTGATGCGCTGGGCTGGCTTCCTGCTAAGAAGACCACAGCTCTGGACAGAGAGCTGAAGCTCCCTGCAGACTAGTGAGTGATGTTCTTGGGTGAGGGGGAACCTGTCAGTGTTCATTCCATAACCACCACCACTCTCTAGTTTCTGCCTGAGAAGCCAGTCCTTGCCACGTGACCCACAAGAGTGCCAATCTCTATTTTCCTCCTGTTTCCACTAGGGAAGCACTGTTCAGCAAGAGTCGGTGGGTCAAATTGGTGTCATTAGTATCTCTTTTTGGCAACATTTGCTTTTTAAATATGAAAGGTAGTACACTAGCCCCTGCTTATCCAAGGGGCATATGTTCCAAGACCCCCAGTGGATGCCTGAAACCGAAGATAATACCAAACCATATTCACACCCTTTTTTCCTATACCTACATGTACTTATGGTAAAGTTTGATTTATAAACTAGGCATGATCAGAGATTAATAGCAATAACTAATAATAGTACAACTATAACAATATACTATAAAAAGAGTTATGTGAAGATGGTCTCTCTCAAAGTATCTTATTGTACTGTATGCACCCTTCTTTATGGATGTGATATAATAAAATGCCTACTTGATGAGGTCAGGTGAGGTGGATGATGAAAGCATTCTGACTTAGCCTTAGGCTACCACTGACGTGACAATTTGTTGGAAGGAGAATCATCTGCTTCCAGACCTAAACCCCGGAAAGTGAAACCTCAGGTGGAATGGGGAGGGGTGGAGGATAGAGCTCTGGTGCATAGCACAGTGGTTAACTGCAAGGTCTCTGGAGCTTTGTGACCTTGAGCAAGTTCTCAAATCTCTCTGTGCCCAACTTTCCTCATCTGTAAAATGGGACCATAGTGGTACCTACCTTATTATAAGGTGTTTTTTTTTCTGTGAGGATTAAATGACTTATAGGTACAGCACTTAGAATGGGCCTGGTCCTTAAGAGGTATTTGTTTTTCCCATTATACCTGCTCACCTGCAGAGACCCAGAGCAGGGAGAGAGGTCACCTCTATGTGCTTCTTCCCATGCCAGGTACATGCTCATCTGATTACTGCATCGATAGGAGAGGCAACAGTAGTTTTAAAAAATCTTCCAAATCAGTAATCACCTTCGGTGACTCACCAAGATTTCCTACCTCACTCCTGCTCTTAAATCTCTAGGGCCTGGGAGCCTTGGGGAATTGAAGGATGATCTAGTTGTGAATATGTTAACAAGGGTGATATTATCTGGGGTTTCCTGGACTTCTGGGGTAGCCAGCCTTGGAGGGAGTGGAGGATTCCAGAATCTGGGCTTTTAAACCCTGCTGATTGAAATCGAGGTGGGCTCTTCTTATTTTATAGATGAGGAAACAGTCATTCATCCAACACATACTTCTTGAGTGTCCAGACACTGTCCTGGGAGCATGGAATACACAAGAAATACAAAACCGGAACCTGGGGCCACTGTCCCGAGTTTATAGTCCAGCAGGAGGGATAGGTGGGCATTAATGAGAGAATCACACAGGCACGGGATAACAGCTGGTGACAAGCGCAAGGCAATAAGAAGTCAGGGCGCTCTGGCAACGCTGGTAGGAAGGTGTGATTGATTGCGGCAGGTGCCCCCTCACCCAAGGTGTCCCAGAAGAGGTGACGATGGAGTTGAGTTCTGGAGGATGAAGGGTCAACTAAGTGGGAAGGTGAGGAGGTGGGGATGAGGGGGCCCCCTGCTGGTGGTACAGAATAAATGACTGATGAAATGAATTAATGGAAGCCCATGTGGCTGTGGGAGGAGCTGAAGAATTGACTGAGGACAAGCCACATAAGGTTTTCTTAAGGAGTTTGGTCTTCAGGAGGGATTACTGGCTTCAGACAGAGGAAGACAGGAAACTGAGAAGGGATCTCCATGCTGGAGTGAGTTACCCCCATCCCAACCAGGCAAATGGAGTGGGTTGTGGTGTCTCCCCTTCCTGAGCCTGGTGCCACCCAGTCTCCCAAAGGTGGTAGGTCCACTATCTGTTTTAACAACAAGTGAACGAATACATTTTAAGAAGTCCTGTCCATGGGATTGTCTATAATACTTTGCTTTTCTAATGATGTAACTAAATATGCGTATAGTATACAAAATTGGAAAGTGCTAAAATGTAAAAAATTGATCTGGAACTCCACCTTCTAGAGATAACCATCATAAACATATTGATGTATTTCAAAGCATGTACAAACAATTGGAAATTCCGGTTTTCTATCCTGCTTTTTTTACTGAAATATTTTCATAAGACTTTTTCTTGGCATTAAATATTCTGTAAAATTTAATTTTTAATGCCTTGAAGTGAAATTGCATGGTGAAAGCAAAGATATGACCATTTTATTATTTTTTATGTTTTTTGCTTTTTAAACCAACTTTATTGAGGTATAAATTATGTACAGTGAAAATGAGTTATATCTGACATACAACACTGTGTAAGTTCAAGCTGTACAACAGTATTCACTGGATGCATTTTTATTGTAATATGATTGCCATAGTTAGCATTAGCTAACATCTTATTGTCTCACATAATTATCCTTTCTTCTAGTGTTGTGAACAATTAAAACCTAGTCTCTTAGCAAGTTTAATGTTTATAATACAGTTTTGTTGTTTGTAATCACTATATTATGTTAGGTCTCCATGTCTAGTTACTTACTAGTTGCACATTTGGACCCTTAAACATCTCCTTTCCCCAACCCTCCAGCCCCTGAAAACCACCATTTTACTCTCTGCTTTTCGATTTTGGTTTTCTTAGATTCCACATATAGTGAATATTCGATAGTATTTGTCTTACTCTGACTTCTCTCACTTAGCATCATGACCTCAAGGGCTATCCATGTTGTTGCAAGTGGCAGAATTTCCTTTTTTCTCATAGCTTAAATAAAAATGCACTGATTTGAAGTGTAGAATTTAATGAGTTTTGATGTGTGTATACCTAATAACATCCTAATTTAAAATGTTTACCATTTTTTACTTTTAAAATCAACTTTATTTGGCTTGATTATTTTTAGCACCTGCCTTGACAAATTCCTTTCCAAATAATTACATCAAGTTTCAAACACACCAGTGATGTATATTTTCCTGGGTGTTTGGTATCCTTTTTTTAAGTTTATTGAACCAAAAGAAAACATCATTTTTATTTCTTTGATTAGGAGTGAGGTATAGGATTTTTCCATGTCTCCTCCCTGGGTGTAAGACAGCTCTTGGAATTGTCTGTTCATTCCGCTTTGGTCTTGGTGTTCTCTTTACATACTTCTATATATTCCTCCACCCTTGTCGTATTTGCTGCAGATATTTTCACCAAAGTTTCTTCTTCTTCTCCCTATGCAGATACTGGAAGTTTTAGGTTTATTTATATTATACCTTCTAATAATATTCTGTCATGCATTTATAGTTATTCTGTGGTTATATTAAGGATTTCAACCATCTGGAATTTAGCTTATGTATGTAAGTATCAGTTTTAGCCCTACAATTTTAGGCACACAGAATGCTCAAGTGATAGATTTAGAGGCATTGCTTTTTAAAAATAAGGATGCCTTCTTCATCACTCTTAGGTTTTAGAAGTTCTGGACAAAACAGGAAGACATGAAATGGAAGTGAAATAAAAAATACTGAAAGGAAAGAAAATTACTAAATGGTTCCAGAAATTCTTATTTTAAAATTCTTGGTGTCACTGATGAGGTCAGATACAAGATAGAAAATCAAAAGCAATAACCACCTGGAATATATAAAAATATGATTTCATTCACAGAAACAACCAGAAATATGAAATAACTGGGAATAATTTTAGTATGAAATATTTAAAAAATTGTCAGTGTTGTCAAGGAGGAAAAAAACACACACATGGATAGAACTGTGCCATGTGGCAGGGTAGAAATACCAAATATATTTCCATTCATCCCTCCCAAGTGAGATTTAGCTTTAATGTAATTGTAACATACTAGTAGACTTTCTGTGGGTATGTCTTTTGCAGGAATCAGTAGGTAAAGTTATTTTTTTAAATGCTAAAACTCTGTAAAATGCATCAGGTACTGTTATAATTGGAAAAAGGTAATAAAGAACAATATTCACTGTAAAAAAAATTGGCAGTGTACTTCAATAGATGAATGGATAAAGAAAAGGTGGTACATATATACCGTGGAATATTACTCAGCCATAAAGAAGAATGCAGTCTTGCCATTCATGAGAACTTGGATGGACCCAGAGGTCCAAGAGAAACAAGTCAGAGAAAGAGAAATACCATGTGATTTTACTTACATGTGGAATCTTAAGAAAATAAAACAAATGAACAAGCAAAACAGAAATAGACCCATAAATACAGAACAAATTGGTGGTTGCCATGGTGTGGTTGGAGCAAGGGCAATGTAGGTGAAAGGAGTTAAAGTGTGCAAACTTCCAATTACAAAATAAATAAGCCACGGGGTTGAAAAAAACAGCATAGGGAAATATAGTCAATAATACTATAATAACTTTGTATGGTGACAGATGGTAAGTACATTTATTATGATGATCATTTCATAATGTGTATGACTGTTGAATCAATCAATTTGTTGTACATCTGAAACTAACGTAACATTGTATGTCAACTATATTTAAATAAAAAAAGATTTTTTCAATGTACAAATGAAAATGAAAAAAAATCATCTATGGTCCTATCCTTCTATGACAACTATTGGTTAATATTTTGCCCTATATTTTCACTCTTTTATCTTCCTGTCTATAAATGTATTTTTAAAATCTCAAATATATAGTTTTACACACTTTAAAAAACATGACAGGATCATTTTTTTTTTCCCTCATTTCCTCAGGCATAACTTTTAAGGCCATCTGAGTGCACCATAAGTGTCCCTCAGGTAACTTTGATACATAGAACTTTGCTTGTATTTTTCATTTCCTTAGGCTAAAGCCCCCAAAGTAGAATTAATGTGTTTATGTAAAAGGATATTTTTAATGCCCTATCTTGTTGATCATTTTGAAGTTGTCAAATTCTTTCTTTATAGTGAGGCTCAGATGAAGAGAGTGGCAGTCTTCAAGGATCAGCATGATTAGCAGGAGGGGGTTGGATTTTGCATGAAAGAAAGAAAAAGTAAAGGTGTGGATTCTACATGTGGGAACACACATGTGGGGCACCTGAGTGGTTCGATGGCGTGGGACTTTGAAACACAGAGAGTGGTGAGTGACACGGATGGGGCCGGAGCAGAGAGGAAGCCTGGATTGTTAGGTGGCAGGAGTCAGGGTTTGGAGGAGGGCATGCCGTTATCCAGCTGGGCTGGAGGGAAACGGGTCTGCTTTACCGTGCAGACAGTGGGTTGGCAAGGGGACAGTCTTGGGGCTGGACACCTTTGAAGGTGAGTATTGTCATTTGGGTTGGCAGTTGTTATACTCCACGGTGGGAAGGGGTTTTACTGAGGGGGTCAAGGCGAAGACAAATTGGAACCCAAATCCAGATGGCTTGACAGCTGACTGATGTGGGTGGAGAGAAAATGTAAAGGAGGACTGATGTTAGGAGGAAGCAAGTGCTAATTTTAGAGATTTTGAGTTGGAGGGACTGGCTGCTCCCCAAGGAAAGAATGTTGGTACTAAGGATACAGGCTTGAGGAGGACTAGGAGTTGGGTTGCTGGTGAAATAGACAATGTTCAGTTAAATTTGAAGTTCAGATCAACAATGAGCAACTTCTTAGAATAACGATATCCCAAATATTGCATGGGACAAATTTATACTAAAAACATTCATTGTCTATCTGAACTTCAAATTTCACTGGGCATCGTGTGTTTTTACTGGCTAAATCTGGCCAAGAAAAAAACACAAGACCCTACTCTGCACATCAAAGTGCAGAGAAGCTTGGAAGGAAAATCCGAACTAGATTCCCTAGTGAAAACATGCTAGTGTGATTGGAATAGACTCAGAGCCAGTATTTCAATTAATTAAATCTTGACTTTTCCTTCATCTCATCTGAAAGTTTCCTTTAAATCCCAAGAGAAGGTTAAAAGAAAGAAAAACAGCCCAGGCTATTTGATTTGATTGGTGGTGCTGAGGATTGTCTGGGGGCCATAGCCTGGCTTACATTGTTCCCTGTGGGCATGAGAAGAGAACAGATCTGTGTGGAACAAGGCTTGAAGCCTGGCTCTGCAGTGTAAGGATGGGACAAGCTACTGTCACGTACTGTGTGCAGATCATTCTCGCTTACTCCCGGAAGCTCAGGTGCATGGGACAGTTGCTTGAGAAACTAGTAAGCCTCCCTCTGGGGAGGGGCATCTAGGCAGGGAGGGCTGGGCAGAAGGCAGACTCTTCATTGTCATCCTTCTTTATATTTTGAAATTTTCATAAGTATGTACCTATATTACCCTTTGAAATAAACTTTAAAAAATGGGAATAAGTATTTACAGAGAAAATGACAAAACTGTTCCACAGTTTAATAGGCGGAGAGCATGTAAGTGCCATGAGAGCAAGGATTCTTGTCCATCTTGTTTGTTGTGTCCTCGTCCCTAGAATAGTATCCGGCAACCTGGTAGGCACTTAGTAGGAATGAAGGACCAGCTCAACCATCTTGTGATCAATCACAGAAAGAGAAGTTTGTACTTCTTTGATTTCATGCATATTGGGAAGAGGCAGGAAGGGGGGTACATGCTTGGTATTTAAGAATGTCCACTTCACTATGAGAGGGTGAATGAAACCACTGAGGGAGAGACTTGGGCAAGGGGCTGCACCCCTATGGGGCAGACAGAGAGAGACAGCATAGACAGAGACTGGTGGAGGCAAGCCAGGAGAGCTCACCCCCAGTGATCCATCAAGGGACAAGAGCTGTTGGGAGGGCAGAGGTCAACAGCATCCCCACATTCAACAGAGACAACCGTGTGGGTTTTCAAAAGCAGGACATACATTAACAGTCTTTCTTGGGGTAGGGGAAGGTGCTCTGTCCTATACAGAAAGCCCTTAAAGCGTTTGGGGATGCTACCCAAAAAGAGCTGGCTTCAGCAGGGAATTTCTCACTGCATGCTGCTCCACGCAGTCATTCCAGGTTAGGGCTGAATGGTGACCACTGGTAGACTTGGTGCTTATAGGCCCCTATTTGGTTGTTGGAAGGGTCACACTGACCCTCTGGCATTATTTCCTCCCTTTCAGAATGCTGTTTCCAGGTATGGCTCTCAGTTCCAAGGCCATTCCCAGCACGACGCCCTGGAGTTCCTGCTCTGGTTGCTGGATCGTGTACATGAGGACTTGGAGAGCTCCTGCCGAAGGCCAGCGCCCGAGAAGGTCAGTCCCTCTGCAGGCAGCACGTTGTATTTGATTTTCTTGTTTTCACTTGAATGTATACTCAACTCCTCAAAACTGCATCTTGAAATTCAGATTCTCAGATTCCCGTGTGTCCTGGCTGCTGCATGCCCAGCGCTGTTCCGTACTCCTTTTTCTTAGCTCTGTTGTACACACAGCATGGTGGTATTTCTCTCCCTCTCTATTCCGAGTAATAGAGTGAATAGGGTTTCCTTTTGGCTTCAAGTTCGAAAATCACCTAATTGTCTATATTCTGTGCATTAGAATGGTCCTGTGAGGCCATTGAGTACCATTCCATCATTTTCTGATGGTACCATTTTAATGCTACCATTGTGTTCTCAGGTACATATCCTACAAAATCCCCAGTATTTTCTCTCAGGACACAGGTGATGGGTGACCTTTATGTGTGTGCACTTAGCATTCCCAGATTTTGGTGAAACGTTTGGGAGTAAGAAAACACCACCATCGTTTGGAGTAGCCACAGTTAATTGATTTATCAGTGATACATGTTCTTTATGGGCTTTGCCAAATAAAGATCCGTGCTGGGTCCTGCTCTACTGCTGTCCTTTAATCTCTCACTTAAGAAAGTAAGAGTGAGTGAAGTTATTATACCACAAGTGAGCAAAGTTCTTGAAACAGTGTCCATGAATACCATGCTGTAATTTAGGTGTGTTTCACAAGCTTTCATGATTAATCACATATTACTTCTGATGTGTCTCAAAATTAATCCAGGTGCAGCTCCAAGAACAGCTTTACCAGGCTTTTCTTTTGTTTGTTTTAAATCTGGACACTGTTTTTCCCAGCCCTGTTGTGAATCAACTAAAAAATGCTTTGAAAGTATGTAAGTCCTTCAGCTGTCACTTTCCTGTCCGTTCATTATTAGCTTAGAGCCCATGACTCTAGAGTAGACGAATGAATGACAGCTGCACGTGGGTGGGATGTAACATGCAGCCTGATCACTACGGTTAATAGTGCTGTACCGAGTACTGGGGATCTGCTAAGAGAGTAGATTTGAGGCACTCTCGCCACACGCATGAAAAGGTAACTATGAGAGGAGATGACATACTTGTTTGATTGCAGGAATCATCTCATTCTGTATGTATATCAAATTACCATGTTGCATACCTTACATATATGCTATTTTTTTTTAAATGAATGTCTCAGGAAGCTTTTTTTTTAAACTTGATCACATAGCCTGCTATTATCTTTATTTCTTTGTCTCTTAAGGTGACAAGTTGTAATTTTAAGAAAAGGAGAACATAACCATATGTGTGTCAAATGAGCACAGACCTATTTTAAACAATATAATATGATTAAAAGTTCAGAGTATGGCAGCCACACAAGCGGTCCTCACACCCAACACAGCAGTAGGTGAGGTGCAGGGGACAAGGGAAGTAATGATTATACAGACTCTGTACTCCTTAGATCACCTTGTGGGCTGTTACATACAGTATGAGTATCTATTGTCATTTACAGAGTGCTGCTAGGGTTATTATTCCCAGGTTATATATGGGTAATGCAAGAATCAGAGAGGTTGGGTAACCTTCCCAAAGCAACAGAGCTAGAGGGACCAAGTCAGGATTCAAGTCCAAGAGGGTCTAGCTTTAAAGCCTATTTTCTTATTTAAGAAAAAACCACCCCAGGCACCCCCAAAACACACAAATGAAACAAAGAAAAACAACACCACAACAGAACCTGGGAGGACCACACCTTCAAAGGTTACAGTGGTTTCTCTGGGTTGTGGGATAATGGGGGATTTTTCTGGTATGTATAGCGACTTTCTGTTTATCTTATTCAGACCCTTTTAGTTGCAAGTGACAGAAATATAACTTGATCCAACAAAGGAAAGGATGTTTCTTGGCTTTTATAACTTGTAAATCCTAGGGCTGATCCCGCTTTAGTTTTGGCTGTACCAAGGGCCTAGATGATGTCACCAAGTCTTCGGCTCTCTAGCTCTTGTCTCAGGCTTCGTTCTCATGCTGCCTCTCCCCATATGGTGGCAGGAGGGGCCCCTGCAGTGCTCAGTCAGTCTCCAGAGCTTGGGGTTCCAGACAAAGTCCACAGTGAGTGTCCCAGTGCACTTCCCCTGTCCCTTGCCGGGCAGGTGGCCAGCGGAATGGAATATTCCGATTGAGCACAGCTGGGTTGCATGTATGTAGAGTGGGGAGCTCCACCCAAATCATACGACCAAAGAGGGCATTTATAGATTTGGGCCTCATTGCTTCTTCAAAGGAAGGAATGCTGATCAGATACGCATGTCCACCACACTGTATATTCCATAATCTTCAAGTGAACACATTTTGAAATCATAATAATGTATTTTTTTTTGTAAAGATACTCTTCATTGAATGTTATGTGTCATAACTGGATGCTTTTCATAACTTAATTTCACTATTCATGCATAAACTCTCAAATGGGGCTAATAAATTAAGGAGTTATCATGCCTTCATATTTGCAAGGACAGCTCACATTTTATAATTCATGAACATTTAAGTTAAGTGAGTTGTCCTATGTTACTCACCTTCTACTCGGGGAAGTAGAATTGAACCTGAGTCTGTCTGTTTCCACAGCAGTGTGTGGGTCTCTTTCCTATCGTGACTGTCTTCCTGCTGGCCCCACAGGGCAGGCCTCTTGTCCTGGTTCCCCCACCACCCTCCCTGGCTGTGCCAGGCAGATCTTCCCATCTGGAGAGTAAGAGGGATATAGGCAGCCTTCTAAACTGCTTTTCAGTCTTCCTCTTCTGTCCCTTGGTGGCAGGAAAGGCATCGGCCATAAGGGTGGGGAGGGCCACAGAGAGTGTAAGTAACTTGCCCTGAGTCACAGAGCAAAGCAGTGGGAGAGCCAGGATCCAAAGCTGGGAACTATGGCTCTAGAACAGGGTGTCAGCCTCAGCACTTTTGAAGTTTGTGGATGGAGAGCTCTTTGTCTTGTGCATTAGAACATTTGCAGCATCCCCCTGTTCACTGAATGCCAGTGGCCCCTGCAGCTGTGACTGATAAGCAGAGTGTCTCCAGCCATTGCCAAGTGCTCCAACTGGGGGACAGAAGCACCCTCGGTTGAGAGCCACTGCTTTGTAGCCTTTGCTCCCAACTATGGTACATCCCCCCTCCACCCCAAGCTTCCTTTAAGATGGCACTGCGTCTATTTAAGCCAAGAGGGCCTGCCAATAATTCTCTCACAACTTCAAGACCCATATAAAAGCACCCGTAATTGGTCTTCCAATTTCCACTGTGCCCCTTTACTATATGTATGTTCACACTGCAGCCAGAGTGACCTCTTTAGAAAGGGAGTAAGATCACGTCACTCTCCTATTGAAATTTTTCCAGTGGCTTCCTGTTGTGTGTAGAGCAAAATCCGGCCTGCTATGTGGTTGACTGGGCCCTACTGGGCCCTACCTAACTGGGCCTGCCAACCCCTCAGCCTCATTTCAGGCCCCTCTCTGCCCCTTGCTTATTGTCCCTGGCCACGCCAGCTGCTTCCTGTTCCTCTAGTGGGCCTGGGAGCTGCCAGGGAGCCGCAGTGGCCACGAGCCAGGCAAGAACGGGGGTGGCTGTGGGCCAGAGTGAGGAGTTTGCCTGGCTCTTAATTTTTGACCTGATTGAAGCCAAAAAAGATCTTTTACTCTGTCTGGGGTCAAAGCCCCTTCTGACATTTTCTCTCAGGCAACTGGGCTGCCTGTGGAGGCCTGGCTGTGAACACTTGAAGGTAAAGAGCAGAACCATTGGGATTATTTGGTAGAAAACTTCATTTTCCCCCTCCAAGAAGGGAAGGGGACTATCCTCTGTGTAACTCTGAGTGATTTTTCTCTTTGAGGTTATTTCTGTTTCAAATGTATGAAAGCCACATAGCTAGATTTATTTGAAACGGGAAGAACCACTTTCTTCTCAGTTGTAATGTTTTCATCTGGCCAAAAGGGTGTATTTTTACTGCCCTATAGACACCATCACACAAACGATCTTGTTGCCAGTTTATCTTACAGAGAGTGCTACTCGGACAGAATTAAGAGAGGGATGAGGTTGGGGAGAGGACCAGGATGCTAACATTTATTAAGCACCTACTGTGTGCCAGGCAGGACATACACATCACCATTTTTTATTTTAATGATGGCTCCATGAGGTAGATGTCCTGCTTTTCCTTTTTGATGTGGAATGAAGCTTAGAGAGATTCAGGGTCACTTGGCCAGCAGAGCAGAGCCAGCCTGGTCTGACCTCACAGTCCATGCTTTGGGAATGACCCTCTGCTGCCTCTCACTGCAGCCTCGTTCTGGATTTTCTTCCCATACCCTGTCCCTGGG
Source organism: Manis javanica (assembly GCF_040802235.1). NCBI lineage: Eukaryota > Metazoa > Chordata > Mammalia > Pholidota > Manidae > Manis > Manis javanica. The sequence goes on along the minus strand of NC_133159.1, from coordinate 125,039,457 downwards.
GACCCCTTCCCCTGCCACTCCCAGCGTGCTGCATCATCACCGTGATGTCCTAGCAGCCTGCAGTCAGTGTGAAGTCTCCGGTTGCAAGTAACAGCAGTCAACTTCCGCTGACTCGGAGAAGAAGGGAGTTTATCAAAAGGCCAAGGCCAGCACACATGGTCCAAGGGAAGGCTGAAGCACCAGGCCTGGAACGGTTGAGAATCAGCTCCAGGCTGTGGTTGGCAGTGGCAGGAACTGCTCTGGCTCTCTGGCCTGGACACTGCTGCTAGAATCCATGTCTCGGCCTTGTGGTCGCTTTGTTAAGGATTCAAGTGCAGGGCAGGCATGTCTCACCAGTCCAGCAGGGGTCTTGGGCCTGACCCTTTGTAAGGGAGGGCAGGACCCCTGGTTAAAGAGCCTTGCTCGCTTTCCCGTGGGCTGAATTCAGTGTTCAAAAGGGGTGCTTCTGCCAAAGAGGAGGAGTGAATCCTGGGCAGCCACAAATGCCAGCGTCCCCCCTGCGTCCAAGGGGGACAAGCCCTCTCTCCACTGAGCCCTTGTCTGTTTGCTGTGAGATGTCTCTGCCTGGGTGTTGATTGCCCTCCAACTCCGCAGGCCCTTTCCTGACCCACTTCTTTTGATAATTTCCTCTTCTGCTAATGGAACTTTCTCCAGGCACCAGATTGGAAGCCTAGCGTTGGCCCTGTTTCTCTCCTCCCTCACTCTGCCCCTGTTCCCCAGCAGGTGTTGTTACGAGCTGCATACACGGTTACGTCTTGGGCCAATCCCTCCTTTTCATTTTCATGGCTCCTGGTCTAGTCTACCTTGTTTTGGCCTGACCTTCAAGCCTCCTACCCTGTGTGCTCATTCCAGACTTACCTCCTTCATCCTGTGCCTGGCTATCAAGCTAAAGCATCCCTTTGTGTATGTAGCTACCGCCTAGGTCCCAAACATCAGATACTCGCCACTGTGTAACCAGAACAAACATTTATGTAGTGCTCACTGTGTGCCGGCCACTCTTCCAAGTGTTTCGTGTATATTCACTGTTGAAATGTCAAAAAATCCCTATCAGATAAATACTTTCATTCATGATCCCTTTATTACAGTTGGGAAACATTAAACAAAGAGATAAAGTAATTTATTTAGCTGAATCAGAGGCTGAATAACTCCCACAGATAAGCGGCAGTGCAGGGATTTGAACCCTGGCCATCCAAGTCCAGGCTGTAGTTCTTAGCCCTGGTACTAGGCTGTGTCCTGACCCAGGTGGTCATCCTTAGGACACTGAGGGCTGCACCCAGCATGGCACCGGACTTGCTTTCCAGCCCTGTTTTCTACTTCCCTCTGCACATCCTGTACTCTGGTCAAATTGTGCTTCGTAAAATAGAAGGACAAGTAAGAGCGACCTTTCTGAGTATTTGTCCCTCTTGTTTATCCCACTGTTTTATTACGGAAAATCGCAAGCCTATGGAAAAGTTGAATTAATCATACAGTGAACCTAGATTCTATGATTTACATTTTAATAAAATTGCTTTACCACATTTATCCATCTCTCCATCCCTCTATCTACTCATCACTCCATCCATTTTTTTCATCATATTTTTTTTAAATGATCCACTTTAAATTACATTGCAAATATTGGTATACTTTGTCCCAAACACTTCACATGCATTCCTTTTCCCGGCTCTTTGAAGATGCTGGCCTTGAAGACTGGAGCAGTGTGGCCACAAACCGTAGAATTCCCACAGCTGCCAGAAACTGGAAGAGGCATGGAGTATATTCTCAAGAGCGTCCGGAAGGAGCGTGGCCTTGCTAACACCTTGATTTTGGCCTGGGGTGCTGATTTGGGGTGTCTGGTCTCAAGATGTGAGAGAGAATAGATTTCTGTTGTTTTTAAGCCACTAGTCTGGGGTAGTTTGCCACACAGCAAAGGGAACTGATGCAGAAGAGAATATGAGGAAGGGTCAGTAGGACTGATAAGTGAAGTGAAGGAGGTGTGTGCAGTGCACTAAGGGGCAAAGCCTGGTTTGTCTGGGAAAAACAGCCCTCATGTGAAGACTGACTCACGGGAAGATGTGGATGGGGAAGATGGGAAGATTTGGTGCAACGTCTTTGAAGTGATAGTAGCAAGCCCACATGACATGTACAGGAGGTGTCCAGAAACACAAGCCCCAGCAGGATGGAGATGAAGGATGGGATAATGAGTCCAGAGGCGATAGTTTAGGCTGGGTGAGTGTGTGTGTGCATTCCCCAAGGTTCATGCTTCAGCTCTTTCAACACATTCTCTCTTAAGGAGGTCAAGTGAGTGGAGGAGCAGTGAATTATGGTAAATGCAACATTGAAGGTCTGGTTTCTGCTGAACCCAGGCCCAGTGAGGGACGATGTGGGCCCAGGAGTAGGCCAGAGGCTCACTGGCCTGGACGTGCTGGAGTGACAGGAAATGTATCTAATTGTGCTTCCTTTCCTCATTTCTTTGCAGATTCAGCCTGAAGCCAGTAAAACCTCTGAAAACCTCCCGTTGCCATCGGCTCAGCTTTCTCTAAGTCAGAGTTTTGTGCAAAGCCACTTTCAAGCCCAATATAGGTAAGAATATAGGTAAGAATGGACTGTGTTTAGAAGGTATCTCCCGAAGATTCAGCAAATTTGTATGCTGGCAACTAGCCTACCATTGCCACAGTTACCCTGAGATCACAAAACAGCAAAAACCAAAGACACCCTCTCTTTCCCATTACAGGTCCCAGTTAACCAGTCACTTCTGTCATCTCTGCCGTTTAGTATTTCTTCTAGCCTTCTTGCTGGCTTCTGGGCTACCCATCCCCCTTGAAGGAGGTTTAATGCAAGGGTGGTTCTACAGAGTATAAATGTGGAGGCTGGGATCTATCAGCAGACAATCACTGAAAAGTTGGCCAGACCCTTCCTGTTTGTTCTTTATAGCCAGAGAGTCCAGTTTAACATGTTATCTTGAGCTCAAGATTTCCCAGCATTATGGAAGATATAAAAATATATATAATTACACACTCTTACTTCAGAAAAGTTCCCTTTGGGCTTTTATATATCAGCATTTCAGAGATTCAAAGAAGGCAGACTTATTGTCAAGTAATAATGTTTTATTGAGAGTACTAATTGCAGTGAGCAATCAGAAAGGGGAGAAACGTCCCTGGGCTTCTTGGAGGAGGTGTGCCTTTTGACAGACTCTGAAGGATGAGTAGGATTGAATGGATTAGAATATACTCAACAAGAATGAACCCTGCTGAGAGGTGGAAATGAGCACAGTAATCAGGATTTAGGGAAGCCCCTGGTTACAGAGTGTCCATTAGGTGACATGCTCACCCCTACATTTTTTAATTTAATACTTACAAGAACCCCAGGAGGGGAGTTACAATCTCGGGTTGGTCTTTTCAGAGGACGCATAGCGAGGGCAAACCAGGGTTGGACCTTTGATAGATCTGTGAAGCACGAGGCCTGCTTCTGCTTTCTTTGGAATTCCTCTTCCGTTGCTGTTCCGTCTTGCCTTGTTCTTTTCCTGTGATTTTTCTGCTGTTACTTTAGTTGCTCAGAAACTCTGCCCTCTCATTCTTCATTATGGACACCAAAACACTTTCTATATTTTTCTTCTGGATGTTGCATTAGATCATTTTCAAAGGCACGCTTTTCTCTGAGTGTTTCATGTACTTTCACTTTTCCTTTGCTCTGCTGTGTCTTTCCTAAGTCTCCTGTTGTTTTTTTTCCTCTTATTTATATCAAATAAAATAACAGTTATTCAGTCTTCTGGCATTCACTTACTTAATGGCCATTTACTTCCATGCATTTTGGGCATTTGTATTCTTTGTATTTGAAAAGGAGGAGAAGACTTAAAATTGCCCAGAAAGTGACCTGATTTAGGATTTTTATGATTTTCAGTGATTACCAGTAAAAATAGTTGGATATGAGAAGGCTCTGTCATTGCCCAAGGAAATGCTCTCTTCACAGTGGAAAACACAGACCCAGAGTGCTACTGGCTTACAGATTGGATTGGGACTGTTCTTGTTCAGTCCTGGTATTCAATGAGTGGCTACAAATTCTACAGAGCAGAAAAAAATATTGGCCAAATATTCGTTAGAAACCTCTGGTAACTTAGATGGTCTGAAATACAAGTTACATGACTTTGGCTACAGAGGAGTCTCTTCTGAAGAGACTGCTGGCGTAGGAGGGCCTGCTCACTTGGTTAACTTCAAAGGCTCAGACACAGTAGCGGGAATTGCCTTAATTAAAAAATACTATGGAACAAAAGATCCTATTGCAGGTTATTCTGTTGCAGCGGCAGAGCACAGTACCATAACAGTTTGGGGGAAAGACAATGAAAAAGATGCTTTTGAACATGTAGTAACACAGTTTTCATCAGTGCCTGCATCTGTGATCAGTGATAGCTATGACATTTTTAATGCCTGTGAGAAAATATGGGTGAAGATCTAAGACATTTAATATTATCAGGAAGTACAGCGGCACCACTGATAATCAGACCCAATTCTGGAAATCCTCTTGGCACTGTATGAAAGGTTTTGGATATTTTAGGTAAGAAGTTCCCTGTTACTAAGCACTCAAAGAGCTACAAGTTGCTGTCTCCTTCTCTTAAAATTATTCAAGGAGATGGAGTAGATATTAATACCTTACAAGAGATTGTAGAAGGCATGAAGCCAAACAAATGGAGTCTTGAAAATACTGCCTTCGGTTCTGGTGGTGGCGTGCTTCAGACGCTCACAAGAGATCTCTTGAATCGTTCAAGTGTAGTTATGTTGTAACCAGTGGCCTTGGGATTAATGTCTTTAAGGACCTAGTTGCTGATCTCAACAAAAGGTCCAAAAAAAGGCCGATTATCTTCACATAGGACACCAGCAGAGAATTTTGTTACACTTGAAGAAGGAAAAGGAAACCTAGAGGACTATGGTCCAGATCTTTTCCATAGTGGGATTTTCCCATAGAATGGGAATGTGACAAAAAATTATTCATTTGATGAAGTAAGAAAAAATGCAAAGCTGAGTATCAAACTGGAAGTAGCCTGTCATTAAGCTTTGTTTTATGACTGGCTGTGGGTACATGCTTGTGTATGTGTTTACATAAATGCACACATGTACACCCATGTGTGTATGTAATGCAGAATGTTTATTGTACAGGTGGGTGTTGTGTTTTATGGTACATGACAGCCAAATGATTTGTTCATTTATGGACATCCTGCCGTTTCATTTTTTCTTTATTTCAGTGTTTAGGTGATCTCAAAATAGGAAATGCACTTAACTGTGTATAAGATTAATGCTGAAGTAAGCTCTTTGGATCCTTTGCCAATAGATAGTAATTCAATCCGGTATTGGTATTTTCACAAATAACAAACCAAGAAACTTTTATATGTAACTGAAGATCACATAAAACAGATTTGCATAAAATTATCATTGCTTTGTTTATATTTAACTTGCATTTTTGTACAAACAAAATTGTGTAAGATTGAAAGTTTCAGTGATTTAACAGTCTTTCCAACTTTTCATGATTTTTATGAGCACAGACTTTAAAGAAAACACTTGAAAATAAATTACATTGCCTTGTGTCCATTAATCAGCAAGTAAAACACAGCCTTAAAAAAGAACTGGAAATGATGGCTCTCTTTGAGGCGATTGTTTAGTTAGGAAACCAGATAGTCTCTGAAATGCTTTGGAAGAAGGCCAGCGCTGTTCTTATGGAGCGGAAAATCCACAGCACTTGAGCAGTTCACTTACTCTGTGCCCCACTGGGAAGGAGGACCAAGTATGACAGCCAGAATGACCCCTGGGCACGTGTTCCTGCCCTTGGTTACTTAGCACATTGAGAAAATAAACTCTCTTCTAAGCAAGCCAAGCCTCATTGTTATACATGAAGGGAGGCCCACTTATTTCCTGAGAGATGTGGTACGCGTAGGGGAGACCTGGATTTCATGGCTACTGACCTTTTCTGGCCATGAAAGCTACTTGTAGGGCTTCCATCTTTTCTCTGCTCAAAGCAGAGGCTGCTTGAAACAAAAATGAGACAGGAGAAGGAGAACAGAGAAGGAGAGAAAAGAAAATACAGAAAGGACAGGGGAGGACAAGGCAAGGGTGTATTAGACCGTGGGGAAGGGTTGTGAATAATCGCCACCAGGTACCACCCATTGGTGTCCTTGCACAAGACATTCACTTACTTCTCTGCTCTCTCATCTCTCTACCCTTTTCCCCTCTGTCCCCATGTACTCTCTTTCTTTCCTTCTTTCAAGTATTTGAGTGTCTGATAACGTGCATGATCCATTGGTTACAGCAAGGAGCCTAATACCTTACCCACGAGAGAGAAAATCTAACCAGATATGCCCATTTTTTCTCTAGATATTTAATCATGCCTATGACATGCCAGGTTCTCTCCTAGTTGCCAGGAGTTGGGCCCAGCCCCTGTTCTCATGGAGCTTACCTTCTGTTGGGGGGTGTTACATACTACACACGTCAGCAAACCGCTGTGGTAGTGGCCGGTGGAATGATAAGGCACAACTTGGGAGGTGCGGGAGGAGGCAGCCAGCATTGGATAAGATGGTCAGGGGAGGCTTCTTTGCAGAAGGGACATTTGAGCTGAAAACTAAGCTGTCTCTCAGTTCTCAGCTATTCAACTGTTTGGGGACAGGGTATCCCAGGTCGAGGAAACTGCAAAGGCAAAGGGATGGGATTATCTTGGCAAGTTCAAGGGACAAAGGGCCAGGGTAGCTGCTGCCGAGTGGTGTAGGGAGGGAGGTGAGGCTGAGGTGAATAGGTGGACGGAGATCTGGTGGTGCAGGTATCTGGCCCAAGAGTGGGCTTTAGTCTAAAGGGCACAGGAAACAACTGCAAAATTTAAAGCAGGTTGTGGTCTAGTTATTGATTTAAGAGGTCATGCTGGTTATTTTGGGTGATGCACAGAGCCGCAGCCCATGTCGCGCAGCCTCCCTGTGGCTGGGTGATGGTGGCAGCTGGGGCTCTGGAGGTAGGGGTAGAGATGGACAGAAGTGAAAGGAACATCTTTTGGATGTAGTCAACAGGACTTGCTAATGAGTTTAAGGGTGTGGCATGGATGGATTTGGGGGAGGATGAGACTGTAGGGAGACTCCTGGGTTGTATATAGTCATATAGTTGGCAAGTGCTTTGAAGGACAAATTGAGGGTGCTTTGAAGGGCATGTTATGGGGTGAAAGGAAAACCTCTTTTCCTTTGCAGTGCTCTTTACTGCTACAGTACTTACAGTATGTCTGACACCAGGTGTGCGTGGTGAGGGTGTTGCCCATGCCAAGCAACTCTGCAGTTCCTTGTAGACACCAACTGAGTGTCCTACAGTTCAACTCCATTCTGACATGTTTATCTGGAGAGTGCGTCAGATCCCACAGCCGAAGAGCTCAGTCCCATAAGACTACCCCACTTCCTCACCGGACATTACTCATAGCCCCAGGCTGTCACCTGTGCTCCTGACCAAGTGGCTACAGATCAGAGGTTCCCATGACCCTCTGAACAAATCATCAGGTTTGATAATTTGCTAGAGTGGCTCAGTTTACTCACTAAATTACTGGTTTATTATAAAAGGATCAACTCAGGAACAACCAGGTGGAAGAGATGCACAGCAGGATGTAGAGGAAAGGGGCTCAGAGCTTCCACGCCCTCTCTGGGTGTACCACCCTCCCACGTCTCCACATGGTCACCAGCAGGGAAGTTCTCCAAACCCCTTCTGTTAGGGCTTTTATGGAGGCCTCATTACTGGGCATAATTGATTTAATCATTGGCCATTAGTGATTAGCTCAACTCTGATTCCCCTCCCTTGAGGAGGTCGGGTTGGTGGCAGAGGGCTGCAAGTCCCCATCCTCCAATCCTATGGTTGGGTCCCCCGCCTTCCAGGTTCCATCCTGTGTTTTTTAGGGGCTCTCTAAGAAGCACCTCATTAACATACCTCAGGTGTGGTTGTAAGGGGTTTATTATGAATAACGACAGATGCTCCTTTCACCTTTATGACTTCCATCACTTAGGAAATTCCAAGGGTTATAGGAGCTCAGATATATACAGTTGACCCTTGAGCAATTCAGGGATAGGGGCACTGACCCCACCTACCTCATGTAATCAAAAATCCATGTATGAATTTACAGGTTCAGTGCAACCCCTTTCAGAATACTAATGACATTTTTTAGAGGAAATAATCCTAAAATTCATATGGAACCACAAAAGATCCTAAATAGCAAAAGCAATCTTGAGAAAGATCCAAGCTGGGGATATTATGCTCTCTGACTTCAAGCTATACTACAAAGCTACAGTAATCAAAACAGTGTGGTACTGGCATGAAAACAGACCCATAAATCAGTGGAACAGAATAGAAAGCCCAGATATAGACCCACACATATGTGGTCAATTAAAATATGATAAAGAAGACATGAATATACAACGAGGAAAAGACAGTCTCTTCAATAAGTTGTGTTGGAAAAACAGCTGTGTGCAAGACAATGAAACTGGATTACTGTCTAACTCCACATACAAAAGTAAACTTGAAATGGACTAAAGACATAAATATAAGACATGAAACCATAAAACTCTTAGAAGAAAACACAGGCAAAAATCTATTGAACATAATCATGAGCAATTTTTTTTGGACACATCTTCCTGGGCAAGGAAAACAAAGTAAAAAAATGAATAAGTGGAAATAAAACAAACTAAAAAGCTCTGTTTGCAAAGGACACCACCAACAGAACAAAAAGTCATTCTACAGTATGGGAGAATATATTCATAAATGATTTATCCAATAAGGGGTTAGCATCCAAAATATATAAACTAAAATGAATCGACATGAAAAACCCCAAATAACCCAATTAAAAAATGGGCAGAGGACCTGAACATTTTTCCAAAGAAGAAATACAGATAGCCAACAGGCACATGAAAAGATGCTCCACATCACTAATCATCAGGGAAATGCAAATCAAAACCACAATACGATACCACCTCATACCAGTGAGACTGGCTGCTATCCAAAAAACAGGAAATAGCAAGTGTTGGTGAGGATGTGGAGAAAGGGAAACCATCCTGCACTGTTGGTGGGAATGCAAATTGGTGCAGCCACTATGGAAAGCAGTATAGAAGTTCCTCAAAAAACTAAAAATAGAAATACCATTTGACCCAGTAATTCCACTCCTAGGAATTTATCTGAGGAAAACAAAATCCATGTTTCAAAACATAAGCACCCTTATTTTTATTGCCACATGATTTACAATAGTCAAGATGTGGAAGCAACCTAAGTGTCCATCAACAGATGAATGGATAAAGAAGATGTGGGTATGTATACACAGTGGAATATTACTCAGCCTTGAAAAAAGAAAGAAATCTTGCCATTTGGAACAACATGGATGGACCTAGAGGGTATTATGCCAAGTGAAATAAGCCTGGTGGAGAAAAACAAATACCACATGACTTCACTTAGTTGTAGAATTTAAAAACAAAACAAAATGAGCAAAAATAGCAGTAGACTTAAACAGAGAAGTGACTTGTGGTTACCATCGGGGAGGGGGTTGAGTAGGTGAGTGGGGGAAGGTGAGGGGGATAAAGGGGCATAAAAATCTCAGTCATAATATAAGTTGGTCATAGGGATGGTAGTACAGCATGGAGAATACAGCCAATGATTCTGTAACGTCTTCTGTGTTGACAGTATCTGCACTAGTTGGGGTGAGGATTTAGTAACGTGTAACTGTTGAACCACTGTATTGTATAATTGAAACTAATGTAATACTGTCTATCAATGAAAAAATGAAAAAAAGTCCACATATGACTGACTCTTTAAAACTTTACAATGAATAGCCTATTATTGACCAGAAGGCTTAACAATACCGTAAACAGTCGATTAACTCATAATTCAGCATGTCACACGTATTATATACTATCTTCTTCCAATAAAGTAAGCTAGAGAAAAATTTTTTGAATTGCTGCAAACATTCAAAAAATTTTTCCTCAGAGAAATCCACATATAAGTGTACCTGTGCAATTTAAACCCGTGTTGTTCAAGGGTCAGCTGTATATCTTATTATAAATCGCAGCATTACAAGGTGCCTGACGGGTATGGGTAAGCTGGGAAGATTCCTGAAGAGGTGACATTGGAGCTGATTCGATATTAAGGACCGCGAGGGTTCTTTGGGGAGATTACTGTAGGATAATGTGTGAGAAGGGAGGTATTCATGCTGAAAAAAAGGACTTGTGGCAGCTAAAAATACTGCTTTGTGTCTGATAGACTTTAGCAAAGGAAGAGTGTACTTAGGGACATCCGTCTAGGTGGGGGCTTTTGAGGTGTGAGAAGGGTGTCTGCAGTGGGCGGTGGGCACTGCTCCAAGAGGTGCCCCCTGAGTAGTGCCTCCTACTGCTCCCGACCCTCTCCGGACTTCTCTCCACCGGGGTGGGCTTGCCTGGCATGCAGAGTCACCCGGTGGCAGCCTTCCTTATGAAATTAAAAGCTGGAGGTGTTATTATAGTTAATTCAGAGGTTCCTGTTCACCGCGCTTCTCCCTCCTCCATCGCCCTTCCCCCCGCTTTTTAGGCGGCTGGGATTTTGACTTTGGCTGGAGGAGAGAAGGAGGAATAGTATCAGGGTGGTGGGTATACTAGAGGAAAAATAGTTTTTCCATACGGTTATGACTACGACCTGAAAACATCTGGAAGTTTACTGACCAAGGATTTTTGCCTATGTTAGAGTTTTGGCTAGAGGAGGGATTGTGTGCATGTGTGTGTGTGTGTGTGTGTGTGTGGTTGTGTGTGTATTGTATATGCACATATAGTTGTTCATTTCTTCATGCCATTCATAGCTTTTATTCACAGAAAGTCTAATCTGGTCCCCACTCCAAGCAGCATTCCCTTCTAGACAGAGTATGTTTTTGAAGGCTTTTCAGAACAGATCTTGGAGAGGTGACACCTGCCTTATATGTTGCAAAGACATCAGTTCCACCGCTCAGGGAGCAGGTGGAGTTGGCCGGGTCTGAGGTGCAAGATGTGTATGTGGCAGCAGCAAAAGGTCAGAGTGGTGAAACGTGCATCATCACAACTTGGGGCTCGTTTCTGGGCCTTTGTACAGTGGAAACCAAAGCAGTTCTGAGCTTTGGTAGCACTGGCCAGGTTGGCTTTGTAAAGGGCAGTTTGATGAGAATGAACACCTTCGGGAGAAAGCGAGTGAACACTGAAGGTCAAGGGGATGGTTTTCTGCCCTTTGCCCCCATGGGCACATGAGGGTTACTAGGACAGGCCTGTGTGTACTCGGAGGGGTGGTGAGGACGGGCGCTCCTCAGGCATGTTCAGGGTATCGCTGAAGCCTGGTCACACCCAGAGTACAAGTATAGCTGCCTTTCTCTCTTCCTGACCTTACTGGTCCCACTCACTCTGTCCTTATTTCTCATATTTAAAAAACAGGTATATTTCACATCCTTTCTGCAGTTTATGATGAAAATTGTATTTTCTTCAGTCTTTAAATATAAAATGAGACCGTTCTGTTTTTTTCCAAACTACCTATCTCTTGCTCCCTGGCAGAGGTCCGTGCCTCACTGTCAGAGCTGTGTCCCTGAACCAGTTTAAAAGGTGCATCTCGACAAGAAAAATGCAGCCTCGCCTAGGGCTAGCAGGCTTTAAAAAAATGATTAAGTCCAAGAGAAATACTCCTTTTCATTTGTTTGCTTAATGGAAAACAGGGATTTAGAAATTTCTCAGTGACAAAAATCCTCTGGCTAGTCTAATACTTAGTGAGGTGGGGGTGGAGATGCGAGAAGGCTGGAAGGGAAGTGGGGGCAGAGGAGACCCCACACATGTCAGGTCCCCCACTGGCTGGAGTCCAATGGCTGATACACCATTTTTACCCAAACATTTCCATGGGTTTCCCAAAGGGAAATGTACCAGAGGCGGTGAGTGTGATAGAACATTGAATACTTGGGTATGTTTTTTAAAGTCATGGTTGGTGTTCTGGAAACTCGTACCCAGGAGAGCCAAATTGCTGTGACCAGATCACTTAGGGTCACCTTGGCCAGCACCCTGAAAATCTTAGGGTTTCTTGCTTGTCCTTGGTTTTTCCTGTTTTGTCTGCTCAGTGGAAAACCAACCAAGCAGGCCTGGTGCTTTCCACAGAAACTCAGGAAACCTGGTTGTGATACCAGCTCTGGTTTCCTTACCCTAAAGCATGGGCTGCCAGCCAGGTATTGTCCCATAGTCCCAAGGAAGTTAGTGTAGATTTTAGGATAGGAATATAGTGTCCAGAAATCCCTTGTATTTTGGAAGAATATGGTACATTATACTATGAGGGAACCCATGTGGAATACAGAAGTTGCACTTGACTTTCAGAGATGCGTGCTCTCTCATTGAAATGCTGTTTCAGTGTTAGCTATTTGCTGCTAGTTCCTGAACTCTGTTTCTTCATTGGTACAATAAGGAGGGTGGATTATACCAGTGGGTCCCCCTGCTGGCTGAACACCAGCGTCAAACCAGTGGGAAGCTTTTGAAATTCCAATGCCTGAACCTTTCCCTGCTCTGCCTGAAACAAAATATTTGGGACTAAGGGAGTATTCAATTTCAAAGAGTTTAAAGAAATTGGTAAAACTGTAGGTACATCTGCTCTGGAACAATTGATGCCTCACCTGCTTATACCAAAGATGCTGCAGGAATGATGATGACAGTGGGCTCTGGAACCTGAGCCTACCTCCACTACTTAAGAGCTGTGTGTTGTCGGGCAAGTTACTTGACCTCTCTGTGCTTCCGCTGGCTGCTCTGTGAAATGAGGATAATACTGGTGGTTATGGCTAGTAAATGGGTTAATATAGGCACACTGCCCAGTTATTTAGTAAATGCTGTTTCAATGTTAGCTATTTGCTGCTAGTTCCTGAACTCTGTTTCTTGGTACAATAAGAAGGGTGACTATACGAGCGGTTCTCCCTGGTATAAGGACACTATTGTCAAACTAGTGGGGACCTTTTGAAATTCTGATGCCTGCACCTTTCCCTGCTCTGCCTGAAACAAAACCTTTGGGAGGAGGGCCTGGACACTTTCAACGAATTTACTGTGTGATTCTCAGCACAGTGAGGCTGAGAACCAGGGTAACAGGTGGTCTTGAGACCCCTCCAGTCTAAAAGTCAGCATGCTGTGTTTCTGTTTGGAGAGGTTATAGCTTCCCTTCCCATACTCAGTGCACTAAACTACATGGGATTACTTTTTTTTTCCTTTTTTAAAAAGGTGAGGTGATGGCATGTAGTGTAAAATTAAAGATTTTGAAGCACACATCAGCGGCATGTACTTTCACAGTGTTGGCAACCACTGCCTCTTCCTAGTTCCTAAACATTCTCATCACCCCAAAAGAAAGCCTGGGACCCAGTAAGCAGCCAGTCCCCATTCCTCCCTCCTTCCGGGACCTGGCACCACCAGTTTGCATTCTCGTCTCTCTGGCTTTACCTGTTTTGGATATTTTTTATAAATGGAATACAAATATGTGGCCTTTAAGTGTTTGGCTTCTTTCACTTAGCACATTTTTGAGGTTCATCCATGCTATGGAACGTCAACACTTCATTCCCCTTTTTGGCTGAATAATACTCTGGGTGTGTATAGCACATCTGTTTACCCATTTATGCCTTGATGGGCACCTGGGTTGCTTCCACCGTCTAACTGTTGTGAATATGCTGCTATACACATTTGTGTAGTTACTTCTCTGGTCACCTGTTTGCAGTTCTTAGGGGTTGTGATGACGTGAGCTTAACTCCTTTCAGGTTCCCGGCCCCGATTCCAACCTGTTTGTTGGAGAGGGGGCCTTCCCACATGCACAACACCAAGCGATTCTTGCACACCAGCAGGGTGTCAGAGAACTCAACTCCATCCTGACGCTACTTGCCTGGAGACAGCACCAGATTCCCCAGGGTGAGGGCTCCGTCCTACAGGACTGCCCTCCACCCCCTACTCCAGACCCTGTCAAAAGCCCCAGGCAGTTACCTGTGCTTCTGACCTACAGGCTACAGATCAGAGGTTTCTATGGCCTCCCCCTCAGGTTTGATTAATTTGCTAGAGTGGCTCACAGAACTCAGGAAAACACTTAAGTTTACCAGTTTAATAAAGGATGCTGTAAATGATACACGTTGACAGCCAGATGAGGAGATACATAGGGCAGGGTCCCAAGTAAAGGAGCTTCTATCCTCGTGGAGTTTGGGGCCTGGCTCCATGGCACATGGAGGCGTTCTGGCTCCCCAAGCATAGAAGCTCTCTCCAACCAAGAAGCACGATCCAGATCCAACGGAGCAGAGCAGAGAGCACAAGCTCTTCTCAAGGGTTTTGTGAGGGCTTCACTGCATAGTCATGCCTGACTAAATCATTGGCCTTTGTCTGATTCAGCCTCCAGCCCCTGCCCTTGGTGGGGGGAGTCCAAAAGTCTCTCATTAACATGACAGTACACCCGATTCACCTTCAAGACTCTGCAGTGTTTTCAGGAACTGTGGATGAAGACTAAATATACCTGGAAAATATTCATTCATATGACCAAAAATGTATTTATGATTTATTTTATTGCAGGGGTATATACCTTGGAGTGGAATTAATGAGCACAGAATTGGAAAAATTCTAACTTTTTGAGGAATCATCAAACTGTGTGATAAACTTTAATCTATATTTGGCCCTCACAGATCTTCCTTGACCTGTCCGCACTGCCTGAAACAGAGCAACACCTTCGACCCGTTCCTGTGCGTGTCACTGCCTATCCCCTTGCGCCAGACAAGGTACGTGAGCATCATGCCTAGGGAACTTGACTCCATCCTTACTCCTTATTGGGAACCTTCTGGCTTTGCGTCTGCAGTTTCCTGTCCTTTGCTTCTCAGCCAGCATTTCTCTAGAAACCAGCCTAATAGCTGGGTGATGTCCAGTTATTGAATGTGACAATTAAAGTGGAAGGTCATTGTGTCTGTTTAGTTGTAGAAGGAATTACAAACAATGCTTTTGTTTATCAGCACCATTGCCAGGCTTTCATCTTTGGCCCACTCACAAGCTGGCGTGGGCCAGTCAGTACCATTTGGCCAGACTGGGGGCAAGCCTGAGATCATCTGTTGCCACCTGCTTTTCCCTGCCTCATTTCCAAAATCCTTTTTCCTCTCTGTGAAGGTGTAGGGAAAAGGTTTCTTCAAAGAGCAAAGGAAAAGGAAAAAGATTGTTAGGGGAGATGAGAAAAAAGGAAAAGGAGGTCAGATTGGGTCAGAGGTGTGGTGGGACTTGGCTTTGTAAAAGACAAAGCGCAGGTGTCCCAAAAGTCTAGGTCTTCGCAGTGACTGTTAAGGCAACTGGCCACTGTCAGTGTCATGGAAGGTTGGTGAACTCCCACGTGGGGTGCCTTCACTGGCACTGAGACAGTGGCATTGCTTCCTTGTGTTCCCTGCCTCCATCAATACCCTTTCTCGCGCCCTCTGCCTCTTGATATCTCCCATCTTTGGGATGCAGCTGAAGATAGGACGTCTTCATAATGCCTTTCCCGGCAGTTTAATCCCTTTCTCTGCTCTGAATTCCTATGCTGTGGATCACCTGTGCCACACTATAACATGGGCTTACCCTATCATGGGTGGCACCATCAGATGATGTCTGCCGCTCGGTGTGAGCTATGGTTCCTGACCTGATGCAGCACAGCACAGTGGTTAGGACCACTAGCTCTGGGGCTGGACTGCCCAGGGTTTAAATCCAGCCGTATCAGCTCGCTGTATGAATTGGACAATCACTGCAGTGTAGAACAGGAGAAACAGGAGGTGGAGGAGTGAGCGCTGGTGTGCTGGTGGGGGTAGTAGGAAGTAGAACTAAGAAAGTTTTCCAGAGAGGTTGGGGGCTGGAGGGCTGTGTCCTGTCACCAGGGGAGAATTCCTGTAAGGACATGAGTGCATCACTGATGTGTTGAATCATACTGGAAGAAGAAGCTTGACTGCTTTTACTTCTCAAGTTCTAATCTCAAATTATATTTTTGCTTAAGATGATCAATTTAACAAACAGAACCTTGAAATCATAGATCTGTATTGTGATTCTTAATCGAATACCTTTTATCTTTAACTTGCTGGGAAAGTTTGCTCACATGAGACCCTTGGAGATTTGCTTTCCACTGCCACCTGGTAACAGTGTACCTAAAGTACAGTGACCCATCCCAGAAGCAGAGATTAGCATAAGTGCTGAACTTGACCCAGTGTCAGTGTGTGGATAACTTCCTATTTTCCAGATTCTTGAGCATCACCTTGGTCTTCCTGTCTAAGAGCCAGCAGTTCCTGCGGGTTGGCCTGGCCGTGCCGATCCTTAGTACAGTGGCAGCCCTGAGGAGGATGGTTGCAGAAGAAGGCGGCATCCCTGTAGATGAGGTGTGGTGGAATTGCACTGGGGCCCAGTCACTGGATGACAGAATGCTGTCTGGGCCAGCTGTCTAGGCTGTTGAGGCTAATTTCTGGTTCCCAGGTGACTCCAGCATGACTCATGAGTTTCTGTTTGATTAGTAGTCCCTGGTGTCTGTGATGGCTGGGCCTTGACTTCTGCCTGCATTTATGCAGAATAACCAGAAAAGGACACCACTTTGTCTTTAAAGGAGGTGATGATCGTTATGATCATAGTATTTCTTTCAGTAATGCTTCCTAAATGCTGGGCACCATTTTATGAACTTAATATTCAAAGCTGGTTTAATCCATAACCATTTTGTGAAGTAGATATTACAATCACCCTCATTTTACCAGTAAACAAAGAAGAGGCACTAAGAGGTTAGGTGACTTGCACAAGTTCACACAGCTGTTAACTGGCTAAGCCAGGATTTCAAAGCAGACGGTTTGTCTTTAAGGTCCTGAGCCACTGTTGTATGTTTTCACTCCTGAGAATATAAACCAGGATACTGAGGGGACACTACCTGAAATATGAGGAGCTACTGGGGTGACTGAGGATGTGTAACATGAGAGAAGAGATTTGTGGGAGAGTGGTATGGCTATGCTCTTTTTTATTTTTAAAGAGATTGGATTCACTGTGACTCTAAGGGCAGCACTCCTAACAGGGACCCCCATGAAAGGACGGGTAGAGGTGATGGTGATGAACTTTGTGGCATGATGGGAAGGGCTTAGAATAGGGTTCGGTTAGTGATTCAGTCCATTTCTAGTTTTCTGACTTTGGACATATACCCCTTATTCCCCTTCTCCCTCCCTTGGTCTTCTATTTCTTGATTGTAAAATGGAAATTTTCTACTTCCCTGATGGGGACTTTTGCAAATTAAAAATATGTTTTTAACCTTTTTATTAAGGTATGACACCCATACAATAAAGTGTACATATCTTAAGGTTATAGTTTGCTGAATTTTTACATATGCATCCATCCACGTAACCACCATGACTACTTGTCAACCAAGAAGATGGTGATGATTATGAACATAATAATCCCAACAATAGCTAACCCTCAGTAGTGCTCACTAAGTGCTGGGAACCATTTTATAAACTTCATGTTCATAGCCACCTTATGGCTCTTTCCATCGCCCTGGGGGCCCCTTCCTGCGCCTGCCCAATCAATCCCTCTGACCTCCATCACCATTTTTATGAAGATCTCAGGTGGGGAAAAAAGTGTATCTCACTTTGTAACCTCAAAGTGCTCTATGACATGATATGACAACATTTTTTTTTGGCTATTTTATTATTTAGAAGTTCCTTCAGTGGAAGTCAATTGAGAAAGATCCAGAGAAAATAGGAAAGTGGTGAGAGCCTTGGGAAGAAATGGCAGGCATGAAAGATCTAAAGGGGGAAGTGTGAGGGAGGTAGTTCACTGCCAGGAATTCGACAGGTGTGACGTAAGTTTGTTCAGGAACAGGGATCACTTGGCATTCTTAAGTGCAGGCAAGGTAAGCATTTTGATTGGATCTTAAAATCTATTTTGGTACTTTAACTCATAGGTTTGTCCCAGTTATTATCTGTGATCATGGATATATTTGGATTTATTTATATCATCTTATTTTGTCCTTCCTATTTACTCTGCTTTTCCTTTGATTCTTTTTTCTCTCCTTTACTGTTTCTTTTGGATTGAACCATTTTTCTTTATTCTGTCTCTTCTGGTTTGGGACATAGATAGCTCTATGTTTTTAGGGGTTATTAAAATGCCAATAAGTCTTAGTTAATCTTCCCAAATGACTCAAGGATCTTGGTATGCATCCACTTCCCATATACCTTTTTTGATTTGATGTTACTATAGGTGGATATGTTTGTCCAGTCTTTTTATTCTTCTTCCTCTCTCTCCCCAGTTGTAGTAGTAGCAATAGTTGTTATTCTTATAGATTTATATAGTCAATGTATGTTTACAATTACCAATGTTTACCATTTTCTTTGGTTCATTGAATTTTCTTACAACTCAGGTTTTCTTTCTGGATTCAGTTTGTTTGCTTTTTAACCCTGAGATGAGTCTTTTACAAGAGGAGGTCCCAGCTAGTGAGCCTGGAATGAGTTATACATGCTGAGATGTTGATCCCTTCAGCCCACGAGGTGACAGAGTTGGGTCTGGGGCAGCCGGGACCCTAAAGGCAGTCACCCCTCTCCTCCAGTACAAGACCAGCTTCCTCTGCTTGCCTCAGTGTTCCATAAAAATATGTTCCACATGTGACATAATGTGAAAAGAGTTGATATAACACTATTTAAAAGCTTTTTCAGTGGAGATCTATTAGTAGTAAACACTCTCACTTTTAATCTGGAGAGGGCTTTATTTCAGCCTCAGCCTCTTACATGATAGTTTAGCTGGTATAAAACTTCAGCTCCTCAGTTTACCTCCCCAACCCATCCCTCAGCAGGCTGGCCTTCTATTATTGCAGTTGAGATCTCTGTGGTCAGTCTAGTTGTTATAACTACTGTGTGTTGTACTAAAGAGAAGTAGTATTTCTCACTTAGATAGGTAAGGTAAAAGAGGGTAAAAGAGAGATTTAAGACTATTGGACACTTTCATATTTCTTACTTGTTAAGTTCCCTTTGAGAAATCCAGAGGGAAAATGATCCTCCTCATTCCAGGTGATCTTGGTTGAACTGTATCCCAGTGGACTCCAGCGGTCTTTCTCTGATGAAGAAGACCTTAATACTATTGCAGAGGGCGATGATGTGTACGCCTTCCAAGCCCCTCCACCATCTGGCCAGGAGACGCTCTCAGGTACTGTGGTGCTTTTCAGAATTTCGTTTTGTTATAATGAGTTACAGGCTTGAGAGGGTTCTCACTGGTTGCTCATAAGACATTTAGTTTTAATACTTGGACCCATCAGGCTTATTTTCTCAGATATTTGGTGTACAGATGGTTGATTACTAGAATTTATTCAATTAATGCAGCCGAGGTTCTCAAAACCTTAATGAGTATCAGAGTTACCTGGAAAACTTGTGAAAGCAGATTTCTGGGCCCAGGGTTTCTGATTAGTAGGTCTGGGGTGGGGCCTGAGGATTTGTATGTCTAACAAGTTCCCAGGTGATACTGGTCCTGGCGTCACACTTTGAGAATCTCTATTTAGAACAGGTGCTTGGGTAACCTTTGTCTTCAGGACTCTGGTGTTCAAGGTCTATGCTTGAAGTAAAATTTTTACAAATTGGAGCAGTAGGTGGCCAAAGAAGTTCAATGATTTTCTGTTAACAGTCTCACTTCCCAGTGCTTGCTTTTCCTAAACTTAGGGATGGCCAAGATGGCCAGTTCCTGACAGTCTTTCACTGTAGGTCAGTGTACATTGTGGCCCAATTAAGCCAGGCAAGAACGCCTGTATCTATAGAGGGCTCTGGCCAGTGTTACCGGATAGCCCAGATGAGTCCTGTGTCCCGGCCTGGACCGTCAGTCAGCCAAGGTGGCCAGCTGTGGGAACCAGATGTCTGCAGTTGCCCTGAGTCAACAGGGAGACTCTGGGCATGGGACGCGATATTGACTGGCCCTGATTGTAACTCAGTGAGACAAGCCCTCATTTCAAATTCAATCACAGGTGATACATCTGTGCCTTAAAAGCCAAATTTTCAGAAGTGATTGGAAATTGAGGATAGTCTAATTCTTCTTCCTCAAGGGTAAAGATTCTTACCTTCCCTGTGTGCCACTTATGCTGATTTTCTAAGACCATGGTTACTCTGCGGTTCCCTGATCAAGGCATAAAAGCAACCAAACTCATTTTGGAGTACTTTTTAGACTGGGTTTCAAACATGTTAAAATCTCTGCCCACATTTTAAAATTGCTGGCTGAACACAATAGTGAAAACCACCACGTGTGTGATCTTCATATGCCATGCCAGATGGCACAAGTGCCACAAACCTTACTATCTCTTCCCCTAACCCATTGCTAAGTGTCTCCCAACAGTGGTTAATATCTAAGTGCTCAAAGAGAAGAGGGTCCGGAGAAGCTGGGGTTCTGACCCAGCAAAGCAGCTCCTTTAGGAATACAAACTCAATTCTCTGTCTTCAGCATGTCCAGCTGGCCTGGCAGTGTCCCCGCGCTTTGCAGTCCGTGGTGGTCAGTGGTCATGCCTGCCCGTCCATTGTGAGAACACGGTGCTGATTCTCTTCTGTAACTTGGTGGGGTCAGGGCAACAGGCCAGCAGGTATGTTGAACTTCTTCTTTTAACATAATGTCTGGGATTTATACACATGTACTTGGAATTCTGTCTAGAATAATTCTAATTTGATAAAATGAAACATCCATTACCAAGGCTAATCAACTAGGAGTAGGCAGTTTCTGATCAGGAGGATTGGAAATAGCCGACTCAAGCAGATGGCAAACATTGCCCTTAACAATTAAGCATCAGAGGCTTTTCTGTTAATTTCAGGAACAATTATTAATTGCTTTCTCTGCTGTTTGGTGCTGTGTCATAAGTCCCAGGCAGTGTTGCAATAAGACGAGCAAAAGGAAACTGGCTGTCACAAAAGAGGGGATGTAATTACTGCTATTGGCACATGGTACTGCCATCTGCTCTAAGGGCCAGGGAGAACTGGAAAGTGATTAGAACTAATCAAAGAGTTGGAGAAGTCGTTGCACAGCAAATACACAAAAGCAGGTAGTTTCCTTGTAGAATCCAATTAAAATGTTTAAAAGATAAAACACCAATAAAAAATTTTGGGTTGATAGAATGTTTATAAAATGAGTCTAGGGTAATAAACTCATAAGAATAGTGAGAAAATACTGGGGAAAGCAGGGAGGAAGGATGGCTGTATTAAAACAGAATAAAGCTTTAAATTTTGAAATTCTGTTACAGAGGCAGAAGAATAGCCACTAAAATCAATGAACAGACTAGACCAAAGTATATTTAAGTATTTATTATATGATAAGGACAGTATATTTCACATTACTAGAAAGTGAGCAAATTATTCAGTATGTCAAGCTAAGCTAATGCTTTCTTTCTTTTTATTTTATTTAATCTTTCTTTTTACTCCTTCCATAAATTCACATGTATAAGTCCCAGATTTGATTAGAGAGGTGATTATTGCAAAAGGCCCATAAAATAACTTGAAGATAATGTAGAGGATTGTCTTTGGATCAGGGGGTCTGTTTGAACACGTAAGGCAGGAAACTGTAAAGGAAAAAGATAAGGTTTTAAATACATTTAAAATTTTAAACTAAAAGCAAATTTGAAAGGCAAAGTGCAAATGAGGAAAAATAGTTACATCAGGTGACAAGTGAAGGATGTTTATGCATCGTATAAAAAAACCTGGCTCTCAAATTAGTGAGAGAAATCTCTAGTGAAATGAGGCACAGAAGTTAGCATTAGGTCATAGAAAAAATTCAAGCCTAGGTTAAACTATTCAGCTTCATTAGCAGTAGAAGAAATTCAGTCACAAGATGCTATTGTTAACCTTTTAGATTGGCAAAGAACTTGAAAAATTGATAATACTCCTTCTGGGCAAGGGTCAAGGAATGGGGCACATGCCTCACTGGTAAATTGGTGGGGATTTCTGGCAGCAGGTTGGGAATAAATAGCTTTGGTCTTTCATTTCCACTTCTGGAACTTTATCCCAAAGAAATAGTTACTCACATGCACCCAGAGATGTAGGTGTGTATACAAGAATGTATGTAGTTCCTGCGACGTGCAGGCATTGTTTAAATAAAGAATTGGAAGCAACCTGAATGCTCAACAATAGAGGGTAAGGTAAATAAACTGATCTGTCCATTACAACAGTGGACAGCATGTAATGCCATTGCCCGCCTAGACACGCCACCTCAGATTTGTGCCTCAGAAGTTTCCTCAACAGTTTCACATTCTTGTCACGCTGAATCTTGCCACAACCTTGTGTGGTGTGGCCATGGAACAACGGGTGGTCAGTGATCTGTCCAGTGGTACCCATGTCCAAGCTGGAACTGACAGCCACAGGCACATCTGGGTTCTCAGCAGTACAATCTCCCTGCTCTGTGTTGCCTGGGTTGGGAAATGGGAGGCATTCCCAGTTATGAGAATATTCCTGACACATAAAACCATCAGCGTGTCAGCTGCACGGGGTTCCCTCTGGGTTTATCTCTGCCTGCAATATTCTCTGACCCTTCTCTCAACGATGGGGAGAACACCAGGGAAGAATGTTTCTCGGACGGCCAATCATTTGGAGCCATCTCTTTACAGTGCAGTTTCTCCATTTGTAGTGAGGTTCTCTGATGGGCAGTTTTGTGCTGTGCTTTGTGCCGAACTCATCTGATGGAGAGAAGCCCATGAAGAGGCTTGTGGTCTCATGACTGTTGGGGTTTGTTGCTCTTCCCTTTGGTGAAATAACCTGATGTCCTTGGATATTTCAGGTTCGGGCCACCTTTCCTAATAAAGGAAGACAGAGCCATTTCCTGGGCTCAGCTCCAGCAGTCCATTCTCAGCAAAGTCCGCTCTCTAATGAAGAGTGAGGCCCCAATACAGGTCAGTACACATGCATACAGTGTGTGTGTGTGTGTGTGTGTGTGTGTGTGTGTGTTGAGGGGTAGGGACGGGGGAGGAATGTGAACTTGCTGTCAATGAGGCTTTATATTGTTGTATAAAACAACTTTGATTTATCTGCAAGGAAGAAACCGTTTTATGGCCTGTCCTCTCTCCCTCTGCGGTGTTAAAAACCACCTTTCACAGACAGAGCTTTCTCCTTGTTAAATCTTCCCAAACACCATTGGAATAAAGAGTGGGATTTACATTATTCTTCTCAATTTTGTATACTTAACAGTTCACCATAGTTTTTCCTAGAGGAGAGTTTATTGCAATAAATTGAAATTTATATATTTGGATCAAAAATTTCAAGGGACTTCAGATGTAACTTCCATGGAAAATTAGAATCGATGTTTATGTCTAAACATGAAAATCTAGATACTAAAGATAATTTTGTCCAGTTTTAAAAACTGAGATTAAAGACTCAAAAGAAAATACCTTTTTAGCCTTGCTCATTTATTTATTCTCAGATTAGTAGTTTCCAAATGAAAACTACATATTCTAAAACCATTCCTTTGGCCCATAGAGTTTCAGAACTATTCTGGTGGCTGCTTGGTCAAGAAGATGTTGAAATTTTGTGGGATGGTGCGGTAGCCTTGACATTTATTTCCCCCCAACTATTCTTGGTGAGAACTTCTCATTCGGGGGATGTACCCAGCTTACTTCAGAGGCGATTCTTGATAATTCATGTTTCTTCCTGCTCAGAGAAAACCATACATTTGAATCAGGATTTATATCAAGTATCACTTTGTTAAAGACCTTCTCTACCTTCGTTTCCAACCTTTATCTCTAAAAGATTTTGCTCTGTGTACTGCCCCCACAGATCTACTACAGCTCCCGAATTAGAAACCCTAAGTTCTCTCTAAGTAGGTCAGAATACTTTAGCTTTTCTCCAAACCTGTGCTCCTGATTCTTGAAAGTGAATAAAACCACGTTCATGTGAACATTGTACTCAACTGTCCTTGCTCTCCACTGGGTCACACGTGTACTTGGGCCTCTGCACCTCTGTAGTCATTTTGATTTTAGAAATTGATCAAAGCAATCAGTGAGGCCAGCAGAATTCTAATACAGACATCCTACAACTAAGCTGTAGATGCTTTTCCACAGATTCATTGGTAAATGTCTAGGCTGGCTTGATTTTCTGTAGGAGTAGTGGTTCTAAATGGCTGTGAGGTGCCCAGGCTGGCCCATCCATTTAACCCATCATGCTCTTAGTACTGCATTAAATATTGGCTCAATATGGTAAAAATTTGAAAAGAATCCATTTGCAGTTCTCAACACTGAGCTGAAGAGATTAACAAATAGTGAACATATATTGCATGAATATTCAATGAATTTCCTTAGCCAAGAATAGAGGAAAATCTCTCACAGAAATAACCAATTTTCTGGTCAGAATGAATTCATGTAAATTGTGAAAAAAGAGATTTATCATTGCCAAGACATTTTTATGGTCACTTTGTAAATTTTCTTTGTGTACAGGCAGAGTAAGCTGCCTCTGCGGGAGAGGGGACTTGATTATGTTGCCATTACACAGCAAGCAATTAGGGGTGCCAGGAGCGAGTTTCAGCTCCGTACTGAAGTAACAGTTTCCTTAGGAAGCACACCCTTCTGTGACCAGCCCTGAATCAAAGAAGTCAGCTTGCTTCTAGCCATTGATTTTGTCGCTGTTGAAGCTGCAGGTCAACCAGAGGGTGGTTATGGTCCAGTTTGGCACATACACTCTCTGCACTTCACATTTGGCTCTTTGCAACCGGGTTCCAGTTCACCGCACCGGCCTCGTGTCCCATTGCTCCCTGCATGCGTGAGCTGTGACACCCACAGGAGCTCACTCACAGCCCACTGAGTGTGTTGGAGTCATGCTTTCTTCCATGTACAATCCCTCTTTCCTGGAATTATGATGCTCCCACCCGTCCCCTGTCTGCATTTCATCAGTGAATGGTGAATTTCAACCTGTATTTCATCAGTGTCTTTTAAGAAGAGATGTCTGCCATTTATCTTTGTCAGAGTTTGGAAGAAATTCTTATTTTTCTCCGTGTTGTAGCTAAGGTCATCAGTGGCAATTTTAAGAACTGTGTTTTGTTCACTTGAAGATGCCATGGGTTTTTTTTTAACTGTGGTAAAATATACATATTTATTTTGATCATTCACAAGTGCCCATTAACTGTATTCAACAGGTGTTGCATTAACCATCAGCATTTTCTGTACCCGAATTTTCATCATCCCTACAAAATCTCTATTCCCATTAAACAATAGCCCCCCCATCCCCCATCCCTTAGCTCCTGTTAACCTCCATCCAGCTGTTTTGTCCCCGTGGATTTGCCTACTCTAGGCATCTCACATAAGTGGATGATTCATGCAATATTTGTCCTCTATGTCTTGGGTTTTTTTTTTTCACTAAGCCAAATATTTTCAAGATCCATACATATTGGAGCATGTGTCAGAATTTGCTTCCTTTTCAAGGCTGAATAACATTCCCTGTGTGTATAGCCCACATTTTGTTTATCCATTCATCTATTGATGGACACTTGGGTTGTGTCTACCTTTTGACTATTGTGAATAATGCTGTTTAAAACACTTCAATTTCATAAATGTTAGAGTATTAAAAAAAGCATACATCTTAGAATGAAAGCATAGGTGGAATTTCTTATATAGCTTATTTTATAGTATATAAACACTTATTAAGCATTTGGTATGTAAAATATACACTAACTTGCTTTTAGATAATTGCCTTCTTTTGGCAATTTGGTGATGATGATAAATCATCTTAAAATAAGTCAAGTTACCTATTAATAATTGACATAGTTGATTGATTTTTCCATTGACTATGCCAGCACCTGCTCCAGTTACACATGTGTGACTGAAAAACAGCATGATCATCATTTTGGAAAATTTAATGTGTTCAGCAGTGTTAGGTCACTATGTTGGAAGGTACAGTGTGTCTCTTCTTAAGAAAATGAAGCCCTTTTAGCTCCAGGTTTTGAATATTAATTATTAAGAGAATATTCAAAATAGACTCTAGACAAAAGAATTACAATTTTGAGTAATTTATTTGCCTGTAGGAGTCTAATTTAAACAAGCCTGATGACCCACCTCCTCCGTCTCTGTCTTGGCAGAACCCAGGATCTCTGTTTGCCATCCGGGTTGTGGGGCTTTCTCTGGCCTGCAGCTACTTATCCCCACAGGACAGCCAGCCCCTCTGTCACTGGGCAGTGGACAGGTAAGGGCATGTTCCAGATTTTGTAAGAGAATGAGTGCGATCTCATTCGACTAGATAAGTGTCCATATGTGTCAGTCAAATTGGTTGCAATCTCCTGACTCCCTGGCAGCAGCCACTATGCCAGGTTTGTGCACTTCCTGTGCTTTCAGTGCTTATGTCTAGAGCGGACGGTGACACGGCCACCTCAGAGGTGAGGGAACATCGCTGTTCCCAGAAATAAGTTAACTCGCTCACACTTGCACAGCTAGTTATGGCCAAGCCCAAATTTGAACCCAGATTGGTCTGACTGAAAAACCCATTCAGTTAAGTCATGCTACTGAATTCAGCCTATATGTCCCCTGTAGGGTAGGGGAGCCTTCTGCCCCTCCATCATTGGCTCCAAACTCTAGATGGTGGGCTCTAGCCAAGGGATAAAGCCAGTGTGGCCATGTGTCTGTGGGTCTGGCTTCCTGATTCTCCAGGTGCCCACCTGCAAGGCCTTCCACTGCACCTGGTCTTGCGAACCAATCCACAGGACCAGCTCAGTGTCTGAGAGGCAGTTTCCCTGTCCGGGTCTTCTGCTCATTTTCCCACAGACACAAAGTTCTCAATAAACATTTCTGATTTCTTGGCTTGGTTAACCAAAGTTGACAATCTATGATGTAGGTGTGATATTGTGTACAATAAAAATATAACTCATGGGGGGATGACAAAATACATGTTCAATTTTCAAAAAACTATGTGTTATATAAAATTGTTATGTATTCACTGTATTTTTTTATTGAGGTATCATTGCTACACAATCTTCTGAAGGTTTCACATGACCAACATTGTGGTTACTACATTCACCCCTATAAGGAATACATATTTGGTATTCTGCCACAGAGCTCATAAACCCCTTGGAATTTCCATAGTGATAACAGCAATTGAAGCTGTCCTGTTATTCATAAGAAGCCTGTTTCAAAAGCACCTGAATTTATGTTAATGAGGTGACTTTGGGGAAGTACCTAAGGATGGGGGCTGGTTTGGAACTCTGTGGCTCCTGGTTTGGAACTTTCAGACCTTGGAGGAAGGAAGAGGGACTGGAGAGTGGGCCTGATCACCTGTGGCCAGTGATTTAATCAATCATGCCTAGAGAATGAAGCCTCCATAAGAAGCCTTTTGGCTCAGGGTTTGGAGAGCTTCCGGGTTGGTGAACACATGGAGGTACTGGGAGGGTGGTGGGCATGGTGGGCTGCACCATCTCCCACGCATGCCCTGGGGCTGTTCCTGATTTATGTCTTTTCCATCCAGCTGTTTTCTGACTTATGCCCTTTGATAGTAAATCTGAGAGACCCAGCTGTTCCTGAGTTATGTCCTTTTATGATAAACTGGCGATCTAGTAAGTAAAATGTTCATCTGAGTTCTGTGAGCCCTTGTAGCAAGTTAATCAAACCCAAGGAGGGTTATTGGAACCTTTGATCTATAGCTGGTTGGTCGGAAGCCCAGAAGACAACCTGGACCTAAGGACTGGCTTCAAAGTGGGGAGGCAGGGGCAGGCCCGTGGGATCTGACGCTGTCTTCCCAGAGATAGTGCTAGACTTAGTTAATAGCTTGATGGTGGGGAAAAAGCACACATTGGAATGGTGTCAGAATCATAGTAGAGACGGGGCCCCTCCTGTGACAAGGAGACCAGGAACCAGAGTAGGAAGCAGGGCAGAAGGTTCTATACCCTGTGCCCCACCCGCACCCTCCCTGACGAGCAGCTGCTTTACAGAATTAGGGAGGCAGAAAGTGTTGGCCAGGACCTGCTTGGGTCTGACAGGAAAAAGGGGACACGGTGGTGGGGAGGTTTCGAGAAGGGCCTGCTTAGAGCACAAAGGGGCCCCTCACGGCCCTCTGTCTTGGAAGAGAGAACCGTGCTACTCAGAGTGCGTGCCCCAGAGTATATAAACAAAGCAAACCTGATGTAACAAGCAGCAGCAGACTCACACTGAGAAGGGACCAGCAGTTACCAAAGGGGAGGGGTGGGGAGGGTGAAGGGGATTCAGGGGCACTGTGATTCACAACACAACAAAAGTAGGTCATGGGGAAGGCAGTGCAGCACAGAGAGGAGAAGTAGTGGCTATAGCAACTTACTACACTGATGGGCAGTGATAATAGGGGTGAATGTAGTAACCACAATGTTGCTCATGTGAAACCTTCAGAAGATTGTGTAGCAATGATACCTTAATAAAAAAAATACAGTGAATACATAACAATTTTATATAACACATAGTGTTTTGAAAATTGAACATGTATTTTGTCATCCCCCCATGAGTTATATTTTTATTGTACTTTATAAAAGTATCTATAGTGGTTTAGAAAGAAACCAGTGAATGGGTCCTTCATCTTAGCTAGTTTGAGAAGCACAGGAACAGAGTCTGGTTGCACAGCAGGCTGATCATGCTGAAGATAGTCCTGCCTGTGGCCACAGTCCCTGTCACACCTTCTGTCCACCCCATGTCCCCTGGCAGTTAATGGCCCCTGCCTCCACCCCCACCTCACGAGGACAGCGTTCCCCAGAATCTGATACCGTTGATCCCTTGCCTCCTTCACAGAGCCCACATTCAGCTCCGGGGCCTCCCTAGCCTAGCACCACCTTGCTCTAGAAATGTCTCTCTTTTTTAAAAATTGTGGAAAAATGTGCACAACATAAAATTTACCATCTTAACCACTTTTAAGTATACAGTTTGGTGGCATTAATTCCATTCACATTGTTGTACGACCATCACCACCATCCATCTCCAGAATGTTTTCATCTTCCGAAACTAACACTCTGTCCCCATTAAACATTAACTCCCTTTTCCCCCTCCCTCAGCCCCTAACAACACTGCCCTACTTTCTGTCTCTGAACATGACACTCTCGGCATCTCATATGAGTGGAATGGGATGGTATTTGCAGTTTGTATCTTTCTTATTTCATTTAGCAGAGGATCTTCAAGGTTCAACCATGCTGTAGCATGTGTCAGAGTCTCCTGCCTTTTTGCGGCTGAACAGTACTCCACTGTATGGCTCTACCCCACTCTGTTTACCTCCTAGAAGTTTCTTTGCTCCCTTGCTGTTCTCCCGCTCAGGGGCCCTCGAATGTGGTCGGGCCTCGGCGCTCCGCCGCGGCATGCTTCCCTGGTGTTCCATCCCTGGATGACCTCGCTTCTGTCTACCGCCTTTAGGTCCAGGTCTCTCGGATTTAGATCCAGTCCAGATTTTTCTCTGAGATGCAGACCTTCCCATCCTACCTAAATGTCTCATAGACACGCAAGCTAAATGTTTGTCAAGGCAAATCTTCTTGCTTAAAACTTTCCTCTTGTGCCTCCTGTGTTTAGATGCTGACAACCATATCTACTCAGGATCCCAAGCTAGTGACCTGGGAATCACCCTTCATTCCTGCTTCCTGATTTCTCCTTACATTCAGTCCATCATCAAGTCCTCTTGTTCCAAATCCTGGTGGTTCCTCAGACCTGTTCCCTCCTCTCCACATTTACCACCATTGCACACGTCCAGGCCCTTATCACCTCAGTCGGACGCCCCGAGAGCCTCCGCTCTGCTGTAACTGCCTCTAGGCCAGTGGCTCTCTCATCCATCTGCTTCCATACCTGTCTGTTTAAAACCCTTGGGTGGCCCACAGGGTAAAGTCCACACTTTGCAGAGTGGCGGTCACAGCCCTGCCCTCTCACCGTGTGGCCGGCCTGCTGAGCCTCTGCTTGTCGGTCCAGCACACACCCTACACTTTGCTCCTGCTGAACCTCTGCCTGTACAGCCCTTTCCTCTCCCTACTCGCCCTTCACCTGGCCAACTCCCACTCTTCCTGTGCAGAAAGTCTGGTCTCTGAAGCAGCTGAGTGCAGTTCCTCCAAGTCCCCATAAACACCCCGGGTACACTGCAGTGGCCTCTCTGCATGTCTCTCCCATTATCAGACTCTGAGCTCCCTCGGGGTAGAGATTATGTTTGTATGTTGCTTAGGATCACATCCTGCCATAAATATCAAATAATGGCCTCTTTTCTGTTTGAGCCAGGGCTGTGATCAGGAGAGAAGATCACGCTGTCTCTTGCATGATTGTTCCCATGTAAGGAGTGGACTTCAGTTATACACGCACTTTGCCCCCTCTTTGTGCCCTAAGCGGTTTTGTGTAACAGAGCCTGAAGATACCGATTCTCCTTTTCCACTCCCATGTTTAGACTCCAGTTGAAAAGTAGAACGAGGAATGAGGCAGAAAGAGATCAACATGTTAGGTTTATTGGTAAGGGTGATAAGAGGATGTGGCTTAGGTATGAATCCAATATGTTCCTCGGAATGAAGTACCCCAGCTCCCCAGGTGTGGGCCTTCTGCATTGTGGGGATGGCGAATTTGGGCATCCTAAAGAAAGAGATGTAGGGATTCAGACAGGCTCCCCAGTATGTCTCCTCTTGGAATTGAATATGTGTCAGTCTGCCAGCATTCCACCTGCAGGGACACGGGTGAGGAAGAATGCCAGCCTGCTCCCATTTGGGTCGGAGGAAGGAGTAACCGGGAGGGACTGAGCCGATCACCTCCCCACAGTTCCACCAGCCTGATAAGGCACTTCTCCTCCTCTGAGGGAGTGAAGATGGCAAGGAGGGAGACAGACAGATGCCCGTATCTTAGTTACCCCCAGTCTACAGAAGGGTGAGGACGGACCGGCACTGTTTGCCCTGAATCAGCAGGGCTCGCCAAGCGGGGAGGGCTTCTCCCAGACCCACCTGGTTCCCTGCCCCCTCGTGGTGCTTGCTCGTCAGGATGACATAACGACCCCACCCCAGACCTGTCACTGCTCACCCACAGGATTTGATATGAGCTCAAAACCTGTTTTTGAATCATCTAGAAGACAGGGACTCGTGACAGGCCCAGTTTTTTCCCACGATACATTCTGAACGCTGTTAAGTGTTGCCTTTCCCATCACTTGCTGTCTGACTTCAGGACAAGACCTCACATTCTCCACTCTCTTCCTAACTTGTCTCCTCTGTATGAAGGTCAGCCAGCCTTTCTGGAAATGTGCTGAGCCCAAGCCGCTGCAAAGAGCCGCAGGTTGACTCACACTGAGAATTTCTGGGTGAGGATGAAGCCTTCAGCGGAGAGCGACTCTCCAGATACCTCCCTTGCTTTACACCGGGCTTTGGGCACATCTAGAGCATCAGGCCTGGGGCTGAGGCAGCCGCTGCACCCTGAGAGATGTGGGGAGGTGGCTCGCTGCTTTCTGATGGCTCCTTGTTCTCTCCCCAGGGCTTTGCATCTCAGGAGGCCAGGAGGCCCCCCACACATCAAACTGGCCGTGGAGTGGGATAGCTGTGCCAAGGAGCGGTGAGGTCAACAGAATTTGTCTCTGCTGGGGAAAGATGGGGCCAGCTGTGCAAATGAATCTTCCTGGACCCAGTTTCCCCCCCATGTGACCATGAGGCAGTATGCACCCCTCCTGGATGCCATGTGGCCCATGCCTGTACGAAACCCTAATGATAACTGTCTGTTATATAAACAGCGATAGTAATAGTAAGAATGGTAGTGGTGGGTGTCGCCAGCACTGGGAACAGTGACAGTAGTAAATGGTATGTGATGCTTACCGACCCAGCCCGTGCCAGTCACTGCTCTGAACACTTTATACATAGTGCAATTTATCTCATCTTCATCACACTCTGTGAAGTAGGTACTACTGTAATCCATATTTTCAGATGTCAGATGTGGAAACCGAGGCCAAAGAGGTTAAACAATGTCATGTGCTGTCACACAGCCGATGCATGGCAGAGCTGGGATTTGAACCCAGGTCTTCTGGCTCAAGTCCACACTCTTAAGCAGTAACTTGGCTGCTTGTGTAACACCAAGTGCATCTGCCCTACCTTGAAAAAGGGCACTGTTCAGTCCAGCAAGGATTTATTAATCTACTAGGTGCTGGGCCCTGCACTAAGATGAGGAAACAAAAACCCATAAGCCAAGGATGTGGTCCCTCTTGGAGCTGGTGGGGGAGCCTGAGAATCCCAGGAGCACTGAGCGAGCACCGAGGCAGGGTGTGCACAAGGCACCGGGTGGAGCACCCTCACCGCCCTGGCTCCGGTGAAGCCTCTGTTGGAGGTGAGAAGCGCTAACGCCATTGGTCTTCTGCAGCCTGTTCGGGAGCCTGCAGGAGGAGCGGGTGCCGGATGCGGACAGCGTGTGGAGGCAGCAGCAGGCTCATCAGCAGCACAGCTGTACCCTGGATGAATGTTTTCGGTCCTACACCAAAGAGGAGCAGGTGCCTCCCTGGGGGTCCACTCCTGGGCCAGGAAGGGGGCTGGTCACCTTTCGGTGGTCAGCTGTGGGCCCTGGGGGCCTCACAGTCCTGGTGGCTTCCTTGCCAGCTGGCCCAGGGCGACGCCTGGAAGTGCCCGCACTGCAAAGCCCTCCAGCAGGGCATGGTGCAGCTGAGCCTGTGGACGCTGCCGGACATCCTCATCATCCACCTCAAGAGGTTCTGTCAAGTGGGTGAGAAGAGAAACAAGCTCTCCACGCTGGTGACGTTTCCACTCTCTGGCCTCAACATGGCTCCCCACGTGGCCCAGAGAAGCACTGGTGCCAGGCCTGGGCCAGGCCCCTGGCCTTCCTGGAAGCAGCCAGCCTGCGTGCCCACCAGCTACCCACTGGACTTCCTGTACGACTTGTACGCGGTCTGCAACCACCACGGCAGTCTGCAAGGTGGGCATTACACAGGTGAGCCTCACCTTCCGACTCAGGGCTGCCAGGGCCGTGTTCGTGGCTGTGGCCTGGGCCTCAAGATGCCCGGGAAGAGGCACTCCTGGAATGCCACCTCACTCGGGCACTTGGCATGGGCTGACCCCTCACCCCAGGCACCTGCCAGAGGGTGGGGGGCTCAGGGTCCAAGCCAGAGTTGAGTTAGGTTGGTGGTTGGAATATGCAGTTAGTTACAGTCTGAGTATATTCAACCTTATGAAAAGTAGGAGGATAACTGTGAGAACCGAGAGAGTGATGTTTACCCTTGTCTGTAATTCAACACAAGGACTCTTAACAAATTTTTAAAAATTATTTCACTGAATACATCTAATTTTTACCCCTTAGAGGAACTTGAGAGAAGTAAACAAATTGAAGGACAGAAACAAACAGCTGTGTGGCGTGTTCAGTTGTCCATCATCATATGCCTTGGTCCGTTCTATTCTAGAATAACGCGAATCATTTCATTTAAAGATTGCTTTAAAATATTTCAGGTTTTGAAAAGTGCATGTTTCCAGTGTTCTGAGGTAGCTGCAATTTGGATAGCACTGGACTGTATAGAAATCGAGGATCATCACCCATTGAGCAAATATAAGTACCTGCTCCATGCCAGACCCTGTGCTAGGTGCTGGGGCTTCAGAGACGAACAAGACAGATATGAGTCCTGCCCTATGGGACTTGAATCTAATTTCAGACACAGTAACACAGTGCTTGTCGTGCTAGCCTTTCACCACCTGGTATCACGAAAACATGATTGACTGTGTCTGTGACAGAGGTAAGGCTTCTCTGAGGACATCACCTTTCTGTCAAGAGCTGAAGGATGAGGTGGAACTAGCTATGTGAATAATGGGAGGAAGGCATTATGGGCAGAGTCACTAGCATGTGCAAAGACCCTGGGGCAGAGCTTGGTGTGATTAAGAACCCATGACAGCCTGTCGTGGCTGAAGTGTAGTCATGCGAGAACGAGTAACAAGGTGCGGCTGAGAAGAAGACACTGGAGGCCATGCACAAGAGTTTGCATGTTTTCCAAAGGGTGATGGGAAGTCATTCGATGGTCGTGGGCAGAGGAGTAAAGACATAGTCTAGTTTACAAAGTGAGGTCGTAGCTCTGCCCTATGGAGAAGGGGTAGAAGAGAGCAAGAATGGAAGTCGGAATCCCAATTAGGAGGATGTTTGTGGTTTCAAGTGAGAGGTGGTATCTGCTGGGATGCAGGCGATGACAACCAGGACACTCAAGGTACATTTTGGAAGTAGGATCAGTAAGACTGGCTTTTGGAGCAGGTGTGGGGCAGAGGTGAGTGCCTGGTGCCTGGCTTGGATAACTGCAGGGGTTAGCAAACCATGGCCATTGGCCAAATCCAGTCCAGCCCCTGTTTTTGTACAGCCCATGAGTTAAAAAATGGTTTTTACATTTTGAAAAATGTTTTAAAAGAGGAGTAGATGGCATAGACTGTATGTGGCCACATGTGACCTACCAAGCCTAAAATATCTGGTGTCTGGCCCATTACAGAAAAAGCGAACTAACTCCAGATTAGTGGGTTTTGGCACCATTCACTGAGATATGGAGGGAAAAGAGAAGAGTATTCTGCTGTAATTGCTTGCAAAGTAGTGGGAATCTTATTTATGAACATCTTCTTAAATGTTTGACTTCAGTTCATAAATAGAAAACTTTATCGTAATTCCAACTGTGCGCTTTCACTGCATACTCAATCCGAGATGTGCATTTTGAAGCTTCTCAGCAGAAACAGGTGAGTGTTGCCATTACTGTCAGGCTAAACAGCTTGAAACTCCCTGGTACTGGAGGTTTTGCCTGAGCAGGACGCAGCAGAAGGATTCAACTTAAAGTAGCGGCACACTTTATCAATTATCAGCTGGAAGTGTAGCTGATTAATCTTTTCTAGTTCCATAAAATTCATTTCTGGCCCAAAATGGACCAATTTTTCTCATTCTGTTACAAACAGGCCCATTTTTTAACTATGCCAGTGGGAAATGTGTCCTGCATTTGGGGGCTTCAGTAATGGGGTTTGGGATTTGGACCTTTGCAGCCTACTGCCGGAACTCTCTGGATGGCCGGTGGTACAGTTTCGATGATAGCACGGTGGAGCCACTTCTAGAAGATGAGGTCAGTACCCGAGGGGCTTACATCCTGTTCTATCAGAAGAGGAACAGCATCCCTGCCTGGTCAGCCAGCAGCTCCACGAGAGGTAGGTGCTCCCTGTAGGGCAAGGGGACTGGGATTCACTCTAGGAACTGGGAAGATGCTCCATCAGACATCGAGGTCCGGGAGAGGTCGGCAAGGATCTGCAAGAGGAAGCTCTGGCTGCTGCTCAGAGCTTTGGGCACTACAGGCTAGGATCCCATTTGTAAGGAAGTGGGATGGACATATGGAAATCTAAGAGAGGGGAAGAGAATAATACATATAATGTTTGGTATCTGAGGTGTGTGACTCTTGGCTGATTGGGGTTTTGTATTTCCAGCTCACTCATATCAAGGCAGGTTTTAATTAAGCTTGTGCAATATAAACCTGCATCCGTCCTATTAGAAGAGAGGGGCAGTTATAAGGGACATGGGGCTTTAATAGGAAATATGGCTACTTAACCACACCCCAGCAATACCTTATTAGACAACCTCAAAGTTGCTTTGAGGAGAACAGAGGGTCAAAGTCAACCTTTTTACATTACTGATTTCACTCCGCAAACTAGCCATCCATATTTCTGGGATGACAAAACTTTTTTTTTTTATTACTCAAGAGTTTCTCCTCAATAGTTATTATAAAATGCCTGGATAAAACTAAGATGATTTAGGAGGCCTAAATCAACCTTAATCTGCTTTCCACTTACAGAAGATAGATGTAGAAAGAAGAATAAGAAACAACCATATTTAGAAAACTGGTGACAGGTCATTCAGTGCTCACCAACACACCCCCCTTTCTGTGCCCAAATTCCTTGCCTTGATTTTTTCCGCTTGGTCCTGTGGTTATGAATTGCAGGTTTCTCCTGGTCATTACCAAGTTGATATAATCTAATCCCACTCTGGCCCAGGGCCCAGGGCTGGGCATCTGGCCACGAGAGGCTCCTCTGGGTCCCGAGGGCTGGAGTGGGGTCCAGCCTTCCCTCTGTGCTTCCTCCCCAGGTTCCACCAGCTCCTCCTTATCTGACCACTGGCTGCTCCGGCTCGGGAGCAATAACAGCAGCACGCGGGGAAGCCTGTTGTCCTGGAGCTCTGCCCCCGGCCCCTCCCGGCTCCAGGTGCCTGACACCCCTGTCTTCACAAACAGCCTCTCCAGGCAGGAAAAGGGTATGTTTCATCATGTGGGTTAAATTCACTGATTTTATTTTCGTTTCTGTAATGACCTTCATTCCTCATTGTTATGAACGTGCTGGCACTGCATATGACCTTGAGTGTAAAGTTTCAGTCCTTAGGAGAGATTTATTTGAAGACTGGGTCTGCCGTGACCAAGCCCTCACCTACCTCCCCCAACCCATCCATCACCCTCCATTCTTCCTCTGCTCCCTGGGTGCCATCTGACAGGGAAGACAACACTTAAACAAGCCAGTGAATATAATGCCATGATGTTAGGCAGGGGTAAGTGCCAAGAGGTATATCATCAGAGGAAGAAGATACCTAGGCTGGGAGGGGGAGGGGAAGGATGTGGAGGCTCCGGGAGATGGGGCAGGTAGGGAAGGGGTGACTTTGGAGCAGAGACTTAGTGAGCGAGAGAGGGAGCTGTGAAGCCTGGGACTGTGTTCTGGGCTGAGGAGCTGTCAGGCAGAAAGCTCTGAGGGCGACCTGGCATGGCATGCACGTGAGAGGCCAGGGGGAGCAGAGTGAAGGAGGAGGAGGGTGACAGGAGGGGAGCTGGGACCCAGCCATGAGGGACCTTTGGGCCCAGAGTACAAAGTTTGCATTTCATCCCAAGTGCAGTTTTGAGTAGGGGAATACTTCATCTGATTTATATTTTTATGAAGTCTACTTTCTGCTATATGAATACATCCCGGGGATGGGCGGCCAGAGTGGAAGCAGAAGGGCCAGTTGGAAGGAGGCTCTTTGTGGTTATCCAGGTGAGAGAGTCGTGGCGTGGACCAGCGTGTTAGGTGAGAGATAGTCAGACTGCATGTATCTGAGGATAGAGCTGACGGGATTCGCTCGTATGGGGTGTGAGGGGCAGATCAGTCAGGGGGGACTCTCCTTCGCATCTAAATAACTAGGTGGTTAGCAGTGCAGGTCATGAGGTGGGGAGGGTGAGTAGGAAGCAGGGTTGGTTTTGGAAATAAAAACAGTTGGACATGGTAATGTTGAGACTCCTGTGAGACATCCAAATCCAGCTGATAGCTAAGGAGTGGAAATAGATACTTGAGAGTCATCAGTGCATGGATGGAATTTTAAGCCACAGGGCTAGCTAAGCTCTCCTAAGGAAACTGTGAAGATGGAAATGAGTGAAGACCTGGGACCAAACTGTGGAGTCTCCAGCATCTAGAGATTGAGCAAGGGCGCAGAGGCCGTCAGTGACAGAGAAGGTGCAGCTCTACATGCCGTTTGCATTTGTCTTATTTCCTTAGCATCTGTTTCTATGTGGGCATACTATTTTATGCATTATGTTCTGACTTACCCTGTCTCAGCTTTTCTTTGCCCCTCACGTTTTCATGACCGTATGGATGGCATCTGGCAAAGAAAAGTTATTCCCTGAGTTTGTCCATCCCCATCAGCACTAGCCTCAGACGAGCTCATAAATTCATCCCAGCTCTCAAATTCATCCCAGCTCTGTCCAGTGGCGTAGGACCCCAGGCCACTTCTCAGGTCTCCCAAGGAAAATAGTGTTTCAGACCCCAAATGAGGCACCTTCAAAAGCTGACCCAGGTTTTCAACGTGGCACTCAGACAGGAGTCAGACGCAGCTCCATAAAACTCCCAGAGAGACAGACTGGGCTGGGGTGGGAGAAAGCAGCAGAACTTCCCTCCAGATGCTTGCAGGTGTTTTTCTTATCTAGTCATCATGATCCAGAGGTGAAATTATAGCCCTTTCACAAAGGAGAAAGCCAAGCCCCAGGAGTGACTGGTCCCGAGCTCACGCCTGGAAAGTGGCTGAGGAGCAAATCCACTGGCTCCCCTGGCTGTGGCGTCCTGGCGCTGTGCCTCTAAGATGTAAATTCGAGTTTCTTCCATTTGGACACTGCAAGAGCCCTACTTCCAGAGGGAGTGTCCAGACCTGTGGTTTGAATGAAATAGTGATGGATTAGAAACTTGTTTGAGAAGTTCTTAGGTGGCTGGAAATCCAACCTTATTTTCTTGGAGTACTAAGCCTGAGCAAGACCTAAATCCAGCACATAGGTTCTGACTTATGGTTACTGTTATCTCCTCTCCCCATGGGTATGCGGGAGAAATTTTTCTGCTGTCACAGTGAGCAGAGGGGACTACTGGCATGTAGTCCCCACGGGGCAGGGACGCTCAGTGTGCTGTGGCGCCCAGGGATGGTGCTGTTCAGTACAGAACTGTCCCTCCCAAGTGCCAGGAGTCCTCCATAGAGGAACTCTGATAGCTTGGGAACATCATCATTCCAGCAGCTCTAGTTACGGGGCATCAGAATTGAGAAGGCATTTTAAACCAAAACCTTGGATACGAGTTTTCTGGGAACTGCAGCTTACATACTTGGGGACAGGTGTTGAGAGAGACTCTGCAAGAAAAAGGATATAAACACCTTACTTGTACAATTTTTATAAAAACGTGACCATGTGAAGAATGGCTAGGATCCTTCACAGAGGCCCCCCTGTCAGTAAGGGGCCCCAGGACTTCAGCTTTTCAGTCAATTTGAGTCAGTTTGTATGCTCCTGATGATAAATGTCCTCTGTGACCTTTTTTCCGGCCTCAAAGGTTTTGTTTTTTACATTTTCAGTGCTTTCCAGATAGTATTTATTTGTTTTGATTTCCTCTTTGCTCTAAAGGATATCTGGGAGCTTTAGTGTTTAAGATTTTTTTTGTTCACCCTTATAGCCTTTGTTTCTAATTTTGTGGCTTATGATCCAAGAATGTGGTTTTCAAAAGTTATTCCCTTTATGTGATCAAGTAAGTAGATAATTATTATTTTGTCAGTGCTCTGTGTGTACATAAAATAATGTATACTATGTTTATTTGAGGGATGCGAGCTTTATAACTACCAAATGAAGTGAGTTGATTGCTGTATGCAGGTCATTTCTTTAAACTGACCTTATTTAGGACTGCCTGGGTAGAAGAAGGTATATTGAAACATTCCTGTTTAGCCCAATTTTTTTTATTAAGTACTCCAAGAGCTTTAATAATTTTTACTATATGTTGTATGTAGGTGTTAATATGTC
This sequence comes from Manis javanica, assembly GCF_040802235.1. NCBI lineage: Eukaryota > Metazoa > Chordata > Mammalia > Pholidota > Manidae > Manis > Manis javanica. The sequence continues at coordinate 125,000,334 of NC_133159.1, read as the reverse complement.
TTGTTTCTGGGTGGAAGTGGATGACTGTTATATCTTCTTTGTAAGTTGTTATAAGTTGTGTCTTTTCTCAGTATAATGTTGTTTTTATCCTGCTAACATTTTTCATCTCCAGTTCAAAATTCTGAACCTTTTCATCAAAAATTCAGAGCCTATCTGATCGTGGGAGGGTTCAGTCCATTCATATTAATATAAGAGCAATGAAACGTGATTTCATGTCATTTCAACATTTTCTGTCACTCTTTTTCCTTATATAGACTGATTTGATCATGTTGCCATTTGTTTCCTTTCCCCCTTGTTCATGTGGAAGCTCTGCTTTTGTTTTCCATCTGTTGCTACCGAATCCTTCCCAGTATTTATAACCAAATTCATTTTCCTATTACATGGACATGAGAAGCCAGCTGGTCCCTGCGAGTCACCCTGTTTCATAGCTGCCTTCTCTCCTTCCCGTTTATAAGACCACACCTGCAGAATGCTTCCATGTCATTCCCCCCACAAGGCCTCTGAGCTGCTTCCATAGGCTCCCTCTGGTCTGTTTTAGGAATGAGCCCACCTCAATCCCCAACTCTTACATTTTGCCGAGATGGGGTGATACTCTGTTCTAGTAGTGTAATTAGAATTCCTCCTGCACTACCTTTCCCATCCCTGACACACAAACTTAGCTTTGTGTTACACATTCTAAGACCACCTATCCCCATGTGGGTGGGGATCCACTAGACACTGCTGTCTGTCACCCTTTATCTTGAGGTCGCAGTTCTGATTCTGGTCAGAGTTCTTCCCAAGTAAGCGTGGTGTGTCCTGTAACCCTGCGTAGCCACAGGTATTTCCTTTCCCTGGGAATTGGATGGCGGCGTGTCCGGGTGGAGGACTCCTGGACTGCAGTCCTCAGGCGCTCTCGGGCATCTGCAGGTGTGTTCCCACGGTCTGCCAGGCCCAGGGCTGCAGGTGAGAAACCCATTGTTTTCATGTGAGTCATGCGTTCTTCCTGGCTGGAAGCTGGTAAGAGTGTCTTTGACCTTGGAGTTAAGAATTCTACCAGAATATGCCTAGACCTTGTTTTTCTTCATCAACCTTACCTAGAGCTTGGAGAGGCCCTCCTTCACTGCATGCTGTAGAAGAACATTGCTGTAGGGAAGTGTTCTTTCTGTTTGCTCCTTTGTTTAATTATTGCCTCTCCTACTTTTCAAGTGCCTATTATTTGCCCGCTGGGTCTCCTGGATCCTCATCCGAGTCCCCGGGCCTTTCCCTGGGATTGCTGCCTTCCTGTCGTTGGGCTCTGGCTGTGAGATACTGTGTCCACACCGCTTTCAGGCCACTCACTCGAGTCTCAGTGGCAGCCCTGCAAGGCTTCAGTTCATTCAATGAATTTTAAAACTTGAAAGCCACATTTGTCAGTCCCCTCTTCAGACCTGAATCTCCTTGAGAGATTTCTGTTTCTTCCGGCAGCTCTATTTCATTAGGGGTCTCTTTGGATGGTTCTGTTTGTTCTTATTCTCTGAATGCTGAATGTTGTTATTTTTCTGTTGCTGCCCCCTGGGGCTCCCCTCCACACCCTCTTGAACAGAGGTGATTCTCAGAGTGATGGAAGCAGCAGTGGCCTAGGCCCCTGAGATGGCCTTTCCCCTCACCAGCCTCGTGCTGCTGGCTCAGTCTCAGAGATGACCAAGTCTTAGTCACCTGTGTAGCTTCTTACTTTCTCAGGGACCAGGAGAAGTTTGGGGGTTAGGCTTGCCCCAGGATGTCTCCAAATACAGATTGGGGTTCAGAAGATGAAGACTGTAATGGGGGACCCTTTTCTCTCTTGGTTACAGCCATGGAGGTCTTTTCGCTTCTCCCCTGGCCCCCAGAGCTCACCAGTGCCTCAGGGCCTTTGCACTTGCTGCTTACTCTGCTTGGGGGCTCTTCCCCCAGATCTCCCCTGGGTGTCTTCCTTCCCTTCACTCAGGTCTGCTCCCACATCTCACTCACTGCCCACCACCTCTTTCCCCCTTCCCCTGCCTCATTCTTCAGCATAGCTCTTAGCACTACGTCTCAAACCCCATAAGGGGCAGGTGCTTCGTATGTTTCTACAGCTGTATCCCCAGCACTGAAAGTCCTTGGCACACAGTAGGTTGTCCTTAGCTATTTATCGAACACATAAGTGGGTGGATGTATGAGGCACAGTGGAAGCCCTCAGAGAGACCAGAAGCACTGGACCAGGAAGAGGCTCGTGCTGTGGTAGGTGGCTGAGGACAGTGAGGAGAGGCCACCTCCCCAGATCCCGGTACACATTTTACAGTCACATTGATGCATGATTTCATCAGCCGAGAATTAAAAATCACAGAGGTGGCATTTCTCAGGGCAGCATCTGGCAGCTGCAGAGCCGCTCTGGACATGGGGCCGTGCCCACTGCTGCATAGCTGCCACCTGTGCTACGAGCGCCTGGGAAGCTCCTGTGTGTGTTCTGGGCTTACCTGACCTTCAGGAAGAACCTAACTATTCATGTACTTGATGTCACTTAAGGCTCCAGGCCTTCCTGTTCTCAGGCCAGACCGGGCGTGAGCAAGGGCAGATTCCACAGGAAGGAACTGGTGTTCCGGCTCCGCCTCTGCCTCCTGCTCCTGGCCTCCCAGGAGGCCTCCCCAGGGGAGGCGCATGAGACACTGGGTGGACGGTGAGCAGTGCATCAGCCTGGGTCCTGCCATTGCCTCCTGCCCCTATGTCACCTCTCTCTCCATTTACCCAAGGCCCTCACGCTCGCCCTCAGGTCCTGTTGGAGCCCAGCATGTAGAACGAGAGAAACCAAGGATAGTAGCGGATCCTTCCCCTGGACTCCTGAGCAAGAGGAGACCCGAGCCGCGTCAGCGCCTTTGGTCGCAGGGTGCGGAGCGGCAGAGGTGGCCCGGCCCTCCCACCGGGGAGGGCCCCTACAGGGCCGCTGCCAAGCTCTCACCACCTGCCGCGGCTACAGGCTGCCTTCGGTCATTTTGAAAGGCCAAATAATAGTCACAGCTTTGTCCTAACACAAAGCTTCTCCCTCTGCCCTGCCCAGGGCTGTGGGAGAGGGTAAAACCCGTGTACACGTCCCAGCCCCCAGAGCATTTTTTCCTCTGAGGCATGGGAATTTAATGGTGGAGCAGCAAGGGCAGCTGAAACCGAAATTGTGAAGTACTTTGGGTGAAATTGTGTCTGTTCCTGGCTCATCTAAAGAAATGCTTTAAAGGAAAAGATACCCAAAATTGCATGTGAAAACCTGAAGGTAAAAATCTCAAGGAGCCTCTGAGGTGCTGACCAAGTGCTCCCGTAGGCGTGGGTGCTGTTCCCCTTTGCCTTCCTGCTGCTTCTCCTGGGGAGCCTGGCTGGCCTGTGTATGCCCCCCCCCACCCCCCGCCAACATGCCTCGTGACTCTGGGCCTCATCCCTCAGCTGCCCTGAGCCCTGAGGCCCTGCGCCTATGGCCCTGAGAATCCTTGGTCCCCTCCAAAGGGCCCGTCCAAGCTGGCTGAGCCTCCACTTACAGGGGCCTTTGCGGCCGCAGCCCTTGCTCACACTCACCGATGAGACTGGACAGGTGAGGGGAGGGGCTGGCAGATGGCCCTGGGTCTCTCAGTAAACACAGGGACTGCTGCCCTTGTCCCACGCGGTCGTGTGCTTCAGCTGACCTCAGGGTGCAGGCATCCTGTCCATCAAGGCGTCTTGGTGGTTCAGTAACTGGTGACTGAGTGTTCCTTTTCCTTTTAACTTATTTTTATTGTGTTAAAATGCACGCAACAAAGTTTACCATATTAACCATTTTAAAGTGTACAGTTCAGTGGTATTAAGTACATTTTACATTGTTGTGTTGCCTTCACCACCATCCATCCCCGTAACTCTTTCCATCTTGTAAAACTGAACCTCTATGACCATTAAACAATAACTCCACCTTCTCCCCTCCGCCCAGCCCCTGAAAACCACCATTACGATTTCTGTCTTTATATTTTGACTACTCTATCTCATATGAATGGAGTCGTACAGTATTTGACTTTTTGTGACTGGCTTATTCTGGGTCCCTTGAGATTCCACGTGAATTTTAGGATGGGTTTTTGTTTCTACAAAGAATATTGCATAGGGATGGCATTGACTCTGTTGAATGCTTTGGGCCATCTTGATATTTAACAACATTAAGTCTTCCAATCCATGAAGAACATGGGATGTGTTTCCATTTATTTATGTCTTTTAATTTCTTTCAGGAATATGTTATATTTTTCATTGTACAAGTCTTTCACTTCCTCAGTTAAGTTAATACCTAAATGTTTTATTATTTTTGATGCTCTTGCAAATGGAATTGTTTTTGTAACTGGCTGTTTAAGAAAAAATATACAACCTTAGTTATATGTATGTTTCCCTCAGAAATGTTGAGATTTAGAAAGAATTAGGAAGAGTCAGTTGTACGCAGCACCCCCATGGCCTCCTCTATGCCTTGTTGTTTTAGGATTTATTTTGCCACCTGTTTGTTTTCATATGCATACTTCATCCATCTGCACACACATATGCACACATATATGTGTATATATTTTTGCAAGTTGCCTTACACTGTGATTTTCTAGACTCTCTTTCTCACTTAACAGTTTATATAAAAAATCTCTTTCCAACTGTAATACAGGTGTTGTAAACATACAATGAAGACACGTGGCAGCTCTGATAAAATTAAGCACATAGTTCATTTCTTTTTTAGCTCACGGTAAGGTATCTGAGATTCTTGAATTTGAAAAAAAGTACAAGCATCTAATCTGACCTGGAAAAACAGAAACTTTGGCAGAGCATTCTGTTTCATGGGAATATTTAAAGGCAAATAAAAATAATCTTATATCTGGGAGCTAAATGCCTCAGAGACTGGGCTTTCTCAGGGCTGCACTGCCTGGGCACGTAGCTACCTTTTTGGACACTGGCTCGCACTGTGGCTTCAAATACATCAATCAATTCCATGGCATGGTGGGTGAAAACACTGATGCTTCCCAGGGCAGGAACCGTATGTGTCTTGCTCTCTGCCGTATCTCCAGTGCCTCGCACAGTGCCCACCACATCTGAGGTGCTCAGTCAGTGCTTGTTAGATGGCTGACGCTGCTATTACTGTTGCAGCTGGATGGTTATTTGGGCACTGATGCTCTTGGTGTCTTTTCCAGGAGTGTTGGAGTCCAGGCCCTTGGTACGGGGTATACAAGGCCGAAGCGTCAGCATGAAGGCGCCCACCCCTTCTCAAGCCAAGCATGGGCCCTTTAAGACCATGCCTCTCCGGTGGTCTTTTGGGCCCAGGGAGAAACCGCTTGGTGCATCTGTTGAGTTGGTGGAGTATTTGGAGTCCAGACGGAGACCTCGATCCACAAGTCAGTCCATCGTACCACTGTTGACGGGCGCTGCTGGCAAGGACAGGATGGTATCAGTGCCACAGTCAAACGCCACCCCCTCTGCTGGGGGTGAAGATAGTGCGAGGGATGGCGATATGGTACTGGCTGGAGGGCCCTGCCCCTCAGGCTACCCCAAGCACTGTGCAGTTCCTGGAGTCCCTGATGGTCTAAGCACAGCAAGGAAACTCAAACAAAACACAAGTCAGGATATCCGGCTTCCCAAACAGTTTGACTTGCCCCTCGTTGTGGTGCCCACAGTGGAGAATGAGAAACGCGCCCAGCTGGAAGGCCTGAGGACCACGAACTGTACGGGCAGTGGTCAGGCAGGAGGCAGTGGTACAGCGCTGTCCCCCAAGGAGGCCCTGAGCATTGTGGCCTCTGGAAACCACACAGACAATCACCAAGATTCCTTGGGCAAAATCAGGGGCAACGCAGACAGAAGGGATGCCCGGGCAGATAGATCCCCGCAGGGGACCCTCACCCTTCTGAGGTCTGTGTTTTGGAAGAAGGAGAAGAATGACAGGGCGGTGGCTCCCCAGATGCCCCCAGCCTCCCTGGTGAGTGGCAGGCTGAGCCCAGCTGCGGGCCTCAGGATTCAGGATAGCCTGACGCAGACCCCAGCCCACCACCTGGATTGGGGTGTCCGGTCAGCCCCCAGTTCTCTGCACCTCCCTCGCAAGGCCAGCCATCCCATGAGGGCCAGTGCCCTTGGTACATCACCCAGGAGTGTTCTGGGAGAGCAGGCTTCTTTTGGCACCTTGCAAAAGGTGAAATACCACACTCTCTCCTTAGGTCGAAAGAAACCATTACCGGAGTCTAGCTTTTGAGAGTATATTTCCAGTATTGTGTGAAACTGACATTCTCACGACCACACTGACAGCACTCTGGGTACCTGTGTTGAGAGTGGGCTTTCTGGAAGCCAGTTGTCCCGTGACCCCTGAAAGTGAACATTTTGATCTCTGCATCTAGATTTCTAACATCTTGTATCCAAATTACCTTCCTGTATTGTTGGGTGCTCTTATACATCTAGGCCACAAGAGGGTGCTGTTGGAGCAATGTTACCACTTTAAGGCAAGAACTGATGTTGCCTTTAACTAATTCCAGGCCCTAAGTACCAGTACTAAAGGGCGATTTGGATGTGGGCAAACCTTAGGGCATAACTTTATAGAGAATCCTAATTAATAAGAATCTTCAATATCAAATCAAGTGTTGTCATTGGTTTCTCCTTTAAAAAAATTGTTTTTTTTTTCTTTAAGCAGTGGACTTAACAGAAAAATCTTTTCCTTTTAATGCTTCTCTGGAATAAAGCATTAAAGATCCCCAAAATGTGGGAGTGACAATAAGTCAGGATTCGGGGGGGGGGAGAAATGGGGAGAAACAATTGAGATTTTAGGAGAATATTTAATATATAACAGAATAATTCTATTAAAGATTTTTGAGGTATTTAAAGAACTATTTTGATACTAGGGTAAAAGGAGGGTCTTTTTAAAGAACATGTAAACATGAGATCTATGTACAATTTTAATAAAAGCCTGCCAGTGAAACAAGCAAGTGACTGAATTGCTCACGTGGGACAAATGATCTTGCTTTGTTCGTGCACGTAAATTTGGCTCATTATTGCTGATATTGGAAAGGAGTCCCTTGAGTTGTTTATGAAATGTTTAAGGTGCTCTTAATTAAGATGACTTGCTGTTTCTAAAGAATGAGAGGGCTTCTCCGGTCTCTCTGCAGAGGGCCAGTGTTTTCGAGGACCTGGGAGTCTGAGCCTGTCTCAGTGGACTGTTGGTGGACTGTCCCGTTTACTAGATTGCACTGGCTTCAGTAGCTGTTCTAACAGATACCCTGTCACCTCTTACTGGGAGGCAGCCATGCCTGACCCCATGCTCTGAAAATGCTTCCTTTCTGATGAGAACCATTTGTTCAAGTCACCTCACTCCAAAATTCTTCCCTCATACATACTGCATGACTCACTGGTATGTCTCCGTGACTTTTCTTAAGAAGGAAATATGAAGTCCTTTTTTTGCCCCTGTGAGAAAGACAATTTGCTTTTGAGCAACAGTTCCAAGATAGAAAGAACTGAGGCAATAGAAGGAAAAAGAAGGTGGACCCTGCCCCCTGCCCCCCAGAGGGCGATCTGTGTGCCGGTAGCCCTGTGTGTGTGCGTTTCAAAGGAAGTCCAGGTTCTCTTCACACCTTAGTTGATGTAATCTCAGGAGATATGGAAGACAAGCTTGTCTATTCCTTCTTGGGTTATGGGCATCTAGGCTTCCTTCTTACCTCATTCTCTCTCCTGTGCTGATGCTCATTGTCCATCTTTAGCTCCCAGCCTCTTCCTAAGCTCAGCCTCACTTCCTTTGTCCTCTGAGGGATTGGGCTGTGACTCAGACGTGTACACCCAGGCTTCTCCTCTTTAAGTCGTCAATCTTTGGAACACCCTTGGATATCATGAGTGGGTCCCAGGTGTTAGCAGTGTTTACCATAATGCTCCACAAATTGGAGCATTTGCCCTGGGCTCCCAACCTGGAGGTTTGGAAAGAGGCCATTACACATGGACACTGGTGGATATCTGCCATCACTGGGTCTTCCACAGCCATGCATGAGGCCTCTTGGCATGCCCATCCCTGAGGTTGCTTTCTGTCTAGAGGGAGCGGGTAGGCAAGGCTATGAGAATAGAGCCTGGGAAAGGACTGGTCAGGTTTCTGTCTGGACTGGGGCATGATTTTGATTTTGGCCATGCAAATGCATCCGAGTAAGCTGCGGGCATGTGGTCCCGTAGTCAAGTGGTCAAGTGATGCTTAAGGAGGAAGCATGGTAGAAATACTTGGATGCTTTTTCCCAGTCACAAAAATGTCCTTGGAAATCTGTTAATTGAAGTTGGAGGAAGGTGGAGAGCCATTGAGCCAGATGTGAGCTTAGCCAGTGATTGAACTAGCTAAGTATGGAAGAGAGGGCCTCCCATTCCTCTTCTGGAAGGAAGCCCAGTGCCTGGGCCTATCCCTGCTGCTGAGACACGGTCACGTGTCTGATGGTAATGGCCCACCCCGACTCCTAGGCTGTCTCCCGGCTCTGCAGCCCCTTTCCTTGATCAACCACTCCTGCTCTCTTTCGCCAGTAGAAGGAGGGGTTTGCAAATTCAGAATCTGGGGCTGGGAGGTCAAAGGAGCTCCAAGGGCCCACAGGGTCAGAGGAGAAAGATGGAAAGACAGAGGAGAGGAGACCATCTACAGGAGTTATGTACTTACAGGTCTGGGAGCAAACGGAAAGGTATATGCTAACTACATCCTGCTTTCCAGATCAGATGAGCAGGACATTACCTGTAGTGAACTGGCATCAGTATGATGTCCTGCGGGATGATGAGTTACTCAAGCACCTGCTGACTTGTTTACATCTTGGAGATAAAACATGTAATAGTTACAGCTAATATTTCTATAGCATGTAATATGTACTTGCTATAGTGCAAGAAACTCTTCTAAGCACTTCACAATATTAACTCACTTATCTCATAATAATCCCCTGAGGTAGATATCTTTATCTCTGCTTTCCAGATGAGGAAACTAAGGTGCACAGAGAGGTTAAGTAATTTGCCCAAGGTCACACAGCTGGTAAGGAGCAGAGGCAGGATTTGAACCTAGAAACCTCTGGGGTTCATGTTATGAATCACTAGAAATAGCAAGGCTGTCCCTCTGAATTTCTACTACTAACCCTGTCCGTTGAAACCACATTGTTTCTGGTATTCTGTTCATCAAAATGGAGAAAGATGCACTTGCCAAATTAATAGCTTAAAAATGTTAGGAGCCATTTTTACTTATGCCAGAAAGGAGACCACATCTAGAAAAACCTTTGTAATTGGGCTCATGGCTGATTGAGTCTTTGATAGATACAGTTATTCTCCAAGTCCCTTTAACCTTTTGCACCATTCAGAATGAGGAGCTGGGTGATATGACAGGCGTTAGCTTTTGGAGATTTTAATCTTTGCTGTCTAATTTGTGATTGTTCCAGGGATGCAGCTTTGCTCTGATTATTTATTGGGAAGGACTATTCCAGTGATGTATGACTAATCATATCATACTTTACCCTATAAACCTTGGAGGGTCTGTTACATAACAAACACTACTTCAGGCTCTGGGAGTGTAACAGTGTATAAGATCGATGTAGCTACTGTTTTCAAGCAACTTACATTCTAGTTGGAAGAGACAGAGAGCCAGTAAACCTAACTAAGGTCACGTCAGGTGGTCTTATGTACTATGAGGTAAGCAAACAGGGTCACATCGATCCCAGGGAGAACTAAGGGGTATTCTGCTACATGCTGAGGCCAAACAGTCCATTAAACACTGAATGTTTAAATATCCTCAGATAGAGCCCAGTTTCCACTGGGCCTGCCAAGATGAGAACTTGGATCAGAACTCCATTTATCACAGAGTCACCATGTGCCCCGTGCAGACTGACAAAGGCCAGTGGTGGTCAGATCTCCTGGGGACTAGTGGCAGCCCAGGCACACGACTGCAGTTTCTTTGGGGAATGGCTGGGAGAGAGGCTCATGGGGCAGTGTGATATCATAGCAGAGTTCTTCCACGATGGGATCCAACCATCCTAACATTTAAGGAAGTCTGGTGATTGACTCAAGGAATTGGGTAAAAGGTTAACATTCCTTAATGCAAATCGTTTCCAGTTTTCCATAGCTGGAGAATTTTCAGGTATTTGAAGTAATTAAGACCTGGTTTGCCTGCCTGTTGATTTGAGGACTGGAGAGCCCAACCATAGCCAGCATGTTTTTCAAGTCATACTATCCCTGGAGATCTGATGACATGACTGTCCACTTTACGTCTGACGGTTAATTGCCATGGCCAGGGCTTAGCCATGTTAGGCTTCTCCCATTGCAACCAAGATCAAGATCCTCATTTGAAGAGCAGTCCTGTCTGGCAGCGTTCCCATTTAACTTGAGCATAGCCATTAAAGATCTCGTTCCTAGCTTATTTCCCTGATCTGTCACTTGTGGCAAGGTGGAAAGGTCTGGGCTCTGCTGGGGGACTTGCTGTGCGGGCAGAACACATACAAAAGAGCTTCACTTTCCCTGTCTCCTAACATGTGGATTACTTCTTTACTTTATGACCACAATTAGATCTGGGTCGTGTTAGCCAGATCAGCAAGCTCTTAGAACCACACAGGATGATTTTCAAGCTAGATTCGTTTGTAAATGTGTCCATATCAGTTAACTGAGCCATATCTCAAATTACATTTCATCTGTCTTGGCTGACTACTCACAGTATTCATCCCTCCCCACATCCCCAAAAATTCCCCATTTTAAAGAATTTCTAATACTTCTAGGTACCTCTCATTGCACCTTGACCCTCTCATTTCATTCTAAGGGCTGTGTTGATTTCTGACTCTGGTCACTAGGGGAGCAACAATACAAGGGGAATGAGCAGTTCTTTCCCACAATGAGGCTACCATTTAATCAGAAAAGAAGCACAATGGGGATAATTTTAGAGGAATCCAGGAATTCTGTAGAATCCAAGTCTTTTGAAACATCCCAGATATCCCAATTCCAATGGTCAGGTGCCACTCCTTATGAAGCAATTCCTTAACTTGAATGCAAGAGACCTGGTAAAAATGCCAGTTCAGCTGGTGGTGTAATCCTGCAGCCTTTGAAATCCATGAATTTATTTCTTATAAATTCTTTAAGAGTTTTAAGAGTTCTTTATATATTCTAGATACAAATCATTTATCATACATGTCTTTGGAATGTATTCTCCAAGCCTGGAACTTGTCTTTTTGTATTCTCTTATCATTGTTTTGAAGAGCAATGTTTTTAAAGAAAACTGATTGTTTTGCCAATGGGTTTCAGCCTCAGGCAAGTTCGCTATGGATTCAACATGACCAAAGCAATTGACAGCAAAACATTCTTGGTAGTGAAAGGGTTATACACAACTTTATTTCCAGGTGGCAGGTCAGTCACTAGAATCCCATTCACTCAGAGCGAGTCTGCATGCAGCAAGCCGGTCTCTGCCTCTGGGCCCCTCTGCACAATCGTCTGGCACAGCCATCCTCTGGGCCCCTCTGTCCGCACAGCTGTCTTCTGGGCCTCTCTGCACAGTCTCCTGCACACCCATCCTCTGGGTCTCTCTGCACAGTTGTCCTGCACAGCCATCCTCTGGGCCTCTGTACTTGGCACTGCCACCACTCCAGCCTCTGCTCTGCTCTCCTGCAGCCTTCCAGCCCTGCCACCATGTCGTGCCCAGAGCACTGGGTGGAGCTCTTTATATAGAGTCAACAGCTATGTATTGCCCACAGGTGTGCAGTGGGCTAGTCAACCAGGGCCAGGTGAGAATCCTGGCCACAGGAACTCTCATTTTATCCACACTCCACCCCTCCAGGATTCTCTCTTATCAATCAATCTATGTGCCCCTAGTCCTCTGCAATGGTCCCTGTGCAAGGAAGCTCGAACATTGTTCTCCAGCCTCTCCAGCAAAAAGCCTTGCAGACACACAGGCCGGACTCATGGCTCTGTCTCTGACCTCTGCCTCTTTTGTCTTAATGGCTGAAACTGCTGCTCTGGTTTCAGTTGTTGCCATAGCTCTAGTAAGATCCTTTTTGGCTTCCCATCTAATTTCCTTCCATCTACTCCTGCCCATATCAAATCAACCCACATCTGGGTCCTTGTAACCCCCACGAGGCCCCTCAAATTCCTCCTGTGAGTAACAGGTCTTATTTCTTTCCGGGTTCTCATTGCTTCAGCTACTGTACATGTCACCTTGCATTTTGTAATTGCTGCCTCAAGGAGGGCTGTACTGTCAGGGAAGACAACTTTCCCATCTCTGATCCTGACAGAACAATTCCATCCACCCCTAAGTCCCACAGCCACTAGCACAGTCTGAGTATAGGGCGGACCACAGAGTGCTCCACGGCCTGGGGAGGGGGCTGCTCCTCTCCTTGGGGAACTTTCAGCTGCTGGGTCTTTATTTTCTTTACAAGCACTGGGCAGGCTTTCAATACAGGAGGGGCCAGTGCCTCCAGCACCACCCGCTCATCCTTCCGCAGCTTCTCCATTTCTGGGGCTGATGACACCTTTCTCTCCACTCCCCCAAGTGCCTCCTCAGCTATAGTGCCTCGCACAATGCCAGCTCAGTCTTCAGCAGCTCTCTTACCTTCAGCTCAATGCTTCACTCCTGACGTTCTCATGCCACCTCTGCCTGCGCTTCCCTCAGGAGTTTGTTTTTCCTTGATGGCCTCTTCCTCCTTCAGAACCCCTGGCAGCACTGCCATCTCGTCTCCAATGGCACCTCGCTGCTGGTGCTCTCGCGCTGCCTCCTCCTGCATCAAGCCATCTCCTTCCTCAGGGAATCCACAGAAGTTTGCAGCTCGCATTCTCGTGCCGCCATTTCTTGGGTGTCCTCTGTAGACCTTTTTAAGACTCTGAGAAGCAGCCAAACCACAGTCCCCGCTGCCTCCCAGGCACTCTGCTTCTCCAAGGATCTGCTTACTATACCAAGGGTCACCCCTACTGCCTCAGGTGTCACCTCCACTTGCCTCCAGTCCTGGGGTGGGGCCCAGCCCTCTAGGAGGCAAGCCACCTCAGACCACATACCCACTGGGGGCAATCCACTGTCTCCCCATTCTCAGGGGCAGCCCACTGAAGCACCCCTCCCATAAGGGCAGCCTGTCTTTTTCCTTGGTCAACAATGAATCCTGCTGACTACGCCAATTGTCTTGCCAATGGGTTTCAGCCCCAGGCAGGTTCACTATGGATTCAATGTGACCAAAGAAAATTGACAGCAGAATGCTCTTTAGGGTAAAAGGGTTATACCCAACTTTATTTCCAGGTGGCAGGTCAGTCACTAGAATCCCATTCACTCAGAGCAAGTCTGTATGCAGCAAGCCAGTCTCTGCCTCTGGGCCTCTCTGCCTGCACAGTCATCCCACACAGCCACCTTCTAGGTCTCTCTGCCTGCACAGCTGTCCTCTGGGCCTCTACCCTTGGCACTGCCACCACTCCAGCCTCTGCTCTGCTCTCCTGCAGCCTTGCAGCCCTGCCACCGTGTCGCCCAGAGCACTGGAAGGAGCCCTGTTTATGTAGAGTCAGTAGCATCATATTGCACACACATGTGTAGTGAGCTAGCCAATCAGGGCCAGGTGAGAATCCTGGCCACAGGAACTTTAATTTTATCCACAGCTGTAAGACACATTTCCAGAAATTATAAAATATGTTCGTAAATTTATCGAAAGAATGCTGGTGTAACAGTTTACAATAGTCTACTTCTCAGTGTTCACTGATAATCAAGGTACCTAATGGTTTTAAGTTCTACTTGGTAATAAAATAAATAAAAATAAAGTTATCAAGTTCTACTTAAAACCATTTAAAAGAATAAAGAAAACATTACTGCATGCTAAAGAATGTGTGTTTTGATAAGAGAAGGTATAATAAAGAGAAATGTATTCTATTGAGAGTGAAAGATAAATTTACTCTAAAGTACAGCTGTTTATTTTAAGAGAGAGAACTCTGAATGTAAAAAGAAAGTTGTAGACAGTTTGTAAAAGAATTTAATATAGTCATGCTTTGTGAAATTAAAGCACATGAGTCTTGATATCCAGTACCCAAGCAAAACTAGAATTCTTTTTTCTGTTTGTTAAAAGGACAAAGTTTTCTTAAACTGTTAGTCTGCTGTTAATGTTAAAAGATTGCAAAGGTTTTCTAATTGTTTTATCAAAGTGGTTTCTCATGCTTAAAGTCTCAAAGGGTGGAGATTCAAGGTGGCGACATGAGAGGTGAGACAGAGAACTGCTCCCAAAACCACATACAGTATGAAAATATAATTAATACAACTAACCCTGGAACAGCAACAGGAGGGAAGGCTGCACCAGACTGCATGCAGACCTCATGAACAGTGCAGACCTCACGAAACAGGGTAACGTACCAAAGCCTTGATCTGGCAGGACCCAAGCCCTTCCCCCACCCCAGCTCACTGGCAGGAGGAAGAGAAACAGAGCGGGGAGTGGGTGGAAGCCTAAAACTGCTGAACACCCATCCCTGGAGGTCTGCTTTGGACCACAGACCTACGTTGTGTGGTGCTCTGGAGGTTGGTGGGGTTGGGGAGCTGGGACAGGTGGAGTGCTTGAGACACAGATTCTGGCCATTTGTGAAGGAGGGGGATCCACATCTGGCTGGACTGGGACAAAGGAAAGGCAGGCAGTCTGAGAGGCTTCCTAGCAGTGAGAGGGTTGCTGAAGGGACAGGGTTTGCACAGAGCTTGCTGTGTGGGAGAAGGGATAGGTGAACAAGGTTGTCTGGGAGTGTTCTGCCCAGCAGGCTGGGAACTCTGAGGAGCTTCAGGTGCTCCATCCCCAGGGCTGGCTACTCAGTTCCAAGGTCCCCCCACTGTGACACGCAGCCTGCTGCACCTTCCTGCTGGCCTGCAGGCACTGGCTTGCAACCCGGCAGTCACTGCACTGGCATCAGGCCAGCAGAGGAAGGCCCTGCCTACAAGAGCTAGAGACACAAAGCACAGAGGCTTACACCTGTGTGGCCCACTGGCTCTGATACTGGACACAGGCACTGCAGACGAGAATCAGGAAACAGATCTTTCCTACCCCCAAGGCACCAACGCCACTCCTCTATGACACCCAACCTCACTCTAGGGGCTGAGCAGCTCCAGAGACTAGAGCTTCTGGGCACTAGAGGGCACCACATAGAATTATGAAACATCAAAGGAGCCTGGTTGAAACCAAAAATCTCATAAACTCCAGAGAAAGGGCCACATGAAACAACTCACCAATCTTCCTGAAGGAGAGTTCAAAATAAAAATCATAAACATGCTCATAGAGGTACAGAAAAATATTCAAGAACTCAGGAATGAATTTAAGATGGAGAGAGAAAGCCCTAGACATCTAAACACACAGGTTTTCTTGAGTCCGTTGATGAATACTAAAGCCCTGATACCTTATCCAAAGGCACAGGTTGCAACTGCAAAATTGGGTGAAGAATACTCAGGAGCTGTAAATTCAATAATTCCCAGATCCCACACAGAGCAGGAGACATTAGAGTTCTGAACAGCTTTGAGTGGGGAGTCTTGTTGAACACTGGGCATTCGGAAGAGACCCCAGATGAGTCTTCCTTTATAATAAGAATAAATCAGTCCAGATGAAAAGC
Source organism: Manis javanica (assembly GCF_040802235.1). Lineage (NCBI taxonomy): Eukaryota > Metazoa > Chordata > Mammalia > Pholidota > Manidae > Manis > Manis javanica. Next base: position 124,984,830 of record NC_133159.1, on the reverse strand, counting down.
TACTGTAAAAGCAACCTAGCAAAGTTTCAAAACAAACCTCAAAAGGATGAGTGACCATTCAGTAACTTAAATGCTTGCTGGAAAAATCTCAACACTTTTTGAAGGAAGGTCACAGATGATTTCACAAGTATAGATATGTCAAATGTTATCAAATTACACACTTTAGCATGTGCCATTTATTATATATTTATACCTAAATAAAACCATAGATTTTTGCTTATAAAATTATAAATAAAACACATACTCATCAAAGGAAGATGACTGAATGGCCAATAGTCACATGAAAAGACATTCAACAATATTAGTGATGAGGAACGGGAAAATTAAAATCATAATGGCACACTACCACATACCTAGCAGAATGCATGAAGTCAGAGACATTGACCATACCATGTGTTGGCAGGGATGTGAATCAACTGGAAACCATACACTGATGGTGAGACTATAAAATGGTACAATCATTTTGGAAAATCGTTTGGTGGTTCCTTAAAAAAATTAAGGATACATTTACATACCTCACCCAGCCATGAGCATTCCTAGACATTTTTCCAAGAGAAATGAAAACATATGCCCACTCAAAGACTTGTAAATGAATTTCCATGGAGGCTTTATTCAAATAGCTCAACACCAGAAACAACCCAACTGTTCAACTGATGACTAGATATATAAATTATCCTATATCCATACAGTGGTGCGACTAAGCAATAATATAGCTACTGACACATGCACCAACATGGATGAATTTCCAAAACCTTATGCTGAGCAAAAGACACCAAACATGAAAGAGCTCATGCTATATATGATTCCATTTATATTAAATGGAATTAGATGCAACTTTATGGAGATCGAAAGCATGCTCGTGATGGTTGAGGACAGACATTGGGGTCAGTCAACTATAAATCCTGTTGCAATACCTTAAAATATATTTAGGACCTAACCCCTTCTCACAACCAGCCCTGCTACGTCCTGATCCAAGTCACCATTATCTCCCTTCTGGATTGATTGCATAGATTTCTAACTCTTTCACTCTTTCTACCCTGACTCTAGCTTATTCTCTGCAGAAGATACAGAGAGCCTATTAAATGGAGGTCAGAATAACTCTTCTTTTGAAACTCTGCAGTGGCTTTCCTTTTCACTCAAAGTAAAAGCCAAATGTTTTATAAAACAACAAGGTGCTGTGTGACCTGGCCCCCATTGATTCTCTGAACTCATCTTCTACCACATGCCTTGCTCACTCTGTTCCAGCCACACTGGTCTCATTGCTCATCCCTGAGCTTCCCAGGTACTTTGCACTGGCTGTTCCCTGCTCTTCACTCCAGGGATCCACATGGGACACTCTCTCACTGCATTCAGAAATACCCCCAAATGTCCTCGTATTCATTTCCTAGGGCTGTTTTAACAAAGTCTAGCAAACTGAGTGGCCTTCAATGACAGAAATTTGTCCTTTCACAGTTCTGCAGAATAGAAATCTGAAAGGCAATTGTCAGAAGGGCTGTTCTCTAGCCACAGGCTCTAGGGGAGGACTCTTCCTTGCCTCTTCTTAGCTTCTCATGGTTGTTGGCAATTCTTGGCAGTCCATCACTCCATCTAACAATACAGTTTTCCTGCCCTCTTCTACTGGAATGTGAGCTCCGTGAAGACAGGGAATTTTGTCTCTTTTGTTCACTGCTCCTTCCCCAGTTCTACTAGGGACTCAATAAATGTATGCTGAATAAACAAAAGAATGTTGTGGAAAGTTAGGTGTTTTGCTTATGGTTGCACATATTAATTCCTCCTGACTCTTTGCAGATTCATATTAATCTAAGCCCAGTTTTTCCTATATGAGAAACAACTTTATTTGGCATAAAGCTAAGAGACTCCACAAATAGCAAAAATCATTTTATTCTACACTCTTCTCCCAGGTCAGTGTGCTTGGTTCCTGCCTAACTACCATTCTTGTTCTCAATCACTTTCCCCATGATTTGTAGTTATCTTAGGGGATTTATGACTTCCATTTCATGAAAAGAACAGGATGGTCATTGCTGGGATGGGAGGAGGAAAGGGGTCTCATTATGTCTTCTTTCTGATCTATAAAGGTCACTGGCTGTCATTGCAAAGAGGAAATGCCCAAGTTTCAAAAATTCTTGTCTACGTTCATTTCCACTGCCACCCCCGCCCTCAGTTCCTCTATACTAATGCCTTTTGCAGCCCACCAGTGGGTAGCAAAATATGACCATCATTCTTAAAAGACGTAATAAAAAGGATAGAAGACATTTCAATTGTGTCAGGAAGTTTCAGCAAGCATTGTTCCCTGAAATTTTTGTTTCAGTTAGGCATGTGAATTTATGGTTTTATGTGTTTCAGGTCTTGATGTAGGAAATGTTTTGTACATTCATTCTCTTCTCTCCTTCCTCCTCCTTCATCCTTTCTCTCTCTTTCTTTTTCTTTCTCTCTCCTGAATCACTGGAGGAACCTGCTAAGAATGGATATCTGATACCTCACTTTTTAACTCTCTTAATGTTGCTTGCTGTTATTACAGTGCAGGTCAGCACCTGACCTCCACACTGGTGCACACAAAGTGCCTTTGGAGGATTGCAGAGTGGTGCTTCCCAGGCCCCACCCACCTGAGCAGCACTGACCTGATAGGTCTGGGTTGACACTCGGTTGTAGAACTTTTAGCTAACTTCCTGGAGATGCTGATGCAGAGTCAAGACCATAGTGTGCAAATATCTAGGATGCAAGAAGGAAAGGTGAAATCAATGTAGGTGTTTGTCGTTGCTAATGAACCATGCCCGACTTGTTCAGTGGGACGGCGAGAGACTCGAGGCTGACAAACCTCATGTGTGAAGAGATGAGGGAGACTCCTTTCCTCGAGACCACTTCCTCTCATTGGGGAATTATTAGTTCATCATTTCCTCCTCCTCCTTTAGGGAAATTCCACTGGGGCTGGCTTATAGAGGACTTATTCTCAGGTTTTGTCTCATGCATCAGTGTTGTAGTTCTGCCTTCAAAGATATTATGCCTCAAAGGTATAAAGGACTCATGAAAAGCAGAGCCCACAGAACAAGGCAGATTCTATCAAGACAGTGGGATGTGGGAATCTGGGAGTTGCTCTTCTGGGAGCTGCTCTTCTGAGCCTTGGCCAGCCATTGAGGTGGTGCAACAGATGTTCTATTGTTTTCTTTGCACAGAAAGGTAGATTCTAATAATAAAGCAAAAAGCCAATGTGCACAAATCATCTGCCAGTGTTTAAGCTTAGAACTTAGCAGTGCAGGTGGTGGGTTATTTGAAGTAATGGCTGAGGAACACTCCCAGATCCTCAGAAGTGTTGCCCAAATACTTTAGACTGGTAACGTAATGAATATATTCCATCTGCTTCATTGCCTCATAGGCTAATTAATGCCCTGGAATTCCCCCCATATTTGATAAATGATTGCTTATTTATAGATTTACCACTCAAAGCACCAGGAAGTGAGGAATATCCAGCATTGCTTAAGACTCATGTTGGACCTCAGACAATGGAAACATATGTCACCTGGTATTAGTATATGTCAGGCACTGTTGTAAGCAGAAAACCCATGTTGATTCATTTAATTCTCCCACATCTCTGGAGTGAGTGCCATTATTATCCCTATTTTAGGACTAAGGAAACTGAGTACAGTGAGGTTATGTTACTGACTCAAAGTAGTTGTGAAGTTGGGAGTTGAACCCAGGTAGTCTGACACCAAAGTCTATGGCATTAAACGCTATCCCTCTTAAAGTTGTTCACAGTTCATTTAGGGGAAAAGGGAGACTTTTATCCATTGTATATAAATATTTGAGCAAACATTATTTTGAATGGAGGAGTGGGAGTGGTAAGTATATAGTATGAATGGAGTATGTAACTAACTAGTGTTAAAGTTTCCAAATTCAAATATGTATAATTTATTCCAGTATTTATTATGGTACCATTCTGACAGTGTGGTTAATAATTAATCATGAGCATTTAGGGTGTGTCATCTTTTGCTCACATTTCTGGTGTGTGGCATCTTGTGAACTGGCTGGACTCAGTGAATCCCAGCAGAACTTGCTCATGTATGGTTATTCATTTGGAAGGTTGTTTGGTACTAGCAGGTTAGCTGGAAGTTAGCTGGCTCCAGTTGGTTTCACTCAGTTATTTGGTGGTTTGCTGGCTAGGAATAGCAGTAGCAACTGCTCCACATATCCATCTTCATCCAGCAGGCTAGCTCAGGGATTTTCACATGGCACACTAGCCCAGTCTTATTCAAATGATGGCAGGTTTTAAGAGAAACCAGAGAGGGAAAATCCCACTGTGCAAGCCTTTTAAGGATTTGTGACTACTTTCTAGTGTACTAGTCTGCCCTCTGCAAGATTGCTTACATTCCACCCACATGCAAAATATGCTAGTCCCATCTCTGGATCCTCTAAAATATCTTCCACTTCTTTCAGGATTAAAATATAGAATCTCCCGATCTATATCAGGTCCAGATAAAGATGAGACTTCTCTGACTATGGTTCTTTGAATGTGGGTCCCCTTGATCTAGAGACCTTGAATTAGAAAAGAGATATGTGACCCCTACACCTCTAAAATACCATAGCAATACAGGGAAGTACAACCATAAAAGTGAAAATAATGGGAGGAACATAGCCATCATGATCCAGAGCAATCTGAATTTCCTCCAGGCAGATGTTGCCCTATCCACCTCCTGTAAAGACAGGAAATGCTCCATGATTAGGACCCAGTTTAACTCCTTGAGAGGAACACCATGTATATTGTTTTTCCAGGGACCATTATTCTGGCTCTCAACCCTACCTTTTGAGACATACTTCTTTTTCCATAGGAAATGACCTGTGTTGGAAGCTGATTAGGTTTTTCCATTTGTTTAATGTCTACTTAAAGTTGGATGTCTAGAGGTCTTTTTGCAATTTGAGCATCATTAGTTAAAGCTAATGGTCCTTTTACTGATACAAGCCCCTTAACATTTTGTGGGTTGTCTATGTATCAAATTGTAAATTCACTCTATTTAATAAAAGCCTGTCTCTACTCTGGGACAATTGTTTTACAATCCTTAAAAGCCATTTCTCTAGCTGAGAATGTCTGACAGGCAGTTCATTAAATCTTTCAGAGGGCTTTACAAAGTTTCTTAGAACCATTTCCTTTGTTTATCTTTACCTTGAGACAATTACTTACTTTGAGAATCTTCTGGTGGCTCAAGAGACTAGGACTGAGAAACAGGTTTATGTGGTAATCCAGCAAATCATGACCCTGCTAGGCCTTCTAAATTCTGCTTGTAATCTGAACAATTTTTCTTTTAACTACCCTCTGTTTTCCTGTATCTTATCCCAGGCAACTAAATAAGCCAGCAGATTCTAACATTATGCCTGGAAATAATTTTGCCAAGATCCAGAAGTTGAAGTACATTTGCTATCATGTTGCACAAATGACAGAGTCGCTAATTGTTCCACCACTATCAATCCAAGGTCAACATTTTTTCATATTTCTGTTGCAGTTTCCTCACTAATTTTCCAGACTCCACTAACAGCTTGCTCGCCATTGCCCCACTCCTCATTAACATTTTCCTTTCTTCTTCTCTAAGCTCCATGCATTGGTCCCAAAGCCAATGTCACATGTATTAGATTTTAGATACAGCAGCACCCAAGTTTTAGTTATCCATTTTTGTACCACCTTTTGTTGTGTAATAATCCACTCTAAAATTTACTGGCTTGAAACAACCATTTGGTCAGCTTCTGATTCTAAGGATCAGCCAGTTCTGGTTTGAGCCAGCCTGGCTGATCTCTGCTGGGCTTGCCATTGAGCCTCTCATCAACTGGCAGACTGGTGGCTGAGTGAGTAGTCTGTGACCTCATTCATACACTTGGAAGTTGGCAGACTGTCAGGTGGGGCAACGGGGGTGACTTGGTCATGTTTCGTTCATCATCCGACAATCCAGACCAGGCTTCCTCACATGATAGTGAAATTTTAAGAAAACAGAGCAAGCTCCAATACATAAGTACATTTCAAGTGTCAGTGTCTGCTTGCATTGCATTTGATGTTGTCCTGCTGATCAACCAGCCAAGTTATATGGCCAAGCCCGTGTCGGCACTGGAGAGGACTACACAAGGGTGTGGTTTCTGGGAAGGTAACTATGGCAGCCAGTTTTGCAAAAGTCTGACATAAATATAAAAATGGAGAGGAGGAAAGAAGAAAGGATTTGTTTAAAATCCTACCTAAAGGGTATTGTCACTGTCAGAGATTTATCTCAGTAGCTGTATGGGGCAACCAGTTTAAGAGAGTTGAAAGCTTTGAAATCTTGTCCCCATGGCTTAGCTGATGGTACCATTCACTGTCGCTTGGAAGACTAGTTATATAAAGCAATGGAATGCTAGTAACCTGAGACTTGACACCAGCCTTTGGCTGCCACATATTTGAGTCAGTGCTCCATTCAGGACACTCTGGGAGTGACTGGCCTAGAGAATTATTTTCTCTTATGCAAAGACACAGGGCTGATTTCAGTTTAAGCAGAGGGATTGAGAATTACAGTGACCTGGCTGGAGTGTCCATCCTGTCTACCTGGGAAGGACTGCAGGTGACAGGGACAGTGGAGGAAGAAGTCACGTGTTTGCAGTGAAGGCAAGAAATGCAACCTCTTGGCACACAGAGCTGGATTAGGGGGTGCATTTCCTTACCGATGCAGTATCCGAAGTGGTGGTATGGTATAAATGAAATCGAAGCCAGTACTCTACTTCAAATATAACGGAAAGTTGATAGATGCTGATTGGGTGAAGGGACTACTCTGGAAACCTACAAATTTACAAATAATTATAAATATTGTGTCTCTGTTCCAAATAAATAAATGACTTAGAAACTAACTTTTGGGTAGAACAGGGTCCTAAAATAGTGAACGTCTGTCCTTACATGTTCTTTTCCCAAGGTACTAAATTGTTCCTCTCTTAAACAATGGAATGCCTAATTATTTCTCTTCCAAATAGTTTCATGTGCAATTGCTCCTCTCAGGCAGTGAACCATTCAATCAGCCCTCTCCCAAACAATGGCGTGCACTCAATTGTTCCTCTCCTAACAGTTGAATACTCAATTGTTCCTCTCCCATGAAACGAGCCATTCAATTATTCAGGTGAATGTAGCTGAAAAGTTCCATTTCTAGCAATAAAAACAGAGCTGTGATCAGGGCAATGTTTTGGGCCCAACTTACTTAGTCAGAGTCAGGCAAGTTCATGATTATTATCAATCCCTTAGGATGATTTTGAAACTTTCTGAATAAGAGATTTTGTTGTCTCCCCCAGTCCCTCACCCTCTCCAGGCACCAAAATAGCCGATTGGATCTTCACATTCTCTGGCCAGCCTTGCAGTGTGGACAAGAATGGTCTCGTTTCTGCATTTAACATCTGAGGTTGTGGATTTCATTAGGGATATCACCACCAAGGTGAAACTGAACAAAATATTTTAATATCTGGTCCATATTAATTGAGCCCCTGCTACAGAGCTGAGTTAGTACCCTCCTTGCCCTTGGGAAGCTCACATTCTAGTTGTCTAGGGAGATACATGACGAGATTATCAGGTAGGTAGCTGCCAACTGCCCTGGTGACTCAGAGGATGGGGGCTCCACTCTGCAGAGAATCAGGGAAGTCTGCACAAGGATGACAAACCAAACCCTTGGGCCTTGAAAAGTGGGGTATTTTAACAAGGGCAGAAGGCCAGGAAGAATATGTCTAGGCAGAGATAAGGGCACAGGCATGATGTGAACGTTCATCGCGTGGGCTGGGGAAAGCTGAGACCTGATATGGTATAGATAGAGGATACCTGGAGCAGGCTAGCGAGACGGGGTAGAATTTTGAAAGACCTGGGGTCACATTCTCGGGTGTTTTGCTTTTCTTCTGAAACCCTCTAATAACACTGAAGGCAAGAGAGGGTGTGACTGCTGGCAAAGTGCCCAGAGATGAGTCTAGTCTCAGAGATGTTTAACTGAGCCCTGAGTGCCCAGGATGTGGGGGAGGGGGGTTCCCTGACGCTGCTGAAACTGATGGTTCCTGCACAGGAGTCATGAGTGTGTCCTGATCTGAGAGGAGCCAACTTTCTTGCCTGACACCAATTTCCTTGAACTTCCAGCCTCCAGGACTCTGCTGAATGTAAGATATGAAAAAGCACTCTAAGGAATGTCCTTACTAGGGGGACTCTTGACCTGTCTTGGAAACACAGATGAAGTTTCTGGCACAAACAAAACAATGCACAGAGATTGCGTGCTGATGGGCCTCCTCCTGGAACAGAAAAGGCCCCTTCAAGTTAAGCAGGAAGTGCAAACAGGGTACTGGCTACAGCTAAGCTCACCTTAAACACCTCAAGTCACCAATTAAGGGTGAAGCTTATAAAAAGTAATACACATCCTTTGTCAAAATTAGGGAAATTAGAAAACACCGAGACAAACATCACGTGTAATATCATCCTCCAGAACGAACCAGGTTAACATTTTACTGCTCTTGATCGCATTCCTTCTTTTCTATGCATAGATATAATAGATCTTAAAAACATTTCAAGCAAAATTGGAATTATACTGGTAATGCAGGGCTTTGTATTTTGCATTGTCATTTTACCTTCTCTCATGAGTCCTTTTACATGTTAATATACTTTGAAAATACGTGGAATCTTTATTTGCAAAACAAATACCAAAGCATGCTTATTGTGTGCTGTTTTACATATATTAATGGATTTCTTTCTCACAGATAGTCTGAAGTAGGTACTTGCCCCATTTTTTTATTACGTGGAATCTGCATAACATACTATTTACCCTTGTAAACACCTGTAAGCATGCAGTTCAGTGACTTGAAGGACTTTCACAATGTCCTTGCCACAATCCTTCTCCAGACATCTCATCTCTCCAGAATAAGGCTCTGTACCTATTGAACACTGACTCTCTGTTCTCCTCTCCCTGTGGCCCTGGTGCCCACCCTTCTACTTTCTGTCTCTATGAATTTGACTCCTCTAGGTGCCGCATAGAGGGGGAATCATTCAGTATCTGCTCTTTTGTAACAGGCCTATTTCCCTTAGCAGAATGTCCTCAAGGTTCATCCATGCTGCAGCATGTGTCAGAATTTCCTTCCTTTTGAAGACTGAATAAAATTCCATTTATGTACATACAACATTTTGTTTATCAATTCACCCATCAATGGGCACTTGAGTTGCTTCTGCCTTTTGGCTGTGGTGCATGACGCCGCCATAGACATGGATGTGCAGGTATCTGAGCCTGTGTTGGGAGCCGGGGCTATGTCCCTTCCCCCACGTCTGAACACAGCATGGGAAAGCACAAGCTTGAGAGCAACCGGTGCAGTCCTTGGAAGTTATCTGCTCACAAAAACATATCTTGTCCTTGAAAATGGGCCAAGACTCCTCACTCTGAAAATAGGGAGACCTTGAGGATGTGTGAAAACACCTCCCCGCCGGCGCCACCTAAGGTCCAATTATCTCCTGACCCACCCCTTACTTGCTACTTGTATAAATTGAGCCTGTAAACAATAAACTTCGCCAGCTTGGTCAGACATCCTGTCTTGCTGGTCATTCTTTGTGTCTCTTGCTTGTCTCATTTCTGCAGGCGTCTCCGGCACACTCCACGTTCGTCCTGCGGGCCGGGACAACTGGCGCCCAACGTGGGGCCCTGGGACTCCTGCTGAAACATCTGCTCGGAAGCCCTGGCCAGGCATTCTTCTGAGTCATCACACAGGTATTGACCTGATGTGGACTCTGCGTTGAGGATCACTGCGGATCACCCGTCCATAATACAGATCCCGGAGAGGTGAGTAGACGCATCACCCAAGCAAGCATCTTAAAAACCTCTTGTGAGTTCTCACTGATCCCCTCCCTCTAGTTTGCTGCCGCGATTTATTCCTTGTTTTGTCCTCTGGTTGTTCCTCTCTGAAAACCTTGTGCTTACTTTGGGCTAATGGTCGTTCACCTCCAGGGCCTGCACAAGGGACTCTGACTACAGAGTCCCTGCCCTAGAGGGTCCGAGCAAGCGGATTATACTTGCCGACTGTCCTACGTAAGCAAGGGCTCGCCTGAGCTGATGAGAGTGCCTCCAGTAGTTCAGAACATTGGCGTGGTTGCGGCTGCATTAGTATAATTCCAAGTTACCTAGAGTTGAAATCCCAGCCGTCCTAATGGGCAACTCACTGAACTCCCACGAGGTATTTCTTAGCGGACTCAGGGAGTCCCTCAGGACACGAGGAGTAAGGGTTAAAAGAAAAGATCTTAGACAATTTTTTTCCTTTATTCATGAGACTTGCCCCTGGTTTCCCCTCGAAGGCACTATCAATCATAAATGTTGGAAAAGAGTCTGGTGATCGTATAGAAAAACCAGCTAAAGCCCAGAAATACCACCGCCTTAACCTTAAACACTTAAAAGACTTAAAAACAGCTGTTACCAATTATGGCCCCACAGCTCCTTTCACATTAGCCTTAATTGAAAGCCTGAGTGACCGGTGGTTGACTCCTAATGACTGGCTTTCCCTAGCTCGAGCCGCCTTGTCAGGAGGAGAGTATGTTTTATGGTGCACTGACTTTGTAGAAAATTGCCGTGAGATTGCGCAGCACAACAGTGAAAGTAAAACTTCACGCGCATGGACAAAAGATAAACTGCTTGGGCGAAGCCCCTATGAAACAAATGAAGCCCAAGCAGCCTTCCCCCCAGGCCTTTTAGCTCAAGTCCAAAATGCAGCCCTTAAAGCCTGGCAGCGCCTCCCTCCTAAAGGCTCCGCTACTACCTCCCTAGCAAAAATCCCGCTCCCAACAAGCCTGCTTTCAATTTTTTTGCTGTCTACCCAGTTGTGGGGTTGCAGGATCATACGGTAATTTTATTTTTGATTTTTAAAATAATTTTAAAATTTCTTTCTTATCCATTCTTCCCAGTTATTAGGCATATTGTCATTTTGTATTAATTAGAGTTCTCCAGAGAAACAGACTCCATAGGAGATGGATCTATTTGCCTACTTACTTACCTACCCACTTCCCCCTACCTTACCTTCCTGTCTATCTATGTGTGTATTTATCTCCCAGGAGACAGAAAGAAAGAGATTTATTATAAGGAACTGGCTCACACAATTACAGAGGCTGACAAGTCCCCAGAGATACAGTCAGCAAGCTGGAAACTTAGGAGATCCAGTATTTCGGTTTAATCTGAGGGTAGGAAAAACCTAATATCCAGGCAGTCAGGTAAGAGGAATTCTCTCTTATCTGTAAGTAACAGCGTCAGCCTTTTTTGTTCTAGTCATGCCTTCTGTTGATTGGATGAGGTGCACATTAGGAAGTCTAACCTCACCCAAAAGCACCCTCACAGAAAGACCTAGAATGATGTTGGACCAAATGTTGGTGCACCCTGTGCACCATGTTTTGAGGAAGGCAGTATGATATCCATTGTACCCCTGAGGAAACTTAGGAAGAACATTTAAGTGGTATACGCATGGTCATGTGGCCAGAAATTGGCACAGCTGGGATTTGAACTCATCTAAGTTAGACCAGCATTTCTTGCAGTTGGCCTCTGTACCATGCTGAATGCATTAAAATATGTGTTAGCCCCTTCCTCCTATGATGAGCATGAAATTAGCATTTCAACATGAAGAATAGCATGGTCTCAAACAGCATTGTAGATGGGTGTGTGTTTCTATTTGTTTTATGAGGATTAAGTTGGAAAAATAAAATTAAGACAAGAAAGGAGCATGAACCTTTAAAGATCTTATGTAGACAGATTGCTTTGTTACCCTCCAATATGGTTTTACCACTCTTCTACCAGCCATAAATGGCACCACTTATTTTATTATGCCCTCATCAGTATTGAGTACCTGATATTTAAACATGTCATCCACAATTTAATAGGTTAATATGATCTGAAGTTTTGCCCTTTGAATTATTAGTGAAGTTAAACATTTTCTTCCCAGTCATTGGGCAAATGTAGTGCCCATCAGTGACCTGATTTTTCTTTGTTTTCTCAATTGCTTCTGAGCTTTTGGCAGGGACCTGTGTGCAGTGATGCAGTGGATGTCAGTAGATGACAGTAGATGACAAAGTAGACATAGAAGGCAATTTCTGGTGACAGTGCCCTCAGGATGAACCCAGGTGCCCAGAGCACCTTCATAATGATAGTCTATCACTTGCTGGGGAATAGTTCACTAGACCTGGGGGTTTATGGAGGCAGTCATAGGTTAGCGTTTTCTGGACCACAGCTACTCAGATGGGGGTCTCAGCACCACCTGAGAGCATGTTAAAAACACAAACCCGGTAGAATAAGAGTCTCCCAGAAACTCAGCAGAAAAGAAAAGAAAGAAACAAACTCCTGGCAAATGCTGTGTCATGAATGAAGTGCAAAAACATGACCCTAAGTGAAAGAAGCCAGACTCAAGACACCACATGTTGTGTGATTCCATTTATATGCAATGCCCAGAAAAGGCAAATTTATAGACAGAAAGTAGATTTGTGGTTAAGTGGGGCTGGGGTGGGAATGGGAATTAATTGTTAACAGGCATGAGGATGCCTACTAAGGGGATGAAAATATTCTAAAACTGATTCATACTGCCATTCAGGAAAGTTACTAAAAATCATTGAATTGTATGCTTGAAGTGGGTGAATGTTTATAATATGTAAAATATACCTCAATAAGGCTGCTTAAAAAAAAACCTCAAACAAGCTCTCCCGGTGATTCTGATTCTCACTTTAACTTAGATGCAGTGACTTCGATGCACAGACCTAAACGTGTTTCCCAAGCCTGTCTGTAGGGAAGCCTCATCTGGAGCGTTTGGTGAACACAAAACCAAAACCAGAACAGATTCCTAACCCCCAACCTGAACCTACTGAATTAGAAATCCCACTGGGTGGGCACGGACGGGTGTAGTGACTCTCGTCATGTACTGGACATTGTTGGGAAGCACTGAAGAGAACTTAAAACATGGCCATGCAGTGTAACCCTGGCTTTAAAAAATACAGATGCCCACAGAGGTTCTAATTTAATTATTTGGGCCATGGGGAGTTTAATGCTGCCAGGTGATTCTAATGTGCAGCCATGTCGAGGACCCCTGCTGATGGTCATTACGTCAGCTTTGTGACTGCCAGTCTTAGGACACAATGCTTGGGGCTAATCCTCAATCTAGGATGGTTGATTGAATTCCAGCCCTCACATCCATGTTTCAGGAAGTAGGGTGGAGGAAAAGGAGATAAAAGACAGACATATCCTCTTACTTTCAAGACGTAGTTGCTAACTGCCCTCTTACATGTTCACCAGATAGAACTTAGTCACGTGGCCAAGCAGGAAAACGGAAAGTTAAGGAAGGTCGTCATTTAGTTGGGTAGCTGAAGGCTACATTTTCTTGCTGTTCTCATTCAATGATGCATTTTTGAAATCTTTTCAAGTCCTCAGACAGCTTTAACTTATTTCTATAATGGACTACATAGTATTCCATGGTGTGGATGCACCACAGTTTACTCAGCCATTTCTCTATTGATGGATATTTACTTTTATTTCCAGTACATTGTACTTAGAACAATACTGAAGTAAACAAATGCCCTAGTTTCATGTTCTATGTACTTATGATTTTATGTCTGTAGGTTTATGCCCTGAATTGAAATGGCTGGGTTGGAGGATATGTGTTATTAAATTTACTTGATGTTGGATATTATTTTACACAAACACTACAGCCTTCACATTTCCACCAGCGATTCATGAAAATATCCTTCTCAGTTTATCCCCACTGGCAGCACTACATTAATTTGATGTCAGGAACCTTATAGTACAGTCCAATATTTGGTTGCCTCCTCCTCCTCCCTTTTGTTCCTCTTCTTTTTATGGCTTTTTCTGGGTATTTATTCTTTCATACAGTATTGAAATTTGTAGAGATGACAAACTTATCAAGGTAATAGAATAAAGAATCCAGACATCAATCCCAAAATATTTGAGTTCAATCAGTGGAATAAAGAAAGGTTATATAAATGGGATTGGTTATGTACCTGGGAAGAAAATAATGGATGCCCATAACAGACTATCTTAGTTTCCCTGGGCCACCATAACAAAACACCACGTCCTAGGAGGCTTAAACTACAGAAATTTGTTTTCTAAAGTTCTGGAGTCCAAAAAAGTTCAAGACCAAGGTTCTGGGAAGGTTTGGTTTCTGCTGGGGATTCTCTTTCTGGCTTATAGATGACCACTTTCTCACTGTCCTCCCACATGGTGGAGAGAGTGATCATGCCTCTTGTGTCGCTTCTTATAAGGGCACCAATCCTATGGAGTCAGGGCCCCACTCTTAAGATCTTATATAACCTTAACTTCTTCCATATAGGCCCTGTTTTCAAATATAGTCATATCAGGTATTGGGGCTTCAGCATATGAATTTGGAAAGGACACAGTTCAGACCATAGAACATACTGTGAGGACAAATAAATTCCACATACATAAAAGATTTAAATATATGTATAAAAATGAATAAAAGCCATACAAAATGTCCAGGAAACTGCATGTACAATATGAGACCTTGAGAACTTGCTAACCATAGTGATAGGCCCAGAAGCCTTAAAACGTAGACACATTTGTCTATATAAAAATTTTAAACTCAGTATGATAAAAGATACCATAAATAAAATCAATGGACAGAATCAATAAATAAGAAATCTGAAACATTTAATATTGCTAATAGATCAAGATGTGATACCTATAAAACAAAAATTTGCTTACAATTTGAAAAGAAAAAAGATAATATAATAGGAAAATGGCTTTGAAAGGGCAGTTCAATACTTTTCTCTCTTATTGAAGTCTGCCTTACATGCAGTGAAAATTTCAATGAATGTTTACAAATGTATATGAGTGTATAGCTGCCATACTGATTAAACTACAGGAGACCACCAACACTTCAGAAGAGTCCTTCCTACCTTTTCCTAGTCAGTATCTTCACCCCAGAGGTAACTTTTGTTCTGAATTCTATCGCCATAGATTACTTTGGTCTGTTCTTGAAAATCTATGAATGGGATCATACAGTATATACCTATATCCATAGGGTCCAACCAAAAGATGGTAACTACTGGGTTCTTTGGCTTGATCTAAAACCTGTGAGATTCATTCATGTTGTTGTATGTTTGGAGAGTTTGTTCCTTTTTTATTGCTGTGCAGTAGTTCATGCTAAATATACAAAATATCACTTTTCCTATTGTTGGACATTTTGATCATTTCTAGGATGTGGATATTATGAATACATTTTTATAAAAATTTGTACGTGGTGGACAGCTGCACTCATTTCTTACACACATATGTAGGAGTGGAATTTCTTGGTCACTCACAACCCAGAAGCTCTACACTCTTGCTAAAATCTGGAATTATCTTCTCGGTTTTAGCTATTCTGGCTGGTGTTGGCTAGTGTCCCATTGCAATTTTAATGTGTCTTTCCCTGATATTGAACAACTTTACATGGGCTTATTGGCCATTTGGATATTCTCATTTGTTAAGTGCCTATTCAAATTTTTAGATTCTTTTAAGTTTTCAAGAAATTTATTTTCTGGATATGAGTCCTTGTTATATTCAGAATGTCTTCTAGTCTACAGCTTGCCTATTTACTTTCTTGATCATGTCTTTTGACAAATAGAAGTTGTTAATTTAAAAGAAGTACAAATTATTTTTGTTTTTCATTTATAGTTAGTATTTTCTGTGTCTTGATTAAGAAAATTTTGCATTCCCCGTCATAAAAATATTCTCCTATGTTTTTGTCTAGAAATTTGTTTTTCCCTTTAATATTTAGAGTATGAACCACCTCAAATTAATTTTTAATGTGAGATAGGAGTCAAGGTCTTTTTTTTTTTCAAATGAATATCCAATTGCTTCAGAACATGTATTAAAAAGACCATCCTTCCCCCATTGGGTTGCACTGGGTCTCATGCCTTAAATTAAGCTTCAATGTATGTGAAGATTTATTTCTGAATTTCTATTGACTTCCATTGCTTTATTTATCTATCATTGAGTCAATACCATATAGTTGTAATTAATGTAACTTAATAGGAAGTATAGAAATGTCATAGTTGAAGTTCTCCAAACATTTGTTCTTCAAGATTTTCTTGACTACAATACATTCTTCCATTTTCATATAAACTTTAGAATTAGCTTGTCACTTTACACATACATGCACATCCACACACACCCCTTCTAGTGTTTTAGTGGGAATTACATTGATCTATAGATCAATTTGAGGGAAATTAATACCTTTATTATAGTAAGTTTTCTAAATTATAAATATAGACTATTTATTTAAATACTCCAATTTCAGAAATGTTTTGTAGTTTCAGTATGGGAGTGTTACATTTCTAGGATTTGATGTTTTAATGCCATTGTAAATGAATGTTTTCATTTTTTAATTGTTTTCTGTGGAATCTAGAAATACTCTTGATTCTCATACACTGATCTTGTACTCATTGACTTTATCAAATTCCCTTAATTCTAATAATGTCCTTGTAAGATCTTTTGGATTTTCTACCTATGCAATTGTGTGAATAATTTTCTACGAATAGAGATAATTTTACTGCTTCTTTTCCAGTCTTTTGCCTTTTATTTATATTTTCTTGCCCTATTGCTCTGGTTAAGGCTTTCAGTGCATTTGAATAAAAGTAATGATAGAGGGAATTTTTGTCTTGTTCCTAGTGTCACTTTTTACCATTGAGTATGTTGGCAGTAGGTATTTTTTAAGTATCTTTTGTTATATTAAAAAGCTTTTTTGCAATTCCCAGTTACTGAGTTTGTCCTTATTTTAAGGAAAACTATTTTAAGGAAAATATGAAAAGACCATGAATGGATATTGAATTTTATCAAATGTTTTCTTCACTTTCTGAGATAATCATCTAAGTTTTGTCTTTTCTCTGTTTATGATGAATTATATGACTGATTTTTAAGTATAAAATCAACTTTGCTTTCTGGCATAAATCCTATAGCATGATTTTTTTGTTCTTTTAAATTATTATTTTTTGTTAATGCTATGCATGATAAAAATGTGTTCAGAAAGATTGACATGCAATTTTTTATAATGTTTCTTGCAATGTTTATTTCTTCAGTGTGCTCATGGAGTAAATCAAAATAGCTGCTAAATTGTTTGCTAATATTCTATTTTGGATTGTTGCTTCTGTGTTCAGAAGGATATTGACCTAAGCTTTGTTTCTTAATAACATTATTGTCAGGTTTTAGGACAAGATTATACTGAATTCATAATGGAAATTAGATACTGTTCTCTGGAAGAATTTCAAAAATGTTTATTTCCCAACTGTCTAACAGAATCTCCCAGGGAAGCCATTCCATTATAGGTTTGTTCACATTTTCTATTTCTTCTACTAAGAGTTCTTGTAAATTTTGATTTTTAAGAAACTTATCCATTTCATCTATTTAAAAAACCAATTGGCATAAAGTTGGTCTAGTATACTTTCCTTTAAATTCAGCAAATTCTATAGTGATGTATTTTTTTATTCCTAGTATTTGTAGTTTATATTTGCTCTTTGTCTTGTTACACTTCTATTTATGAATCAACTTTTGGCTGTGTTAATTCTCTATTCTATTTCTCTATCCTCTTGTAGTTTTTTTCTCCCTCTAGTTCTGTTTCTTTTAACTTTCTTTGGGTTTAATTTGGTAGCGTTTTTTTTTCAAGTTTATTGCACAAGAAGCTTAGATAATTTTCAACTTTTCTTTATTTCACATATGCACAGAAATATATACTTTCACTTCAGGTCCTGCTTTAACTTCATTTCTCAAATTTGGATATTGGTATCAAGATATTTAGTATTCAGATAAAGCAATCTTCTAAATTCCATTTTGATTTCTATTCTGCACATAGCTTATTTAGAGGTGTGTCATCGAATTTCCAATCATTTGGGGATTTTCTGGCTATCTTTCTGTTACTGAGTTTTAATTTAATTCTACAGTTGTCAGAGTATGCACATTACATTATTTCCTTCCTTGGAAGATTTTTTGAGACTTGGTATACAGTCCAGAGTATAGCCTGTTTTGATAAATGTTACACATGTACTTTGAGCAGGTACACATTTGTCATCGTTGGATTATTCAGTTTGGCCAGATTGGTCAGATTTGGTCATATTGTTATGATCATCTATAGCCTCACTATTTTTTTCTGATTGTTCTATGGTTTACTGAGATATGTGTATTTAAATTTCCAATCTTTATTGTCTATTTGTCTCTCTCTCCCATTGGCTTTTTCTACTTTAAGTTTATATATATTAAAGGTATATTAATAAGTACTTTCAACTTGAAGATAGCTGTATAATCCAGTTGAATTCACCCTCATTATTATATGTTTCTCTTTTTCATGCACAGTAACTCTTTCCTTAAAGTGACCTTTCTTTGATATATACATAGCCACACCTTCATTCTTTTGCTTAGTGTTTGTGTATTGTATGACATTTATTTTCTATCATTTCACTTTTACTTTCAACCTGTCCTTTATGTTTAAAATGCATTTCTTGTAGTCAGCATATAGGCAGGTTTCTTTTTTTTTCTTTTTACTCTAGTCTGAAATATTTTAACTTCAGTTACACCAGTAGCTGCAGCTACTGATGTAATTGAGCATAAGTTTACCAAATTTGCCATCTTGCCATTTTTTTATGTGTCCTTTCTGTTCTTTGTTCTATTATTCCTTGTTTGCTACCTTTGGTATTTATCATGTATTAGTCCATTTTATCTCCTTCAATTTTTTTGTCCTATCTTTCAATGTCATTTTTTGTGGTTATCCCAGAAATTATAAAATGCATTCTAAGCTTGTTGTAGTCTACCTAAAATTAATACTTTTATCACATCCAGATCACTGCTACATCTTTACCATAGTTATACTCCACTTACCTCTTTCCTGCTTTTTTGGGGTTTTTTTTTGGCTATTACTGTCATATATTTCCCTCCACATATGTTATACTTTTCAGAAGGCATTGTTATTACTGTTGCTTTTAACCATCAATATATTTCTTAAATTGACCTATATACTTACCTTCTCCAATTCTGTTCATTCCTTCATGAACTTTCATGCAACCGTCTGGGGTAATTTTCCTTCCTTGCAAAAAGCTTCATATTTTTTGGAGTGTGAATCTGCTGGTCATCGATTTTTCTCAGTGTGTGTTTGTCTGGCAGTGTGTTTAAATTGCCCTTCATTTTCCAAGGGTGACTTTTCTGAGTAGAGTGCTACTCTGGCAATTGTTTCCTTCAGAGCTTTCAAGGGGCCATGCTTTTGTTTCTGGCATTCCTGGTATCTGTTGATAAGTGAGTTGTCTCTCTCATTTTTGTTTCTCTGGAGGCAATTTCTCCTTTTTGTTTGGAATTTATAGATTTTCACTTCAACACTGATGTTTAGTGTGAAGTTTCTAAGACTTGAAGTGAGTGAGGACCCCAGAGCAGCAGGGTTGTTTTCTGGCACGGTGCCTGCATCCTCATGAGTGATGGAGTGAGCTACACCATCTCACGATCTCTGCAGTTCTACAATCAGTGAGTCTTTGGCTCAGCAGGGCGTTGCAAGGCTCTCTGGACTGAAGTCTGAGCCCTTTCCTTAACTCCACCTATGACCTGGGGCAATTCAGTTCCCCCTCTGAATCCCGGGTCTCTTGTCTGCGATCACAAAGAGGTAGGCTGTGGCTGCCAGTGCGCGGGCTCTAACCTTGTGTAGTCTGAGGTCAGGGTCATTAGGGTCATCAAACTGACAAGGGGCTTTGCAGCACTGGACCAGAGACCATGGATTCTGGATTCTGATCCTGAAATTTAATAACTAGAAGTTAATAATGATGATGGTGGTGCCAGCTATTCATTGGACATTTGTGATGTTCTAACCTCTGTGTTATGTACTTTGCCTACACTAAATCTTCAAAAGGAACCTCAGAGTTGCTTTTATTATTTCCATGGGATAGCTGCAATAATGGATCCACAAGGAAGCTGAGTAGCTTACCCCAGGCCACAGAGTGAGAAAGAGGAGGAGCAGAGAGCAGAACCTGGGGAGTCTGGCCCCAGGGTCCCTGCTGCCCCTTCTGCCTTCACTGACATGTCACCATTTCAGGCTGAGCTGCCATTTCATAAGAGAATCATTACAATGGATTGATGGTACAGTCCTTTGACTTTTTAAAGCACTTTAAAATTATGTTCACCTGCTCAAGTCATCTTAGTATTGGTGTTATTACCTTGATTTTGAAGCTGAGAAAACAGGATTGAAAAAATTAAGTGACTGTGCCCAGATTCACAAATTGGTTAGTAGCAGAGATATCATTTAAATGGGTGCTCCTGATGCAGAGTCCTGAGATTGTTCCACGGCCTGGTAACTCACTCTGCAGAAGGAGAAATACTCATCTCCCTATGGGCGGCTTCATATGTGAGAATGTGAGAAAGAGTTTTGGAAGGTGTGGAATGACCTACAAACAGGTGTCCTTATGGCTTCAAGTTCAAAAGCAGGACCCCATCCTCCCTGTACAAAGATCTGTCCACAGCGCTCCTTAACGAGTGGGCCGTGGGGCTGCAGATGGGAAATGACGCAGGCAGCCTGTCTTCCCCTCCAGCATTTCAGCTGCTTCAGGATCCAACACCCCATATGTCCCCATGGTGGGGCAGACCTCACAAGTTAGTTCTGCAGCAGGCCAGGCTGGAGCAAGCCTGGCAGCCATGTGACTAGAGGGGCCCCTGTCACCACTGGCAGGAAGGGGGAAAGTCAGACAGGACAAGTGGATTATCAGAGAAAAGTTGTATTAGGAAGGAAGAAAAATGATCTGTCTCAGTTTCCCTGGAGAATTGTTTTGTCCACCTGGCATGGCTTGGTAGCAGGAGGAGGGGCTGATCACCAAGGTGCCAGGCAGGCTGGTAACTATTTCCTCCTACAAAAACTTCAGGGTGGCACTTGAGGTTGGCAACTGCACAAAATAGATACCAGAAATGATTGCCCCTAGTTTTTAGGGGTTCACAGAATCCCATGACCTATGAGGTTTCACACTACTGACATTGAATCCTCAGCAGCTCTAGTCTGCCTTGACCCTAATACTTTAATCTGGTCTCCCCACCTGCATCCTATTACTCACCCAACCTGTAAGGTGGAGCTAAGAACACAAGCCATCTCCCTTGGGAACAGTCGTGTCTAGAGGGAGCACTCCACTTCACCAAAGATCACCCTAGAACCTTTCTTCCCTCCTGCCCTGCTCCAGGTCTGTTCTAATTTGCATCTGAGTTTTGACCCAGCCCCTTATCTTTACACCTGTTGATGTCAGCTTGCTTGGACTGGCTAACCATGAGCAGGAAGGGCTTTACTTTGAACTTGCCAATTCAGCTGTTTTTCTCTCCCAGTTCCTCTGATAAGACACCTCTGTCTGGCTGTCATTCCTTGTCACCCAGCACATTCTACTTGACTGCCACCTGCCTAGGTCTCTTCTCCTCGGCCCCTCTTAGGCCCTAGGCTCTTCCACAGACTTAGGGGGTGTTAAATACAAAGTTAACTGACCTTACCCCAGTGACTTACCCCCGGCCACAGAGCAAGGAGGGGAAGGAAGAATTTGCCTGGAATTAGAGTTGAGGGTAGTAACACCAATACTGACAGTACTACGGCCACTGCCAGTGGATACTGAGCACTCACGTGCTAGCCTAAGCACATTTTATGTGGTGGGTCTATGTTTATCACACTTTACTGATAACGAACCAGAGATAAAGAAGTTAAGAAATTTTCCAGGTCAAAAGGTAGTCAGCACTCCACGCAGCTGGAGAGAGAAATGTGGTGACACAGGCTTCCTTGTTTGGGGCCCATCTTGATCCAAAGGCAGGAGGGAAGAGTCGTAGTAAATCTCTAAGTAGTGAATCAGGAAGGAGAAGGGATGTTTCAAATAATGGAGAATCTGACTCAAGCTGACTTACTGGCACTCATCAGGAAAACCAGATAGAGCATGTTTCAGGGTTCGCTTCAGGGAGGGGCTCACAATGGATGTGGGGACACAGCGCCATTTCCCCCCCAGCTCTCTTCAATCTGCTCTGCTTTGTAGTTTGGCTTTGATCTCAGATTGACTCCTCATGTTACCCACACAGATGCTGTCAGATCCTGGGGCTGCTTAGTTCATTGCGGACATTTGGCAGCAGGGAGATGACTTTTCATCCACCAGCTGCTGAATAAAAATCTTGAACCACATGCACTTTGGACAACATAGGTCCTGTCTCCTCAAGGGAATGCCCTGGGCTGGTTGGCACAGGCCTCGGAGAAGGTACTGCTCTGGCCCAGGAGCAAGGGAATGTGGATTGAGATGACTGCAGTTTGAGTCTGCAACTCCTGGATTTTGTGATTAATGAGCCCTTTCAGCTCTGGCATCATAACTACCTCCACAGAACGGTAAAAGGTGAATCTGTGCAAGATACAGCTACTTCCTATTACCTGGAGCCATCTTGTCATCTTTGCAGGTGCAGTTCCTGGGGGGTGACTATGATCCATCCACCTTCTCCCATGAGAGGTAGGGAGAGGAATGGAGACAACCGGCGAGTGGGAGGGAATGGGCTGGAGGCTCCATCTGTAGTCACTCACCCAGTCTTGAAAAGGTGTAGCTGGGGATGCAGCTGAGGTCTTACCCTGCTTGGTTTCTTGGGGGCTGAGGTCCAGTGAAGGTAGTCCAGGGTCACTGACATGCAGCAGGGACTCAGAATGGGTCGACAGAGCACCGCAGCACCCCAGGAGGAGCCCAACCTCCACTTCTGCTGCAGCCCCCTCCTCCTGCTGGCCCCTGGGCCAGCCTCAGATCACGACAACCTGAACCAAGGGGTGGGCTTCCATCCCAGTGGGGAAAATACAGGCAAGCAAAGGCTGGGGTGTGACTTAGTCTCAAGCTGGTATCTTTTAAAGGCTGGGGCCTCTCCTCTCTGTTCTGCGCTTCTGCTTCCTACAGGCCCCCTCTTTCTGATCAGTTATTGGTTTTGAAACCATTGCCTGACATTGACCCCAACGTTGATCTGATCTGATTTTGCCTTTTAGTTCACTTTGATTTAGCTCCTTGAGGCTCATCCTTGGTTTCTGAATTCTGATCCTCGGCTGTTTTCACTACTTAGAGCTACCCACAGGGATAATAATGACAGTAGTCCCCATTTATTGAGTTCTTACTCTGTGTGTTGGGTTTTACAGACCATAGTCTAACCAAATGGCAAGGTTGGTTGTTGTTATTTCCGTTTGACCTATGAGGAAACACAGGCTTAAGATGGTTCAGTAACTTGCCTAAGGTCTCTCAGTTTGTTAAGTGGCAGTGTTAGGGATCAAAGTCATTCCTGACTCTAGTGCCGTTTATCTTTCACAATATCCACTATATCTCACAGAGCAAATGATGAACAAATAGCCCCCAACTCCATTCCCTAGAGTTCTCCCTTCCATCTGGGTCTCTTTCTGGCTGGCTCCTCCTGTGGCACCATGCCAAGCCCCCAAGGGCCACAGCTACCCTTTCAACTGTTGAGCTCAACCTTAACAAACTCCCTTTTCCTCCATCCCTTCAACATAACTGAAACAGGCTGGTATTTTCAGAAAGATTTTGGCTGAACACTAAGGGAAACTGAAAGGATGTAACTGTGGCAAATACAGGCAGCATAAAAATAGCCAACTTCCCAGATACACATTTCTGGCTCTTAGATTCACAGTGGAAAGAGCACAAAGCTTGCTGCTCAAACCTAATGCTGAGGAAGCTGTCTTCTTCCCCACAAGAAGCTGCTACAAAGTCCATTTCGCTGGAGCCCAGCTGTGTTCACACCTATGGTGCGGGCTGAGAGTCAAGGGTCCGATGCTGGGGCGGACGTGGGTCTCCCTGCATGAGCTCATCTGGTCGCAGGACCTTGATTAGCACCCGTATAGCGAAGCCTCTGGCTCAGACTTCTTGTCGCGAAACCTACCAGACATCCCTCTCTGCTTGGCTTCCCCATGGGAGCCCCTCTGTGCGGAAACCCGTCATCTGTCTTCCCATCAAACTCCTTCTTCTTGTTCTGTAAATGGCACTGCCAGCTACCCAGTAGGGCAAGAGAGATACCAGGAGGGAAATTGTTCCTGGCTATTCCAGTTCCAGGTCCAAATGGTTATTAAGTGCCATCATCAGGTTTTTCCCCCAAATCTCTTCATTTCTTCCCATCACCTCCATTACTGCCCGCCTTCAAACACCTTTATCTCTTACCTGGTCTACTGTCTCAGCCTCCCTCCTAACTAGTTTCATTACCTTCAGTTTTACTTCCTTTAACCTGTTCCCCATGCAAGGGATAGAACTTTTTAAACATAAATTGGATGATGCCATTTTTTCCACTAAAACCTTCCAGGAGGTCTCCAGTGTCTCAGAATAAAATTCCAAACATAAACTGACCGCGCTTATGCCTCCAGGCTTACTCAGAACCCCCTGCACTTCCTGTACTTGGTAACTTGTACCTGGTCCCTCTCCTGTCATTCTGAATCACGTTGGTTTCCTCTGATGTGCTGCCCTGACATCAGGGCTTTGCCCACGTTCTTCTCTTACACGGCAGACCCCTGTCTCATGATCTCTTGCATACTTGCACCTACGAGTCCTAAGATGTAATTGACTCCAGATGTCTTCCATATCACATGAAATTGGTGCTAAGTGCCTGTCCCATGGATACTAACTTAATACTTATCACTTATAACATCTTCTAGCTTTTATACATTCCTGCCCAATAGCAGGAGAGTGTGGGGAAAGTGACAGTGTCCTCTGATTCACTGTTAGATCATCATTTATTATCACAGTGTCTTGAACAGATTGGGCAGCACTCAAAAAAATACCTGACAAATGGATGAATCGAGTGGGTGTGTGAATGAAAGTGGGGTGTCCAGAGCTTTGGAGGGCAAGACTGTGATTAAACATTGGTGCAGAAAACAAAAGACAGATTCATATAACGAACACCGCCAGAATATCTCATCTGTATCAGGCTGTGTGCTGGGCAATATGGACCCAAGAGACAAAGACAGAGTTCTTTTCTAATCAGCAGGACCTTGATGGCAAACTACTGGGCTCTTGTTACATTTTCACTAACCTTATAGCAGGCCTAACTCTGTACTCTGAGCAGGCTCCTGGGGGCCTTGCCGGACCCAGTTTACTGCATAAATTAACTTTTAAAAGAAAAATGATCAGTTCTGTTCTTTCCTCTTCTCTCCGTTCCCTTCGTTTTCCTTGCCTTTTATCTTCTCTCCTCTCCTATTTAAATGAAACCCCGTGCCATGCCTGTGTTTTAGTCCACTTTCCCCTCATTTGTTTGATTCATTTGTGATGCTCCAATCTCCTATTGTGTGATTTACTAAAGAATGTGTTGGTGGGACCAGGGCTGATGCATTTCTAAGGTGGCATGTTGGCCTCCTCACTGACTACCCAGGATGCTCTGTGACTGACATGCTCCCAGCGGAGTGTCCACCAGGAGGGGGATTGGTGAGCCAAGCCACTGAAGATCTGGGAAGGGATTAGTGTTAATTCCTCCCCGACACAGCCTTGTGATGTCTCTCAGTCAATAGGAGTTTATGCAGAAAAGGTTTAAATACAGTAAATGCCTCTCCTCATCACCTGCTAATCCCACCTCCCTATTCCCCCTGTGTGCCCTAGTATGGGGGCCTTGGGGTGCACCTGCTGACGCACACCAGCCCTCAAAGGCCTTCTTTTCTGCTCCTGGGCCTGCCAGAAGGGTCCTGAGCAGCAAGGCCTTCCGCTGTTGTTTCCAGGCAAATGGGACTCTGGGAGAGGAGAGCAGAGGCTGCTGCGTGGTCTGTGAGGTTGCTGGGTGAAGGGTCCCCACCAGTAAGATGGCAAACTTCCGGCTTCTCTTCGGGGTCCTCAGTTCCCGCCGGTGCCACCTGAAGCCCAATCACCTCTCGCCCCCCTCCCAATCCCAGCACCTAGCCAACAGCCACCAGCCCCGTAGAAGTGACACCTCAATCAATTCATGCCCCCTCCTATATAACCCAGCACCTTTCCCTAATAAAGTGGAACTCTCCGGTGAATTGCTGCTATGTGTCGCTCCTTTCCTTTCATTGGTGCCGAAACCCGGGAGACGGGACACCCCAACTGGGCCCCGTCTTCCCCCGACACCAGCAGCAGCTTGCCCTCGTCCTCTTTTTCCGGCGCTGGCTCATCACACTCACCACTCCTCTCTGGCCTTTAGGTAAGTTTTCCCCCCGGAGTGGGCCACTCTTCCCCGAGCTATCGCAGTGCCATTGACCATGATCGTCCGGCAAGGCCCTGACGCTCGGGGATGAGGAGGGAACTCTCCCCGCCTCAGGCCTTCACGGCTGCGGCGGACCCTCAGGCCCCTCCCCAAACAGCCATAAATCCCCGCCTCAAGAATTTACGGCTGCGGCGGACGCTCAGGCCCCTCCTCCGACAGTCATAAATCCCCACCTCAGGCATTCACGGCTGCGGCTGACTCTCAGGCATCCCCCTCCAACAGCCATAAACGAGGTGACTCCTTTGTGGATGAGAACGCTCCCTTTCCCCCCCTCCTCCTTCTGCTCCGTCCGCCGAAAACGCCTAGCGCTAGGTACCTCGTGACTCTGGCACTCTGCCTTCTTAGGGAAGTCTGGGTGACGACCCACACTTCCCAAGAAATTCCGACTCGTATACGAGTTTCCGCAGACCACCAAGGATCATCGGGGACGCCCTTTGTCTCCTTGTGGTCTGCTTCCAGTCCGAGGATCTCCGTTCGTCTTCCCCTGTTTGTCTCCTTCTCTGTCCTTTAGCCATGGGAGCCTCCTCATCCCTCCCTGAAAGTTCACCTCTTGAATGCCTGCTTAAGCATCTGGCTACCCTCTCCCTGATGCCTGATATAAAATCAAAACTTCTCCGTAAATATTGCTCCCAAGATTGGCCGACATACCCCCTAGACAATAAAAACCAATGGCCTGCAGGGGGAACTCTTGATCCTAACATCACTCGCGATCTTTTTAACTACTGCCAGCGCCTGAAAAAATGGAAGGAGATTCCCTATATCGAAGCTTTCCGCCTCCTCCTCTCCCCGCCCCCTCCCAAGTTCTCCTAGCCTGCAAGCCGCCGCCCCCACAGAAGCCTCCCCTTCACTCCCTTCCCCTTCTTTTCCTACAACAGCCCTTCTCCCTTCCTCCCCAACCATCTCCTCCCCCATCTCACCTCCTCCACCTTCATTCCCTGCAGATTAAGCCTGAGCCTTTCAGCCCCCCTTTAACTAGGTCCCAGGGGCCTCCTCCGTCTTTGCCCTCATCACCTGTTTCTCCCCTGTTAGGGACCGCCTTTGTCTTCCCACATGTTTGTAGAGAGAATGGGAAAGCACCTCCCCCCATGTCTGAACGCAGCATGGGAAAGCACAAGCTAGAGAACAACCGGTGCAGTCCTTAGAAGTTATCTGTCCACAAAATCATATCTTGCCAAGACTCCTCACTCTGAAAATAGGGAGACCTTGAAGATGTGTAGAAACACCGCCCCTGCTTCTAGCTATGCCCTTCCCACACTTGCCGATGTGGCAGGAATAGAAAACAACGCATACCATAAGCAATTAACTGGAGCCCTGCTGTAGCTCAGTAGAGCATGGGACTCTTAACCTCAGAGTCATGAGTTCAAGCCCAACTAAAGCAATAGAGGCAAGCAGCTGGGCTGCTAGCTGGCGACATGTGGGTCCGATTCTATCTTTCTTTATTTTCTTTGCCCCCCTTCTGCACTTCAGGACCTGCTCGACTAGGCACGGCTAGACCGCGTCACTCCCCCACAGACTGAGCCAGAACCCTTCAGTCCCCCTCAGACTCAGTCCCGAGAGCCTCCCAAAATTATTGCCCCCCTCCGGGAGGTAGCTGAATCCAAAGGCATCGTGCGGGTTCACGTCCCTTTCTCCTTAAGAGATTTAGCCTAACTAGAGAAATGCCTAAGTTCCTTTTCCACTGATCCCATGACATACATCAGGGAGTTTCAACAGACCCTCCAGTCTTACAGCCTCACACATCATGACATTTTCATGCTCCTGGCCAATACTCTCCTCCCTGAAGAGTGTAGACGAGTTTAGGACTTCGCCCAAATGCAGGCTACTGAAACCCACAGGACTGACCCCACCTATCCCCCTGGCCCCACTGCTGTCCCCGAACAAGACCCACACTGAAATTATAACACCGCCATGAGTCTCCGCTCTCGAGATATTTTTGCCTCCTGCTTAATAGCAGGTCTGAAAAAGGACAGCTTGTAAAGTAGTCAATTTTCAAAAGCTCCAAGACATAATTCAAAAGAGAGATGAAATCCCCTCCGAGTTCTTAGACAGACTCACTCAAGCCCTATTACAGTATACCAGCCTGGACCCAGAAACACCTGAAGGAAGACATGTCCTTATGACATACTTCCTAGCTCAAGGCTACCCCGACATTAAAGCTAAACTCAAAAAGTTAGAACAGGGCCCCGCTACCCCACAGACTGAGATCCTAACAGTGGCCTTTAAAGTCTTCCATAAGCGGGAGGAGGAGAAAGAATGCCATAAACAAAAGGCTGATCAGGTCAATTTACAGATGTTGGCCCAGCTGATAAAACCACAACCTGGGCACCCCTCTACAAACAAGCCCCCCCAAGAGCTTGTTTCAAGTGCAGAAAAGAAGGACTTGTTTCAAGTGCAGAAAAGAGGGACATTGGTCAAGGGCGTGCCCCTCCCCCAGATCTCCTACCACCCCATGCCCCAGATGCCACAAAAAGGGCCACTGGGGGTCTGATTGCCCAACCACCCGAAGGGGAGGCTGGACGAACAACCCCCATCCTAAGCCCGCCGTAGTGGGGCTGGCAGAAGAAGATTGATGGGGCCCAGGGGCTTCTCGCCCTACCATTTCCATCACCAAACAGGAGCCCAGGGTTACTTTAACAGTAGACGGTCACCCCATCTCCTTCCTCCTAGATACAGGAGCCACCTTCTCAGTCTTGTGAGAATACTGGGGCCCTACCACGCCAGCCATTACTCCTATAGTCAGAGTAGGAGGTAAACAGATTTTCCCATTAAACCCCCCACCCACCCTTTTATGCACAATCCAAGACAATCCCATACCTTTCTCCCACTCCTTCCTGGTTATGCCCCAGTGTCCCATCCCTTTACTAGGACGAGACATCCTTTCCCTCCTCCACGTTTCCATAACTATATCCACTCCCACAGCCCCCAGTACTCCCTTTCTGATGGCCCTCATAGCCGACGACCCCCCTCTACCCAATGAAAGCTCCGGTTCTGCCCTCATACACCCTGTAAATCCCAAAGTTTGGGACATTACAAGCCCCTCCGTGGCCCTATGTCCCCCTGCCTCTATCAAATTATGTGACCCCTCTCAGTATATCTGTCAGGCCCAATACCCCCTAACCACTTCAGCCCTCATAGGCCTCCAACCCATCATTCAAGCAGACCCACTCACTCCCCATTTAATACCCCCATATTAGCTGTTAAAAAAACCAACGGATCTTTCCGCCTTGTCCAAGACCTTCGCCTCATCAACATAGCCATTGTCCCTATCCATCCCTTAGTTCCAAATCCATACAGCCTCAGCATCCCACTTCTCAGTCCTAGATCTCAAAGACATACCCCCATATTAGCTGTTAAAAAAACCAACGGATCTTTCCGCCTTGTCCAAGACCTTCGCCTCATCAACATAGCCATTGTCCCTATCCATCCCTTAGTTCCAAATCCATACAGCCTCAGCATCCCACTTCTCAGTCCTAGATCTCAAAGACCCATTTTTCTATCCCTCTAGACCCCTGCTCCCAAGATTTTTTCATCTTCACCTGGACGGACCCATACACAAGACATTCTAAACAACTCACTTGGTCAGTTTTGCCACAAAGCTTCCGAGATAGTCCCCATATTTTTAGACAGGTCCTAGCTCAGGACCTCAAACAGTTTCATCATGATCACTCTAAGTCCACCTTATAATACATAGACAATCTTCTACTCTGCAGTCTCTCGTGGGAACAGTCTCAACTTGACACTGCCTCCCTACTTAACCTTCTAGCTTCCAGAAGTTACCGAGTATCCCCTGTCAAAGCTCAAATCTCTTCCCCTCCTGTCACTTACCTCAGATTCCTTCTATCTCAACAAAGAAAGTCCATTACCTTAGACAGAAAATGGCTCCTCTCTGACCTGCCCATTCCCAAAACCAAGACAGAAATCCTTTCCTTTCTAGGCCCTTTCTAAGCCTGGCTAGATATTTTAAAACGTAGATCCCTAACTTCTCCCTGCTCCCTGTTGGCAAGACCCCTATACGACCTCAGCAAGAGCCCCCCCTAAAAAACCATTATCCTCCTCACCCCGACACTCCTTCATTAAGCTCTGTCAAGCCCTTGTGGAAGCCCCAGCTCTCCATCTTCCTGATTTGTCGAAGCCCTTCTCATTATACATTCATGAGAGGTCCAGTCACTCTCTAAGAGTCCTAGGCCAATATTATAGCCCATTCTTTGCCCCAGTAGCTTATCTCTCCAAGCAATTAGACCCCACAGTTCAGGGATGGGCCCCCTGCCTATGAGCATTAGCCGCTAGACAGCTCTTGCAGAAAGAAGCTCATAAAGAGTCCTAGGCCAATATTATGGCCCATCCTTTGCCCCAGTAGCTTATCTCTCCAAGCAATTAGACCCCACAGTTCAGGGATGGGCCCCCTGCCTACGAGCATTAGCCGCTAGACAGCCCTTGCAGAAAGAAGCTCATAAACTGACATTCAGAGCGCCCCTTACCATTCTGTCCCCACGTCACCTAAAAGATCTCTTAACCTACAAAAGTTTACAGACTCTCCCTCCCTCCAGACTCCTGACCTTACTGTCCTCTTTCCTCCAAAATCCCGTTCACCCCCTTTGCCATCCATACCCGAATCATGACTTTTTCCTCCTTTACTGCTCTCTCGCTTTTTTTCCTCATTCCTATTGTCTTCCCCACCACCCCAGCCTCCTTTGTATGGCGATTCAAAGTCAGACAGACTTACACACAGCATCAAACAAAAGTTACTGCCCTCATTGCCACACCAGACTGCCCTCTGAAAAGCTGCTCTGAGACTTTATACCTCCACTTTCCTCCCTCCACTGAAGTGTTCACTAGCAGCTACCCTTATTCTCCCTACCTCTGCTTCCTCTATGACCAAAAACAAGCCTATTGCAGGTGATGGCCAGATACCTACAGGAGATGTCCCTACTAGTCTTGTGCCATTCACTACATGGGTAACTTCCAGTACCCACAGTATTACTCCTCCAACCGTTTCATGAAATATCCCAATGGCTCATTCTCCTTATCAATCCCAGATCCCTGGGACTCTCGATGGGCTGCCAGAGTCACAGCCTCAGTTTACTACGGGGGGTCCTCGACCCCCCACAGTACCCTTCATATCTCTCGAAAGTATGTTCCCTCTCATTCCCAGATCTCTCAAGTTGCATCAGATAGCAGACATTCCGAAAAAGTCATTATCCAAACTCTTGATAGTGCCTCTTCATCTTCTTATCCCCACCCCTCTTCCCATTTCTCCTACTCTTCATTACAGCTCATTCAGGACACCACCATCTTTCTCAACCACACCCTTAACACAGCCAATTGTTTCTTGTGCGCATCACTACAGCGCCCACTGCTGGCCGCCGTGCCCCTTACTATTTCCAACTACTCCTTCCATGCAGAAAGACAACCCCTCTGCCCCCTGGCAGACATACCCCTATGGGAACCAGAATACGCAGATAATCTCACCATCCACCACTGTGTAGGCCCAACTCCACCCCCCTCCAGCGCACTTCACTGCCTCTCTATCTACACCCCTACCTCCGGCTCTAAGACTTTTACGCAACCGGGACACTTCTTTTAGTGTAATAGCAGTCTTTTCAACTCACTGCCTCTCAACTCCGGTACACCCTGCATTCTCGTCACCCTAATCCCACAGTTAACACTTTACAGCATGGCAGAATTCCTTGAGCTCCAACCTCCCTTGCCCTCGCGCACAAAAAGAGCTGCTTTCCTTCCCATCATGGTCAGTAGCTCTTTGATCACCTCAGCCATTGGGGCAGGGTTTTCGGGAGAAGCCTTGGGTCACTCTCTATAGGCAGTTAGAGATCTCAACGCCAAACTTGAGGGAGCCCTGACATCCACTGCCGATTCTCTAGCCTCTCTCCAAAGACAGGTCACTTCGCTAGCTAAAGTCACCCTTCAAAACCGGCGGGCCCTAGATCTGCTTACAGCCGAGAAGGGCGGCACCTGCGTCTTCCTCTGGGAAGAGTGCTGCTATTACATCAATGAATCTGGCATTGTAGAAACTGACATTACCAAACTCACCGACCTTGCCTCCAGTCTCCACTCTGCTTCCAATTCCAACCCATTCTCGTCAATACTAACAAACCCCCTCCTCACCTGGCTCTAGCCCATTGCAGGCCCCATAATAATCATTCTTCTCGCCTGTCTCTTCTTACCCTGTATAATAAAGTTCATCAAATCCCAAGTCGGAAAAATCTATAATCAAGCTTTCAACCAGCTTTTACTCAGGAACTACCAGCTTCTGGCCACAGAAGATCCCTCACCCTCACGTGACCTCCTCACCACACACTGAGATGGACCCCTCTCTCCACTGGAAACTGTTCCTGGAAACAATAGCCGCAGACGCCTGGCTCCTGACACCCATATCCTCTTGGCCAACCTATGGTTACAGGGAACCTTCATTGATTTCCAAACCTGAAGAAGTCCACATCTACTCGTCCTTACTGCGGGGAGTCGTATCAACCCTTTCCTCCCAATCCTCAAGCCCTCACTCCCTTCTCCGCCCCTGTTCAGCAGGAAGCAGCCAGAGAGAAAGCAACGTCCACAAACCCATAGAGGAGAAAGGGGGGAATGAAGGGTCCCCACCAGTAAGATGGCAAACTTCCGGCTTCTCTTCGGGGGTCCTCAGTTCCCGCCGGCGCCACCTGAAGCCCAATCACCTCTCGCCCCCCTCCCAATCCCAGCACCTAGCCAACAGCCACCAGCCCCGTAGAAGTGACACCTCAATCAATTCATGCCCCCTCCTATATAACCCAGCACCTTTCCCTAATAAAGCAGAACTCTCCGGTGAATTGCTATGTGTCGCTCCTTTCCTTTCACTGGGGGTCGAGGTGAGAGAAGGGCGGGCGTGCAGAGGCAAGACCGGGAGACAAAAAGCAGGGTCTCAGCGTCTGTCACTCCTCCGTGCAGCACCCTCCGTGGTGAGACAGCCAGACTAGGGCAGCCCCTGGGAGCCTCGCCTCTGGGTGTTTGGACCCTGTGCGATGCCCCCTTCAGTGTGGATGGGCCCCATCACGTGCTTTTAACCAATAAATATCTCAAGGTGATACGTCAAGCTGATTTTAACCTATAAATATGTCAATGTTAACCACTCCTCTGATAACATTACTGATGCAGGCGCGGGGTGGGGGTCGGGGGGCAGATTTCTTGTTCGAGGACTTGAGCAAGGTACGAGATTGACAGAGACGGTTTTCTTCAGGATAAGACAAAGTACGGAACTGCCCACAGGTGCAGGGAGGGGCAAGGCTGCGCTTGGGGGCTCTTGTCTAGGGTTTCATGCCTGTTGCAATGGGAGCTGTTAGTTTCCTATAGTTACAGCCAGAATGCTAGTTACGTTTTAACCGATCTCAATTGTAAACAAATGGGCGGAAGTAACTATGGTCAGCAAGCTGCTCCATATCACTGGGTCCCGGTGGGGGGTACATTATTACATTGTTTCAACTCAAGCACCCTGTTTTTTTCTCTACATTCCTGAAGCCTCAGTAAGAGTTTGTCCTTTTCCAGGGCCCGCACTGTACTCTAACCGGGCAGGGGTTAGTCCCTGCCTCCTGCCTGTGTCATTATGGTAGCTAAGGCTTGTGGTGCTGGCCGATTTGCTCGGACTCTGTCTCTTTCTTCTTTCTCTCTTTCCCACCTCTCTGCGTCTGGCTTTGAAGAAGCCAGCCACCCTGAATCTTGCAACTTGCAAGGAACAGGATGCCAACGGTAATCTGCATGAACTGCTAAGAACTCTAGCCTTAGTGAGGACCCAGCTCCGACCCACACCTTGATTGTAGCTTGCGGCCCTAGAGGGGAGTGCGGACACTGTGAGATAATAAAGGTGTGCTGTTTCAGGCCACCGCGTGTGTCATACTTTGCTCTGCGTTGATAAGAAATCAATAGCGATAGAAAGCGAGCAGAGTGGTCCCTTTTCCTTCTTACCCTGATCATCAGTGGATGATTTTATCTTCTTCTGTCATCAGAAAGGTCTCAGGAAAAAGATAGTAAACCCATTCATACTAACATGAACTTGACTAATCACAGCTCAAGGTGCTACTTTCCCCACAGAGGTTCCCATACACAGATGAACCTAAATTGCTGCAGTACCTGCTAAAACGTCTATTAGATATATATCAAACAGATAAGGAACTCATACCACTCAATAGCAAAAGAACAAACAACCCACTTAAAAAATGGGCAAATTACTTGAATAGACATTTTTCCAAAGAAGAAATACAAATAGCCAATAAGCACATAAGATGTTCCACATCACTAATCATCAGGGAAATGCAAATTAAAACCAAAGTAAGATATCACCTCACACTTGTTAGAATGTCTATCATCAAAAAGGCAAGAAATAACAAGTGCTGGTGATGATGTGGCAAAAAGGCCACCCTTGTGCACTGTTGGTGGCAATATGAATTGGTGTAGCCACATGAAAAACAGTAGGGAGGATCCCCCCAAAATTAAAATTAGAACTATTCCGTGAACCAGTAATCTCCCTTCTGGGAATATAGCCAGAGGAAATGAAATTGCTGTCTCAGAGAGATATCTGGATGGACAGACCTGTGGGCATTATGCTAAATGAAGTAAGCCACAGGAAGACAAATACTGTATGCTCTCATTTCTGTGCGGAATCTGAAAAAGCCAAACTCAGACTAAACAGATGGTCGCTGGGGCTGGAGAACACAGGGAGATGCTGGTCAAAGGGTACAAACTTCCAGCTGTAAGATGATAAGCTCTGGGGCCTAATACACAGTGTGGTAGCTGTGATTATTAGTTCTGTGCTAAATACTTGAAAGCTGTAAGAGAGCAAGTCTTAAATGCTGTTGACTCCCCACCAAGGTAATTATGTGAGGCAATGGAAGCATTAACATCTTGTTATGATAATCGTTTTATGACATATGGGTGTATCGAATTAGCACAGTGTACAATTTAAACAGACATGTTACATGTCAATAATATCTTAATAAAGCTGAAACAAAGGGTTGGTTGGTCTTATCTGACTATTGAGTTCAGACAGTTCACTGGGTCTTGAATTCCATCCCCTTTTTCGGGAGAGGTGGGTTGTGGCAGGACTCACTTTGAATTTTTCTTTTTCTCTTTCCATTAAACTAGTCTTCACTTGGCAGCCTTTCAAGATCTGCTGTTTCAGCTCCGTTGGGGGGGTGGGGAATTATTTTCATTGTTAACTTCAAACCCCTTTCTCAAAGCAAATCCCTTGAAGCCAGAGTGGCTGGCCCCAGGCCAGAGGCTCCCATCTCCCTCCATAGAACCCCTATTCAAAGCCAGCAGGTGGGCCACGGAGCTCCCGCACAGACCCAGGTGAGGAGGAGCAGGTTTGAGCATTGGCTTTGGACATCTAGGTGCGAACCGCTTTTACTTTTTTATTTGGAAGGAGCAAGGGCTCTGAAATCAGACAGAACTAAGTTTTACTGGCTGCGAGCAAGTTATTTAACCTCTCTTGTCCTGTTGCCCTTTTTTAAGATAGTGTTTTGGTGAAAATTGAGTAAGGTGATGTGGTGAAGTGTTCTCAGCCCCATGCCTAGCCCTTAGCTGTTATCCAGCAAATGAAGTAGGTCCCATCTTACAGATGAGAGGACTGTGGTGTAGAAAAACCTACCATCTGCCAATGATCACTGAGATAATGAGTGATGGGCCTGGATTCCAAATAAGTTCTGCATCATTCTAAAGCTCATAAATTTGAGCGTTATAATATTCTACCGTCCATCCGTCCAAACATCCATCCCATAGTTAAAGAGGGTTAGTACAGGCTGAGCCCTGTGACAAGCAGAGTTACTGACAGTCAGGAGGCCCAACCTGTATTATCACCTCAATCACCGGAGATCATGACCTCCAGAGCCAGCCCTGAGACAATGGGGATGGAGTAATGTGTACGGGGTGGCGGAGGGCTGAGAAAGTGTCAAACAGAAGGGAAGGGAAACCGTGAGGTGGGAGAGGGTCAAAGTGTTACCACGGTGGATTGTGGAATCCCTCAGTTCCTGTCTTCTGGAAGGAAAGAATTCAGTCCAGAGACCGCACACAGAGTTAATGTCGCAGGGGCGTTTTATTTAGCAAAGGGAAAGGGGAGTGCACACCAGAGACGAGGAATGGGCTGACCCTCAGGGTGGGTAGCCGCCAGTTGTGTTTTACACTGTGTCTTTTATGGGGTTTTTTTTAGTCTTCTCCCTTCTATTTGTCATTCTTACACTACCTTTAGATGGTCTTGTTTCCTCCCTTTAGCTTATTTGTGCAAATTTGTGCTCCTCATTTTTCTCATGAGCATCTAAGAGAAACTCACGGTGGGGCCCCAACTGTAATGTAAATAAATGATGTAATGTTATCATGGTGGCCTCAGGGACACCAGCAACAAGGTCTTCCTTAAGGGCATAGGTTCTGGAATTGGGAGGGTCCCGGTGACCCGTACATATTTTTGCTAATCAGTTTGTGCTGAGCCCCAAAAGGAGTGACCCAGGGGTGACAGGGAGGTCTCTGGGTGCAGACTCGATGGCCTTTCATGTCCTTTGTCCCCTTCTGCTCATGTCTCTCTAACTGCTACCCTAACAAAAATGGGCTGTAGGAAGGCCGCTGAGGATCTGGGCTTCTCTGCTCCCCAGAGAACTTGGGCAGCAGCCTCCGTGGATGTTTGAGAAGATGGAAACTGAGACGATGTTCTATTTGATGTGAGACCAAAGTACTCTCGATGCCTAATTTCTCTCTTTACCTCTGGCTCTTTTGTCACTTTATCAACTACATAAAGCAAATAATTAAATAAATAACTAGAATACCTTCAACCAAAGTTTAAGTTACTGGGAGAAATGCTTCAACGGGCCCATCTTGATTCAGTGTAAAGTCACTTAGAGGAGGTCTAAGTGTCACTCTGTTGGGTCCTGGAAGTAATTAGTGAGCCATTTCAAAAAAATCTAAACATTCCCAAGTGTGTAAACTTCTTGAGAGCAGGAACTCTCCCTCATCTTCATAAACTTTGGCACAATGTCTGATATGTGACAAGTAGTTGGGGGGATTTTAATTATGATCTGTCTGCTCCCAAAGCTCTGAAAGGTCTGGTTTGTTCAACTCTGTACCAGTCAGCATAGGCTAAGTCATGCCACGGTAACAGCTGGGCCCCCACATCCTAGTGGCTTACAACAGTGATTCTCAAAGTGTGGTCCCTGGACCGGCGGCGTCAGTATTGCCTGGACACTTGTTAGAAATGCAGATCCGTGGTTTCTGCCCTAGACGTACTGAATGGGAAGCTCTAAGGATGGGGTCATCAACCTTTGCTTTACCAAGCCCTCTGGGTGTTTTTGGTGCACATTAAAGTTTAAGAACCGCTGGTTCAAAACAATAAAGATTTGTTTCTCTTTCACCTTACAGGAGCACCGGGGGTTGTCTGTGGCTCTGCTCCACATCTTCTTACTTTGCCAGCATGTATAGCAGCCCCTACCCGGGTCGAAAAGAGAGACATGGTGAACCAAAAGCTGCTCTGAGGTTACATGTATCACGTATATCTACCTTCCATTGTCCTCAGCACATCTCAAGGGACTGGGGCAGAAACATGTAATCCTGTCACCAAGAGGGGATATATAGGAAGGGAAATGGAACTATTGTATTAGATTTATTTTTCATTTCTTTATAGATTAACAAATGACTGTAAGAGTAATGTTTTGAGAAACAGTTTTCAAGGTCATGGACCAATCATAATTTTCCCCATGGTTAAAACTGCTTTGTTCAGCTTGCATGGTCATTTTTTGATCCTGCACTACTGTGCACAAGGTCTGCCTTTATTTGGGAGAACAGTAATAGAACCTACCACTTATTTTTTCCTATCTCTGCTCAAATGTGCCTTCTTAAAATAGTTTTCCCTAAACTGCCTTATTTAGTGTTGTCGTGTCTCCCCCAGTCCTTTGTTACCCTATCACGTTACCCTGTTTAATTTTCTCCACAGCACTTCCATCAAGCTGAAGTTGCTTTATTAGTTGAATTGTATTAAAATCTATTACCACACAAGCTTCATCAAAACAGGGACTCTGTCACAGCTTTACCCCCAGAACTTAGAGCCATGCCTCCCACAAAAATGTTCATTAAACCTTTGGGGATATGAATTGGTTGCTATCCCCTGAGATGGACCAACTCAACTCTCACTGCTGTTTAAAATGGAGCTAGAGCCTGTCCTGCGTCTGAGCCAGGAACTGGTGAAGGCAGATAAGAAGACTTCCTATCTGGAAACCCAGACCCAGCACCCAGTGTGGATTCAGGGGCAGTGGTTAAGGAACTGTGCTCATTTTACAGACGCTGTAAGCCTTCAGCTCATGATTTCACCCTGGTGTTTA
Source organism: Manis javanica (assembly GCF_040802235.1). Taxonomy (NCBI): domain Eukaryota; kingdom Metazoa; phylum Chordata; class Mammalia; order Pholidota; family Manidae; genus Manis; species Manis javanica. The sequence goes on along the minus strand of NC_133159.1, from coordinate 124,946,309 downwards.
GCTGCTTCTTTCCAAGTTGAAATATACCCAGCATTTGAAAGGAGGCTTCTCCCACCTTTTCTTAGAAAGAGGTCAGACATCCTGGGGAAATGCCTTATTGCCGTCTCTAGAAAGGATAATATTTGGTGAGATTTGACTCCTTAGAGCAGAGAATATAACATGGAAGTGGTAAAGAGAAACTGGAAGTTAACTAGCCTCTTTTCTTCCCCAAAGTGTTATTATATGGTGAGCTATTGTGGCAATTGAAGATTAATTGAATTATCATCATTAATTTTACTCATCTATTTTACACCAAATCATATACACATATATGTTTCTTACTTAGCAATCACACCAATGTCTAGATGTAATATAAATATTACCATTTTATAGCCAAATACTCTTAGGTTCAGAGGGTTTAAGTGATTTACCCAAAGCTACCCAACTGGAGTGGAGATTTGAACAAAAATTTCTACACTTCAAGTCCAAGAATATTATATTTTTATATACTTCATAGATTTTCAAGAAAGACAAATGGTTCAGGTGGAGGGTAGTTTATCCACTTCAAGACAAGAAAGCCCTACCTACCTGACAAAATTCAGCCACCAAAAATCAGAATCACAGACTAATTCTAAGATTTGCACGTTGTACCTGAGTCCTTTCTGCTATAAAGTCCTTACATTATTCTGAATAGCCAGTGACATCCCCCTTTTTACAGGTTGAGGTGGTTGAAACTCATAGACACAAAGAGATCCAGGTCCCAGAATTTAGAAGGGTGGATGTTGGACCAGAGCAACGTGAAGTAGAAGGAAAGCTTCACCACCTGCTGGCTGTGTGGTATTGAGCCACCTCTGCCTCCACTGTGCGTGCTCCTTAGGAGCAAAGCCCTACACTTCCCTTGGGGCATGTCTGATTATTAAGAGGTCTTTGTGGCAGGTCCCACAAGTTACCCAGTCACAGCCATCCCCTTTGCACCCACAGTTCTTCCTGGACAACACAACCCAGTTTTGTCCAGGCATCAGGTACAAAGCTCCTTCCTCACATCCTTAGAATGAATCCTGATCGGTCTATCCCAACTCTGACAATTGAATTCCTCTTTGACCAAGATTCCTCTGCAAGTGGTTCTAGGGCCCTTTTCGAGCAATGAGATGAAAGAGGAAATTTGCTGGCTACTCCCCTGATAACATGTGATGGGTAGTGGACCTTTTCTGCTACTACCCTCCCTGCTTCCTGCTTGGGTTGTGTCATTCATTCACTTGAAAAATATTTACTGAGTCCCCACTCTGTGCCAGCAACTAAACTAACAGGAGGCTAAACTAAACGAAAGAAATAGGAGTGAGCACAACAATAAATCCCTATCCTGATGGATCTTAGAGTGGAGGAAGGCAGACAATAACCTAGCTAAAAAAATTCATCTGTAGTATGTCAAGTGGTGAGAAGCAATATGAAAAAAAATTAAACAAGATAGGGCAGATAGAGATGGGGTACTATTTTGTATAGTATCAGATGAACTCGTGACCCCTCAGGTGAACCTCAAAGAATGCCTGGTGCAGGAGAATCCCAGGCAGAGGGCAAAGTCCTTCAGGTGGTAGTATGATTGGCATGTTGGAGAAATTATTAAGTTATCAGTGATTGGAGCGGAGTGAACTGTGACCTGAAGTGAGACATAAACTTTATATTGGGACCAAGTACACATACACACACACACACACACACACAAACACACACCACATATGTACACTTGCACGTACACACACATACTGAATTCAGTATTCAGTGTTTCACAAAAGAATGCACATCTTTACTATGTGCAATGCACTCTGATATTGTCTATTCTATTTTATTAAAAAATTCTGGTCATGACTGTCTAAACAGATTAGATTACCTACTAAACAGATAACCTACTAGTAGGTCAAAACCTACAGTTATACTGAGAGAGGATGAGAGTGATAGAAATTAAGTTAGCTGGGGACAGAGGATGGGGTTTTTAGGTTCAAGAAGGTGGCTGAGTGAGTAGGAAGTCTACTGGAACATTTAGAATTAAAGAATGCCTTATGTTTTTAAAACATTGCTCTGGCTGCACTTTGGAGACTGTAATATAGTGGGACAAAGGTGAAAGTGTAGAGGCTATTACGCTAGCCCAGTAAGAGATGGTGGTGGCTTGGACCAGAAAGGTGGTAGAATAGGGGTGAGATGTAGTCTGATTACAGAGTTATCTCAAAGGTAGACCAGACTTTTCTAATGGATTGGGTGTAGGGTGATGAAGAAAGGTCAAAGTCAAGGATGCTTCCAATGTGTTGGGTCAGAGCAGCTAGAATAGATTTGCGAAGGGTCAACTGAGAAAGAACTAGGTTTGGGAGAGGGAGTAAAATCTAAAGTTCAGTTTGGGGCATGTAAACTGTGGAAACATCTTAAGTGGAGAGACATGTCAAAAAGTTAGTTTTATATTTATGTCTGGAATTTAGTGCTGAAGACACAAATTTTGAGTGATAAGTTTATAAATGATGTTTAGAACCCTCCTGTATGATATTACCTAGGGATAGTTGGGAGGTACAGAAAAATGAGATCTAATTCCTGAGCCCTGAGGCGCACTAACATTTGGAAGCTGGAAAGGATGAGGAGAAACCAGCAGAGGGGACTGAGATGGAGTGACCAGAAAAGTAAAGGGGACAAGAAGTGAGGGGTGTCCTGGAAGCAGAGTACAACAATGTTTCCCCAAGGAGGGACTTGTCATGGTTATTAACTGCCACAGACAGGTTCAGTGAGTCAGAACTGAGGAGCGACTGCTGGATTACGCAAGGTGAAGGTCATTGGTGACCTTCACAGGAGCAGTTCGGTGTGTCTGGTGCAAAACTTGGCCTGATTGGGTTGGGTTCCAGAGAGAGCAGAAGTTGATGAGGGAGAAAAAGAGGGCATGGAAATTTACTTTGAAGGTCTTACTGTAAAGGGGAGCAGAGAAATGGGGTAATTGCTCTGCGGGAGGATGTAATAGTTGCAGCTGTGGCAGTATCTTTCGACCATGATGGAAAGGTCAAGAAAACTCCTGAGATTTTGGCTGGTGACCTCACACGGATGAAGTGCTGACTTTATTCAGCAATAGGAACTATTTCTATGCTGTCAGCTCCTCTCAGTCAGACAACTTATCGCTTGAAGCCAATGCATCCTGGAGGAAGTGGCCACAGATCTACACTCTCATGGGCTCTTAGGTTCCTGGACATATGGCAGTGCAGTCGGGGGTGGGGGCGTTGGTGTGAGTTCCTGGGCTGCTGACCAGCTGTGAGTTCTTGGACAAAGCTGTTTAACATACATGAGCCTTTGTTTTCACATCAGAACAAAGTTGTTCTGAATTCATGGGGTTATTTAAAGGATTAAATGAGATAATTCCTAGAAAAAACACAGAGGCAATGCTTTGAAAATTGTAAGTGATGTTCAGTACCTTAGGTAATTGTTACTACTTTAGATAACTTTTACTTAGCAGCTCTGGTTAAGAAAAACCCCTTGCACATGTGCAGTTTTTGGAAGACCTGCAAATGCCCAGCTCTCCCTGGCCTCCCTCACAGGGCAGAGAGCTCTGAACAAAAAAAACCTTGAATAAACTTATAGATCAGGGCCCAGGGCCCAGGGGAGGAACTGCTGAGCAACGGGTCCGGGACATTTTCCTGTCAGAAGCGCAGGGCAGCAGAGTTCCCTTCACAGCTGCCCTGGCCTACCTCCTTTTGATAGAGTTTATTCAGTTGTTCATCATGCCACAGTGGCTGCCAGAATATCCTAGTTCTCTCAAACTTCCTAAGCGTATTTACTGCTGAGCAGTGCTGCCTCTGAACAATTAGATCAAATGACAGTTGTCAGGAGTGTTGGCAGTTCTTTGCCCTGTGATCGCCAGACTCCACTTCCTTTGTAGGTTGGCACCTGGAATCCATAATAACCTGCCTGGCTTCCTGCCCCACATTTCTTGGATCCCCTGCAGCCCAGGCCATTTCGTCCCCAGAGCAGGCCTGACTTGCCTCAGGCTCTGGAACTAACCAGCTTCTTAATCAGAGAGAAAAAACCTCCCTGGATGTGTAGCCTGGCTGAGGATCTCATCATGACGTGTGCCGCAGCCTGAGGGAGGCAGGCTCTCGTTTCTTCTGACCCAGGAATCCCAGTTCTTGTCTTACTCTACCCCTGGCTCTCTCTCGGGTAGCACCTTCTGACTTGGCCATCCTCCATTCTCCAGCTGAGGCCACCAACCTCCACCTTCAGCTCAGACACCCCTCTTCATCTCTGGGACCTATTTTGATCTGTGGTAGGCAAGGTATCACCTCTGTAGAGTCCAGGCATTGCTTTATGACCTTCCTGCTTTTCATTCCTTTCACTGCCCCCGTCAGTCACCTGAGGAACGTGCGGGCAGAAGGGCCAACGACTTTCCCAAGGGCACACAGGTGGTAAGAGTGGACTGTGCTGTGAGGGAGGGCAGATATTTAGGGTGTGAGATGCAGCCAGATAGTTTGCCCCCTACTCCCAACTCTGCTTTCCTTTCCTCTCTTGGCTTGGGAGTTCCCATCTGATAAGCGAATTCTGGGAGCCTGAAAAGGTTTGGTAAATAGTGGGCAGGGCACCCTACATCCAAAAGAAGCTCAAGGGTAATAGCTTCCCTGCTTCTCCGTCTCTCTCTCTGTGTCCTCCTCCCTCACTAGAATATTATCACCTGGTAAGTGTGGAATTTTGGCATATGGAGTTGGAGTAGATCCTTCCCTTGCTGGCTTCAGGTGAACATTTTTCCAGTTAAATTTGCCAGTGAGCATGGCTTTGGGCACAAACCCAACTAATAATAAAATTATACTGAATTTTTCCATTTGTCCTTGTCCCTTATGAGAGTCTCCCCCTTGAGGTGAAGCCAGTATGGCTGGATATGTGTATTATTTTGGGTTCCAAAGAACAAAACCTTATGTATGATGAAGTCCTGAGCATCACATCTGCAGGCTTCAAATCCAGTGCTCTGAATGTACAAAACTAAGTATAACACAAGACATTAAACACAGCAATAAAGGCCTTTCTACCACCTAACAAAGCCTCAGCTCTGATGGGATCTCTTCTGTACAATAAAATGCTAAACATTTGCTCAAACATGCCTTTAATCTCAGACAGAAAATTCCATCTGCAAACTTCCTCTGGATATTCTACAATGCCTTCAAATTTCTTATGTTTGGTTGAATAAAATGCCATCACTTCAATAACTGGAAGTACAAAGGCTTTTCAAAGGAACATACTACACAAGAAGGGTTCTTTTTATTTTATTTTTTATAACTTCAACAGTTGACTTTTAATATCTGATGTTTGAATTTGTAGTTAGGGATTTCTTTACATTAAGCCCACACATTTCTGTGGCAGGAGAGAGAAGAGAGAGATTAGGTTTATTAAAAGAACAATAAAACATCTTTGAGAAGCTGTTCTGTGTTGGGTTGTTCATATGAAAAATGAGGAAGCATTACATCTGAAAGAGATTATTCTGCATCTCAGATGTTTCCCTTTCCAGAAACTGAGGAATTGCCCTTCCATGTGGGGACGTCCCCCCCAAGTCTGGCCCTCAGCTCCATCTTTGTGTTGATAGGCTTGGTCTACCTTTCCAGGATTGCTTCGTGACCCCCTTAGCACTTGCTTTTCTGTATCGCATCCACCTGAGAGATTTGGGATAAGCTTTGTTCCAGCCAAATGCTCATCTTGATTCTGGTCTGGGATGGAGATGCCTGAGCCCAGGTCCCACTCCCTTTCATGTTTTGGAACAGAAAAGCATGATGGGAAGAATATGGGGCATGAAGGAAGATTTGAGCTGTATCTCAATGCTCCCACTCCATGACTTTGGGTAGGATATTGGCATAGAGGGACATTGCCTGCTGTAACAAACAAGGCCCCAGACCTAAGTAACAATGTAACAGTTGTTTATTTCCTGATCACCTAACAGCCTGACTTCTGTGCTCCTTGCTATTGGGTAGCCTTCCATGTGGTGATTCAGGGACTCACACTCTGTTCAACTTGGGGCCACACCCTCTCCTAGGCCCTCAGAGTCCCCCTCATTCAGTCTGCATATAGGGAAATAGAGGACAGAGAAGGTGCAACCACTTGGTAACCAGCTCAGCCTGAAAGTGACACTCATTCCATCCACAGGAGCTTGTCCCAGGGACCCAGCTAATGAAAGGGAAACTTGAAATGAAATCTTTGGCTGGAGAGCTACTTTCCAGCTATTACCACTATTATTGGAGAGATCACAAAAATCTTTGGGAGATGATCAGCTCTTTCTAAACCTCTCTGAGTTCCATTTCCTCATCTGAGAAATGGAGCTCCTCGAGAGGTCCAATAAATTTCCTAAGGTCATACAGTTGGTAAAAATTGGCACTAAAAGCAGTGTCTCACAGCTCATATTCCATATTTTTAGTACAGCTCACACATCTTAAAAACTTTTCAGGTCAGTGTAGACCATGTCCTGTCCACTTTGTCCTCCTACTCTCAGAGAGCTTAAGAAAGATCATTTTGAGTTGACCAACTTCTAGCTGTCTTTATAAAACAAAAAATAGATGATAGAGTCCAGTAGTGGGTTGAATAGAATCTCCCCCAAATTCCATGTCCATCCAGAGACTTGGAATATGACCTCACTTGGAAACAGGTTCTCTGCAGATATATTTAGTCAAAGGTATCCAGATGAGATCATCTGGGCATAGGGTGGCCCTCCATCCAATGATCGTTGCCCTATAAAAAGAAGAGAGGATGCAGAGACCCAGGGAGGAAGGCCCTGTGAAGGCAGAGGATGGGATTTATGCTGCCACAAACTAAGGAATGCCAAGAGTCACCATAAGCTGGAAGAGGCGAGGAAAACAATCTGCTTTATAGACTTCAGAGGGGCCATGGCCCAGCTGACACATTGATTTGGGGCTTTTAGCCTCTAAAACTGGGAGGCAATACATTTCTGTTGTTTAAAGCTACCAGGTTTGTGGTAATTTGTTATGGCACCCTAGGAAATGAAAACTGGCCCTTCCCAGGAACACATGGGGACATCTTCCAACCCACTCCGCCGGGAGCTGGGAGCAGGAACTGTCCAGAGCAAGAGGCTTCGGCCTGAGGCAAGGGAAGAGCGGCACATACACCCCGTCGGTGAGCAGTTGTGTCCATTTCAGGGAACCTGCATATCAGATGAGGGATTTGCTGTCGTGTGTACTGCGAGTTTGGGAGCCAGTCACTTCCCTGGCTTCAGCAGCCAGCACGTCATCACACTGGAGCATTTCTACTGTGGCTGGAAGAGCGTGCATACTTGCAGTGAGCCCTGGGTTCAAATCTCAGTTCTGTCTTCATACTCGGTGATCTGGGGCTGGTCGGTTAATTTCCTTACCAAGTGGTACAATCTGTACGCGCTTCTTGTGGAATTCAGCGACATAGTCCGGGCAAATGCAGTATGTGTAAGCCAGTGGTATGGTGTTGCCACATGGCAGGCACTCACTCAGCAAATGCTTTCAGCTCCTTTCCTGTCCTCGGTGATTGTCTGAGCCCCTGAGTTAACTTTGAGTTTACTCATTTCCTATTTTCAGTAGCTTTTTCAATTTTAACCTCTGTATGGTTAAGGATTGGGTCTGTCTGGGTCACTGTTACATCTCTAGCAGCTGACAATAGGTGGGTGGGGTAAGTGGTTGAATTGGCCTGGCCCCTGGTCCCAGTTCTTTGAGAATAGAGACCCCATTCTGTTCATTTTGTATTCTCTGCAGGGCTTTCTTAGAACCAGACAAGAAAATGATGCCCAGGCAATATCGTTTTGATTGAATTATTGAGAGTGTTTGAGGGAGGAAAGGTCTTTAGATTCAAAAAGAGAAGAGTATGAGGTGAATGCATTTGGGATCTTAATTCTCGAGGACTACTGGTTCTCAGAATCAGAGTGCATCATTACCTTTTTAACTTGCCCGTGTGTAAATGTATGAGAGTCTGTTTCAGTGGATTCATTCAGGATCATTGACCCCAAAGAAATTGTGAAACACAAGCCATTTTCTCTTTGCTAGGACAGATGAAAAGGTCAGTGCTTTTAAAGTCACTAAAATAATGCTTGCATGCACTCTGTCTCTCGTTCTGGGAAGATGAGTCCTGGAACTTGCTGGGACAGAGTGAGCATGGCAACATGCACTGTTCCCAGAATCCTGGGGTCTGACTTCCTATGTCCTGGAGTCTCTACCAGTCCCCATGCCTGTCCTCCCTCTGCACCACAGGCTTCTGCCCGTTTGATATGCGCCCCCCTGCTGCTGTGGAACATGGTAGCAGCACAATGGGGAGCTGACTGCTTGGCAGCCACTGGAGTAGAAGGCTGTGGGGCTTCCTCACTGGCTAACAGGGCTGATGAAAATCCATGAGCTGAGGCCAATTGGAATTTGTTTCAGTGGTCCTCTCCCACCTTGGAAATAATGGATATGTTAATGACTGTGCCAATCATTTCACAATGTATATTTATATCAAAACAACACATTGCACACCTTACACATACACAATTTTTATTTGTTAATTGTATCTCAATAAAGCTAGAAAAAAAATGCATTAGCAAACATCCACTGAGGTCTTACAATGTGCCGAACATGATGCTAAGCATTTTATCCTCCTTCTTTCATGCAATTCTCGTAATTATCCAGTGAGTAGGTACCATCACTGTCATGTTTCATAGGTTTACAGATGGAACTCTGAGGCTCAGAGAGGTTAAGTAACATGCCTGATGTTGTACAGCTCAGAGGGCAAAGGCAGACCTTGAACCTAAGCATTTCTACACTATGGATGTGGAGAGGAAGAAAGGGGCATTTCACTGCCAGGCACTCAGCACATTGCCCCATTCAAATGATTTAACATCCTGTGAAATGATTAAAAAAGAAAAAGGCACACTCCCTCTGAGTATCCTGACAGCAGCAGGAATCCATCAGCACAAGTGAAACTGGCCAATAACGTCACTTCTCTCCTTCCATAGGGACCACACAGGTCATTCCCAATGGTCCCATTTGATGTTAAGCATGATTCCTGGACCACCGTATGCCAAGGATGTCTTTAATATCTTCTCCCCACTCTCTGTTCCCTACAGCTGGGCCTCTCCAACCTCAAGCTTGACTACAATAGTCAGCACCAGGTCTTCCCCCTTCTCATCATGAGCATAGAGTCCAAGTCTCAGGACACTGGCTTTTAGCTTTGTCTGGAGAATGGGGTTTGTTGAGCAGTTGCCATGATATGATCTTAGCAATTCTGGGATGGGGTCCTTAAGCAATGAATTTTGACCTTCCTCACTCATGTTTCTTCACCTGAATCCAAACTTGTCCTTGGCCAAATTCAAATCCCTCTGCAAGCTCTCAGTTCTACCTCCTGCAATCTGGAATGCAGATTAAGGACTCTACCCATTCCATGACCTTACTTCCAGCTGGTAAGAGATGGATACAGCTTTGGTGTTCAAATAGAGCAGGCTTTGAGTCTCACTGGGGTTAAAAGTCAGCTTGTTTCAGGGGGGTGGGTGCTGTGCTTTGCTGGGTCCATCTTGCCAGAGGTCTGTGTATGGGATTTTTGGCCCAAATCCCAGGTTTACTTTGCTTCATATTAGCTGGGGATTATCCTGTGCATACTTCTCTATCAAGGGCTTAGTGAAGTGGTCACTGGTCCTGAGCAAAAATTAGAAAGTTAGTATGACACAGAAGTCAAGACGTGAGTTCTAGAGCTGGACTGTCTAGATTTGAATCCTGGTGCTGTCACTCACTTTACCCAGCTGTAAAATGGGTGTAGCATGAGTACCTACTTTATAGACTATTAACTCTTCTCATGGCTTGTTGTGGGGATTAGGTGACTTGTCTGTTGTAAAATGTGCTGAAGGCAGGGTGCGGCACATGGCCAACAGTCAACAAATGTTAACTGCGATTATTACTGTGGACATGATGTGATTTCTAGAGTTGGAATTCTAATTTAACCTGGGGTCACAGCTTAGTTCTGCCCCTCTGAGCTGTGCGGTACTTGCTGAGTCACTGAGCCTCTCTGAGGCCCGCGTTCTCCTCACCTGTGAAAGGAGGCTGAATGTTCCTTTCCGCCCTCATGCACTTTCTCCCGCCCAGCTTGCCCTTGGGGTCTTTCTCCATTGTCCTCCCTTCCAGGTAAACCTTGTCTTCAGGAAATATTATGTTATAAGCTGACACCAGAGTGTGAAGCACCTAAGCACCTCTCCCAAACCTCTCCTTTCATATCCTGGCTCCTTTCTGGGAAATCCAGGCCTGTGCCCCTGGAAAAGGGAGCATGAAGCAGAAGGCAGTGAGCAGTTTAGGGTTTCTTTTGGGGTCAGCCCAACTTAACACCATGTAAGCAGTTGTGGGTGAGGTTAGGTAAGATAAAGAAGGTCCACACGTAGTAAGAGAGGTAGATGTTTTGAAAGAGAAGAGCAGGAGAAAGTGGAGGTCAGAGGGGAAGGGGTCCTTGGAGACAGGAGGGGCTGTCAGCCTCTTGCCCACTATCTCTGCAAATCTGACAGAGTTCCCTGCTCACCCCAGCACAGGCCGCTGGTTCCCTCCTACTTCTTTCCCTTCATTTCAAAAGGGAGACGCTGCTGCCCATGTACGTGCTGGCCCATCAGGCTCGCTTTACTCTCAGCCATTCCAACTTTCCAGGGACCTTGGCCTGAGGTCTTGTGCTCTGATCCCAAGGGGAGTCTTGGTGGTGGCCTTCGAGTTGGGGTATCATGACTTCCCTGGGGCTACCGCAAAACTGTCACTCTGGGTCAATTCCCACATGGAATCCTCAGGACCCAACCCCATCCAGATCCTTCTATCCTTCTCTTCAGGAGTCCGTGAGGGTGCCAATGGCACATCAACAGCCCCACCACCATTTCCTTCCACTCCCGGGCACTTGCTTATTCTTCCTTCCTGATGCAGACCACAGAGAGAGCCTTTCGCTGCAGCGTCATCCTCTCTCTGCCCCAGGGTTACCGAGGTGAGACAATGCTCCCTCTGCCTCCTCGACAGCTTAACAAATTCCTTCAGCTCCAAAAATTGTCAAGTGAATACCTGGGGATTCACCTTCCATTTTATCCATATTGCCTCTTCCCCCTGTGTTACGAAGTTTTGGTTCCTACTGAAAGACTCAGATGATAGCTATTCCATCTTAGTGTCACATCAGCCTGCCACCCCACTATACCACTCTGTTCCCTAGGATTTTGGTTCAAGTCCTAGGCTAGAAGTCACTAATTATATTCACATGTGGCTTGATTCCACCTTTCCTGGGAGTTGATATGGTATCTATGGGAAGGCCTTAGCTGCAATTTCCATGAAGCCGGGAGCTATATTTATTTCATTCTCTGCTATATGAGTAATGCCTCACAGAGGACCTGGCACATCATATAGTCTCAGCAAATACATGTTGAGTAACTAAACATTTTCCAGATGTTCTTCTCCCTCTTAATCATCCAGGGAACCCCTTTTTATCCCACTATTCAAGCTAAGCCTCATCTCTTCCTGGGAGCCTTGCCTAACTCCCTCCAAGTCTGATTAGCATTCTGCTCCTTGGAACCCTCACAATAACATGCTTACCTGTAGTGTGGTTCTCTGTTCGAAGAACATAATAATGTATTTACATGTCTGGCTCATGCACACTCCTTTATTTGTCATGTTTGATATATGAAAAATTTTAAAAATGAATTGATATGTGACCTCGGTCCCTGATCACACTACATGTTTAATCACTGGTCTTCCCAGGAGCTGCTCAGACACTCGTATGGTAGACTCTCAGAGTCTCGAAATGTCTGAATATGCAGTGAGTGCATAGCTTAGGCTTGGTTCCAAAATTCCATCCCCCAGCATGCATACAACCCATCAGTTATTAAAGCAAGGATATAACTTGTTTTGAATTCAGATGGTGCCAAGTCTCTGCCTTTTTTGTGGGGGGCAGAAGCAGGCATAGGATCCAGAAAATAAAAGTTCTGAAGATGGAAACTCTTGACCCGGAGAAGCAGCCTGGTCAACGCTGAGTGCCTATATAAATAACAGCTAGTGAGGAGTCCCACTGACTCTGCACTGGAGAAATTTTGCTCCAAGCCTTGCTCAGGCCCTGGTCTCCACTGGAGTTGAGGTGAGCACTTTACCTGTGGAAAGGATGCCCATCATTTTTTGTGCACCGAACTTACCAAAAAAAATGGAATTCTGATCATAAAACCTGTTCTTGGGAAGTGGGTCCTTGCTGCCTTTGCTCAGGGTGGCCAGATGCTGACCCTAACCTAGGGGCCTGAGTGGTTACACCAGGTCCCCTGAACCCCAGTGCCATCTCCATGGTGCCTCCTGCCACTTGCTGACCTGCCGGAAGCCTGACCAGGCTCATCTTGGGGACCTGCTTCCTTTCAGGCCCACCTGAGCCTGGTAGGTTTATTCCTCATCTTCTGTTCTGACATATCTCAGCCTCCGTGGAGTGAAGGAGGAACAGACACTGCACTTGCTAAGAGGAGAGGGAGCACAATGGCCTTGATGTCAGCATCCCCAGGCCAGGGTGTTCTGACCAGGAGGCACCTGGAGTCCTTGTCAACTGCCTTGTCACTGGGGTAACATCCACAATCCTTTATGTTTCTGGGGAGCACTGTTCTTAGCTCAACAGCTCTGGTTTTTTGTTTTGTTTTATTTTTTTCTTTATGTCATTCTCACAAAAGCCTTGAAAAAAGGAAGGGACAGTGGTTTTATAGTAGAAATGTGGTCTGCAGTCAAGCTGTACTGCTCCTCTCTGCACACTGAGTCTGCTGATACATGCTGCTCTCCCTGCACACTGTTGCTCTGTTTCATCTCTCCGGTCCACTCTAGGCCATCCTGTTCCGTCCTACTCCATTCCAATGCACCCCCTTCCACACCATTCCAGACCCAATTTCATACTGAAGTAACAGTACTGCATGAGAAAAACCATGGGCTTTGATGTCGGACTTAGGTTCATACCCCAGCTTGACCTCTTAGGAGTGTGTGGTGTTAAATCTCTTGGCTTGTGTTTCTCTGTTGTAAAGTATACAGAGCAATACCTAGTCCATAGGGGAAGAATGAGAACTGAATGATGGGATGTAAATGAAAGACTGTCATAAACTGAAAATCCATATATATACATGTCATGGTTACTACACATGTCATAACTAGTATAAATTAGGTGGAAGGCTCTGTGCTAGCCACTGGGGAGAATTCAGATACTAGAATATGGAATCTCTGTCTTGTAGTTTTACCATTTGTAATAGGGAATAATATTGGTGGCCCTGTTAACTGTACATGGCAAAACGTTTTAAGGCTCATGAGAAGTATAAAATATAGTGAAAGCAAATATTACATCTAACCTGGAACATGTGTGTGTGTGTACAAGTATGCATGAGTGAGAGAGCTTCATGGAGAAGGGGGCATGTGAGCTGGACCAGGAGGCAGGACGACCTTTTGTCAGACAGAAAGGAAGTGGCAGAGAAACTTAAGGTAAGTTATTTCACTTCTCTGAGCCTCATTCCTCAAATGTGAAATGGGGAAATAATGCCCACCTAGTAAATTACACAAATGCTTGTAAAGAATTTATTTTTGTTTGGACCTGTTCTAAGTGAAATATGTACACGATTTCATTTAATTCTTTAAACAATCTTATGGAGTACATACTGTTTAAATCCTAATCTTATAGTTAAGGCAACAATACCAAATGGAAAAAAGATCTTCACAGTTGCAAGTATTATGGTAAAATGGGATAAATACGAAATATTCACACTGGGCCCCGGGGGCTTCAGAGGAGCATGCTGCCTCCAGTGAGGAAACGGAAGTGGGGCTGGAAGTACCACTGGATTCCCAGGATGTGATCGTTCTCACTCCAGTCACACAAATTTTCAGCCTCCCCCAACATGAGTTCTGAGGCCCTATTGCAGAGTCTGGGGTGCTCTATCAGCAGAAGGGGTAGCTAATGAAACATTTTTGCTGGACTCTCTGGACATGTGCAAGGGCTTCCTAAATGCTGATTGATAATTGGAGGGCATCTAGGAAGATTCATCACTGCTCCTTCGATAACTGTGTCCTGTGAGCCTAGCTGTAGCACACAGGAAACACGACGAAGTGGAATCAATAGCCCCAAACTCATTCCAGTCATAGCTGTTTCAGGCTGAGAAAATGGAACCACTAGAAAAGAGATGAAAATACACCTCATGGAAGATGTATCTTTATGTGCAAATACCCACTCTGGCTCTTTCCTTTCCTCCTGTTGTTGAGTAAGTGAAGAACAGTTCTGGTGTTTATGGAATGAGGTTGGGAGTTGACCAGGAATTGGTTGCAGGTAACAGAGACTATAGCAGATAATTTCAGCAGGACGCTTTCTGCACAGAGCAGTGGATCTTTCAAAATCTGTGGGAGTTTGGGAGTAGTAGCCATCAGCCTGGGGCTCCTAGAATGCTGCAGAATAACACGGCTGAACCAACCCACGCTTGGAGCCCTTCCTTTGCCACTATTAAGAATTCTGGGCATTGGGAAGTTCCAACACTGGAATTACCAGCTCCAGCAACAGGGGTCAGGGACTGGCTGCAGCAGCTGCTGCCTCTGAGCCTGCTCAGAGGAGCTCTGCCCGGTGCTGGGCACGCATGGCTTTAAGGTTCTGACGTCCTGCCCTCTGGTCTTGATTGCACCACTCTCTTACAGTGACCTTGTGGAAGTTACTTTGCCTCTCCAAGTCTCAGTTTCCCCACCTGTAAAATGTGGGTACTAATCCTACCTCTCAGGCTTTTGTGAGATCTCAGTGAGAAAACTCATGGGAAGAGCCCAGTAAAGTGCCACCTCACTTGGTTATCCCTCCCTTTGCCTGACGATACAGGGTGGTTCCAGGTTTGGCATGCTCTGTCTTCCAGATCTTAAAATACTCCCCCTGCCTGTCAGGAGGCTTACAATTTCCACACGATGCCCATAGATTGTTAGAGCCAGAAGGGAATTCATTAGGATCTCATCATTTTTAACACCCAAGCAGCCCGGTAGATATTTCACCCCCAGGATCTAATGTTTTAGAAAGCTATGTCTGAAAGAGTGCACCTGTTAAGCAATAATTAATTTGTACCCATGCTTTTTAAAACCAAAGGCATTCCACAAAAAGACCTGACAGGCATGAATAATCAGTTTTCCTACATTGAATGAATATCATTTGAGTCTTAAGTTTAAAAAGAAAAGAAAACTTGACACTGGAGTTTGCTCGAGTGTCTTCACATTTCCATTTGGCCTTGGTAACTGCACACACACACCTTCATCCTGTGAGAAGCTGAAGCCTTGGGGCTGTGCACACTGACTGGCTGGGGGCCTCTGGAGCCAGGTGAGGGGTGCCCACTGTGGCATGTGAACTGAGTGGGGAGGGGGGTGTGTAGTTACTCAAGGATGGTAGGAGGAGTGCCAGGAGGCCAAAATCCAACAAAGGCCGTCTGTTCTAGAACTTTCCATTCTGTCTTTACAACAAGGCACACGATGTTATTGCCATTTGACACCAAGGCCTAACAAGATTTGCACTCACGCAGCAAGGACTTAAAGAGGTCCCCATTTGCCAAGCAAGTCCGCTGCTGAGCTGGGTGTCCTGGCTCCCTGGCCCGTGTTCTTTCCATGGGCTAGTGCTCTGGCCCCCAGCCTGGTCTCCTTCAGCTCTTTCCCCCCTGCTTGGAATTCCTCCTCCTTTTCTCTCCCTCCATCTCTAGGCTCAGCCTTTCTTACCCAAGAGTCCACAGGGTCTGCTTCACAACAGAGGCCCAGCCCCAACAGAGACCCTTGAAATCCACCATAGCTACAAGCCTGACAGCTTCCCACTGTGGGCTGGGAAATAATTAGTCAGTAATTAGAGCTAAATTACTCTTGTCAAAACACACAAAACTGCAGAACCAGCACTGCGGCATCTCAGATTCCTTTGTCACAGTCCTCTCTCTCCTCTGGCCTGACTGAGACCTGTGTGGCCTTGAGAAATTCCCTCTCAATTCTGGACTCCAGGCATAGGTCACCATCACCACAGCCCTCTTCTTTTTCCATCCCTTGACTTTAAGTCTGTGCATGTCTCTGGGTTTGAGGTGAGTCTTTTGTAAGCAGCATATGGATGGGTCTTGCTTTTTTATCCATTCTATTACTCTGTGTCTTTTGATTGGTGCATTCAGTCCTTTTACATTTAGGGTGATTATTGAAAGCTATGTACTTATTGCCATTGCAGGCTTCAAGTTTGTGGTTACCAAAGGTTCAAGGTTAGCTTCTTTACTATCTTACTGTCTAACTTAACTCGCTTATTGAGTTATTACTGATGATTCTTCATTTCTCTCCCTTCTTATTCCTCTTCCTCCCTTCTTCATATGTTGGGTGTTTTGTTCTGTGCTCTTTTTAGGAGTGCTCCCATCTAGAGCAGTCCCTGTAGGATGCCCTGTAGAGGTGGTTTGTGGGAGGCAAATTCCCTCAACTTTTGCTTGTCTGGGAATTGTTTGATCCCTCCTTCATATTTAAATGATAATCGTGCTGGATATAGTAATCTTGGTTCGAGGCCCTTCTGTTTCATTGCATTAAGTATATCATGCCATTCTCTTCTGGCCTGTAGGGTTTCTGTTGAGAAGTCTGATGACAGCCTGCTGGGTTTTCCTTTGTAGGTGACCTTTTTTTTCTCTCTGGCTGCCTTTAATACTTTGATCTTTGATCTTTGCCATTTTAATTACTATGTGTCTTGGTGTTGCCCTCCTTGGATCCCTTGTCATGGGAGTTCTGTGTACCTCTGTGGTCTGAGAGGCCATTTCCTCCCCTAGTTTGGGGAAGTTTTCAGCAATTATTTCTTCAAAGACACTTTCTATCCCTTTTACTTTCTTCTTCTTCTTCTGGTACCCCTATAATGCGGATATTGTTCCATTTTGATTGGTCACTCAGTTCTCTTAAAATTCTTTCATTCCTGGAGATCCTTTTATCTCTCTCTGCATCAGCTTCTCTGCATTCCTGTTCTCTGTTCTCTAGTACATTAATGGTCTCTTGCATCTCATCCATTTGTTTTGAAGTCCTTCCAGAGCTTTTTATTTCTGTGTTCTCCCTCCTTAGTTCTTTCATATTTCTCTGCAAGTCCATCAGCATGGTTATGACTTTTGTTTTGAATTCTTTTTCAGGAAGACTGGTTAAATCTATCTCCCCAGGTTCCTTCTCAGGGGAAGATGTAGAAGATGTTGAAGCTGTCTGGGTTAGTCTTGTCTGGATCAAATTTTTTTGCCTTTTCATGTTGATGTGTGCAATGGTGAGCTATTGACTTTCTGTCAGCTAGGAGAGCCAAGGCTTTCCACTTCTCCTGGCCTTTCTCTACTGGGACAACTGCGACCCCTAGTGGCTCATGTTGGGCAATTGCATGTAGACTGGGTCTCTGTATCTTTCCTGGCTGGTATGGAGGAAGCTCCCTTGCTGTGAGCGTGGCCAGCCTCAGGCTGCTGCTCTGCTGTGGCCGGGCCCGGGAGGGGTAATGGACGGTGGGCTGTTTGGCTGTTTACCTCCATGAGGGGTCTCAGAGCTGTTGCCCAGGGTGTTAGTGCACCCGGAGTTCCCTGGAATTTCCAGCTGCTGGACTGTGACCCGGGATGCTTCCTTCCAGCTGTGGCATCCCTGTCCCTTTAAGACTTTCAAAAAGCACTCGCTTTTCTTTGTCACAGGGGCGCCGGCTTCGGATCAAAGATCTTGCTGCCCTGTTTCCCTAGTTTCCAGCACCCCACGCATGCACTGTGTCTGCACTCTGGTGCGGATGGCTAGGGCTGGGTGTTTAGCAGTCCTGGGCTCCCTCTCCCTCCCCGCTCTGACTCCTCTCCTCCCACCAGGAGCTGGGGTGAGGGGCGCTCGGGTCCCCCCAGGCTGGGGCTTGTATCTTACCCCTTTCACCAGGCGCTGGGTTCTCGCAGGTGTGGATGTAGTCTGGCTGTTGTCCTGTGTCTTCTGGTCTCTCTTTTAGGATTAGTTGTATTTGTTGTATTTTCAAAAATATATGTTTTTGGAGGAGATTCCCACTGTCCTACTCATGCCGCCATCTTGGCTCTGCCTCCTTTGCTTGATTTTTTTCTTGATTGCAATAATATAATCTAAAAATAATTATTATTTTACTTTCCCCATTTCCATTTCTTTTTGTTAAACTGTGGCATCCAATATCTTCAATGCAATGTTGAGTAGTCATGGTGGTTGTGAGCAAACTTGTCTTCTTTCCAACTTTTGTCAGTTTAAACACCTCTGTTTACCCTTTCCAAAATTTAAACTCCCAGTCCACTTTGAGAGTAAGAATATCAAATGAAAATTGGGACAGTTGCCCAGCTCTTTATACCTAGGTTTGATTCCAGTCATTTAAAGTGAGAAATTCCAACAGGATTCAGAGGCACACATAGAACAAAGCTGTCCAGTTTAAATCCAGCAAATAGTAGTTCCTCTTCCAAATGCCTCCAAATTTGATAAAGATGCTGTTGACTCTATCATGGACTATTTGTCACAGCCACAGATGCCTAGGAAAAGCTGTGCTGTGGCACAAACTGGAGCAGCTTGCATCCGGGATCCACTGTACCGCTAGCAGCTTGCGCAGTACAGAAGCTTGTGGTGGGCCAGTGGTTCTCAGACTTCAGTGTGCATCTGAATCCCCTGGAGGCCTTGTTGAAACCCAGATCACTGGCCCTACTCCCAGAGATTCTGAGTCAGATGATCCAGGGTGGGGCCTGAGAATTTGCACTGATAATAGATTTCCAGGCTGGTCTGGCCACCACTCTATGGAAGACAGTACTGTAGACCCTGCACATGCTGAGAACACAAAACCAATGACTTCGTTTGCCAGTCTGCCTGCACAGGAGATGTTTACTGAAGTCACTGTCACATTATCCTTTATGAGGTCTGGGTGGCCCCTTGACCTTTGCTTATGGCCCAAGGCAAGTAGTGTTGCCTCTATAGAAAGAGCCACTTGCCTATGGAGAAAGCTGCCATAAGCTGAATTTGTTACAGAAAACTAGAAAACCTGGACTGGATCACTGACGGAAGAACCGAGCGGCACTCAGAGTTTTTGGAGGGTGGAGGTTTATTTTATGCCGGTGGGCTCAGAGGAGAGTGATTTCCAAAGGTCTGAGCCCTGAGTACAGTGGGGCCATGCCTTTTATACATTTACTACAAAGCTAAGGGGGGAGTCAGCATCCAGGAACCACTGCAGTGGGAGTTATTAGGTCACTGTAGGTGTATTCAGGATGCTAGTTATATTTTAATCCATTTCTATAAAGGTTACCTGGATACTGTATTATAAACTAATGGGCTTCCATGACTATGATTAACAAGCTGTTCCATACCACTGAGTCCTGGCTGGGGGGAATACATTGTTACGTGTTTCAAAACCAAGCACCCAAGTACCTTGTGATTCCTCTCTATTTCTGGAAGCCATAACAGAAACTTTGTTTCCTTGACCTTCTTAGCTTTCCTGGCTTCCTACCAAACCCAGAGGGGTGGGAGGGATTTGAGAACTTTCTGTATATTTCCTCATCAAATTTACTAACCAACATCAAACACCATGTGCCCTGAGGCTTGAAGGCCTAGGCCTTAGCAAGCCAGAAGCTGGCCCCATACCAGCCTCTATAAACTGCAAGGTCACAGTGCCCTGCTCAGACAGCAAAGTTCAAGGCCCAATGGCATATGATCTGGTCGCACCAAAAGCCTCTAGGGTGTGTCTTTATAATTCAGTCTAACAGCTCCTGTATTGTGAGGGTTGGTTTTTGTATGTGGAGATTACTACACTTTGATTTATTTCTATCATATGTTTTCTATGTACCATGGCCTAACCTTGCTTGCCAGCCTTTAGATTCATTATACTCATCGCCATTCCACTTTTTCCTTCTTATAATTTGCAAATTCTGTATTCTATTTTCTCTTCTTTTCATGATTACTCTAAACTTCTAATGTAAGTATTTATAACAAAATCAAAAGTTAATCAGTATCACTATTTTCCTTGTGAATGATGCATTTTAACCCTGAACGCTTCTCCTAATACTTATTTGTGCATTAGCTAAGATGCTACTTCTACCTTAAAGTGTAAAATGTAGACATTATTTTTGTTTAACCTGTGGTTGTTTGGATGTAGATGTGTTGTGAGATGTTTTACTTCTTCCTAAAAATAAACCTTTAAAAATTGCAACCAGAGTCTATGTGTAAAAAAATATGTTTCAGTGAAACTGTCTCAATTTTGCCAGAGTGCTGAAGTGATATTTTTCCTGGGTACCTGTCCTAAGTTGTCAGTACTTCGCTGTCAGAGATTTGAACATGCTCTTCCACAGTCTCATGACTTCCACTTTTACTGGGGGACATCAGCTGCCACCCTAGTTGTTACTTTCTGTGCAATTTGTTTTCTCTCTCTTTTGGTATTTGAGATATTTTCCTTCTATGGTGTTGTGCACTTTGATTAATACCAGTTTAGGTGTAAGTTTCATTTTATTTATCCTGCTCAGGTTTCGCTGGGCTTTCTAAATCTGAGCATTAGGGTTTTACATTTGTTTGATTCAACTATTACCTCTATAAATACTGTTATCTTCCCCATTGTCTTTATTATCTTCCTGTGAATTCTGATGAGACATATAATAAACATTCTCATTCATTCCTCTAGCCTCATAACATCTTTTTCACATTTTTTGTCTTTTTTGTCTATGCTACATCTTACATAATTTTACATAATTTCTTGAGTTCTATCTTTATTTACTAACCATCTGTTCAGATGTGTTAATCTGCTCTTTAAGGTGTCTGAGTTTCTACTTTTTATGATTACATAGACTTTTGTTTTCTAGAAGCTCTTTTTGGTTCTTTTTCAGATTCACTTGGTTATTAGTAACAGTGGTCTCATTTTCCTGTATCAGTTAAGTGATGTTTTTTTTTTCTTTTCAGTATTCATAACATTTCTAATTAGTACTAAAAATGGGACAAAATATGTGTATATTTAATCAATATTTTTATGGTGGTAAAATACAGCATAAAATTTGCCATTAAACCGTTTTTAAGTGGCATTAATACATTAACATTATTGTGCAAACATCACTACCATCCATCTCCAGAACGTTTTAATCAACCCAAACTGAAGCTCTCTACCGATTAAACTCTCCATTTTCCCTCCCTGCAGCCCTTGACAATCACCACTTTTCTCTGTCTCGATGAATTTGACCACTCTAGGTACATCATATAAATGCAATCATACAATATTTGCCCTTTTGTGTCTGGCTTATTTAATTTAGCATAATGTCTTCAAGGTCCATGCATGTGTAGCTTGCATTCGTCCCATTTATCATTCATATGTCATTATCATTATAATTCCATGTGTCACTCACTTCATTTCCATTGTATCTGTATACTGTATTTTGTTTATCTTTTCATCTGTTGATGGACATTTGTGTAGTGTTCCACATGTGACTATTGTGAATTAGGCTGCTCTGAACATTGGTATAAAAATATATTGATCAATTCAACCATAAGAAAGAAAGAACTCTTACCATTTGCAGCAACATGGATGGAGCTAGAGGGTATTATGCTCAGTGAAATAAGCCAGGCGGAGAAAGATAAATACCAAATGATTTCCCTCATTTGTGGAGTATAACAACGAAGCAAAACTGAAGGAACAAAACAGCAGCAGACTCACAGAGTCCAAGAAGGGCCTAGCAGTTACCAAAGGGAAGAGGTAGAGGAGGCTGGGTGGGGAGGGAGGGAGAAGGGGATTGTGGGGTCTGATGATTAGTGCACATGGTGTCTGTGGGGGTCACAGGGAAGACAGTGTAGCACAGAGAAGACAAGTAGGGACTCTGTGGCATCTTACTACACTGATAGACAGTGACTGCAATGGAGTATGGGGGGGACTTGATAATAAAGGTGAATGTAGTAATCACATTGTTTTTCTTGTGAAACCTTCATAAGAGTGTATATCAATGATATCTTAATTAAAATGTATATATATATATATATATTGTTCAAGTCCCTAAAAATATATTGTTCAACTCCCTGCTTTCAGTTCTTTTGGATATAATACTGAAAAGTATAATTGTGGGATCACATGGTAATTCTATGTTTAATTATTTGAGGAATCACTGTATTGTTTTCTGTAGCCACTATACCATTTTTCATTCCCACCAGCAATGCACAATGGTTCCAATTTCTCTTCCTTTCTTGACATTTGCTATTTTCTGTTTTTTTATTTGTTTAATAGCTGTCCTAATGCATGTGAATTGATAATTTCATCATCATGGTTTTGATTTGCATTTTCTTAATGAAGAACTGATGTTGAGCACCTTTTTATGTGTTTATTGACTATCCATATATCTTATTTGGAGAAATGCCTATTTAAATCCTTTGCCAATCTTTTAATTGTTTCTTCTTGTTGTTGAGTTGTAGGAGTTCTTTATATATTCTGGATATTAATCCCTTATCAGATATTTGATTTGCAAATATTTTCTTTCATTCTGTGGGTTGCTTTTTTCACTCTGTTGATAATGTCCTTTAATGTACAAGAGTTTTAAATTTTGATAAAGTCTGGTTTATCAAATTTTTTATGTCATTGCCCAATGCAGTTTTCTTTTTTCCTTTAGACTTTTGAATAGTTACTTTTTTTTTTTTTGAGAGGGCATCTCTCATATTTATTGATCAAATGGTTGTTAACAACAATGAAATTCTGTATAGGGGGGTCAATGCTCAATTCACAATCATTAATCCATCTCAAGCCTAATTCTCATCAGTCTCCAATCTTCTGAAGCATAACAAACAAGTTCTTACGTGGTGAACGAATTCTTACATAGTGAATAAGTTCTTACATGGTGAACAGTACAAGGGCATTCATCACAGAAACTTTCGGTTTTGATCATGCATTATGAATTATAAACAATCAGGTCAGATATGAATATTCGTTTGATTTTTATACTTGATTTATATGTGGATCCCACATTTCTCCCTTTATTATTATTATTATTTTTATTTTTAATAAAATGCTGAAGTGGTAGGTAGATGCAAGATAAAGGTAGAAAACATAGTTTAGTGTTATAAGAGAGCAATTGTAGATGATCAGGTGTGTGCCTGTAGACTATGTGTTAATCCAAGCTAGACAAGGGCCTTAAAACATCCACAGATGCAGAAGATTTCTCTCAAAACAGGGGGAGTGAGGTTCTAAGCCTCACCACTGTTGATCTCCAATTTCTCACCTGATGGCCCCCCCTGCAACTGTGCCTGTCTTAGGTTGTTCCTCCCTTGAGGAATCTTACCCGTCTCTGGCTAACCAGTCATCTTCCGGGGCCATACAGGGAGATGTAAAGTTGGTAAGTGAGAGAGAAGCCATATTGTTTGAGAAGGTTAGCTGTTTACTTCTTTGCAGATTTATGCCCTGTGGCTTCTATGCCCAGCACTTGTCTCGAGGTATCTTTACCGCCTGGAGGAATAATGATGCTCGGTAAATTCGATATGAGGCATGAATTCTATTTAAGGTTGTAATTAGGAAGGAAAAAGAAAAGCTATAGAGGTAGCATAAGGAAGAATACATGGGAGGATTGATTATTTCTTTGCCATATCTTCTTGTAGAGTACCTTAAGCATGTATAGGTTTTAAACTACTAACTACCTTGCACACACATATTAACATAATAGGAACACGGTGACATAAACTAAGCAAATCTATAATTACCAGCCATCTCCAGTGAAGCCAAGAAAACCAGTTAGGCACCCTAGGCATTTGTGAGAATTTATCTATGATATGATGGATATTGTCCAACTGTAGTTGAACAATCTGAGAGAAATCAGACAAATTAAAGCAACCCATTTCTGGGATCTGTTCACATCCCATATGTTCTTTTAACTGTAGATAGTCTATAGTCGTAAGATTTTGGAGCGCTACAACTTGCACCCCTCCCAACTCCTGGTTGAGTTCCAACAGTACAGATCCACTCAAATTTGTCTCATTGTATGCGCATGCCAGCCTAGACATCTCCCTCCTCATTCCAGTGGCAAGTCCAGGAAATGGTGGGATGGACGCAGCCACAACCACAGTATCGCCTGGATCCCTGTGGAGGCTTTTTGATGATCATCCCCCCGGCACGGGTCCTCCAGAGAGTGCTGATGCCGGAAGCTCCTCCTCATATCGTATCTTAGTTCATTTTCTGGGTAGCCAAGCTAGGCCTTGATCTTCTGCATAAAAACAAACAGGCCCTTTGCCCACACTTTGACATGCCCTCTATACCACTGTGTAGAACTCATTGGAGGTCAGCACACAGGAACTGCTTTTTTTTTTTTTAATTTTTATTAAGAGAAAGGAATATTATCAGAAAAGAGTACCTCCATAGCCAATCATCTGACACCCTTTAAGTGATCAATATTAAGGATATTTAAAGCATGTGTTAATCTTTGATTTACCATAGTTTTATCCTATCAAGGAGTAATCCCCCTTTTCTTTCTTTCTTTCTTTTTTTTCCTTTTGTTTTTTTTAAATCTTTAATCTACACTTACATGAAGAATACTGTTTACTATGCTCTCCCCTATACCAAGTCCCCCCTAAAAACCACATTACAGTCACTGTCTATCAGCATATCAAAATGTTATAGAATCACTACTTGTCCTCTCTGTGTTGTACAGCCCTCCCTCCCCTTTCTCCCTCCCCCCCATGATGCTAATCTTAATACCCCCTTTCTTCTTTCCCCCCTCTTATCCCTCCCTGCCCACCCATCCTCCCCAGTTCCTTTTCCTTTGGTACCTGTTAGTCCATTTTTGGATTCTGTAATTCCACTGCTGTTTTGTTCCTTCAGTTTTTCCTTTGTTCTTATACTCCTCAGATGAGTGAAATTATTTGGTATTTCTCTTTCTCTGCTTGGCTTATTTCACTGAGCACAATACTCTCCAGCTCCATCCATGTTGCTGCAAATGGTAGGATGTTCCCTCTTCTGATGGATGAGTAGTATTCCATTGTGTACATGTACCACATCTTCTTTATCCATTCATCTACCAATGGACATTTAGGTTGCTTCCAATTCTTGGCTATTGTAAATAGTGCTGCAATAAACATAGGGGTGCATATGTCTTTCTCAAACTTGATTACTGCATTCTTAGGGTAAATTCCTAGGAGTGGAATTCCTGGGTCAAATGGTAGGTCTGTTTTGAGCATTTTGATGAACCTCCATACTGCTTTCCACAATGGTTGGACTAATTTACATTCCCACCAGCAGTGTAGGAGGGTTCCCCTTTCTCCACAACCTAGCCAACATTTGTTGTTGTTTGTCTTTTGGATGGCTGGTGTGAGGTGATAACTCATTGTAGTTTTAATTTGCATTTCTCTGATAATTAGCGATGTGGAGCATCTTTTCATGTGTCTCTTGACCATCTGTATTTCTTTTTTAGAGAACTGTCTGTTCAGTTCCTCTGCCCATTTTTTAATTGGGTTATTTGTTTTTTGTTTGTTGAGGTATGTGAGCTCTTTATATATTCTGGACGTCAAGCCTTTATCAGATCTGTCATTTTCAAATATATTCTCCCATACTGTAGGGTTCCTTTTTGTTCTATTGATGGTGTCTTTCACTGTACAGAAGCTTTTCAGCTTAATGTAGTCCCACTTGCTCATTTTTGCTGTTGTTTTCCTTGCCTGGGGAGATATGTTCAAGAAGACGTCACTCATGTTTATGTCTAAGAGGTTTTTGCCTATGTTTTTTTCCAAGAGTTTAATGGTTTCATGACTTACATTCAGGTCTTTGATTCATTTTGAGTTTACTTTTTTACATAGGGTTAGACAATGGTCCAGTTTCATTCTCCTACACGTAGCTGTCCAGTTTTGCCAGCACCATCTGTTGAAGAGACTGTCATTTTGCCATTGTATGTCCATGGCTCCTTTATCAAATATTAATTGACCATATATGTTTGGGTTAATTTCTGGGGTCTCTAATCTGTTCCACTGGTCTGTGGCTCTCTTCTTGTGCCAGTACCAAATTGTCTTGATTACTATGGCTTTGTTGTAGAGCCTGAAGTTGGGGAGTGAGATTCCCCCCTACTTTATTCTTCTTTTTCAGGATTGCTTTGGCTATTCGTGGTCTTTGGTGTTTCCATATGAATTTTTGAATTATTTGTTCCAGTTCATTGAAGAATGTTGCTGGTAATTTGATAGAGATTACATCAAATCTGTATAATTGTTTTGGGCAGGATGGCCATTTTGACGATATTAATTCTTCCTAGCCATGAGCATGGGATGAGTTTCCATTTGTTAGTGTCCTCTTTATTTTCTCTTAAGAGTGACCTGTAGTTTTCAGGGTATAGGTCTTTCACTTCTTTGGTTAGGTTTATTCCTAGGTATTTTATTCTTTTTGATGCAATTGTGAATGGAATTGTTGTCCTGATTTCTCTTTCTATTGGTTCATTGTTAGTGTATAGGAAGGCTACAGATTTCTGTGTGTTAATTTTGTATCCTGCAACTTTGCTGTATTCTGATATCAGTTCTAGTAGTTTTGGAATGGAGTCTTTAGGGTTTTTTATGTACAGTATCATATCATGTGCAAATAGTGACAGTTTAACTTCTTCTTTACCAGTCTGGATTCCTTGTATTTCTTTGTTTTGTCTGATTGCCGTGGCTAGGACCTCCAGTACTATGTTAAATAACAGTGGGGAGAGTGGCCATACCTGTCTGGTTCCCGATCTCAGAGGAAATACTTTCAGCTTCTCGCTGTTCAGTATAATGCTGGCTGTGGGTTTATCATATATGGCCTTTATTATGTTGAGGTACTTGCCCTCTATTCCCATTTTGCTGAGAGTTTTTATCATGAATGGATGTTGAATTTTGTCAAATGCTTTTTCAGCATCTATGGAGCGGATCATGTGGTTTTTGTCTTTCTTTTTGTTGATGTGGTGGATGATGCTGATGGATTTTCGAATGTTGTACCATCCTTGCATCCCTGGGATGAATCCCACTTGATCATGGTGTATGATCCTTTTGATATACTGTTGAATTCTGTTTGCTAATATTTTATTGAGTATTTTTGCATCTACATTCATCAGGGATATTGGTCTGTAATTTTCTTTTTTGGTGGGGTCTTTGCCTGGTTTTGGTATTAGGGTGATGCTGGCTTCATAGAATGAGTTTGAGAGTATTCCCTTCTCTTCTATTTTTTTGGAACACTTTAAGGAGAATGGGTGTTATGTCTTCTCTGTGTGTCTGATAAAATTCTGAGGTAAATCCATCCGGCCCTGGGGTTTTGTTCTTGGGTAGTTTTTTGATTACCGTTTCAATTTCTTTGCTCGTAATTGGTTTGTTTAACTTTTGTGTTTCTTCCTTGGTCAGTCATGGGAGGTTGTATTTTTCTAGTAAGTTGTCCATTTCTTCTAGGTTTTCCAGCTTGTTGGCATATAGGTTTTCATAGTAGTCTTTAATAATTCTTTGTATTTCTGTGGAGTCTGTCATGATTATTCCTTTCTCATTTCTGATGCTGTTGATTTGTGTTGATTCTCTTTTTCTCTTAATAAGTTTGGCTAGAGGCTTACCTATTTTGTTTATTTTCTCAAAGAACCAGCTCTTAGTTTCGTTGATTTTTGCTATTGTTTTATTCTTCTCAATTTTGTTTATTTCTTCTCTGATCTTTATTATGTCCCTCCTTCTGCTGACTTTAGGCCTCATTTGTTCTTCTTTTTCCAGTTTTGATAATTGTGATATTAGACTATTCATTTGGGATTGTTCTTCCTTCTTCAAGTGTGCCTGGATCGCTATATACTTTCCTCTTAAGACTGCTTTTTCTGCATCCCACAGAAGTTGGTGCTTTGTGTTGTTGTTGTCATTTGGTTGTATATATTCCTTGATCTCTATTTTGATTTGTTCATTGATCCATTGATTATTTAGAAGCATGTTGTTAAGCCTCCATGTGTTTGTGAGCCTTTTTGTTTTCTTTGTAGAATTTATTTCTAGTTTTATACCTTTGTCGTCTGAAAAATTGGTTGGTAGAATTTCAATATTTTGGAATTCACTGAGGCTCTTTTTGTGAGCTAGTATGTGGTCTATTCTGGAGAATGTTCCATGTGCACTTGAGAAGAATGTATATCCTGTTGCTTTTGGATGTAGAGTTCTATAGATGTCTGTTAGGTCCATCTGTTCTAGTGTGTTGTTCAGTGCCTATGTGTCCTTACTTATTTTCTGCCTGGTGGATCTATCCTTTGGGGTGAGTGGTGTGTTGAAGTATCCTAAAATGAATGCATTGCAGTCTATTTCCCTCTTTAGTTCTGTTAGTATTTGTTTCACAAATGCTGGTACTCCTGTGTTGGGTGCATATATATTTAGAATGGTTATATCCTCTTGTTGGACTAATCCCTTTATCATTATGTAGTATCCTTCTTTATCTCTTGTTACTTTCTTTGTTTTGAAGTCTATTTTGTCTTATATTAGTACTGCAACCCCTGCTTTCTTTTCACTGTTGTTTGCTTGAAATATGTTTTTCCATCCCTTGACTTTTAGTCTGTGCCTGTCTTTGGGCTTGAGGTGAGTTTCTTGTAAGCAGCATATGGATGGCTCTTGCTTTTTTATCCATTCTGTTACTCTATGTCTTTTGATTGGTGCATTAAGTCCATTTACATTTAGGGTGACTATTGAGAGATATGTACTTATTGCCATTGCAGGCTTTAGATTGGTGGTTACCAAAGGTTCAAGGTTAGCTTCTTTAGTATCTTACTGCCTAACTTAGCTCGCTTATTGAGCTGTTATATACACTGTCTGGAGAGTCTTTTCTTCTCTCCCTTCTTATTCCTCCTCCTCCATTCTTCATATGTTGTGTGTTTTGTTCTGTGCTCTTTTTAGGAGTGCTCCCATCTAGAGCAGTCCCTGTAAGACGCTCTGTAGAGGTGGTTTGTGGGAAGCAAATTTCCTCAGCTTTTGCTTGTCTGGGAATTGTTTAATCCCGCCATCATATTTAAATGATAGTCGTGCTGGATACAGTATCCTTGGTTCAAGGCCCTTCTGTTTCATTGCATTAAATATATCATGCCATTCTCTTTTGGCCTGTAGGGTTTCTGTTGAGAAGTCTGATGTTAGCCTGATGGGTTTTCCTTTATAGGTGACCTTTTTCTCTCTAGCTGCCTTTAAAACTCTTTCCTTGTCCTTGATCCTTGCCATTTTAATTATTATGTGTCTTGGTGTTGTCCTCCTTGGATCCTTTCTGTTGGGGGTTCTGTGTATTTCCTTGGTCTGTTCAATTATTTCCTCCCCCAGTTTGGGGAAGTTTTCAGCAATTATTTCTTCAAAGAGACTTTCTATCCCTTTTCCTCTTTCTTCTTCTTCTGGTACCCCTATAATATGAATATTATTCCATTTGGATTGGTAACATAATTCTCTTAGTGTTGTTTTGTTCCTGGAGATCCTTTTATCTCTCTCTATGTCAGCTTCTATACATTCCTGTTCTCTGGTTTCTATTCCTTCAATGGCCTCTTGCATCTTATCCATTCTGCTTATAAATCCTTCCAGGGATTGTTTAACTTCTGTGATCTCCTTCCTGACATCTGTGATCTCCCTCCGGACTTCATCCCATTGCTCTTGCATTTTTCTCTGCATCTCATCCCATTGCTCTTGCATTCTTCGCTGCATCTCTGTCAGCATGTTCATGATTTTTATTTTGAATTCTTTTTCAGGAAGACTGGTTAGGTCTGTCTCCTCAGGTTTTGTCTCTGTGATCTTTGTCTGCCTATAGTTTTACCTTTTCATGATGATAGAGATAGTTTGCAGAGCTGGTACAAGTGACAGCTGGGAGAGCTTTCCTTCTTGTTGGTTTGTGGCCTTCCTCTCCTGGGAGAATAGCGACCTCTAGTGGCTTATGCTTAGCAGCTGTGCACAGACAGGGCTTCAGCTACCTGCCTGGTTGGTTTGGAGTTTATCTCCACTGTTGCTGTGGACATGCCTGGCTGGGGCTGCTCCTCCAAAATGGTGGAGCTCCATTGGAGGGGGAGCGGCCGGGAGGCTATTTATCTCCGTAAGGGGCCTCTGTGCTCCCTGTAACCCAGGGTGTTAGAGTGCCCAGAGATCCCCAGATTCCCTGCCTCTGGGCTAAGTGTCCTGTCCTGCCCCTTTAAGACTTCCAAAAAGCACTCTCCAAACCAAAACAACAGCAACAATGAAAGAGGAAAAAAAAATGGGAAAAATGCATGATTTTCTTTGTCCTCAGGCACCGGTCTCAGGCACCCGCTCACAGGTCTTGCTGCCCTGTTTCCCTAGTATTGGGGTCCCTGTCCCTTTAAGGCTTCCAAAAAGCACTCGCAAAAAAAAAAAAAAAAAAAAACCACTCCCGTTCCTCTGTTCTCCTGCGTCAGCCTCAGGCACCCGCTCACCGGTCCTGCTGCCCTGTTTACCTAGTATCCAGGACCCCACACATGCACTGTGTCTGCGTTGTGGTCCGGAATCCTGGGGCTGGGTGTTCAGCAGTCCTGGGCTCTCTTTCCCTCCCTGATGACTCCTCTCTACCTGCCAGGAGCTGGGGGGAGGCATGCTCGGGTCCCACAGGGCCAGGGCTTATATCTTAACCCCTTTGCGAGGCGCTGGGTTCTCGCAGGTGTGGATGTGGTCTGGATGTTGTCCTGTGTCCTCTGGTCTCTGTGGGTGGCTGTATTCACTTCCATGAGACCTTTCTTCTTCTTCACTGATGTAATTTCTAAGTCTTGTTCGTTATTGCACCGCTGGCTCATTGGCATTCTGTGCTCACACCCGCGACTATCCGTCTGCTACTCCTGGGACCATCCCCAATGCAGTTTTATGAAGCTTTCCCCTTATGTTTTCTCCTACAAGGTTTAGAGTTTTAGCTTTTGTATTTAAATCTTTGATCCATTTTGAGTTAATTTTTGCATGTGGTGTAAGATAAAGCTTCAAATACTTATTTTGCAGGTGGATATACAATTTTCCCTACACCATTTGTTGAAAGGACTGTAATTCCCCACTGAATGGTCTTGGTACCCTTGTTGAAAATCATTTGACCAAATATACAAGAATTTGTTTATGGACTCTCTATTCTATTCCATTGATCTACATGTCTGCCTTTATGCCAGTACTACTTTTTTTTTACTATAGATTTGCATTATGTTTTGAAATCAGGAAGTATGCATCCTACAACTTTGTTTTCCATGTTCAAGATTGTTTTGGTTAGTCAGGGTCCCTTGAGATTCCATACAAATTTCAGGAAGGATTTTTCTAGTTTCGAAAAAGAAGTAATTGGAATTTTGACAAGGATTGCATTGAAGTATAGATCACTTTGCTTCCTTTTATTTCAGGTAAATTATATGCCAATTATATATTATCTATCTGATAAGCTCTGTATCTACAGTCATTGTGGGTATGATTATTTTTTTCTGCATTGTATTATGGTTGTTTAATTCCTCACATATGTCCTGTGATGTATAATTATGAGATGATGTTTTATGAAACATTATCTGTGGGAACTTTTGAGGTGTGAATTTAAGGTGCATTTTCTCAAAGAGGAATACATTTTCCACTGCTAGTGTCTCAGGGAGGATTATCATTCAGGAAACTTGAAGCTGTATTTTTTATTTTATTATTTTATTTTATTTTATTTTATTTTTTTTTTTTTTGAGAGGGCATCTCTCATATTTATTGATCAAAAGGTTGTTAACAACAATAAAATTCAGTATAGGGGGGTCAATGCTCAATGTACAATCATTAATCCATCTCAAGCCTAATTCTCGTCAGTCTCCAATCTTCTGAAGCATAACGAACAAGTTCTTACATGGTGAACGAATTCTTACAGAGTGAATAAATTCTTACATGGTGAACAGTACAAGGGCAGTCATCACAGAAACTTTCGGTTTTGATCATGCAATATGACCTATAAACCATCAGGTCAAATATGAATATTCATTTGATTTTTGTACTTGATTTATATGTTGATCCCACATTTCTCCTATTATTATTATTATTTTTATTTTTAATAAAATGCTGAAGTGGTAGGTAGATGCAAGATAAAGGTAGAAAACATAGTTTAGTGCTGTAAGAAGGCAAATGTAGATGATCAGATGATCAGGTGTGTGCCTATGGACTAAGTATTAATCCAGGCTAGACAAGGGCAGCAAGACATCCACGGATGCAGAAGATTTCTCTCAAAGCAGGGGGGGTGAGGTTCTGAGCCTCACCTCTGTTGATCCCCAAATTCTCACCTGATGGCCCCCCTGCGACTGTGCCTGTCTTAGGTTGTTCCTCCCTTGAGGAATCTTACCCGTCTCTGGCTAACCAGTCATCTTCCGGGGCCATACAGGGAAATGTAAAGTTGGTAAGTGAGAGAGAAGCCATATTGTTTGCAAAGGTTAGCTTTTTACTTCTTTGCAGATTTATGCCCTGTGGCTTCTATGCCCAGCACTTGTCTCGAGGTATCTTTACCACCTGGAGGAATTATGATACTCGGTAAATTCGATATGAGGCACGAATTCTATTTAAAGTTTGTAATTAGGAAGGAAGAAGAAAAGCTATAGATGTAGCATATGAAGGAAACTTGGGAGGATTGATTATTTCTTTGACATATCTTCTTGTATAGTACCTTAAGTATGTATAGGTTTTAAACTACTAACTAATTTGCACACACATATTGACATAATAGGAATACGGTGACATAAACAAAGCAAATCTATAATTACCAGCCATCTCCAGTGAAGCCAAGAAAACCATTTAGGCACCCTAGGCATTTGTGAAAATTTATCTATGATATGATGGATATTTTTCAACTGTACTTGAACCATCAGACAAATTAAAGCAGCCCATTTCTGGGATCTGTTCACATCCCATATGTTCTTTTAACCATAGATAGTCTATAGTCATGAGATTTTGGGGTGCTACAACTTGCACCCCTCCCAACTCCTGGTTGAGTTCCAAAAGTACAGATCCAGTCAAATTCGTTGTCTCACTGTATGCACATGCCAGCCTAGACATCTCCCTCCTCCTTCTCATGGCAAGTCCAGGAGATGGTGGGCTGGATGCAGCCACAACCGCAGCATCGTCCGGATCCCTGTGGAGGCTTTTTGATGATCATCCCCCGGCACGAGTCCTCCAGAGAGTGCTGATGCCGGAAGCTCCTCCTCATATCGTATCTTAGTTCATTTTCTGGGTATCCAAGCTAGGCCTTGATCTTCTGCGTAGAAACAAACAGACCCTTTGCCCACACTTTGACATGCCCTCTATACCACTGTGCAGAACTCATTGGAGGTCAGCACACAGTAACTGCTTTTTTTTTTTTTTTTTTTTTTAATTAAGAGAAAGGCATATTATCAGAAAAGAGTACCTCCATAGCTGATCATCTGACACCCTTTAAGTGATCAACATTAAGGATATTTAAAGCATGCGTTGATCTTTGATTTACCAATAGTTTTATCCTGTTAAGGAGTAATCCCCCTTTTCTTTCTTTCTTTCTTTTTTTTTTTTTTTAAATTTTTAATCTACACTTACCTGAAGAATACTATGTTTACTATGCTCTCCCCTATATCAGGTCCCCCCTAACAACCACATTACGGTTACTGTCCATCAGCTTAGCAAAATGTTGTAGAGTCACTACTTGTCCTCTCTGTGTTGTGCAGCCCACCCTCCCCTTTCTCCCTCCCCCCCATGCATGCTAATCTTAATACCCCCCTTCTTCTTCCCCCCCCTTATCCCTCCCTGCCCACCCATCCTCCCCAGTTCCTTTCCCTTTGGTACCTGTTAGTCCATTTTTGGGTTCTGTAATTCTGCTGCTGTTTTGTTCCTTCAGTTTTTCCTTTGTTCCTATACTCCTCAGATGAGTGAAATCATTTGGTATTTCTCTTTCTCCGCTTGGCTTATTTCACTGAGCATAATACTCTCCAGCTCCATCCATGTTGCTGCAAATGGTTGGATTTTTCCACTTCTTATGGCTGAGTAGTATTCCATTGTGTATATGTACCACATCTTCTTTATCCATTCATCTACAGATGGACATTTAGGTTGCTTCCAATTCTTGGCTATTGTAAATAGTGCTGCGATAAACATGGGAGTGCATCTGTCTTTCTCAAACTTGATTGCTGCGTTCTTAGGGTAAATTCCTAGGAGTGGAATTCCTGGGTCAAATGGTAGGTCTGTTTTGAGCATTTTGATGCACCTCCATACTGCTTTCCACAATGGTTGAACTAATTTACATTCCCACCAGCAGTGTAGGAGGGTTCCCCTTTCTCCACAGCCTCGCCAACATTTGTTGTTGTTTGTCTTTTGGATGGCAGCTATCCTTACTGGTGTGAGGTGATACCTCATTGTAGTTTTAATTTGCATTTCTCTGATAATTAGCGATGTGGAGCATCTTTTCATGTGTCTCTTGGCCATCTGTATTTCTTTTTTGGAGAACTGTCTGTTCAGTTCCTCTGCCCATTTTTTAATTGGGTTATTTGTTTTTTGTTTGTTGAGGCGTGTGAGCTCTTTATATATTCTGGACGTCAAGCCTTTATCAGATCTGTCATTTTCAAATATATTCTCCCATACTGTAGGGTTCCTTTTTGTTCTATTGATGGTGTCTTTCGCTGTACAGAAGCTTTTCAGCTTAATGTAGTCCCACTTGCTCATTTTTGCTGTTGTTTTCCTTGCCCGGGGAGATATGTTCAAGAAGAGATCACTCATGTTTATGTCTAAGAGGTTTTTGCCTATGTTTTTTTCCAAGAGTTTAATGGTTTCGTGACTTACATTCAGGTCTTTGATCCATTTTGAGTTTACCTTTGTATATGGGGTTAGACAATGGTCCAGTTTCATTCTCCTACATGTAGCTGTCCAGTTTTGCCAGCACCATCTGTTGAAGAGACTGTCATTTTGCCATTGTATGTCCATGGCTCCTTTATCAAATATTAATTGACCATATATGTTTGGGTTAATTTCTGGGGTCTCTAATCTGTTCCACTGGTCTGTGGCTCTGTTCTTGTGCCAGTACCAAATTGTCTTGATTACTATGGCTTTGTAGTAGAGCTTGAAGTTGGGGAGTGAGATCCCCCCTACTTTATTCTTCTTTTTCAGGATTGCTTTGGCTATTCGGGGTCTTTGGTGTTTCCATATGAATTTTTGAATTATTTGTTCCAATTCATTGAAGAATGTTGCTGGTAATTTGAGAGGGATTGCATCAAATTTGTATATTGCTTTTGGCAGGATGGCCATTTTGACGATATTAATTCTTCCTAGCCATGAGCATGGGATGAGTTTCCATTTATTAGTGTCCCCTTTAATTTCTCTTAAGAGTGACTTGTAGTTTTCAGAGTATAAGTCTTTCACTTCCTTGGTTAGGTTTATTCCTAGGTATTTTATTCTTTTTGATGCAATGGTGAATGGAATTGTTTTCCTGATTTCTCTTTCTATTGATTCGTTGTTAGTGTATAGGAAAGCTACAGATTTCTGTGTGTTGATTTTGTATCCTGCAACTTTGCTGTATTCCGATATCAGTTCTAGTAGTTTTGGAGTGGAGTCTTTAGGGTTTTTTATGTACAGTATCATATCATCTGCAAATAGTGACAGTTTAACTTCTTCTTTACCAATCTGGATTCCTTGTATTTCTTTGTTTTGTCTGATTGCCGTGGCTAGGACCTCCAGTACTATGTTAAATAACAGTGGGGAGAGTGGGCATCCCTGTCTGGTTCCCGATCTCAGTGGAAATGCTTTCAGCTTCTCGCTGTTCAGTATAATGCTGGCTGTGGGTTTATCATATATGGCCTTTATTATGTTGAGGTACTTGCCCTCTATTCCCATTTTGCTGAGAGTTTTTATCATGAATGGATGTTGAATTTTGTCAAATGCTTTTTCAGCATCTATGGAGATGATCATGTGGTTTTTGTCTTTCTTTTTGTTGATGTGGTGGATGATGTTGATGGATTTTCGAATGTTGTACCATCCTTGCATCCCTGGGATGAACCCCACTTGGTCATGGTGTATGATCCTTTTGATATACTGTTGAATTCTGTTTGCTAATATTTTATTGAGTATTTTTGCATCTACGTTCATCAGGGATATTGGTCTGTAATTTTCTTTTTTGGTGGGGTCTTTGCCTGGTTTTGGTATTAGGGTGATGTTGGCTTCATAGAATGAGTTTGGGAGTATTCCCTCTTCTTCTATTTTGTGGAACACTTTAAGGAGAATGGGTATTATGTCTTCTCTGTGTGTCTGATAAAATTCCGAGGTAAATCCGTCTGGCCCCGGGGTTTTGTTCTTGGGTAGTTTTTTGATTACTGTTTCAATTTCTTTGCTTGTAATTGGTTTGTTTAACTTTTGTGTTTCTTCCTTGGTCAGTCTTGGGAGGTTGTATTTTTCTAGGAAGTTGTCCATTTCTTCTAGGTTTTCCAGCTTGT
This sequence comes from Manis javanica, assembly GCF_040802235.1. NCBI lineage: Eukaryota > Metazoa > Chordata > Mammalia > Pholidota > Manidae > Manis > Manis javanica. The sequence goes on along the minus strand of NC_133159.1, from coordinate 124,910,071 downwards.
TGGCATATAGGTTTTCATAGTAGTCTTTAATAATTCTTTGTATTTCTGTGGAGTCTGTCGTGATTTTTCCATTCTCATTTCTGATTATGTTGATTTGTGTTGACTCTCTTTTTCTCTTAATAAGTTGGGCTAGAGGCTTATCTATTTTGTTTATTTTCTCAAAGAACCAGCTCTTGGTTTCGTTGATTTTTGCTATTGTTTTATTCTTCTCAATTTTGTTTATTTCTTCTCTGATCTTTATTATGTCCCTCCTTCTGCTGACTTTAGGCCTCATTTGTTCTTCTTTTTCCAGTTTTAATAATTGTGATGTTAGACTATTCATTTGGGATTGTTCTTCCTTCTTCAAGTGTGCCTGGATTGCTATATACTTTCCTCTTAAGACTGCTTTCGCTGCATCCCACAGAAGTTGGGGCTTAGTGTTGTTGTTGTCATTTGTTTCTATATATTCCTTGATCTCTATTTTGATTTGTTCATTGATCCATTGATTATTTAGTAGCATGTTGTTAAGCCTCCATGTGTTTGTGAGCCTTTTTGTTTTCTTTGTAGAATTTATTTCTACTTTCATACCTTTGTGGTCTGAAAAATTGGTTGGTAGAATTTCAATATTGTGGAATTTACTGAGGCTCTTTTTGTGAGCTAGTATGTGGTCTATTCTAGAGAATGTTCCATGTGCACTTGAGAAGAATGTATATCCTGTTGCTTTTGGATGTAAAGTTCTATAGATGTCTATTAGGTCCATCTGTTCTAGTGTGTTGTTCAGTGCCTGTGTGTCTTTACTTATTTTCTGCCCGGTGGATCTATCCTTTGGGGTGAGTGGTGTGTTGAAGTCTCCTACAATGAATGCATTGCAGTCTATTTCCCTCTTTAGTTCTGTTAGTATTTGCTTCACATATGCTGGTGCTCCTGTATTGGGTGCATATATATTTAGAATGGTTATATCCTCTTGTTGGACTAAGCCCTTTATCATTATGTAGTGGCCTTCTTTATCTCTTGTTACTTTCTTTGTTTTGAAGTCTATTTTGTCTGATATTAGTACTGCAACCCCTGCTTTCTTCTCACTGTTGTTTGCCTGAAATATGTTTTTCCATCCCTTGACTTTTAGTCTATGCTTATCTTTGGGTTTAAGGTGAGTTTCTTGTAAGCAGCATATAGATGGGTCTTGCTTTTTTATCCATTCTATTACTCTATGTCTTTTGATTGGTGCATTAAGTCCATTTACATTTAGGGTGACTATTGAAAGATATGTACTTATTGCCATTGCAGGCTTTAGATTCGTGGTTACCAAAGGTTCAAGGTTAGCTTCTTTAGTATCTTACTGCCTAACTTAGCTCGCTTATTGAGCTGTTATATACACTGTCTGGAGAATCTTTTCTTCTCTCCCTTCTTATTCCTCCTCCTCCCTTCTTCATATGTTGTGTGTTTTGTTCTGTGCTCTTTTTAGGGGTGCTCCCATCTAGAGCAGTTCCTGTAGGATGCCCTGTAGAGGTGGTTTGTGGGAAGCAAATTCCCTCAGCTTTTGCTTGTCTGGGAATTGTTTGATCCCACCATCATATTTAAATGATAGTCGTGCTGGATACAGTATCCTTGGTTCAAGGCCCTTCTGTTTCATTGCATTAAGTATATCATGCCATTCTCTTCTGGCCTGTAGGGTTTCTGTTGAGAAGTCTGATGTTAGCCTGATTGGTTTTCCTTTATAGGTGACCTTTTTCTCTCTAGCTGCCTTTAAAACTCTTTCCTTGTCCTTGATCCTTGCCATTTTAATTATTATGTGTCTTGGTGTTGTCTTCCTTGGATCCTTTCTGTTGGGGGTTCTGTATAATTCCATGGTCTGTTCGATTATTTCCTCCCCCAGTTTGGGGAAGTTTTCAGCAATTATTTCTTCAAAGACCCTTTCTATCCCTTTTCCTCTTTCTTCCTCTTCTGGTATCCCTATAATACGAATGTTTTTCCTTTTGTATTGGTCACATATTTCTCTTAGTGTTGTTTCATTCCTGGAGATCCTTTTATCTCTCTCTATGTCAGCTTCTATACGTTCCTGTTCTCTGGCTTCTATTCCTTCAATGGCCTCTTGCATCTTATCCATTCTGCTTATAAATCCTTCCAGGGATTGTTTCACTTCTGTGATCTCTTTCCTGACATCTGTGATCTCCTTCCGGACTTCATCCCACTGCTCTTGCATTTTTCTCTGCATCTCATCCCACTGCTCTTGCATTTTTCTCTGCATCTCATCCCATTGCTCTTGCATTTTTTTCTGCATCTCTGTCAGCATGTTCATGATTTTTATTTTGAATTCTTTTTCAGGAGGACTAGTTAGGTCTGTCTCCTTCTCAGGTGTTGTCTCTGTGATCTTTGTCTGCCTGTAGTTTTGCCTTTTCATGGTGATAGAGATAGTCTGCAGAGCTGGTACAAGTGACCGCTGGAAGAGCTTCCCTTCTTGTTGGTTTGTAGCCTTTTCCTGGGAGAATAGCGACCTCTAGTGGCTTGTGCTGGGCAGCTGTGCGCAGACAGGGCTTCTGCTTCCTGCCCAGTTGCTTTGGGGTTTATCTCCACTGTTGCTGTGGGCTTGGCCTGGCTGGGGCTATTCCTCCAAAATGGTGGAGCCCCGTTAGAGGGGGAGCAGCCAGGAGACTATTTATCTCCGTAAGGGGCCTCTGTGCTCCCTGCTGCCCATGGGGTTAGAGTGCCCAGAGATCCCCAGATTCCCTGCTTCTGGTCTAAGTGACCTGTCCTGCCCCTTTAAGATTTCCAAAAAGCACTCTCCAAACCAAAACAACAACAGCAACAATGAGAGAGGGAACAGAAAGGAAAAAAAAAAGAAAAAACACGCGATTTTTTTTTTTTTTTTTCCTCAGGTGCCGGTCCCAGGCACCCGCGCACTGGTCCTGCTGCCCTGTCTCCCTAGCACCAGGGTCCCTGTCCTTTCAAGGCTTCCAAAAAGCACCCACCCACCGGTCCCGCAGGGAAGGAACGCTCAATATTCTTTGTCCTCAGGCACTGGTCCCACGCACCCGCTCACCAGTCCTGCCGCCCTGCCTCCCTAGCACCGGGGTCCCTGTCCCTTCAAGGCTTCCAAAAAGCACTTGGCAAAAAGAGAGAAAAAAAAGGGGAAAAACGCGCGATTTCTTCCGTCCTCAGGTGCTGGTCTCAGGCACCCACCCACCGGTCCCACAGGGAAAAATGCGGGATATTCTTTGTCCTCAGGTGCCGGTCCCAGGCACCCGCTCACCAGTCCCGCCGCCCTGCCTCCCTAGCACCGGGGTCCCTGTCCCTTTTAGGCTTCCAAAAAGCACTCGCAGAAAAGAGAAAAAAAAAAAAAAAAGGGGAAAAACGCGCGATTTCCTCTGTCCTCAAGTGCCGGTCTCAGGCACCCGCCCACCGGTTCCGCAGGGAAAAACGGGGGATATTCTTTGTCCTCAGGCGCCGGTCCCAGCCACCCGCTCACCAGTCCCGCCACCGTGCCTCCCTAGCACTGGGGTCCCCGTCCCTTCAAGGCTTCCAAAAAGCGCTTGCCATAAAGAGAAAAAAAAAAGGGGAAAAACGCGCGACCTCCTCCGTCCTCAGGCACCGGTCTCAGGCACCCGCCCCCAGGTCTCGCAGGGAGAAACGCGGGATATTCTTTGTCCTCCGGCGCTGTTCCCAGGCACCTCCTCACCGGTCCCGCCACCCTGCCTCCCCAGCAACGGGGGCCCGTCCCTCTAAGGCTTCCAAAAAGCGCTCGCCAAAAAAAAAAAAAAAACTGCTCCGGTTTCTCTCCACCCGCCGGGAGCCGGGGGGAGGGGCGCTCGGGTCCCGCCGGGCTGGGGCTTGTATCTTACCCCCTTCACAAGGCGCTGGGTTCTTGCAGGTGTGGATGTGGTCTGGATGTTGTCCTGTGTCCTGTGGTCTCTATTTTAGGAAGATTTTTCTTTGTTATATTTTCATAGCTCTATGTGTTTTTGGGAGGAGATTTCCACTGCTCTACTCACGCCGCCATCTTGGCTTCTTCTTCTATTATTTTATTTTTTGAGGGCAATGGTCAAGGTCGTCAAACCTCATGCAAGTGTAAACTTGTTATTAAGGATTCCCTGGGTGAAATCTTTTGCCTTTTGCTTTGTTTTTATTATTATTTTTCACATAAGCCTGAGCCAAGTCCAAGAGAGACCAGAATCTATATTGTCTGTCTCTGAGGGTGAGTGTGTGTAATTTTAGTTCACCAAGGATGGTGTGGCCCTTAGAGAAGTTTGGCTTTAAGCAAGGCCCTGCTTCCTACCTGTGTGTTCCAAATTTTGTCTGCTGATTATATGTGTCTTGTCCCCATAATACATGGGATCCTTTAAAACTCTCTCTAAGCCACTAGGGATGATATGATTCCTGAGGGCAAATGGTGCTGAAAGGCTCACTTATCTCTCTGCATTTATTCTTTCTTTTGTTTTTGGACTTTTAAGACTTGTGTTGCTTCCAAGCCAGCTGAACCATGCACTTAAAAATTCATGCCCCATACTTTATCCAGAATTTTATGTTACTCTGGACTTCTAGTGTTGTCATAGTCTCGCTATCATAAGTCCAGGAATTATTTCCAGAGTTGAATTAAGAATTCTCTATTATTTACTTGTAATTCACAAATATCTGATTTCAACATGATCATTTCCTCCTTTAATTATGTCATGGGGTTATTTTAGTTCATTTTTAAAAATTAAGTGTTTAGTTACTGTAATAACATTATTTTCTATTTAGTGATGAAAGCTTTTAAGGGATTTGACTTTAGGTAAAGGGTAACCTTTTCTTATTGGTTTTGATAAATATTGTTCTCATTTTTGCTATTTTCTAAATAACATGTAATTATAATTTTTTTTCTTCTTTAAACCAATCCTTATTTAATAGACTGTTGTTTAATTTCAAGTGGTTTTCTCATGTGTTTTGATTACACTTTGTGCCTAATTTCTAGCTTTAATGCAGTGCTGCCAGAAAATATGGCCTCTACAATTTCAACTATATAATTAAATTCTGTAAACATCACATGAATGCTTACAAAGTGTATTTTCTGTTTGATGTTAATATAATTGTACATCTATTTTATTAATTTCATCATACTGTTTACATTATTATATCTTCTGTCATTCTTTTCACATCCTATTCTGTCAAGAGCTGGAAAAAAGTGTATTCAAGTCTTTCACAAGAATAGTGTTTATTTATTTTTATATAATATATGAAAGTTGTGTCATATTTTTGTCTTATTTTAAACCTTTAAAGTGTGTGATTCTTTTAACTCTGCTATTAGTATTTTATCAACTTGAAATGGCCTTTTGGAAATGATTTTTGCCTTGAATTCTTTTTCTAATATTATTATTCTTGAAGCATATTTGTTTAAATTTGCTCAAACTTTCATCTTTTTGAGACATAATTTACATACCATTCAATTTACCTAAAGTGTACAATTCAATAGTTTCAGCATATTCACAGAATTGTATAACCATTACTGTAATCTATTTTAGAATATGTTCATTAACCCAAAAAAGAAGTGCCACACCCACTAGCAGTTTCTCTCATATCTTTCTCCATCCTCCACCTAAGCCCAGATAATCACTTATCTACTCTCTGTCTCTGTCAATTTGCCCATTCTGAACATATCATATAAATTGAGTTGTACAATATGCGGTCTTTTGTGACTGACTTCTTTTATTTCACACAATATTTTCAAGGTTCATCCATGCTATAGAATGTATCAGCATTCATTACTTTTTATTGCTGAATAATATTCCACTATATAGATACCATATTTTACTTATCCATTCATTGGTAAATGGATATTTGAGTTTCTGCTTTTTGACTATGCTGCTATGAACATTTGTATACAGATTTCTGCATGAAAATATGATTTCATTTTTCATAGCCTATACTGATCCAGCCATGCACCCCTCTTATATTGATTTAGTCAAGAAGTTTCACTCTGTGCTGTCACAGATAAGCCCTTCACTTTCCTTGTATTTTTTCATTACTGTTTATTTAAACAACATCAACTATTATTGACTTGCTTACAATTAGTCCCAGCCATTAGTCTCATGTTTCTCTGGTTCCTTTCCATGAGTATTTCATAAAGGACCTTTTAAAGGTAAACACTGTAATACCTCAAACATCCAAGAAGATATTTTCTTTATTTAAAATAATAGTTTTATGAAATATAAAATATGTTCAAAATCTCATCATAGAACACTTAAAAATATTATGTCATTATTTTCTAGTCCCTGGTGCAAGTGTAAGAATTCTGACATATGTAACAGCAATAAGCATGTATCACGTCCTGTGTGCCCTATATTATTCTAGGCATTCAACGTGTATTAATCTAATTCACTGCTCATTAAGACATTCATAAAAGTCAGTATTATTATTAACCTTTTTTATAGAAAAGGTAACTGAGACACAGACAGGTCAAGTAGCTGGTCTAATGATATGTTGCTAGCAATTGGTCCAGACTAGAGTCAAAATGGAGCTTGAGCTTGACCACTGTACTACATATTTTTAGAAGTACACATATCTCCTATTGTTTCTCTTTTTCTGAAAAACCTTAGCTAATACACTCACAATTTCTCCAAGTATTCCATTCTGTTATTTCTTTCTTCATCACATTCTGGGATGTCTATTTTCCCTCTTGTACTAGTCAATGATTATTATATTAATGCTGCATAATAGTCCACCCCAAATGCAGTGGCATTTAATAATAAGCATGTGTTTCTCACTCAATTGTCCACAAATCAGCTGGGCTAGCTCTGCTTGGGACTTCGGGTCTGAGTGTTGGTCAGATCAACATATCCCTTTTTAGGGCTTAGGTCAGAGGGGCCTGGGCTTCCTAAGACATGTGCTGCTTATAGTGATGGGGTTCATGAGAACAAGAGGGAAAATTCAAAGAGGCCAGCATATTTTAAATCTTGGCCATGTCACATGCATTAATATTCCACTGAACAAAGTCAAGTCAAGGCATAGGGAAGCACCATCCATCCACCTGGATGCCTTGGTGAAAATGTGGATGCATAACTACCGCAGGGTAACGAGGCATTTGAGCTGATGATTCCACCTATCACAGCCAGTCTTCTTGTTCACACGGGCAAAATACACTCACTCTCACCCCGAGACTCTCCGGAGTTTCATTCCAATCTGGCATCTGGTTCAAAGTTCAGAAAATTGTGTTCTGTATTATTGGAACTTGAAGAGTGCCTTTAATAACACCTTTGTTTTTCTCTTCTGAGTAGGGAATCAATTGGAAAATTATGCAAGGAATCAGAAATACTAGCTTCATTTCAAGCACAGCTGGATTGGGAAATATGGCTTCAATCTAGACTTTTTTTGGGTTCCCTTGAAGAATTGCATACCCACAGAGGAGCTGGAGTCTGTCCCATGGAGTTTACCACTGAGAGGGGGAGCTGACTAGAAAATGTCTCTGCTACCTGTTCTGAAAAGGGGAGCAGGGCAAGACTGAGCCCACGTGCTCTAACCTAGTGGTTCTCAAAGTGTGGTACCTGGACCAACTGTATCAACAAGAATCATTATTAAGAGTAAGAATTAGTCGGCCTCATTCAGACCTACTGAAGCAGAAACCTGGGGGGTTGTGCCCAGCAATCTGTATTTTAACAAATACTTCAAGTGAGTCTGCTGCATGCCAACATTTGAGAATCACTATTCTAATGCAGTGGTTTTCAACCTCGGCTGCACATCGGAATTGCCTGGGAAATATTTAAAAGCATGTTCCGCTATTCCATGAGATGTCTGAGCCCAGCTCGATACTGGTACCTTCGTAGGTGTCCAGTTTTTTGCTCTCTGTATTGGCAGTTAGGCTTATCATGGCTTGTCTCCTATGAAGGAGCCTGAACATTCTCCCAACAGTTCTCAGTGTCCTTGAGTCTAGTAGAGACAGTAATGGTGGGCAGAAAGGGCTCTGGGTTTAGAATCAGATGAACTGAATTCTAGTCCCAGCCTTGCACTGCCAACGTGACCTCCTGCAGTTTACCTAATTTTTGTGCCTTTATTTCCTTTTCAGTAAAATCCCAACTGCTTACTTTCTAGGGTATTTGAGAGAATCGTGTGTGACAATATAAGGAAAGTGCTTTGACAACTAAAAGTGTTCCTTTTATGCAATGAATTTGACTAGTCAGCAGCTTGCATGCATGCAGGCAGGCTCGGCCAGGATGCCTGGCTCTCCAGATCCCTAAAGGTTCCCCAGGGACTTGTCTGTTCTTCTAAATTGAAAGTAGCTTTAGGATAGCTTTTGCCCACCCATGCCACAATTCACCTTTCCCCTTATCACAGAATCCTCACGGGCGTTTCTAATTCCTCAGCCTCCTCTCATCCCACCGGCATCTTTAGCTTTGTGTCTGGCTGCTTATTTCCACTGGTTCGAGCACCCAGCTTTAGGCTCAAGTCCTCTCCAAGCCATTTTGTGTGGCTGCACGGGGTTGCCTTACACAGAAGACTCTCATCTTACTAGATATCAGAGGAGGCACTGAGAGTGTGTTTTTCACTAGAACCACCCCATCCTCAGAGTGACTACAAAAACATCCCCACTGGCACATAGCAGAGTGTTTCTGGACAACAGCGAGTCTGGAGAGTCTTCTCATAGTGAGAAGAACATTTTGTGGAGTGAATATTCAGTGCCTAGCCGAAGGCTGATAGCTGATGGGCATGTGGCTGAGAAGTGAACTAGGTATTTAGGCCCCCAATCCCTATATTCTCTACTTCTCATCTTCCTCTTACTGAGGTTACTCTCCAGGCCTATGATTTGGTGTAGAGATTGGGGTCCACACACCCTCAGTCAGGGTGCCCCTAACTATAGGCAAACCTAGGATAAGCAACTCTCTTTCCTGGAGGAGTGAGTATTAGCCCCTGTGCAGGATTGATGAGCAGATGAACTGTAAGACATGTTCTTCAGTGATAGAACAGGTGCTTGATAATCAGCATCTGATCAGGTAGATGAGATGATCAACATCTTCTCACTCAGCAGACACCTATTTACTCAATATTAAGAGTAAAGCAGAGTACTGAGGAAAGAAGTCAAGAGGTATGAGAAATTGCCTCTGCCCTCCAAGGATTGTGGAAAATAAGGCAAATCTGTCTCTGTCTCTTATACACACACACACACACATTCTATATATATATGTCTATGTGTAAATATAAGTATGTGTATATAAATACATACTAATAGTTATGTTCTCTGTATATACATACTTACACATACACACTTATGTACATGCATGTGACATAAGAATGAAAATTGATGTGTGTGTATTTATGCACAGTTGATTCTCATTATTCACAATAGTTATGTATATACATATACACATATGATATATACTACATGTGATATATATATATATATATATATATACTATATATGCTATAATATATATATCCACAGTTGATTCTTGTTATTTGCAATCATGTTCTATAAAATCACTGCAAACACCCAATTAGCAAATGTCCAACCATTGCTCCTAGAGGAAATACAGGGTTAGTTTCCTGCAAGCCTCTGGTCACAACTTTTTCATCAACTGATCAGTAGATCATCCTATTTTTTGTGTGTGTTCCTGGTTAAAGACTCTTTATTGAATATATATTGTTGATTCATTAACATTGAACTACCGGCCAGCAGTGATTACTCACGCCTGAACAAAGCTTATCTAGCATATCTATTTTCTCCTTAAGGCGCGTCACTGCTTTCTTGTGCTTAGGACACTGGATGGAACTTCAGCACTACTTGTGGGGCCTCTTTCAACAGCACAATTAACAACAATACGTATGAAAGTGTGAAAAACATAGCACTAAATAGACTGTGAAAAGCAGAGTGTTGTCTTGGTTGACCTCAGCTGGAAACACACACATCAGGAGACAGATTTTTCATCTACGCACATCTGCCGATGACTGTGCAGGGGTTTAGAGTACTGATTTTGGATTACAAATAAGCTTCAGCAAGTAGGCAAATTTGCAAATATGGGATCTGTGGATAATGAAATTTGAATATACACACCCACACACACACACATATATGCCACAAAATGGATGGATAGATTTTGTACTAGGATAGTCCAGTTACCAGTAACTGAACTTAGGAAGGCAAAAAGTAGAATCTGCTGCAAGGCTTCCCTAGTATCAGCGGCACTACAGCATGGCAGGCAGTGTAAATGCAGCTAAACTGAACATGGAGGATTTGAGTATCACGAGCGTTCGCTCTGCCTTAGTCTCTAGTCTCTGCTTTAGTCTGTTGCAGTGCACACTGCTTCCTCCATATGGCACTGGACACAGCCACCAGTGGGTTCTGCATTTTGAATCTTGTTGCTCCCACTTTCAGAGTATCTCTTGCTTGTTTCACTCTTGGGCCAATCAACTGAGAGTGGAGAAAGGAGGGGAGATGTGGTATCATGATTGGCTGGCTTGAACCTGGTGTTGTCAGGGAGATAAGGTTTGTAGGAAGATAGCAACACCCTTTTGAACATGATGGCTGGAACTGCAGGAGGAGAGAACCTCCAGGAAAAGAAGGGGCTGTTCCCAGTGAAAGGGAGGAATTCTGGAAAGACACAGTAATTTATGTCCATTATAGGCATGAACAAAATGCCTTAAAAAGAGCTAGTATATCTGAGGTAGGGGAATGACAAGATTCCTCTAACTGACTGTAACCCTGGCATGTAAAGGGTAAAGAGAGGTCACCTCTAGTTGTGGTATTATGAAGGAGGTAGCACAGGGCTTCCCTGGGTTGATGAGCTGGATGTGAACAGATTGTGCCTGGAGCTCCCCTTGCAGTTCAGAAGCATGGTATCTTGGAGACAGAAGGATACAGTGCAACAAGCCAGTCTCCAAGGCTTAAAGCCCGGATTTATAATGTCCTAGCTGTGTGCCCTCGAGGGAGCATTCAGTGGTGTGAGCTTCATAAAGCTTATCTAGCCTATCTATTTTCTCCTTAAGGCGCGTCACTGCTTTCTTGTGCTTAGGACACTGGATGGCACTTATAAATTGGAGGGAAGTAATGTCACCTCCATGGTGACATTAAAGAGGTGAATGAGAATCAGAGACTTTGGGGTCTGGCAGGATAAGCATTCCACAGTGTTAGTTCCCTTCTGTGGTCAGGATTTACCAGCAGATAGGTGACTTGAACCCAGAACTCCTGACTTAGAAACTAATTAGTCCCCTTTCCACCAGAGTACCCAGCTCTCTGAACTGGCATCCATTCTCTTAAAATCGCTGCTTCTGCCTGACCTGATCCGCTCTTCCTGCACATGAGGCCCCCCATGGCCTCACGGAAGGATAACTGCCTTGAAGAGCATGGTGGGCCCTTCCTTGCGCCCTTCCCCCCTCACTGTAGATGCAGTAGTGACAGAGCTGGAAATAATGGAAACGCTGACCTTTGAGGCTCGTGATTAATTGCAGGCAGGTGCCATGACCACCCTCACCACTCACCAGTCAGTGCAGGGCTGAGCAAGGGCTCTTGGTGCCCGGAGGTCCTGTCTCTCTTGATTAAAGGTGATCGCTTTGAAAAAATGATTAGGACTCAAACGACACTCACATAAAGGGAGACTTGTCCACTTAGGCTGGTTTGACGTTATACCAATGACCAGATGAAAGGTGGGCAGGCTGTCAAGCTAAACTGATGCCCAGTCATGAAACGAGTGTTTGCACAGATGTCACCGCACGGGGCCTCACTGTCATTATCACAGAAGCAAAGATAACATGAGATACGAACAGAAGGAAAAAAGTAACAAATCTTGGGAAACTTTACCGAGCCCTTTCGAGGGCCAGAAGCTATTATCTCATTTTATCCTCCAGTGAGCCCATGAGGTGGGCAAGACCATCTCCTGGTACCCTGCTGCACAGGAGAGGCGTGCAGCCACGGAGGCATCTAATCTGCAGGTGGCTCAGCCTGAGTGGCTGTGTGCGTGAGCGGGTGTGGAAAGGTCTTCATGCCTGGTTGGCGGTAATGGAATCGTGCTGGGTTCGTGGCCAGGTCCCGAGAGGAAGCCAGGCTTCCCTTCCTACCCCCGACATTAAAAGGAAGGTATGTTTGATAGCTGGTATCTAGGGGTGTCCTTTGTGATCCATCATGGTTGCCTGTGTTTGATGCCTTCCTTTACCCACGTCTGCTCACAGCTAGAAAATAGAAATAGTTGTAATTGCCAAGGATCAGTGTAAATCCACACACATGTCCCTTTCTCCTGCCTGTGCTCTGAGCCAACCGAGAGAGAAAAAGGAGTCCAGCGAACAGTGAGCGAAGCGTCACCACTGTCAGGCTCCACCAGTCTCGTGGCTTTGATGTTGCCATTGTCGGCTCCCTGACGCTGGCCTTCAGAGGGACACAGATTTATCATCCACCTAAGACACAGGCAGCGTTGGGAAAGGTTCCGCCAACGGGACAGGGAACTTCACAGATGCACTTAGCACGAGGTTGAGGGCAGGTCAGTCCCAAAGGAAGCAGGACTAGAAGAGGTTGATCCACGCACACCTGGTTCTTCTTCTTAAACTCACCTTCAGAGGAGCACCTCCCAGCCCTGGAGGAGGAGCAAGTGAGACATCAGCTGCCCCAGTGAGGCAGGGACATCACGCCAGTGGGCAGGAATTCCCATGCAAGGAAACATGGGGTTACAGGAGCAAGAGTTGTACGCGCTCGCACACAGGCACACGTGAATGGGCACCTCATTCAATACTAATTACATCAATACCAATACTGGCACTATCCAAGCAGGATTTTCACTAACATTTTACTTTGAGAAGACACAGAAATTGAAATATCACAAAAATTATCCTGAAAGAACCGAAACTCTTAAAACTACAAGTGTGCAGGCATGTCCTTAGGAAGACCAAAGCCTTTGGAGTATATAATCATTCCCTCTTTATTTTTTTCTTCAAGATTTAGCATCAGCCCACATTCAGTTGAGCTAATATGTAGATAAGCCTGCTCCTGTTGATGTCTCTAAGAGTCTGACCTCGGCCTTCGTATTTTCGGCACGGGTCTTTTGCAGAGAGACCAGTGGAAGCCATAAGAATCAACAAGGGTGTGAAAAATCAGTTAAAGTACAAGTGGAGTATATTGGGTTATAGTGACAGAGATGAGCAGGGCACAAGCAGGGCACTGTCCCCTCCCCTCCGTTATCTCATGCCCCAGAAAGAAGGGTAAGGCCGTTTTGTCCCTATTCTTTGGAATGAAAAGGAATAACCAACTATAACTGGTAATGCTCCAAGCATTTAAGACAGTCTTAGGAAGAGGGAGTCCAGCTGAAAAACTCATTCATTTCAATTAAGTACAAAAAAATCCATAGTAATGCAATGTTAGCCTTGTGGTAAAATCATCATTTGTAGAAATGGAAGGGGGATACCCCTTAAAGAAACACGATTCCCCTCTGGACATAGCTTCTAAGGCAAGTATTGAGCAGGCAAGCAGTGAAGCCAAGTTCTGCCTTTTTCAGGAAGCTGGAGGGTAGGGAGGTGAAAAACTTGTACTTTTTGTCTTGAATTTCACCCACACTTCTCCCTGTCAGTGCCCGGAAGCTGGGAAGTGAGGGAGAACTGGGTTTGAATCCTGGGGCCCCTCACAACTGATGGTTACTTGGCAGTCAGCACCTAGACTCTCTAGGAAACTCAGTTTCCTCATCGATGAAATGCATGTAATGATAATAGTATATTTGAAATTGAGACATTTCTTAAACAAAATTAACAGAGACCCAAAGGCCAAGTAATTGAAAAAAAAAAAAAGGAAAGAAATCTTGCTTTATTTAATCAAATAGTTACGATGGCCTGAATTGGATTTTATTATTGAGAATATTGTTGAGAAGACATTAGGATGTTAATGCAGGCATTCTTCACTCGACAGAGTGCACCTACTGTTCATTTGGAAGACTGTGCGATAGTGACACAATTCGACTTCTAAGGGAGCTGAAGCTTTTCTCTGTCTTGTTTTACTCCAAAGAAGACCTGGTCTTGACTCTAAAACACACAGTCTTAAGCTGTAATCTTGGGGTGTGAGTGAAAACTTTGGATGGAAAAATCAACTTCTTATTGTGTTGGGGGATCTTTCCGCTGGGGGATTTCTTCTTTCAAATTTAAGGGGTTCATGGGGCTCTTTGCCCTTTCCTCTCTCTCTCCTGGACTTCCCTCTTTTTTTCCTTCCCACGTGGCTGGCTGGATAAGACAGGACAACGGATGACTCTTCTTGAGGGGCCCATGCAGGAACAGAGCATGACTGATAAAAGAGGAGGCTCTGTTCAGGCCCTTTAGACCTGCCCTCTGGTCTCAGAGGGGCTGATGGGCTAACCTGGTAACTAGGATGGAGACCTGAACCCCTCAGTGAGGTCAATTCCTGGGGCTTCTGACCTCATAGGAAACAGAGTTCATAATTTCTATCTGGCTTCAGAATTTATGAAGAATGGGGAGAGGATTTAATAAAACTTGATGCAGCACAAATGGGGTCTATTGCAGATTCTTAAGCCTGGAAGTGACTTCCAACAAAGAATAAGAGAATGTTTGTGCTCATGGGGAACTTAGAAATAATTTAGTCCATCAACTTTCTTGACTTTTCTTTCTCCTGCCATTTAACAGAAGGGGCATTTGAGGCCCAAGAAGGGGAATTCATTTTGCAGCAGGTTGCGACTGTCAATTCTAAGAAATCAACTTTCTTGAGTTGTTCCTACAGGTGCTTTTCATGGATTGACTTTGGAGTATTTCCCCTGGAAACCTTCTTAGAGTCTCTCCTGTGTGTCCCTTAGGCCAAGCCTGCCTATGACATTGGGTTTCTTCTCAAGCTAAGATCATGAAGGGACAGCCTAATCTTTGATGAGGTGGGGTCAGGTGGGGGTTGTTGAAATCAAAGTTGATTTCTAAGTTGGGTGGTTGGATGAATGGAGGAGCCACCTTTGAAGGCAGATGAGTTTAAGGAAAGCAGGTTTGAGGGGGATAATGTGAGTTCAGTTTTAGGAATGTTGAGTTGAAATCACAGTGGATGGCCAAGTTGGAGGGCTTGACCGGAAGCTGCATACCTGAGCTCAAGAGAGAAGAACCATCTGGAAGGCTCTCCCCTCTTATTTGTAACCTTTCAAAATCCTCAAGACCTTGCGCAAATTGACCCACTCTGTGAAGTGACCCCTAATTTCCCACCTGGTCCAGCTTCTCCCCATGTGCACTGTAGCACCTTGCTTGTGCCTTGTAAAATTCTCCTTCATTCAGCTGTGTGAGAATTGTCCTCCCTGATACTCCTTGAAACAGAGCCTGAACCAAGAGGCTGAAGGGTGTTGTGGGTGCGAGCACAGCCTCACGGTCCAGACCGCCTGGCTCACCAGAGCCCGACCAATGTATTTGACTTCAGGTGATTTATTTAACCCTTTTCAGTGACTCCATTTCCTCATCTGTAAACTGGGATGAAAATTATGGTATTTGACCAATCGGGTTGCTGTGATGTTTTAATGAATTAGTAAGTGTGAATTTCTTAGTGCAGCACCTGGCACATAGCATGCAGGGAAGGCAGAGCACCCTTTCTTGTCTTATTTCTTAAAATCAATCTCTTGGTTCTCTGACCCCTTAGCCATCTGCAGGTCACCATGTAGCATCTCAAGACCCTGCCCAAATTGACCCACTCTGTGAAGTGACCCCTAATTTCCCACCTGCTCCAGCATCTCCCCATGTGCACTGTAGCACGTTGCCTGTGCCTCATAAAATTGTAAAAATTGTAAATCACTGCTTGTAAAAATTCACAATCCCTTATTTTTTTCCTTTGGCTCAGCCAGGATCCTGTGCTCTCAACCAGGATACCCTGGAGGCTGTTTTTAATGTTTGAAATTTTAAACAATTCTGGGGGAAAAAAATCTGCTTGAAAACAATACCAGTTAAAATATCAGGGGGAAGGAGTGGGGCAAAACGCCCTCCTCACTGACCTGAGAAAAACCTCTGGGGACTTCCCTCACCAGTCCTCACACACAAGTCGCAGGAATTTAAGATTCACTTTGGAGAACAATGGCTGAAAAGTATCTTTAAAAAAAAAATCCTTCTCTGCCAATTCTGACTAAGTTGGGGCTAAAACAGAAAGGGTTTTGAACCGTAACTGACAGGTCCAAAGCTGCAGATTCGACAGTAATATACTTGTTAAGCTGAAGAAGAGGTGCGAGGTGGCAGCTTAGAATAGATTTCATTTTCACTCCCGTCTGCCGCCAGGAACACGGCTCACCTGCCTTCCGAGCTGTATTTCCTGGTGGGATTCATAGCACACGGCAGTCCACTCTGTCTGCAGCTGCTTCTCCATCTCAGCGGCTGACTTCCTTAACCCCAGTTGTCTGCTGGGATGTTGTTGCAGGGCTGTCTTTGGTCTTAGGTGTGGCCGAGCAGGAACTAGCTGGCTAGCTTCCCCCTGGTAACTGGTATGTTAGTGGCATGGAGTCAGAAGGTAGGCATTTTGTGCCATTTTGGATGTTGAGGTGGGATGGAAGGGCTGAAAGGTCACACTGATGTTTGGAGTCTGACCTGGATTTCAAGGCTGGCTCTACTGCCTTGATCCAGTGATGTGTCTTCTCTTTCCCCATTCAGGTTGATAGGTCTCAGGGCAGTTGAATATATAAATTCAAGTCTTCTTCTCGGTAATAGAACGTTATAACCTACAATGCTGGATTGTGTAAGGATTAGAAGAGTCGGTGTTATTTAAACATCCAGTTCATTGCCTGACACTGGGATGCTCTCAACAGTGGCCTCTGCAAAAGGTCTCTCAGTTTCTTAATGGCAAACAACCTGGCAGCGAAGATGGGCAGGCTGCTGCCAGTGAATACAGTACTTTGCAAAGTACGAAAGGGGCTACCTCCAAGGGGTTCCCCTGGGGCTAGGGTCCCTGGCTTGGAGAGCTGCGCAGGCTGGATCTCAGCCCCCACTGTGCCCTGCAGCCTGGTGCCTGTGTGCACTGCACACCTTCAACAGTTGTGCCTGGTGACTCTGAAGACTAATCTCTGCATTGTGGTCTGATCATGGTATAGCTGCATTGATAGCAGGAAATAGAAATGTGTCGACTCACGTGGCATTGAAAGGCTTTTAGGATGTGACCTACAAGCTAGTTCTTTCAGCCTTATCTCCCACTTCTTTTCCATAGGAACGTTTACTCCACACAAACAAGAATTCTTGTTAACATGAATTGCATGTGATCATGTTGCATGTGATGTATCTCAGTTGCAATGCCTGACTGACCATCAGGAGGCAGGTTAGCATAGCAGCTAAGAGAATTTAGGAACTAAGAGCTGGCAGTTCTCTGGGGGCACTGATTACCAGTGCCATCTCGGCCATTGCTTAAGTCCCTTTGTGCTTCGGTTTCTCATCTGTCTAATGGAGAGAATAATAACGCCTGCCTCTTAATGTTACTGTAATGATTTAAATGGTTGATTCATGCACGACACTAAGAACAGAGCGGGACATATCGTGAGTAATCAGTTAACATGAGCTATCATGGTTTCTGTCCATTGTTGCCTCCCAGGATATTGTTTCTTTCTGCCTCCCATGATGCCTTTATAGATGACCCCATGCAGAATGCTCTCTCCCCTTTCTGGCACATGCGGTACTTACGGTTGGTAGAATTCACAGATTGATCATCTTTACTGTAGGTCTTGCTTCTCTGCCACATTTAACATGCTTCTGAGGATATTCTCCCTTTTAACCCCCTTTGCTATTAGCTTCACACCCTCCTCTGAAGTTAATAATGATTTGTTGAATCATTTCTTAGACTCAGTTGGTTGTATGTGACAGAAATCTAACTTGTACCAGCTGAGACTATGGTGATTTCCCAGCCTGGGGAAGATCATGAATGGCTTGAACAATGAACACACATGCTAAGAGGATTTGGCCTCTGGCTGTCATCTTTGCTACTCTATTCATGTCAATATTACTTTCTCAGCTCTTCCTTCCCCATGAGCCTGGAACCTTGGTCTCAAATAGCTACAGGCAATTGTCTGTCCATATGGGAAAAGTCCTCTTGTTCCATGTCTAGGTATGAAATTCCCAGGGGAGCATTCATTCTGACTGGTTCATCCTGAGTCAAGCTTTTTCCCACTAACCAGTCTTTGTGTTTACAAATATATGGCAAATAGGTAGCAATTCACACTAGAACTATGTGGTGTGAAAAGTGCTTATGGAAACAGTGTGGATAACTGGAGAGATGGGGGTGCCGTCAACCGAGGCAGGAACATGAGAGGATCGAGCCAGTATGGGAGACAGTGTGTGAGTTTAATTTTGAACACTCTACTATCTACTACCTACTGTTTTGGACACTCTAGCTGCAGGCTGAGAATCAGTCAGGGCATACACAGATGGGCTCCCCTTAGGAAGAGACCAACAGAGCATGTTCTCAGTGGGCAGAGCTGGTGCAATGGACTGCAAAGGGGGAACCCTCAAAAGAAAGGCTAAGTTTCCCCACAGGAGAGAGTATTAGAAATAGACAACTCATAGAAACACAAGAAGCTATCCTAAGAATTTTCAACCACAAACCTACACTCATGTGTAATAAAACTATGCATTACAACAAAAAGCATAGCTTTTAATGCTTATAGCCCAGAATCAATGGAAATGAATGAAACAAGTAACCAACTATAAAATAGAATAAGTACAAAAGCCCAAAGAAAGAGGAAGAAAGAAAATAATAAAGATGAGAACAGGAAGAGATGAAATGGAATGCAAATGTATGAAAAAGAAAAGAACGTCATGCTCTGCAGACAATGAAGTAATTGTAGTCCTCTGGCAATGTTGACACGGCCCTCCCAAAAAAAAGGAGCAGAAATAAATGGACGGTACTGTAACAAAGGAGGGCTATGACTGGAAATAAAACAATGGTTTAAAAAATAATGTTATGAATAACTTTATAATGATAAATTTTAAAACAGGTGAGATCACAAATTCTCCCAAAAAATGTATATTACCAAACCACCTAGAAAAATCAATCTTATGACCATTCCAAAACCTGTAGGTAGTTCAAATTTACCCACAGAGGCTCAAATGTTCTTGCGTGGAATTCTACAGAACATAAAGGGACTGTTTATCCCAATCTTTCACAAAAACTTTTTGAGAATAAAAAGTGACTGAATTTTGGTGCAAGCTGAAATGGAATTAATTCTTCATAGGCTATCCTTCCCACTGATCACAACTAAAAACTCTAGACCAAAAAAATCAACTGCCTGAGGAGTCTGAAAAATAATTAATAACAGAACAGTTGAGGTGGAAATCGAACATCAAGAATGACCAGGACTGCAAAGTGAGAATATCTTTGTAAATCATATATCTGAGAAAGGACTTATGTCACGAATATATAGAGTCTTTAAAATTCAATAAAAAGACAACAAATAACACAATTTTTTTAAATGACCAAAAGACACACACACACACACACACACACACACACACACACTTCACCAAAGAAGATACGTGGATGGCACGTGGAAAGATATTCAGTACCACTAGTCACTTTATTTTCTTTTTTGTACATTTGCATTCCATTTAATCTCTTACTGTTCTCTTTGTTATTATTTCCTTCCTTCTTTTTGCTTTGGGTTTTTGCACTTATTCTATTTGTAGCTTCTTTAGTTAAATTTGAGATACCACTGTACACCTATTCATATGGCAGCTGAAACAGAAAAAATAGACCATACCAATGTGCATAAAAAAGAATGAATTTTATTATATGTAAATTAAACAATTTTTTTACAAGTAAATTAAATGATGGAAACTTTCACAATTCATTCTTCAAAACTTCTATAACCTAGATAGCAAACCTGTATCATGATATTATAATAACAACAGAAAATTATAGTTTTCTATCCTGAATATACACATTATGCTCCAAATCTAACAATACATAAGTTGAGTTTCTTCCAATAATTCTTGATCGGTTCAAAATTAGAAAAATTCATTATCATAACTACTACATTCCAAGTTCAAGAGAAATTATTAATAAATAATCACCTGAATAGATACAAATATGAATTTAGCAAAATTTCACACCCATTCATGATGACATTAAAACTCTTCTGACTTGGAATTGAAAACATGTTGTTCCTACATATACCCCAAACCCTGAAGCAAACATCATACTCAGACATAAAATGTTTAATGCATACCCTTTATTTCATCAGTTATTTTCAGTATTTTATTGGAAATTTCTAGTCAGCAAAATAAAACAAGGAAAGAAAAGAATCTGAAAACCCAGAATCAAAGTGTCATTACTTGAAGATGAAATTTACTATACAAAAAATTTCAAAAATACAGTAAATTAGTTTAGTGCATTAGCGAATTTAGCAGATTTTTTCAGATAAAAGATCAATACAAAACTCAATTGCATTTCTATACATTCATGATAGTCAAGTTGAAAATAAAATAACAGGTAAGATTTAAATGTAAAAAATTAGCATCACCAAAAAATCCCCAAGGCTTTTATGGTGAAGAGTATAAAATGTTTTATGAAAGTCATTAAAGAAGATCCAAATACTAGGAAAGAGATACTCTGCTCATGGACAGGGACACTCTATGTCATGAGTATGTCAATTCCTTCCAGATTCATCTCTAAATTCACCAAAATTCCAATCAATATCATAAGAAGAATTTTTGTAGAATTTGATTAACTAATTCTAAAGGAAAACCAGGAGCCAGTGCATAGTCAAGGCACTCCAGGCAAAGAAGGAGAACCAGACAAAGAGACACCCTGGCAGATATCAAGACCCAGTATAATCTGTAATTATAATTAATTCCCGTATGACCGGAAGTAATCTGTCATACTGGTTTCAAAAGATACAAACGCAGCAAGAGAACACAATGAAGTGCCACAGACATACCCGCCCCTACATGGACTCATGATTTGTGATGAAGCTAATGTGTCACATCGGTGGACGTGATGGCCTAATTTCAGTATACGTTGATAAGTGGTTATTCATATGGAAAAACTATAATGGATCTTTTCTGCACATGACACATAAATATCACTTCCAGGTGGAGCTAAGATTTAAATGTAAAAGAAAACTCAGAATTCTTAGAAGACAATGTCAGAGACAATGTCTGTGTTTTTTAACAAGATACAGAAAAGTACAACCTATAAGGAAAAGTTTGATAATTTTGACTACATTAAATTTAAGAATTTCTACTCATCAAGTGACACACAGAAACATGCCACACACACACACACACACACACACACACACACACACACACACACACACACACAATTGGTCAGTATACATGACCAAGTTAGGATTCATATCCCGAATGTATATGCATGTCTATGAAACAATATGAAAAGACAAACTGTAAGATAGGGAATACACAAAAGACAAAATCAGGCATTGCACAAAATAGGAACTATGGTCAGCCAATAAATATGACAGAAAGTTCTTAACCTCATTATTAATTAGGGGAGGCAAAATAAACATATTAAATAGAAAATAATTAATTAAAAGCCTAACAATACCGAAGGTGGGAAACAATCAGAATCCTCATTCGTTCACAGAGGGAGTGGAAATTGGAACAACTGTTTTGATAAACAACTTGGCACTACTTAGTAAAGCCAGGCATGGGCAAGCCATGTAGAATGTCCCAGCATTCCACAACTAGGTGTATACTCTATACAAATGCCTATGTATGAAGACAAAGAAGCATGTAAAGAAGGCTCATTGCTGCATTGCTTTTACAATAGCAGAAACAATGGCTAAAATGTCTGCTATGAAATGGATAAATAAATTGTGCCTCTCTCATTCAAGTAGTGAAAATAACTATGGCTATGAGCATCACCGTAGATAAATCTCAAAAACGATAGCATTGAGGGGGAAACAAGCAACTTGCAGAAGAATATGTTTGATTTGATGTAGTTTATTCAACTTCAAAAACAGGCAAGACTAAATAATCTATAATTTAGGAACACATACATTTCTAGAAAAATTATCAAGAAAAGCAATCAACATGATTTTTAAAAATTCAGGGCATTGGGTACCTCTAAGAAGAGAAGCAAGGGGATGAAAATACCTGAAGAGCATTGGGAGCATCGGAAGTATTAGCAAAATTTTATTTTTCAATTTGGGGAGTGAGTACATGAGATTTGTTTTCACTTTTTAACATTGTCTTTTGCTCATTAGTTCTGTATTCCAAAAATGCTCATTTTTCATTTGTTTTCTTTTTCTTGTTTAAACTTTATGTATATATTATATAACTCCTCTGCCTCTATGGCATATTTCTCAATAACAAATTTTGAGAAGAGTTAATGAGGACATAGAGGGATGGTTAAGGAGTGCAGGGTTCTTTAAGGGGTGGTGAAAATGTTTTTAGAGTCATTGTAGGGATATTGGCATAACTGTGAATATACTAAGCCATTGAGTAGGAGGCTTTAAGTGGATGATGAATGATACATGAATTATATCTCAATAAAACTATTTCAGTAAAGATTTAATACAGTTGAGGAAGCAGAGAAATGTAGTTAACTTTTTTGGAAATTTTGGATAAGAAGGGAAGGAGAAGCTAGTGGGGTAGGGTGAGAATGGTATGGAATTAAAAAAAGGTTTGTGTTTTTAAAATGGAAGTTTGGCAATAGGCCAGATGAATATGCTGGGCAGTAGCTTAGGCAAAGCAAATCTCATGTGGCAAAGCAAGCTTTCACAACAGGACTTTCTATTCAAAGCCTAGGACTCTTTCTATTTTATGAGGCTTCCTCCCCTAAGACTTCCAAGTTTAAAAGGCAAAATTATTCCTGAGTCAGTGCTCAGCTCTCTGCCAGTTGTGGGCTCCATTCATATTCTCTGGGACAAATTTTCAGAAACATGGGGTCCTGGAAGTGCTGTCATTCTTGCAGCCTGGGTGATGAGATGTCCTGAGCCATCCCCCAGGACTCAGAACATGCAAACTCTGACCAGGTTGGAGCCCTTCAGTGATGGTAACAGGATGGGCTTTAGGACTGGACAAAAGGAAGGGCAGCAGCTGGACAGACCAGATCTCTGGGAAAGCCCTATTTTACATACAGCTCTGGCGTGCTTCTGTTTTATTCGTCCTCATTTGTAACCAGGGTGTAGCTCATCAGCTCTTCATTCTCTTTCCCACTGGGCAATGGACATCTGTTTTGGGAGGCTTTGTCCACTCACACAGCTACAGGATGCCGGCTCTGATTGGTCCAAGCCAGTCAGGTTAATTCCACCTTGCTTTTTGCAGTGATTTCTTGAGAATATCATAGGTTGAACACAATTGGCACATGGAATTTCCCTGCTCAGCTGGACTTTCAGAGTTTGTCCACCCCTCACAGATTCAAAGTATTGATGCTTGCGAGAAGGAGCTCTCTGCTTTCCACTGGACACAAGACTGCTGCTTGTCACCATTTCATGACCATGCTGGGGCCCTGCCCTGGGATGCAGCTGACACCGGAGAGCAGAGCAATGGCATAACCAAACAAGGTCTTTGATGTTATATCATCAAGCCACTGGGTGAGTCCACACTGAAACCTGACATATATCATTCTTTCCTTTCATATGAGCCAATAGTCACCTCTACTGTTTATTCTAGTTTATGTTGTCTTCTATTTCTTGGCAATTTAAAGAATCCTTACCCCTTCATGGAGAGAATAATATTTGTCATATCTTTTTCATGGGGCACTGTGAGGCTCCAAAGTAACACCAATAACATACATGGAAGAAAGTGGGAAATGGCATGCCTTTGATTAAGTGTAGCATCTATTTCTTTTCTCCAGACCTTGGGTGGGAGTGAAGGGGGCAAAGATAGATTCAGAAAAGGACTGAGCAATAGACAGGCTAGGATTTAGAACACTCATCTAGTCACGGTGCTGTCATTTATTTCACTGAGTTTATTAAATCTGCCTTAAAATCACTGTAAGTCTCGGAGTCAGTCTCACCATCTGTACAATGATCACTAAATAATATCCAGAATCATTTAGATCTCTCAATATATAAACTGAGGGCAAGATGCATGTCTTATTCATATATTTAAAAAATAACAATAGTAATAATAACTAACATTTATCAAGCACATGAATTGTATCACTGTGCTCAATATTTAACACACATTATCTCATTTAATAACTATAAGATTTATAATTAAATATATATATTTAATAACTATATGTCACAATAACTATCATTGTTCCCATTGTACATATTAAAAAATTGGAGCTAGGAGCATTAAGTAAAATGTCTAATGTTAGAGCTGCATGGAAGAACAGGGATTCAAATTTGGCTTCTCTGGATCCAGAGCCTGTGCTTTTAACTGATGAGTAAGTTATAGTTTCGTTCATTCATTCATTCAGCAGGATTTATGAAGACCTGTTTTATGCCAGGCTATGATTCAGACCATAAAGAAAGAGAGATAAACATTTGATTTAAATGATTTCAACATCTAGAGATGGAGATAGCCTAGAAAACAAATGTATATTAATATGTATTCTTGTCTTGTACCCTACACTTAAACAGAGCAGCCACTTAATATGTATTTAATGAAAAAAATGAATAAATGAAAGCTATAAAAATGAATATATAACAATGGAAAGTTTCTGAAGATATAATTAAATTTCTGTGACAAAACTCAATCTTGAAAGAGTCACAGAATAGTTAAGAGCCAGAAGCTCTGATAAGAGTCTTTTCACGGTTTTCATGGCTTTTCTCTGGCTCTCTGCCCAAGATCACTGCAGTTCTGTTGCCAAGGGTACTCCCTGGGGTAAAGTAGGTCTGGATGGGTGATTCATTGGTTTCCAAGATGCCCTGAAGTCTCCATCTTGCCCTGCAAAAAGTCAACTTAGGGATGGGGGAGAAGCAGGTGGTCAGTGGAGTCTGCTTTGCCACAGAATGTTTCACTGAATGAATCATCTCGTATTTGACTGATGAAGAGGGACATGATGTCTGTGTAAGGCAGAAGTCATGTTAGTTTATTGATAGTTTTTCCTGGCATATTAATGCTTTGATGTGATCAGGAACAAGTTTTCCACTAATGAAAGAAGATCTTCCAACAGATGACAAACTCTTTCTTCAGTACATGGAATGGATGGTTTGAAGGCTTCAAAACTCCTATGCTTTCTGCTAAGCTTTTTATTTTTTATTTTTTATTTTGGTATCATTAATCTACAATTAGATGAAGAACATTATGTTTACTAGGCTTCCCCTTCACCAAGTCCCCCCCACATACCCCTTCACAGCCACTGTCCATCTGCATAGTAAGGTGCTGTAAAATCACTACTTGTCTTCTCTGTGTTGCACAGCCCTCCCCGTGCTCCCCCACCGCATTATACATGCTAATCGTAATGCCCCCTTTCTTTTTCCCCGCCGTTATCCCTCCCTTCCCACCCATTCTCCCCAGGCCCTTTTCCTTTGGTAACTATTAGTCCATTCTTGGATTCTGTGATTCTGCTGCTGTTTTGTTCCTTCAGTTTTCCTTTGTTCTTATACTCCACATATGAGTGAAATCATTTGGTACTTGTCTTTCTCCGCCTGGCTTATTTCACTGAGCATAATACCCTCTAGCTCCATCCATGTTGTTGCAAATGGTAGGATCTGTTTTTTCCTTATGGCTGAGTAATATTCCATTGTGTGTAAGTACCACATCTTCTTTATCCATTCATCTACTGATGGACATTTGGGTTGCTTCCATATCTTGGCTATTGTAAATAGTGCAGTGATAAACATAGGGGTGCATCTGTCTTTTCAAACCGGAGTACTGCATTCTTAGGGTAAATTCCTAGAAGTGGAATTGCTTGGTCAAATGGTATTTCTATTTTGAGCATTCTGAGGAACCTCCATACTACTTTCCACAATGGTTGAACTAATTTACATTCCCACCAGCAGTGTAGGAGGGTTCCCCTTTGTCCACACCCTTGCCAACATTTGTTGTTGTTTGTCTTTTCAATGATGGCGATCCTTAATGGTGTTTGGTGATATCTCATTGTGGTTTTAATTTGCATTTCTCTGATGACTAGCGATGTGGAGCATCTTTTCATGTGCCTGTTGTCCACCTGAATTTCTTCATTAGAGAACTGTCTATTCAGCTCCTCTGCACATTTTTTAATTGGATTATTTGTTTTTTTGTTTGTTGAGGTGTGTGAGCTCTTTATATATTTTGGATGTCAATCCTTTATCAGATCTGTCATTTATGAATATATTCTCCCATACTGTAGGATACCTTTTTGTTCTATTGATGATGTCCTTTGCTGTACAGAAGCTTTTTAGCTTGATATAGTCCCACTTGTTCATTTTTGCCTTTGTTTCCCTTGCCCAGGGAGATATGTTCATGAAGAAGTCACTCATGTTTATGTACATGAGATTTTTGCCTATGTTTTCTTCTAAGAGTTTTATGGTTTCATGACTTACATTCAGGTCTTTGATCCATTTGGAGTTTACTTTTGTGTAGGGTGTTAGACAGTGATCCAGTTTAATCTCTTACATGTAGCTGTCCAGTTTTGCCAGCACCATCTGTTGAAGAGACTGTCATTTCCCCGTTGTATGTCCATGGCTCCTTTATCATATATTAATGGCCATATATGTTTGGGTTAATGTCTGGAGTCTCTATTCTGTTCCACTGGTCTGTGTCTCTGTTCTTGTGCCAGTACCAAATTGTCTTGATTACTGTGGCTTTGTAGTAGAGCTTGAAGTTGGGGAGTGAGATCCGCCCCCCCACCCCCACTTTATTCTTCCTTCTCAGGATTGCTTTGGCTATTCGGGGTCTTTGGCAGTTCCATATGAATTTTTGAACCATTTGTTCCAGTTCATTGAAGAATGCTGCTGGTAATTTGATAAGGATTGCATCGAGTCTGTATATTGCTTTGAGCAGGATGGCCATTTTGATTATATTAATTCTTCCTAACCAGGAGCATGGGATGAGTTTCCATTTGTTAGTGACCTCTTTAATTTCTCTTAAGAGTGTCTTGTTGTTTTCAGTGTACAGGTCTTTCACTTCCTTGGTTAGGTTTATTCCTAGGTACTTTATTCTTTTTGATGCTGTTGTGAATGGAATTGTTTTCCTGATTTCTCTTTCTATTGGTTCATTGTTAGTGTATAGGAAAGCTACAGATTTCTGTGTGTTAATTCTGTATGCTGCAACTTTGCTGAATTCCGATATTAGTTCTAGTAGTTTTGCAGTGGAGTCTTTAGGGTTTTTTATGTACAATATCATGTCATCTGCAAATAGTGACAGTTTGACTTCTTCTTTACCAATCTGGATTCCTTGTATTTCTTTGTTTTGTCTGATTGCCATGGCTAGGACCTCTAGTACCACATTGAATAACAGTGGGGAGAGTGGGCATCCCTGTCTTGTTCCCAATCTCAGAGGAAAAGGTTTCAGCCTCTCGCTGTTCAGTATGATGTTAGCTGTGGGTTATCATATATGGCCTTTATTATGTTGAGGTACTTGCCCTCTATGCCCATTTTGTTGAGAGTTTTTATCATGAATGGATGTTAAATTCTGTCGAATGCTTTTTCAGCATCTATGGAGATGATCATGTGGTTTTTGTCCTTCTTTTTGTTGATGTGGTGGATCATGTTGATGGATTTTCTAATGTTGTACCATCCTTGCATCCCTGGGATGAATCCCACTTGGTCATGGTGTATGATCCTCTTGATGTAGTTTTGAATTCGGTTTGCTAATATTTTGTTGAGTGTTTTTGCATCTATGTTCATCAGGGATGTTGGTCTGTAATTTTCTTTTTTGGTGGGGTCTTTGCCTGGTTTTGGTATTAAGGTGATGTTGGCTTCATAGAATGACTTTGGGAGTATTCCCTCCTCTTCTATTTTTTGGAAAACTTTAAGGAGAATGGGTGTTATGTCTTCTCTGTGTGTCTGATAAAATTCCGAGGTAAATCCTTCTGGCCCGGGGGTTTTGTTCTTGGGTAGTTTTTGATTACTGATTCAATTTTGTTGCTGTTAATTGGTCTGTTTAGATTTTCTGTTTCTTTCTGAGTCAGTCATGGAAGGTTGTATTTTTCTAGGAAGTTGTCTATTTCTCCTAGGTTTTCCAGCTTGTTAGCATATAGGTTTTCATAGTATTCTCTAATAATTCTTTGTATTCTTTCTCATTTCTGATTCTGTTGATGTGTGTTGACTCTCTTTTCCTCTTAATAAGTCTGGCTAGAGGCTTATCTATTTTGTTTATTTTCTCAAAGAACCAGCTCTTGGTTTCATTGATTTTTGCTATTGTTTTATTCTTCTCAATTTGATTTATTTCTTCTCTGATCTTTATTATGTCCCTCCGTCTGCTGACCTTAGGCCTCATTTGTTCTTCTTTTTCCAGTTTCAATAATTGTGACATTAGACTATTCATTTGGGATTGTTCTTCCTTCTTTAAATATGCCTGGATTGCTATATACTTTCCTCTTAAGACTGCTTTTACTGTGTCCCACAGAGGTTGGGTCTTTGTGTTGTTGTTGTCATTTGTTTCCATATATTGCTGGATCTACATTTTAATTTGGCCGTTGATCCATTGTTTATTTAGGAGCATGTTGTTGAGCCTCCATGTGTTTGTGAGCCTTTTTGCTTTCTTTGTACAATTTATTTCTAGTTTTATACCTTTGTGGTCTGAAAAGTTGGTTGGTAGGATTCCAATCTTTTTGAATTTAATGAGGCTCTTTTTGTGGCCTAGTATGTGGCCTATTCTTGAGAATGTTCCATGTGCACTTGAGAAGAATGTGTATCCTGTTGCTTTTGGATGTAGAGTTCTATAGATGTGTATTAGGTCCATCTGTTCTAGTGTGTTGTTCAGTGCCTTTGTGTCTTTACTTATTTTCTGTCTGGTGGATCTGTCCTTTGAAGTGAGTGGTGTGCTAAAGTCTCCCAAAATGAATGCATTGCATTCTATTTCCTCCTTTAATTCTGTTAGTATTTGTTTCACATATGTTGGTGCTCCTGTATTGGGTGCATATATGTTTATAATGGTTATATCCTCTTGTTGAACTGAGCCCTTTATTATTATGTAATGTCCTTCTTTATCTCTTGTTACTTTCTTTATTTTGAAGTCTATTTTGTCTGATACTATTATTGCAACACCTGCTTTTTTCTCTCTGTTGTTTGCATGAAGTATCTTTCTCCGTTCCTTGACTTTTAATCTGTGCATGTCTTTGGGTTTGAGGTGAGTCTCTTGTAAGCAGCATATAGATGGGTCTTGCTTTTTTATCCATTCTATTACTCTGTGTCTTTTTATTGGTGCATTCAGTCCATTTACATTTAGGGTGATTATTGAAAATATGTACTTATTGCCATTGCAGGCTTTAGATTTGTGGTTAACAAAGGTTGAAGGTTAGCTTGTTTACTACTTTACTGTCTGACTTAACTCACTTGTTGAGCTGTTATAAACACAGTCTCATGATTATTTCTTTCCCTTCTTTTTCCTCCTCCGCCATTCTTCATATGTTGGGTGTTTTGTTCTGTGCTCGTTTTAGGAGTGCTCCCATCTAGAGCAGTCCCTCTAAGATGCCCTGTAGAGGTGGTTTGTGGGAGGCAAATTCCCTCAACTTTTGCTTGTCTGGGATTTGTTTAATCCCTCCTTCATATTTAAATGATAATTGTGCTGGATACAGTATTCTTGGTTCGAGGCCCTTCTGTTTCATTGCGTTAAATATATCATGCCATTCTCTTCTGGCCTGTAAGGTTTCTGTTGAGAAGTCTGATGATAGCCTGCTGGGTTTTCCTTTGTAGGTGACCTTTTTTCTCTCTCTGGCTGCCTTTAATACACTGTGCTTGTCCTTGATCTTTGCCATTTTAATTAGAATGTGTCTTGGTGTTGTTCTCTTTGGGTCCAGTCTCTCAGGAGTTCTGTGTGCCTCTGTAGTCTGAGCAACTATTTCCTCCCCCAGTTTTGGGAAGTTCTCAGCAATTGTCTTTTCAAAGACACTTTCTATCCCTTTTTCTCTCTCTTCTTCTCTGGTACCGCTATAATGAGGATATTGTTCCTTTTGGATTGGTCACACAGTTCTCTTAGAATTGTTTCATTCCTGCAGATCCTTTTATCTCTCTCTGCATAAGCTTCTATGTGTTTCTGCTCTCTGGTTTCTATTTCATCAATGGCCTCTTGCATCTTATCCATTCTGCTTATAAATCCTTCCAGAGTTTGTTTCATTTCTGTAATCTCTTTCTGGACGTCTGTAATCTCCCTCCGTACTTCATCCCTTAGCTCTTGCATATTGCTCTGCAGCTCTGTCAGCATGTTTATGATTTTTATTTTGAATTCTTTTCAGGGAGACTGGTTAGGTCTGCATCTACAGATCCTTTCTCAGGTGTTGTTTCAACTATCTGGGACTGAACTAAATTTTTTTGCCTTTTCATGGTGATAGCAGTGGCTGTAGGCAGGTTGCGGGTGTGTCAGCTGGGAGAAGAAAGTCCTTTCCTGCTTGCTGGATGCCTTGCCCTTCTCCTCTGCCTGTGACAGTTACCCACACTCCTGGAGCAGCCACCGGGTTAGTCCCCTAAGCTGTTGTGGGTGGAGTCTCTGTTAGAGCAGCACAGAGCCCTGCGGGGAGTGACAGGCACACCAGGTGTGCTCCTCCGTGCTAGCAGCACCCCTGCTGGGCAGCTGTGTAGCAGCAGCAGCCTTTGGGTCTGGCCTGGGCAGCTGTGTGTTGGGCTGGGATTCCAGTTGGCTGCTGAGAGTGCACCTGCTCCCTCTGGCTCCACTGTGCATGCTGCAGGTGCGTGCGGGCCTCTACCAGGCTCCTCTGGCTCCACTGTGCAGGCTGATCAGTTGCGCTGCTGTGGGATTGCACAAGCCTCTCCTGGTCCCATCTTATACCGTTGGCGCATGGATCTGCTCCGTGTCCCTTCCGGTGCTTCCACCCCCTATGTGCGCTGCCACTCTCCCACTACTGGGCCAGTGTGTCAGGGTCTGCACCATTTGGAGGAATGACTGGCAGGCTGCTTAGTGCCATGAGGGGCTTCAGAGCTGTGCTGCTGTCCAGGGAGTTAGGGCGCCTAAAGTTCCCTGGGATTCCCAGCTGCTGTCTCAGTGTGCCGGGACGACTTTGTCCAGCTGTGGGGTCCCTGTCTCTTTAAGACTTCCAGAAAGCACTCGCTTTTCTTTTGTCTCAGGGGCACCAGTTGTGGGGACCTGCCCACAGGTTTTGCTTTTCCGTTTCTCTAATATCCAGCACCCCGTGCACCTTGTGTCTGCGTTCTGGGTGCAGATTTCTAGAGCTGGTTGTTTAGCAGTCCTGGGATTTCACTACCTCCCCATTCCGACTCCTTTCTTCCCGCTGGGTTTTGGGGTGGGGGAGCATTCAGGTCCTGCCTGGCCGTGGCTTGCATCTTACCCCCTTCTTGTGATGTTGAGTTCTCACAGATGTAGATGTATCCTGGCTGTTGTACTGCATCCACTGGTGTCTCTTTTAGGGGTAGTTGTATTTATTGTGTTTTCATAAATATATATGTTTTGGGAACAAGATTTCCTCTGAACTGCTCATGCCACCATCTTCCCATGGTATCTGTGCTAGCTTTTAAAGCATCTGGAAAGACATTTCCCCCACATGTAAGTGGTGTATTCAAGAAGAGGGTCTTATTTTTAATTTTGTTGAAAAGATTAGTCAGAGGAGACAAAAGGCCTTGGGTGTGAAGCTCCTGAGGACTGACTGTGGTCTAGGTTCATGAGCTGGTGCTAAGTTAACTCTTTTAGCTTTTGTACTGTGGCTGTTTTCTGAGAGCTCTGATTACAAACAGTTTTGGATGGTCTTCCCCAACCCATTCTTTCCCATAAACACTTTTATTTTTAGTGTGCAGTTCTGATGAGCACAAGGCATTAAAGCATGAATGTTTTTATGAGTGTTTAACTTAGAAGTATTCCAGTCAAAGTCATCCCACCTCTGTGATCAACCTGGGGTGGGCTTTGGCCTCTATCCTAGTGTCCAGAAGTTCAAAATATTGTTCAGGATTTCTAACAATTCTCAAGGGCTTAACATTTCCCATTGCTGCCTTTGGCACAGTCTTTGGTTTCCTTACATTACAGGGTATCTCAGCCTCTCCTGCCTGGTGTCTCTGTCACATACATGCTCAGCCCCAATAGGAACTCAGCCTTTTACCCACACACTCACACGCAATAGGCTCAGAGTAAGCTATCTTTGCGCTGGCTGACTTTACTGAAGATGTGTATGTAAGAGAAGGAAGTTGGGACACAGTTTATATCTCAAGCACATTGCTTCACTCTCCTAACCACCTTGCCCCTCATAGGAACAAGAGAGATGTACTTTCCTTTATATTCTTCTCTTTTATCTCATGGAGAATGGCTGATATTTTTTCTTTGTTGCCAGAGCTCCTGCCAACATTCATTCTTTCAGAGTCCCACCTTTTACCACAAGCAACCTACTAAGGTATTTCCCTTAAAAAAAAAAAGACAGGCGGAGCCAAGATGGCGGCGTGAGTAGAGCAGTGGAAATCTCCTCCCAAAAACACATAGAGCTATGAAAATATAACAAAGAAAAATCTTCCTAAAATAGAGACCACAGGACACAGGACAACATCCAGACCACATCCACACCTGCAAGAACCCAGCGCCTTGTGAAGGGGGTAAGATACAAGCCCCAGCCCGGCGGGACCCGAGCGCCCCTCCCCCCGGCTCCCGGCGGGTGGAGAGAAACCGGAGCGGTTTTTTTTTTTTTTTTTTTTTTTTGGCGAGCGCTTTTTGGAAGCCTTAGAGGGACGGGCCCCCGTTGCTGGGGAGGCAGGGTGGCGGGACCGGTGAGGAGGTGCCTGGGAACGGCGCCGGAGGACAAAGAATATCCCGCGTTTCTCCCTGCGAGACCTGGGGGCGGGTGCCTGAGACCGGTGCCTGAGGACGGAGGAGGTCGCGCGTTTTTCCCCTTTTTTTTTTTTTTTTTCTCTTTTTGGCGAGCGCTTTTTGGAAGCCTTGAAGGGACGGGGACCCCAGTGCTAGGGAGGCACGGTGGCGGGACTGGTGAGCGGGTGGCTGGGACCGGCGCCTGAGGACAAAGAATATCCCCCGTTTTTCCCTGCGGGACCGGTGGGCGGGTGCCTGAGACCGGCACTTGAGGACAGAGGAAATCGCGCGTTTTTCCCCTTTTTTTTTTCTCTTTTCTGCGAGTGCTTTTTGGAAGCCTAAAAGGGACAGGGACCCCGGTGCTAGGGAGGCAGGGCGGCGGGACTGGTGAGCGGGTGCCTGGGACCGGCACCTGAGGACAAAGAATATCCCGCATTTTTCCCTGTGGGACCGGTGGGTGGGTGCCTGAGACCAGCACCTGAGGACGGAAGAAATCGCGCGTTTTTCCCCTTTTTTTTCTCTCTTTTTGCCGAGTGCTTTTTGGAAGCCTTGAAGGGACAGGGACCCCAGTGCTAGGGAGGCAGGGCGGCGGGACTGGTGAGCGGGTGCGTGGGACCAGTGCCTGAGGACAAAGAATATTGAGCGTTCCTTCCCTGCGGGACCGGTGGGTGGGTGCTTTTTGGAAGCCTTGAAAGGACAGGGACCCTGGTGCTAGGGAGACAGGGCAGCAGGACCAGTGAGCGGGTGCCTGGGACCGGCACCTGAGGACAAAAAAAAAAAAAAAAAAAAATCGCTTGTTTTTTCCTTTTTTTTCCTTTTTTTTTTCTCTTTGTTTCTGTTCCCTCTCTCATTGTTGCTGCTGTTGTTTTGGTTTGGAGAGTGCTTTTTGGAAATCTTAAAGGGGCAGGACAGGTCACTTAGACCAGAAGCAGGGAATCTGGGGATCTCTGGGCACTCTAACCCCCTGGGCAGCAGGGAGCACAGAGGCCCCTTATGGAGATAAATAGTCTCCTGGCTGCTCCCCCTCCAACGGGGCTCCACCATTTTGGAGGAACAGCCCCAGCCAGGCCAAGCCCACAGCAACAGCGGAGATAAACCCCAAAGCAACTGGGCAGGAAGCAGAAGCCCTGTCTGCGCACAGCTGCCCAGCACAAGCCACTAGAGGTCGCTATTCTCCCAGGAAAAGGCTACAAACCAACAAGAAGGGAAGCTCTTCCAGCGGTCACTTGTACCAGCTCTGCAAACTATCTCTATCACCATGAAAAGGCAAAACTACAGGCAGACAAAGATCACAGAGACAACACCTGAGAAGGAGACAGACCTAACTAGTCCTCCTGAAAAAGAATTCAAAATAAAAATCATGAACATGCTGACAGAGATGCAGAAAAAAATGCAAGAGCAATGGGATGAGATGCAGAGAAAAATGCAAGAGCAGTGGGATGAAGTCCGGAAGGAGATCACAGATGTCAGGAAAGAGATCACAGAAGTGAAACAATCCCTGGAAGGATTTATAAGCAGAATGGATAAGATGCAAGAGGCCATTGAAGGAATAGAAGCCAGAGAACAGGAACGTATAGAAGCTGACATAGAGAGAGATAAAAGGATCTCCAGGAATGAAACAACACTAAGAGAAATATGTGACCAATACAAAAGGAAAAACATTCGTATTATAGGGATACCAGAAGAGGAAGAAAGAGGAAAAGGGATAGAAAGTGTCTTTGAAGAAATAATTGCTGAAAACTTCCCCAAACTGGGGGAGGAAATAATCGAACAGACCATGGAATTATACAGAACCCCCAACAGAAAGGATCCAAGGAGGACAACACCAAGACACATAATAATTAAAATGGCAAGGATCAAGGACAAGGAAAGAGTTTTAAAGGCAGCTAGAGAGAAAAAGGTCACCTATAAAGGAAAACCAATCAGGCTAACATCAGACTTCTCAACAGAAACCCTACAGGCCAGAAGAGAATGGCATGATATACTTAATGCAATGAAACAGAAGGGCCTTGAACCAAGGATACTGTATCCAGCACGACTATCATTTAAATATGATGGTGGGATCAAACAATTCCCAGACAAGCAAAAGCTGAGGGAATTTGCTTCCCACAAACCACCTCTACAGGGCATCCTACAGGGACTGCTCTAGATGGGAGCACCCC
The DNA here is from genome assembly GCF_040802235.1 of Manis javanica. Lineage (NCBI taxonomy): Eukaryota > Metazoa > Chordata > Mammalia > Pholidota > Manidae > Manis > Manis javanica. Next base: position 124,875,236 of record NC_133159.1, on the reverse strand, counting down.
TAAAAAGAGCACAGAACAAAACACACAACATATGAAGAATGGAGGAGGAGGAATAAGAAGGGAGAGAAGAAAAGACTCTCCAGACAGTGTATATAACAGCTCAATAAGCGAGCTAAGTTAGGCAGTAAGATACTAAAGAAGCTAACCTTGAACCTTTGGTAACCACGAATCTAAAGCCTGCAATGGCAATAAGTACATATCTTTCAATAGTCACCCTAAATGTAAATGGACTTAATGCACCAATCAAAAGACATAGAGTAATAGAATGGATAAAAAAGCAAGACCCATCTATATGCTGCTTACAAGAAACTCACCTTAAACCCAAAGATAAGCATAGACTAAAAGTCAAGGGATGGAAAAACATATTTCAGGCAAACAACAGTGAGAAGAAAGCAGGGGTTGCAGTACTAATATCAGACAAAATAGACTTCAAAACAAAGAAAGTAACAAGAGATAAAGAAGGCCACTACATAATGATAAAGGGCTTAGTCCAACAAGAGGATATAACCATTCTAAATATATATGCACCCAATACAGGAGCACCAGCATATGTGAAGCAAATACTAACAGAACTAAAGAGGGAAATAGACTGCAATGCATTCATTGTAGGAGACTTCAACACACCACTCACCCCAAAGGATAGATCCACCGGGCAGAAAATAAGTAAAGACACACAGGCACTGAACAACACACTAGAACAGATGGACCTAATAGACATCTATAGAACTTTACATCCAAAAGCAACAGGATATACATTCTTCTCAAGTGCACATGGAACATTCTCCAGAATAGACCACATACTAGCTCACAAAAAGAGCCTCAGTAAATTCCACAATATTGAAATTCTACCAACCAATTTTTCAGACCACAAAGGTATGAAAGTAGAAATAAATTCTACAAAGAAAACAAAAAGGCTCACAAACACATGGAGGCTTAACAACATGCTACTAAATAATCAATGGATCAATGAACAAATCAAAATAGAGATCAAGGAATATATAGAAACAAATGACAACAACAACACTAAGCCCCAACTTCTGTGGGATGCAGCGAAAGCAGTCTTAAGAGGAAAGTATATAGCAATCCAGGCACACTTGAAGAAGGAAGAACAATCCCAAATGTATAGTCTAACATCACATCTATTAAAACTGGAAAAAGAAGAACAAATGAGGCCTAAAGTCAGCAGAAGGAGGGACATAATAAAGATCAGAGAAGAAATAAACAAAATTGAGAAGAATAAAACAATAGCAAAAATCAACGAAACCAAGAGCTGGTTCTTTGAGAAAATAAACAAAATAGATAAGCCTCTAGCCCAACTTATTAAGAGAAAAAGAGAGTCAACACAAATAAACATAATCAGAAATGAGAATGGAAAAATCACGACAGACTCCACAGAAATACAAAGAATTATTAAAGACTACTATGAAAACCTATATGCCAACAAGCTGGAAAACCTAGAAGAAATGGACAACTTCCTAGAAAAATACAACCTCCCAAGACTGACCAAGGAAGAAACACAAAAGTTAAACAAACCAATTACAAGCAAAGAAATTGAAACAGTAATCAAAAAACTACCCAAGAACAAAACCCCGGGGCCGGACGGATTTACCTCGGAATTTTATCAGACACACAGAGAAGACATAATACCCATTCTCCTTAAAGTGTTCCACAAAATAGAAGAAGAGGGAATACTCCCAAACTCATTCTATGAAGCCAACATCACCCTTATACCAAAACCAGGCAAAGACCCCACCAAAAAAGAAAATTACAGACCAATATCCCTGATGAATGTAGATGCAAAAATACTCAATAAAATATTAGCAAACAGAATTCAACAGTATATCAAAAGGATCATACACCATGACCAAGAGGGGTTCATCCCAGGGATGCAAGGATGGTACAACATTCGAAAATCCATCAACATCATCCACCACATCAACAAAAAGAAAGACAAAAACCACATGATCATCTCCATAGATGCTGAAAAAGCATTTGACAAAATTCAACATCCATTCATGATAAAAACTCTCAGCAAAATGGGAATAGAGGGCAAGTACCTCAACATAATAAAGGCCATATATGATAAACCCACAGCCAGCATTATACTGAACAGCGAGAAGCTGAAAGCATTTCCACTGAGATCGGGAACCAGACAGGGATGCCCACTCTCACCACTGTTATTTAACATAGTACTGGAGGTCCTAGCCACGGCAATCAGACAAAACAAAGAAATACAAGGAATCCAGATTGGTAAAGAAGAAGTTAAACTGTCACTATTTGCAGATGATATGATACTGTACATAAAAAACCCTAAAGACTCCACTCCAAAACTACTAGAACTGATATCGGAATACAGCAAAGTTGCAGGATACAAAATCAACACACAGAAATCTGTAGCTTTCCTATACACTAACAACGAATCAATAGAAAGAGAAATCAGGAAAACAATTCCATTCACCATTGCATCAAAAAGAATAAAATACCTAGGAATAAACCTAACCAAGGAAGTGAAAGACTTATACTCTGAAAACTACAAGTCACTCTTAAGAGAAATTAAAGGGGACACTAATAAATGGAAACTCATCCCATGCTCATGGCTTGGAAGAATTAATATCGTCAAAATGGCCATCCTGCCGAAAGCAATATACAAATTTGATGCAATCCCTCTCAAATTACCAGCAACATTCTTCAATGAATTGGAACAAATAATTCAAAAATTCATATGGAAACACCAAAGACCCCGAATAGCCAAAGTAATCCTAAAGAAGAAGAATAAAGTAGGGGGGATCTCACTCCCCAACTTCAAGCTCTACTACAAAGCCATAGTAATCAAGACAATTTGGTACTGGCACAAGAACAGAGCCACAGACCAGTGGAACAGATTAGAGACCCCAGAAATTAACCCAAACATATATGGTCAATTAATATTTGATAAAGGAGCCATGGACATACAATGGCAAAATGACAGTCTCTTCAACAGATGGTGCTGGCAAAACTGGACAGCTACATGTAGGAGAATGAAACTGGACCATTGTCTAACCCCATATACAAAGGTAAACTCAAAATGGATCAAAGACCTGAATGTAAGTCACGAAACCATTAAACTCTTGGAAAAAAACATAGGCAAAAACCTCTTAGATATAAACATGAGTGATCTCTTCTTGAACATATCTCCCCGGGCAAGGAAAACAACAGCAAAAATGAGCAAGTGGGACTACATTAAGCTGAAAAGCTTCTGTACAGCGAAAGACACCATCAATAGAACAAAAAGGAACCCTACAGTATGGGAGAATATATTTGAAAATGACAGATCTGATAAAGGCTTGACGTCCAGAATATATAAAGAGCTCACACGCCTCAACAAACAAAAAACAAATAACCCAATTAAAAAATGGGCAGAGGAACTGAACAGACAGTTCTCCAAAAAAGAAATACAGATGGCCAAGAGACACATGAAAAGATGCTCCACATCGCTAATTATCAGAGAAATGCAAATTAAAACTACAATGAGGTATCACCTCACACCAGTAAGGATAGCTGCCATCCAAAAGACAAACAACAACAAATGTTGGCGAGGCTGTGGAGAAAGGGGAACCCTCCTACACTGCTGGTGGGAATGTAAATTAGTTCAACCATTGTGGAAAGCAGTATGGAGGTGCATCAAAATGCTCAAAACAGACCTACCATTTGACCCAGGAATTCCACTCCTAGGAATTTACCCTAAGAACGCAGCAATCAAGTTTGAGAAAGACAGATGCACTCCTATGTTTATCGCAGCACTATTTACAATAGCCAAGAATTGGAAGCAACCTAAATGTCCATCTGTAGATGAATGGATAAAGAAGATGTGGTACATATACACAATGGAATACTACTCAGCCATAAGAAGTGGAAAAATCCAACCATTTGCCGCAACATGGATGGAGCTGGAGAGTATTATGCTCAGTGAAATAAGCCAAGCGGAGAAAGAGAAATACCAAATGATTTCACTCATCTGAGGAGTATAGGAACAAAGGAAAAACTGAAGGAACAAAACAGCAGCAGAATTACAGAACCCAAAAATGGACTAACAGGTACCAAAGGGAAAGGAACTGGGGAGGATGGGTGGGCAGGGAGGGATAAGGGGGGGGAAGAAGAAGGCGGGTATTAAGATTAGCATGCATGGGGGGGAGGGAGAAAGGGGAGGGTGGGCTGCACAACACAGAGAGGACAAGTAGTGACTCTACCACATTTTGCTAAGCTGATGGACAGTAACCGTAATGTGGTTGTTAGGGGGGACCTGATATAGGGGAGAGCATAGTAAACATAGTATTCTTCAGGTAAGTGTAGATTAAAAATTTAAAAAAAAAAAAGAAAGAAAGAAAGAAAAGGGGGATTACTCCTTAACAGGATAAAACTATTGGTAAATCAAAGATCAACGCATGCTTTAAATATCCTTAATGTTGATCACTTAAAGGGTGTCAGATGATCAGCTATGGAGGTACTCTTTTCTGATAATATTCCTTTCTCTTAATTAAAAAAAAAAAAAAAAGCAATTACTGTGTGCTGACCTCCAATGAGTTCTGCACAGTGGTATAGAGGGCATGTCAAAGTGTGGGCAAAGGGTCTGTTTGTTTCTACGCAGAAGATCAAGGCCTAGCTTGGATACCCAGAAAATGAACTAAGATACGATATGAGGAGGAGCTTCCGGCATCAGCACTCTCTGGAGGACTCGTGCCGGGGGATGATCATCAAAAAGCCTCCACAGGGATCCGGACGATGCTGCGGTTGTGGCTGCATCCAGCCCACCGTCTCCTGGACTTGCCATAAGAAGGAGGAGGGAGATGTCTAGGCTGGCATGTGCATACAGTGAGACAACGAATTTGACTGGATCTGTACTGTTGGAACTCAACCAGGAGTTGGGAGGGGTGCAAGTTGTAGCACCCCAAAATCTCATGACTATAGACTATCTATGGTTAAAAGAACATATGGGATGTGAACAGATCCCAGAAATGGGCTGCTTTAATTTGTCTGATGGTTCAAGTACAGTTGGACAATATCCATCATATCATAGATAAATTTTCACAAATGCCTAGGGTGCCTAAATGGTTTTCTTGGCTTCACTGGAGATGGCTGGTAATTATAGATTTGCTTTGTTTATGTCACCGTATTCCTATTATGTTAATATGTGTGTGCAAATTAGTTAGTAGTTTAAAACCTATACATACTTAAGGTACTATACAAGAAGATATGTCAAAGAAATAATCAATCCTCCCAAGTTTCCTTCATATGCTACTTCTATAGCTTTTCTTCTTCCTTCCTAATTACAAACCTTAAATAGAATTCGTGCCTCATATCGAATTTACCGAGTATCATAATTCCTCCAGGTGGTAAAGATACCTCGAGACAAGTGCTGGGCATAGAAGCCACAGGGCATAAATCTGCAAAGAAGTAAAAAGCTAACCTTTGCAAACAATATGGCTTCTCTCTCACTTACCAACTTTACATTTCCCTGTATGGCCCCGGAAGATGACTGGTTAGCCAGAGACGGGTAAGATTCCTCAAGGGAGGAACAACCTAAGACAGGCACAGTCGCAGGGGGGCCATCAGGTGAGAATTTGGGGATCAACAGAGGTGAGGCTCAGAACCTCACCCCCCCTGCTTTGAGAGAAATCTTCTGCATCCGTGGATGTCTTGCTGCCCTTGTCTAGCCTGGATTAATACTTAGTCCATAGGCACACACCTGATCATCTGATCATCTATATTTGCCTTCTTACAGCACTAAACTATGTTTTCTACCTTTATCTTGCATCTACCTACCACTTCAGCATTTTATTAAAAATAAAAATAATAATAATAATAGGAGAAATGTGGGATCAACATATAAATCAAGTACAAAAATCAAATGAATATTCATATTTGACCTGATGGTTTATAGGTCATATTGCATGATCAAAACCGAAAGTTTCTGTGATGACTGCCCTTGTACTGTTCACCATGTAAGAATTTATTCACTCTGTAAGAATTCGTTCACCATGTAAGAACTTGTTCATTATGCTTCAGAAGATTGGAGACTGACGAGAATTAGGCTTGAGATGGATTAATGATTGTACATTGAGCATTGACCCCCCTATACTGAATTTTATTGTTGTTAACAACCATTTGATCAATAAATATGAGAGATGCCCTCTCAAAAAAAAAAAAAAAAAAAAAGACAATTTCCTGCACAAGAAAAATTCTGGTACCAGCTGTTAAAATAATGCATTTTCACTCCCACTCTACTTCCAAAGACTTTGTCTGCTAGGAATTGCACAAAAGATTGGGATCCAGTGGTGCTGACTCAAAATCAGAGCCGAAATAACCCAGGGCTCTGTTTTTTTGCCTGAACTGCAGGCTGTGTGATTCCCCATGCTCCTCTCACTGCTGCTGCAAATCCTGCAGCCTTATGTTGAGATGGCAATATTGTAAGATGAGAGAGCCTCTATTAGCTGGTGCCTGGGAGATTTCAGGGAGCAGAGACTCCCCACAGACCAGCACTGCACAGATAGCAGGAGCAGAAACAAAACTTCATTGATTTAAGCAGTGTGGTGTTAATTTTTGCTCTCTCCCCCACATCACGACCTGGCCTAACCTGTCCGGAACATATCGCTTGGTAGCCACACTGTATTTCTTTTCTATGTTTCCATAGGTAGCTACATGGCAAGATCCTTTATCATAGATGATTTTCATTGGATGTTAAATGTTTTTCATTGCAAACATTTCCTGGCATTTTTGCACATATTTAGCAATCTCATTTCCTATCTCTGCTATCTTCCATCTCCCCTAAAAAGGTGTCATTTGTTCATCCAAAATATATTTATTTCCTGTCTATTAGAATCCTGAAATTGTGCTCGGCCCTGAGGATTTAAAAGAAAACATGACAGATATTCTTGGAGGGATCTGGTGTCACTTCTGTTGAAGATTTTCAATTCATCGATGGATTTCGCTCATTATTCAAAATCTGTTCTGTCTTTGATGTGCTATGCTCAGCAGTCATAATTTAGCAGTAAACAAGACAGACACACTCACTGAACCTCTTGGTTCTTGAAGTCTAGGGGCAAATGCTGATATTGAACAAATAGCTCCAAGCATGCAGAATGTAAAATCATAACAATTATGACAATGACTGACAGTTGTAGAATTCTTATGATATGGCAGGGACTGTGCTGTGTGAATTATATGCTCGAACTTAGTTCATGCTTACAACATTAGTCTCCTAATTTAATACTGAAAGGAGACATTGAAACACAGATGGGTGAAATCACTCGGTCAAAGCCCACGGCTAGTAAGTGGTGGCTCTGGGGATCACCCCAGGCCTCGGGATTCCAGCCCACACTCTTAACCAGTCCATTAGTCTGACAAGATCTGAGGAGTAGGGGAGACTTCCTGGAGGAGATGATATTTTGGCTGAGACCACAAGTGTGGGGTGGAATGGCTTAGGTGAAGAGACCAGAGGAGCACATTTTGAGATGAGAGAGCAGCAAGTAGGAAAGCTCCTGAGACCAGACAGCACAGCACGTCTGAGCCCCTGGGGGGAGTCCATGAGGCTTGGGGTCCTGCTGCCCACCGCACTCTGCCCAGCTGCCTCCACACGCCTGACACCGGCTCTTTGGAAGAACCCCACGGTGTGCTCAGTAAGAAGGCACCACACCCCTCTCAGCCCTAGTCTTGATCCTATAAGCAAAATCCAGTCCAAGGAGAGGGCACGGGCTCCCCCTCACCTGCATCAATAAGATGGCCCTCTCCCAGTCCCCCATTGCCTCTTCCAGGGACAGTGAGGTCTGCTGGAGGCTCCAGGGACACTTGCAGATGACAGTGTCATCACTGAGGTGATAGATCCAGTCTTCTCTTTGAAAGAGCCGTGGTCCCTGGAGCAGCCTCCAAGGCTCTGAGTTGAAGTACAGAGAACCTCTTGTTTTTTCCACCTCAGTGGATACTTGATAGTTTTGTGGACCTGTGGGAAAGAGTTTAAGGGTTTCGGGAGAGCAGGGGAGATCAAAGAGGTCCCTGTTTTCTTTCTGAATTGGAAAAAAATACATGTTGAGACAAAGAAGGAATGAACAGCACAGAGCAAGACTGTCAGCTTCCCCCTCCTTCCCTCTTTCCTCCTCCCCCACCCCAATTCCTCAGTCTTTTTCATCAGCCAGGGAACAATTTAGAGACTGCAGGGTACCTGAGCTTCTTGCTTCTCAGGCCCCAGGGCCCTGCAGCTCCCAAGGGCTCTGCAGTCTTGTGGCATTTGTGGGCGTGACACGATCACATCTGCACTGCAGCATGCAGGCTCCACTTATTTGTTTATTTACTTCCGAAGGCAAACATACACATATTTACTCTCGCATTCATTCCGTGGCTATGTTTTGAAGTCAGGTTTTCATTTGAATCTTAACCGGATACCACTTTTAAAGTGTGTGACTGTGGGCAAGTCACATACCCTTTCAGAGCCTTGGTTTGGAAAACAGAAAGAACTAATATGACCACTCAGGATGTGAAGCAGAATTAAATGACATAATTCATGGATGTCCATGCTCCATAAATTGTAGGTATCATTATTATTGTAGTTATTATGGCTAAATGTCAGATTTTAAGACAGTTATTAAAAAATAATTTTTCAGCAACTGCTTTTGGCCAGTACTGTGCTGGGTCCCATAAAGATGAGAAAAGATCTTGAGAAGCCCCTGCCTAGTGAAAGGAATAGACCTCTGTGTGTGGCAAGATCACCCTAGAGAACCACAAGGGTTAAGCCCTGCCTGCTGAAGGAGAAATGACCAGAAATGGGAGGAGGAAGCAGAAAGCTAAGGAGGGGTGTGGAAGTTGGGGCGAGCTCTCTGGAGGGGTGCCTTCCCCTGTAGAAGGTGTAGAATTTGCTCCGTGGAGCTAGGAAAAATCATGCAGAGATGGTGTAAGCATCTGAGAAATAACAACTGTCCCTTTTGGAAGGCTTTCCCACACTGTGAGAAGAAATCATAGGCCAGTGCTAAAGAACATCTTGGTTCCAGTCAAGGAGCATTTTTGAAGAATCATGCCTGAGGCTTAATTTGGCCTCTTCCTTGGAGTTCTGGAGCCCAGAGATAGAGACTTAGATTCTATGGAGGTCCAGCAGTGGCATCTTCAACACTGCTGCTTCTAGGCTCCATCAGGCAATGGTAAGGTTGGTAAGTCTGCAGGTAGTTTGGGCGTGGGGGGATTCAACCTCAGTGTATGAGAGCCAAGAGAATGGGCATAGAGGGGAGCAGTCTTCTTTGGGGTGCCTAAGGAGTCATTCTTCCATTCTTAAGCCATGTACACAATCACCCATTTACACTCATCCATTCAGTAGGGAGTGTACTGGGAGAAGGTCAGAGAAAGGTACATAGATGGGGACAGTGGTCTGTCTGTAGAACATTAGCAGGTGAGGGAATAATACATTATTGTCTTTTGCTCCAAATATTTTTGGGATGCTAATCTTGTGAAGAGGTAACTATACCCCACAATGATGGATGTTATAATGCATCCATGTACAATGTACAAAAGAGATGGAATGACTCATATTGCTTGTGGAAAAAAGAGAATTTGGGATTAATTCAGAGACAAAGAGGTACTTAAGCTCAGGCTTGAAGGGAACCTTTACATTTGCTTGGTGAATTTGACATTGTAGGCAGCAGAGACATCAAGTGTGACATGGTATAAAGAGTAAGGTGTATCTGAAGAAACTGTAAACATTTTGGTAATGATAGAATTTACAATGCTTTGGGTGAAGTAGAAAGAAAAAAGAATTAGAAATAAAATAAAATCTTGGGGTCCTATGTTCTAGTTTGAGGAACTTGGATTTAATCAGGAATGTGATTGAAAGATACGAGGGCAAAGAAAATAGAATGGTCCCTGCTGCTGAGAGGCCCACAGTTGAGTAGGAGGGGGACACAGATTTTATGCAGGAAAGTAATGTGACCAGGAAGATCCACAGGCCATGTGTTGCTGGGCCAACCCCACAGGCCATCTCTGCTCTTGAGCTGTGCCCATCTTTAGCCTGACTCTCACTGCTTTTCTATAACTCTCAAGTCAAATGGCAAAAGCCTTCAAAAGCAGAGATTTTAGGGAAGGTGTTATGAGCTGCACCTGGCATGAAAAGCTTCATCAAACTTTTCCATTAGCCATTTCTGATACTTTTTCCCAGCTTCTTTCTTCTTGACCCAAGCTTTTCACCTCTCTTCCATTGCTAAGTGCATTTCAACTCATCCCTCTAACTTGCATACCCCACACAGTGCAGAAAGGGCCAATTTTCTCAGCTGTTGCCAACGCACATGCCTTCACCATTTAGTCAGTTACAGTAACCCAGTAGAGTGGGGTGGGTGTGAAGCAATAGGGAATGGCAGAGACTGGGACAAACTGGGGAGCACATGCATCATCTAGGAGAGCTACTGTGTGCTACACTGGGCTGTTACCTTTTGGAAATGCTGGCCCACGATTGCCAGATATTCCATTTTTTTCCCCATGGAAGAAATGTAGACTTTTAGCTACCTCTCCAAGTTGATTCTCCCTGTTAATGTTGCCAGTTAAGTTAATCTTTGTGGACCAAACAAGCACATCTGAGAGCTGCATCTGGTTGCATGTGGCCCTCCAGTATGTGAGCTGAGTTAGCTCAGCCTTCCAGAATGCTCTTCCAGAGCCTGTTCTTGGAACCTCCGTGTGCCCTGTCATGGATGCTCCAGGAACACCGCATGGACTGCACTGTGGAGGGTGGATTGCAATGGGGAAACATTCAGGTAGGGATGCCTGCCAGAAGGCTCATCTGTGAGCCACAAGACAGGACCTGTGACAGACAATGGGCAGAATGGTCTAACCAACCTGTAAACCTGAGTGTTTGGGTGGAAGAGTCCCAGGCTCTGGTTCTTATCCTGCAGGGTCACTGGAGTTTGTGTCAAAGAAAAATTTTATTCTGACACTTTTAAAACATTAAGGAAGCTTTTATGCTGAACTGTTCTGATAGATGCCAAGACTCTCACAATAGGGCAGAGGGATCTGGTTCAATTCCAAGTACAAGGAAGACACTGGGGATTTATAGCCAATGAGCAGAGTAGGGGGATCCGTGGATGGACATCAAATGTAGGGAGATTCTTGCTAAACCAACTTTACAGGATTCTTCCTGGAAGCAGCCAAGGATTGTCAAAGGCCAGGGATGAAGAACTTGATAGGATATGGCAGGTGATCAGATAATGACAGTTAGAGGATTCTTGCCACACTGACTTAGGATTCTGGCTAAAAGTGGGCTCTGCAGGCCTGTTTTAAGAGAGGATGGGTACCATGTTTGAAGTTATTCAGGAAAGGGGCTCATAGGAGCCTGGAAGTTGGGTCCAGGAGACAGTGTTGGCAGGGGACGGTAGCCCTGACTGCTGATTTTCAGTGTCCTCTGTGCAGCGAGGGTGCAGCCCTCGACGGATTTTGCTGGTTTGGTGTGAGAGCCCTCGGGGTCGTCCCGAGGCTCCACCCAGGATCTCTGCTGGGCCAGGCCAGCCCCCAGGGTATGAGTCCGCCCCTCCTCAAAGCAGCACTGATGGGCTTCTGCCTGGAATCTACTCTGACTGCGAAGTCAAACACCATGTACTCATACTTTTTTCTCAGATTCTCCCAAGGAAGTGATCTCTTCTTTTCTGTTTGTTTTTAAAGTTTTTCCACTGCAGATCTGTATGAAAAAGCCAATGGAAAAATAAAACCAGAATTTCACCTCTCCCACATTTCTGTTTCCCAGAGTTGTTTGTGACTTTCTTGCTGAGATGATGATTTCAGCTCTTTGCCTATATTTCTGAGCTAAGAGGTCACCAAGTCTCTTTCCTTTTCATCTTGACTTTAGAGAAGGGGGCCACATTGACCCATGCCTTCCTCTACCAAGGTCTTCTTCCTAAAACCTCAGTCTAATGATCCAGTCCAGGTTAAAGATGGGAGCTCCTTTATCTGAACTGGATTTTTAATGCCTCTGAAAACTTTCAGACTAAGGACACTCCATATCATTGAGGCTTTTTGTCCTTCCAGACCCCAGCCTCTCCGTACCCCACGGTCAGGTGTGTTTTCATCTTCCTTTTGGTTAATGTAACCTCTGCAGCACAAGAAAAGCCAAAGAGTTTGCCCAGGTCTTGCCAACTCTATGCCTTCAAAGATGAGTCAGTTAAGATAACTAGGGTGATCCTAAGACTCCAGAAAGAAATAGGGGGTGGTCAAATGGGATTTGTTTCAGAAAGTTCTTGACATCCAGTCTGTGTGAGTCTGCAGGTCAGTGCCTGGCCAGTTAGAAGGTCCACGAGGAGGGTGATGGTCTCCCTTCTGCCTCCCACAACCCCTCAAGGCCTAGCACATTTTCTGACTAATGGTAGATACTCAAGAAATATTTGTCCAATGAACAAATAACAGTTGAAAATCACTCAAGGGACAGATGGATTAGAAATATAGATTTCCAGGAATTACAGCTTAAAAATGGGTCTGTCTCTCTGATTAGATCTTGACTTCCTACAGTTGAGAGCTCTGTCTTCATAGTAATGATAATTGCAGCTTGCCCCCTGAGGCACTGCTCCTTAGAAACCAGTTTCTCTTTCACTGTTTACCACAACCTTAGGCATTATTGTAGCTATCTACAGATGTGGACACAAACGCCTGGAAAGAGGAAATAATTTTATGCAGTTCCTAGAGTTTGTAATCTGGAGAGCCTGAATTTGAACCCAGGTTTATCAACCTGCAGCACAGAACTTCTTTGCTTTGTGCCATGTGCTGCCCACCCTATCCATCTTGAGTTGAATTTGTGGTTTAATGCAGTAGAAGAGGCAAAGCCTAGTTGGTCTCTATTCAGATCCAGCCTTGATGTTCTAATGACCTTGTATCTTCCCAGGTTGGGGGGTTGGGGTGAGAAGCAGTAGGCAGGACTCATGTCACTGCCCAGAGGCATTTCCACTGGTTTTCCATTGCTGCGTATTAAGTTTCTATCTTGGATGTGCCAGATTGAATCAAATCCCTGTCTCAAAGCATACCATCATAAGATTTATTTCCCTGGGTGACCTTCTCATTTTTTCCCCTTGTTAATATATTTGGGGATCATCAGAAGCACAGTGTTGGGTCAGGTTTCAAGGATAATTGACTTTGACTTTGGAGAAAATGTCAAGAGGAAGAGGCTGACTCCTGGGCTATCTGACTTTATTGGAAGTTATGGCCTTCCCTAGGGCCTAAGCTGCTTTCATTCATTCAACAAATATTTGGTAAGCACCTTCCACAAGATATGCCTCATGTCTGTAATTTTACACACTAGACACAGGCTTGAATATGGACTCCGTGTTACTGTTGGCCAACATCAGCGGTTTATTTATCATGTATACATTAAGTATCTTTTATGCACAAGGTCACGTGTGTACATTGTAAGCAAGATATGGCACCCAAATTTAATGGGCACTTGGTGTGGAGGGGATAGATTTTTAGATTACTTATCTTTAATCTTATTTTAGATTACCTAATTATTATCAGTTTTTCTTTTGTTTCCACTCTGTATTTGGGGTGGTGGGACAGTGTGTGAGGGGTTCCTGATGATCAAAAGCACCATGTTCTCCCAACTCTTGAAGGGCAGACAACTGTTATCCACTAAAGTACTCCTGGATTTGCCCCACAGCATGTGTCCTGTAAGTGGAAATACTGAGGATTCTGTTGAGTATGACTCTTGAACTGTTAAATTCTAGTCTTCATGTCTGAGTTATCTTTCTATTACTGTGCCACTTGAACCAATTTTTCCCCATTTATGTCTATAAATATAAGATAATTGCAAGGTGGGAAAAAATATTAATATCTTAGCAGCTAAATGTTCTTTTCTCCATGCTAGTTACACCTTCAGGGAGCATATTAGAGTAATTGTTTATGACAGGTCAACTGCTTTCTAAAGAGAACAGCTGAAATTCAGGAAACAAGTTGCAGGGCGCATTCACTAACCAAACATGAGCTCAGAGAGGATGGAAAAGTGCCACGTCTAAATTTCTTGGGCTTGCCCATCTCGCACACCATTTTAATGCAAGGGAGAAACAGACTAGTTTCTTTTATTCTAGGGGACTCTTTACTCAGGAAGTTTAGGGAGAATAAATTTGGTGGGCTTTGCCACAGGGCATAAATCTGCAAAGAAGTAAAAAGCTAACCTTTTCAAACAATATTGCTTCTCTCTCACTTACCAACTTTACATTTCCCTGTATGGCCCTGGAAGATGACTGGTTAGCCAGAGACGGGTAAGATTCCTCAAGGGAGGAACAACCTAAGACAGGCACAGTCGCAGGGGGGCCATCAGGTGAGAAATTGGGGATCAACAGAGGTGAGGCTTAGAACCTCACCCCCCCTGTTTTGAGAGAAATCTTCTGCATCCGTGGATGTTTTGTTGCCCTTGTCTAGCTTGGATTAATACTTAGTCTATAGGCACACACCTGACCATCTACATTTGCCCTCTTACAGCACTAAATTATGTTTTCTACGTTTAGCTTGCATCTACCTACCGCTTCAACATTTTATTAAAATAACAATAATAATAATAAGGGAGAAATGTGGGATTCACATACAAATCAAGTATAAAAATCAAACAAATAATCATATCTGACTTGATTGTTTATAGTTCCTGATGCCTTGTAAGAATAGAAATAGGTTAGCATAAGCATAGCCATCTTAAAGGCCTAGAAGCCATTTTCTGAGTATGTGACTTAGAAAGAAAAACTGGAACTGGGTAAGGCCTTGAAAAACAACTTAATCATGAGCACCGGGTGGTGGGCAGCTGTGACCCTTGGTCAGCTAACCTTGGTCAGTAAATCTTACATACCAAGCTTATCGTGCAGAACCTCCCTAACCATTGAGGAGTAGTCTTACCCTGCCCTTGCTTAACCCCAGGATATATGTCTTTCAAGAATAATGTATAGTTATAGAAAATTGCTATGAGTTAAGTGCTTTGAAATTGCTATATAAACCCTTGGCTCTGAGTGCTCGGGGTCCTTGTTGAGACCCGCTGCATCGGGCTGACTTGGACCCCAACTAGTTGGCTGAATAAAGACTTTGCTTGAATTTACATCTCTATGCCTGTGTAGTTTGTTCTCTGGGGAAGCCTCGGAAGCCTGCACCCTAACAGCCTGATCAAAACCGAAAGTGTCTGTGATATGACTGCCCTTGCACTGTTCACCATGTAAGAACTTATTCACTATGTAAGAACTTGTTTACCATGTAAGAACTTGTTCATTATGCTTCAGAAGATTGAAGACTGTTGAGAAATAGGCTTGGGGTTGATTAATGACTGTGCATTGTGTCCCCTATGCAGAATTTTATTGTTGTTCACAACCATTTGATCAATAAATATGAGAGATGCCCTCTCAAAAAAAATTTGGTGGGCTTTGTTCACAGAAAAGGAGCCCTCTCCTTATCCAATGTGCATGATTTCTGGGGGACATACAGATAAGCAGACCAACAAGTTCCACATTGCATATGGGACAGGAGCTGGTGCCATCAGAACACATTTTAGGAACAGTTTGCATGGTCTCGTGGGATTGGCAGAAAGATTCCAGCAGGAAGTTTCATTTAATGCTGAAAGATGACCAGCAGTAAGTCACAGGAAACAGGAGAGGCCGGGGTAGTGAAAAATGGGACCCTGAAGCTGGGGAAAAGACCTGGAGGTATAAATAAACATGGAGAAGCCAGGGAAAGCAGTGAGTTCCACAAGTCTAGATTTTAAGATAGGATTGGAGTGTGGCAAGTAAGAGGCAGGAGGGAGGAGATTTGGTTGGGGTTAGGGAGGCTAGTTAGTGATAAAACCAGGGAGAGGAGCATGGCCCAAATCACACAAGGCCTTACCACCTATGTCCTTTTGCACACTGACTCTGGGCTGGGCCATGTGACTTGGTTTGCTTGGGCCAATAGAATGGTAGCCAAGGCATGAAAATGGCTTTCATATTAGGGTTGCTCTCTTTCCTTGGTGCTTCTGGGACTGGGCCACCATATGAAGATGTTCAGACTAACTAGCTGGAGGCCCCCATCACCCCAGCCAACTGAACACAAACACATGAATGAGCCCAGCTGACACCATGTGGCATAGAAATGAGCCATCCCAGCCGAGCCCTGTCCAAATTGACAGCCCACAAAACAGTGAGCAAATAAGTGGTTGTTTCAAGCTACTAGGTTTTGGGGTGGTTTGTCATGCAGTAATGGCAAATAGCACAATTCCAATTTTCACCAAGTTCCTAAGGAAGCAAAACATGTAAAAACCAATAGGAGGATATGTCACAGCTCCACTCGATCATCAGCAGATAGAGCCCCTGGTGAACCCCAATGTGTGGATTCGTGATAAACGTTGTATTAAGCTCTCAGGCTTAGCCCTGGAGGTCCAAGTGAGGCTCCTTTTTTCCTCTGAATCAAAATTGTAGGAGCCACATGTTTGCAGTTGTCTGTGGGGGAGGAAGAACGATGGCTAGATCCTGATTCAACACTGGTGGAGGTGGAGATGCAGAAGAGGGCATGGCTCCTGGTACCCTGACCACTAGAGAAGGATGCAGAGGCAATGTCTGGGGTGTCTGTCAATCAGGTTGACAGCTCTCTGCCTTCAGGGGGGTGGAGTTAGGAAGGGGTGATCAGCACTGGTAATAAATGGGCAGAATTGTTTCCCTCTACAAAGGAAACGCTCAGAAGGCGTCAGTTGAGTGCCTAATAATGGTCTCTGTCCTTACTGCGCTCCTGCTGGTGAAAAGGACATAAACAAAAGCCTGTCTGTCAGGGTCCAGTCAGGAAACAGAAATGACTAGGTATTTCAACCAGGAGAATTTGGTCAAAGGAATTGGTTACACAGATGTTGGAGAACTGACGAAGCCCGAAAGGAGCACCAAGTAACTGTCATTTAGTTACAGAGATAGTAACTGTAGGAAGCAGCTGCTGATGCTGGGGCTGCAAGGACAGCGGGACAGGTTGGGTCATCAGAACCTAAGAAATTGGAGGAGGGCCTGTGAGCAGCAGGGACTCAGCCCTCAGAGGAGAGAGTGCTGCCCAGTCGATGATGGCCCATCAGAAGTTGAAGATTCCCGGAAAGGTGGGGTGCAGATATGCATATGGCCCAAGGGGAGGGCATGGACTGGCTGCCCAGGGCATCCCTGAGGTGGGTGATGAGGCTGATCCCGGACATGCATAAAAAAGCTGGAGAGGAGAACTAAGGCCCTGCAGGGAAGAGGCCTTTGCTGGGCACAACCGACGAAAACTGCAGGTGAGCAGGGAGGAGTGGTCCCTTCTCCCTCCTCCTTCCAAGCAGGATCCAAGCAGAACCCTTCTGCTAAGGGAGCAGTGTGGTTTGCAGAGCCCAGGCCTCAACATCAGAAGCAGAGCGCAGAAGCTGGGTTGGAGCTGAGACACGGGGACTTCATCCCTGGCTCCCGGCTGGATGATGTGTGGGAGCCTAAACAGGGCTTGTCTCCTGGATCTAAGGATCTAACATTCACAGAGCCTCATGTTAAAGTCTACGAAAGGCAAGCTCCCTAGAAATGGCTGTCCAGAAGGGGGGCACCCAGCACTGGTGGGACTGGAGATGAGTTTAGGTGGATGCAGCCATGGAATTAGATGCCATCAAGCAACATCCGGGGACAGACCATCCTTTTTCAATTTCTGCATTTCTGACTAAGGTAAGCAGAAGGCCCTGGGTTAGTGTCTGCATAGCTTTAGCAGCATTTGAACCCTTGCATTCACACATTTTAACAAACAGCAAGCTTGCTTTGGGCTCAGAATCTTTAGCAGGCAGCACTTGAGAGTTTAATACCATTATTCTCTCTGTGTAGTATTTATTCCCTATGCCTGCCTTCTGGTTTGTGGAAAGTGGTTCTGGTTTTGTATTTACTAGAGATTCCCATCCAAGTAAATTTATTTGAGTAAAATGTGAGTAGATTTAAATCTAGATAGTGAGTAAATAATGACAAAAGCATACGGGTATGGCAAAAAGGAGAAAAAATTATCTTGGGCATGGAATAGAAATGCCCCAAACATAGGAAAAACTGCCTCAAGGCAATTCTTGGACAGGCTTTGTTTGCAGATTAAACACTGAGAGAATCAAAAGTGAATTTTGCATATTACAGACGATGTTTGACAAGTAACTGGGCAGGGGGACTCTTGTCCCAGCCTGGGCAGGGATGCCTGGACTGGCCTACTGGAGCCCACCTGGCCATGTGGTGACTCTCTTTCCCAAAGCAAAAGCATTTTTGGCCAGATGAGCACACGTTCCTGAGAAACCTGACAAAGAGATTTGGCTTCTCCTCAGATTTCGCATGTTCTCCCAATGGCAACTCCACTTACTGGTTTCTTGGAGCTAATCCTCTAATAACATAATGAGCACTGTCCCTTCTATTCCTCCACAGTCCTGTGAGCATTATCCATTAGAACGTCACCCCATGAAGGCCAGGACTTTGTCTGTCTTGATCACTGGTATATCCTCAGGGCCTAAATCAGTGCCTGTCATTTAGTAAGATAGAATAAACTTTGTGAATACCTGGAATAGATAAATAAAAGAGTTTAAAGGTTTTCAGCTTTTGAAATCTTGGGGTCCTTTCTTGAAAAGGAATCCCAAACCAATGTGGAGCTGCTTTGGACATCGCAGAGTGAGAAGTCCCAGATGTCTGCTCGGCTTCTTTGAGCTTCCTTCCTTGGCAGAACTGTAGAGACTTAAGAGACACTTATTTTTTAGAGCAGTTTTAGGTTCACAGCAAAATGAGAGGAAGGTGCAAAGATTCCCATGCTACTGCCCCTACACAGGCACAGCCTTCCGTTATCATAATCTCTCACCAGAGTGGGACATTTGTTATGATCGTTGAACCTACATTGACACATCAAACCCCCCAGAGTCCTTGGACTTCACTCTTAGTGTTGTACATTCTGTGGGCTTGGACAAATGCATAATGATATGGATCCATCATTGTAATAATACAGAGTAATTTCAGGGCCTTGAAAATCCCCCGTGCTTCATCAATTCATTCCCTCTCCCCCTACAACCAATGCCTCGCAATCACTGATCTTTTTACTGTCTGTAGTTTTACCTCTTCTAGAATGTCATATAGTTGGAATCATATAGTATGTAGCATCTTTAGTGTGGCCTCTTTTACTTACTAATGTGCTTCTATGTCTTCAAGGTTTGATAGCTCATTTCTCTTTAGCACCGGTAATACTCCATTAGATGGATTTACCACCGTTTATTTTTCCATTCACCACCTTGGTTGCTTCCAAGTTTTGGCAATTATGAATAAACATCCTGCTATAAACATCCCTGTGCAGATTTTTATGTGGACATAAGTTTTCTACAACTTTGGGTTAATACCAGGCCCATACGATTGCTGGATTATCTGATAAGAATGTTTAGTTTTGTCAGAAACTTGCAAACTCTCCTTCCAAGTGGCTGTACCATCTTGCAAGGAATGCAACAGCTCTACAAGGTGTTTGAAAGTCTGTCTTTGTTTTAGAGATGAGGAAATTGAAATTCTAGGGCATGACTAGCCAAAGGACATACAGGTGTGAGGGGGCGAGGATGGGGCTGAAGGCTGGGACTTCATTATGAGGCCTTCTTTCCTTCAGAGTAAAAGAGGCAACATCGACCTCAAAGACTCCTTGGATTATTTTCCCTCACTCTAATGAATACTGACGTGTGTTTTAGTCAATTCACAGAGAACAAGAGGTCAAACTGGTTGTTTTGAGATCATGTAAATGAGCAACCGTTTCACTGAATACTTTTTTCTGTTAATTTTTTTCAGCTGACAGTCATGACACTGTGTAATCTCCATTTTTACATACTAAAGAAATTAATTCAATAGTGCCTCCAGGGGATGGATGCCCTTGAGGTTAAATAATGTCAGTAGAACCTCCTTTCTATGATCATGCTCATATTTGAGGATCTTCTTCTTTGGGTCACAGGGGTGTCTCACTAGGAACTCCTGTGAAAGTTTCAGAGGCAACTAGTTTATCTGTTAGGAAATTTTGAAAATTAGGAGACTTTCAAAGACTCTTAGAGTCTTTGAGTTTAAATGGCATGTAATCCAATTTTGTATCTCATCATCTTTTAAAACAGCCATAAAAGCAGAGTATGAGTCATGTCTGAATATTTCCAGCAATGGCAGGAGACAACAGGGCTTGGGGGGTCTCAGCCTCCTGTGAAGCAGTCTAGTCCATTGCTGGGAGACCCTGAATACTAGAAAGTCCTTCCTAATATGGAGGGAAAATATGCATGTCTATAACCTCACTCACTGAATCACAAATTTGGGATGTTAGGGAAAAGGAATCTAACATTTGTGAGCACTTACTCTTTATTAATACAGTTTGTGATTTATAGACACAACTCTGTAAATTGTGAGATAGTTATCTCTCTCTTCTTTGAGATAGTTATCATAATTCCCATTTTACAGATGGAGAAATCGAGGCCATGCCAACTTGACCAACCTTTCACTCTTACTATAAAGGATATAATGAATATTTGAGTGTCAGCTCTCCAGCATCTGAATTCACATCCTTTCAATTGCCTCACTTTCCGGGAGCTTGCCAAAGCTCTTAGAAATACTGTAATCCAATAGTTCTCAACATTTCCTCCTCCCCCGTGCTATTCATAGTCCTATAAAAAAACAGCTCCTATTACATGTGCTTCTCCGTGACTGGATCGAGGCAGGGAGAGTCACACCATGTTCCTCTTCTTTCCTTCCTGTAGGAAAGCAGCTATCAGAATCCCCAGGAGGCTTGCCCTCCCTGAAAATACTGACAGCTCCCAAATCCTCCTTCCATCCCATGTATATTTTCATTAAGAATCTCTGATAGTCTAAACCCCGCATTTTACAAGTGAGAAATTGGCTGCCCAATTGGGTAAATTGTTTGTAAATGGATGTTCGTTTCAGGTGAGTCTACAACTGGGGGGATGTTTGAGTATCTCAGCAGAGAAGCTAGACTCATTCAAGGTCATCTTCAAACTGACACCTCTTTGGGCAGAGAGATACATACCTTGGGACTTCTTGCAGCTGGTACAGGGATCCCAAGGCTGTGCTCGAGGTGAGTGACCACAGTTGGTGCAACTTCAGCACCACGTATCTACACAAAAGGGACCTGTATTGGTTGTGCCCATGACTTGAGTGTACGGTGAACGTGGAAGAAGATGGTTTTCACCATTTTCAGATCAGCCCAAGCAAATCAGTGTCTGGATAAATCATGATAAATCTATTCACTGGGCTTTCATGACATTCAACATCAGTTCTTATTTCAGGTTTTATCTCAAAAACTTATTTGACAAATACTCTCTGGCTCTTTCTTTGGATTCACATCCTTATTCAGGACATAGGGAAGAATCAGTGTTGGCTGATTCCTCATGGAAGGAAAAGGAAATTATTGCATCTCTTTTGTGTGATGGACCATTTCCAGGCATTATTGCGTTAAACCCTCACAAGGACCCTCAGAGGTGAATGTTAGCACCCTTATAATATAAATGAGAAGATTGAGGCTAATAGAGTATTGCTGTTTGCTGAAGATGAAATGGACGCTGAGGGCTGGAACTAGGATTTGAATCTATACATTTGGATCTCCTTGATTAACACTAGACAAAATCCTCCAGCGCTTGAGAAATCCCTTGGATATAGGGCAGTACTTTTAAGGCTATAATCTAATTGCTAAAATAAAGATATATAATCTTTATTGATACATAGTATCAATACAGTATATTCCTTTATATAAGGATACATAGTATATTCCTTTAATTCAACAACACTTTAAGGTAGGCAATTATATTATCCCCCATTTTATAGAAGAGGAAACTGAGGCATAAAACACACCCACATTTTAGGTCCCACAACTAGTCAGTGGAGAACCCAGGATTCACACCTAAGCAATCTGGCTCCATGCTTTTAACTGCTAAGCTATGTTTTAGCTGGGTTAGAACACCCTGAACCTTATTTCCACCTCACTTTACCCTCTAGCAAAACAAATCTTTTCTATCTGTACACATGGTGCTCTACTGGTCATATTTCTTTACCACAGGATGGCCTTCCCACATCCTTTGGATAATGCAACTCTGCATAGCGACCACCTCCTTCAGGAGGCATCTGGAATGTGCTGCCGGACAGGCTGTGGTGCCAGCCTTCTGGCCCTCAGACCCACCTGTGCTTCAGGACTATCACAGGACTCATCCTGTGGCACTGGGCCCAGCCCCTTGGCTCCTTGGATGGCTGAGGCCATGAGTTACTCCTCCTCATGCCCCAGATCCTTGCACAGGACCTGGCACAGAGTAGGGACTCAATATATTTTAACAGGACAGCACTGAGCAACAGGATGGAATGTTTAGAGTGTAAGAATGCAGTATTTCAACTGAATCAGTGAATTAAGTGACGTGTGGCCAGAAATAGGGCTTCTCTTTCTTTCTATCCAGCAGGTAAGATAAATCCAAGTTTGATGTAGCCTGATCATTCAGCTCCACCCCTGCCCCATGAATCTCTCTCCTTTGGCCTTCCCAGCTGCCCTAAAGGCAGGTCTGGATGGAGCAGGACTATCCAGAATTCCTTGGCTCTTGGGTAATGAGGTGCTAGCAATATGCTCTGCTTTCCAGAAAGCCCTTATTTTGTTGGAGTCCTTTCATTCCTGAACTTTCCCCAAAGGAAGCCATGTGGAGGCTGTAGGGCCAGAGTGGTGGAGGAGGATGGAGAGAAGCTGGCAAGGCTGAGAATTCTCAAGCCTGGTCTTCTCTCTGCTTCAAGAGTCTCTACTGCAGACTCTGGCACCCAAGACTGCCCTGGTTGCCCCTGCCTCTGTGACTGACCACTCTGGAGAGTTCTGTCTCACTGACCCACTGATCTTTCCGCCTCAGGCCTTGAAGCTGCCTTGCAGGTTTTGGGGGAAACTTTCAGATGCTAGATGTTTGCTCTTTGCCCATTTCTCCAGCAGCCTGCCTTCATAACTCTTATTATTTCCTCTTGTGTTTGCATATAGCTCTCTGGCTACAAAGTACTTCCGCATACTATGTTTTTTTAAACCCTCCTTATAGTCCTGTGAACTAGTATATCATGCCCTAGATGGTGTATCTGCTAACAGAGGGAAGCTCCTGTTTGAACTCAGACCTCATTATTCCAGAAGCTATATCTTTCTATTATTCAACATGGAGAGAAAATTCAAGAAGAGATCCCACATTCATCTCTTAGCTATTTGTGGACACTGGCAAATAAAACATTAACATTTACTACACTAAGTGAAGTGCTAGTTCTCTCTGAATTTTTTAAAGAATTTTTGCTTAGTAACCCAATTTTCAAGTTATTATTTCATCTGTCCCTTTTCTCTGCATGGCACCCATTTCGCACTGCCCTCCTCCTCATCTATCTCTCTTTTCATAGAATATCCTGCTCTCCTTGCCAACGTGATTTGTTCAGGGACATAGAAATACAGTCTACACCGGACCAGTCTGTTTTCCCGGAAGCTTCTGCAGGAATTTTTGGAAAGACTTATTTCTATTGGAAATAAACTATGGATGTGGGGTCTTTTCTTCACATGGAAAAACGCTACCTTAGAACTGAAGAGAACAACAGAATCTTACCTATTTTGACTGAACCCTAGGATCTGGCCTTGCCTGACTTTTGTATTTTTCTGGCCTTTTTAATGATATAAATTAATGAATCAACACATTCCTTTTTCCTTAATCTTTATTAAGTTGGGATTTTTCTCACCAATTCCCAAAGTACTTTTATTTCTACTTAAAAGATAAATCAGAGAGGTTATATAAATCTGCAAAGATTTCATAGCTGACAGTGGTATACATGATGCTGCAAAAAATTCTTCTTTTCAAAGATAGTATCTCCTTCTGCTAAAGCACAGGCACCTCAGCAAGAAGATATATTCATGCAGGTCAACGCAGAGCACTGAACTGTGCACTTTGCCTGATGATTTATGTGTAACCTTTCTTGATAGACAGGTGACCTTGAAACTGAGTAATTCTCATCTGGCTCCACCAGGTGGTTTGGCCCAAACCCAACATTGGTCCCTAGCCTGACCTTGGTCATATCCGTGCCTTTTATGATTGGTTCAAGGTCAGGCAGCTGTTCTGTCAGCTCTGCACACTCTTTCACAGCAAGGCTGATACTGTGTATATGTGGTCCTTCCTGCGTGTGCAAGGGCCCATTGCTCAGAGCCTCCCCTCAGGTCAGGCAGTCTGCTCCCATTTCCCCCCCACCTCTGCCATCTGTGGACATGACTCCCCGGGCCCTTGTAGGCCAAGGGATGGGTGGTTTCACGGCTTCACAGGTATTTTGTTTCAGGGCAGGCTGTAGGCTGACAAATACGTCTGAAGCTGTGTCGGGAGCACCCACTTCCATATCAAGTCCAGGGCTATTCTTGCACAGGTTTCTAGAGAAAAACTATTTTGGAAAGTGGGTGTATAGGCTCAAATATTTTTTTAAATGAAGAAAAAAATCAGACTTTCCTTCAGAGTCCTTAGTTTCTCTGACTTCTGTAAGACATTATGTCCCTCCTGCTGCTATACCAGGCAGGAGCTAGCATTTAAAAACTGGCTCCAGACACCCTGACTGTTCTTACTGCTTTTGTGTTGAGCCACTTGCCAAAACTCGCCCTACATCTTGGAACCTTTTCCTGATTTCCCTGGTATCTGACAGATGCCCATCACTGTGCTACTTGCCAGCTTTTTTAGTGTCCACTTCTCATGCTATGATGTAAGAATCTGAGAGCATCCTGATAAAATGCACCACAGAGTGACAAGCTAGAGCCCTCAGCTGTGGCCCTGTGGTTTGTCTTTGCACAGTTGCCAATATCTCATTTCCGTGGTTGCGGTTCCAGTGGTTGCTGCTGGCTTGGATTGGAGGACAGTTCTGAGTTTTTTCCCTTGGTAGAAATTCGGGTTGTGTTTCTGGTCTTGGTGTTCTCGCGACCCAGCCCTGCCATGCCCAGTCCATGGCAATCTCTGTTCACTGTATTAGGCCAAGTTCCCCAGAATAGTGTTTATTTTGTTCACCATGGCTTGGTTCTCAGTATGAGCTTCCTAGTGGGGAAGAATTGCTGAATGTTTGCTTTAGGAATAGCCATGTATTGGTCCAGGGTTCTCCAAAGAAATAGGGATGTATGTATGTGTGTATGTGTGTGTATACATATATGAGAGAGATGATAAGGAATTGGGTCATATGATTATGGAGACTGAGAAGTCCCAAGATCTGCATTTGGCAAGGGGGACCCAGGAGACCCAGCAGCATAGTTCCATTCTGAGGTCAAAGTTCCAATCTGAAAGCTGCAGGTTACAGACCCAAGAAGGGCTGGTTTATCAGGTCGTTTGAAGGCAAGAAAAGAACCAAAGTCCCAGCTCACAGGCACTCAGGCAGGACTTCCCTCTTATCCAGGGGAGGGTCAGCCCTCTGTTCTCTTCAGGCCTTCAGTTGATGCAATGGGGCCCACCTGAACTGCAGAGGCCCATCTGCTTTATTCAGCCTGCTGATTCAAATGTGAACCTCATCCAGAAACACCCTCACAGACACACCCAGAGTAATGTTTGACTAAGTGTCTGGACACCCCATGACCCAACTGAGCTGACACATAAAATTAACCATGTGCATGTGCATGGTGATGAGGCCGGTAATACTCCTTTCTGTGCTCATTGCACAATGTGACCTGCAATTCACTTTAACTTTTTTTTAAAAAATCACATCATATCATCAAAACCAGGCACCAAGATAGGACTTCCCATCATCTGTTCACATGCAAGGAAACTTAAGTGCAGGAAAACTTAAATACAAAGTTCATTCATTCATTTGCCTTCTATGCATCACATACTGTACCAGGCACCAGAGATTTGAAAGTAAAGTAAAAATCAATCCACCATCATTCTACGAATGGTGCCACAGGAGTTCAGGAGGCATTGGCTCTGGATTGGGCTGCTGCTGGCTAGGCTACAAATGGCAGAGCTTGAGCTGCGTCTAGAAGAATGATTAGTGGAGGACAAGGAGTTGGTTGGCAAATCAAAGGTGATGAGAAGCTTGAGAGAGCAGTTATATCACCTCGGGGTTTGCGGGAGTTACTGGGGAGGGCGAAGGGCACAGTGTGGGTCCTGACATTTGGAGGAAGCTTTCTAATAGTGGCAAGATGAGATAAGCTGGGCTTCTGGAGGTTCTCTGAAAGAGAGCTTCAGAGTTCCCAAAATGGTCCCGGTTGCCCTGGGAGCTCAGTCAGCAAGCAGCCCAGGCTTCTTTTCCCTCTTGCCCACCTTTCACTTTGGATTCATAAATGTCTTGCATGACGTCTCCTAAATATCTGACCAGTCTGTTTCCTTCCTTTCCTTCCATGGCCACTTCTCTCATCCAGGTGCTTCTTACCCTGATTCATGCAAAAGTATTCTGCTTCCCTTTCTACCTCCTCCAAGCTTGTTCACACCCAGTCACCAGCAATCCTTCTAAAATGTGGAGGAGAGCAGAGAATTTGGAGTGTGCATCATATATATTAGAAGGTCTCAGTATGGTGGGGAGATTTCCTTGGGATGCTCCAGGCATTCCTGGGTCCCTTATTGTAATCCCATACAATATCCCCCAACAATTCCCTTTAATCTCCAACAGTGAAATTACATGAAATGTAGGTAGAGCGCATGGCACAGAGCCTGGCATATTATTTTGGGTTCACTAAGTGATTGCTGTCTTAATTACAGATTTCTGTTTTGCTACTTTATTATTTAAGGGCCCTGATCACCTATAGTTTGAGGCTTTAGAGTCCCACAGTCTTTTGTCATCTGGCTTCAAACCTGTGTTTCCCTCCCATCTTCCGTCCAGCAGCCCCACCCCTCCTGTTCTAACCATACCGAAGAGCCTAGTAGTCACTTGGTCCACCATGATGGTTCAGCTCTCCACGTCTTTGCACATGTTTTGGCCTTGGGCTAACCTTCTCGCTGTCCTGTTTTATTTTGTTTTGTTTTCCATTGTTTGTGGGGGGTGATGGGAAGTCTCACACTGTATCATAAAGAACAATTCAAATTGTACCACCCCAAAAAGCCTTTCCTAATTGCTCCAAGCAGAATTAACTACTAGTCTCCATGTCACCATTCTACTGAGGGCATACTGGTCATATATAAGACTGTTTTACCTACTGATGTTTTCTGTATTTGATTTTATGCCTGTCTGCCCTATTACATGGTGAACTCTGCTGAATAGGCAGTTATTGATCACCATGGAAATGCTTTATATCAATGAGGAAAAATGATCCATATTGGCTAATGGAAGTAGAATAAAATACATGAATGAATGTAGAAAAACAGTATATAGACAGACAGAACATGAGAAAATAAGGAAGGGGAACTGCTGTATGTTTATGCCCTTGTGATCACAAAGTGAAATCAGCCATACATGTGCGCAGCATTAGTCTGGAGGAATCAGAAGGTAGGTATAATGCAGCTGTCTCCTGGTGTTGGAACCACCCTATGATAACAATATTGAAATAAGGAGCCCATCCACACATTAATGAAACAAATCAGTACCAAATACAAGCAGCCAATGTTCTGCCCAGTTCTGTTTTGGAAGCGGGTCCAGGGAGGTTTTCAGCAAGGATTTATGCACAGAGAGGGGCTGAGGAGAAATTGAGCTAAGTGTAAAGGGAGTTACACTGGGCCAATAGTTTCAGACTCTTCTTGGGTAAACCGCTGGCTATAGTTGTAATTAATGCAAATAAGGAAATAAATGTTTGGGGAGTTCTCAAGCCCCAAATGCTTCACCCAGCACCACGGCTGCGTACAGGGACTTTGGGCTGGAGGAACTCCTTCTCAGTGTTCATGAAGTTACTTGGGACAGGAGCGCTTGACGTGGCCTGGGGCTTATTTTCTCTCACAATATCTGGACCTCTCAGAAGAGAGAGAACTACAAAGTCGACTCAAAACTTCTCATCTTCACAACTCTGTAGCTTAGCTCAAAGACAGGCTCAGAATAGGTACTTAGTAAAAATGGTTTTAACTGAGTGAATGGTAGAAAAGCTAAGACCCCAAATGTGCAGAGTCTTACATAAAGAAATACCTACCATTTATAGCACTCTGCTAATTATGACAGTCTGAAACACTTTACATCTATTGACCCATTTAAACTCATTTAAGACTTAAAGTAATTACCTCTGTAGGATGGGCATGATAATTCCTATTTTGTGGATGAGGAGACTAAGAGTGTATGGAACTTGGTCAAGACTGAGGTAAAAGCCAGTGGCAGTAAAGACTCAAATTAACTCTGTGTTCCCCAAGCCCTTGTTCTATCGATAGCCATTAAGGATTATATTATCATCATTATAAAATCAGAGAAAGGATAATGTGAATGTGAAGGTGAGGGTTTAAACTGATGACAGTCATCCCTTCTCTCCCATTTTATTTTGCTTCTGCGTTATCAATCCCATAAAGAAATGGACTGAAAACCACCTACTGAGAAGTTAAAAATGAATCCCCCAAAATGCATGAACTCTAAGTAGATATTTATCTATTAAAATCTATTAATTTTTCTCTCACATGTGCCTGAATATGTGAAAAATCCTCTTGTGTAGAGAGAACTGGTCAAAGTGCTTTTAGGCTGCAGTAGGCCTAGTGGTTAAGAGAGCAGGCTTCAGGATCTAAGAAGATCAGAATTTAAACTGCACCTGTGCTGTTTCCAAGCCCTGTGAACTTGGGGAGTTATTTCATTTCTCTGAGCCTCAGTGTATGAATGGGTAAATGGGTATAGTTGTGTCTACCTCACAGGATTGGTGTACAAATTCAAGTTTGAAAAATACATATGACATAGGAATATGGACACAGACTATAGTAAATAAATGTTCCATCTGAGCTCTTACTATTTTATTATATTCAAGATGCATATAGACATCTGCAGCAGGCAAAGGAGGGTCTTAGGAAATATTAATTTAAAAAATCAAGATTTAAAATTGCATCCTTGGAATGATCGAAACTATGCAAACATTGAGAATGAAAATAGAAAAAAACTAAAGGGAAATCTATCAAAATTACTTAAGAGGTCACCTTTAGAAGCAAGGATTTCTTTTCACCCTTCTGTATTTGCTAAATCTTCTGTGATAGGCATGTAATATTTTATTAGTGGTGAAATTTTAATTTTGCATACTTAAAAAAATTGTGTGATTGTATCACCTGAATCCTTAAAGGAAATGAATAGAAAATTTGAAAAAGTTTTTTCCAGCAAAGTGTTTGTTTGACTAAGTGTAAGCAAATCTGTCTGGCAAATAGATCACTGTGACTGCTGCTCAGCACCTCCCAAGCATCCTAGAAAGCTGGAAAATGCAAATTCATCTCCAGGCTCAGTCCCCCTGTGGTTGAGCTAAGAAATCCCTGGCTTTGAAGGAGGCTGGGTGGGTGCCACATTCTTGTTCTGACACGGTTGAGTCTAGAAGAAGCAAAGCTCGCTGAGCAGGAACAGTCCTGCTTTATCAGCACCGAAGGCCCCAGCAGCCATTAATTAGGCTGAGATTAGCTTAAGTACAGTAGTTAGTTAATTGCAAGTTTGACACAGCACTCCCTGTGTTGCAGCAGGCAGGCTGGAAGCTGAGCCAGAACAGCGGGCAGATTTCTAGACACATTGCAAGTGCATCAAGTGGAAGTGGATGTTCAGCAAGGATGGGTAGCACGAGGGTGGTCCCTCCCAGTTTGGGAGTCCTAGTATGGCTCGACTTGAATCCTGAGTAGCTCTTTTAAAGAGTCTGGGTTGCTTATATGAGAAGACTTGCTGGAGGCAGTGGTGATGCCAGACTAGAATTCTGAATATTGAGTAGGAAGGAGCCAAGAAGATGGTTTAGAAGACTTTTGAGATCATAAGGACCAGTCAGAGACTGGACGCAAAAAAGGCATTTGAGGAACAACACGAAGGTCAGAAGATTAGGGATGGAGGGCAGTGGGGGAAGGGCTGGGGTAACCAGAGAGATGTAAGAAATTAGGTTAAGAGGAGACAAGGTGTGCAAGGACAGATGATTAAGAAGGGAACGAGAATGACACACTCAGTCCTCCAGGGACAGTCAGGAGAGGGACGTCTCTGCAGGAACAGCAAGAAAGGGGAGGAGAAGAGTCTATCCAAGAATTAAAAATATTCACCCATTCACTCATTCATCCATCCATCCGTCTGTTCACAAATAAAAATTAAGCATCCACTCTGTGCCTGGCAGGGCAAGGGGAAAATGGACTCAAAAATGGATTATCACAACACATTGTGATTAGAGCTGTAATAGGCATTCATACGAGATGATATGGAAGCAAGGAGAAAAGAGGCAGTAGGGGAGTTAGGACAGATTTCACGTGGGATGCGGCATATTAACAGGGTTTGAAAGGATGAGCTAAAGATTAATCAAGAGAAAAGGAGGAACATCTCAAGCAGAAGGAAGAGGAGAGCAAGGCAGCTCACGTTTGGGGGATGAGAAGCAATTGCAAGAAGATGGGGTATGGATGGAGGACCAAGAGAAAGGACGAGGAGGGGTTGGGATGGGAGGAGTGAGGATTCCTGAGCCAGGATTGGAAAATAACCTGCAGACCAGTAGTCTCCATGCTCTTCTGATCATGCATATGATCAATTAATAATTTGGAGTATATCCCCCATACTCATTCATTCATTCAGTGCAACATTACTGAATATCTGTTATAGAACACCCTGCTTCCCATAACTATAGCCCAGGTTAACTTTCCCAGATCGTATGCAGAGGGAATCCTTTATCTTCTTGCCACATTTTTATATTTATATATTCCATTATATGTGTGTTTACACACACACATATGTAAAATATATAAATATAAAAAATGTAAATTATATACCTATAAACATTTTAAGGACCTCTTCTGTATTATAGACACAATTGTGTGATTTCTCCAATTAACAGAGCTTAAACCACGGGCTAACTTCATTTCCTGCCCAATCAATAACCCTTGCCTGTTTCTGACCCCTTTTACCTAGGAAATTCACTGGCATCAATTTGCTCATCTCTGTTATGCCCCCAGTGGAATGAGTTTTGATATATGCAGTGATCTGATGACCTGATAAAATGCCCTTTGCACAAAAAAGTAGATACTTTCAGAAATAAAGACAATGTAATAGTTACTGGATCCTTATTGAGGTCAGATATTACCTTGAATGTTTTGCATGTACTCACTCAATTAATCTTCACAGCAACCTCCATGAAGAAGATTGATTGTTATCACCATATCTGAGGTGGGCAAGTTGGGACACAGGAAAACTGAGCTATTGCCCAAGGTTGCTTACAATACCATAGTAACCGGTTTTGAGTTAATTAACTTTGGTTCTAGACCCCATACCCTTGATCAGTGCATCTTATCTACACGCACTGTAATTACAAGTGGCATGCATCAGGAGTTTACTGTGTACCAGGGACTCAGTCAAGTGTGTGAAGTGCATTAGCTCAGGGAGCTCTCAAAACCCCCCAACGGTAGAGACATTTATTATCACCTGTTTCACAAATGAGGAAACTAAGCCTTCAGGACATTAACTAACTTGCTGCAAAGCCCTATGCAAGTCAATGGTTGGTTGACTCAGAACCCAGGTAACTTATGCCAAAGCCCATGCACAGAGCCCCGTGGCTAAAGCATCCCAACCCCAGGGGAGGCCTTTCCTTTTGTTTCTTGCAGAGTGCTGCCATGACACTTGGGGCCCAATGTAGGTTAGTCATTTGCTACCATTTGTAGACTTGTTACCATCAGTTAAGAAGAGAAAGGCATTGTCTCCAACAAGCATTGGATGCTACCAGATGCCAGGCATCAAGCTAGTATTTTATTAAACATTATTTTACTGAATATCCTTGACAACCTTCTGAGGGAGAAATTATCATCCAGTTTTCACGTGGGGAATAGCCCATGTCAGTGGGTAGGCTGAAAGGCATTAAATGACCTCCTCAGGGTCATGTAGCTGAGAAGAGGAAGAAGCCAGACTGAGACCAAGGTTTCCCTAATTCCAAGGCCCATTACCCAGGGAGATTCTGAGAGCCATACCTGGGTGGTTCCTCTTCCACCTGGGCCCCTCTTGTCACACAGACATTGCTGTGTCCCTGAGCTGCCCGGGCTCCCAGAGAAGGCACGTCAGTCATGTCCACAGTCCAGGTGACAGTCGCTCTCTCCTGCTCTCAGCTGCAATCTCCCAAGAAGGAGGGTTCATTCCCAGAAGAAGGATTTACAGCTTCAGCTTCATCAAGCCAGCTCCAAGATGCAGTGCTCTGTGTAACCATGTCTTCCCCATTCATCTTCGTCAAGGTGAACAAAGTTTGTAAAACTTGTAAATTCACACTGCTTAATATTAAGCTTCAGGAGCCAGTCCCTTCCCCATTTCTCTCTCTCTCTCTCTCACACACACACACACACACACACATGCACACACTCTCGCAAGCACCCATACTCATATTTCCTAATGACAGCTATGTAAAACACACGTTTTTTCTCACCATACTGTAGTGGTCAAAGCTATGGAGTCAGTAGCTAGACGGTCTGGGATCAAATACTGTCCCTAAAGTTTACTAGCAATGTGATCTTGGGTCCCCTTTCTATGCTTTAATTTTTCTTACTGGCAAAATATATACAGAGAACTTCCTTCTCTTACAGTGGGGTTACATCCCCATAAATCCATCATAATTTGAAAATACCAGAAGTTTAAAATGCATTTAACACAGCTAACCTAGCCTACCTTCGGTATGCTTAGAACACTCACATTAGCTTACAGTATGGCAGAACACCAAACACAAAGCCTATTTTATAATTACATGCTGAATATCTCATGTAAGTTCTTGGATACTGTACTGAAAGTGGGGATCAAAATGGTTGTCTGGGTACAGATGGTTGTCAGTGAATCAGTTGTTGACCCTCGTGCTGGCGGGGCTGGCTGGAAGCTGCAGCTCGCTGCCCTGTCCAGCACAGTGGGAGAATGTCCTACTGAATTTCACTACCCCAGGAAATGATCCAAATTCAAAATTTGAAGTGCGGTTTCCACTGAATGTGTATCACTTTTGCACTATTGTCAGGTTGAAAAATCAGAAGTTAAACCATCATTTTTTTGGGACCATCTGTATGTTAGTACCAATCCCATAGGGTTATTCTCAGGATCGAATTACCACATGTAAAGAACTTGAAAACATGTGCCCATAGCATATTAAATGCTCAATAAATGTCCACTATTTTATCACATCCATATCATCACTGTCATCACATTATTACACCTTGTTTCTGAGTATGTCTGCTTCTCAGGAGTACTTCTTCAGCTAGAAGCCTGGGCCACATGTCCTGGGAGGTGAGCATGAGCCCAAGGGTGGGCCTTACCCTTCCCAGGGAGTTCCCCCCACCCCCACATAGCAATGATTTTCATTTACTGAGCAACCTATTTTATGTCAGGCACTGTAACAGATCTGTGTCTGCTTCTGCTCCCCTACCCCCAACCCCCTAATCCATCCTTTGCTCATCCCTTGCTCAAAATCCCTCACAAGGAGGTTGTATTTCCCAAGATCCTGCATCAACTGGCTTCTGGCTGGGTGTAGCCAATGAGAGGCATGGATGCGAACCTGGAGAGCAGGAGGAAGGCAGAAGCTGGGTGCCTCCATCAGCTATTGCTATGTAATAGCAAAATTCAGTGGCACATTCGGGTAAGCATTTACTTTGGGTCCTGTGCCAGTGGATCGGTTAAGGTAGCTCTGCTTTGAGTTGTAGTGGTTGAAAGGCATGTGCTTCATGCTTTAACTCTACACATTATTTGGGGCACCTCTACTCCACGTGTCTCTTATTCTGCAAGGACTGGTTGGCTACCCAGGGCATGTTGTTTGGCAGTAACAAAAGTGCCAGTGAGCAAATCTGACGAGGCATGCGCATTTTAAGCCTCTGCTTATGTCATGTCTGCCAATATCTCTTGGCCAGATCAAGTTACGTGGTCAACACCAATGTCAGTAGAGTGGAAAAGTTTACTTTATCACATGGTGGTAGGGGCAGGGAGTATCTTTGGTTATTAAGTAATCTGTCACACTGGAGTGTTTGTTCCTTCACTCTCTGCCTTGTCTCTGCATGTGGCTGTATCTCCTTAATGACTCCAGCTTCCCCAGACAAGCATGTTTGGGTTCCAGCTTCTGCTGATGTCTCTGACCCTCGGGCCCTGTAATGCTGCCCCTTCTTTTCCTTCTGTTTGTCCCTCCAGCCTAGAGCTGGTAGCAGCTTTCTGCTTTTTTCTGATTTCTACTTTGTCTTATTATCTCCTATTTTTATTAATTTTTTACTTAATGTATTTATCATAATGAAAGCTCACACAGATTTCACAAAGTACTGAATAATTCTCAAGGAATGATAATCTCTCTCTCATCACAACTCCCAGTCTTTTTCCTCAGAGTTGGCACTGTTGACAGTTTTTCTCATTTCATCCAGAAAATTTCCCAGCCACTCTTATAATCTAAACTCATCACAGCTCTGTGCGGAAGGTGATGTTATTCACATTTTACAGATGAGCAAAGTGGTCAGTGTGAAAATTTGGGAAGGTTGATGAACCTTTCTGAATCTATACTTCCTCATGAAATATACAAATTATAATAGTAATTAGGTCTAATGTCCATATACTGAGATAATGCACAATATACAGGGGAATGCTTAGCACAGAATATGGAATATTTCAAATATTCCATGTTTGATAAGTAATAAAGATAATAATATTACTATAGTAGTAATTATTATTATTATATTTCTCAAAGTCATTCAGAGACTTAGTGGCAGAGCTGGTCTCAGAGCATGTCTTCTGCATTTTCTTTTAAAATGTAGCCATTCTGTAGGGTAGGATTGGGGTTTATGGGAAAAATTTCTAAAGGCTTCTTCACTCTCCTGGACCACTGAAGGGGAAATGAAATCGTTTCTGTCAGCCCTCATTATCTGGACATGTTGGCCTTTCTTCAGCACGGTCAGATGCATCTTTAAATCTTTAAAACATTAGACAATAAGCCCTCTTTCAGAAGCTGCCCCTGATAACTCCATTCCACTAGACTCTTCTTGTCAATATTGCATTAGCCAGCATGTATGTGTTGTCAAACTACAAGTGAATAAGACTTCCCAGGCATCTTGCAAAAATGCACATTCTTGGGAAGTGCCCCCCATCTACTGAAACTTAGGACTTCTGGGTAGGGCTCTGAGTTGACATTTTTAGGTGATCTTCTACAGCAGCCTAAGGACACAGTTTAAACAAAGACTACAACCAGACTCATCTTCATTCAGTCATTCAAGAAACATTGATAGAGAGCCAGTTCCACTCTGGGCACCAAGAGAAGGCAACGAAGGCAGAGATGTAAGTAAGGCAAAACCAATATTCTCGAAGACTTGGAGTCAGGGGTAGGGGAGGTATGGGGGAAGAATAATAAAAAGGTAGTTTATAATGGAGGACAATAAATGCTATGGCAGAAGCAAGCGTAGATGTCTGTGGAAGCACAGACTTTGGAAAATGGTGGTCAGGGAAGGTTTGGCTCCTGCTTGTGTAGAACTCTGCCCAGTGATTAATCCTAAGCCTTGTGGAGCAGGTCTGGATACACATCAAGGCAGTTAGAGCAGGGAGGAGCTAATATCTGAGCCAGAACACCTTCTGGAAGACTTACATTGTTCCCTCATCTACTGTAGTCATTGGTATATTAGCAGCTGTCTCTACTGGCCTAATTTCAGTTTACATTTGAGACATGTGGCTAGTAGAAGTATTTAAATCATGGAAGGTACTGAATAAAATATATATGCTCACAAATGTACAAATGCACACCATGAATTGATATCAAAGATATTCTACATATGGAAAGGAGGTTTGTTTCTTTTTTACAGGAAGCTATAAGGTTAAAACCTAAGGAACTGTGCACAAATACTGTCTTCTCAGAGGGTATGCACTACAGTTCTGTTATTGCATGTGAATATTTGTTGCACAACCAAGTGAATAAATTAGAGATAATGAGAGCCAGGTAGTTTGTCAGAGAAAGAAATTCCAAATAAGGAAGGGAGAAAAGCTAGAATCAACTTAGTGGCGTTGGATTTGAATTGGAGTTATCAGTAAGAACTTATGGCTCTGAAGTGCACACAGATAGATGCATAGAGAAGTAAATAAGATATATATGTATATATGCATATATCTTCTAGCTCTGTCCCCTGAGATAACATAAGCAATGTCCTTGACCTCAAACTAATCATGAAAAGGCATCAGACAAACCCATATTGAGAGGCATTCTATAAAATAACTGATCAGTACCCATAAAAAATATCAGTCATGAAAAACAAGGAAAGAATGAGGAATTGTCACAGATTGATGATACTAAGGAAAGATGGCTAGTAATTTATATGTGCAGTGTGGGATTTTAGGTTAGGCTCTGGAACAGGAGAAGGGCATTAGAGAAAAGGTGGTCAGACTTGAATAGTCTATGATATTAACTTCCCAATTTTGATAATTGAAGTGTGGTTATGTAAGTTTTTAACATTAAAAATGTAAGCACCCTGTGTTATTTTGTACCTTTTCTGTTAAGTCTAAAATTATTTTTAAAAAATATAAAGTTTAAAAGAAGAGGGAATAGAGATTCTTAATCTGGTTGCTTCCTTTATAGTGCCTGGCAGACAGCAGAAATTTAATATATGCTTGTAGAATTGTTTTGCCACCATATCCTTGATCAATCAGTTTCCCCCACATGGGGTGCTGTTCTCTCATCCCCACACTTCCTGGTTTATTTTATAATGTCGTATGTGGTCATGAATTATTTGATGTTGATGTGAACTCCTGGTCAGTGCCATGAGCATCTGGAAGAGGAAGCACGAGAGAACAAACAGGTGTGTATGGGGATTGAGAGGCCACTGCAGTTACTGGCGGGAGCTTAGGGAGCAGAGGCCCAGCTCCAGCTTCTTACAGGCATGTGTACTGCTCTGCACTCTCCCGGTAGGGGGCAGCAGACAACTAAGAATGACGTATAGGAGGCTCCTACAAGTTGGGCAGCTGGTAGGGTCCCAGGAGCTGTCCGTGGTTCTGAGATGTCTCTCGTGAGCAACCTGGCCATTTCTGTAGGTCATCTTAGATTCCACCCCATGTTGGTTATAAATTGGATATGACCCTTAAGGTACCAAGCACTGTGCGGAGTACATGTGTGTGTGTGTGTGTTCCTATTTGTAAAGCCAGCTCCAAAGAACTTCTTCATTGTGGAGGGTAGAGCCAACTCACACCAGAGGCTTGGACCTGGAGTGACTTAAGCCCCATGTAGTCAACACTTTCTTCACAACAGGCTTCACAAAGTGGAGTTCCAAGCATATCTACAACATAATTTCCCAGGACTTGTAAAAGTGCAATTTCCAAGTCTTGCCTAACCAGACCTATTAAATAAGAATCTAAGGCAAAGTTTGGGGGAGATGACAAAGGGGAGGGTTGGATAAAAATGTTCCTTTTTGAAAAGTTTCCTGGGTGATTCATATTCACCCTGAAGTTTAACAATAATTTTATATCCAATCCAAAGTGGAGTAGATAGATCTGGGGGAAGATGGGTAAAAAAAATCACTAGAACTACTATATGCATATTTATTTATGTCTCTTTTCTTTACATTTTTCCCTTCTCTGGTGTGCATTAAAATTTGCCAAATATTTCACTACATGAATATATATTAGTTTGTGTCAGTATGTGAATATAATTCATACATAAATATACATGCATTTATTCATGTGTTTATTTCATTCAACAAGTATTGAACACTCACGATGCCCCAGGCACTGCTCTAGGCTTCAGATGCAGTGTTGAATAAGACAAAGTCTTTGTCCTCATGGAGCTTATATTTTCCATGTGGAAACTGAGGGAGAGACAAGAACAAATATATTGGTGATGCATGCTCATCAACTTTTTTTAACTTATGGAGTAATTAAAAAAATTTAGAAGACATTCATGTAGGCTTTCTGTGTATCACGATGAAGTTCATCCCATACTATACAAACCCAGCATATGTCTTAGCCATCAGACTGGACACTCCTGTCTTTTCAGATGATGTTGTCTCGTAGAACCTTACTGTTCCCAAAAAGACCCATTTTTACATTCCAGTCCCTGTTCCATCTTGCTATTAGTTCTCAGAAACTCTCCTGTGGCTCCATTTTCCTTCCTTAGAAAAACTGACAGGGTGGAATCCCTGCTGTTCTGCTGCTGGGACAATAAATGAGTGTGTGTTTTTCCAGCACCACCTCCTTCTTCTATAGAAGAAGCTGAAAAATGCAAAGTGATTTCCTCCCGCAACATGCATGCTTTTCTTTTAAATAAAAAATGCTGTTTTGTACTCATCTGGTGCCCTCATCTCAAGAAAAAGAACTTATTATTAGATTGGCAACTCCCTCAAACACTGAATAAAAGAATAAAGGAGAACTGCTTGTGCTGAATCATCTTATCAGAGGCCTTTTGGCTTAATGTGTGAGCTCCAGCATGTCACCATATTTTACAGTAACACTAATGTTATTGCCAGGTGCTTTTGAGTTAGGCAAACAGAACTCATATTTCAACCCAAACTCAAATTGCATAGCACAGATGATAACATCACATTTTTCAAAGCTGCCTGCCCTCCTGGGATCCTCACATTCAGTTCAAATCTTACTGTTCCCTATACAAAAGGATGTTCTGTAATTAGTGTAAACAGGTCCTAAAGCCCATTGGAATTGTTGACTATTGTAGGCTCAGCAGGCAGAGTGATGTCACATCCGAGAACTGACAAAGCAGATTGGTCATGTATCGTCACCTCTGCACCACTTGGGCAGCAAAGACATTCCCAAGTCAGGGGAGTACAGATGTCTCATCAGTTTGGCTTGGAGATAGTACATCCCATTGCTAAGAAATGTTGTTGAGGCAGTGAAGCTGTAGTTCTACAAGAAGCAAAGAAGAGAGATTATTCATGTACTAAGAGAGATCACTAGACAAAGATCATCCATTCATTCATGAAACCACTGTTTATTGAGCATCTACTCCATTCTAGGCACTAGATCTAAAGCAATGAGCTACAAAGATCCAGACCTCTATCTCATGGAGTTTATAGCCTGTAGGAAAAACATACAGTTAAATAGTTGAACAGAAAATGTGGTAAGTACTATAGTAGAAAAAGCATGGTGCTATTGGGTGAATAGCTGAGGTCATCATACCTCAGCCATGCACCTCAGAAAAGGCGTCCTGAAGGCAATCTTTAAACAAAGACTCAAGGGTGAGTAGCAGGATTAGGGTTCTAACAGGTACCTTGACGCCTTTAAAACATTTTAAATTTAATGTTCTATGTTCTATATTTCATTCAACAAATTAAAAAATTTATGCTCTATATTTCACATTCTAAGCCCTCTGCCAGACACTCATTAGCTACCTGTTATATAAACCCTGTATAATGGGGTTTGGGATGGACCTGCAGGAAGATGATATGAGAGCTTTCTTGCCTTGTTGCTGATCTTTGATGGAGAACATTCAGTCTTTCACCATTAAATATGATATTAGCTGTAGAACTTTTGTAGGTACTCTTTATTGAGTTGAAGTTATTTGCCTGAATTCTTAATTTGATGAGGGTTTTTTTTATCACAAAAAGCTGTTGGATTTTTTCAAATGTTTTTTTCTGCAAAAATTGATATGATCACGTGATTTTTCTTCTTTTGTTTATTGATATGGTAGGTTCCGTTGGATTAATTTTCAGACCAGCCCTGCTGGAATAGATATCCCTTCTTTATGGCAAATAAAATTCTTTTATACGTTGTTGCATTCAGTTTACTGATATAATATTGAAGATGTTTGTGTTCACATTCATGAGAGATAGTGATTGTACTTTTCCTGAAGTGTTTTTGTGTGGTTTTGGTATCAGGGTAATATTGGCCTCATAAAATGAGTTTGGAAGTGTTCCTTTTTCTTCTATTTTTGGGGAAGATATTGCATAAAATTAGCATTAACTCATTTAAAAGTTCGGTAGGATTCTCTGATGAACCATCTGGTCCTATGCATTTGTTTTTTGGAAGCTTTTAATTACAAATTCAATTTCTTTAATGGTTTTAAGACTACTCAGATTGTCAATTTCATCTTTTATGTGTGTAGTAGTTTGTGGTTTCTGAGGAATTGGCCCCTTTATTCTAAGTTGTCAAATTCATGAGCATAAAGTTATTTGTGATATTCTTTTATTATCCTTGTAATAGCTTCAGGACCTGCAGTAATGTTCCACTTTATTCCTGATATTGCTGATTTGTGTCTTCTCTCTTTTTGTTTTTGTCAGTTTTCCTAGAGGTTTATGAATTCTGTTGATTTCTTTTTCAAATAAATGACTTTTTCATGTCATTGATTTCTATTATTTTCTTATTTTTGAATTTTATTGAATTCTACTTTCATCTTTATTATTTCTTTCCTTTTGCTTGCTTTGGGCTTATTTTACTCTTCTTTTTTGTAGTTTTTTGAGTTAGGAAGTTAGGTTATTGCATTGATTTCTAATTTCTAATGTAATTTCTAACATAAGCATTTAGTGTTATTAATTTCCCACTCAGAACACTTTAGCTGCATCCCACATATACAGATATGCTACATTTTCATTTGAATGCAATTCTATATATTTTTAAGATTGATTTTGAGACTTCCTCACTTGCCCCAAAATTATTTAGATGTATGTTGTTTAATTTCCACATTTAGACAATTTTCCATTGACTTATGCTATTGATTTCTAGGCAGGTTGCATCATGGCCAGAGAATACACTTTGTATGGCTTAAATTCTTCTAAACTTGTTATGATTTGTCTTATGATTTAGTCCTGACATCTTCATGAATGTTCCATGGCTACTTGAAAAAAATATGTATCCTGCTATGGTTGGGTGAAGTGTTCTGTATATGTCAGTTAGATCCTGAAGTTTGATTACATTGTTCAAATCTCCTATATACTTAGTGATTTCCAATCTAGTAGTTCTTTTAGTTGCTGAGAAAGGGATGCTGGGGTCTCCAGTTTCAACTGGATTTGACTGTTTCTCTTTTCAGCTCTCTATCAATTTTTGCTTCATGTATTTTGGGGCTCTGATGCTTGGTGTATACATAGTTAGGACCATTATGTCTTTCCAGAAAACTTATACTTTTATCACTATGATATAATATCCCTCTTGCTCTCTAGTAATTTTCTTTTCTATGAAACCTACTTTAACAGATCCTAATATGTCTACTCTTGATTTCTTTTATTGATATTTGTATGGTGCATGTTTTCTGTTCTTTTATTTTCAGCCTACCTATGTTATTGAATTTGAAGTGTTTCTTGTAAACAATATATAGCTGGGTGTTATTTTTTTATCCACATTGACAATTTGTGTTTTAACTGGTATATTTACACTTTTGGTAGTCAGTGATATCTTGGTGCTTAAGTCTGTCATTTTAATTATTTGTTTTTTATTCATTTCCTCAGTTTCTCTTTTCTTGTCTTCTTGAGGGTTATTTGACATGTTTTAGGATTACATCTTAATTTATTTACAGTGTTTTTGAGTGTATATGTTGTTCAGATTGGGTGAATT
The DNA here is from genome assembly GCF_040802235.1 of Manis javanica. Taxonomy (NCBI): domain Eukaryota; kingdom Metazoa; phylum Chordata; class Mammalia; order Pholidota; family Manidae; genus Manis; species Manis javanica. The sequence goes on along the minus strand of NC_133159.1, from coordinate 124,833,771 downwards.
CTATTGTTCTGTCCTTCAGTTCACTGATTCTATCCTCTGTCATCTCCACTCTATTACTGAGCTCATCCTGTGAAGATTTTTTTAAATTTCTATTATTGAATTTTTTCAGTTATATAATCTCCATGTTGTTCTTTTTTTAATAACTTCTCTTTCTGTGCTGTAATTTTAAAAAATTTGTTTCAGGATAATTTGTAACTGATTATTGAAATATTTTTAAACCACTCCTTTAAAAATCCATGTCAGCTGAGGCCACTTTTAGATTCAAATCAGTGTTGGCATCAGTTAATTGCCTTCTCTTCAAGTTGTGACTTTCTTGGTTCTTGGTAAGATGGGTGATTTTTAAAAATTATATCACTTGTATCTATTATGTTGAGAGACAATGGTTTTTCTTTCATCTTTGATTTTAGCAGACAGTCACCTCACTTTGGTTTTGCATGGAGGTCTTGGCCTTCTTTTGTGGATTATGGCTCTGAAGGCAGTTTGATTCTCAGAGGCTTTGCAGTGTTATTTTTGGACCATTTGGTTTATCTGGTGCTGTCAGGGTTCCCACTGAGTCCCTGCTGGGCTGCCTGAGGGGCCAAGAGGGATTTACACAGGATGGGGAAGGGTGATGCTGGGCTCTCTTTGTGGGGAGAGCTGAGGAGACACCTCCTACGGATGCCCCTCAGTTGCTCTGGTGTCTCTGGGCAGGGAGCAGAGCTGCAAGCTCATGGGTACCAAGAGGCTTTCTGGACCAGGCCCCTGCTGTAGCTAAGTCTCCCCTGCCAGTTCTGCCTGTCCACCCTGCTCTCACTCTGCAGAACACAGGAGTCTCCGGCCCAGTGAGAAGGGAGTGTATTTCACCCCTGGTGAAACAGGTCTTGCCTGATGTTGTCAGAGGGTCTCCTGTTTGATACTGCAGAGGAATGAATCTACGTGAGATGCCTTCTGTTATTAGGTCACAGAGCAAAGCACATTAACTCTGGGTGAGAGGAGGTACAAGATGCCCAGCCACTGTCCTCTTCCTCCAGTCCTGGGGTCCCAAACCTGCTGTGTTTTTCTCACTGCATGCCAGGGTTCTCCTTTGCTTCTCATTGTCTAGTTGTTTACACTTGTATTTAATGGGAGGAGTCAGGAAAATCAGGCCAATGTCATCTCATCTGAACCCAAACTTCTACCTTCTGTTTTTGTAAATAATGTTACATTGAAACATAGCCACTTCCATTCATTAGATATATTGTCTATGGCTCCCTTTGGGCCACCACAGCAGAGCTGAGTAATCGTGACATCTTCCACCTTTTCATGGAGAGAGACTGAGGTGAGTGAACATAAAATATTTGTTATCTGGCCCTGTATGGAAATCCTGCCAAACTGGGTCTGGATGGTCCACTGACCAAGAGGTCACGGCTGAGAGATTTCAAAAACTAGCCAAGCCCTTTGGTTGAGAAGCTACTTAGGCAGTATCTGCTGATGCTGACAAGGACCTGATTAATAACCAAATACTTTTTGGAGTTCTTTCACATTGGTCACCCTTTTGATTCTTATAAAAGCCATATGATGTCGAGCAGTAATAGATGAATAGCACCCTTACTGTATAAATGAGAAAAATGAGAACCTGGCAGCCCTAATGATGATTCCTGGGAACTATGTAGCATGTAGGTGCCAATATAAGACTACATCTCTAACCTCATGATCCCTGGGTTCGGCATATTGCACTAACGTTCAAGACAGTGTGTAGCATTTGCTGCCCAAGGCCCTTAGAGAGCTTATAACATACATGCAGATGTAGGATGAGAGCCCTACAAAAAATGATGAGGCCATAAAAATCCTCTGTGTGTGATATTAGCTCTATAATAATACCCTAATCTTACTGTAATAGAAGAAATTCACACAATTTGGTCCTTTTTATCTTCTGCGCCACATACTGCCCTTTGCATACGTTTATTCTCTACGATTTTCAAGTTTTACAAATGTGGGAAATGAGTTACTGAGATAACTTCCCCAAGTCAATGAATAACCAATGCTCCTACATTCATTATGTTTGACACAGCATTTTCACAATCAGTATTTCATTGAATTCTCCAATAATGCTGAAGGTGGGCATTAGTTCCCTGTTTTGCAGAAGAGGTGTCTGAAGTTTAATGAAACTGACTGGTTTATTTGAAGTCTCAGTGAGCAGCATAGCTTGAATTTGAATCCAGGTCAGCCTGACATTCATTCTGAAATGAAACTAGCTTACATAGGACACTAGACATGGAAGACAGCCAAGAGACTTCTCATATGAGTCCGTTCCTTCCATTGATGGGGAAACTGAGATGGGGGAAGAGGAGACTGTGCTGTAAGGCTGGCATCTCTCTGCCTACAGTTTGATTTCTCCTCACTTCCATGAAGTTTTAGACTGGTTTACAATTCCATCGGCACTTTCTGTGGAATGAAAACACTAAAACTAACAAAAAAGACACTGTTCTTATGAAAGAAAAGAGAGATTAGTAGGCTTTTATTTGCTTCTTATCTCCTGCTTTTCTGCTAAAGGGTATTTGAAGAGACTTCATTTTGTTCAAGACAAAGGGGGAGGCCTTTTCATGCTTTTTCAGTTGGCTGAGATCACCCACTTTCCAATTTGGGAGATGTGAGTACTTGTTTATCTAGAGATTACCAACCCTTGCTCCTAACTAATCCCCAGCCCCAGGGGTCCAGTGTTACATTTATTTATAGATGGGGCTGTGTGAACACAGGGAGTATGTTTCCTCAGACAGACACAGGCATTTTTCCCATCTGCTCCTAAGTATAAGATGCTAGGGAAGAGGGACAAGGTCTGACTTGGAATCTGAAGAAAAGTCAGGCAGGCTAAGGATAGTTTTCAGGTGTGTGTGCACATTTATGACTACAACTGTACCATGGGTGTGCATGCACTTTTATGCATTTCTGTGGGAAGGAATTTGAAAGTGCACATGCATCAAATATATGTGACTGTGCAGGAGATGGGGGCTTTCAGGTGTGTAGGAAGGTGTGTAGCCATGTATATGAGATGACTGTCACATGCTTTGGTTTTGTGTCTGTGTGTCCTTGTGTGGGGGGTGTCAGTTGTTCTTCCTCATTTAACAAGAATGATAGACAGTGTTTGCATGAAGTGTGGTCACGCTTTTATCAATCTAAGCATAGGGATTTACTTTCTAGTTTCAGATAATTCCTTCTTCAAGAAAAAAGGAAGATTCCACTCTCTTGGCCTCCTTCTTTTTGAGGAACTTAGGTCTAGAGTGAGTTCAGCCTTTCGTCTGGGCTACATGGATCCATGAAATGGAGTTGAGTCTTGTCTGAAGACAGGTTTATGCAGTATCCCTGAGCCAGCTTCCTGAGCTAGGACTCTTTATCCAAGATGGGAACAGAGCCAGGAGTCAAATCAGAGCTCAGGGACTTGTTCTACTTAGCCTTAGATGGCCTCGAGCAGAACAATAAGGGATAAGGCAGCAGGAGGCTCATCCCGATGAGCTGGCAGGGAGAAGGGAGGGAGCTTATCATACATCCTCTTTCTTTGGCACCCTTGTCAAAAACCAGTAGACCATAGATGTATAGGTTTATTTCTGGATTCTCAATTCTATTTTGTTGGTCTATATGCCTCCCTTAGGATTTTGAGCATACTAGTTCTGCATAGATGGAAACTGTCCCAGAGACATAACCAGAGACTCGTGTGAATGCTGGGCCTTCAGACTCAAGTTCATTCTCCCCACACGTGTGGGTTCCCACCACAGCTTCCTAGATAAAGTTCCCCAGCCTGGGGTCAAATGCCTCCCGTGATGCTGCTGTATGACTCCACTGTTACGCAGCACACATGATCCTAGGAAGTTCCTCCTCCTCTGGAGACCAGTTCTGCCTCTGTGTAACTTCTCCCTTTCTCTCTTCTTTGGGCTCGTGAAGACTAAATGAATCTCTCTCTTGAGGGCCCTGGGATGTAATAGAAAGAACACCAGCTTTGGTCCTGAGTTCAAGTCCTCCCTCATCACTAACTAGGAATCCTAGGTAAGGGATCTTCCTGTGTTCCAGTTTCCTCATGTGGAAAGTAAAAGTAGGGACAAAGCTGCATGCTTTCCTGGGGTCATTGGACCGATTCAGTAAGATAATGACTTTAAAGTACATGGTTCCTGGGTCATCCCAAACCTCCTTTTCTTCCATCTAGGAAGCCATGTTTTCCTCAGTGGCTGTGCATATGATGTGATTTGCAGGCCCTGCAGGAGTTTGTTTTCCATCTTCTAGATGTGCTTCATGTGTTGATACTGTCTGGAAAGTGCTGTGCTCAGGTCTGCAGATGGGGCCAAAGCTGTACTGAGTACCCCCGAGGGATCAGGCTGCTCGCCTCCTTTGTGAGGAGCACCTCCGCTCTGTGAATACAGTGCCGGTCTGCCTCAGCTCTCCAGATGCACATCCTGCTGTTGCTGTGCCGCCTCGTGGCACAATAGGGTCATTAAGTCCCTAAGCCAGTTCACAGACTCTCCCAGTTCCCCCTCACTCCCTCCCTGTATTGGAGCAGGTAATTTTTAAGCCTGAGAGGATTAGTATTTAATCACAAGAAATAAAGCCCACTTCCTTACCGAGGTCCTGTGCAATCTGGACCCCGCTTACATCTTACATCCTGCCACTCTCCTCTTCTCCCTCCTTCCACTCCAGTCCCTCTGGCTTCTAATTCCTACAACTCACCAAGGCCCTTCTGAGCTCAGGAATCTGGTTCAAGGTATTGCCTTGGCCAGGAATGCTCTGTCCACTCCCACAGTTTCTCATGACTGCCTCTTCATGGTGCACATCCTTCACCAACCACAAACCACAAACCTCTCATGAGCCCCTTTCCACCTACCTCTGCTCTAGTTCATCCTATGTCAGAGGACTTGCCACAGTTGATAATTATTACTGGTGTCATAATTACCTTATAGCTTATTGCAAATTCAGCCCGGTTAAAGGAAAACCACTGTGCCTGTCCTACACTGCATTCTGTTTTCAATGGGTTTCCATGAGTTCAAACATTGACAGCATACGTTAATAGCAACCACAGTGGTAACAAGAACCAAAAATGATCTTCCAATCTGCTATCTTCCAATCTGCTATCTTCCATAGTACATTGAACAGTAAAATATTGGCAATTTAATTTGGCTCAACCTAATAATCTTGCCTGCCTCCTGGAGCTGATGACAGGAGGAAGTGGGAATGCACACAGGGAATGCCTAGCTTCATGTCCAGCACGTGCCACCCACTCATGGTCATGATGATCATTGCTATTAATTTTGCTGTTACTATTTCTGAGTGTCTGCCGTGGGTCAAACCTGCTGTGCGTCTTCCGTGGGACCTCTCGATTATTTGTGAGGACAGAACATGTCCTTTCTGCTCTGCTGTTCCCTTCCCCATGGAGGAACAGAGGTCAGTGTGACCCCTCACCTCTCCTTTTTGTTTCTGTGGAAGTTGCATTTTTCCCTTTGGTGATGTGGGAAGGAGAAACTGTGCACGATTAGCTCAGTCCTTTCCCCTTTCTCCTTTTGAAAGGAGATGGCCATCTCGGGTGTGTGTGTTCTCTGTTCCCCCCTAGCTGGAGTCCTCAGCATAGCAACCTTTTCCTGGACACCCTCTTCACAGAGCATGTCCCCACTCCCTGATCTGGCTTGATTTTTCTCCAGAGCACTCATTATATAACTTTTTATATATTTATTTCTAATTTTTCATTCTCCCTTGGGCCTCTGCATCAGTATATGATTTTCTTTTCTCTGTTTTGGTAATGTTATTCTATATCCTCAGCCTAGAACTGATCCTTGATAAATACTTGTTAAATAAATGTGGCTCACCTCCTTTTTCATGTGTCTCAGTTTAAGTGCAAAAGAAAATGACAGAAATAGATAGACCTCCTGAACAGCTTACGCATGTTGCTCACTCACACGGATGCCACCCCGCACCGAACCCGTTCAGCAGGCTGGGCAGCCCAACCAGCCCTTGTGCTGCTTCTGAACTCAGACCCAGGAGGCTGCTGCTCCTGCAGTCACAGACACGGCAAGCGGCACGTGGAATTTCAGACACATGGCGTATGATACAATCCCAGATGAGTGTGAGAGCTACACGTCCCCAGGAAGAGAGGAGAAAGCCTTCCTTCTTGGAGGAAAGGTTGTCTCTTTGCATCTAGAGGGTTTGTACATTAGGCCTAGGAGAAAAAAAACCCAGCTTTTCAAAGAGTATTGTTTTAATTTATATTCTGCCATGGTTGGGACGCCACTTGATTTGCAGTCTGCTCTTCATTTACTTTTAATTCATTCCTTCTGAAAATATTTATTGAGAACATAATATGTGCCTACGTTTGGTAAGGACCTCAGGAAATGATGAGAAGGAAAAAAAGAAACAAAGGAAAATACCCAGTCCTCCCTGGAAGGTACCGTTTCCTCCTCCCCACCTCATAGGCTCGTTGGCCTCCTTGCAGCTTTTCTCTCTCTCACCCACCTCTGTGCCAAGCTATTTGGTACTGTTTCACTGCCTTCCCCTCCAGTTCCTCAAACCTCTCTCTGTCCAGCATTTGTAAGCTTCAATGCACATGAAATTTGCTCAAGAATGCATGTGTATTGTAGTCAAATGGTGCAATGTGTGCAATGCCATGCTTACTGACATGTTTTAGTCATGCAAACACCCTGACTTTGCTGACAAAGAAACAGTAAGCAGGTCTTTGGTACAGCTGTACTGGTTGTATTTCCTGATGTCATATTTTTAAAAGATGCATATTTCAAATGTGGATGATATTTATTTTTATATTTATCATAGCAGTTTTCATGCAGATGTGTATGCCCACCCTTAATACATGATCCCTCCAGCCAAGGCATCTTTTCCAGGGACTCAGAGATGGGGAGGGAGCTCTGAAGACCTGAGTCTGGGTAGTGGTCTCTACTCATCGAGGGTCCAGTGGTCCCAGTTCAACCCAAGCCCAATCCATGTTGCCACACATGTTGAATAATTATGGGGTGGGGGTGGGGAGGGAAATGGCTCTGGAATTACTGATCCAGGGTAACATTTATAGGTGAGCTCTTTTCCTTTAAGTTCTGGGTTAGAGAGGTTCCATGTATCTGGAACTCTGGAAGGGGAAGGGGGATTTTTCCAGCTCAGGGAAGAAATGTGATCATTCATTCTGCATCTTGCCTCTGACTAGCAGAACTCAGCTTCCTCAGAATAGCAAGAACTGTATGCGGTGTTTGACCCTTTGCATTACGACAGCTTATATCATTGACTCATTAACATTTTCCATTGAGGCAGGTGTTATTATTATTTTAGCAGGCAGATGTGGAGACAGTGGTTCAGAGATGGACCTGCCCAAGATCACCCAGCTTGAAAGGGCTTTTTCACAAATGCAGCTTTTCTGTTGCCAAACCATGAGCTCTTTCCAGGGCTCTCTCCTCGGTCTTCCCCCTGCCCACCCACCTCCTTTGGCAGTTCCTAGAAGAACATCCACCCCAGGCAGAAACTCCTGAGTAAGGAGCTTCTCTCTGCTGCAGCTTCTAACTTGCCTGGTAGGAACAAAGGCTTGGCTTTCTCAGATATTGTGAGTTCCCACCCACCAGTTCCTCTGATGGAGTCAGAGGAGCCATTTTGCCAGCTTAACTAGATGCTATCATCATAACACACAATTGTTAACTCGCCTCTGGAGTTCCCTAACTGCCAGTTTAGTGGAACACAGGGACTGCCTCCCTTTTATCTTTTTAATTTTCATAAAGCAAAAGGCATCAACAACAGGGGAAAACCAAACTTAGATCTGCCTTAGAAATGCCTTGCAGTCCTCGCTGCTTGTTCTTGTCCCTGGCAATTCCTGGCCAAGGCAGAGACTCGCTGTTTTACTGTAGATAGCCAATTAAAATGCAGACTTGCTGGAAAGTCACAGATGCAGTGCTGGAGCTGGTCCCCCGAAGCTGCGACCACGGCGCATCTGTCCTCCCGCCTCTCCCATCAAGTTCCCTCGATGATGACCACCCTGAGCCTGACTGTGTGGCCCTCTGATCCCTGCAGGCTGGGCTCCCCGGCGTCCCAGGTCCCTGCTCATCGCGCTGCTCCCTGTTTGTTCCCTGCTGCCGAGCCCTCACTCACTTCTGCTTTCTCTCGCTCTCCCACTTCTCTCCTCCTACGACAGATTGTTGGCAAAAATGGCTGCAACTCCTCACTTCTCCCGGTACTTTCCAACTCCTCCTACTGAAAAGAAGACTGTTTCCCCTCCCCTTGATTCTGGGCTGTCCTGTGACTTTCTCTGATGAATAGAATATAGCAAAAGTGACCTTGTGCTATTCCAAGCCAAGGACTGGGGAAGCCTTGTGCATGTCTGTCCATCCTCCTGCAGCCATGCCGAGCCACTATGTCAGCAACCCCGGGCTTTCCATCTGGATGCGGAGGGGTGCCTAGTCCTACCACCTCTGGCACCCTAGCTGAGCCAGTCAACCTGCAAAAGCAAGCCACTCATTGACTAGCAGCTGACTGTCGATTCAGGAATGTGCCCCAACCAGGATAACCATACAGCTGAGCCAAGACCAGGTGTCAACCTTTAGAATTGTGAGCTGACTAAGTTTGGGAGGTGTTTTTCTGTAGCAATAGCTAAATTGATATACCTCCCAGTCCTTCTCTAGAACCATCTTTCACCACCACAAAGTGGCCTGCCTTTCTAGCTCCAGGGATGCCCCCAGCAACCATGCCTATGGCGGTCAGGGGACCTGCTTCTCCTCCTATTCTTTCTTGAGCCACATGGTCCAAAGGGAGAGCTACCATCCTCTTAGTGACCCCACCTTCTTCCTGGGCCAGAGAAGAGCAAATGGCCGTATTGAGACACAATCAGAATGCCTTACTCCCAACAACAGTAATGAGCCCAGTGTGGGCAGGGCATGTGAACCAAACAGGGCAATCCGAGTGCTGCATGGAACTTCCCAACTGGAGAACTGAAGCTGAGCAAGAGAAGCTTCTTTCCAAACTAGAAAAAGGACTGCAAAGGTGTCAGACTGACATCTCTGCCTAACTCCCTTGTCAAGTGGGGAGGCTGATCTAGGAGAATGAAGGCAGAAGACAGAAGCTGACTCACAAGATGGTGACCCTGTGGGTGAGCTTAGAGTCCTTGCTGCCAGCCTCCCCTGACCTTGCTGTGGACCAGGTGTGTGAGTCAGTAATGCCCTGTATTTGCCTGAACTATTTTGAGGTGGGCCTCTGTCACTTGCAACCAAATGGTCCTGAGTGAAACCTTATTCCATGGTAAGCCATCTCTCCTGAGCCGTGAGACCTGGGAAAGGTCTTACCTGTTGAGTTGCTTCTGGTCTAATCCCAGTCTGGCTTACTTTGAATGAAGTTATCATCATATACATTTCTTTCCATTCCCCTTTTCTTTTTATTCATTCAAAACATATCAGCTGTGGTGGGCAAGAGCTGCCCTGTGCATTTCAGATGTAAAGACAAACCATGTGGGTGCCACCTTTGGTGAATTCACAATGAAGGGTGGCAAGAAGTGATCAGCTGGCCAGTTCTCTCTGGCACAGTAAACACTGTGGGACAGGGATACACGAAGTGCTGTGACAGAACAGGAACTGTCATGAGCTCCGGCCCCAAGGGTGGGAGGGAGGGGCCACCTAGGGAAGGTCTCCTACTGGAACTCTGTGTGCCACATCTGATGTTAATAGCCACTAGCCAGGTGAAGGCATAAGGCAAAGGGTGAGACCATTTCTTGAATTGGGGTTAATCTATGAAAATGTGGGGCTGGGTTTGGAGCACTGCAGTAAGTTGCAGTGACAGATCAGAAGGTGAGGGGAGGAAACGAGAAGGAAGCCAGAGAGGTTTGCAGGGGCGAGGGCATAAATAGACTTCTGGATCATGCTAAGAAGATTGGGATTTTTTTTTCTTTTCTGACAGCAGCGGGGAGCTGCGGCATTTTCAATCAAGCAGTTGGTTGATCGGGTATGTGCTTTAGGACGATGGGCTTAGCATCTGTGCCAAGAACAGATGAGAGCAGGGAGGGCTGGGGGCAGGGAGCTGGTTTAAGAATTCAGGAGAGGGGCTGATGAAGACTGAGCAAGTCCAGCAGCATGACCTTGGCTTTGGGGGTGGAAGAGAAGGGAGGGTTAGACAGATGCTGAAGGGGCAGAAGCTGCAGGACTCAGTGATGGCAGGTGGGAGGGGATGGGAGGAAAAACTCTCCCCAAGTTGCTTTTATCAGTGACAAGTCAGCCCTGAACTGGAGCAAAGTGGGCAGTGCTGAAGCCCTTGGGTCCAAATTCAACAAACTCCTTGATATAAGAATGGTCAGAGAATATCGGCCTCTCAAGTCCTGGCTGATTTAGCAGTCGTGAACACCAATGTCTGTCTTCCCAGTCTGTTCAGACTGCTCAAAGCTTAGGCTATTGCTGCTCCCACCCCAATGTGTTGGGCACACACACACACACACACACACACACACACACACATGCACACACACACTGTGGCAAACAAATCACAAGTTCCTTCTCTTGTGCCAGTCCGCCTCGGTCTCTCCAGTGCCCTCAAAACAGTTGTTTCTCTAGTTGTTGTTGTCATTGTTGATTCAGCTACTATAGTTGTTCTTAGCAAGAGGATTAGTCTGACACAAGCTGCACCAACTTAGATAAAATAGGGAGTTCCAGCTTCAATTGCATTAATCCAACATAGTAAGTGTCCACATCAGTGCTATCAGTGTTCCTGTGGGGAATAGAAGTGAAAGCATTAAATGAGCACCTAATGTGGCCAAGCAGTTTGCTAGGTGCTTTATATGAAATACGAGTGGGCATTCTTCAGTGGTTGAGTGCAATGGCTCTCAAGAGAGGCTGCTTGGATTTTGATTCAGAGCTGTAAGGCTCTGGGTCCTCATTTATGAAGTGAAGGTGAATCATACCTGTCATCTATGACTGTCATGAGAAATCGATGGGCTAATACTGCCAATAGCATAGTGCAGAGCCTCACTCACATCAGGTCCCTGATCGATGGCAGTACTGTTACTGTGTTCTTATTTCCATGGTGCTCAAATCATGAGAAACACTTAGCATGGTGCCTGTTTCCCAAATGGTGAAACAGAGGGTAGGGGAAGAAATTTGTGCATGAGAACTTGTGTGAGTGTGTGTGTGAACATATTTGAGAGCATGTGTGAGCGTGAATGTGAGTATGTGAGAGGGTGTGTGTGTAAGTTGTGGCAGCATGAGTTGTAGGGCCAGAAAACATCCACCTCAGTGCTCGACTACACAAACCAGTGCAAGGGGGCAGTGGCAGTGGGCTGTGGTTGTAGTGGGCGAGGAGAAAGGGGGCGAGGATCTGAACTGGGCTCAGTATATCAGGGACAGGAGACAGCAAATGAATAGAGATGCCATGGAGGGAGGAGCTGGTGGATTTAATGACAATACAGCTGTTGAATTTAAGAGTCAAAGGTGATCCTAAGATTTTGCATCTAGACAGTGGAGAGGAGAAAGGTATTGATGATTATCAAGTCTCTTTTTGTGGAGGTGGAATTAATAAAGAGATGAGGGAGTGGGAGACAGGACAGGTAAGTTTTGATGAAAAGCAGGTGTTCAAAGACGCAGAACATAGGCAACAGATGAGGAGAAGAGGCCCAGGGGATGCAGCCTTGTGAGAAGTTTCTTAACATCTCTACAGGTAGGAGGGATGTAAGTTCTGAGAGACACCAGCTCACCAGGGAAAAAGCTGTCAAAAGAAATTCATTCAATTTTACAAGTTTCTTTAGTTCAGCCCTAGGTACCACTGAGCACCTCTGGAAACACTAGAGTAATCCCAAAAGGAAGTCAATTTCAAGAAAGAGCTAAGAAGGGGAAAGCTTCTGCCTGAGTCCACGCATCCATCCATCCATCCATCCATCCATCCATCCATCCATCCATCCATCCGTCCATCCATCCATCCACTCATTTGTTGCTCACTTAGTCCCCATTCCATGCCAGGTATTAAAATATGGGAATTGAAAGGAAGCCTCTGACCTCCAGATATTCTCATATTAACAGGAAGTCATATAATTTATAATCGTACAACATAGGTAAACATCACAGCTTCACGTATACATACTCTCTAGTAGAACTCAAACGAATCTGGTCAAGATTAGCCTTTGCTCTCACGCTGTCTTGCTAGGTGACCTTGAGCAAATCACTCCTTCCATCCATGGAAAGGCCATAGGAAAATCTCTTTCCACTAAGCCTCAGCTCCCACATCTGTAAACAGAGGGTTGGGAGCACAGGACCTGGGAGTCTCTTCCAGCCCTTTGGCTCTAAGAGTTGCCCTTCCAGAGACCCTTCAGTTGCACATCCTGGAGCCTGATCAGTGCTTCCATTCCCCACCCTCCTCTCCCTGTCTGAAGCACCCACTGAATCAAGCTGTCCCAGGATCACAAGGGGAAGACTTTCAAGGGATGAGGCTCTGAATAAATCTTGGAAAGTGGCGGACACATGAGCACAAACATGCCCTGGGCAGACCCTGGTGGAAGACTTCCAGCGGACCAACTGGAGCTTTGTGATTTACTGGGAGTTAAAGGGCTACTGCTGGGTAAAAGGGCTTTCCTGACTCCACCTCTGCTGCTGCATAAATCTCCTGGCTCTTTTCTTAAATGACACAGAATAGAGAAAGAAAGAAATGGAGAAGAGAGAGCTTGCATGGGAGAAGAGGAGGGTGTAACCATCGCCCTGTCTTCCTCTTCTGCATCTCAGTTCACTCTCATTCTCCTTCTCTTTGCATCCTGCACTGGCCTCAAATGTTCCATGGGATCAGACAGAGTGTAAAGCCTAGTGAAGTCTCCCAGAGAGACACTTTGCAACTAACTTTTTTTTAGTGATATGACTGGCTACTGGTCTCTGCTCCAGGCAAACTGGCCTCATCGTGGCATGACTATGCCATATCTCTCCTTTTTATACACATGTTCTTTTTGCTCCCTGGAATGTTCTCCCATAAGCTCTCCTCCCACCAAATTCCATCTCCTTTCTTTTATAAGAGCACCAGTCATTAGATGTAGGGCTCACCCTAAATCCAGGATGATCTCACCTCAAGGTCCTTGACTTAATTATATCTGCAAAGACCTTATTTCCCCATAAAGTCATATTCACAGGTACTGGGGTTAGGACTTGGACACATCTTTCAGTGGGGGGGACTCAGTTCAGCCCACTACACTGTCCATGATGCCCCACCTTCCAGCCCCACCCACCATTCCTCCAAATACACCCATCGATCTTACCCTCTTGAGATGTGCTCTGCTGGCACCATGTGTTTTGACAACTCTTCATAGCTTTTATGAGAGTTGCCGCTTTACATTTATCCATGTGATTGTGTGATTATTTCCTACTGGATTGTAAGTTCCAGAAGAACAAGAGCCATCTGTGTTTGTCACCTAAAACCAGATTTAAAAACCAAGCCTGGCACAAAACTGGCACTCAAAAATAAAATACTTATGCAGGTGATTTCAAAAATGTTTAATTATTGGAGAAACAACTCACAATAGAATGTTAAGTGAGAAAACAGAATCCATAAAATCTTCACACATACACATACATACATATACAGATACAGGTATATTTACATATAACTCTTTCAATCTATTTTTCTTTCTGGACAGAGAGAGAGAGAAAGAGATGGAGAGAGAGATGAAAATATACCAAATTTTGACAAGATTATAGCTAGATAGCAGCATCAAAGCACATTTTAATATTCCTCTTTGTGCCTCCTGCATTTTCTATATTTTATACAATCATTTGTGGGACATGTTACTTAACTCACCATCTACTAAAAATATGTGGTACTAATAAAAAATTTAAGAACTCTTAAGAAGAGTACTTTAGACACACCACTACCTGACCTTTGTGGTTTATAATATACAAGGTTATAGGATAAATTGCATTTTGTTCTCATCCTAAAGTGTGAATCCAGTGATTCCCAACAGACCCTTTGTAATTGTCAGAAGAATTACGATTGTTTCTCCTTGATACCGTAGTTGACCAGAATCAGAGGAATTGTCATCTTTTGGGCGTGATGCAGCAACATCACTGGTCTGTGCGTGGCTCAGGGTCTACCTTTTCCACAGTGTAACTACGCCTGAGCCTCCACTTGAACACTATATTTGAGGCTCTAATTTTCATCTACACACGGGCTGCTCTTGTGTCCTGACTGACTGTACCCTCTCCTCACCACACACACACACCACACACACACACACAGCATTGAAAATTCAAACCCCCTCTGTGCTTTTGCCTTTTGATACCTTGGTGGGCAGACCTAGTCTGAGCACGAGAGCCAGGGTGGCAGGGCTGTACCTCCTGGAGTGAGCGGGCGCAGGTGCAGTGAGCTCTCGTAGGGGCTTCCTTAATGAGGACCGTGTCAACTTGAGAGGAGCGTCTGGCTTGTGACAGGTCCTTAATAATCACCTGTGATTGGATAAATGATAGAAAAGAGCAAGACATTGGATTTGCCAGTGGCCCCGTTCTGCTCGGCCCCAGTCTTCATTATTCAGAGGCCTTGGTTGCAAAATGAAATCAGGAACCTCTTGGGTCCAGAGATATCTTGGCAGGCTTGCTAATTGGTTAGAATAGTTGTTCCCGAACATAACTGAACATCAGGCTCACCTGGATAATTAAAATCACTAGGAATGCCAGTTCCAGGGTCCCACTCCAGACCCACTGAATCTGATTCCCTTTAGGTGCTTCCAGGGCACAGCCAGGCTCAGCAGGCACAGGGGTAGAACAAGACGGAGGAGGCCAGCGCGCTGGGACCAAGCCTACTGTGTTCTCACAGAGGAACCTTGATGCTCTTGACCACGTGAGGCCTCAGCAGGGCGAACCTCTGTTCCCATGGGAACTGGGCCAGGATGAACCTCTGTTCCCATGGGAACTGAGAGTGGAAGCCCAGAGATCCTTGGGAGGAAGGAGTACTCAGGCTTGTCTCAACCAGGAGGCCAGGGAGACAATGCAGCGGCAGTTTGAACCTCCGGAGAAGGAGGGGCTCCGTGGGCTCCAGCTACATGAGAAACACAGCTCTTCTGAGGGAGGAAAATGACCCCAAATTCTGGGAACAAACATGAATGAACTTGAGAAAAGTCGGCTGGAACATTCCGCGCTAATACACATGCAGAAATGGGCTTGCCCTGTCACTGATCACACTGAAGCCAAATGACCTTTTTAGGTGAGTCGCACTTTAGGATAAGTGATAGGAAGAAATGTTAATTAAAAGACATAGAGAAGGAGAAGCGAGAATTGTCTTAGGTGTTTGACACAATACGGCCTGAGGGGGCTGAGTCGGGGGCTGATCAGGGAGATACAGGTATGCTATTCTCTCACATTCAGGGAGAAGGCCGCCAGTTGATTCCATCTCTGCAGAAAAATGTAGGCACCTCAAGACAGGTTTTGGAGCCCAAAAGACTCTTGGCTCCAACATTTAACTGTCGTATACTTTTAGGCATGTTTCTTAATCTTTTTGAGTCTCAGTATCTTCTTTGGTACATAGCAGATGTCCCAGAATTTGTCTTGAGTGTGTCTAGTGTGGACCGTTATCAAGGACTACAGGATAGATATCCAGGATGCAATTTTCACAGGTCAACTTGCTTGAGGGGTTTGGTGGAGGGAACACAATTAGGGCCCAAGCAGAGGGGAGGAGAGAGTTTGGAGAAGTAAGCTGTTTAGCTCACAGATTTCTTCTTTTGATACAGATGCCCAACCCGGCATCCAGATCCTAGTAAAAGAAATGAGGCAGGCAGAAACTGAAGACATTGTTTCTGCCGTTGTCATTTAACAATCTCCTGGAGACAGTGGTGCTAAGGCAACCCTGTTGGGGACTGGGAGGACCACATGAGGGGCCAGCCTGGGGAGAGGAGAGGGACGCTTTCCTGTAGAGAGCACCTCCCAGTGCGGCCCTGGGTGAGTTCCTGAGAAGCAGCACCGTTTTGGAACTGGAAGGGTCGTGGAGCATCGCCCAGCAGAAAGGAGCTTGGCAGTGAGCATCAGAGGCAGGGATGAGGCACCTGCAAAGAGCAACACAAGGAATTTGCTGTCCTGGCCAGGAGACATTCCTGGGAGATCTGAAGTAGAAGGAGAGCTTGGCAGGTGACTTGACGTGCAGAGAAAACTTCATGAGAGCACAGGAGATAATGTGGAGGGCAGTTCTGAGTCTCTTCAGCCTGGGGAAAGGGAGGGTGACAGCGAGCACAACAGAGATGGTTACTATTCTAATCGGCTGGCCTGACAGTCTGGTGCCATCTGAGTATTGTGGGGACGTACAAATGGGCTAGTCACCTTTCATTCAAGGCAGGGTTTCTCCACCTTGACTCTGTTGGCATTTGGAGCCAGATAATTATTTGTCATGGGGGGTATCATGTACACTGTAGGATTTCAAAGCACCCCGGGCCTCTACCTACTAGGTGCTAGTAGCACCTACCTACACACCCCACCCTGCTCCCCTAGTTGTGACTACCAGAAATCTCTCCAGATACTGCCAGCTGTCCTCAGGGGCCACAGCTGTCCCCATTGAGAAGCACTACCTCAAAGGGTTATTTTGAGAAGTTACGAGGTGGTATGTTAAATGCCCAGACTGGTATCTGGCACATAGAGTGGCAAGTATTGGTTTCCTTCTCCCTTCCTGTCACTGGCACCAGAATTGCTCTGGCCTGGTGGGCAGGAAGGTTGATGTCTCCCCACCGGGGCACATGGGTCAGAAGTAGCTAAGGGTTCCATGTTCCAGAGCCTCCTTGATGTGTGACTTTGGGCCATCTCTCAGAGAACCTGAGCTCCCCTAACAGCAGATGAGAGACTTGGATTTTGTGACTTTTAAAAGCCATTTCAAGGATGACATTTCACGATTCTTAGAGCATGTGGGCCAGGGGTGGGAGAAGGAAGGCTGTTAAGAGTGTCTTATGGGGAAAAATGAAAGGCCCTAGTTTTGTGCACTGACACAAAATGATGACTGAGAGGGGTGCCTGATTGTTGGCCACTGTCTGAAGGCTGGACGTGTAAAGGCGAATGCACTTTTGGGGCTCAGCACAATGATTGGCTAAGAATGGAATAAAGCCAAGAGCTAACATCAAAGGAAAAATGGAGATGCTTGGCTAAGTAAGGGCCAAGGGAAACCCCAGAGAAGGGAGCTGTTTGTACAGGCCAGATACCAGCTGCCTAGTGTAGCAGGCAGACCTCCATGGCAGCCCCAAGATTCCCAGCCCATGGGCACACACACCATCTCCCAGCTATTCAGGCACTAGGTACTTCCAGGGAGAGATTCTGCAGACGTAGTTAAGGTCCCAGATCAGATGACCTTGGGATAGAGAGAGTACCCTGGTGGGCCAGACCTCATCACCTGAACCTTTAATATCTGGGTCTAGAGGTTATAGATGGATGTCAGAGATACCATGTGTGAGAGAGAGAGAGACATGAGAGGGATGGATAGAGGAGCCCAAGTGGCATGGAGTGTGGGGCTTCCAGGAGCAGCTCCTGGCTGACAGCCAACAAAGAGATGGCAGCCTCTGTCCCATAACTGCAAGGAACTGGATTCCAAGCCCTGATAAGCTGGGAAAAAGATTCTTCCACAGAGCCTCCAGATGTGAGCTCCGCTTGGCCGGTACACTGATTTCAGCCTTCAAGACCCTAATCACAGAACCACGCCAAGGCCTCTGACCTGCAGGTCTGTGAGATGCTAAATGGACGCTGTTTGAAACCACTAAACAATAGAAAGCCAATAGGTGCCAACAGCGCCCCTCAGCCCTGCACCCCTCCAGCTTGGTGGGCAGAGGTGCCAGTGAATATTTCACTCATTGTGGCATCAGTCACGTTCCCATGCTGTTGGCTCTCATAGAATCTCTGTTTGGAGCAACCTTTGTTTCCAACAAAATGCAGCCAGTGTCAGCTCTGCTGCAGAAGCAGAGGCTGACAGAAAGAAGAGGCAGGGTCCATGTCGCTTTGGCTTCAAGGGAAATGGCAAACAGGTGCCTGGCTGGGTCTCAAACAAATGAAGTTGTTGCTTCTTTTCTCTGATCATGGTTCCCTATCTTGTCAGGTGCTGACACCCCTGGGCTCCAGGGACCTGAAGCTCTTTTGTGTCTAACTAATTGGGTGTGTTGTTTACAGATATCGCCTAGTCTGAGATCAGAGTAGGCTCTGCCCATTCTAACAGAACAACAGATGGCATGATCCTTGGGGCTGGTGGGAGGAATAATAGAAACTGTGGCATTTCTTAAAGTAAGTTGTTGGAAACAAGACCACATTCACTCCCCTGTGAAGCAGAGTGAGGCTATACCCAAGACCTGTTGTGTGTATAAATGAAGCATGTGTCTGTGTGGAGACAGGATGTTCGATCTGTGGGTACCGGAGTGGTGTGATGTGTGGTACCGATGGAGTCATGTTTCACGTCGTTGAAGTTAAATTCTGGTTGTGGGGAGTTACACATGGGCGTATCCCTGTGTAAGAGTCTGTGGCGTGTGGTGAAGGAGGGAGAGGTGTGTGTGAGCCTGTGACTTGTATGTCTGTATATGAGCCGGTAAGTGTGTGCAAGGCTGCTGTGTGGTAGCTCATGGTAGTGAAGGGCCATGTGTGTGGGTATTTGTCTGCAGGAGTGAGGGGTGTGGGAGTGAGAAGGTGGTGACAAGGGGTAGCAGAAGAAATGTATCCGTGAGCTAGTGTGTAGGCTGTATTTGTGGGACTATTTGCAATAGAGGGGTCTGAGTGTGATGCATGGGAGTGGCAGGGGTGTGAGCTCATGGATCCTGGTCTGACACTCTGATTCTCTGTCTCTATGACATGACCTTGTTTAAATTTCCTCTCTGCGCTTGGGGCTGTCTAAATCTATTTTATTTACATTATTTGTTTATCTGTCCCCTGGGATGTAAGCTCCATGAGAGCAGAGCCCATGCCTATCATATTTTCTGATGAAACATCACGTTTTTAGAAGAGCTCATGGCGTATGAAAGAACACATGGGCATGGGGGCTGACATGTGTGTGGGGTGTCTGTGCATTCCGGCGTGGGGAAGATGGTGATGGTCAGTGATGGCGATGTGGTAGTGGGGATAAAATTAGGGAGCTCCTTATCTGAGAATTAGTGAAGACGTGACATGAGCTTGGGTGGAGATGGCGGACTTTATGTGTGATTGTGTTGTGTGCGCGTGAGTGTGTGGTGAGGCATTTGAAGGGCACATGGTTGGTTGTGATGTGGAGGGAGGTGGGTGGAGGGGAGGATGTATTTAGGTTGGAGTGGATATCAGTGTGATCTACGTTGACTCACCGGAGTGGATCTTGTCCAGCGCCGACTCCCCCAGGTTCCAGGCACCTGAAGCTGTATTGTGTCTTCCTAGTGAGGAGGCCTGTCTCGACAGCTGGGTCTCAGGACCACAGCTGCCCGGTAAGACACAGGCAGGGTTAACGGAAAGTAGAATTCTCTCGTCCTAAATGGTTCCTCAGATGAGAAGCAGGTCTTCTTGGATACCTGTAAGACATGGCCATAAAACGTGACAGCCTGAAGTCCAGGTGGCTCCATTTGTTTGCAGGAATCGTGTGCTGTGGCTTTGACTGTGCATGTGCGTGTATGTGTGTGTGTGTGCATGTGCACATGTGTGTGTGCATGCATGTGTGTGCACGTGAGTGCATGTGTGTGCACATGCATGTGTTCTTTCAAAGAGACAGGGCTCTAGTTTTTGGGTCCTAGAGACACTAAGATTGGACCAATCATACTGTGAAGGCTTCAATGTCCCTGCAAGCTCAGTCCCTTGTTCCTCAGCCAGAGAGACTCAGCTTTCTTCCAGTTACTTCTGAGGAATTAGTCTCTTGCTTGTCTTTTCCAGTTTTGCTAAGTGTCTGCCAATTCGCTCGCTGAGCTCTTGACATCAGGCCGCTTGGGGCCCCTTCCTCCTTGTCTGAATGACCTCAAAGCCTCCATCCCATTGCTCTTGAGTTCCACCTATTTCCCATTTTCAGATAAAAAGTGCTGGGGGCATTTCTGAGCTTCTAGGTTTGGGAGCCATTTTCCTTTTTCCTTCTGGGTCTCTGAAGCAGCTGGAGGGCCACTGATTAATGACAAAGAACCACTGAGTTTCAAGGGTTGTATGATGCTGGAATAGGCTACATGAGGAATTTGAAGAAAAAAACCCTTTTTCCTGGAAATCTACATTTCCTGAAGTGCCAGGCACTGTAAAAGGCATCTTCCCTGTCCTCAACTTTTTAACCCACCATTTGAAAGACATTGTCTGAGAACCTGAAAGTGGAAGGAGAGGTGGTGGAGAGAAATTCAGGAAAAATGAATAAAAAATATCCTTGAAAGGGCAGCACCCAGAGGACACACCTGGGCTGCTACCACCATCAGCATCGCCATGGCCGTCAGCCTCCTCCTGACCTGACCCATGAAGTTCACAGAATGTGGGCCACTGGTCTCTCCTTCAGATCTTAAATCCATATAGAAAGAGAACAGATGACTGGCCCACCCTAAGGCTTGGCCCATCCAATGTGGGTTTCACAGAATGCAGATTTTATGGGGCTCTCCTCTGCCCAGCATCATTCAACTCCCAGAGTAAACTGAGATCAAAGCTGAGCCTCCTGACAGCCAGTCAGGGCTCAGTGCAGCCTCATTTGTGCCTGGAGGGAATGTGATTATTCCCAATATGAGTTAATCATCTAGTGCGTACCACACTGTGCCAGGCTCTGCAAACTGGGAAACAGAGGTGGGAAAGAGATACGGAGCTCCGTCTCTGGCCTCAAGAAGCTCACCGCCCGGTGGGGAGGCAGGGTGTGGTATCCATGACAGCAGCCAGACCTCTTTGGGTGAAGGTGGTCATGAAAGGGTTGAGGAAAGAGGCTCCTGGATCTCAGCCTTGGAGATGAGTTGCAGGCGCAGTCCCAGAAGGATGTGGTGACAGAAAGGATGGGGTCCTCAGCCATGACCGCTGGCTTAGACGTCACCCATGTTCTAACCTCCAGGCCTTTGCTGATGCATTTCTAGTGCTAGAAATGTCTGCCTCCTCTTCCCTTCCACATCCCCCCAAGTCCTACCTACCCTGCAGGGACCATATCTAATCTTAGCTTTGCTGTGAAGCCTTCCCAGGCCACTAGGACCCACCCTCTCTCCTCCCTAAACCCCTCAGTCTGTTCCAGACCATGAGGCCCAATGTGGCTTTTTCTGGTGATGGTTTTATTTCTCTAAGGAAGGAAACTCTGAGAGCTGGAGGTCCAGTTTTTCTCTTTGGAGCCGTAACCTGGTCAGGTTGGGGCAGTCTAGAGAGCCAGACCAGTGCAGCGCTGAAGAGCACATTCCCAAAGCCAGACCGCAAGCACTGAGATGGCGGGGACTTCTGTGCTTCCCAGGGCATAACTTTCAGCAAGTTGGGTAAATTTCCTGGCTTCAGGTTACTCATCTGGAAAATGGGGATGATGAAATAGGCTTGTTGCCAGGACTAAAGAAGTTCACAAGTGGAAGGCCTTTAGAACAGTGCCTGAGAAGTGCTAAGCATGAAGTCTCTACAGTTTGATAGCTGAAGAGGCACAGAGAGGGGAAGTGGCCTTTCTAAGGTGGCACAGCTAGCTAGTCGTAGAGCTGGGACCAGTACATGTGTCCCAGCCAGTGCTTTGTTGGCAACATCCGGCCCCTTCTTGGTCTTCCCACAGATCCCAGCCCAGCCCTTGACTGACAGCTCCCTATGTGTTTGTCAAGAAACGGACTGACTTCTGAATCCAGCCAGAGGCTCCAGAAGAGCTGGCTGGGTCTGGGAGGACAATAGCTAAACTGATCCAAATCCTCGTGGCCTGTGGTCTATGTTCCCCACCCACAGCACTGCTAACCCGCCCTTCAAGGGACACATTGTCTGTGTGCTGGAAGAAAGGAAGAGTTAGGGTAGTTTAAAATGAATGCTCTTGGATTGGGCTTATAAAAGCTCCACCTTCTCTCTCCATCTTCTACTACAACCTGGAGGCAACTTGGCTCCCCCAGTTTAAGAAGCAGCTCCATTTAAAAGCCGTTCACTTTTTAATTGCAGAGAGATTGCGCTCCCGCTGCCTGGCTGCAGGCTCTCACTTAGTACCAGGTACCTGGGAACTGACGTGCCAGGCAGGCAGCCAGCGTGTCCCTGTGCCCCACAGAGTAGAGCTGGCCTGCTGTTCACCCTAACCCTGCACAGGTCCTTTTCCTACCTGAAGGTTGTCCCCCTGGCTCAGTTACACAGAGGGGTAGTTGGGGAGGCAGAAGTAATCCTGCAGTCTCTTCGTTTCTCTGCCATAAACTCGCTGTGTGATCCTGGTCGAGTTCGTGTGATTCTCTAGATCACGATAATAAGCACCATTTATCGGACGTATTTCATGCATTTAATTCAGGCCCATCCTAATTCATCTAACAATCCAACAGAGAAAGTTTTATTATCCATTTCCTGTGCACAGGAGCAGGCAAGAGAGGTGAAGTGATTTGTCCAAGGTCGCACAGGTGATGTACGATGCAGCCTGGGCTCAAAGCAGTGTGGCAGTGTGGGAAGAGGTAGGACACCGTGATTTTAGCCCAGAACTCTGTCCAAACTGATGGCATATCCTTGAGCAAATTCTGTCTACCAAATAGCAGAACCTTTTATATGAAAAAGAACTTTATATTTAATATTCTGTGATGTAGTTATTCCCAAACATTTCCACAAATCTGACTCACCACCAGAAACTTGATGAGAACAGATTCCTAAACCTTAATCCAAGCCCAGAGCATCTCAGGTCTCTGTGGAGGGATCTGGGTATCTGGAGTTGAGCACACTCACGTGTGACACACTGGAGAATGTGCAGACTGCTGGTTCTGCAGCTCTTACATTTTATGAGGCCTTGCCCATGGTAGTCAGGTGTGGCAGATAAGAGCAGTCACAAACAAATCCCAAATTTTGTTGCATGACTTTACAGGACTTCCCACTCCTGTAATGTCTGTTGTCAGTGTGGGTGCCTCCCCAGAGCAGCTGTCCTCTGTATGGTGGCCCTGAGCTCAGGCTGCATTGACCTGTGGCACCATCATGGCGCCATGTGCTTCTGTGGTGCTCCCTGGCCGGGAACGAGGGCCCTGGCAATGGACTGCTTCCACCCCAGAGTGACACCATCCTGCTTATATCACACTATTTAAAGTAAGCCCTACCCGCCGGTCCTAACATATAGAGGACAAAAAAGCCAATCATCCCCCTGTGTCACAAAAGTAGTGATGAATCAAGTATTAGTAAGCAGTAGAAATGCCTAGTGCCATAACCTAGTGGGGCTGCTTGTAGGGTGTCTTCATCTTCACCTGGTTGCACAGAAGGTGGATAAGAAGGGAAGCCAAAGGCCCAGGAGTGATTCTTGGGAGAGGGAATAGCCACTCATTCATGTATTCATTCATTCATTCTAAAAATACTGTCTGAGCCCTTGCTGTGAGGCTGACCCTGGACAGGGAACGAAGAAACAGAGTTGAGTTAGACATGGGCTATGGAACTTCAGAATGTCAGTCAAGTGCAGAAGGCGGACACATCAATGGATAATGAAAATAAACAGCCACAAATGCCAGTTGAAGACAAGAGCAGAGGGTATTTTTCAGATGGGGGGATAGCATGTGTGAAGCCATGGAGACAGGACACAGCTTGGGATGCTCATGTCTGGGATTTTGTATGGCTGGGGCTCTGCATTACAGAAAGAACAGGTAGGAAGGGAAGGCCAGGTGGGCCGTGAAGGTAAAGATCAGGGGGTGAAAACTTTGAGGGAAGCAGCAAACCTCAGAGGCCCCCTTTCTTTCATTCAATTCACATTGCTTTCTGTGTGTCTTTCTGTTGTGGTGGAAAACATCTTGGCTTTGGCTGGCCTTGGGTTAGATTATCAAAGCCCTCAGTGACTGAGTGACTTCGGGCAGGGTCCTCAGTTTTCCCAGACCTCAACTACCCCATGTGTAAAAGAGGTTTCTGTACAGCGCTGGGCACTGGGATGGTCCAACCCAGCTCTCCCTTCAGGAAGAACCTGCTATGGGGTAGAGTTGGCAGTCCCCCACTGTCACACCTTCAGGACTCACAGCAGAATTTATGTTGAGGTCACTGTCCCTATGCATGGAGGCACATAGCTGGCACCCCTCTGCCAGGCCATCGTAGCTGCATCTCAGCCTGATGCTCTTCCAGTCCTGCCTCTGTCTTCCCTCTCTACACTGGTGTTAGACCAGCCTCTGGATCTGAAATTCTCATCTTCTCTGCTCTCTCCTTTTTACCTCCATAGGGACTTACCCCAGCGAATGTCTTGCATTTCTAATTCCATCTTGGCTACTGCTTCCCAGGGAAATCTAACTGACAAAGTATCATAATGCCAACTCTGTGAGTTTTGAAAGGGAGTTAAATGATACAAAACAGCAGGTGTCTAGTGGGTGGACAACATATGCCAGTCTATTTTATCTAGAGCTCACTTTTTCATGTACCTTAGAGGAATACATTTAGTAAAAGGGGCACCAGATTTGAAGTCCTCTGGCTTTAGTTTCAAATTCTGGCTTTGCCAATTTTTAGCCGTAGAATGCTGTGCAAGGAGCTGCCTTCTTTGAACCTCAGTTCCTTTATGATAAAGAGTGTACAGCATCTACTTTCAGTAGCAGTTCTGAGTGATGAAATCAGAAGGGCCATACGAAAGTGAAAAGCCAAATGGCATGTGTTTCCTACTGAAAATGTCCCTTCATTTTTCTCCACACCCTCTGTGTGCCACTTTCCTTTCTGCCCAAAGGTCACCCACTTACAGCCAGAAGAACCAGGGCTTTGAGTAAGGAGCTGGGCTTGTACCTTCTTTCTAGACAAACTCACGTCCAACTGCAAATTTACTTAGAAGTTGGTTTAAACTTGAAGCCCAGGCAGGTTCCCCTCAAACAGAACAAGTAAGTTTCATACAGGAAATTTGAATTGTGCACCAGTTCTGTGCCATGCAGGGCACAGGAGAAATTGACATGAAGGGGACATGGTTCAGCCATCACGTCAGCCCAGGGAAGAGCATGATTATCACCTTGATGTTGGCCTCCTTTCTGTCCTTCTCTTCTGGTGCCTTTGCACTTGCTCTTCCGTCTGCTTGGGATAATCATTTTGCTCTTTGAGTGGCTGACTCCCTTTTCCTTCAAACCTCACTTCACAGGTCATCTGCTAGACAGACCTTCCCTGATCTGCAGATAATCTTGGTCACATGCTGTTTGCTTTGTTACACTTACTGGACAGCTTTGGAAAGATGCGTGTTTATTTTTTTGCTTCACAATAGTAACCAGCCCTCTAAACCTCCCAAAGAGCATACACTCCTTTAGGGCAAGGATCCCACCTCTTGCTCACATCATTATGTATTCTTAGAACCTTAACAGTGCTAATATCTCAATAAACATTTACTTAATAAATCAATTTATTAAAGAATTACCCTTTGCCAAGCACATTAACTCATGAACCTAACAGTTACTTTCTTTCCAACCCAAAAGTATATCACACCTGTTCCCATTATATGAGATGAACAGGACTTGATGGGGGCAACAGCAATACAGCTTAATTCTTTTTCCCACTGGTCTCCAAGCCTACCCTGTGGGTTTGTTCTCACCCTATCCCTGGAGGGAATCTCATACAGGTTCCATAGCTCTTCGAGTTCCTTTCATTCTTGAGAGTAATTATTTTGGCAATTAATCTATCTAATCCAACTAGTGTTTTAGGTTGAACCATGAGAAATTATCAGTATTTGATCATTTTGATTTATGTAAATGACACAATGTCACATGGTTCAAACTACCAGGTGAAAAGCCAAACATAATTCAAATTTTAACACATCCCCTTCCTCTGCTTGGAAACTGACCCCCCAGTGGGGACAAGGGTGTGATTGACTTCTTGTCTCTCTCTTGATTACCTCTACTCCACTGGCAGCTGACTGCTTCTGTCACCTGTAGGGTCAGGGGTTTAGGAGGAAGGGGAATAGTTTTATGTGGCTGACACCGTAGGAAGCTGGTGTTGGGAGTCTAGGCTTGGTGGACAGTTAACTGACTGTTAACAGAAAACTGACTTTCCTTTCTTGGACCACTTTTAGAAATTTTCCTTGGGATCTTCCAGGAGGGCGATTCCTTTGCTGAAATCAATGCAATCTCTCAGGGACAGTCTTGTGTTTCCCATCAGCCCTTGGTCTGCTGGTAGTCCATCCTCTGACAGGTGCCTTCAGGCATCCTCATGGTTAGAATCCCAAGATGCTCAAGGCAAGCTCCGTTAGTTGTGACTGATATCTGGTCCAAGATAATGAACACCTCTGCCCCACCAATAGAAAAAGAATGGCTTCCACTCAGTACAACTCACTCATAGTCCACCCACAGACTTTCTTGCCAACCCTAATACTCGCTCAATCTTGAGGGACACAGGCCAGGTTCTCCGTATAGTCCCATTAACCAAGAGGTACAGCCCCTTCCCTCCACCATGGTGGGGAAAGAGAGGCCCTTACAGCCCCCACCAGCCCTCTCCAAAGGGCTCTAGTCTCCAAGTATCTCCAACCCAACATTCTTACAGGCTGGAGGTAAGTGATCTTGCTGACAGAACCAGTTTTATCATGTCCTTTCCATGTACCCTATCAGATATCTGGCATCTCATTTTAGGATATAGGGGCACCCATCACCTATTATCCATTCTAGGCTTTCATCCCCATTTAGGCTTTGCTTTCTTAGGCTCTTTTAGCTTTGTTTTTAAGCTTCAACCTCTGGTGAAACCATGAGGTGACAGGGAGAGTGACCTGTGATGTTTGCATCCAGTTGTCGATCAAGTCCTGCCTTCCCAGTCATTGTATCTCAGAAATGACAGCACAGCCCAGGCATGTGTATAAAGTACAGCTGTTTCTGAGTCCATTAGATGAAGACTCAGGGAACAACTAGTCTGCCTGTTAGGTTTTGATCAGCTTGGCCTTTGAAAAAGATCAATTATACAAGCAGTGTGTGATCACTGCTGAGTGGGAGACCTTCAAAGTCAGTTTTCTGATAAGAAAGGTTACTTAAAAACATATTAACTAACTGACTGACCACTCACAGGACCAGATCCTTAAAACATGGCAGCTGCTTAGAGTTTGACAAAGATCAAACCTCACAACTATTTTTTTTGTAGTGATATTGCAGAAAGAATCAGGCCTCATGAGGAACAGTGAAGGGCACAGTAAAGTTTTAGGATTCCTGGCTTTTCTACCAGCAGATAGGCAATGTAGTATTATTGTTAAGGACCCCAGTTTTGGGGTCAAACAAACCCCAGTTTGAATTTTGCTGCCTGCTTACTAACTGGGTGTCATTGGTCAAATTTTCCTCATCTGGTTTTAGGGTTTATGTGAACATTAAACAAGGTAAGTTATCAGAGCTGTGCCTTGGTCATATTAAATGCTTAATATATGTTAACTGTTATCACCAAAGTAGCTGTTATTACCAACCCAGTAACTGTGGGCCCAAGAGTCAAACTACTTGCGTGTGAACCCTAAGTCTGCTACTTACTTACCTGCTATGTAGCCTTGTCCATAAAATGTGGCATTAATAAAGCCTGTCCCAGAGTTGTAGAAACTTTTAACCTGAGTTAATAAATGTAAAACATGGAAATGACACCTAAAACTTGAAGACTCAAGAATTGTTAGCTGTTACTATTGTTACCAAGGCCCTCTCTGGAGGCTTTCTCCCCAGGAATTCCATAGATTAGAAAATGTGATCTATTCAAATCATGTAAGGAATGCTAATTTCTTCCCTTTCCCACCTTTCATTAAAATGGGTCAAAGACATTCATGACTGCAAATTAGGATTTCTGGTTAGAAGATGGGGAATACCCCAGTGGTGTTATTAGACTAATTTCTGTCAAAGCAAAGACTTGTGGCATTTTTGTGAACCAGTGAAGCATTATGTCTCCAGTTGCTTTTTTGAAATTTTTGAAATGACCTTAAGCTTACAAAACATTTACAGAAACAGTACAGAAACTATTTTTCCTAAACTGTTTGGGAGTAAGGTGGCAATCTGACGTCCACTTATCCCAGAATGCTTTAGTTTTTATTTCCTACATACAGTGGTATTCTCCTACATACCACAACACATCAAATCAGGAAATCAGCATTAGTACATCATCTCCATCCACAGACCCATTCAAGTTTCCCCAGTTGTTCCCCAAATGTCCCTTGTAGCTAGAGGACCCAGTTATTAATCACACATTGCACTTAATTTTGTGTAATTTTTGTCTCCTTCAGTCATTTCTCAATCCTTCTTTGACTTTTTGACCTTGACACTTTTAAAGTATACATTTCACTTATTTCGTAGAATGTCTCTTGATTTGGTTTTATATTGTTTCCTTATGATCAGATTCAGTTACATATCCTTGGCAGAAATATCACAGAAGCAATGCCGTGTTCTTCTCATTGCATCCCAGCGAGTGGTGGATGATCCCATTTGTTTACTTTGATCCCTTGGTTAAAGTGGTGTTTGTCAGGCTTCCCCACTGTAAAGACATTCCCCTTCCTTTTGTAGTAAGTATTTTATGACAAAGTAATTCAATACTGTATAAATATGCCATGGTCATCAAACTTTTAAGTTATGTTTCTCAGTATGAATTTGTGTTTTCCTTTTTTTGCTCAGTGAGTTATAATTTATTGCTGTCATTACTTATTTGGTTACTCATGTTGTCCCCAATTTGGCCAGTGGGGTTCCATTCAAGCTGGGTTTTGTGACCTTTTACCATGTTCCTATTATTTCTCTCTCACAAGATGTTCCAGTCTCATCTTATATTTCTCCTACCTCCCACGTTAGCTATTTTCCAAGGAGTTCTGTCTTTTAGGGAGAATGGTATTTAGAAACCAAGATATGAGTTCTAGGGGTGTGCATTGTTAGGGGGTAGTGTGCTGCTGTTCCCAGATCTTCTCAGTGGATAGAACCATGGCATGTAGATACATGCACATGTTTACACTTATTTCTGCCTATCTTTATTAAAAAACAGGAATTGGCTCCAATTTTAATGCAACACTGCAGTTTTCATTCCAATTTTCTGCCTGTCCATATTTATATCTCCCTTCTCCAGATGGTTTCCACTCTCCTGGTTTATTTACTTATATGGTCAATCTCCAATAAGCCACTAATCTCCCATCTCTGCTTTCACTAACTGTCCAGAGCAGGTGGCCCCTCACTCTATTTGAATTCCAACATCCCGTGGGGACCACCACACAATGTGGAGATCCTCTTAACCCTGCTGGGTCTTGGATACCCTTGCCCTGGGCTGCCCTCCACATAGGTGTACTGTTGAGGGTCGTGCTTGGGGTTTGGTACCTCCTGCTAGGCATCCCTCCTCACCTTAGCCATGCTCAGACTCTCCACTCTAAGCCAATCCCCCCCAACCCACCCCACATGTCACCACCTACAGACTGCCCTTCCTGGGGACATGCTTTTTGTCCTGCTCAGGTTCTGTCTTCACAGGCTGGGCAAGTGCTCCTCCCACCTGAATAGACACGGCTCACCTTAGTTGGGCCCTGAAGGCTGCCCCTCTTTGTGGATGACCTCCTTACACACTTGGGAAGACTCACCTCTGGCCTGGACAACCTCCCCAGATGCTCAGGCTGCCCCTTTGCATGCAGGCCCAAGGCACTCTGCTCAGGACAGCTCTCACCTGTGGCCCCCCATACTCCCTGGGTTTGCCTCCCCCCAACCTTTTGAGGCACTGTGGCTCCCTCCCCTGTGAGTGAAGATGCCCACCCTCTTCTGTCCCACCTAATAGACTAAGCACTGAATTATTCAGCAAAGAAAGAGGAAGCAAAGTGGGGGGGGGGGAGGAAGAAGAGGGGAAGAAGAAGGAGAAATATTTCAGGAAAAAAAATTATTTTTAACAGCCAAACAGTGTTTTCACAAATACATCGTACATAAATTAATAAAAATGCTAGATCCTCTAGTACTTTGATAAGCATCATTTCCAAGAAAATCACAGACGTTAAAAAGAGCTACCTCAAGATATTTTCATGCAAGCAATGTTTTCACATGTGTAAAATTGACCTAAGTCTGTTGCTTCATCTTTCAAATAGGATTAAAGTCCTGTATTCCAACCAATGTTGGAGAAGGGCTAAGGGATCAACTAAGATCATAAATGTAAAATCACTTTTCAGACTTTATAAAGTGCTGCCTAAAAGGAAAAAATCAACTGCCTCTATTTTTCACATACACAGGAACCGTTTTATTCCAATAATAGTTCACATCTATAGGAAGGACATCTACTGGTCCAAGCTAGGCTTTGAATATTCCTGGGCTCCCTTCATTCACTCAGTAACTATTTATCCAGCTCCTATGTGCTAGGCAATTTTTAAAGATGCTGATATATAGCAGTGAACATATAAGGTATGGTTTTCTCCTCTGAAACTTAGAGTCAAAGGAAGGAGATGGGCCTTAAATAAGAAAACCATGTGTATAATGACAAATTCCATCACTTGAAGATAAGACATTTAAACCAAATAGAAATTAGCTGGGTAGAGTTCAAAGAAGCATGTACCACACAGAAGCAACGGCATGTGTGAAGGCTCTGGAGCAAGAAACAACTTGGTAGGCTCGTGGGCTAAAAGAAGGGTATGGTGGTTAGAAAGCAGGGAGCAAGGGGGAAGAGAGGCATGAAGCAAGACTGGAGGGAGAGGCAGCTGCCAGGTCAGGCTGGTCTTGTAGGCTGGGAAGAATTTCAGGCTTTATCCTAAACAAATGAGAACCATGGAAAGATCTTAAGCAGAGGAGTAGCATTATCTTTTTTAAAGATATTCTTGCTACTTTGTAGAAAATGCATTGAAGAGCAGCAAGATCAAAAGGCAGGAGGCCATGAAGGGCCTATTGCAATCATCTATGTATGAAATGATGACAGCTTGTACTGAGGGTGCAGCAGAAATGTTCCCATCCTTCATCCTCAGCAGGCTCAGAGCACGCTGAAGGTGGCAGGCCCAAAAGAGGTCTGAAGACGTGGCTTGGTCTCATTAGATCGATCTTCCAACTTTTGGTCAAACCAGCCATAGTAAAATATGATTTTTTCCCTCATGCAAGAATCAAATTCATTATCCTTTGTATTAGTTGGGGGTATTCACCAATTCATTATTCCACATATAATAGACGGTATAATAGACGGTGTGGTGTCTAAGATGGCCCCAGTGAGCCTTGCCTTTTGGGATTCATGCCGTTGTGTCATCCCCTCACCACAATTAGGTGTGAGCCAGACCTTTTGATTCTCTTCTAATGAACAGAATACAGGAGAAAGATTGTGTGTCACTTCAGATACTAGATCCCATAAAGATGTGGCTTGCTCGCTCTGAGGGAAGCTGGCTGCCCTGTTTGAGCTGTTCCATGGAAAGAGCATGTGGCATGGAACAAATGCCTCCAGCCAAATCCACCAGCAGCCACAGGAGCACACGAGTGAGCTTGGAAGCAGATCCTCCTCCAGCGAACTCTTGAGTGTGGTCCTGGCTAACACCTGGACTGTGGCTCTCTGACCCCCAAGGCAGAGGCACCTGGCTAAGGTGTGTCCACTGACCTCACCCACAGCAAATGTGAGATAACAAATGTTTCTTGTCCTAAGCTGCAAGTGTTAGGGCAAATTTTTGTGCATCCGTAAATACCTAGTACAGCAACATTATGCAATGTCTCATGTTTGTGAATTGTCTCTAAAAAGAGTCTTGGCATTTGTATGTCAGCCTTCTGCAGCCACGTGACTGGGTCCATTTCTATCAGGACAGTAGTCACCACCCACAGAAACAAAACATTCCTCAAGCCTTTGGTTACAGATCTAGCAGAACCCTTGAGACCAATGTCCAGCCCTCTCAGAGATGAGTAAGTGGAGAGAAGAAGAAGTAAATCCTTTAGCTCACTGGTTTTATTGTAGGGATAATATCTTTGGTCTTGTAACTCCCAGACTGATTCAGCATCTGAGCATTATTCAAATCTAGCCTCCAGGGCAATGAGCCAGAATCTCTGATCAGAAACCTCTGGGTGATATTCAGAGTGTTGGCACCATATTATTTTCCTATTGATCCTGTAACAAATAACCACCAACTTAGTGGTTTAAAACAGCACAAATTTATTACTTGTCAGAAGCCTGAAATAAATCACACTGGCCTAAAAAAATCAAGGTGTTAGCAGAGCTTAATTCATTTCTGTAGGCTCTAGGGGAAATTTTATTTCCTCTTTCTCCAGCTTCTAAAGGCTGCCCACATTCCTTGGCTCTTGGCACCCTTCCATCAAAAGCCAACACAGGGAGCTGAGTCTTTCTCACACTGCACCACTCTGACATGCTCTTTCTTCTACGTACCTCTTCTCCATTTAAAAATTCATGTGATGACATTAAGTTCCCCTGGATAATCCAGGATAATCTCAAAATCAGCTGATCAGCAACCTTAATTCTACCTGCAGCTTTAGTTCTTTGCCCCGTATGGCAATGCGTTTGCAGGGTATTAGGATGTGGATGTGTTTGGGGTGGAGGGCATCATTCTGCCTACCATAGGCCCCTTGCCTCTACCTCTCTTGGCACCTTGTTGATGTGGAAATGTTGTGGTAACATTATTTACCAAATATCTATGCTCTTCCCTCTCTCCCTTGAAAGTCACACATTCCCTGCCTGTGTTAGCAGGCTTCCACTGCAGGTGTTTGCAGCCTCATATTCTGAGTCAATAGGTGGCAAATGGATCAATGGGGCTTTTATGAAGACTGAGGTCAAAACTTGGAAATTTAAGCACATGCTGGCATACGCATGAGCCTCGACTTTCTGCTGGCAGCCGATGGTGCCTGGTTTGGGGATGGCCTCATGTTCTCCTGTCTCAAGGACACGTCTTGTCTTCATTTTCTGTGGGGTCTTTGTTACCGGCTAAAGCGCACGTGGGCCCATGAGATGAAGTATAAGATGAGAAAGGTAGAAGAAAATTTCTTGGTTCAGGTACATAATTCATGAAGCCTGAACATTAATATTAATGATCCCATCCACCAAAGTCAGGCAAATGAAATATGCAAAGGAAGATAAACTTGGAAGCTTAGAAACATCAGGTCTTTCAGACTTAGTTCCATGAGGATTTGACTGTAAAAATATAGCCAGATTTGTATAACAAATTATAGTTTGCTAAGAACCTTCACATTTATTTATTTGCATTATGCTCACAGGAACACTGGGAAGTAGGGGAAACAGGGAGGCGCTTCCCTTTTATGGATGGGGAAAGCAGGGCCCCACCTAAGTCACATAGTTCACAGAAGTGGAGCACAGGCTAGAATCCAGGTCACCTGATTCCAAATCCCACATTCTTTCCATGACCTCACTCTGCTATTGCTATGTTGTTACATGATATAAGTAAGATGACACACAAAGCCCTTTTAATGTCAAATAAAGCAAAAGCAAAAAAAACCCATGAAAAAACAATAAATGAAAGCCACTATGCCATTTTATAACCTCTCCATCTTATAAAATCTCTGCATCTATAACATAAGTAGGACCCATTGCATAAGTTTCTTGGGTGGTTAAGTGAGATAATACAAAGAAAAGTCAACATGGTACCTGAAAATCATAAGCACTCAGTGAATGACAGTTATTACAAGAACTTAAGTAGGTAATGAAGATGATTTTCCAAGCAAAATAGCTTTTATTTGCTTGTTCACTCAAGAAATCTTAATTGAGCTTCTTTTTTATCAGCTTGATAGAGGTATAATCAATATGCAAAAACTGTGCATAGTTAAGGTATATAATTTGATGATATGGACATGTATATACATTCATGCAACCATCACCACAGTCAAGGTGTTAGACATATTCATTACTTCCAAAGAGACCTTGAGTCCCTTTTGTGGGTGTGTGTGGTCAGAACACTAAACATTTAACGTGAGTATCATTAACCACAGACACTATGCAGAACTTCTGCCATGCACCTGTTCTGAAGGCTGTGGTTACAGTATGAACAAAAGACAGACACTTCTCTTTGACCCTTTAGTGTAGGGAGTTGACATCTAACAAATCAGACTAGTAGTCAGCTGGTAGTGAAATAGAGATCATTAAGGCAGGAAAAGGGTGGTATGGAGTACAAAGAAGGTCATGAAAATTCTCTCTGAGAAGGTGACATTTGATCCACATGAAGGAGGGGAGTGAGCCATAAGACTATTTTGGAGAAGAGTGGGCCAGGCATGGAAAGCACCAAATTCCAAGTTCCTGAAACAAGCAGTGTTTAGTAACTCAGAACTTGGGCTTGCATCTTGAGGATTTTTCTTTGGGACTCAAACTCAAGGTGCCATGAGCGTCCGCTTTCCGCCACCTCTCCAGCCTGCTGGCATTCACTCTTCACCTCTCTGCAAGAAGGCTCCCAGTAGAAGTTAGAATTTCATCTTTGACAACTTGTTTCAGGGCACTGCTTTATTATTAAAGTTGATTAAATTCTCTATCAAACCCACATTCTGTGGCTGCTTAGGCTCAACTGAAAAATGCCTCCTACATCCTTATTTTGGCACCATTACACTCTAACTACCCGTTTATTTAATTCAGCAAATGTTTATTAAACATCTGTTATGTGATGGCACGATTCCAAGTATGGATGTACAATTTATTATCCATCTCCTTTTATTTACTTAGTTTCTGGGGGGGCGTGGTTGTATCCCCAGCACATAGGATTTCCTTTACAAAAAGCATGAGCTTAAGAGATATTTGGTGAATTACGCACATTAAATGAGATGTCTTTTTACTCTTCATTCATCCCTACTTTTTCATAAAAATAGTGTTGAGTCCCTTATTTTTTTACCTCCCTGAGGTTCACAAATGAGGTAAAAAATAAATTGTATAAAAACAGTTTAAAGATTACATTTTATTATTCTAAAATAAATTGGATAAATTACCCTATTGGGAATAAGAAGACTTAAAAAGGTTCATTTGCTTCAATTTAGTAATTGTACTTTCAAGAAATTATTCCAAGTAAATAAAAAGAATCTAGTCAAGTATTTGAGCGCCAAGATACTCTTTCAGCATTTTTTTTTTGAGAGGGCATCTCTCATATTTATTGATCAAATGGTTGTTAACAACAATAAAATTCTGTATAGAGCGGTCAATGCTCAATGCACAATCATTAATCCATCTCAAGCCTAATTCTTGTCAGTCTCCAATCTTCTGAAGCATAACGAACAAGTTCTTACATGGTGAACGAATTCTTACATAGTGAATAAATTCTTACATGGTGAACAGTACAAGGGCATTCATCACAGAAACTTTCGGTTTTGATCACGCATTATAAACTATAAACAATCAGGTCAAATATGAATATTTGTTTGACTTTTATACTTGATTTATATGTGGATCCCACATTTCTCCCTTTATTATTATTATTATCTTTATTTTTAATAAAATGCTGAAGTGGTAGGTAGATGCAAGATAAAGGTAGAAAACATAGTTTAGTGCTGTAAGAGGGCAAATGTAGATGATCAGGTGTGTGCCTATGGACTAAGTATTAATCCAAGCTAAACAAGGGCAGCAAAACATCCACAGATGCAGAAGATTTCTCTCAAAACAGGGGGGGTGAGGTTCTGAGCGTCACCTCTGTTGATCCCCAATTTCTCACCTGATGGCCCCCATGCGACTGTGCCTGTCTTAGGTTGTTCCTCCCTTGAGGAATCTTACCCGTCTCTGGCTAACCAGTCATCTTCCGGGGCCATACAGGGAAATGTAAAGTTGATAAGTGAGAGAGAAGCCATATTGTTTGAAAAGGTTAGCTTTTTACTTCTTTGCAGATTTATGCCCTGTGGCTTCTATGCCCAGCACTTGTCTCGAGATATCTTTACCACCTGGAGGAATTATGATACTCGGTAAATTCGATATGAGGCACGAATTCTATTTAAGGGTTGTAATTAGGAAGGAAGAAGAAAAGCTATAGAGGTAGCATATGGAAGAAAACATGGGAGGATTGATTATTTCTTTGACATATCTTCTTGTAGAGTACCTTAAGCATGTATAGGTTTTAAACTACTAACTAACTTGCGCTCACATATTAACATAATAGGAATACGGTGACATAAACAAAGCAAATCTATAATTACCATCCATCTCCAGTGAAGCCAAGAAAACCATTTAGGCACCCTAGGCATTTGTGAAAATCTGTCTATGATATGATGGATATTGTCCAGCTGTACTTGAACAGTCTGAGAGAAATCAGACAAATTAAAGCAACCCATTTCTGGGATCTGTTCACATCCCATATGTTCTTTTAACCGTAGATAGTCTATAGTCGTAAGATTTTGGAGCACTACAACTTGCACCTCTCCCAACTCCTGGTTGAGTTCCACCAGTACAGATCCGGTCAAATTCGTTGTCTCACTGTATGCACATGCCAGCCTAGACATCTCCCTCCTCATTCCAATGGCAAGTCCAGGAAATGGTGGGGTGGATGCAGCCACAACCGCAGCATCGTCCGGATCCCTGTGGAGGCTTTTTGATGATCATCCCCCTGGCACAAGTCCTCCAGAGAGTGCTGATGCCGAAAGCTTCTCCTCATATCATATCTTAGTTCATTTTCTGGGTAGCCAAGCTAGGCCTTGATCTTCTGCATAGAAACAAACAGACCCTTTGCCCACACTTTGACATGCCCTCTATACCACTGTGTAGAATTCATTGGAGGTCAGCACACAGGAACTGCTTTTTTTTCTTCTTTCAGCATTTTTTTATGAATTAAAATTGATCCCAGTCTGTCTGTCCGGCAATACAGTCATGTGAATTGTGTTTCTTCCTGTACATTTTCATCTTTCTCCTCCTCTTCCTTCTCCTCTTTACACTTATTTTATCCTCCAGTCCATTTTCTTCTTTTAAAGAAAGCTCTATTATCCAAGACTCAAACAAGAGCTTGCCATTTTGAAAGATGACAACTATAGGGTTGATCTAGCTTATAAAAAGCTATACAAAATTAGTGTTTTATTTTACTGATATATGTACATTTTCCTTGAAACTTTACTTCTGGAGATAAGTTGAGATGGGTTATTGCAGAGAAGGGTTGTCTAGGTTTCTGTCAACTGCCAGGGGACTAGGTCTCTGAGATAGGACCA
This sequence comes from Manis javanica, assembly GCF_040802235.1. Lineage (NCBI taxonomy): Eukaryota > Metazoa > Chordata > Mammalia > Pholidota > Manidae > Manis > Manis javanica. The sequence continues at coordinate 124,796,840 of NC_133159.1, read as the reverse complement.
TTTTAAACTAAATTCTTAGCCAGAAATTCAGCAGATAGAGTGAATCCTGACTGCAACCTGGATGCTGACTGAATTGTGTTTATAAATTCTCATGGAAGGTGTTTCCTCTCCATTCATTGCCAAGGTTTCTTGGGCAAACTTTTATCACAAGTTTATTTTGCCTTCCTCTAGGATGCATATTTCTAATTGTTCTGTGCACTAAAGTGTACTAAAGCTCTGTAGAGCCTGGCTTTATTGGGGAGGTGCTATGTTAGGCATCCCCTTGTCTTGAGTGAACCCTGGGATTTGTTATCGACCTCTAAGCCCTGTAAGGCTGCAACAACTTAAATGTAAATTTCACTAAGATCAGAAAATGCCCTCCAGGCCCAAGGTGGCCTCAGTGCTATCCTTGTATACCTAGGCCCTTATCATGAACATCACTTAACTTCTTGCCAGTTCAAAGGAGCATTCAAAAAGTTATAAAAATATTTTATCCAACATTCACAGTGGTTTTCAGCAGGAAGGTTGGGAATTTGTTGGTAAGAGACATCTGGTTTACCACAGTGCTAGAAATAGGAAACTCTCACTCCTTAAGAGAAAGGATTTGAACAAAACCCAAACCTGCCTGTCTCCAAGGACCCTTAATAATTCCATTGTGTAGCTTCTGAACCCTATTCCATCTAATACCAGGGGAGTTAGGTTCCACTCTATTCCAGTCTTGTTGGACATCAAACAAAATTGTAACATCAGTGCTACATTTAATTCTAAGAACTTAGATGGCTTTTCTTCATGACTTAGTACCAGAATACAACTTTGTTGCTGTTCATTCCAAAGCAGAGAAAGCAGCTGAGCCTGGTGGCAGGAGAGCAAGAGGTGGGGTGGGGGTGGGGGGTTAAAGGGAGCAAGCAGGATTTGCTCCTCTGAGTGTGCTTTAACCCATGAGTGATAAGTGATTAACTAGTTCATCTTCCTGCTCCATTCATCTCCAACCTCTTTTTTCCCTCCCTAGTCAGTGTGGGTGGCATCAAAATCCAAGAGGAAGACAGTCAAGATTAATGGACTGTCACCTATTTATATAAAGTCAGTTTTTTCTTTTCCAGTTCAGTGAGATACTCAGACACGTTATGATGTATAATATAAAAACCTTTTACTTGCATTTCTCCAGACTCCATCTAAAGTAGGCACCAACTTTCTCCTGATATCTTCTAAGAGGATTGCCATAAAAAAAAGAGGAAAAATAAAACTAAGGAAAATTGTCCTAGCTGCCTATTTTATTTATACAAGGTGGAACTAAAATTCTATACATAGCTGGAAGGGAATGGTGCCCCTCAAAAGCATAGATTGAGTCGTACATCTATCTCTCTCATTGCCCATTAACTCATTCACCTATATGTCCACCAGTTCAGTAAACCACCCATCCATCAGTCTATCATCCATACAATTTTTGTCCTCCATTCATTTATTTGTATCCATCTATCCTTCAGTCCGTTCATCCAACCACGATTTCCATCTGTCCATAAATTTTTCCATCCACCCATTTATTCACCCACCTATCCATTCATCTATATTTTTACCTAACTTGTGCCCATTTATCCATGTACCTATCAGTCTATCTCCTGATGCATCCATCAATCTATTCAAAAATATTTGGAGCACCCAATATGTACAAGATACTGAATTGGTCTGTATCTGAATACAACAATAAGGGCCACTGCAATATAAGGCCAAACATGGCAAGTACTTTCATGTGAACCAAGTATTCAGGGGAATTTGAGAATGGAGCAGTAGTGTTTCATGAGGAAGAGAAGAGGGAAAATCATGAAGACAAATGGCACTTGATAATATGCAAATATTAACAGGTGGAAATTAGGTTGGTAGAGTTCGGCTCTTGGAGAACCCAGGGTTCTGTGAGTTATCTCAGTTCTCAGAGAGAGCCTGTGCTCTTCCCAGCTATGTGAACCATCCGTCCCCCTTTGGCTTCAGGTATTTGGAGCTGCCTTCCTATCACTTGGGCTAATGGTGTCTTGACTCTCAAAAAAAAAAAAAAAAAAACCTGGATTCCCCCATCTGATGAGGGGCATCTCACATAGCAGTTAGGAGCTTGAATTCTGAATCAGAATTTTGTTAAGGTAATAATTATTGTCTCATAAAGTTATCAGATGCCGCTGTTAAATAGGAGATTCTTAATGGTTATTATTATCCTTTAACGTTTATGTTAGATCTTCAGTAAGTGGTCATGTAGCCTTTCAATAAGCCAAAATTAACTCTAATTCCATCTGTAGTGTATCCCTGGCCTTTGCACCATTATGCCCATTTATTTGTTCATTCATTCATTCATAAACATTTCATGAATACCTACTATGGGTCCTATTTTACTGTACTGTACATTTTACAAATGATATCTTTTAATCCCAAACCCTATCAAAGAAGCATTATTATCTCTATTCTCCAGATAAAGAAACTGAGGCTCCAGGAGATCTCTAAAATCCAGTGACTAGTAAGAGGTGGCGGCAGAATTCAAATCCATGCTTATTTAATAACAAAGGTAATTGTACTTGGTGTTTACTAGCCTGTAGTGTGCCAGACACTGCCCTAAAGTTTTTCCATACCTTATTTTAGTGCCCACAACATCTGTGATGTGGATGTTAGTACCTATGTCGGACATGGAGAAGCTGAGATGTGGAGAATTTACATAACTTGCCTAAGGTCACAGAGCTAGGAAGTGGCAGAACCAACATATGAACCCAAGGCTCTCTGCCTCCCCAGTCCATGTAATTACCACAAAGCCCATTTCTCCCTCAAAACCTTGTGGGAGAAACGAGCAGCATGCCTTATCACTGTAAAACAAGGTTGGAAAGGGCCAACTGGACAACAGAGGATAGGTACAGGGGGAGATCACGTCTGGGTAAGCAGGATCAGGGAGCACTTCCAACAGCAGGGTGGTACATTTAAATTGGGTCTCAGAGATGAAGTGAGGTGGCACTGGGATTTCCAGGCTTTGGGACAGAAAGTGTCCCAAAATGCAATGCACAGGATGAAGGGTGAGCAAGCCACTGAGGTTGGAGGTGGGCATCCAGGGTGCAGGAGCCCCTTGCTCCTGCTTATATTTTTCACAGATTGTTCTGCACAGTAGCCAAGATCCTTAGTAGGAAGGTGGAAAACCAACTAATGAAAAAAAGAAGTCAAAACAGTATATCTGTTACAGAAGGTAGGATAAACCTGCCTCCCTCCTGGTCCTGTACTTCTGCTTTATGTGAAGCATGAAGCCCAGGGCTTCTTGGACTAAGTGGGGGTGAGGGAATTAAAATTAACAGCCAGAGATTGGGTTTAGCAAAATGGGAGCTAGAGTGGCAGTTGAGCAATAGTATTAGCACTGGCACTGGAGTCAGACCTGTCTGGACTTTGGGTCCAGTTTTGCTGCTTGCTGACTAAGTGACCTCAGACCAATGCCCTCAGCTCTGAGCCTTAGTTTCCTCATTTTGCAAGTGGAGGCAACAGTACCCACATCACAGGACTGTGGCGATCATAGCATGTACCTAGTGCATGGTAGCTACTCAGTCAATATGAGCTCTGATCCTCCAGCATTGAGGAAAACAAGGAAAAGCAAAGCAAGAAAGGGTGTGATATATAAAGGGTGGGAAGAAAAAGGGGACAGTGCAGATGGCAAAAGGTGGCAAATGCCTTCCTGGGGATGGTGCCTCTGTGTTTGTTGTCATAACTGTTTTCTCCCTTCCTGCCCACATGATTTCCTGCAGCTCTGACTATGCTCAGAATTAGAATACTAAACATTTTTAGCCTGGACTGCAGCAATTTAGGGCTCATGAAGCCATACATACAAGTGTATAATAAATTGAGCTACATTTGGGGTTGCCAAAGTGAGATGGCCATGTGGGGAACTCAGTGTGACCACTGGAAAGGGGACATTGAAGGCAGCAGATGTGAGGAATGTGCTGTGGCCATAACTCTCTCCAACTGGGCTGGGGGCACTGTGGACCCAGAAGGGATACTGGCAAGTGGGGGCTGGCGTGGAGCTCCACACTGTGCTGGGAGGCCTGGTTCTGGCCTCATCAGATTTCTCTGAATCACAACATCTTCTCACATAAAACATTCATTTCTATTCTAACATTGTGTGACCTTGTCTATAGAGTCAACCAAAGCCTAGGGACCCCTCCACTCCCCTTTGTAACGGCCATCTGTGGAGGTGGGGTGGGAGCATGCTGACTTCTCCCCACCCTATTCTGATACCAGCACCCCAAGGAGACTCTTGTGCTGGGCTAGGGCCACGTTCATCCCTCACTGAGGTTATTGTCCTTCCCTCTTATCATGTACTCATAAAGCATTATTTCTGCTGGGATATTCAGGACCTGTTTGCTAGATAGGAGGGTGGGAGGGAGGACAGAAGTAGGGGAGAAAGGAAGGAGGGAGGGACAAAGAAGGGACAAAGGAAAAGAAAGACAGGAAGTGGGAAGCCGATGCATGGTCCTCTCCCGTGTCCACGTGGTGCTAGGGAAGCATTCTGAGATAGCAGAGCCATGCAGTGCAAGGAGGCTTGATTCCCAAGTGAATTCCTGAAGAGCTACCCACTTGATCTGCTTGACATTTATGGGACTGTGGAGGAGTGAGAAATAGACTTCTGTTGTGTGGAGCCACTGAGATTTATTTTGGGGTTTGTCGTTACAGCAACTAGTGTAAAATATCCTGACTAATTAAAGCACCTACAATATGCCAGTTTATGCCCAACATATTTTGGAGAGTCACAAGGTTTAAGTTTACATACTGCTAGTCATGAGCTGCGAGCTTGCACAGTTCCAGCCTCTGTCTCTCCCTCCACCTCCTTCTCTTCCTCATTTCCTCATCTAAAAATTCTAGACCTTGTTAGAAGACTGTGAGCCTTCTAACTCGACAGCCCAGATCTGATGCTCCCAAGACAGCTTTCCCTCTGTAGCCTGGTTATGCCTAATGGCCATTCGGTGGTAATGAAATACCATTTCCCCGTTAGTTTTCAGGCTTCTCAAGTGCAAGGTAGGTACCTTGCAAATTGGTATCTCATCACAGTTTCTAATGCATTTCTGGCATATTCTGGGCACTTGAGAGCTCCCATCACAGCTTAGAAACATAACCCTTCTCTCTCCAGCCAATCCTGTGCTACCACCTTAGGTTTGTATGGCTTGTACAGCATCTATAATCCTTACACACACCTCCCAACACCCTGAGGAGGCTGACCTGGCAAAGCCTGATGTCACCATATTACAGACAAGGAAACTGAGGCACAGCGAGGAGAAGGGACTTCTCTTGGATTACTCAGGATCTAAGTGGCAGAGCAGGTATACCCTCCAGGCATGTTCACACCTGCTATTGTCCCTGTGGCCACCCACTCTCGGTACATAGACAGGTTGACCCCAGTCAACCATCCATTGTAGGTTCTTCATGGGTGGGAGATGAAATAGGGTAATCTCTAAGGCAACAGTCCCAGCTGCTGTCAGGACACATTTATGAGTTACAGCAGATAGCCTGAGGATGGAGAGCATATGTTAGAAGTCCTGGGAATTCAGCCTCCTTTCTAAGCAACTCTTAAAGCTTAATAATGTGATTTTTTATCCAGAAATGTAAGCCAGACCACCATGCGATATTTTGGAAACCTCTGCTCAGGTCTTGGAATGACCATCTGAGTCGGCCCTGGTCACAGGGTTCTGCTGTGGGACGCCACCAGAGAGAGAATAAGCTGAAGACTAAGGCAGAGACAGCTTTCACCAAAGGCCACGTGCTCCCCTATATGTGACTAGTGGTGGCTGATGGACTGTGAACAAATGTGACTCTCTAGTCTATGGGACCTGCTGTGTGACTTGCAGTACTTCCATCTAGAGAAGTTCCTTTCTGCACCCCAGAGAAGCCTCGGCCAACAGAATGTGAGCAGAAGAGATCAACATGGCACATTCAAGCAGGAAGCCTTTATGTTGTCCGGCCCTCTGTCTCTTCCCTCTGCAAGGATAATGGCATGTCCCACTTAGGGGCTGCTCCTTTAGTCTGAACTAGAATGAAAGCAGACCCACAGTCTACCTGCAACCTATCCCAGAGCCCTGCAGTGCTAGTGAGAGAAACCTTCACTCTCACAGGCCTCCAAGACCTTAGGGGTCCCAAGATGGCCTAGCAAATCCTGATCAGCACACCAGCCAAATGGTAGAAGGCTCTGCACAGCTTCATGCGACTTTTCCCCAGGAAGCCCCTCTGCCCCGACCTCCACAACAGGCTAAAGTTGTGAGCGCATGGCATGGGTGTGCCTTGTGGAGGAAATCCCAATGGGGCCATTCCACATGCTGGTTGGTGTTAAAGAGATGAGGACACCAGGGCCCAGCAGGCACAGGGACCCAGAGAACAAAGCCCATTCCTGGACCACCTGCCCTGTTAGCAGGAATCGGGCACTTCTGAGGACCATGGGGCTGGAAGTCATGAAGATAAAATTAAGTCTCAACAGCTAGGGGGAGGCCTCGCTGATCCCTGTGTCACATAAGGAAATTGCTCTTAATTAAAACAACACAAATATGACAGTGTCGAATGAGTCACTTTTCTGAAACACATTAGGTTCATTTCAGTGTAACGTCTATGATAATGTAGGGCTCACTACCTTCACATTCCAAGATGCTTCCTCGGGCGGGGTGGTGCCAGTTGGTGACACGGTGCTAATCTCCAGCTGTTCCGTCTGTACTGCAGCCTAAGGGGGGATGCTGGATTTGGAAAAGTCTTTGGACCAGCACTTTCCTATAGAAATATTATGTGACCCATACATTTTTCATTTTCCCACAGCCCCATTATTAAAACACAAACAGGAAACATTCATTTTAATAACATATATCATTTCACCCAATATATCCAAAATATTATCATTTCAACAGGGAATCAGCATAAAGTATCATTAATGAGGTATTTTACATTCTTTTATCACATTAAGTGTGTATTTTACATTTACAGCACTTACCGGTTCAGCTATGTTCCAAGTGCTCAGTAGCTACAGGTGGATAGTGTCTGAACACTGGACAGCACAGCTCCGGCTCTGTGAGGAATAGCCAGCACAAGGCAGTGTGAACTTCCCCAGGGGTTCTCTGGGCCCTGGTTATATGTCTGGCCTCTGACCTCAACTTCTCCTTGATTGTATGTGGAAATGGAGCACATCTCATCAAGTGCCTGCCTGGCCAGGCCTCACGGAACAGCTGCTGATGGGAGGGGAAGTTGAGAAGGTACCAGGTAGTATTCTCCCTGCTATCTGCCACAGCTGCAGGTTGCCTGAGGGCACGTTTATAGTCCTGCTTCCTGGGTCTGCCCATTCACTTCTGCACGTGACCACACAGTGTTCTTCCCCACGAGGTCTCCCGGAGGCCTGCCCTCCCTTCTCCTCCCCACTCCTCTTCCTCACCCTGAGCAGAAGCAAGAGAAAGGAAGGCCCTTGTTATTTCAAATGGGGCTTGACGCAGCTTCACAAAGAGCATAAAATCAAACCATTTTCACAGGCAATCACACCCAAGCAGTTAAAATAAACTGATAACTCAATTATAGTCCATTACTGTCAGATCCAGGGCTCCTGTCTCTTCATATCCCTGGGCTTCTGGAGAAAGGGGTGGAAAGGGACAAAGGACACCCACTTCCGTAGCCTGCTAATAGGCTGGGTGCACTAATGAGGCCTTGATTTCTCCTATCAATCCAAGTGAACAATTCTGTTGCTATTTAAATAACTGAAAAGTAAATGATAGTGTTGACAAGCTCTAAGCAAAGGTCCTTTCAACATTTGATTAACAGCATGGACCAAAAAATGTATCTATAACATGTATGTATACTCACACATGTACCTGTGTATGTATGAACCTACATTTGGTGTTGCCATGTAGTGAACATGTGTGTGCATGGTTGTGTGCATTTTCTCTTCCTCACACTGATGCAGTCCATAGACACCACATTTAGCAGAAGTGAAAGTCAGAGTAGAACAAGATGTGATTTCATGGGGGTGTCCTGAATACATCAAATCAGTGCAGTGCCTCCACTGTAAAATGAAGATGCCACGTGGGGTTGGTAGGAATACCAAACATGCTAAGCCTTATATAACTTACTTTCTGATAGTTATTTATTCATTTGTAAGTGGAGGAAGTGTGGTGTGAACCAGACAGGCCTGATTAATGAAACTGGGTAAGAGGTGTGAAGATCAAGACAACATGGAGAGGGAAGGCTATCGTGAAACTTCTCTCTGATCCAACTGCATAGAAATTATAAATAACACATTTTATATAATAATAAGAAAAACATGGCTATGTTCCAAAGCATAGGAGAAAAAAACAGGTAATGGAGAAACAGAGTCATAAGCCTGAAGCTAACCTATCATCAACGGTGGGAGTTTGGATCAGGTACAGGTTGCTGGGGTTGGGAACCCCTTCCCCAAATGGGGATGGGGATCAAGTACACCTCCTGAATGGAGCGGAGCATAGCTCTGCTCCCTGCACCGTGGCCAGGATCATGCCAGCAAGATGTAGCTGATGGAAAGTGTGTCCCCCTTCAAGCCTGGACCTTGTTTTTCAACGGCACCCAGGATTTTACGATACAGGAAGGAGGCATCCTCTTGCAAGACCTGATTTATGCCCTTTCCAGCCTGCACTCTCCTCACTCTACTAGGCCTGTCTGTTGCATGAAACACTGGAACAGCTTCTCCATCTCCGTATCATTCCCCCGGGGAAATCATAATGGTGAATATGGGCATCCATGCATTCATCACGGATCCTCTATTGTTGGCCAGATACGGTGCAGGGGAAGCACAGTCAAAATAGACGCAGTCCTTCTGATCAATAACAGCAACACAACCAAACACATGCAACTCACAGGCCTACTAGAGTCCCACATCAACCCTGTCACGGTTGGTTAATCATCATGTATTAAACACATGAGGAACCAAGGCTCTGCCAGGTGAGCCGCAGCTTCCAGATCACCCAGGGTGTACGCTGTGGGCAGAGGCTGGACCGCGGATCTGCTCATGCCTCACACGAACCCACAAGATACCCCTGGAAAATAAAAGGGCTTCGTCTGCAGTGTGTGGGGGCTGCAGGGCCTCCTAGGGATGACAAGGCCCACCTGGGCAGGAAAGAGGCAACTACTCTGAGGAGTTAACCCTTTCCAGCTGGAGGGAAGCTGAGAAGGAAGGTGTAGGAGAACAGTGGGGAAGGCGGGGAGATACTCTTCACACCCACAAGGATAGTGCTAATATTAAAACATAAAGAGAATTAGTGTTGGCAGGGATGTGCAGAAACTGGAACCCCCACCTCCTGCCACACACATACATCCGGCACCTTGTTGGCGTGAACATGAAATGGTACAGCCATTGTGGAGAGCTGTTCGGCAGTTCCTCAAAAAACTAAACGCAGAGTTGTCTTATGGTCCAGTAATGTACCCAAGAGAATGAATAACAGATACTCAAACAAGTACATGCCTGGTCATAGCGGCATAATTCACAATGCCCAAAAGGTGGGGACAAGCCAAACACCCCTCAGTGGGTGAATGCATACACAAATTATGGTATAACATACAAATAAATATTATTTAACCATAAAAAACAATGAAGTACTGATACATGCTACAGTATGTGTGTGTATGAACCTCAGAAACACTGTCCCAGATTACATGGTTCCATTTATGTGAAATATTCAGAGAAGTGAGATCCATAGAAACAGAGGCTGAGCAGACTGGGGGCCATGGGGAAGGAGAGGGGGGAGGACGTGTTTGATGGGTATGGGGTTTCCTTGTAGAGGATGAAAATGTCTGGGCACTAGAGAGAGTTGGTGGTTGCACGATATTGTGAATATACTAAATATCACTGAACCGTTCACTTTAAAATGGGTAATCTTATGTCATGTGAATTTCACCTCAATAAGATGCAAAGAGAAGAAGAAGACCCCAGCCAGCCTGGTCACAGAGCCGGCAGCCCACCCGTGCTGCCGTGGCCGTGGTGCTTCCCTCTGTGGGCCCTCATCACGGGACCGGCACCGAAATGAGTCTCTCTGCACCAGTAGGAATGGAAATCAAATGAAAATCACTTCAAGAGTGACTATGAAACAACACAGATAACAAAATTCTTTGAAATTCCTTTTTATTCTCTTTCTTGCTGCTAAAGACATTTACCAGCTCCTGAAGGCTTACTTGTACTTAAGTTTGCAAGCTTAACCTAGGATGAGGAATTTCTTTAAAGAACGTCTGGCACAGGTCAGGGGGTTAGGAGTGATTTAGGGGGGAGAGGCAGAATGGCAGAGTCACCGATGAGGAAGAAATGGGTAAGACAACCAAGGGAGAGAAGCAGAAACAAACGTGAACACAGCCACACTCCCTGATGGAAAGTAAACTCTCAGGTCAAGGAGCATGTTGCATTCATCACCAACCAAACCTATTATAGAATCCAATTTATAGTAGGCACTCGGTAAATATTTGTTTAATAAATAAACTATAAAGGAAAATACATTTGGACTTCACCCTGCTGGACTAACTCATGCATCATCACACTTAGGAAAAGACAATGCTTCTTGTCCCATAATTAATTGAGTTCTTTTATTCATTTAATTCATTCACCCACTTGCCTTCCATTCAAAATTTAACAAGCTTATATTGATTGCTTACCTGATGACAGCCACTCTTCTAGAAGCTGTGACTACAGATATGAGCAAGACACTGTCCCTCCCTCCAGGGGGATTAGGGGCAGAGGGAAATGCAAGGAGGCAGAGGCTGGGCAGTGCAGGTCTTGGAGAAGGACAAGGAGGCATCTGGCAGGTGGAGAGGCTTGCTGGCCTGCCCAAGCACAGAAAGGAGCCTCATTCTGGCAGGTGACATGGTGAAAACCAGACACAAGGATGGAATTAGAAGAGGAAGATAAAGGCAAGAAGACCAAAATCTAGGCAAATTCAAGAATGAAGTGGGGAGCAAATATTAAAGGGGAAAGATCTAAAATCACAGCAGTGGTTGAGTTGTGGAGCCCCACCCTCATCTTCATTGGGTCTGGTTGCATGGATAAGCAGCACGTCTGCCTGATAGAGAGGTAAAGGTCATGGTCAATAGTGTGATGATGGGCTGCAGGTTCTGTTCCCCTAAACTTCCTGTGGAAGGCAGAATGGCTCCCCAAAGAGATCCATGTGCTAATCCTTGGAGCCTCCAAATAAGGATGTTACTTGACAAAAGGGACTTGGCAGTTGTAATTAAGTTTATGGTCCTTACAAAGGGAAATTATCCCAGATATTGGGTGGACCCTACCTAATCACATGAGCCCTTAAAAGCAGAGAAAGAGCTGGAGCAGGACACTGGTGACAGAAGAATTCGGGAAATTTGAAGTAGGAGGGGCTCAACCTGCTGTTACTGGAGGAAGGACAATGGGAAAGCCTGGTGACAGCCGGGGACAGCCTCTAGTCCAAGGTTTGGCCCGGATGACAGTCAGCTGGGAAATAGGACCTCAGACTTCCACAGAAGGAACTGAGTTTGGCCAGCAACCTGGGCGAGCTGGGAGGCAGATGGATCCTCAGAGCCTCCAGAAAGGAGCCAGCCTTGCTGACACTGTGATTTCATCCTCATGAGACTAAGCAGAACACCCAATGGAGCCATGTGGCACCAGCGCTTTGACCTGTAGAACTGTGAGATGATAAGTGGGTGTTGTTTTCAACTGCTAAACCTGCTAATTTGTTAGGGCAGCAATAGAAAACTAATCCCTGCCTTTAACAAGAATTTGTCTCACATCTGATGAGACAGTGATTTCCTCTAGAACAGACAGTTATATTTTATTATCCATGAAGCTAAGGGCACAGATTCCAAAGTTGGACCTCCTGGGTTCAAATCCTGCCTCTGATGTGTTCCCCTGGGTGGGTCAATCTTTTAATCATTCTGAGTGTCCTCATCAATAAAACTTCCTATCAGATTATTTCAAGGAATAAATGAGTTAATATTTATAAGTTGGAACTGTGCCTGGGACAGAGTAAATACTGCAAGTATTTGATTTCATTGTGAATAGGTGTCTAGAACACAGTGGAAGCATTCAGTGATTGACACATTTTCTCCTTGCAATGGATGCAGTGGCTTACCATCTAGATCCCCTCTCCATCCTTGGGCAGGCACATTCATTCCCCCAGAGGGTGGGCACGTTGACTGAGGGGGGCAGCCTCACCCAAGGTCTCATCTCTCAGGGGCCAGGCTGCCTTTGATGACTAGTCATCGCTCCAGAGCAGGGCCTGGCTCCTTTGCCACATCCAAGACACTCTAAAGGGCCATCTCAGCTTTGGCATCCCCTTGGGTGCAAGTCCCCTGTTGCTACATCACGGCTTCCTCTTTCTCCCTTTCCTCCCTCCTCTCATTGCTATTGCAGCCTATGCACTGTGTCTTACATATGGGCCTTACAGCTATAACTCAAGGCAGGTATTACTGTCTTAAAACAAGGAGACTGAGCCTTTGAGTCCTTTATTTGCCCACCCAAGATCAAAGAGCTAGCAAGACACAAAGCCAAGATGAGAACCTGGATGCGTAGGAGAATTCAAAGCCAGAGGTACCCTGCTTATGGCACTCGCCTTCCTTGGGGCTGCCCTTTGGGATGTGAACTCCATCTTTCTTTGGGCTTGAGTTGGCACTCCTCGTGGCTATGGAGTCTTAAGCTAAACTGCCTTGGAGGGATTCCCCTGTTCCTTGTCCAGCAGGGAAAAGGTTTAGCCCCTGCATTCTCCGTTCTCCTGAGTGGGCACAGTCACTGGGGCTCCACTCGTCCAGAAGGAGGTTAAAATGTCTGTGTGACCACGTGGCATTTTCCCCTTGAGGACACTATGTGATATTCTTCTAGGACCAGAGCTCCTCCTTTCAGGATCACCCCCCACACACATATATATTCACTCATACAACCTCATCCCCTGTGGGCCTGGGTTTTTCACCCAGGTCAGGAAATGGTGGGTGACCAGTCTCATCGTTGTTCCCAGGTCCACACTCTTCCAAGCAGGTCTGGAAAGTAAGCATGGTCTATATGTTTATACCCACAGGGTCTCTGAACATGAGAATAATAACCTTAAAACATTATCAGGCTACTCATGCAAGCTAGTACTGAAGAAAACTTTATGTTCCAGGGTGCACATCACAGCATTGCTTAGAGAAGCAAAATAACAAAGGAATGATCTTAATGTGCAACAAGGAGAACAACAGCTCAATAAATGTCAGTGAATGGTATTCTGCCATAAAAATCATGTTTTCAAATAACACCTAACAGCATGGAAAATAGATCAAAATATATTAAGTGAAAAGAATAGAATAACACACACTTTCATGGACTTTTTTCACTAATTTCTAAAACACTACTAGGAAAAAGACTAGAATAAAATACATCACAATGGCTATTTTGGGGAATGTGGGGTTGTATGTTTTGTTGTTATTTTCTTAATACATTATTATATTTTTTTAAATTTTGTGCACATGGCAAGAAGTATTTATATTATCAAGAAAAACAATTATTTAAAAATGATACTGTCCATTTTTAGTTTTTTTTTTTAGGTTGCCAGTAAAGCACATTTTTGGGTCTTACAATCCAACTCAGTAGAGCTTTTAGGGCATTATGAGCAATTCTTGTCCTGGTTGCTTGGATTCAATGTCTGCTCAGTATGTCAGGTGCTTTGTGCTGGCTTGGCAGTTGGTAGCTCATGGTATGGAATGGCTACTTATCCAAAGCATCAGAATGTTCTCATCACTAACTATTAGGATTTCCTATGTGCCATTTTTTTACCAGCTTGATGTTTTTGAAAGGAAATGTAAACAGTGTAATTATTTTAAAAAGATTTCATGAATAAATAGCTCATGCCAGGTACTGCCTTAGGAGACAGGGATGAATGTTTCTTTTTAAAAATTACACTGCATTACATTATGTGGTATCATTACCTTAAGTACTGTGAACTAAAAAAAAAAAGCTGGCCACCTCACTAGGAACCACCCAAAAATGTCTAGGGCCTAAATATTGAAGGTTTCATTAGCTCTGGGAGTCTCAAGATGGCTACCGAAGTTAACTTTCTAATTCTGTAATACAAAACAAAACAATTAAAGGTGTGCTTTTGGGGTCCTTATATTCTAGTGAAGCAGATACAGAAATGCACTACTTTAATGCCCTATAGTGTTGTCTGCTACAAAGAAATTGGATAAGTTATGTGAATGGTGTAGTACTAGTAATAAAATAATAAAAACATATGTCAGATGCTTTGCTATTTGCAAAAGATTTTCATTCATGTGATTTCATTTTACATGGTACCTGATATAGAATGAGGTAACTTGGAGAGTCAGAAAACAATCACCAGCCCTGGCATCAGGGGGCCTTGGCATGGCCACTTCTATTCTGCTGTGACTTTGGGGAAGTCACTTCACTGTTATGAGCCTTTGTTTCCCTATCTATAAAATGGGGAAGAACAAGGCCCCCTGATATGATTGCTAAGATCAAAGAATGTAAACAATCTTTGAAAACCATAAAGTTGTACCAAAATATAAAATATGTTAATTTTGTACTTCAGCTTTTTCTTAGTTGATTTTTTATTGCTGTTATCAGCAAAACAGGGACAGTTTTTTAAATTTTACTTTTAAGTGAGAAACCAGTAAATCTGTTGCAACTACAGAGGGTTCCCATTGAATTCACAGTGAGAAGCCCAAGAGACCAGAGATGCCACTCAAATCACAGCATTCATTAAAATAGTCCTGAAATTTGTGACATGCCTGTATGCGAGATTCTGTCTCCACAACTGCTAAGCTGCTTTTTCAAAGGAATACTTTCTTCTCTACCATTTTTTTGTTTTTATTTACTCTTTTTGGTTATAAAATAGTTTATTCACTCAGGAAGCATTTCTTGATTCCCATGCTGGGCACAAGTCAAGGCACTGGGGAATATAGCTTGTAACAAAACAAAGTTCCTGCCCTGTTGAAGTTTTCATTTTAGATGAGAGAGATGGACAGTGAGTATCAATGTATGGTGTATGAGATGATAATATACATTTAGGGAAAAATAAAGGATAGTAGCAAGAAATGGAGTGTTGAAGGTAAATCATGGGCCATAGTAACTGCACTAACCAGAAGGAAGTGATAGAGACCTGGGGATTCTGAGGGAACAGCAATAGGCAGTGGAGCAGCAAGTGCAAAGATCAAGAGACATGATTGTACTTAGCATTTTTGGGGAACAGCAGCCAGCACCACAGGTGTGACTGTAGTGGATGAGGGAATAGGAGTATGTCATGAGGTCAAAAGATAGTGGTGCTAGGCACGGAAGTGGAAGAAAGGGGCCTTACAAAGCCCTGTAGGGCCTTGTGAGCAATTGCATAAGAATGTGAACCTTTGCATGAGAAGAGAAGCCTTTGGAAAGTTTTGAGGGGAAGAGTAACATTACTCATTAAACGTTCAAGTGCACATGTCAAGGATGCAGTTGGATATGTGAGTCTGAAGTTCAAAGAAGAAGTTTGGACTGGTGATATAAATTTGGGAGTCATGCTCAGTGTGGAAAGAATGGAAAATACAGAGAAGTGTGGGGAAAAAAAGGAAACATACAGTAACAGTTTTGTCAAGGTGTAATTGATGTACAAGGAACTGCACATACTTAATGCATATAGTTTGATGAGTTAGACATATGCAAATGCCTGTGATACCATCACCACAATCAAGGTAATAGAGGTATCCAACACCTCTGAAAGTTCCCTTGTGTCCCTTTATTTTTGTTTTGTGGCAAGAAAACTTAAATTGACTTCCACCCTTTTAACAGATTTTAAAGTACACTATTTCATCTTGTTAACTGTAAGCTCTATGTTGTGCAGCACATCTTTAGAATTTATTCATCTAGCATAATTGAAATTTTACATCATTGAATGATAACTCCCCATTTCCCCCAGATCCTTGCCTCTGCTAACAACTCCTGTATTCTCTATGTCCATGAGTTTGACTATTTGGGGTACTTCATATAGTGGAATCATGTAGTATTTATCCTTCTGTGACTGGATCACTTCACTGGCATAATGTCCTCTAGGTTCATTCATGTAGTCACAAATGGCAGGAATTCATTCTTTTTATAAGTTGAATAATATCTTATTACAGATAGTATATATATTTCATTTTCTTTATCCATTCTTCTGTCAATGTACACTTGGGTTGTTCCCTTATCTTGACTACTTTGAAAAATGCTTCAAGGAATCCTAGAGTGCAGATACCTCTTTGAGATCCTGATTTCAATTCTTTTGGATATATACCCAGAACTGGGATTACTGGATCATATGGTAGTGCTATTTTTAGTTTTCTGAGGCACTTCCATACTCTTTTCTCTTGCTGCTGCACTATTTGACATCCCCATCACATCTCCATCAACAATGTACAAGTGTTGCAATTTCTCCACATGCTCACCAACACCTATTTTCTTTTATTGTTTTTTATAGTAACTACCCTAACAGATGCAAGATGATAACTCATTGTGGTTTTAATTGCATTTCCTTGATCACTAGGATGTTGAACATCTTTTCATATACCTGTTGGCCTTTTGTATATCTTCTTTGGAGAGATGTCTGTTCAAACCATTTCTTAACTGGGTTATTTATTCTACTGCTATTCAGTTTCAGGAGTTTCTTATAAATTTTGGACACTAATTCTTTACCAGGTATATTGTTTACAAATATTTCCTCCCATTCTATGTGTCATCTTTTCATTCTGTTGATTGTTTCTTTTTCTGTGCAGAAGCTTTTCAGTTTGATGTCTACTTGTCTATTTTTGCTTTTGTTGCCTGTGCTTTTGGTGTCATAGCCAAGAAATCATTGCCAAGACCAAATGTCAAGGTTTTCTCTTATGTTTTCTTCTAGGAGTTTTACAGTTTCAGGTCTTACACTTAGGTCTGTAATCACTTTGAGTTGATTTTTGTGTATATGTAAAATAGGGGTCCAATTTCTCTCTTTTTTTTAGACACACTGATTTCCAGTTTTCACAACACCATTGGTTGAAGATACTATCCATTCCCCATTGTGTATTCCTGGACTCTTTCTCAAAGATCAGGTGACCTTATATGTGGGATTTATTTCTGGGCTCTGCATTCTGTTACATTGGTCTATATGTCTGTTCTTATACCAGTACCATATTGTTTTAGTTACTGTAGCTTTGAAATACATTTTGAAATCAGGAAGTTTGATGCCATCTTTGTTCTTGTTTCTCAAGATCACTTTTCCTATTCTGACCCTTTTTTTGAATTTTAGGATTATTTTCTAATTCCTTAAAAAAAGTCACTGGGACTCATTTTATGAGGCCAGCAGTACCCTGATACCACAGCCAGGCAAAGATACTACCAGAGTAGAAAATTACATGCCAATATCCCTGATCAACACAGGTGCAAGAGCCCTAAAAAAAAATACTAGGCTCACCAAATTCAACATCACATTAAAAGGATCATACACCGTGATCAAATGGGATTTTTCCATGGAATGCAAGGATGGTTAAATATACATGAATCAATAAATCCATCACATTAACAGAATGAAGGATAAATACAACATGGTTACTTAAATAGATACAAAAAAAGCATTTGACAAACTTCAGCACTCTTTAACGACAAAACCCTCAACTAAGTAGGTAAAGAAGGAATGTACGTCACCATATCAAAGACCATAAGTAACAAGGCCACAGCTAACATCATGATTAATAGTGAAAAATTAAAAGGTATTCTTCTAAGATGAGGAGCAAAATGGATGCCCACTCTCCTCACTTATATTCAACATAGTACTAGAAGTCCTAGCCAGAGCAATTAGACAAGAAAAAGAAATAAAAGGCACCCAAATCAAAAAAGAAGTAAAAATTTCTCTGTTTGCAGATGACATGATCATATGTATAGAAAACCCTAAAGACTACACACGCACACACACACACACCACTGATATAACTAAAAACAAATTCAGTGAAGTAGCAGGATGCAAAATCAACATAATAAATCAGCTGCATTTCTATATAGTAACAACAAATCATCTGAAAAGGAAATAAAGAAAACAGTCTCATTTTATAAAAGCATTAAAAATAATAAATTACTTAGGAATAAATATAACTAAGGAGGTGAAAGATTTGAACACTGAAAACTACTAAACATTGAGGAAAGAAATGAAAAGATATACAAGTAAATGGAAAGACATCCCATGTTTACGGATCAGAAGACTTACTAGTATTAAATGTTCACACTGCCCAAAGCAGTCTGGATATAATTTTTAAAAGCTACCTCTATGGCTGCTCATCCATTAAAGAGAAGGAAGTTAGCACTTGGGAATTCCCAAGTTGTGACTCTGGAATCTACTTCTCCTGTGGCTAGTCTTCAGACCCATGCCTGGGTAACACACCAACCTGTGCAAGTTTCCATTACAATCTATCACCTTGCATTATCTCATCTAATCATTACCACAACCAAGGTCTCTTGGACTCCCAATCCAAACTCTTTCTACCACTCCAGATAACTTCAACATCTCCCACCAATAAAAGTTGTATCTGTGCCTTAAAAAATATCAATTTTATTACTTAACTCTTCCCAGGGCTCACAATATTCCTGACCTTGTTTGAAATGCACAAATAAACCCCAAAGTTTGAGCCAATAACTTTTCAATATGGGTGATTTAGAACCTGTGTTGCAATTTCCCCACATGCTCACCAACACCTATTTTCTTTTATTGTTTTTTTATAGTAACTACCCTAACAGATGGAAGATGATAACTCATTGTGGTTTTGATTGCATTTCCTTGATCATTAGGATGTTGAATATATTTTCATATACCTGTTGGCCTTTTGTATGTCTTCTTTGGAGAGATGTCTGTTCAAGCCTCTTGCCCATTTCTTAATTGGTTTATTTTATTCTGTTTTATTCTATTGAACAATTTCATGTGCAAAGCTCCCCTGAGCCTTCTGGCCTTTGCGGTGTTGTACTCAGCTCAAATTCAATGAACAATTTCCCAACAACATATTTTTTTTTGTTTCTCCACAACAATCCCTGTGCTAGATATTCTGGAGGAAATAGAGAAAAGAAAGAAAGTGTCTGTGCTCTAAGAAGATTGTGCTTTAATTGCCTATTCATTTGGAGTGGCACCATTAGAAACTCCTTCCTAAAATTGATTCAGAAATATAACTCACTGCAGCTTCTACTGATTGGCCTTTTCATAGCCTAATATATTCATTAAGTGGCAGATGGAGAAGGTTTAGGTAGACAAAGAAATTTCCTCTCCCTTGACCCTGCCAGTCCTTCAGAAGGACAGAGGAGTTACCAATCAGATGGGTCAAAATCCAGAGCACACATCATACCACAAATGCTAATGTCCAGTATCACTGAACATAAAAACATTACATAAATGCACATGGGTCTTCCCTACATGCCTCCACCATTCAGCTGGATTGCAAGCTGAGCTACAGCCCACATAAAGTCCAGCTATTGTGATCTCCTCTCCTTTTTTCCTTGCATGTATATCTGACTCTATGACAAGCATTCCATCATTTTATTTCCAAGATGAGCACAGCAAGTCAGAGAACTTGTGATTTGAAGATTTGCTGGAGCTTAAAGAAAGATGGAAATCCAAATAGGCATATAGGTGAGGATTTTGCTACCATAGAGACACCATATTTTTTCCTTTGGGATAAAACACACTGATCCAATAAGTCATTTTGTTTTTCACTTGCCATTGTTCCTTGTAAGTCCATTTTCCTCAAGAAATACACAAGGGGTCACTGGGAAGAGGCTATTATTTGGGTATCCCCAGCTCTCTTGGCTATAATGCTATCAGAACCTTGTCCCACTTTAAGGAAAGAATTTCTATTATTACAACCATTTATCTATTGCTTGAATGTTGTCATCAACATCTCCTGAAAACATTCCTGCAGGCTGTGTTTATACACTTTCAATGACAGGGACCCCTTTACATTACAAAGCCACTCTTTCCATCTTTGCACACTTCTGATGAATAAACAGTTCCTTTGTGTGTCACGCCAAGTCTGATCCCCAACAATTTCAGTCTTATGGCCTTATTTCTAACCCTCAGGGCCAACATGCAATGAATTTAACAAGTCTGTTTCTTTTTAGTGTATCAACTTTTCAACTTGACTGCAATTCCCTCTAGTTATGTCAAGGTCTGATAACCTGCAGGAAGGAGATACTCCCAAGTGTTGGCTGTTTCTCTGTAATTGACTTTTCTGCTCAGTGCTCAGTGCAGACAAGCCACTGTTGATCTGCTGATCTGAGATCCCCTCTGTGTACACAGCCAAATGGAGTGCAACACCTAGGATACAGGTAATGGCTGTGGATGAAAGCCATGGCTCCTGAAAATCTCCATCTCACTTGTAACGAAATACCCCATTCTCAGGGCCTTAAAGGATACATGGCTTTGATACCCAATGATCCTAAGATTCACTGAATGTGAAGTTTGCATGCAAATGGCACCCTTGTTTAGGTGCCAGATAGTCAAGTGGTCCTTGGTATATCTGGGGCAATCAATGTATACACACAAAGACAGTGCTTTTATATCATGGCAAGTAAGAAGATTTTATACTCATCTGAGAAGGTGAGATAGAGTGGTCAACATACAAGATTAAGAACAATGGAACCAGACAGATCTGGTTCATATCCTGCTGCTACCACTTATCTTTTATGCCCTTAGGCCCAGAACTCTATCCCCTGGGCCTCATTTTCCTCCCATAGTTGCAAACCAGAGAAGTAATATCCTTACCACAGGGTTGTTATTAGGATAAAACAAGTGAAGGGAATATAGCCCTTGACGCATAAAGGGTGCTCAGAAATGTAAGTTATCTTCTTTAATTTTTCAGTTTATAAGGTTTTTTAAAAATATTGTCTAATGACACCTAGGATTCATTTGATCTAATTTTCAGCTTTTAGGCAGGGCCATGGCATATGTAAATACACGGTACACTAGAAAGAAAAAAGAAAACTGTAGAGGAGATTGTGCAACCTGATCCTTGAATTTCTCTGTTTACCCTACTTGTGCTATTCACAGTTTGGTCTCTCTGTTTACCAAGTTCTACTTTAAACTACATGGTCTCTAAGGTCTTACATCTATTATTACTCTCATCTATGGTTCTTACAGGAGTTTGCAGCTATTTTTATTCTGTTATTGAAGGAAAGGTAAGGGGGACTAACAGCCTGGAGGACCTCTCAAGGGCTCTAGTGGCTACTCTGTGTAGCATCATTTGTGCTCACTACCAGTCGGAAGGAGTTTTGAGTCCTCCTTTCTCACAGAAAAACGGAGAAGGTCGTGAAGATGAATAAGTTGGCCTCATCACTCATGGCTGGTAACTGGCAGAACTTCCTAATTTAGATGAAGAATGGTCTTATGGAAGGAGATGCCTGTCCTACTATTCAGAGATACAAGAGTCCCTGACACAGCTCAGGATTCTCATCATGACACCAAGAAAGTAAACATAGTCCCAAGAGTTAGGAAACCAAACTTCTAGCCTTTACCTCTAAACTGCATCCTGAATCCTTCTTTCCTAGAGGAACTGAAAAAATCACCTGCTATACTTAGCTTTACCTTTATGGTCACCCTGAAAGGTACATGAGCAGGATGAAGAATTAAAGATGGTACAGGAGCTGTAAGATTCCATTACTTGCCGTGTGGCCTTGGGAAGGTGGCTTGCCCCTCTTGAGCCCCAGCGTCTTCACCTGTCAAATGAAAGAGTTGGACCAGTTTCTAAAACTGTTGTCCCCAGTAGCATCAACATCACACAGAACTTATTAGAAATGCTAATATCAGGCCCCACCCCAGGCCTAGTGAATCAGATGCCTTGAAAGTAGAGTCCAACAATCTGGGCTTTGATAAGCTCTTCAGGAGGTTCTGACCACAGTAAGACTGGAGAACCACTGGGCTGGCTGAGTGCTAAGGACTCTCTGCATCTAGCAGAAATTCTGGTAGGTCTGATGTCAGCCCCAGAGAAGTGGGTGAGGCTGAAAATAAGGGAATGATCAGGGCAGTTCCTCAAGGGAGGAGGCCTGTCAATGGATCAGCACCCTGTGTGTAGAGCGTTCTGCCTCCAAGTCTAGCCTCTAGCACACACGTGTATTTTATCCTGCTTCAGACTTCTTAACCTCTCACTCTCATTTTCTCATCTGCAAGGGGTGGTAGGAAGCAAAGACACCAACCTCCTAAATTTTCTGGGAATTGAATGATGCATCTTGCCAGAAGTAGCTGGCATGTAGTAGGCCTCCTTAAGCAATCTGCATGTCCATCCTTATGATAAAATTTTTTTTTGAAGTGAAATTTTTTTGAAGGAAACTCTCCCTTTATCTGGGTGACATGGGATTTTTCTGAGCCAACTTATGAAGGTCAGGCCTAAGGAACCCGGCACATCAGTGGTGCTCCAACCCACATGACATTCTGACTCTGATTTCAGCCCTAAAGTGAGTTTGTCTCCCAAGGAAGCTTTCTTGTCATAGTTGATTAGAAATTCTTTGTGGTGTGTGAAAAAGAGGCATTTTTTTTTATATAGCAGGAACTAATTTATGCTTCAAGCAAAATGAAAGTAGAAAGTATTCTGCTACAGGATGTGGACCATGATCCCCAGGCAGAAAGGAGATCAAGTCCTTTCTAACAGTGACCAGGTTACCACTCTGGTCTTGTGGGTCTGATTTATCCGTTCTCCAGAACACCTGATGTAAAAGAGCCACCCACGGCTCTGGAGTTTTCTGGCCCCATGGTTTTGTACCCTTTGCAGTCTTTCTCTCCTATGTCCAAATCCCGGGGAAAGAGAATCTGGTTGATCGACTTGAGGCAGGTACCTCCTATCTCTTGATCTAATCATTGGTGGCCAAAGACACACGATCACCTTATACCTTCCTGGAAACCATCCCTGGGGTGAGAGGACAGTTTAGGGGGCTCTGAGGAACCAGGCAGACCTAGTTCATCACAGATGTTCATTTTGATAAAGATGAGAAAGAAATCTCTAGACTTCACTGCAAGAACCAGGCTGCTGATGGCTGGCAGGTGCCGGGTCTGGTCAAGATCTCACCATTTTGTGTCCCCAGCAGATGGTTACAATTCATAATACTAGATGCTCTTTTAAATTTCACTGACAAGAAGGGTTGACTCCACAGATGTGGGATATAGAAAGGGAATGTTTTATTCTGTGTCAGCATAAACAAGGTGATATGTATAATGTAAATTACTGTTATCTGCAGTGCATGTTATGCTTAATACATCTTATTGAATCTCTGTGTCATGTAAGCCAGTGCTGCTATCATGAAACCGGTTTTCTTTGTTTGTTTTGCAAGAGGTAACTGTATATGGAAAAAAGGTAGTTTGACTTAAGGTAAAAAATTGGTGTAACGTTGTAGAAAATACTAGGGTTTGAGAGTCTGTTCTCATCTAGCCACAGCTCAGCTGCTATGTGGGCTTCGGTTCCCTCACCTGCAAAATGATGAAGTTAGACCTAATGATATCCAAGGTCCTCACTGCTGACAACATGTAGGTTTTCTATCATCTCCAGCTGGTAGAGATTTTGTCACTGCAGGCATCCTCGGGATGCTGGATCCATCATGGTCCTGGCAGGGAATGAATGGCCCACTCCAAGGGTTTGCTGAGAAAGTTGACTGAAAGCATTGGCTACAGAGGCTTGGGTGGAGCTGGGAGGACCGATAAGGCATGGTGAAGCAGCCAGGGATGAGCACCTGTGGGCAGCTACTGCCTTACCCTCAGGTAGGGAGCCACTTGAGGCCGGCAGAGAAGGAGTGGGGAGTAAATGCCTGCAGGTCTCTCTCCTCCACTCCCAGACTCCAGCTGGTGCCTCCCATTGGATGAACCCAGTGAGGAGCCAGAATAGAAGGTTGCCCAAGGATACAGTCACCCTGGTGGACAGCAAAAGGCAGGTGCCAGACCTGGAGGGGCAAATAGCAACCAAAGGTAACAGGAAAGAATACAGAGAAAAACTTTGCTAACACTCGTCTCTGCCAGGATTGCTGTACATACAGCTGGTCATTGCTTAGGCTGTCTTGGCTGCCTCAGTAGACTAGGAGCTTCTGGGAGGCGGGGCCCTTATGGGATCCCACTGAGCTGGTGCTTTACAACAACCTCCTAAAACAGTTGCTCCTTTGCTACGGAGGTAGGACAATGACAGTTTAAGAATCATATGGGTTCGAATGCCGACTGTTTGGGAGTTGATTCCCCTCTCTGTCCCTCCGTTCCCTGCTCTGTGAAATGGAGATCCAAGGAGGACTGGTATTGAATGACGTAAGATGTAGGTGTAGTTATTAATCCTTCCCTGAGTGAGCATCGCGGCCCAGGGGTTGCGTGGGAGCCCAGCGGAGGCCAGGTGTGCCTGTGAGGCGGGCGGCGCTGAGACCCGGACGACGGTTGCGCGTGGCGCCGGCGCGCGACTGTCAATCAAGGCTGCAGAGGGGCAGGGCGGCGCTTCCGCGTACGCGTGGCCGCGCGTGGCCACTCGGCGGCGCCCAGGTCAGTCGGGAACCGCGCCCGCAGCCGCCGGCCGAGTGGCCGGAGAGGGCGATGGAGCTGGAGCCCGAGGTGTTGCTGCAGGAGGCTCGCGAGAACGTGGGGGCGGCGCAGTTACAGGCGGGAGCTGGGCCAGAGGCTGCAGGGGCTGCGGGAGGCGCGGAGGCAGGTCGGAGGGCCGCTCCTGGAGGGGCGCTGTGGGCCCCGGGGAGGGCACGGGGTGCCCAGTGGGTGGACGAGGGCAAGCAGCACGCCGAGCGGTGAGAGTATCCAAAACTCTGAAGGGAGAAGGCAAGAGTCTCTGAAGGTGCAGGGAGACCTAGCGGGGTCCGGGAATAGGGGAGGTGGGTACTGGAGGTTGTCTTAAGGGGAAGAGACAAGTTTGGGGAATCGAGGGAGAGTGTGAGCTGCGTTCCCTAAACTGTGTAGGGCCGTGATGGGGGTAGGGGTGGAATCCGAGGTTGGGGAGAGTGAGGGACCACAGCAAAATGAGAGGGCGTCACCGAGGGTAGGGATGATGGAGAGTTGGGGGAGGTGGAGATTCTTTGGAAAAACCTGCTGTGGGGATGGAGATTGATTAGAGAGCCTGAGGAAAATGTGGGGCAGTGACTTGGGGAGAGCTGAAGGTGGCGGCAACATGAATATAGAAAGGGAGGGCTAAAGAGAGAGGGAGATAGGGAGGGGACTGAGAAACAGTAGCGTGAACAGTAAATGAATGGGATTAATGCCTGAAAGGAGTACTTCATTATCTCATATGATCTTGAATGCCTTAAAAAAAATTCTAGATGGTCTAGAATTTAAGGTGAAGCTGTGTTGGAAGAGCAAAAGAAGGAAAATTAAGTACTTGAGGGATGGAATAAAAGGTGTAGGGAAACGGAAAAACAGGTTGAAAGAGAGGAGTGCTGAAAGGAGAAGCTAAATATACTTTCAAGTGACAGCAGTCATCTGTTCCATGGGGACAAGGTTATCAAAGACATAGGAAGGCCACATGGTTTCTCTACCCCTTGGAACGTATACAGAAAGATAACTCATTCTCAATGTGTAATAGGACAGATAATCCTCAAGCTACTGTTTACAGGGGTAGCTTAATAAATGCTGTTTGAATGTGTGGGATTCCATCTGAGTGGAATCGCTTGGGCGGGTGGGATTTTTCTTCATCACACTTGATATTAATCTGTATTATCAGCATGGTAACTCCCAGGGTGCAGAGAATCTGAAAATGTGCATCTAGTAGAATAGTGCCATGGTGATAGTGCCTTTGGCTCTCATCATTAAGAACCCTCAACATGCTTCACGTGTTATATATTTTTAAATCCTGAACTTTTCTGTGGAAAGTGGGTCACTTTGGCCTGTTTTCTAGGCACTAAATAAATACTGAGAGGCCTTGGACACAATCTCAGATGAGGCCAAGGCAGAGTCTGGTTATACATCTATAAGACCATTAGCTTCAGAGTCAAGAAATACTGACAATCTCTCTCCCCTTGCAAAATGAGATACCAGGGATCTCTCTGAACCTGAACTGCTGTTGGATGGGAGCCTCCCCAGGCTGGAGGCTTCCGTGGGAAGGGGTCTGGTGGCTCTGCTGCTGACCTTCCTCCTGGCTGCTCCCACCCACCCCCTCTCATCAGCCCGTTGGGTTTGTCCTGCACAGGTGCAGGTAGGAGGGCCCAGGGCAGGTCCTCCTTGGCTGGTGGCTTTACCCTCTTTGATGACCTAGTGTGTTAAAGTGGCACCCCTGTGAATCTGGTGTGTGTTCTGGGGCTTGGAAGCTCTTTCCTAGAGACCCCTTTGTTGGGATGGGGGTGTCTTTGATCTGGGCTGCGGCTGAGGGGAGACCCACCCACCCGGTGGGCCTCCAAGCCAACTATCAAGAAGCACACACCCTGGATGCACCATCCCAGCTGCCTGCCTCTCACCCTCTGGGTGTCCTGGGAGTCAGATCTGAGCCCTCTCGGCTCACACTAGCTCTCTTAAACCAGAGCCAGCTTGAGTCCTGGATGGCCTGCCTTCAGGGACACTTCTGAAAGGCTGTGAAGTCCCCTCCCTTTCTGGGCTCCCATGTTCCAAGAGGCTGGATGGGGACTTACAAGTAGCAATGGCTCCGCTGAAGAAATGTCTTCACTCATCTCTTTTTTGAAAAAGACTTTTTGAGAGAATTTAACCAGGACAACAGCAGAGGGTGGATCTGCACAGGTGTGGCTTCCAGTTCTCAGCACTGATCTTCTCCCTCTCCTTACACCCTGTGTTGGGTTCACCTGTTTCTCCTCCTCCTCCCCCAACACACACACACACACACACACGTTTCTTCTCCTCCCCCCCCCCACCTTTCTCCTCCTCCTCGCCGCCCCCCCCACACACACCTGTTTCTTCTCCTCCCCCAACACACACACACACCCCTAAAAACCTAACCCCTGGTACCTGCAAATGTGACCCAATTTGGAAATAGGGTCAAGTTAGGGTGAGGTCATTAAGGTGGCCCTGACCCAACATGACTGGCATCTTTATAAAAAGAGGGAATTTGGATACACAGATACCCCATGAAGGTGGAGGCAGAGATGAGGGTGATCTGGGTGTAAGCCCAGGAGGGCTGAGGGCTGCCAGCAAACCACCAGGAGTCCAGGGAGAGGCCTGGGACAGACCTTCCTCAGCCTCAGGAGGGCCAGCCCTGCCACCTTGACCTTCGATTTCTGGCTTCTAGAACCAAGCGTTTCTGGAGCTAAACCACCCAGCCTGTGGCAGTCAAGGCATCTTGAGCAGACGGCACACATGCTACCCCCACCCAACCCTGATTATTTGAAAGCATACTCTGGACATCAGACTTTTCTGGGTGCATTTCTTTTGAAAATCTGCAAGAGCAGGGGTCAGCCCCACCGTTTCCTGACTGCTCTGATGTGGACCGCTGAGCCCTGTTCCTCCTAGTTACAACTGTGTAGACTAGTTTGGGTGCTGTCAGGACACCAGGGGGGTGGTCCTCTAGGCCTTGGTGTCCCCAAGGGGCTGGTAAGAGGTGCAGGGAGAGGCAGAGAATGGCTTGGCTTCAGCCCAAGCAGCATTTTCCCACCTGCCACTTCACCCCTCCTTACTGGCTCCAAGTGGCCGAGCTTTTTTTAGTCAAATCTGCTGCCTTAAGGATTGAAGTTTTTGTTCACCGAGGATTTCTGAAGAATATGTTGCAAGCTGTGAAGGCACTCCCCAGAGAGGCATTCCACATGTTTCCAGTGAGGGACAGCCCTGCTGATGGGGGGTCAGTGGGGCAATGGCTCTGGCTGATGAAGGAAACTGACCACACTGTTGCATAGTCTGTGTGACAACTGTTAACAAACATTAACGTGGGGGGGAAAATGACATTGGCTGACGCAAGAATCAGGATAGTGGTTGGGTGTTTTTAAGAATGTGTTTATTTGCTCACTTATTGGCCACGTGGATCCTGACTCTCTACTTAGGGGTGATTACCGTGACGAGCTCAGTTTTGCACCTCATACCTACTTGTGGAATCAAGCCCGCACTCCTGGACCGAAGGACCACAACCAACAGGACCACAAATCCTGCCCAGGGGGTGAATGCCCAGGAGTGGGGAGGCCCAGGAGTGAGGCCCCAGAGACAGTGGTGTACACAGGCATTCCTCTGCACGTACCCGGGGTCTGACTTGCCCACAAAAGGTGAGTCTGGGACTCTTCTAAAAACCACTGAGGCCCGAGCCTGCCAGGGGCTTGGCCTGGCTTGCAGCAGGCAACTGGCATGAACAGTGCAGGAAGGCGGGCGGCCAATGGGCCCTGGGGTGCGAGGGTGAGGGCTCAGGGGAGGTCGCGGTAGGGCAGGTGGAAGGGGTAGAGGGGGGTGTAATGCGAGTGTTGCCAGAGCAGCTTCTCCTCCAGGAAGGCCACGGTCTGCAGGGTCAGGACCAGCGTCTGGTGTTTCAGCATGCTGTGCACATTCAGGCCTTGCAGGTGGGCATTCGGGTGCAGTCAGGGAGGGTAAGGCGGTCCTGTGTCTGGAGCCCCTGTCCCTCCTTGGGAAGCACTCCCCCCTTACACAGAGACTGTGGTCGGGGGTGGGTCATGAGCCCTGCAGACTGGGTTCAAATGCCAGCTCAGCCACTCCCTGCCAGCAAGACCCTGGATGAGAGAGACCACAGCTCCCAACTCGCCACCCAAAGCCTCCCACAGTCACTGCCACCTCCCACCTACAGAGCATCAGCAGAGCAGGTGAATGAGCACAATGTGCTGAGGCGGCTATGTGTCTGGTCAGTGAGCCAGGGGCAGGTCCTGCAGGGCCTGTGGGCAGACTGGGCCGAGATGCAGGCGCTCACAGGCGCCCCCTGGTGGCTGCTGAGGGGAGGACAGACTGGAGGGCAAGGATGGGACCTGCCACTAGTGGTGGTGGTGGTGAGCACCCTGCGTAAGAGCAGGTGCAGCACCCAGGACAACAGCCACTGTGCTAGCCCTGGTAGGAGACTATGGGGCCAGGTGGTGAGAAATGGCCGGTTCTGGATGTGTTTAAACACTGGACCTAAAGAAGGGTGAGTTAACAGAGCGGAGGGCGTCTGGGGCCTGAGCCACTGCAAGGCCGGCAATCTCGTGCCTGTGTGACCCCCGTGTGTCTAGAGACATGCAGTGAGGAAGAAAGAGCACCCTGAGCAGGAGCTGGCATGGCAAAGGATGTGAACAGGCCTGTGTGCTCTCTGGGGACCTGGGGGCCCTCTGCTCACCCACAGCTGGGACCAGGGTGAAGGTCTTGAGTTTGGAGGTGGTGGCCACAACATTCTGAGGCATGTCCTCATGTGCTCTGAAAAGGAGGCCAGGAGGTGAGTCCTGTGGCGGATGGAGCTCGGCCCCCACCCAGCTCTACCCTGCACCCTCACAGGTCCACGAGGAGCATGGAGTTCCCCCAACGGTGGTAGTGGGCCAGTTCTGTCAGGTACTGGGGGTCTGCGGTCGGCAGCTCCAGGGAGTCCACGATGTGCAGGTCGTCCTGGGGGGCGGGGAGGAGGACGGTGTGAGCCCGATTGCTCCCCAGCCTCCTCCCCAAGGACTCCAGCAGCGCCAGGCATGATGGGGGCTGTACCTGGGCCAGCTTGACGGTCAGTGCCACCTTGAGCTCCTGCACCCGCACTTTCATGGGCAGCATGTAGTAGTAGCTCGTGGGGCCCCGGGGGCTGTGGGCAATGCCTCCTGAGGGGACAGAGGTGTGTACAGGTGAGGGGCTGGGCTGGGAGGTCAGAAATTTGCTCCAGTGATTGTGTGCACAGGCTGCCAGCAGACAGACTAAATTCCAGCAAAGAGGGCAGGGCCTTGGTACGGATGGAGAGGGAAGGCTGGATCAGACATCACCTGGGACAGGTGACTTCACTCACTGGGCCTGTTTCTTCAGCCATTGAACCCTGTGTGAGGGCCATCTACCCATGTGTCCACTCTCTGTGGGGCCCTGGGAGTACAGCAGGGAACAAGATGGACAGGATCCCGGCCCTCAAACCATTCGTATTCAGAGGCTTGACTGCTGAGGTAATCACGGCTATGTGGGGCAGCACAAGGGGGTACAGGGGCAGGGGGACCCAAGGGAGGTCGAGGAGGAGGCATGGCCCAAACACATCAGAGAGGCAATGGGAGTTGGTCAGGCAAATGGCAGATGACTGGGCAAGCTCTGTCTGGTCAGAGAGGGTGTGGAGGGGACAAAGGAGAGAGGATCTGCAGCCTGGAATGCCAAGTAAATAGCTCAGACTTCATGCAAAGATGACAGGAATGGAGAAGTTTAGGAAAATCCCTCCAGGTGCTATAGGAAGTGGGGGCCAGGAGAGGTGAGATGGGAGGGAGGGCCACAGGGGCTGTGTCCACAGTCTGATGGCAGAGGCCAAGACTAGAGCGGGGGTGGGGAAGTGGAGGCTCCCAGATCCGACCCACATGGGTGGGGAGGTGTGTGGGCCTGAGTCCTACCACCCCTGCCAAGGTGGAGGGAATGGGGCTCATGAGACTTCTCACTGGGTGTGTGTGAACAGACACCAAGACCTCCATTAACGCAGAGCCCCCTGCCTGCACTGCCTCACTTACCTCCTCGCCAGATCGGGGAGCGGATGCTGCCATGTCTCGCACGCCCACTATCTTTCTGTAGCCAGGGCTTCCAGCCACCACCCTGCACCTCGGCCCTAGTCTTGGTCTTGGCATAGCTCTGTGGACACAAAGTGAGGAGAGGGTCAGGTGCATAAGGCCGATGGCACTGTGGCCCAAAGGTGCCAGGCTCAGGAATACAGCAGTGAGCTGGGCAGACTGGGCCTGCCGCTACGGGGCCCGATGAGGGGCACAGAGATGGGGGCTCTGCTGGACAAGCCAGAGGGTTCTGGGGGGGAGAGAGGGAAGGAGAAATAAATCAAGTATTTCTTCCTCCCCTCCCAAAGCTGGCCTTAAAGGCAGGGGCTGTGTACCTGGCATGCAGTGAGGGCTATTTTTCAAATGATTTGAGTGTGGCTGCATCTGAGAGGAAGGGGAGTTGTGGGGAGAGTTGTGGCTAGAATCAGGAAGAGGTGTGGGGCTGGGGGCTTCTGATGGCAGGTTGGTTTCACTCCTACTTCATTCCTCGGGTGATGGGGAGCCAGGGAGTATGTAAGCAGGGATAGTGACCTCAGTGCTGTATGCCCAACACCTCGAATGGAACCTGGCACATGATAGGTGCCTTGTAAGTATTTACAGAATAAACAAAATACATTGTGTTTGTAACTTTTTTTGGCACCCTCTACTAGACTGGGACTCCGCAAAGCCAGGGGGCAAACCATACAAATAACTGGATGGACTTCTGAAGGGGGCAGAGGGAAGGCAGAGAAGCCCTGATCAGTAATGGCCTCTTCCATGCTCTTGGCCTAAAATCCAAACTCCTCACCACTGCTGACCTCTATGGCCACACTGGGCTCCTCCTGGTCCCTGCCCCAGTCCTCTGCATGTGCTGTTCTCACTACCTCCACCCCAGGCCCTCTGCCCCCTTTACCTAATTAGTTCCTATTGCACACCTGTGGTTAAATGCCCCTTTCTCTGGGAAGCTTCCCTGATTATACATCTCCACGAGTGACTACTTGATTCACCTTCACCACTCCAACTAGATGGTGAACTTGGTAAGGGCAGGAATCTTGTCTGCTAGCACAATGCCCAGTGCAGGAGGGTTGTTCAGGAAATGCCTGGCAAGTGACTCGTTAGCCAACGGTTCAGGAGAATGCACCCAGTCATCTGGAGAAGACACACTGAGGGGCTTGCTTGGCCTCTGTACTCCCACCTCACCCCCCTAGGGCACTAACAATTCTCTTGAAGTTCTACTGCCAGACAGCAACCTGGTGCAGGATATCCAGCCTGTGGAGGAAGAAGGCAACATGAGGCCCACATCCACTTAAGCTCTCCACACTCCAAAAGATCTAAACTCGTGCTCCTTCCATCCACTTCCAGGGCCCTGTGTGCCCTGCCCCTGCCCCTCTCTGACCCCATCTCATACCACCTCCAGCCCCACTCCATTTCCATTCTGTGAAACGGGCTCCAGCCTCCATACATATGTGCTCACTATTCCCTCTGCCTGAAACACTGTTCCCCTCGCTTGTTCCTTCTCAGCCTGCAGGTCTCAGGCCAAATATCTCAGAGAGAGGCCCCTTCCTCCTTTCCACAGTACCTTACTTCTTCCCTAGCATTACAACTCGCTGGTTGCAAACTTCCTCCTGGTTTTACCTCCCTATCCCTGTGCTGTCCCCTACAGCAGACACTGGCCACATGTTAAAGTTACAGCATTTCAGATACATCAGGTTAAACAAAATATACTACTGAAATCAATCTCATTTGTTTCTTTCTACTTAAAAAAAAAAACACGTGGCTTAGAGAAAAATGTAAATGAACACATGTGGCTCACATTATGTGGCTACACTGGACACGGCTGCCAGGCGTTGGCAAGCGGTCTAGCAGGCCAAATCTGGCCAGCTGCCTGTTTTTGTAAACATATTTTACTGGAACACAGCCATGCTCATTCACTTACAAATTGTCTGTGGCTGCTTTTGCACTACACGGGCAGACGTGAGTAATTGCCATGGAGATGTAGCCTGCAAAACCTAAAATACTTTCTTTCTAGCCCTTTATAGAGTTTGCTGACTCCTGCTCTAGACTGTAAGCAACATCAGTGACCTCAATGCTGTATGCCCAACACCTCGAATGGAACCTGGCACATGACAGGTGCCTTGTAAGTATTTACAGAATAAACAAAATACACTGTGTTTGGAACTTTTTTGGCACCCTCTACTAGACTGGGACTCTGCAAAGGCAGGGGGAAAACCATACAAATAATAGTAATAGTGCTAAACTAAGTATCAAAGTGCTATACATGGTTGGCAAGTGATAACCCGGTCCTGGGAGTTAGCCCACAGAAGTTTGAGATCCTGGCTCTAAACCATGCAAGCTGTGTGACCTTGGGCAAATTTCTTAAGCTGTCTGTGCTCAGTTTCCTTATACACAAAGTAAGGATAGCAGAACCCCTTCCTAGGGTTGCTACGAGGATCTAGTTAACTCAAAGGCAAATAAAATAGGCTGTGCCAGGCATATAGTAAGGACTTCATCGTTAGTGGTCATTTTTGCAAAAACCATTAACAGTAACGATAATCAACATTTCTATAGAACTTCCTATGTGCCAGAATTAACTGATTTAATCTCTTAAGTTTTGACAAGAATGGAGACACCGTAGGGCAAACGGAGGACGGCAGGATTTGAATCCAGCTACTCTGGCTCCACAGTTCTGCTTGCTTAACACCTACAGGATGTTACCTCTCAGCTCTCAACCTCACAGAACTCCGCAAAGACCATCATCCTCTTTTGACAGGTGGAGAAACTGAGGCTGGAGCCCAGATCATCCTGATTCCTACCACCCACCCCTCCGTTCCTCGGCCACCCAGTTCCTCTTTTCAGCTTCCTCTCACCTGGGCGCTGTAGAGAAAACTTCGGGGTGCAGCTCGGCTAGACCCACGCGCTCTTGCTCGTAGCCCCGCAGGGACTCTATCCAGGACTTTACCTGACGCCGGTGCGGGGATACCGGGAGCTCGCACCTGCCCAGCACAGGCTCCTGGGGGCACTCAGGCGATTGGGAGGTCAAGGGGCAGGGCCAAGGGTCAGAATTCCCTGTCGCTGGCCCTCCTGGGCGACCCTGGCAACCTCACCCGCGCTCGCCACCGGCTCTGGCTTCTCCGCCGGCTGCATGGCCTCTTCCGCCAGTGCGTTCAGGCTCTGTAAACGGTGGGCGGGAGTAAGAGACAATCCCCGGTCCCTCCGGCCTTTGTCCTCCGACCCCGCCCCGAACCCCGGCCTCACCCGGCAGCCAGGCGGCCGCAGCCAGCCCCGCGCCCCTGCCCGAACTAGCTGCAGCATCTCCGCGCAGCTTCCCACGCCGAGAGGTCAGAGCTCCCTCCAGACGCTCGCGACGCCGCCCGCCCCGCTTGGATTCGATGTTGGAAAGCGGGGCATGCAAGAGCGAGGGTGTTGGGGCCGGGCCCAGTGTGCCCCCACCTCCGCCCCAACACTACCCGGCCAGACCACAGTTTTCACGCTTGGCCTGAAGGGCCCGGCGCAACCACTCAGCAACGCAAACGCACAGCAAGAAGCCCACCCCCCTCCGCAAGAAGCCCACCCCCCTCCGCAGGTCTTGTCCTCCTGAGTACCGCCCCAAAGAGCTGGTGAGGGAATTCAGCCAATGAGAGCTCTCCTGCCCTCGTTCAGCCGATGAGCGTGCTACGTCTGGAGGAGTGGCCCACCCATGGCTGGGAGGTTCTGGGGCGGGCACCTAAGGGAATGTGACCAGTAACTGTCGCTCTGTGGCTGGCGGTCTCGCCCTCCAGGCTCCGCCCCCTCCTGGCCTCCGAGACGTTTTGGCGTTGGTTTTTCTGTGCCCGTCAGCGTGTTTTTGCCTATTTGCTTGTTTGCTTAACTATAGGGCCTTAGCTCCCAGAGAAAGCCTCAGGAATGCGCTTGTCGGACGGTGCCTCTCCTCGTAGATCCTCCGGGCAGGTCTGTGTTCCCCTCTGACCTTTCGGGTTAGGTCTGTGTTACCCCCACCGCCACCTCCTAAGCCAGGGTCCTGTCCCCTGCCAGGGCTCTCCGAGAATAGTGGGGAGCAAAATGGGAGTCCACAGATCCTGGATTGCCTCCCTCGTTGCCTATCCTCAAAAGAAATCCAAAGGCTCATTAGGTTCTTTGCCACACCTCCCGCAGGACCTCCAGGGGACGCCACGAATCCATAGCAGCCTTCCCTGCCGGGCCAGGCCTACTCACCTCGACCGAGCTTGGGGGCCCAGCAAACATGGTCTCGGAGTTAACTGTTTTCCTCATCTGGAAAATGAGGAAGTCAGAAGGCTTCGAGGCAACGATGGAAGCAAAGCATGGTATAGCACAAGGTGAAAACTTACCAAGTAGCATTGTTGTTGTTGTTGTTGTTGTTATTATTATTATTACTGAATGTGAGTTTGTCATCAAAGCAAGGCCAGAGCCAAGGCAGAGGACTCAGAATGCTGTGGTAAAGATGGGGGTGCCTTTTTTTTGTGTATGTGATGTATAATATGTGGATATTTTTGTGAGGTGTTAATGAACATTTACATTTCATTGTGTATTCCATCCCTGCAAGAGTGACTGAGGATGTGTGTTTAAAACTCCGTTCGCTTTGCAATTTAAAAAGGTCTTTTAATCCTTTATTTTGTAGAGTTGGTTCATCTTATGTTTGCATAGGTAATTCATACACTTGGTAAAGAAACTTCCAAAAACTACAAAAGGATAGCTGGAGTGAAAAGTCTGTCTCCTCCAGCCTCTGTTCCCTGACCCTCCCAGTACCACTCCCAGAAGCCAGCACCACAACCAGTTGTGTGTCTCCTCCCAGAACCAGTTTAGGATTTTACAGGCAGATTTACACAGTGCCCACTGTGTCCGCCCTGTGCTCTCTAGTGGTCTCCTCTGGAGCAGGGAGGCCTCGCCTGGGTGGGTCTTGCATGTGGAACCTTGGGGTTGGGCTGCATCTTAGCATGTCTCTCGCCCAACCACGTCTCCAGTCACACGGTTTTTGCTACCTGTGCTCCCTCTCTTTTCCCAGGGGTGGCCTCAGGAGTTTCTCTTGCCTGACTTCCCTACCCCGTGGGGAAGAGTGGCTTTTGTAGAAAGTATACCCTGACGTCCGTTTTTAGCAGCTCCACTGACACGTGTGTGGCCAGAGCTGGGCCTGTCCCCCTATCCCCACAGATGGCATCCTGCAGAACCTTGCCCCTGGGGCCACACTCCTGGTGGCAGGCCCTGGCCCTCTGGAGACCCTGAGCGCCTGGGGCTGACTGCAGCATGCCTTTACCTGGCAACAATGTGGTTGGGGGGCTGGGGGCGTGGCGCCCACAGGAGTCAGGAGGCGGCGCCGGGAGCTGTCTCTCTGTGTCTCCCTCTCCCACAGCTCCCCCTCCTGGACCCCCTGTGTCTTGCAGGCAGCTGGTCTCAGGCAGCTCTAACCCTTTCCCACCTCATTTATGATTTTCTAGGCCACCATGCACTCTTACCCCGGAGGCGACTCCAGCCCCAAGGCTGCACCCCACCAGGCCTCCCAGCCCCTCCCCAGCAGCCCCTCAGGCCTTCAGCCTCTGGCTTCCCCACTCCCAACCCCCTCCCTGTTCTTTTTGCTGCCTCTGTATCTGATTGGGTACTTTTGTGCGTCTGAGTGGGACAGAGTGCAGGGGTAATATGGGGCCTCCTGACCCTGAGTCGCTGCTGCCCCCCAAGTGTCATGGAGACCCATCGAGCCTTCCAGCCTCAGCTCCCTGGCCCTCTGCCCTGCTCATGGGCTCTTCTCTGCCTGGAGTACCTCCTACTCTCCATTTCCCTGGGGACACTGCCCCCCTTCCCACACCTTCACCCTTCAAAACCCAGCTGCAGGTGCCACCCCCGCATACACTGTTCTCCCGCTGCGCAAGGAGGCTTGGGCTTTCTCTTCAGCTCTGCATCCTCCTTCAGCAACCAAGGCTCTGTGAATGTCTATAGGATGAGCGGGCGGGTGATGGCGCACGCTTGGGTTCTGGGGGGTCGGAGAGCCTGTGGTTGGTGTGGCGGCCTGGGCCAGGACCTGACCACGGCCTCCTACAGGAGCGCCAGGGGTGGCCGTCCCCAGGTGGAGGCATGTTGTTGTCTGAAACGCATCCCGTGGGTATACCAGCAGAGAGGGACATGTGCCAAGGTCTCGGAATCATGCCTGCTCCCCCTGGCTGGGTCCTGCTCACCAGTCCTTCCTAGAGTGCTCCTCCCTCCCTTCTGAGGCTAGCTCTGCTCACATTCAAGCATCTTTTTTTAAAAAATTTTTGTATCATTAAGGTACAAGTACATGAGCAACATTATGGTTACTAGACTCCCCCCATCATCAAGTCCACCTCACACACCCCATTATAGTCACTGTCCATCAGCGTGCTGAGATGCTATTGAATCACTGCTTGTCTTTTCTGTGTTGTACTGCCTTTCCTGTGTCCCCCCACTACATTATGTGTGCTAATCTCGTAATGCCCCTTTTCCCCCCTTCACCCTCCCTTCCCACCCACCCTCCCCAGTCCCTTTCTCTTTGGTAACTGTTAGTCCATCCTTGGGTTCTGTGAGTCTGATGCTGTTTTGTTCCTTCAGTTTTTTCTTTGTTCTTAGATGAATAAAATCATTTGATACTTGTCTTTCTCCGCCTGGCTTATTTCACTGAGCATAATACCCTCTAGCTCCATCCATGTTGTTGGAAATGGTAGAATTTGTCTTTTCTTCTTATAGCTGAATAATATTCCATTGTGTCTTATATGCACCACATCTTTATCCATTCATCTACTGGTGGATACTTAGGTTGCTTCCATTTCTTGGCTATTGTTAAGTAGTGCTGCAATAAACATAGGAGTGCATCTGTCTTTTTCAAACTGCATTCTTAGGGTAAATTCCTAGGAGTGAAATTTCTGGGTCAAATGGTATTTCTATTTTGAGCATTCTGAGGAACCTCCATACTGCTTTCCACAATGGTTGAACTAATTTCCATTCCCACCAGCAGTGTAGGAGGGTTCCCCTTTGGATTATGACTTTTATTTTGAATTCTTTCCCGGGAAGATTGGTTATATCTATCTCGCCAGGCCCTCTTTCTGGCATTGTTTGAGTGATTTTGGACTGGACCAGGTTCTTCTGCCTTTTCATGGCGGTAGAAGTTATTGCGGGCGAGTGGCATGTGTGTCAGCTGGGAGAACAAAGTCCCTTCCTGCTTGCTGATCTCCTTGCCCTCTCCACTGCCTGTGCCAGTTACCCGGACACAGGGAGCAGTCTCTGGGTTGATGCCCTGAGCTGCCATGGGCAGGGCGGCCCTCAGGATAGCCGAGGGTACTATGTGGGTCACAGGTGTGCGGTGTGTGTTCTCCTGTGAGAACAGCACCTCTTTGTGCCTTCCAGACTTTGTGCCAGCTTCCTCTGGCTGTGCCGGGTGGCTGAACACTGGGGACAGCCTCTGGGCCAGCCCAGTTAGCTGCATGCTGGGAGAAGACTCTGTATGGTTGCTGTGGGCAGGGCTGCTCCCCGGGTGGTCTGCAGCAATGGCAGGTCAGCTGGTTTGCTTGCAGTGCCAGTGGGGGTAGGGGGAAGGAGTGAATGGCAGGCTGCTTATCACCATGAGGGGCTTCAGAGCTGTGCTGCATTGCCACCATGGGGTTAGGGTGCCGGAAGTTCCTTAAAATTCCCAGCCTGCTGGGCTGAGTGTTCCAGGACAATTTTGTCCACCTGTTAAACCCTTGTCCCTTTAAGACTTTTAAAGTGCCCACTTTTCTTTTGTCCCAGGGCAGCGGGCTGTGGGAACCTGTTTGCAGTCTCAGATTTTACTTTTCCGTTTCTAATATCCAGTACATCATGCAATGTGTGTCCGTGCTCCCAGCGCAGGTTACTAGGGCTGGTTATTTAGCAGTCCTGTGCTTCCACTCCCTCCCCACTGTGATTCTTTTCCTCCTGCCAGTGAGCTGGGGTGGGGGGTGTGCTCAGGTCCCACCAGGTCACAGCTTTGTATCTTACCCTTTCCATGAGATGCTGAGTTCTCACAGATGTAGATGTAGTCTGGCTCATGCACTGTATCTTCTGGTCTCTCTTTTAGGGATGGTTATATTTGCTGTATTTTCCGAAATGTATATGGTTTTGGGAGGAGATTTCTGACACCCTACTCACACCACCATCTTGAGAAAAATCCCATTACCCTTCTTAAATGTAATTTATTAGTATGGTAACCTTCCAAATTCCTTTCTGTATATTTAACAAAAATACACACACACAAACACACATATCTGTACTTTGTAGATTTCTTTTTGCTTCATTGGATAAAATGGTGCCATACTTCAGTATGGTTCTGTAACTTGTGTTTCTAATTTACTAAGTAATAAGCTTTTCATTGACACAGATCAATGTAACATTAAGACTACATGGGAGCTTAGTAAATGATCAACTTTACATTTCAAAATAGTAAAGAATTAAAAAAAAAAAAAAAAAAAATAGTAAAGAATGGCTGTGAGTCAGCCACCCATTCGGAGAACAAATTTCCATCTACACCATTTGCAAAAACAAATTCCAGGTAGAATAAATAGTTAAACTGAAGTATATTAGAAGGAAATGTAAATAGATTTTTCCTTAGAAGAGGGAGGGCTTTCTTAAGGTTTTTATGATAAGGTAACTTTTGTAAAGGAATGTTTAACACTGCAGGGGGTGGTAGGGCACTCAGGCACGGAGCAGCAGGGCTGTGCCACCCCAGTGGGTACAAGCAGGAGACATCCAGGAGCCAGACCAGCTGCCACACCAGAGATCTTCACAATTCTGTGAGAAAATGGATTGTAAAGCTAGATTTCTACACCCCAAGATATTCAAGTTTAAGGGCAAAATTATGTTTTCAAGCTTGCAAAGATTCAGATTAACACTTATAAATTTATCTAAAAGAGTTCCTAAAGGTTTTATTCCAGTGAAATAGAAAGTGAATTTAAGACTAAAAGAATTGTCAGGTCTGCCAATTCAAAATAAAAAAAACAGGGAAATCTGTGTAATTGTACGTTACAATGTGAATTTTGCTAAATGAAAACACTCCAACGATTTCAGCAGGAGAGGCACCAAGGCTTATGTGGAGAGTTACAGCTAATTCTCTTGCTGGTGAGCTTGTGTGTGGGAGCAGGAAACAGAAATTTGGGCTCACTCTCATTGTCTAGTAAGTACTAGGGGTTTACGTGTTAAAAAATACAAAATGCCAAGGTAAGACCCAGCAGTGCCATTCCTAAGTATCCAGGAGAAGAGAAAATCTGCCCCACAGATTATATACAAAGACACTCATTATGGTCTTAGTCATGTTAGTCAAAAACTGGAAACCCAAAGCTCCATCAGCTGGTGAATGGGAAAACATTGTATGTGATATTCATACGGAAGCAAACTATGGATATGGAGATTGAGCAAAAGGACATGGAAATTAAGAAAAAGGAACCAACTATTGATAAACATGATACAGAATTTCAAAACCATACTAAGTGAAAGAAACCAGACACAACAAATGACATACTGTATAATTCCATTTATGTGAAATTCTAGAAAAGATAAAACTATAGTGACAAAGCACATTGGTGGTCACCTGACTGAAAAGGACATGAGGGAATTCTTTGGAGTAATGGAAATATTCTATATTTTAATCATTGTTAAACAGCTATAAATTTGCCAAAACTCATTGAAGTTTGAAGAGTACACTTAAAAATGGGTGAATTTTATTAATACATATCTCAAAACTACATACCTTTAAAAACAATGTTACCCACTAAAAGTATAAAAATAGAGTAGCTCCAACCACTGTAGGGAAGTGGGGAGTAGGATGGGGTTTTCAAAGCAGTCACCCACATTGAGATGGCTGCCTGCAGAGCCCCACCAGTTCCAGCTCCAACTGTTGTGTCTTCCCAGCACAAGTGCCAGATACTCAGGAGAGAGCCCCCCTGGGGGATCCTGGCGCCCAGGCTTCGGGTGTCCCCAGCTGACGCTGAGTGGAACAGACTCTCAGGCCTGACTCACTTGGCCTTTTCATCAATGTTTCAGAAGCAGAGCGGTTTTGCGCCTGGGTGAACCTGCCCAAATAAAGTCCTTCATTTCTGTATACACAGCTTCTAGTCAAACTACGTTAAGACCTAACTCACTTGATACATAAGGAAGAACTTAGAAAATCAAGACAATCCTTTTTCTCTATCAAGTCCTAGAATTAAAACTATTGAAATAATGGAAACTATTATCTCATTGGCAATTTAGGAAAATTAACCTCAAGATTCAAAGGTCACTGGCGTCATATTAGTTTAATATTTTGAAATACTTATTGTCTCTACATGGCTCCCCAAGACAGAAACCTGGCTCAGTTCCTACCTGCTCACTGCACACCACATAGGCCACACTGAGCAGTGATGTCTGCAATTCCTACCCTGTTACCCTCACCTAAGGACTATTCTTTTTCTACCTTATTTTGAAGCTCAGAGCATCCAGCTACTGGTGGTTCTCAACCAGGGGCAATTTTGTACAGCTCCCACCTTTCCCCACTGCCAGTACCCTCACCCAGGCCCCACCCCCCCAGGACATTTAAGTCTGGAGACAGTTTTAGTTACAATTGGGGGCAGGGGTGTACTGCCGGCATCTAGTGCTCAGAGCCCAGAGATGCTAAACAACCTACAAAGCCCCTGACAAGCCCTGCCCCCATCACAAGGCATTCCCCAGCCCGTTTAACTGTCAACAGGGCTGAGGTTGAGAGGCCCTGAACTAGATTAGTGTCTCCTCTGACCCTGTTAATGACACCTAATGATCTCTCAGGTGCCCCCTCACCTCTCATTGCATTATCTCTGCCCCCTACTTCCAGGACTGATTCCTAGGCCACACGTGGACTTTGTCATTGCCAAGAACTGCCCCCCTCCTGAAATTCTATGGCCTTAGAGTCCGATTCTCATTACAACTACTCTCCACCAGCATGCTTTCTCCCTTGCTCCCTCTTTGTTCTTTGATGTCACCTAGACCTCTCTCTAGTTTTATCCACTATTCCCTTTTCCTCCAATGTGACCTTCTAGGCCAGCACTAGAAACAGAAATATATTGCAAGCTGCATATGTAATTTAAACTATTCTAGTAGCTACGGTTTAAAAGAGTGACTATACAATTGCACTTAATTTTCATAATGTATTTCATTTACCCAATATATTCAAAATGTCAATTCAGCGTGAATATACAAAATAATTGATGGAACATTTTACATTTTTTTTGTACAAATTCTTTGAAATCCCATGTAGTTTATTTATTTATTAAGGTATTATTCCTTGTATTTTAGTTATGGCACATTTGCTATGCACACTGACCACTTTGCAGGTGTTTAACAGCCATGCATGTCACTGAAGCTAGTTTCTTTCCAACACCCATGACCTCCTGTTGATAAATCCAATGGGCCCTCTTCAGACTCTGTAACTCCACCAGCCTTTGACATGATTGCCCACGGCAGCACCTCTCACATCATTGGAATGTGGTGGTTATGAGTCAGGCTCCGGAGCCATGCTGCCTGGGTTCTAATTCCAGTTCTACCACTTATTAGCTGTGGGACCTGAGGTAAATAACCTGCCCTGTCTGTGCACCAGAGAAAATACTTGTACCTACTTCTAGGGTTGTTTTGCAGTTTAAATGTGTTAACAGAGAACACTTATCTAGTCCTATTCAAATTGCTCTATATGTATTACTTGTTACCTAAAACAGTGCCTAGCCCCTAGTAACGTGTATGTATCTATACAAATAGCATTTTACCATTTCCAATCACTGCCCAGGTGAGAAGCTCCCCTGGCTAGGATCACGGCTTGGCAACAACTGCAGAGACAAGGAACAGATCTGCTCTCCATGCTCTCCCCCCCAGCCTAGGCTTGCTGATTGTTATGGATTGAATTATGTCACCCTGAAAAGATATATTGGAGTTTTAACCACCAGGACCTTATTGGGAAATAAGGTCCTTGCTGATGTGATTAAGATGAAGTCACACTGGTTTAGGGTTGGCCTCTAATGCAACGTGACTGGTGAAATGACGTGCAGACCCGCATTAAAAACCCCAGGATTCTACAAGTCAAAGCGACTGGCACAGATACCCCTTTGGCCCTCAGAACTAATCCTGCTGACACCTTATTCTGAGCTTCTAGCCTCCAGGACTGGGAGACCTTCCATTTCTGTTGATTAGGGCGCCCTCACCGTGCTGTTTGTCATCCTTCATTATGGCAGCCCTACCAGACTAACCCACTGAAGGGAGGAAGGAGGCCAGCAGGAGATCGTGGCGCAAGTGGGGAGGATGCGCAGCACCCGCGTGGGCTGGGAGCCAGTGGGAGATGCGGCCCCTATGCTCCAACCTGACCTGGGGAGCCCACCGTTCGCCCGCAGCCCCACCCCGGCTCGCAATGAGGTGCAGGCGCAGGCCAGACCGGCAGTGGAGGGTGGAGGGAAGAAGGGGTCGAGAATGAGGCTGACTCCTAGGAGCTGTAGCCTCACCTGTTCACTGAACCGAAACCTTAGTGAGGCCCAAGTTGCGCTTGTGTTCTTGTAGGTTTCCAAAAGTGGTAACAAGGGTAGCAGCAGCAGGGGAGCAGCCTGGAAGGCAAAGTGGAGGCCCTGGGCTTGCAAGCACTGCACCCTCGGCTCCTGAGGCCTCTGTGGAGGGAGTGGGGCAGTAGTTCTGGACATAAAGGCCTCTGTGGGTCCCCTCTTTTCATTTCCCCAACTTGTTCATGTGCTAGAAGTGGGGGAGGGGCTCTTGAGAAAATTCTGCA
The DNA here is from genome assembly GCF_040802235.1 of Manis javanica. Lineage (NCBI taxonomy): Eukaryota > Metazoa > Chordata > Mammalia > Pholidota > Manidae > Manis > Manis javanica. The sequence goes on along the minus strand of NC_133159.1, from coordinate 124,753,611 downwards.
TGAGAGTATTAAATGCAAGGCTATCAGCTCCAGGCAGTTGCAAGGAGACACTCCCTTGCTGATTCCAACAGCAACATTTGCAGAATTTGAACACATAAGCCAAGTCCACTGGAAATCTGAACCGCAGATGGCAGTTCCTGCCTTGTCAGCCAGCACTGATATTCCAAGAAATGCTTAGAGCTGTGTTTTTCAACTTGTGGCTATCTTTGGGAAATAAAGTCAGAAACCCTCCCTCAAGGCATTTCATGATCTGTTTTGTGACACCTGTTAAGACCGTGGAGGAGGGAATGTAACAGTAATAAATGAATGTGTAGTAGAGGAAAAGAGGAATGAAATCTTTGTTTAAAACAGAACACTAACATTCACTGGAAAGTGAACTCAAGCAGCCCCAGAAACTTTGTCCACTAATGGGCAGAGGTGGATGGGGTGGCAATTTCTTCTTGTTCTCCAGATTTTCTTAGTCTGAGGGTCAGAGTTAAAGCTGAAAGCTGATTTTGTTCAACCCCAAGCATCCTGTCCCAGGGGACTGAGGAGGAGCAGAAAGGAAAAACAAAAAGCTAGTGAACTGGTGCAGGAATGTCTGCCTGGACCCTTGCAAGCTGCTACTTCATGTGTTGGCACCCCAGCCTCTCTCCTACCATTTCCCTTGAAAAGCTCTGACCACTTGTGTGTCAGGAGGATGGTGGTTCTTCAAGGCAGGAGCCTACCACTCCCTCATTTGCTAGCAAGTCAATAAATGATTCTTTCCTTTCCTCAAAACCTTGTCATTGTGTTTTGTGGTTTGACCTCAGGGACAAGGACTGGGTCTTGGTATCAGGAGCAGCAACCCCCACGCTGACCAAGTGCCCGCAGTGCCGCTCCTTCAGTGTCAGAGCCCACAGGGCTGAGTTGTCAGGGACGCAGAGCTCCCAGCTTCCACAGTCCTCTGTGCCTAGCAAGGAATTCATACTGTGTGGCAGGTCAAGTACAAGCCTGTAGAAATCCCTCTAAAGTATACATTGAAAGCAGTAATGCCTGGTGACACCAAGGATTTGAAAGAAGTAGGGGTGGTGATTTCCACATACCCTTATTGAAGTCACTCATTTAGCCTACTTAGAAAATGGATGAATCTTGGAGATGACAGCGCATGATTGTCAATGTAATCAGAATGTCTCAAATTGCAGTTCTTGCTGCACATGGGGCTTCATTACTTGATCCCCAAGCACCCAGTGTGTAACTATTGGTCAGAAAAATGCTCTTTGTTCTCTTCCTGTGAGTAAAGACCAGCAGGGCAGTTAGCTTTCAGCCGACAAGGAGAGAAAACTATCTCAGAGGTATATCAGACCTCCACACTTAGGTTGTCATTTAGACAGAAGGAAGCTTCATCTCCTTTTCCTTCCAGAAGCCATCACACTGGCCCATCCCATTGATGGTACTAGGCTGATTGGACCCAGTGATCAGGAAGTACAGCTCATCTAGGCATATTGATAGCACAGTCACGTGTCAGAAGGTGGGAAATAAATCCGACAAAAATTCAGGGACCTTTCATCTTAGAGAGAAGCTACTAGAAGCCTATCTTGTAGGCATGCCAAGCTATCCCTTCTATGGTGAAGAATAAGATGCTGTATCTGCACCCACCACCCCAACACACACACAAAAGAGCACAGCAGCCTGGTGGACCACCTCAGATTTCGGAGGCACCATAGGCTTCATTTCTGGTGTGCCACTCTGACCCATTTACTGATTGATCTGAAAAGCACCTAGTTTGAGAGCAGCCTGGACCTTTGGAAGATGGAAGGCAGTAGATGGCAACACCTGGATCTCCTCTCATTGCTGCCCCTTCGAGGTGCACACCTGAAAATGGCCTAGCTTGAGATGGACTTGCCCAAGATCACAAGGCCCGGACCCCGGCCTGACCTGCGTGGTGTTCCACTCTCCATGCCAAGCCTGGTTGGCATTCTTCCATCTCTGAGTCTGTGTGTCAGACACACGTGACACCAGCCCCCAGGAACTGGAGGTGTCATCCATATATCCCTGGGGATGTCCCTAGGGAGGAATGTCTGGCATGACCCTCCCTGTTCAGGTCGGGATGTTGGGCAGGTCCTGGGAGGTGCTGTGGCCTCAGCAGGACAGGGAACTGGTGAGAAAAAGCAGCCTGAGTTCAGCTCTTGTCTCCTCAGAGCTGGGACCCCGGTGACATTGCCAAGAGTGAGGGGAGAGCTCTGGTGGAGATCTGTGTAGTCATGCATGGCAAGGGCCAGGAGGGTGGGCAGTCAGCATCCCAGAGGGGCATGTGGGTGTGTCTGAATGCAGGGAGGGGCCCTTGAAGAAGTGATGTCACTGATGACATGCCAAGTAGAACCTCAATTGTGACCCGGACGGACGGAACCCAGCTCCTGGTCGCAGAACCCAGTCCTGCTCACTTGACCAGTGGCGCTCAATAGAGCAACATGCGGTCTTGTTGTGCAGAGCCTGCTGAAGGCGTGGGAGTCAGGGAAGCTGAGAGGGAGAGTCTTCCTGCTCGCTGTGGGCATTGGCTCAGTAACCTCCTCCAACGCCTCTGTCCATGTCTCCCGAGGAGCCCCGAGGTAACACAGGGCAGCCCGAAGTGGGCCACTCCAGGGCCAGGCCACAAGTGTGACCCATACTGGCTGACCTTTCCCCAGGCCCCTTGTGTGTGTGTGGTGGGTGTGGGGCATGGGTGGGACTGAAGGCTAGGGAGCAAGGGGCAGTCAGTGTCACAGCTCTGGTCTCATCATTCAGAATTTGGAGGTGAGTGTTGGGACCAGGTACTTCCACCCACATGTTAGTCCTGAGCCCAGGTATGTCCTCTCCTTCCCTGAGGGACTGGATGTCTACACAGATGGCCCTGTGGGCCTGATCTCGGGGGCACAGTTTGGGACCCACATTGCCCCCTGCGGGGAGGTCCATGCAACCATGGGTGCCTCCCGTCCAGCTACCAGGTGCCGGCTTTGCAGAGCTCCACCCTGGGGAGCGTGGAGGAGTTGGTGGATGGATTCACCTACTCCATCTCCCTGGACCTGGGGCAGGTTGTCTACATCCCAGGACCCCATTCCAAACCTGGCAACTTGCCAGGGCCTTCCCAGGGCTTCCCCATGAGAGTGGCTGACAGGACCACTCCAGAGGGCCTGGAACCTCATTCCCAGGGGCACCCCGTGCCTCTCCTTGCTTGCATCCCAGGGGGCTGGGGACTCTCGGGTGAGCTACAAACCTCCCTCTTCCTGGTGGTTCCTGGGTTTCCCACTGATTCTATCACTGCTGTCCCCCTCAGCCTACACCTGAGCCATCTGTCCATGGGACTGAGGTCCCCAGGCACAGGGCTCCCCGGACAGGCGTGAGGGGGAAGCAGAGAAAGCGCACAACACGAGTGGAACCAGCTCCAAACACCAGCCGGAGCACTCCCGAGTCCACACTCCCTCCTGAGGATGCTGACCAGCCAACCATGAGCCAGCAGCTCCCCCGGTGAGCACCCACCCCCTCCTCGGCACACTCAGGCCTCTGCCCACAGCCTGCTGTGTGTCTTGCATGTCTCCACATGTGTCTGAGCCGCAGTGTGCTCCTCTGACAGACAGGGTGGCTGGCGATCAGCCTGTTAGGGTGCCCATGGGGAACACGGGAGGAGCCTTAGAGGGGCTCCTCTGGTGTCCGGCAGCGCAGAAAGGACTGGCAGCCAAGCTGGGCCACTTCAGGGCTTACGTCTCTGTACCCGATGAAAGCCTTTGGTCTCACCCATCAGTGGCCTGGAGCCTGGCTCATTTGGAAAAGCACACGGAAAGCAGCCTTTGGAACAGAGGCTCACGATTCCCTGTGGCTGGGCCTGGTCCTTAACCTCACCGTGGCCACATGAGAGACCTCTGGGGGCAGCAGAGGGATACCTGGGAAGGTTTTGGCAGGACTTCCTTTAGCAACAATAGGTATGCAGCTCCCACTTCATGCAGACCCTTTGGGGACACTTAGCATAACTGAGTGAAGGAAGCAGACACAATACTGGGACCCTGTCCCAGGTGGAGTCAGGTAGTCACTTCAGGCGTCATCCACAGGTCATGGCCGGGGAGCTTCACGGGCAATGCCCTCACGGCCTCCTCAAGTTACAGGGGGCATTACAAGGGGCCAGAGAAGGAACTGAAAATGTGAGCATTCACTGGGTCCAGAGGGAGCACTGCCTGTCTCACAGAATGGGGGGAGGAGGAGTTTGGGGCTTGGGGCAGGGGGAGCACAGCAGAACCCAGTAGGTCACTCATCTTCGGATTCCCATGGGTGGGCTGATGACTGGGGACTTCCTATTTGGGAGAATGGGAAAGGATGGGGTCCCACGACAGACACGCAGGGTCAGGAAGGGGGAGGGGCAGGTGCCTGGACAGGCAGGGGAGTGCACAGCAGCAAGGCCCACACAAGGGTGGACCAGGAGGCCAGTGTGGCTGGAAAGACCAGGCTTCTCACTCTGCCACCCCCCCCCCCCGCCTTCCCCCAGCCCCAGGATGGGACAGGCTAGTCGCCTTGCCTGGGAGCCCGAGCATGTGCCTAGTGACCTCCATGGCCAGCCTTCATCTACCCTGGAGGGCCAAGTCCTCCACCACTTGGTCCAGGAGGAGCACCTGGGGCCCACGGTGGCAGAGCTGGAAGGTGAGGGGCTACAGCCAGGGGACCGTCTAGGGTGGGCTTCCTGGACTGGGGTTCCCTTCAAGGCAGTGAGGGCTCTTCTGTCATTGGTAAGACATGGGGAATCAGCCCCGCAGTGATTCTTTCTCTGTGTCCTGCTCCAGACCCACAGCAGATGCAGCTGGCCCCAGAGACAAAGGGAGGGCTGGCTTCATGGCTACAGCGAGTCCAGGAGCTCTTTCAGACCCCTGTGCTGAAGCTACGGCTGGTGTCACCTGCTTCAGCCCCTGAAGAGCTGGAGGACATCCCAGCAGAGGCCTCAGCTCTGAGGCAAGGCCCCAAGCTGGAGCCCCATGAGTCCTCAGGCATGGGGCCTGGAGCAACTGCCGTAATGGTACCAGGCCTTACAGAGCCAGAGCCATGTCCAGACCCCGTGAGCCCCTGGGACATCCCAGGAGTGGTCTCAGCCCTGGTGCCAGGCCCCAAGCTGAAGCCCCATGAGCCCTTGGGCCTGGGTCCCATGACATCTGCAGGAATGGCACCGGGCCTGGCAGAGCCAGAGGCGGACCCAGAGCCCACCAGTGCCTGTGTCGCAATCACCCGGGACGTGTGGAGGAAGGAGGAGTGGACCATTCTGGCATTTCCCCATGGCCTGGTGGCTGAGCAGCTAACCCTGATCTGTGCGGTGAGCGGAGCGGGCTCTCAGGGTCAGGGGTGCACCTGCCCTTTGTCACCGGCTGCCCCAGACCTGGCGTCCCCTGACATGGACTCCTGTGATCTGGGCCCATGTTCCAGCTTCCCCACGGACTCACCATGTGCCCTGAGAGACTCTCCTCACCCCCAAGCCCTCCCTAACCACACATGGGACAGTAGGGCTGGCCCTTAGAGATACTTGCAGACCAATGAGGAGGAGCGGAGGGAAAGTGGGCAGGGCCTGGCCATGCTGGGAGGGGCAGGGCAGGGGAGGGTGCTCAGGGAGGTACTGCCACCACTGTTCCCTCTGTTCCCCACCACTGGGTGCCTCAGTGGACAGGGTCTGAAGCCTGGATGACCACAAGGCTCACAGCATGTCCTCAGCTGCCTGGGCTCCAGCTCTGACCAGTGACCCTGCCTGGGAACAGGGGCACCAGGGGCACAGCTGGATGACCCTCCCTTGTGATCCCCAGGGGCTGTACAACAGGATGGACTTTGCAGAATGTAACAATTACTTACAGAACCAGCCACAGATGGGAGACACATATAGGGTCCTCAAGGAATTTGATGATGCCTTGGTTAAGTTGGTCACCACCACCTGCCTTGGGACCCCGAGCATGATGGCCTGCGACAGGGCCGAAGTGGTTAGGTTCTGGATCTGGGTGGCCATGGTATGTCATGGGACACCCCCGGAGTCCCCTCCTTGGCCAGCTCTCAGGATGGGTGCCTGTGGTCTGCCCTGCACAGTCCCTGGGCCCCTCCTGCCAGGGGTGTGTGGACCTGTATTCACAGGTCCCGGGGGTGGGACAGCCATCCCTGGGCCCTTCCTTGGGTTGAGCTACAGTCCTCCACCCAGGAGGGCTGCTCAGCAGGTACCAGGTGTGCTGGGCTCCCTGGGTGTCTGTCTCCTTAAGGACAGGAGTTCATGGGGGGACAGAGCAGAGAAGCAGGCCATGCTCTCAGCTCTGTCTTCCCTCCCAGGGGAGTCTGAACCTCAGGAACTACACTGCCCTCCATGCCATTGTCTCTGCCCTGCAGAGCCCTGCTATTCGTCGTTTGGAAAGCACCTGGGGACATGTTTCCTGGTGGGTACTCCTGTCCCTGGAACCAGGGCACCTGAGTGGACAGGGACACACCTACATCTGGTAGTGTCCCCTCAGTTGGCTGGGACTTCCTGGGAGGCAGTGAAGCTTAATGACAGGGATGGTGGGCTCTTGGGGCCCCCTGTGGGTTAGGCCAGGGGTACCCCTGCAGGAATCAGTTTCCTCCAATGTCAGGTGTGGGTTGAAGCCCATTGGAGATCTTGAGCTTGTGTTCTGCAGCAGGAGGTCTCTGCCCCAAGGACAGAGACCTGGCCCAAAGCAAATTCGCCCCTGGGTGGAAACATGGAGCCCCCTCCACAGGCCACAGATTCCCCAGGGCTCAGGGCCATGGTGGAAAGCCTCCTACAGGCTAGTGGACCTTCTAGGATCTCCAGGAAATGGGGTTTGCCCCGAGACTCTCCACCTGCTGGCCTCATGTCTCCCTCCTCCTCGCCCCTCCCCTTAGCATCTGCCTGATGGTGTATGAAGACCTGAAAACGCAGGACAACTGGGTTCACAGGAAGCGGCTGTTCAAGGTAAATGGGGGCTGAAGGTCTGGAAGGGAAGGGTCCTCGGGGCAAGTCCTCTGCCGTGCTGTGGCACAGCTTTGGGGAAGACTCGATGTGTGCGGGGTGAGAGGGGGGAGCTGATGGAAGTAGGGTCCCCCAGGCCCCCAAGGGCCTCATCTATCTCCCTCCCTGGCTCCACTTGACTGGGGGCCTGGCATCCATCAACCACGGTCTGGTTGTGGGAGGCCACGTGGGAGGGGTGCATGAGCACCTGAGTGTCCTGAACCTTGCAGGAGATGGAGTCCATATTGAGGGCAAGGCAGTGGGGCCGCATGGGACCCGAGGAGAGGATGACAAAGGTGAGAGAGGCGTGGCCAGGTTCGGGGCAGTGGGGGCGATCCTGTACCTGCTCCTGGTGCCACCAGACCTGAGCTGCCAGCACTGGGGTGACCGGGAGGAGGGCGAGAGCAGCTGGGTACAGGGGGAAGTTGGAGGACAGGTGCAGGGGCCACAGGTCCTGGGATTGGCCAAAAGCCAGCCCTGGGAGGGACCGGGAGGGGAGAGCAGGGCGAAGGGATGGGGGAGGCAGCACAGGGTGGTCCAAGGGAGCTGGGGGCTGTGGGTGTAGGGTTGAGGGGAGGTTCTGTGGGTGCCCCTGAGGCAGGCGGGGACTCATCACCTCCCCACCCCGGTGGCACAGGACTTGATCCCCTACCTTGGACTGATCCTGGATGATTCCATAGACAAACACCTGGAATATGAGGATGTGAGTGAGCCCCGAGGGGCACAGGGGGGCAGGATGGTGAGCTTTAGAGAGGAGAGAGCCCCCAGTGAGCCCAGACCTCTCAGCACCAGGCTCCCCCCACCCTCCTGATTCCCCCCTCTACCCCAGGAGCTGGGCTTCTTGGAGAGGACTGCCAGAAGGACCGGCTTAAGCCCCGGGCCTGGCCCCAGGGCAGGTGGGGCTGAGGACTCCAGGGGTCAGCATCTGGGCAGGACTGGCCTCCCCCTCAGGCTCTGCCCAGGGAGGGATATTGCTCCTTCAGGGCAGGAAGCACATCAGGGGGCTGGCAGTGCCTTCCTGCCAGAGGCCTCAGCTCCCCAGACTCATCTCCCCGGGTGCAGTCCCCACTTCTCGGTAGCCCCGAGCCTGGGCCAGGTCCAGGTGCTGTTTCTGGGCAGGTCAGCCTTGGAGGCCCTGGCAGGCCTCCAACTCGAGAAAGGGTGGGGACGTTCGGGCCTTGCTTTGGGCTCAGGGGGCTGTTTCTGATGCACTTTGATTTCTTTACTGCCGTCAAGACCCCCTGGGCAGGACCCTGTCCAGCCCATCCCCTGGGCCTAATGTGTCTTGACAAAGTTAAGACACCCAGATCTCAGGACACTCAAGGCTTTGTCAGGTGGGGGATGGGGTGTGGCATGAAGGCCACCTTCCTGGAGGAAGAGCTGGAGACCCAACTGTCAGAACAGGCAGGGCTGGATGGCATTGGAGGGAAGGCGGGTTCCCATGAGCAAAGATCCGGGACCATCATAGCGCCCCACTCCTCACACACCTCCTTCTCTGTACCCTGTTCTTGCTCTGCCCCAGTTCGCTGTCATCCAAAGTGAGATCACCATGCAGAGGAAGCTGGCCAAGGTGTATGACCTGGAGCCCAATGAGTGCTTCCTGTCCTTTGCCAAGGCCATGGAGCCCCTGGATGAGGAGGAGAGGTGAGGCTGGCCAGAGTCAGGTGTGGACTGCAGCTGCCAGCAGGCTCTGGGAGAAGGGCCCCCTGACATGTGGCTCCAGGGGCTCACAGGTGTCCCTCTGTCCTGTAGCTACAGCCTGTCCTGCCAGCTGGAGCCCCCATGCCAGAGGGCCAGCAGAAAGGGACAGTCCTTCAGGTCCCACAAGATTTAAACTTACTGGCCAGGGCCAGGTGAGTTTCTGGGCTGGGGCGATTGGCAGGGGGTGGGCTGCTCCTCAGCCTCAGGGAAGCTTCAGGCCATGTTGGGTGTGGGGGCATCCTAAAGACCGGTGGGGCTGGGGTCCCAGCTCCATGGCCGACCAGGCCTGTCAGACTGAAGGGTGGTTCCCCTCCCCCTCTGGGACACAGCCACCTCCTCTTTAAGTAAGTGGCACTCAGGAGCCTTCCTGTGACAGGGGACCCCCCCCCAGGTGCTGGTGATTGACAGGACTCTAGGCACAGGGCCCAGAGCCCAGAGGGCAGTGGGGACGGGGTGGAAGCAGGGTAATGGGGGAACCCGGGATAACCTGCCTCTTCTCACCCACGTGGCCCTGTAGCTGCTGTCATCGGGCCCTCGGCCCTGCTGGTGTCCTGGCTGCATGTGGAGAAAGCTTCTTCCCCTTAGGGCATGAGGCACCTGCTGCCCCAGGTCCCCAGACTGCTTGCTGCTCCTCTTCCTCCCGCTGCTCATCCTGAACCTCTGCTGGGCAGGTGCTCTGGCACCTCCTCCGTCCACAGACTTCGGCATCTTCCCATGCTGCCGCTGCATCCTCAAGGGCCTGTACGTAGCCACTGCCAACCTGGCCACCTTCGTGCTGTGTCCTACCCTCTGTTCGTGGCCCACTGGACAAAGGCGAGCCACCCCACCGTGTGGAGGGTTTTCCCCTTCGAGTAGGTGGCCTCCCGCCATGACGCTATCTGCTGCCTCGGTGCCATCAGCCACCGAGTCATAGCCACAATGGTCCAGGAAGAGCTGGGGCCTGTCCTCACCATGGCCAGCCTTTCCCAGGATGGACACAGAGATGGCACAGTGCTGCATGGGACCAGCGCCCCCTGGGTACCCAGTGGAGGCATCCAAGGCTGCAGGGGTAGCCGGCTGTCGCAGGGTCCCAGGACATGCTCCTAGCAGAGCCCCTGTGCAACTCCCTCCCCTCATCCCTGAGAAATAGCCTCCCCAGGCACAGTGTGGTCTTGGTGTTGTGTCAGAGGTTTATGGTTCCTGGGGGTTGGGGTCATCCCTGTGCAGAATGTAATAAATGATGAACGATTGCCACCACACTGCTCTTTCTTCTCAAAGCTCTGCCCCTCCTGCAGACATCGTGTACCCCAGCCCACCCCACCCCCAGCCCTCCAACTCTGACGCAGGGGGGCCCTGACCTATGCCAGGTTGTCCTTCATCCTCTGTCCTCCCCCCATAAGGCACTCAGGAAGACTGGCACACCTTGGCAACACTGGGGAGGGCTGTTCAAACAGAAACTGGGTCTTTCTTCCTGACACCTATAGGTGATGATCAGACACCAAAATCTACTGAATAGATGCCCCGGGGTGACTCTTCACACCTTGAATGCCACTGCAGATGTCCTAACCCAAGTAGATCCCAGGGCTGCAGGGCACCAGTCTAGCACTGTCCCATTTAATGACATACAGTGCCCCAACCATTCCAAGAAATTCCTTTTCAAAAAATGTTGAACTTGGTCTCCCAAAACACCTCCAAGAGGTGCACGCCTTCTGTTGGGGGCCTTTCTCTGAGCCCAATTTCTCTACGCTTCACAACTCAAGAGCATCCACCAAAGCTCCCAGGTCCCCAGTCCTCCTCCATGGTGCATCTCAGCCATCCAGCCCCAGGCCAGGCTGGTGTGAGGCCACTGGTGTCCCACTCCTGGGTCCTGGCTGAGCGGCCTGACGTCTGTGACCTGAGTGGAGGCGCTTGGCTCTGATTCTCCTCATAACGCTCTGCCAAGGCTCTCAGGATGTGTTCACCCTCCCAGGAGGGGAGGCCTGGCCTGGAGGGGAGTTCCAGGATCAGCACAAATACCCCCTTTGGGGGCTCCAGGCTGGAGACAAGTCTCCAGGGCTTATACTGCAGGTGGGGCCCCAGATTGGGACTGGGGAAGTAGACGTGGGCCCTCCTGACAGCCTCAGGTGACCAGGTGACAGGAGGTAAAATTGGGACATCCAGGCCACCCTCCTTCCCCTCGCCCTGCCCACAGCACCCTCAGAGCCATCTGCCTGCATGGTGATCCCAGGGATGACCTCAGGTTCCCCGGCCACATAGGGAGGGAGGTTTGGGCAGAAGGAGGACAGGCAGGCCTCTGGCAGGGCGGTGGCCCAGGTCAGACCTGTCATCCTGCACGGTCCACCAGCCTCAACCTTCTGGGTGGTCACTGGGCCAGCGGTCCGTCCTGTCCTGGTGTGTGCAGGTGCCCCAAGCGCACCGCGGCCTGGACCACTGGTACTGGGACACCAGGCTCACATGGCTGCATGGCCACCCTGACTGTGGCTGCAGTGCACCTTCCCCACCCGGCATGTGCTGGGGAGGTGTAGGGCCCTCTGGCCCTGGGTGTGCTACTCTGTGCCCAGGCATGGGCTCTGGGGGCTCCCCGTCTTTGGGCTCCTCAGAGAAGCTGATGCTGGTGTTCTTGTTCACAGGCTCAGAGAATGAACTTTGCAAACACTCAAGGTAGGAGAGCATGTGCGAGGCTTTTATTTAGAGAAAAAGCAGAGGACAGAGCTCCTGGCTTGTACCTGCCCAGAGGGGACAAGATAGCCCCGGGGTGATGCACTGTCTAGGGGATTTATAGGCAGGTGAGAGATGAAGGGCCAGGGATGCAGACCTGCTAAATAGTCCCCAAATGCTTATCTTTGAAGAGACACAATTTCTTATCAGTCTTCCAGATTATTTTGTAGAGTTAACACAAGAAATTTACTGGTCTGATTCTTTTCCAGAATAACAGCTTCTTGGTTTGGGAGCGTATCAGTCAGGACCTCCTGTCCTGTTCCCAAGATGAGCTGACTTATTGTCTGCTGTGTTAAGAAACCTATTTTTTGACTTCTTGGGTTTAAAAATGCAATCCTATCTTTTAAGATGGAATCTTTCCTGTTTTTAGTATGTTGTTTGTGACTGGGTTTGCTTGCCATTATTACTTGCCTAGGATGCAAATCGTTAGATTAGGGCTAGAGGAAGAAAAGCAGCATTTGGGTAAAGTTAAAGAAAATAAGCCGGGCCTTTTAGCAGGCTACGGTACATTTTACAATTGCCTCTTGTAATTGACACAATGAAGACATGGGCTATGCTGCGGTCTTTTCTTATGTGGGGGATATTCAAACATTTCAGGCCAAGTTACTCTTGGCTTTTTAGTTTTAATTAATCTGACACAAGAATGCTTATATTACTTTAGAGAATTAATGTGACTGACTTTGCTTAATTGTTTAATACGGAGTTTCAGGAGGGGTTTTATTCCGGAGGCCCTCACCCTGCTGGGTCTGCACCCACGGTCCCTGCCTCACTAGCACAGAGGCTCCATGGCTTCCCTCCCCAGCTGCCATTCTCTCCTAGCTCCTCCTCCAGGCTTCCCTTCTGCCCTCCCCAAGCTCTCTGTCCCCATGCGCGCACCCCCTCTCTCCCTGCCCTCCCAGCCGTCTCCGTCCCCCATCCCTCCCTGGCCTGGGACTCCGGTCAGGAGGGCGTGTGTATTCCCCTCGGTTCCTGTCCCCGCCGCAGCAAAGAACTGAAGGGCAGAGACACAGTGGTGAAGAGTAAAAGTTTTATTGACAGAGAAAGTGCACACTCAGCGCGGGGAGTGGGAGCCCCTCGGAGGGGCACCAGTGCCCGACCTCCGCCCTGTGCCTCCGCAGGGAGCGCGCGCCAGGCGCTCCTCTGGAAGCGAGGCCCAGGGGGCCGCGCACACCCAGCGCCCCGCCTCGGCCTGCGGGCCGCCCGGGGCCTCCTCTCCAGGCCAGAGGGGTTGTCTGCCGAGGCCGCGGCGGCCACAGGCCGCTCAGCTCGGGGCCGCTTGCGGCGCCTTCCACCGCGGGCCTCACAACAACTCAGAGGTACGCGCGGCCTCGCGGACTCAGGCCGCCGCTCACCCAGCGCCGCCGGCAGGTCCCACCGGGGTCTCAGTGCACAGCAGGCAGCACGGCTGCTACGTTGCTGCTTTGTCCGCAGAGCTGCAGCACAAGGCGGCCACGGCCGGCGGGTCCGCGCCTCTGGGGGGCGGGAGGCTCTCGCCCCGTCTGAGGCGGCAGCCGGAGTCCCCGCGCACTGCGGGGGAAGGCGGCCCCGCCGTCGAGCCCCGCGGGACGCCGGCGGCCTTGCGCGTGCGCACTCCTGGCCGAGGGCACAGGCCCTCTGGCGGCGCTGAGGGAGGCCAGGCGCGCTCGCCTCCGGACGCGCGGGAGGATGAGCTCGGCGCCGGCGGCGCGACCTGTGGGAGCGGCCCTGGGGGCGGGCCGGGGGCCCGGGCAGTGAGCCGCCGGCAGGACGCGCTCCGAAAAGACAGAAACGCGGCCGGAGGCCCCGGCCCGGCGCGGCCCGAGGTGGGGGAGGGAGGGAGGCGCGGGGCGCACGTCCCCGCCCAGAGCTGTAGAGTTGAAGCTCCCGGCTGGTGGCTTCGGGCTCCTCCGTGAAGTGGGGGCCCCGGCGCGTCTGCGAGGCAGCCAAGGTGTGGGGAACGCGGAGAACTCTGAAGGCGCCGTGGGCAGGCTGGAGGGGCGGCTGGTCGGGGAGCCCGTGCGGGCAGCTCAGGGGCGGGAGGCGCGCTGTGGGGCTCACGAGGGCCCAGCGCGTGGTCGGCAGTCGGTGCGCTCGGGCTGTGCGGGGTCTGAGCGAGGGGACGAGCTTCTCGGTGTCTTGTGTCCGTGAGTTTATGGTGGCACGGGCATCGTCATGTGTGTGATTTTATCAAATAAGGCCGAAGCGTGTCTAGCGGGCAGGTCTGGAAGAGGCCGAGCTGTGGTTTGGCCGAGTGGGAATGATGAAAGGGGCATACGGTGGAGGTGTTCAGGGTGTCAGTTTAGTGCTGAGCCTCAAAGTCTACCACAGGGGGAGGACATGAAGACAGGGGTTGCAGATGGTCAAGGAGTAGATCCTGACAGGGTTGAAGAATTGGCATGTTGAGGACATAGGCTGGAGGGACTGGAGGTTGAGGTCTTAAGTGAAGGATGTCAGAATGTTACTTCAGTCTCCAGTCCCTCCTTGAGGTCAAACTGAGGTTCCCAAATGAGTAGAAGCAGGTGTTCACCGTACCTCACGTTATTAGCCTAACCTTCTTGGCACAGCCCAAGGGCCCAGGTGTACACACACTCGTACCTGGCAGAATAGTCTAAACGCTGACAGGTTACCTCCCAGGAGACTGCTTTGCATATACAAGATTTAAATATCCTTCACCTGCTGAGTTAGCCCATTTTTACTCACATTTTAAGAGTTAGATTTAGAATCCTACTTTTAAATTTTATTTATTCCTGATTCTATAAATATAAATCTATATTACTTTTTAACCTTAAAAGTACAAATAATGATACTATATACAATACATACCTTGCTTTTTTCACTTAAACTTGTTCCATATCTGTAAAAAAAATTTTTTTCTCATTTTTTTTATGGCTGAATTTTATTGACAAAATTTCTATTAATAAATGTTTGGGGTTTTTTTCATTTTTTATTTCAAATAAGATTGAAATTTATAACCGTGTATGTATAATTTTACTGATGTTCTAATATACTTGTAAGATATATCTGTATAGGTAAAGTAACTGGAGCAAATGGTATGTACGTCTCTAATGCTGATAGTGCCTGTCAAGTACACTTATCTGTATGATTTCACCAAGTTTAAGAGTTTCTCTCTAGCAATTTGAAGAGTACCTGCTTCCCCATGCTCTTGACAGCACAGTGTATTTTAAGACATTTTTATGTCTGTCGATACTATAGGAATAATACCTTTGTAGCATTACTTTTATTTCACCCATGATGAGTAAGGTTGAGAATCTTTTCATCTGTTTGAGTTGCTTTTATTCCTTTTCAGTGAACTATTAGTATACATTTATGTCTAGATTTCCATGACATTGGTATTTTTACTGATCTGAAGGAGCTTTATTAAAAAATTGAGATCTAATTGACGTACAACATTGCATTAATTTTAGGTATACCACATAAAGACTTGATGTATGCATATATTGCAAAATGATAGCCACAATAAGTTTAGTTAACATCCATCACCACAAATAGTTACAAACTTTTCCCTTGTGGTGACAACTTTTAAGATCCACTCTCTAAGCAACTTCCAAATGTACAATATTGTCAACTATAGTCACCATGCTGTAGATTACATCCTCGACTCACTCATGTTAAAAGTGGCAGTTTGTACCTTATGAAAAAGTAGCTTTATACCAGTGTGTGTGTGTGTGTGTGTGTGTGTGTGTGTATACCAGCCATCTGTATGTATTATGAAATAGAAATATTTTCCTGTGATTTCTGTTACTTTATATATGTTGGATTGTACCATATATTTTTTAAGTCCATGTGGTTTCATCGATCGGTCTTTTATGTTTTTGGGGATTATTTTTATATTGTGCTTAAAAAGACCTTTCTCCACTTTAATTATGAGAAGTCCTTTCAGGGTTTCTTTTACTAATTGTCATTTTGTGTTAAAAATTTAAATCTTCACCTATTTGGAATGTGTTCTGGTGTAAGATACAAAGTAGAGCTGAACTCATTTTTGTTCCACTGGCTACCCAGTTATCCCAACACCATCTATTAAATAATCAATGTATTTTCCATTAACTTGAAAAGCCACCTTGACATTGTGTAAACTGCTACATGTGTATTGGGGTCTGTTTATAGACCTCTGTTCTGTTTCATTGGTCAGTCTATCTAATAATGTGTCAGTACCACAGTGGAGTACCACACTTTTTTTTATGGTCTGAGGGGGCAGATGAGGAAGGCTAGTATTGACTTCTGCAGAACATAAAATTTTGGTGAAAGTACAACATACAGAACAGTGTACAAATCACAGGAATAAGGCTCAGTGAGAATTCAGAATGTGAATTACAGCACAGTGTGTATTTAGTATGCATAACCAGTACTCAGATCAAGAAACAGAACATACCAGTATCCAGAAGCCCCTTCTGACCACTACACTCCTGAGAGTAACCACTATCTTGGCTTAACACTGACCTCTAATAGCATATTAGCTGTGCCAACTTTGAAAATATGAGTTTTGCTTCATTTTTACTGTGATATTTCTCAGACCAGAAGCTCCTTCAACTTTTGGTCCTGCCACACAGCTTGTGAACATACCACAGGCTGGGATATATCACTGCCCCTGCTCGGCCAAGGCTATTACCCAGGATCTTCTAATGACCTGGTCAGGAGAGAAAGGTTAGTACTGTAGTCACCATGGGACTTAGCAGTAGTGGTTTATTTAGAAGACTTCCTCATGTGTGGGAGGCTGATTGGCTACATTTGCTAAGTACCTAACAGCTGCTATTAGCCTTTAATGATCTTATTTCCCAGATTAGTTTGGTGGCAAAAAGAGCCATTCCCAGATTATTCCCTGCCAAAGCTCCCAGGGGACAAATATTAGCTCTCAGCATCTGTATGTTAGGGACCAGAAAGGAATCTTCTCTGGATCCTGAAGATTTTTAGCCAAAGGGGTTAGCAACAGAGCCCATATCTGGCAGAAAGATTAAACCCATAGATTGAAATTGCTATAACTATCCCAGGGTGAATGGATTATGTTCTCTCAAAGTGTTTGCCTTTAGAGATGAAACAGAGAGGTTTTTGTTCAATATTCAGTAGCAGTTTTCCTTCTTTGTGCTAAATTGGAAATCAGTTGTCTTGCCAGCTTTCTTGTTCACAGTCCTAGGAATGTCCTTAGCATTCCCCTAAGTAATGTGAAGTCACCTTTTGGAAATGGATTTCCTTAAGACTTTTGTCTGTTTACCATAGGGGTGTGGGTGAAATAGGTGAAGGGGATAAAGAGATACAAACTTCAAATTATACAAAAAATTAATCACAGAAATGGAAGTAAGCATATAATATAACCACTAATATTACAATATATCTGTATGGTAATAAGGGTTGACTACACTTACCATGGTGAGCATTTAGTCATGTTTGTAATTGTTGAACCACTATGCTGTACATCTGAAACCAGTGTAATATTGCATATCAACTAGTACATCTGAAACCAGTATAATATTGCATATTAACTATATTCCAATAAAACTTAAATAGTTTTAAAACTCCAGCTGGACTGCTTAGTACTTGTGTGTCACTGATCACATTGTTTTGTCACTTGTGTCTTTATTTTTCCATTTATAAATGAGATTAATGATAGTAACTACCTCACAGAGTTGAGGACTAAATGAGTTCATACAAGTAAAGTACTTAGCATAGTGCCTGGCTTGTCATCTGTAAATATTAGCTAGTATTATTTTACTCTTAGTAAAAACAAGTGTGAGTAAATTGCAGCATGCTCTTTGTTATCCCCTGCCCTCTGTGGCAGACATTGTCATCTGTCCCAGGAGTCTCTCTCCCTTTCCTACTTTTGGTAATAGAACTTCCTTGAGTTTTGGCAGGACAGGTCACTACCCAGCTTCCCTTGCAGCTACATAAGGCCATGTGACCAAGGTCTAGGGCAATAGAATACAAGTGGAAACAATACATGAAACATATGCTGCTTTCTTTTTTTTTCATTAACTATTTAGCTATCTTTATTTCAACTTTTCACTTACTTGATTTACTAAAGACCAAGTATTTAATTCAGAATCTAGCACAGTATTTGAAATATGTATTCTTTTTAATTGAAGAACTACTCTATTCATTTTAAGTATATAAAACAGACTAATTTTAAATTCCAATTTTTTAAACATATGCATACATCAGTAAAACCACCACTCACATCAAGATTATCAAGCATTTTACATTCTGAATGCCATGTTATTCACCACATAAAACCTCTTAAACATCCTGTACTGTGTGTTTTATAATTTGTTGTAGCCTGAGTTCTAATAAAAATGTTTCTGCCTTCTGTTTCTATGACTTATCTTTAAACTCTTAAAAGATAAAAGAGTTTCCATTATCTTTAAACTCTTATACTTGTGTAATACAAATGAGAGTATCCATGGTTACAGAGCGATTTTTGATCCAATCTGAATTATTTTTAATAGTACTATTTAACCTGTTTATAAGTGTGGTAACTAATCTCAACCTCTGTCAATTTATCCTGTGCTAGTTTTAATACCTCCTTGCTGTTTTTATTGGTTTTTTACCACTTCAGCTACAATCCAATTGGAATATTTATTCTGTTTTCATCTGTAACCTAAATATCAAATTTACTTATAATGAACTATTACACCAGCAGTAACTATTGATTTTCCTTAGGCAAGATGTATACATAAAACAAGGTTTTAATCTACTGTTTCCCCAACCAGTGATTTGGAAATTTTCTTTTTACGGTGCTAGTATTACATTACGAACCAGTAACTTTTTTCTCCTTTACAATTAAAAAGAGGAGTAATAAAACTGTACCAGCTGGTTTCCCATTTTGTCAGATTAACATTTGGAATGTGTCATGTTGAGTGACAAAGCCCTTTTATTTATGTTTAGCTAAGAACATGCATATCTACATTACATGCCCAAAAAACCCCAGTATTCATTGCTCTATATATTGAACATTTTGCATGTCTTTTCAGTTTAGAACAAACGAAATTGTAGACCCATCTTAAAAATCTGTTTTTGCATTTAGTTTTGCAACTACCTATAACAATTTAATCTGAATACTGTTTAACTAGTTTTAATGCTTACCACTAATTTTTTCATACACTCACTTCCCTACTATTTAGTTACTTTAATTCACATTCTTTCTTGGCTGCAGTAAATATTTAGTAAAGCTTTCAAGGATGGGCATATCTGTGAATGTCTTCCAGTTGCCTTCATACAGACATAACTTGGCAAGATATATAAATATTGGTTCAAAATTATTTTCCCTTAAAACTGAAGATCTTATTACACTGTCTTCTGGCATTTAGAGTTGCAGGAGAGAAATCTGAAGTCAGCCTGACTTTTGCCCCTTTATAGATAAACTTGCTTTATCTGGATACTTGCAGAATTTTTTTTCATTCTTCCAATTAAAATATGTCACCAGGAATGTCTAGGTGTTGCTTTCTTTTCATTGAACTTAAAAAAAAGTATCTTTGAGCTTTTTCTACTTGCAGATCTAGTTTGCTTTTCAACTCTGGACAATTTTCTTTAATTAGTTCTTTACCATTTCAGCTACATTTGTTTTGCCTGTTTCAGATATTCTTATCAGGCATAGATTGTATCTACTGGACCACTCACTAGGTCTCTCTTCTATCTTTATTTCTTTTCCATTTCTTTGGCTTGCTGTGAGGATTTCCCTTGTTTCTCATTTACTTCAGCCACTCGATTTTGTGCCCCATCAGGCTGGCACATTTCTGTTATCTCTCTCAAATGCCTGCTATTTTTCACATGTTCTGATATTATTCTCTTTATCGCTGAGCACAGCCCTTTAATCTCTGTCATATGATACTCAATCCTTAGTCTCTCATCTGTTCCTACTGCTACGTCCGTTTCAAGAGGTGGCATTTTCTCGATCACTTAGCTGTTTCTTCAGAGTGTGATATTATGACCTTTTGAATGGCTCCTCAGAAACCGGATCAAAGGGAAGAATAAGGTTTTTGAAGGAATCAACAGCAACAACAAAAATATATATATGCTGCTTTCTTAAGAGGAAATGCTTACTCTGCTTTCTCTCTTTCCCCCTTCATGATGGCTGGAATAAAGACACGGTGAGAAGCCTGGCTGGGCATGTAGATGAACACATACTACCAAGATGGTGGGACAGTGAGTCAGAGGGACTGTGCCCCTTGATTATCATTTGATTATCATGTACAGTGGAACCATTTGGCTGTGTCGGACCACCTCCCACTTCTGGATTCTGAGGTGAGAAATAATTAAACTTATTTCTTACTTGAGCCATTGTTTTCCTGGGTCTTTCTGCTGAGTATCTTTTTCAAATGTTCAATAAAACCCTCTCTTACCATCTGGGCATTAAAGGATATCTCTAATGGATTTGGGAAAGGATGGTTCTTAATCTACGTGCTCCTTTGCTCCTTGACTTGCAGCTGTGAAAGTAGAGCCCATCCTACTCCAGTATGGCCTCTTCTTGATTCATCATATCTGCAATGACAGTACTGTCATATTATGAGGTCCTGAGGTGAGGACTTAAATGTATCTTTTTTGGAGGATACAGTTCAACCTACAGCAGCCAGAAATAAAAAACCACGATGAGGAGGAATCCCTCAGCTGGACCATCGTGGAGAGACAATGACTTGGCAGCTTGTCTGATCCTCCTTTCTCCCCCCACCTATCCTAGGCACCATCCAAACCTCAGGAAACTTTAAGATGTAGCAGTAGGGCCCCAAGGAAAGCACCCCACCATGGAGAAGAACACCCCAAATAGGCTGACATGAAGTTTCCACCACCTCACAAATGGGGGTTTGGAACTAGCAATATAATTGTTACAAAAATAGTTACATCTCTTAGGTATCTAAACTGGGATGACATTCGCACCTGCAACACCCTCAAGGGTTCAACAGAAAGAAGCCCAAATTCCTAGACCAGGGATTGGCAAACTATAGCCCACTAGCAAGATTTGCTGGCTGCCTGCTTTTGTAGTTAAAGTTTTATTGGCACACAGCCGCACCAATTCATGTACATACCATCTAGGGCTGTTTTTGTGCTACAAGGCCAGAGTTGGGACACAGACTAGCTATCCTGAAAAACCAAATGATTCATTATCTGGTCCTTTACAGGAGTTTGCCAGCCCTTTTCTAGATCAAGCTGTATAATTTAAGACAGTTTTTCAAATATATACTCTACTACATAAACTTTCTGGTGTATTAAAACTGGTATAAAAAAGTCTTCTGAGCCATCAGCTCTAAGTTTTTTTGTGTGTTCCCAATACAATTAGGAGGGAATCAAGACCTCATGAGTTCCACTTTTCAGTGGAAAACAATTGAGTAATAAAAATGGAATGTCATCCCCTAAAAGCATCCTAAAAGTGGAATTGGAGATATATCTCTTTAGCAATACAAATATAGGTGATTCCTGTTTCCCCTCAATGCATACATGCTTATTGAAAAATTATAGGCCAAAAATACTGCTGATGCAAATGAGTGTTATTAAATACTGTAGGATTTGCAAAACAACCCACAACAAACTAAATTGATAGTAATGAGTGAAACCCAGAGTAATTTATCACTGGCTAAGCAAAAAAAAAAAAAAAAAGATTTGAAAACCATGGTCTTCTCAAGGTGACACTGAGACAAAATATTCCTTCAGGAAATTATGGAAATTCCTACTATAGGTGGACATGTATGTGTATGATCCTTGGCAGCCACGGTGGAATAGCAAATTAGGGTGCTCAGCAAATTATAGTAAATTTCTATTTTTAATTTATAAACACTATGTTTTAGTAAGCCTTCATGACTTCTTAGTGTAGCCATAGTGGATATCTGTTGGGTGGGTATTTGCTCTCCAAGACCCATTTAGAAGATTCTGTCAACATCTTCTAGCTTTCCTCTGGGGAATCATTGTGCCATTCTCATCCATGTGATTTGAGAAGGGCCAACTTTGGAATTGAGCATATGACCAAGACTGGTCAATCAGTATATTTTATCTCTTTGTCCATAGTTCAGTGATGAGCACATATCTCATGACAAGCCAATGAAACTTAATCCCAGGAGTTTTGTCTTCATTGATAAGCCTTCTGCAGGGAAAGCCTGACAGCTAAAGAAGACAACACAGAGGAAAGCAGGGCTGAGAATGGAGTCATATTCCTAAAACAGTTTGAACACCTGGATCCAGCCAAGCCTGAAGCCAGTGTGTTACCATCTCCCTTAAGAACCAAAGAAGGAATTTGCACTTTTACAGCCCCTCAAGACCATACTCTGGAAATATTTAACCTACACGTGCCAGTTTAAAGTCACCTTTTATCATTGAGATTCTATGTTGGCAAAAGTAAACCCCAGGAGGAATTTTATTATATTTGCTATTGCTGCTGAAATTCAACACTATTTCTTCTTTTGGAGTCTTTATGAGGAAAAATAAGTCAAGTTTCTCACCTGAGCCACTTTTTTTGGCAGCCAGACTTCTGGGTGGAATAACAAATTAGGATGCTCAAAACTCAAAACTTTAGGCTTTAGCACGATAATAAATAATTAAATAAATATTCTAGAATCAGAGCCTGAGACCTGGTTTCAAGGGAAAGTAGTTTATTTGAGAAGTGGACCTGGGATGCATTAGTAAGGAAAGAAAGGAGACCCATACAGGTGTGCAAATGAGCAACTTGCCACTGAGGGCTGATTCCACTGGAAACTTTGGGAAACAGTGTAGAACAGTCAGAGTTATTGCACCAAGAGGTGAGGGCACGTGGGCATTTCCCGTCCTTATCACTGGATGAAGGTTGCTCAAGGGGATGTTAATTCCCCTACACATCTGGCCAATCCCATGTGATCAATGCAGGTTTCTGCTTCTAGGAGATACAACTTAATATGCCTCACTTAATGCTTACAACAATGACTATGCTGCATTTACTTCTAAGAAGTTATGTACATTAACTCAGTCATCATAATACTGTGAAGTATAAATGATTTTGTTATATATGGTAGTTATGATCTAGGAATTCACTCACTTAGTGGATTTTGAATCATTGCTCATAGGGCATTTCCATCCATCCATTCACCCATTCATCCATCCATCATCCATCCATCCACCTATTTATCCCATAGATTATAATCTTAAATTCTAAAATCAACTCATCCTGGTAGATTCGATTTTGTTTATTTTAAAAAAGAGAAAATGAGGCTCACAAGTGTTAAGTTTGACCTCCCTGAGGCCATTCCAGTCCAACTCCATCCAACGGAGCCCAGAGCCAGAGCTTCTTGCATGTGGCACTGTCCACTTTAGTCTCCATGCTCTGGGCATCTCTGTATGAGAGCTGAAGCAAAAAGGCAGAACATCACCTTGTTTCAGCCTCAGCTGGAAACATGCTTATCTGCGTTACCTGAACCCAGAAACAAGGCTGTTCTGAGCTAGAGCCACGTGGATCACCCAGCTGGAGCTCGGACAAAGCAGGGGGATGATCTGGAAGCATGGAGGAGACACCACTGCTGCTTTGCAGAAGCCACGAGACCAGAGGGAAAGAAGAGATGTACCCCATCTTCTTTCTTGTCCCGCCCCCCAGTCTTCTACCTCTGCTTCCCATTGGCCAACCTTCTTGGACAAGGGACATTGGGAAATGTAGTTTCTTAGGACCCTGGGCAGAGGGAGGAAGGAGGGAATCTTAAAGAAAACAGTCATATGACCTTAGGACGAAAGTATTAAACAATAAAGGAAAATAAGAAACTTGGGTCCTAAAAAATGAAAAATTGTGCACATCTTGACATGACCAAACATATCTGCATGGACAGGGAAGCCGGAAGCCAGCTATGGCATAACTGAAACAGTATTGCTGGCTGAGTTGTATTAGCTGGAATTGGAATCATTTCTCTTCACTTCCATTTTCTTTCCTGATAAAATTTATATTGTTGACTGAAGTTGGAAGGGGGTCCTACAAAATTCATCCTTCCTTTTCCTAATCATCTGGCTCCCCAGCCAAGGACTACATTTCCCAGACTTCCTTGCATGGTAGTACTAAGAGAAAATCTGAATCTGTCACAAGACCTGCTTGCTCTCTTCCAGACCTGTAAACAAGGAAAAGAATTTTGAGGCTGTGTGTTAGGCGGCATTATTGCTGCAAAAACCAACGAATACAACCTATAGCTCGGCATAGATAGGGATATAGTGTGGGTGCAAATATATAAAAGCTCAAATACTGGTGCAAGCTAGAAAAAGAGAAAAATGCCAAATGTTAACAGTGGTTGGCCTTGGAAGATGGATGGGTGAGCTGCCGAAGTCAGAGAATCAATCATTTCACCTTCAACAACAGCAGCAATGACCATGGGATTAATAGGCTTGTATTTCTGAAAAGTTCAGGGAGTAGTTTAGCTTCAGGCACAGTTGGATTCAGGTGCTTGATGTATGTTGTCAGAATACCATCTCTCTCTTGCCACTGAAATTTCATTCTCAGGCAGGCTAACTGCTCATGGAGGGCATCATGGACCCTGATCATTCCGGGCTGCCTTTTTTTTTTTTTTTAAGTTTAACTATACTGATGGAAAATGCTCATCTCTTTTCTCCTGGCTCCAGCCCAAATCCTGGCATTATCAGATTGGCTCAGCTTGGGTCAGGTTCCTACCCTTGAACCAATCTCAGAAGCTAGGGGATGGGGCCCTCCTGAGGGGTGAGCTTGTCCAGGAGCTACAGATGTGATCAGCCTTGTTTAGCTACATGGAATGAGCAATGTAAGTGGGGTGGGTGGTTTTCCAAAGGAAAATCAGGCTGTTGTTACCAGAAAGAAAGAGGGTCATGAGTGTTGCACAGTTAAAAACAGTATCTATCTAAAGACAAGCAGTGACTCTAGCATCTTACTATGCTGATGGACAGTGACTGTAATGGGGTATGTGGTGGGGACTTGATAATGGGGGGAATCTAGTAACCACAATGTTGCTCATGTAAGTGTATATTAATGATACAAAAAAAAAACCAAACTGAAATGATAATAAAAAAAACCAGTTATCTGTCTACCACAATGGGTACTTTTATTACTCTGTATATTTTGTAACTGATGAGAACAGGGACAGGAAATAGATCATGACGGCCTTGGGCTGAAGGTTTGGGAAGGGGTTCATTACAAAGGGTCAGGAGGACACTGCTTGGGGAAATGGAGCTGTTGGGTTTTTGGTTTTGTGACAGTCCCATGATTGTGTGCATTTCTCAAACCTTGTAGAATGGCACATAATAAAGGGTGAATTCGACTGGAGATAAATGATGCCTCAATTTTAAAAAAGTCCTTTAGAAAAAGAGCATTTTCATTGTCATAACAACCCTGCAGGAATCAGGCACAATTATTCCATTTTTCCAGCCAACTGTGGTGAGAGGTGTCTGCACTTTGCAGTTCCACTTCCGGTATCTCTTCGTTCACTCTGAATCCCTTGCTGCTTGCCTGGAAACCCCACCACTCAAATTGCCTCTCAAATTGTTCCTGCCAAGGCCACTAGTGACCTCAGGTTTGCTCAAGCCCATGGCTAGTTTTCAGCCTTAATTTCCTTGACCGTCTTTACCATGTGGCCTTGGAGGTGCTGCCACCGCGGAACTCCTCTGGTCCGTGGCTTTGGCGATTCTGCTCTGTCGCGCTAGGCCTGTGGCTGTCCTCGGTTGCTTCTCTATCCCGTCCGTCCCCATTTGCCTGTCCTGCCTCTTCTCTTTCTCTCCATGCTCCCTGAGGGAGCTCATCCAGCCCTTTGCACCGTCACTTCTATACTCATGGCTTCCGAGTCTGTTTTACGTCACATGCCTACTCCCCATTTACCTGGATTTCCAGAGTAATACCCATCCATTGATTTTGCAGCCTCCAAAAATGACATTACAGGGGATCGTTTTTTTTAAAGTTTCCAGGACAAATTTACAGCTCAGTGCTACTGTAACTAAGTTTCTGGCCACTTATTTGCCTTCACATTTTTTTCGGTCCATTCATCTACCGATGGACGCTTGGACGGTTTCCGTATTGTGACTATTGTGAATAACGCTGCAATGAATATGGGAGTGGTTATAAGAACAATAATAAATAACACTTATTGCATGCTTACTGTGTGCCAGGCACTACATGTGTATTATCTCGTTTCCTCACACCGACCCTGTATTCAAGGTCCCTGATTTTTCCCATTTTACAGATGAGAAAATGGAGAGACTCAGAGGGATTAAATACCTTGCCCAAGAGCATGCAGTCAGCAAGAAGCAGAGCCAGGTCTCACATAGCCAAGCCTGGCGCTATGCACTCTGCCATCACGTGGTAGATGCTTAGTGATCATGTGAACATGAGTAAATGGATGGATGCAGAGGTAGAAGGATGAAGTCAGTGCGTAGCCAGTAAGGATCTATGGGGCTCTGACGGCTTCGTGAAGACTGACCCTGGGTTCTGTGAGAGACTCATTTGATGCTTGATCTTGCATTATTTTGCATTATTTCCCATTTATCATCATCATCATTTTGCTCAGATTACTTTTAGTTCCTGCTCCACATTTCCAAAAACTTTTCAAATAAACATAAGCATGCATATTTAGATTTCAAAATATTTTCATAATATGAATACAAACATGATTAATACAACTTTGCCCTTCCAACAGATTACAACAATGTATATGCCTACATCCTAGCCCACACAGGATATTATAAAAGAAATTTTTTTTTAATGTACAGAAACAAGACAAGCTTCCCTGTGACCTTCCTGGGCTGGTAGACAAAGTTTCCCTGATATCCATTCCCCAGGGTGTGGTCCTAGATAAGGGGTCCGACTCTATATAAGGAATGTCAATTCCTATTCAGCATCTATTCCCCAAAGACATGCAGTCACACCCTTATGCTCTCTGAGCTGCTGTAGTGCCATGTTGCCTGTCTACATCCTGACTCTTGGCTATTTCTTCTCTGGGCAGCCTTTTATTTCTTTAGCACTCACTCATCCCTGTACATTGTATGACATCATTACCATCAGGGAAAGGCAAATGAAAACACCAGGGAGACATCACCACGCCCCAATAGAATGGGTATCATCAGAAAGAAGGTATCAAGGGCTGGCGAGGCTGGAGTGTGACATGCCCAGCCTGGCAGCTTCTTATGGAGTTAAATGTACACTCACCCAATGACCCAGCAATTCCACTCTTGGGTATTTACCCAGGAAAAATGAAAACACAAGTCCACACAAAGGCTTTTATGTGACCATTCATAGCAGCTTTATTTGTAATAGCCAAACACCAGCAAAAAGTTGAATATCTATCAACACATGCCTGAGACAACTGTGATGCATGCATACAACAGAATATAATAAAAAAAGAACAGATGCTGATAAACTCACCAGCATGGGTGGATCTCCACAGCATTACATTGAGTGAAAGCAGTTGGACACTGCATGAGTCCATTTATATATAATTACAGAAGAGGTGAGTTTGAGCTACAGTGACAGAAAACAGATCAGGGGGTGTCTCGGGACGGGAAGGAGAATGTGGACCATACAGGGGGCACCAGGGAGTGTTTGGGATGATGGAAATGCTCTGAATCTTGGGGGGAAGGTGGTGGTTACAGGGCATAAACACTACTAAAAACTCACCAAACTGGACACTCCAGATGGGTGCATTGTATCACAAGCATAAATTATATGCCTCAGTCAAGAATAATTATGGATGCCACTGGATGGAACAGTGAGCATACAGAGACCCAAAATACAATGGGTCATGCTAGATAGAAATTTTTTTCTCATGTAACAGCTTGAAGGTAAGTAGATGTCTTAGGTGAGTAGATGATTCTGTTCCTTTGAGATCACCTTCCTTCTTTGAGACCCACCTTCCTTCTATCTTGTGGTTTTGTATTCTCCCAGGGTGTGGTCCTCATGTGCATAGTTGCAGCTGGTCACCACTTTCACAATGCAGCCTATGTGAGTGTGGGAAGGGAGAAAGTCCAGGACAAGTGAATTCTTTTTAAGCAGGTAAGCTGGTAGTTGCACATATTACTTCTGCTCATTGGTGGTCATTGGTGAATATAAACATTAGCAACTTCTTCCTGAACGCATCTCCTCAGGCAAGGGAAACAAAAGCAAAAATGAAAACGTGGGACTACATCAAATTGAAAAGCTGTGTACAGCAAAGAACACCATCAACAGAACAAAAAGGCATCCTATGGAATGGGAGAATATATTTGTAAATGACATATCCAACAAGGGGTTAACATCCAAAATATATAAAGAACTCACGCACCTCAACACCCAAAAAGCAAATAACCCGATTAAAAAATGGGCGGAGGATATGAAGAGACACTTCTTCAAAGAAGAAATCAGATGGCCAACAGGCAGATGAAAAGATGCTCCACATCACTAATCATCAGGGAAATGCAAATTAAAACCACAGTGAGATATCACCTCACACCAGTAAGGATGGCCAGCATTGAAACGACTAACAACAAATGCTGGCTAGAATGCAGAGAAAGGGGAACCCTCCTACACTGCTGGTGGAATGTAAGCTAATTCAACCATTGTGGAAAGCAATATGGAGGTTCCTCAAAAAACTAAAAATAGAAATACCATTTGACCCAGAATCCCACTCCTTTGAATTTACCCAAAGAATACAAGTTCTCAGATTAAAAAAGACATATGTACCCCTATGTTTATAGCAGCACTATTTACAACAGCCAAGATATGGAAGCAACCTAAGTGTCCATCAGTAGATGAATGGATAAAGAAGATGAGGTATGTGTACACAATGGAATACTACTCAGCCATAAGAAAGAAAGAAATCCTATTATTTGCATGAACATGGATGGAGCTGGAGGATATTATGCTCAGTGAAATCAACTAGGTGGAGAAAGACAAGTGCCAAATGATTTCCCTCATTTGTGGATTATAACACCAAAGCAAAACTGAAGGAACAAAACAGCAGCAGACTCAGAGACTCCAAGAAGGGACTAGTGGTTACCAAAGGGGAGGGGTCTGGGAGGGCGGGTGGGACGGAGAAGGGGATTGAGGGGTATTGTTTAGTGCACATGGTGTGGGGGGCATTCAAGGGGAAAATGGTGTAGCACAGAGAAGGCAAATAGTGAATCTGTGGCATCTTACTACACTGATGGACAGTGACTGCATTGGGGTATGGGTGGGGAATTGATAATATGGGTAAATGTAGCAACCACATTGTTTTTTCATGTGAAACCTTCATAAGAATGTATATTAATAATACCTTAATAAAAAATTTAAAAAACAAAAAAAACAAAAAGCAGGATATAAAGCAGCATCAACAGTGTGGCCCTGCTTATGTCAAAATATGTTTGAATTAAAAACTGCTAGAAAAGTTAATCAAAATGCAAACAGCATGTGTCCCTGGGTGGCAGGGTTGTAGTGACTGATTTTTCTTTGCTTTCCTCTCCTTTCTTTTTTGTATCATCTACCAGGTATACAAATCTCTTTAGAAAAAAAGGGCAATACAAGTTATTTTTTATGAAGCACAAAGTTCTGTGGATGACTAGCCTTCAGTATTAAAAGCAGGGCCTTCTGGTGACCCTGGCTCTGTCCTCACACTGTGTATGAGGGACACATATGGGAGGGATGGAAAAGAAGATACAGACAATGAAAGACAAGAAAACACGGATGGGCAGCAGGTCCAGCCAGTGAACCCCACTTGAAAACCACCCATAAAACAGGGGATGCTACACAGCAGTCTAAAATGCTGGCTCTTGATAAACAGATAAACAAAACATGTTCTGTCCATACAGTGAAATATTATTCAGCCATGAAAAGGAATGAAGTCCTGACATGTGCTACAATGTGGATTAATGTTGAGAACACTGTGCTGAGGGAAAGAAGCCAAATAAAAAAGTCTGCATGTCACAGTATACAAAAGATTTAGGATATGCAAATATATAGAGGCAGATAATATCTTGGTGGTTGCCAAGGGGCTGGAAGCTGGGGAAATGGGGAGTGATTGCTCATGGAATAGGTTTTTTTGGGGGGTGATGAAATATTCTGGATTTAGATAGTGGCCATGGTTACATAGTGTTGTGAATGTACTAAAAATTATAAGTTGCACAGTTTAACAGATAAATTTTATGGCATGTAAAATCTAAAAACTATGTTGGTTCTAAAGATTAGTAATGCAGGGGAAAAGCTTAGCTTTTAAAATGCGGAAAGGAAATCAGCACACGCAATTGTTCACAACTTCCTAAAACAAAGCAAAGATGTGTGGGAGGAGGACTATGTATCAAAGGGATAGTCTTAAGCTAACTTGAATGTTTCTTATTTCTTCATTGAGAAATCATAAAACCTGACTTTCTACACTTTTACAGTAGGAAAAACAATCTTATTTCCAAAGCTACCTGCATTCAGGTACTGCATTCAAATACTCTAACTTATTTCTATTGTTTTTTGCTTTCTCTCTGAGAGACCCTAACCTCCTTGGTATTCACAGTTGGTTTACACACACACACACACACACACACACACACACACATGTAAATAGTTTCATGTTTAATATGTATAGTCGTGTATACTTAGCTAGGTTATTTACTCTTCTGTTTGCTTAATGCCAATTTCTAACTGCCTCAACTGCATTTATAAGCTTTCTAGAAGGAATGTATAGTGTCCTTCCCTTTCTCTTCTCAAGGCCCCAAAGGGCTCAGTTCTAAGCCTTTCATCATCAGGCACCGCTGGGGCAGACCTTTCATCCTCCAGGAACGCGCGTGCTCCTGCTAAATTTCGTGCCCCATCAGCTGGAGCAGAACCTTGCAGAGAAGCTGCCTTTGCAGAGCTCAGGGCTAAGCATTTCCACGGAAGAGTGACCTGTGCTTCCTTCTGTTTTCCATTTTCTTCACTCTCAGACTGAGTCTCTCCTGACTCCAGGATGTGAAATCTGCTTAGGAACTGTCATTTCACAGTTCTACCTGCCTCCTTGCCCCGATTCTTCCTGTTCCTGCCGGGGAGTTGCTGTAGTGCTGTTGGCACCTTTGACATGCCAGGCCCTGCTCGCATGCACGGTCTTGGGGCGCCATCCCATTGGGTCCGCAAAAAACCCATGCGGTAGGAATCACTTCCCATCTGCCAATGACAATGCTGATGGGTTCTCAGCGTCACGGTCATACAACGGTAAGAGGCAAGGCTGGTTCTAAACACTGTGCTTCCTTCCCAGGGAAGTTGCAGTTGATAACTTTCTACACATTTTGGTGATTTAAAAAACCTGGTTTTTTAAAAATGTTACCTTGGTTTCAAGGTATAAGAATCCTTGAAATGCTCTCAGTCCTGGATGGAATCTTCTAGGCATGAAAGGTTTTCTGATCCGGCCCTTCCATCCCTCATGGCTCATGCTGGCCCTGTGGTGACCCTTATTTTCCCTGGGGCCCTAGGGTGACCCCAGGGACTTCTGGTTAGGTCATTCGTTCACATCCCTGCCCCAACTACAGGCCACCCAGCAATGAGGGAAGTCTCACTTTGACTGCTTTGCCATCATGAGTAGGGAAACATTAAAAGTGTTTTTTAATGTTACAGAGTAAAACATGGATAAGGAAGCAACTTTGGGTAAGGTGACACCTTGGGTACGGTTTCCTGCATCCTTTATTTGTGAGAGTGATATGTTCTCTGATGTCTGTATATTTTCAGCTTGTGAATTGATGTTGAAAGTGTTACAGAGATACAAAAGAGAAACCTTGATTGACAGCTGTTTGACTGACAGCCCTGGGGAAGCGACTGACTGGCCCTGACACAGCTTCATGGCAGGGGACCTCTCAAGGTATCAGTGATACTGAGGTCAGAGCAGGAAGCAGTGATGTTTGAAGACAGGGAAATGTTTGATGATGGTTAGGGGGCAGGGCTTGGTGTTTCCAAGGCATAAGCCTCAGTTCTGTGGCATTTGCACATAAGGAAGCCCTCATTTCTCAGTGGTGCCAGGTAAAGTCATTGTTCATGTAGCAGATGTTTCCTGGGCATCTCCCCTGTGTCAGCTCTGTGTCAGGCACTGGGGACACAGCGCTGATGGAGGAGGCATGTGGTGGAGCTTTATCTAATGTCCCCCATTTGAGTGTTTAAGGCAGGGGTCACAGTACACACACAACAGAATGGTGCCAGGTTGTAGCCCTGGGAAGTGGGTATTAGGGACCACTAGCATTGCTAACTCATATGTAAGTCCACACCTTGAACCCAAGCCCCCAAAGCAGGGCTCCTGATATCCCATCTGTGCTGGCAGACGACCCCTTCCAGGAAGTTTGTTTAAGCCTTTGGACAAGTTACTTGTTGGCTTGCCTGGTGGTTGCTGAGAGCCTAGGGAGATGCGAGGCCCTCTCTTCAGCCTTTGTGCAGAACGGAGGGAGCTGGCAGAGATGGCAGCTGACCATTAACAGACACATCTGGCCTATGAAGAAGAGATTCAGTGGGGTCCAATTGGTTCAGTAGATGTTAACCACTCAGAGCCCTCAAAGGAGAAGGATCGGAAAGCCACTGCTGTGAGGTGGGCCCGTGTGGGCTGAGCCTGAGCCAAGCGGCACAGGCGGAGGTGCTGCAGGAGAAGTGGGAGAGACAGGGTGCTCCCCAGGGTGGCTGGATGTGCCTTTGTGGGCTGTCCCCAGCTCCAGATTCAGAGTGTGACTTGTGTGATGGGTAGGGCGTCCCTGGGCTGGAGATACTAGGGCCACTTCTCTGCTCCAAGCTGCAGGGCTATACCTCCTGTCTCATCACCATGCTCACCTCTGTTGGGGTGCAGCCACACAGGAAGGGGTGGCTTTATTCCAGGTACCAAGGCCTGATCAGGCCTGACTCAAGGTCAGCTGTGTGTGGTGGTTTGCCCAGCCTGCTCCACCGTGGCCCCCTGAGCTGGGCTGGTCTGTGTGAGCCACCTGGAGCCCCTGGAAGGGGGATGCCCCTCACGGGCTACTGAGGGAGTTTAGATTTTATGTGGTGTAAGATGAATGACATGTTAAGTTGCTTAATGATTAGGCACTTACTGTGTACCAGTGGGGTAAATCCCACAGGCACACTCATGATACTCATAGTTCAGTGAATAAGGCTGCGGGGTCAGATAGAGGAGCGAGGTCTACAGCATCTGCAGGAGCCCAGAGGAAGAACTCCTAACTGGGGCAAGCAAGGGTCTCAAAGGCAACTTCTCTGAAGCTGTGACCTGAGAGCTAAGGCTTGAGGGTCCATCAGGAGTTTGTCCAGAGGAGAAAATTGTGCCGAAGGAACAGCATTTGCAAAAGCCAGATGTGGGGAGAGCGGCTGGGGGCCGGGGTGGCTGGACCCTTACTGACAGCCTTTTGCTGTAAGTAAAATGAGATGCATGGAGGTTTCTGAACAGGACATGCCAGACTCAGGTGTTTACAGGTGTCTTCTGTGAGTGGAGAAAGACTGTGGGGAGTAGGACGTAAGAAGAGAAGTCTGATCGTCCACACAGCTCAACTGGGGAGAGCTTGGGTGTGTCCCACTCTCTGATTAGGAGACTAAATTCCAAAAGAGCCAACCACTTGCCCAGGGACACCCAACCATTTATTGGGTACTTTATGTGCTTGTCACCTCAGGAGCACAGAGATTGTGAGACACCTCAGGAGCACAGAGATGCTTTGTTTGTTGGCTCATTCATTTATGTTGAACCAACCTCACGGCCTTTGCACTATTGTTCCTTCTGCCTGAAACATCCTTTTCCCAGAATAACATGTGGCTCAATCCCTCATCTCCTTCCATTCTTTGCTCAAAAGTCACCTCTTCCAAGAAGCCTGTCCTGACCACCCTGTATAAAATTGTGAACCCCATCCCTGGCTTCTGATCCCCCTTCTCCTGTTCTGTTTTTTTATCAGCATTTATCTTCAAACATCATATCTTTCTGGTTGTTTATGCTTTTTTGTTTGTTGTCCCCATTTAGAGTGTAAACTCCCCCAGGGCAGAAATGTCCTGTCTTCTCCCCTGCTGTGGCCCCAGCTCCAAGCATAGGACCTGTAACACAATAGGGTCTCAACACATGTTTCTTGAGTGAATTCCTTTGCTCAGTGTCCTGTTGAGGGAGTATTGTGAGAAACAAAGCTCTCCCTTGGTCCCCTAGGTCTCACAATCTCTGTGCTTCTGAGGTGACAAGCACATAAAGTACCCAATAAATGGTTGGGTGTCCCTGGGCAAGTGGTTGGCTCTTTTGGAATTTAGTCTCCTAATCAGAGAGTGGGACACACCCAAGCTCTCCCCAGTTGAGCTGTGTGGATGATCAGACTTCTCTTCTTACGTCCTACTCCCCACAGTCTTTCTCCACTCACAGAAGACACCTGTAAACACTTGAGTCTGGCATGTCCTGCTCAGAAACCTCCATGCATCTCATTTTACTTACAGCAAAAGCCAAAAGTTTCGTACAGTCCACAAAGTCTTGCAGGACCTGCCCTTACCTCCTCCCACCCTTCCCCTCTAGCACTCTGTGGTCTTCTCACCAGAGCCTGTCAATTCCACCCCAGTCTCAGGGCCTTTGCACTGGTGCTTCCATCACCTGTACCGTCTCACCTAAACATCTACATGACTCTCTCCCTCCCCTCCCTCAAGTCTTTACTCAATTGTCACTTTCTCAGGTGACACTGGGTCTAAAATCACTGTTCGCTTCTTTCCCCGCATTTCCCATCTGCCTTCTTGGTGACATTGTTTCCAGAAGTTTCACCACATTCTAACAGATGACACCATGTTCCTATTTATTCTGCTTTTTGTCTGTCTCCCCCACTGGAACATCAGCAACTGGAGGACAGAGGTCTTTGTTTCTCTTACTGCTGGGCCTCATTGCTAAGACGGGTGCCAGGCACCCAGTAAAGTTCTCAATACCTAGTCTTTGAACAAATGTAGTGCAGAGAAAGCAGTTTGCACAGGGCTCCCCGACCAGCATATTGATGGGAGCCTTAGTGAAAGGGAGGTAATGTAATGACCTCCATATTGCACACTTTGGGGCTCGAAGTTTGACCATTTTGGACCCAAGCCTGGATAGAGGTCAAAGGTTGATGTGTCTAGCCCACTCCTGTGGATCAAAGGCTCAACTGCCAGGGACCTCTGTCCCCAGTGGCGTGGGGCCTGTGTCAGCCTAGCAGCCTGGAGAGGATCTCTGCTGGTCACTGGCATGATAACAATTTAGGGAGTACACATTGAAAGCTGGATACTCCCCAGATCTGGCTCCCCATGAGTGTGCAAGGGTTTCTGCAAACACTAGAGGTCAAGCATGTGGTATTAGGGAGCAGCCCTCAGATAGGAGGTGCAAGGTGTGCATGCAGGCTTGATGGGGGGAATCCAACCTTTGGGGTGACAGCTGTTTAAAGTGTCCCCCCACCAAGTGCCGACACATCTGCTACATGTTTGTTTGCAACTCAGTTTGTGGGTAATCGCTGTGCAGCCAGTGAGGACAAGGAGTCTGCTGCTGAAGCATCCTGCCCCTGGGGATGGGCCTGCTTTGCATAGATTCGCCATGGTCCCCGGCCATTCAGCTACCATGGGGCCTGGGCAAAAGGCAGCCAGCTCTCCAGCCAGGCTTTGGCAGAGAATCAGACCTGCTCAGGGCTTGAATCCATGGGCAGGGCCCCTGCACTCTCCTGGGCCTCAGTTTCCTCCTCTGTAAGGTGGGGTCTTGATTGGCCCTCCCTCAGATGCTTCATATCACCCTGGAGCCTCTGTTCCCTCAGATTGTGGCTGAGCGCTGGCCCCTCGTATGACATCTCCTTTGCCCACTGTCTTCGGCCCAGATTTAGCCATTGGCAGGCATGGAGGGTAGGTGGGAGGTTAGGAGCATGGGAGAAGCTTGTTGGGTATTTCTCCTCATTAGCTTCGGCAGCACCTCCCAATGGACATGGTCTCCCCATCTTCTCACTTCTATAGTCTTACCCCTCCTCCACTTCAGGTTCTCATCTGTGTCACCAGTCGCTGTATTAAATGTCCTCTGTACTGTACATTCCCCTCTCCCTGAGTAGACCCTGACTGATGTAAGGTAACTGTGAAGGGTTTTGTTTGTTTTGGTCTGAAGACACAATTTAAGTAAAATAAAGTGTGTTCATTATACAGTTCTGCCTGTTTCCACAAACATATTTAATTATGTAACCACCACCACAAAGAAGCTATAGAAAGGGTTGGTCACCAAAACTCCCCTTCCACCCACCCATGCCCTTTCGTGTCCCTCCCTCCCTTCATCCCCAGGTGCTGCCAACCACCGGCGCTGTCCCTATAGGGTGGGCTTTTCTAGAACATCCTAGAAATGGGATCATACATGTGGCCTTTGGATCTGGCTTTTTTTCATCATTATAATGTGTTGGTGACTTCTAATTTTGATAGTTTGTTGTAGATTTGTGACAATTTGACAAACACATTCTTTTCTCTAGCTTACTTTATTGTAAGAATATGGTAAGTAACACATAGAACATACGAACTACATGTTTACCAGCTGTTTCTGTTATCAGCGAGGCTTCCAGTCAGCAGTAGGCCAGTAGTAGTTAAGTTTGGGGGAGTCAAAAGTTGTACTCGGTTTTTGGACTGTGTGCGTGTGTGTGTGTAGGGTGGCTGTTGGTGCCTCTAAACCCTGCATTGTTAAAGGGTCAGCTGTATTCCTGAGTGGTCCTCTTTATAAGGATGGCCTCGGTTTGTCTATTTGTTCCCTAATGGAGGATCTGCTGTGAGCTTTTGAGGAGCTGATATTTGTAGTGTTTGGAACAGTAACTGACACAGTATTTTTTTTTTGAGAGGGCATCTCTCATATTTATTGATCAAATGGTTGTTATCAACAATAAAATTCTTTATAGGGGACTCAATGCACAATCATTAATCAACCCCAAGCCTAATTCTCAACAGTCTCCAATCTTCTGAAGCATAATGAACAAGTTCTTACATGGTGAACAAGTTCTTACATAGTGAATAAGTTCTTACATGGTGAACAGTGCAAGGGCAGTCATATCACAGAAACTTTCAGTTTTGATCACACATCATGAACTATAAACAATCAAGTCAGATATGATTATTCATTTGATTTTTATACTTGATTCATGTGTGAATCCCACATTTCCTCCTTATTATTATTATTATTATTATTTTAATAAAATGCTGAAGTGGTAGGTAGATGCAAGATAAAGGTAGAAAACATAATTTAGTGCTGTAAGAGGGCAAATGTAGATGATCAGGTCTGTGCCTATAGACTAAGTATTAATCCAAGCTAGGCAAGGGCAACAAAACATCCACAGACGCAGAAGATTTCTCTCAATACATGGGGGGTGAGGTACTAAGCCTCACCTCTGTTGATCCCCAATTTCTCACCTGATGGCCCCCCTGTGACTGTGCCTGTCTTAGGTTGTTCCTCCCTTGAGGAATCTTACCCATCTCTGGCTAACCAGTCATCTTCCGGGGCCATACAGGGAAATGTAAAGTTGGTAAGTGAGAGAGAAGCAATATTGTTTGAAAAGATTAGCTTTTTACTTCTTTGCAGTTTTATGCCCTGTGGCTTCTATGCCCAGCATTTGTCTTGAAGTATCTTTACCACTTGGAAGAATTGTGATACTCAGTAATTTTCGATATAAGGCACGAATTCTACTAAAGGGTTGTAATTAGGAAAGAAGAAAAAAAGCTATAGAAGTAGCAGATGGAAGAAAACATGGGAAGATTGATTATTTCTTTGACATATCTTCTTGTAGAGTAACATAAGCATGTATAGGTTTTAAATTACTAATTAAATTGCATACACACATTAACATAATAGGAATACAGCTACATAACAAAAGCAGACCTACAATTACCAGCCATGTCCAGTGAAACCAAGAAAACCAGTTAGGTACCCTAGGCATTTGTGAAAACTTATCAATGATATGATGGATATTGTCTAACTGAATTTGAATAGTTTGAGAAAAATCAGACAAATTAAAACAACACATTCCTGGGAACTGTTCACATCCCATGTGTTCTTTTAACAGTAGATAGTCTATAGTCACACTATTTTGGAGCACTGCAACTTGCACTTCTCCTAATTCTTGGTTGAGTTCTGACACTATAGATCCAGTCAAATTTGTTGTTTTACTGTATGCACAGGCCAGCTTAGATATCTCCTTCTTCATTCCAATGGCAAGTCCAGGAACCAGTGGGATGAATGCAGCAACAACTGCAACAGCACCAGGATCTTTGTTGAAGTTTTTTGATGATCATCTTCTGGAATGACTCTTCCAGAGGATGTTGATGTTGGAAGTTCTTCTTCATATCGTATCTTAATTCATTTTCTGGGTAGCCAAATTAGGCTTTGATCCTCTGTATGAACACAACAAAACCCTTTGCCCACACTTTGATATGACCTTTATACCATTGTGAAGAACCTATTGGGGATCACCGCACAGGAACTGCTTTTTTTTTTAAGAGAAAGGAATATTATCAGAAAAATGTACTTCCACAGCTGATCATCTGACACCCTTTAAAAGATCAAAACTAAGGACATGTAAAACATGCATTATCATTGATTTGCAGTTAGTTTTATCCTATCAGGGAATAATACCCATTTTCTTTCTGTTTTTTTTTTGTTATCATTAATCTACAATTACATGAAGAATATTATGTTTACTAGACTCTCCCCTACACCAAGTCCCCCCCACATACCCGATTTCGGTCACTGTCCATCAGCATAGCAAAATGTTGTAGAATCACTACTTGTCTTCTCTGTGTTGCACAGCCCTCCCCTTTCTCCCACCCCCCACATTATGCATGCTAATCATAATACCCCCTTTCTTCTTCCTCCCCCTTATCCCTCCCTACCCACCCATCCTCCTCAGTCCCTTTCCTTTTGGTACCTGTTAGTCCATTCTTGGATTCTGTGATTCTGCTGCTGTTTTGTTCCTTTCAGTTTTTCCTTTGTTCTTATACTCCACAGATGAGTGGAATCATTTGGTACTTGTCTTTCTCCGCCTGGCTTATTTCACTGAG
Organism: Manis javanica; assembly: GCF_040802235.1. Lineage (NCBI taxonomy): Eukaryota > Metazoa > Chordata > Mammalia > Pholidota > Manidae > Manis > Manis javanica. The sequence continues at coordinate 124,715,413 of NC_133159.1, read as the reverse complement.
CATAATACCCTCTACCTCCATCCATGTTGTTGCAAATGGTAGGATTTGTTTTCTTCCTATGGCTGAATAATATTCCATTGTGTATATGTATCACATCTTCTTTATCCATTCATCTACTGATGGACACTTAGGTTGCTTCCAATTCTTGGCTATTGTAAATAGTGCTGTGATAAACATAGGGGTGCATCTGTCTTTTTCAAACTGGAGTGCTGCATTTTTAGGGTAAATTCCTAGGAGTGGAATTCCTGGGTCAAATGGTAAGTCTATTTTGAGCATTTTGAGGAACTTCCTTACTGCTTTCCACAATGGTTGAACTAATTTATATTCCCACCAGCAGTATAGGAGGGTTCCCCTTTCTCCACAACCTCGCCAACATTTGTTGTTGTTTGTCTTTTGGGTGGTAGCCATCCTTACTGGTGTGAGGTGATATCTCATTGTGGTTTTAATTTGCCTTACTCTGATAATTAGCGATGTGGAGCATCTTTTCATGTGTCTGTTGGCCATCTGAATTTCTTTTTTGGAGAACTGTCTGTTCAGTTCCTCTGCCCATTTTTTAATTTGGTTATTTGTTTTTTGTTTGTTGAGGTGGGTGAGCTCTTTATATATTTTGGATGTCAAGCCTTTATCGGATCTGTCACTTAAAAATATATTCTCCCATACTGTAGGGTACCTTTTTGTTCTATTGATGGTGTCTTTTGCTGTACAGAAGCTTTTCAGCTTAATATAGTCCCACTTGTTCATTTTTGCTTTTGTTTTCCTTGCCCAGAGAGATATGTTCAAGAAGAAGTCACTCATGTTTATGTCTAAGAGATTTTTGCCTAAGTTTTTTTCTAAGAGTTTTATGGTTTCATGACTTACATTCAGGTCTTTGATCCATTTTGAGTTTATCTTTGTATATGGGGTTAGACAATGGTCCAGTTTCATTCTCTTACATGTAGCTGTCCAGTTTTGCCAGCAGCGTCTGTTGAAGAGACTGTCATTTTGCCATTGTATGTCCATGGCTCCTTTATCAAATATTAATTGACCATATATGTTTGGGTTAATATCTGGAGTCTCTAATCTGTTCCACTGGTCTGTGGCTCTGTTCTTGTGCCAGTACCAAATTGTCTTGATTACTATGGCTTTGTAGTAGAGCTTGACGTTGGGGAGAGAGATCCCCCGCACTTTATTCTTCTTTCTCTGGATTTCTTTGGCTATTCAGGGTCTTTGGTGTTTCCATATGAATTTTTGAACTATTCCACTTTGTTGAAGAATGTTGCTGGTAATTTGATAGGGATTGCATCAAATCTGTATATTGCTTTGGGCAGGATGGCCATTTTGACGATATTAATTCTTCGTAACCAAGAGCATGGGATGAGTTTCCATTTGTTAGTGTCCCCTTTAATTTCTCTTAAGAGTGTCTTGTAGTTTTCAGGGTATAGGTCTTTCACTTCTTTGGTTAGGTTTACTCCTAGGTATTTTATTCTTTTTGATGCAATTGTGAATGGAGTTGTTTTCCTGATTTCTCTTTCTATTGATTCATTGTTGGTGTATAGGAAAGCCACAGATTTCTGTGTGTTAATTTTGTATCCTGCAACTTTGCTGTATTCCGATATCAGTTCTAGTAGTTTGGGAGTGGAGTCTTTAGGGTTTTTTATGTACAATATCATGTCATCTGCAAATAGTGACAGTTTGACTTCTTCTTTACCAATCTGGAATCCTTGTATGTCTTTGTTTTGTCTGATTGCTGTGGCTAGGACCTCCAGTACCATGTTAAATAACAGTGGGGAGAATGGACATACCTGTCTTGTTCCCGATCTCAAAGGAAATGCTTTCAGCTTCTTGCTGTTCAGTATGATGTTGACTGTGGGTTTATCATATATGGCCTTTATTATGTTGAGGTACTTGCCCCCTATACCCATTTTACTGAGAGTTTTTATCATGAATGAATGTTGAGTTTTTATCATGAATGAATGTTTAAATGCTTTTTCAGCATCTATGGAGATGATCATGTGGTTTTTGTCCTTCTTTTTGTTGATGTGGTGGATGATGTTGATGGATTTTCTAATGTTGTACCATCCTTGCATCCCTGGGATGAATCCCACTTGGTCATGGTGTATGATCCTCCTGATGTAGTTTTGAGTTCAGTTTGCTAATATTTTGTTGAGTATTTTTGCATCTACATTCATCAGGGATATTGGTCTGTAGTTTTCTTTTTTGGTGGGGTCTTTGCCTGGTTTTGGTATTAGGGTGATGTTGGCTTCATAGAATGAGTTTGGGAGTATTCCCTCCTTTTCTATTGTTTGGAAAACTTTAAGGAGAATGGGTATTATATCTTCTTTGTATGTCTGATAAAATTCCAAGGTAAATCCATCTGGCCTGGGTGTTTTATCTTGGGTAGTTTTTTTATTACCACTTCAATTTCTTTGCTGGTAATTGGTTTGTTTAGATTTTGTGTTTCTTCCTTGGTCAGTTTTTGAAGGTTGTATTTTTCTAGGAAGTTGTCCATTTCTTCTAGGTTTTCCAGCTTCTTAGCATATAGGTTTTCATAGTAGTTCCTAATAATTCTTTGTATTTCTGTTGGGTCCGTCGTGATGTTTACTGTCTCGTTTCTGATTCTGTTGTGTGTTGATTCTCTTTTTCTCTTAAAAAGTCTGACTAGAGGCTTATCTATTTTGTTTATTTTCTCAAAGAACCAGCTCTTGGTTTCATTTATTTTTTCTATTGTTTTATTCTTCTCAATTTTATTTATTTCTTCTTTGATCTTTATTATGTCCCTCCTTCTGCTGACCTTAGGCCTCATTTGTTCTTCTTTTTCCAATTTTGATAATTGTGATGTTAGACTATTCATTTGGGTTTGTTCTTCCTTCTTTAAATATGCCTGGATTGCTATATACTTTCATCTTAAGACTGCTTTTGCTGCGTCCCACAGAAGTTGGGGCTTTGTGTTGTTGTTGTCATTTGTTTCCATATATTGCTGGATCTCCATTTTAATTTGGTCGTTGATCCATTGACTATTTTGGAGGGTGTTGTTAAGCCTCCATGTGTTTGTGAGCCTTTTTGCTTTCTTTGTACAACTTATTTCTAGTTTTATGCCTTTGTGGTCTGAAAAGTTGGTTGGTAGGATTTCAATCTTTTGGAATTTACTGAGGCTCTTTTTGTGGCCTAGTATGTGGTCTATGCTGGAGAATGTTCCATGTGCACTTGAGAAGAATGTGTATCCTGTTGCTTTTGGATGTAGAGTTCTATAGATGTCTATTAGGTCCATCTGTTCTACTGTGTTGTTCAGTGCCTCTGTGTCCTTACTTATTTTCTGTCTGGTGGATCTGTCCTTTGGAGTGAATGGTGTGTTGAAGTCTCCTAAAATGAATGCCTTGCATTCTATTTCCTCATTTAGTTAGTATTTGTTTCACATATGCTGCTGATCCTGTGTTGGGTGCATATATATTTATAATGGTTATATCCTCTTCTTGGACTGAGCCCTTTATCATTATGTAATGCCCTTCTTTATCTCTTGTTACTTCCTTTGTTTTGAAGTCTATTTTGTCTGATACTAGTACTGCAACACCTGCTTTTTTCTCCCTGTTGTTTGCATAAAATATCTTTTTCCATCCCTTGACTTTTAGACTGTGCATGTCTTTGGGTTTGAGGTGAGTCTCTTGTAAGCAGCATATAGATGGGTCTTGTTTTTTTTATCCATTCAGTGACTCTATGTCTTTTGATTGGTGCATTCAGTCCATTTACATTTAGGGTGATTATCAATAGATATGTACTTATTGCCATTTCAGGCTTTAGATTTGTGGTTACCAAAGGTTCCAGGTTACTTTCCTTACTATCTAAGAGTCTAACTTAACTCACTTAGTATGCTGTTACAAACATAATCTAAAGGTTCTTTTCTATTTTTCCTCCTTTTTCTTCTTCCTTCATTGTTTATATATTAGGTATCAAATTCTATACTTTTTGTCTATCCTTTGATTGACTTTGAGGATAGTTAATTTAATTTTGCATTTGCTTTGTAATTAGCTGTTCTACTTTCTTTACTGTGGTTTTATTACCTCTTGTGACAGCTATTCAACCTTAGGAACACTTCCATCTATAGCAGTCCTTCCAAATAGACTGTAGAGATGGTTTGTGGGAGGTAAATTCTCTCAGCTTTTGCTCATCTGGAAATTGTTTAATCCATCCTTCAAATTTAAATGATAATCTTGCTGGATAAAGTAATTTTGGTTCCAGGCCCTTCTGCTTCATGGCATTAAATACATCATGCCACTCCCTTCTGGCCTGTAAGGTTTCTGCTGAGAAGTCTGATGTTAGCCTGATGGGCTTTCCTTTGTATGTGATCTTATTTCTGCCTCTGGCTGCTTTTAACAGTCTGTCCTTATCCTTGATCTTTCCCATTTTAATTACTATGTGTCTTGGTGTTGTCTTCCTTGGGTCCCTTGTGTTGGGAGATCTGTGTATCTCCATGGCCTGAGACACTATCTCCTTCCCCAGATTGGGGAAGTTTTCAGCAACAACCTCCTCAAAGACACTTTCTATTCCTTTCTCTCTCTCCTTCTTCTGTTATCCCTATAATGCGAATATTGTTCTGTTTGGATTGGTCACACAGTTCTCTCAATATTCTTTCATTCTTAGAGATCCTTTTTTCTCTCTGTGCCTCAGCTTCTTTGTTTTCATCTTCTCTAGTTCCTATTTCATTTATTGTCTCCTCCACCATATCCAACCTGCTTTTAATACCCTCCAAGGTGATCTTCAACGATTGGATCTCTGACCTGAATTCATTCCTGAGTTCTTGGATGTCTTTCTGTACCTCCATTAGAATGTTGATGATTTTTATTTTGAACTTCCTTTCAGGAAGAGTCACGAGGTCCGTATCATTTAAATCTTTCTCGGGAGTTGTATTAATTATTTTACTCTGGACAAGGTACCTTTGGCATTTCATGTTTGTATATGGCGCCCTCCTGTGTCCAGAAGCTCTATTCTGGAGCTGCTCAGACCCTGAAGCAATGTCAGGGGTCCCAGGAGAGCGATACTGGTGCCTGGGGGGGAGGAAAGAGCTGTTCCCCACCTCCTGGCTGCTGTGCCTTTCTCCACTGCCTGAGCCAGTGGGCCAGGCACACAGGTATAAGTTTTTGTCCCAGAGCAGGAACTCTGCCTGTATTAACTTTCCAACCCAGTAGTCATGCGAGTCTCATGAAAGCACCATGAAATGTAGGTTTGTGCTCCCAGAGCAGATCTCCAGAACTAGGTATTCAGCAGTCCCAAACCTTCCATTCCCTCCCTGCTCTGTTTCTCTTCCTCCTGTCGGTGAGCTGGGGTGGGAGAAGGGCTTGGGTCCCACAGAGCCACAGCTCTGGTACGTTACCCCATTTGGTGAGGTCAGCGCTTTTCTCCAGGTGTGTGCAGTCTGACACAGTCCTCTTTCCTTTTGCTCTCTCAGGATTAGTTGCACCAGTTATATTTTCTAATTGTATCCAGTTTTAGGAGGAAGCCTCTGTCTCTCCTCTCACGCCACCATCTTTAATCTAAAGTCCCTTGTTTCTTTTTGTTTCAGTTTTCTTATATGTATTCATAGGTTTACTATGAAGATTAATTGAGATAATGTATATAAAATGCCTTGCTTAGATCTGATACATAGTATGTACTCTTTATGTTTAGGTCTCTTTTCTTCCTGGTAAATAGAGGCAAATAGAATATCTCTCAAAAGCCAGTCTTAAAAATTCAGAGGTCAAGAACTTTTGCATGTGTGTGAATTAATAAGAACAGGTTTCTCTGAGAGACAACCCATCAGTGTAAACATACTATATATGTATAATGCTCTGTAAGATAAAACTGAAAGCAAGCTCTCCTGACACCAATTAATTTGTATTTCTTATCCATTTCTTTCTGTATTAGGAAAATGTTCTTTTTCTTGTTTTCATGTTATATGGGATGTATTCTCTGTGGTCATATTTCTAAATAGCTCTTCCTAGAAACCAAAGCCCAGTTTTGATTTAGAAAATTAAAGTTTGCCTAATGTTCACCATACTCACTTCAGTGCAGCAAACTCTTCTCTGTAAGTTTTAAGTCTTTACATCATAAGATCTTATTATGAGTGCATGTTCCAAGTACCTCTTTTTCTCTGCCCTTGTCATATAAAGCATGGAGAATATGGGAAAGTTTAAGCAAATGTTGGCATGTTCTCTACCAACCAAGTAGTTGAACTCTCAGCAGTTACCAGAATGCAGTAGTTTATGCTTTGTCTCTTTTTGACACCTCCTCTCACCCCTTTTGATACGAAGAGTGACTTAATAGCCAGAAAAATACCAACAAAGAGAGAGAAATAAGGAGTCTAGTACCTAAAGTCTCCTTAATTATTCCCCAAGTAATCATGAGTTTTCTGTACTAACAAAACTCTTCTCTGCTGATGTCCCCTGTTTACAGAAATACTTCCATTAGTGAATCTCCTGACAACAATGGACTTGCGTGTAATGATAGGGCTTCCTGAGTTGATAGATTCAGGCCAGATATCTTGGACTATAATAACAATGGTAATCGTAATAATAATAATTATAGTTAATATTTAAAGAATTAGCATTTACTATGTGCAGGTACTATTACTTTACTTATATTAACTATTTGGTTCTCACAATAATGCAATGAAGTAAGTGTAGTTAACCATTTTAGGAATGAGGATACTGAGGCACAGAGAAGTAAGTCACTTACCTGGTTTCATATAACTAGTAAATGGCAAAACTAGGATTTAAATCCAGGCAGTCTGGCTCAAGGGTATGTGATCTTAGCCACTGGTTGTATTGCTTCTTGTTGATTTTTTCATGGTGATAATAGTTAATATTGAAATCTGCAGTTACTCTGCTATACAGTATTCTTACCTCTTCTTTGACTTTTGTCCCCCCATGGTGGTGGCCTGATGTTCTCCTACTTTTAAATTCTTCCTCTGTGAACATGGGAATGTCTGATAGATGGCATACTTAGTTTTGTTTATAAGTCATTCAATAAATATTTATTAAGACATTGGAAATTACATAGATTGATTTAAATCCACTTACTCTCACTGGACTGTGGCCTTACACTTAGTGGGCCTCAATAAGCCATTAATTCCTTCCTCCTTCAAAGATGCCTGACTGGGCCCCACTTAGCAGGGTGGTTACCTGAAACTTAGTTAAACTCAGTATTGTCTTAGCCAGATCTTTGCATTTTTGTCTTTTGTCCTTTGAATGCATAATAAGAATGTTTTACCTCCTGCCTAAAGGAATTTCAGGCATCAGCAGTTAAGTCAGAACATGTGAGAGGTGGGAGGGGGCACCCCTGTGCATGAGGGAGGAGCAGATGGGCCTCCTTGAATAAAGGTAAACTTGATTCCATTTCTGAGGGTGTTTGAGGGCCTCATAGTTGGAAAGGAGATTATACTCTGCAGGCACTGCTCTGCTGCTCAGGCCAGTCTATCCCTGCTGAAGTTTCTAGAATGTTTAGAGCTGCTGAAGCTGAAGAAACTTGTTACTGGCTGCTCTTAACAGTGTCTAGCATCCAGTCTTGTTTGGTGCCCAGGTCTGCTCGCAATCCTTTCCTTCTAGGCCTCTCCCTGATTTCCTGTCTGAACATTCCTGCTTTCCCCCTCCTTGCTTCTAAAATTTCCTGATCTTACCATTTTTTTAAATCATATTTTTACTTTCTCTTCTCTTACCCCTCCTTTCTTTAAAACAGCTTCCTTTCTAACAACCTTTAGCCTAACAGACTAGGAAGTTATTTTATTGTCTTCCTTTTACAGATGAAGAAACAAAAGCACAGAGACTGTGACTTGTCAGTATTCAAATCTTGGCAGCCTAAGCCCAGTCTGTGCTCTTAACCTGCCTCTCACAAGTAACACGAGGTTGTAAATGAGAGGGCAAGAGGCTAGCTATTTTTTATTTATTATTAACTTTTTATTTTGAATAACAAAAAAAAGATAATATTCCAGTAATCTATTGCCATGTTACAAACCACCCCAAAACTCAGAGACTTAGAGCAACAATAGTCATTCTGCTGAGGAAACTGCAGTTTGCAGACCTTGGCAAGGGCAGTTCATCAATGCTCATGTGGTATCAGCTGGGGGTAGTTTGCCTAGGAAAGGTGGACCTGCTTCCAAAACGTGGCTCACTCACACAGCGCGCGGGCTGATTCTGGTTCCCGGTGCCTCTCCCTGGGCTGTGTGTGCTTTCTCACAGCGTGCTGGCTGGTTTCTAAGAATGGGCCTCCCAAGGGAAAGGAAGTGAAAGCTTCCAGTTTGTTAGACCTGGGCCTATGAACTGACACGGTATCACTTCATCACATTCTGTTATTCACCCAGTCACATAGCCCAGATCCCAGGGAAAGGACATAGCCCCACTTCTTGATGGGAGAAGTATCAAACAGTTTGGGGCCTTTATCTTAGAAATGCCATGGTCAATAGCTCTTAGAAAGGGGTCTCTTTGGATATGTGAATTTGGTTTACTTTTGCCTTTGGTTAATCATTAGCATTACTTTCTCTGAATGAATTTAAACTTGAGGAGGTCTTTTTCAGTACAAGCTGGCCTCTGTCATTCAGTGCCAATTGTTAGCTCTTTATATTTTTTAAAAACTGCAGTTTAATTTAATCTTTCCTGAAAAATCCCAACGGGGCATAGTTTCTACCAGGATTAAGTAATTTGTTTTTAACTAGGGTCTTTAAAATTTTGTCAGTTCCTCTTTTTTTTTTTTTTTTTTAGAGGCATCTCTCATATTTATTGATCAAATGGTTGTTAACAACAATAAAATTCAGTATAGGGGGGTCAACACTCAATGTACAATCATTAATCCATCTCAAGCCTAATTCTCGTCAGTCTCCAATCTTCTGAAGCATAACGAACAAGTTCTTACATGGTGAACGAATTCTTACATAGTGAATAAATTCTTACATGGTGAACAGTACAAGGGCATTCATCACAGAAACTTTCGGTTTTGATCATGCATTATGACCTATAAACAATCAGGTCAAATATGAATATTCGTTTGATTTTTGTACTTGATTTATATGTTGATCCCACATTTCTCCTATTATTATTATTATTATTATTTTTAATAAAATGCTGAAGTGGTAGGTAGATGCAAGATAAAGGTAGAAAACATAGTTTAGTGCTGTAAGAAGGCAAATGTAAATGATCAGATGATCAGGTGTGTGCCTATGGACTAAGTATTAATCCAGGCTAGACAAGGGCAGCAAGACATCCACGGATGCAGAAGATTTCTCTCAAAGCAGGGGGGGTGAGGTTCTGAGCCTCACCTCTGTTGATCCCCAAATTCTCACCTGATGGCCCCCCTGCGACTGTGCCTGTCTTAGGTTGTTCCTCCCTTGAGGAATCTCACCCGTCTCTGGCTAACCAGTCATCTTCCGGGGCCATACAGGGAAATGTAAAGTTGGTAAGTGAGAGAGAAGCCATATTGTTTGCAAAGGTTAGCTTTTTACTTCTTTGCAGATTTATGCCCTGTGGCTTCTATGCCCAGCACTTGTCTCGAGGTATCTTTACCACCTGGAGGAATTATGATACTCGGTAAATTCGATATGACGCACGAATTCTATTTAAGGGTTGTAATTAGGAAGGAAGAAGAAAAGCTATAGATGTAGCATATGAAGGAAACATGGGAGGATTGATTATTTCTTTGACATATCTTCTTGTATAGTACCTTAAGTATGTATGGGTTTTAAACTACTAACTAATTTGCACACATATATTAACATAATAGGAATACGGTGACATAAACAAAGCAAATCTATAATTACCATCCATCTCCAGTGAAGCCAAGAAAACCATTTAGGCACCCTAGGCATTTGTGAAAATTTATCTATGATATGATGGATATTGTCCAACTGTACTTGAACCATCAGACAAATTAAAGCAGCCCATTTCTGGGATCTGTTCACATCCCATATGTTCTTTTAACCATAGATAATCTATAGTCATGAGATTTTGGAGTGCTACAACTTGCACCCCTCCCAACTCCTGGTTGAGTTCCAACAGTACAGATCCGGTCAAATTCGTTGTCTCACTGTATGCACATGCAAGCCTAGACATCTCCCTCCTCATTCCTATGGCAAGTCCAGGAGACGGTGGGCTGGATGCAGCCACAACCGCAGCATCGTCCGGATCCCTGTGGAGGCTTTTTGATGATCATCCCCCGGCACAAGTCCTCCAGAGAGTGCTGATGCCGGAAGCTCCTCCTCATATCATATCTTAGTTCATTTTCTGGGTATCCAAGCTAGGCCTTGATCTTCTGCATAGAAACAAACAGACCCTTTGCCCACACTTTGACATGCCCTCTATACCACTGTGCAGAACTCATTGGAGGTCAGCACACAGTAACTGCTTTTTTTTTTTTTTTTTAATTAAGAGAAAGGAATATTATCAGAAAAGAGTACCTCCATAGCTGATCATCTGACACCCTTTAAGTGATCAACATTAAGGATATTTAAAGCATGCGTTGATCTTTGTTTTACCAATAATTTTATCCTGTTAAGGAGTAATACCCCTTTTCTTTCTTTCTTTCTTTCTTTCTTTCTTTCTTTCTTTCTTTCTTTCTTTCTTTCTTTCTTTCTTTCTTTCTTTCTTTCTTTCTTTTTTTTTTTTTTTTAATCCTCACTTACATGAAGAATACTATGTTTACTATGCTCTCCCCTATATCAGGTCCCCCCTAACAACCACATTACGGTTACTGTCCATCAGCTTAGCAAAATGTTGTAGAGTCACTACTTGTCCTCTCTGTGTTGTACAGCCCACCCTCCCCTTTCTCCCTCCCCCTCATGCATGCTAATCTTAATACCCCCCTTCTTCTTCACCCCCCTTATCCCTCCCTGCCCACCCATCCTCCCCAGTTCCTTTCCCTTTGGTACCTGTTAGTCCATTTTTGGGTTCTGTAATTCCATTGCTGTTTTGTTCCTTCAGTTTTTCCTTTGTTCCTATACTCCTCAGATGAGTGAAATCATTTGGTATTTCTCTTTAACCGCTTGGCTTATTTCACTGAGCATAATACTCTCCAGCTCCATCCATGTTGCTGCAAATGGTTGGATTTTTCCACTTCTTATGGCTGAGTAGTATTCCATTGTGTATGTGTACCACATCTTCTTTATCCATTCATCTACCTATGGACATTTAGGCTGCTTCCAATTCTTGGCTATTGTAAATAGTGCTGCGATAAACATAGGGGTGCATCTGTCTTTCTCAAACTTGATTGCTGCATTCTTAGGGTAAATTCCTAGGAGTGGAATTCCTGGGTCAAATGGTAGGTCTGTTTTGAGCATTTTGATGCACCTCCATACTGCTTTCCACAATGGTTGAACTAATTTACATTCCCACCAGCAGTGTAGGAGGGTTCCCCTTTCTCCACAGCCTCGCCAACATTTGTTGTTGTTTGTCTTTTGGATGGCAGCTATCCTTACTGGTGTGAGGTGATACCTCATTGTAGTTTTAATTTGCATTTCTCTGATAATTAGCGATGTGGAGCATCTTTGCATGTGTCTCTTGGCCATCTGTATTTCTTTTTTGGAGAACTGTCTGTTCAGTTCCTCTGCCCATTTTTTAATTGGGTTATTTGTTTTTTGTTTGTTGAGGTGTGTGAGCTCTTTATATATTCTGGACGTCAAGCCTTTATCGGATCTGTCATTTTCAAATATATTCTCCCATACTGTAGGGTTCCTTTTTGTTCTATTGATGGTGTCTTTCGCTGTACAGAAGCTTTTCAGCTTAATGTAGTCCCACTTGTTCATTTTTGTTGTTGTTTTCCCTGCCCGGGGAGATATGTTCAAGAAGAGGTCACTCATGTTTATGTCTAAGAGGTTTTTGCCTATGTTTTTTTCCAAGAGTTTAATGGTTTCATGACTTACATTCAGGTCTTTGATCCATTTTGAGTTTACCTTTGTATATGGGGTTAGACAATGGTCCAGTTTCATTGTCCTACATGTAGCTGTCCAGTTTTGCCAGCACCATCTGTTGAAGAGACTGTCATTTTGCCATTGTATGTCCATGACTCCTTTATCAAATATTAATTGACCATATATGTTTGGGTTAATTTCTGGGGTCTCTAATCTGTTCCACTGGTCTGTGGCTCTGTTCTTGTGCCAGTACCAAATTGTCTTGATTACTATGGCTTTGTGGTAGAGCTTGAAGTTGGGGAGTGAGATCCCCCCTACTTTATTCTTCTTTTTCAGGATTGCTTTGGCTATTCGGGGTCTTTGGTGTTTCCATATGAATTTTTGAATTATTTGTTCCAATTCATTGAACAATATTGCTGGTAATTTGAGAGGGATTGCATCAAATCTGTATATTGCTTTGGGCAGGATGGCCATTTTGACGATATTAATTCTTCCTAGCCATGAGCATGGGATGAGTTTCCATTTATTAGTGTCCCCTTTAATTTCTCTTAAGAGTGACTTGTAGTTTTCAGAGTATAAGTCTTTCACTTCCTTGGTTAGGTTTATTCCTAGGTATTTTGTTCTTTTTGATGCAATGGTGAATGGAATTGTTTTCCTGATTTCTCTTTCTATTGATTCGTTGTTAGTGTATGGGAAAGCTACAGATTTCTGTGGTTAATTTTGTATCCTGCAACTTTGCTGTATTCCGATATCAGTTCTAGTAGTTTTGGAGTGGAGTCTTTAGGGTTTTTTATGTACAGTATCATATCATCTGCAAATAGTGACAGTTTAACTTCTTCTTTACCAATCTGGATTCCTTGTATTTCTTTGTTTTGTCTGATTGCTGTGGCTAGGACCTCCAGTACTATGTTAAATAACAGTGGGGAGAGTGGGCATCCCTGTCTTGTTCCCGATCTCAGTGGAAATGCTTTCAGCTTCTCGCTGTTCAGTATAATGCTGGCTGTGGGTTTATCATATATGGCCTTTATTATGTTGAGGTACTTGCCCTCTATTCCCATTTTGCTGAGAGTTTTTATCATGAATGGATGTTGAATTTTGTCAAATGCTTTTTCAGCATCTATGGAGATGATCATGTGGTTTTTGTCTTTCTTTTTGTTGATGTGGTGGATGATGTTGATGGATTTTCGAATGTTGTACCATCCTTGCATCCCTGGGATGAACCCCACTTGGTCATGGTGTATGATCCTTTTGATATACTGTTGAATTCTGTTTGCTAATATTTTATTGAGTATTTTTGCATCTACATTCATCAGGGATATTGGTCTGTAATTTTCTTTTTTGGTGGGGTCTTTGCCTGGTTTTGGTATTAGGGTGATGTTGGCCTCATAGAATGAGTTTCGGAGTATTCCCTCTTCTTCTATTTTGTGGAACACTTTAAGGAGAATGGGTATTATGTCTTCTCTGTGTGTCTGATAAAATTCCGAGGTAAATCCGTTCGGCCCCGGAGTTTTGTTCTTGGGTAGTTTTTTGATTACCGTTTCAATTTCTTTGCTTGTAATTGGTTTGTTTAACTTTTGTGTTTCTTCCTTGGTCAGTCTTGGGAGGTTGTATTTTTCTAGGAAGTTGTCCGTTTCTTCTAGGTTTTCCAGCTTTTTGGAATATAGGTTTTCATAGTAGTCTTTAATAATTCTTTGTATTTCTGTGGAGTCTGTCATGATTTTTCCATTCTCATTTCTGATTATGTTGATTTGTGTTGACTCTCTTTTTCTCTTAATAAGCTGGGCTAGAGGCTTATCTATTTTGTTTATTTTCTCAAAGAACCAGCTCTTGGTTTCGTTGATTTTTGCTATTGTTTTATTCTTCTCAATTTTGTTTATTTCTTCTCTGATCTTTATTATGTCCCTCCTTCTGCTGACTTTAGGCCTCATTTGTTCTTCTTTTTCCAGTTTTAATAATTGTGATGTTAGACTATTCATTTGGGATTGTTCTTCCTTCTTCAAGTGTGCCTGGATTGCTATATACTTTCCTCTTAAGACTGCTTTCGCTGCATCCCACAGAAGTTGGGGCTTAGTGTTGTTGTTGTCATTTGTTTCTATATATTCCTTGATCTCTATTTTGATTTGTTCATTGATCCATTGATTATTTAGTAGCATGTTGTTAAGCCTCCATGTGTTTGTGAGCCTTTTTGTTTTCTTTGTAGAATTTATTTCTACTTTCATACCTTTGTGGTCTGAAAAATTGGTTGGTAGAATTTCAATATTTTGGAATTCACTGAGGCTCTTTTTGTGAGCTAGTATGTGGTCTATTCTGGAGAATGTTCCATGTGCACTTGAGAAGAATGTATATCCTGTTGCTTTTGGATGTAGAGTTCTATAGATGTCTATTAGGTCCACCTGTTCTAGTGTGTTGTTCAGTGCCTCTGTGTCCTTACTTATTTTCTGCCCGGTGGATCTATCCTTTGGGGTGAGTGGTGTGTTGAAGTCTCCTACAATGAATGCATTGCAGTCTATTTCCCTCTTTAGTTCTGTTAGTATTTGCTTCACATATGCTGGTGCTCCTGTATTGGGTGCATATATATTTAGAATGGTTATATCCTCTTGTTGGACTAATCCCTTTATCATTATGTAGTATCCTTCTTTATCTCTTGTTACTTTCTTTGTTTTGAAGTCTATTTTGTCTGATATTAGTACTGCAACCCCTGCTTTCTTCTCACTGTTGTTTGCCTGAAGTATGTTTTTCCATCCCTTGACTTTTAGTCTATGCTTATCTTTGGGTTTAAGGTGAGTTTCTTGTAAGCAGCATATAGATGGGTCTTGCTTTTTTATCCATTCTGTTACTCTATGTCTTTTGATTGGTGCATTAAGTCCATTTACATTTACGGTGACTATTGAGAGATATGTACTTATTGCCATTGCAGGCTTTAGATTCATGGTTACCAAAGGTTCAAGGTTAGCCTCTTTAGTATCTTACTGCCTAACTTAGCTCGCTTATTGAGCTGTTATATACACTGTCTGGAGAGTCTTTTCTTCTCTCCCTTCTTATTCCTCCTCCTCCATTCTTCATATGTTGTGTGTTTTGTTCTGTGCTCTTTTTAGGGGTGCTCCCATCTAGAGCAGTCCCTGTAGGATGCCCTGTAGAGGTGGTTTGTGGGAAGCAAATTCCCTCAGCTTTTGCTTGTCTGGGAATTGTTTAATCCCGCCATCATATTTAAATGATAGTCGTGCTGGATACAGTATCCTTGGTTCAAGGCCCTTCTGTTTCATTGCATTAAGTATATCATGCCATTCTCTTCTGGCCTGTAGGGTTTCTGTTGAGAAGTCTGATGTTAGCCTGATGGGTTTTCCTTTATAGGTGACCTTTTTCTCTCTAGCTGCCTTTAAAACTCTTTCCTTGTCCTTGATCCTTGCCATTTTAATTACTATGCGTCTTGGTGTTGTCCTCCTTGGATCCTTTCTGTTGGGAGTTCTGTGTAATTCCATGGTCTGTTCGATTATTTCCTCCCCCAGTTTGGGGAAGTTTTCAGCAATTATTTCTTCAAAGAGACTTTCTATCCCTTTTCCTCTTTCTTCTTCTTCTGTTACCCCTATAATACAAATATTATTCCTTTTGGCTTGGTCACATATTTCTCTTAGTGTTGTTTCATTCCTGGAGATCCTTTTATCTCTCTCTATGTCAGCTTCTATACGTTCCTGTTCTCTGGCTTCTATTCCTTCAATGGCCTCTTGCATCTTATCCATTCTGCTTATAAATCCTTCCAGGGATTGTTTCACTTCTGTGATCTCCTTCCTGACCTCTGTGAACTCCTTCCGGACTTCATCCCACTGCTCTTGCATTTTTCTCTGCATCTCATCCCACTGCTCTTGCATTTTTCTCTGCATCTCATCCCATTGCTCTTGCATTTTTCTCTGCATCTCTGTCAGCATGTTCATGATTTTTATTTTGAATTCTTTTTCAGGAGGACTAGTTAGGTCTGTCTCCCTCTCAGGTGTTGTCTCTGTGATCTTTGTCTGCCTGTAGTTGTGCCTTTTCATGGTGATAGAGATAGTTTGCAGAGCTGGTACAAGTGACTGCTGGAAGAGCTTCCCTTCTTGTTGGTTTGTGGCCTTTTTCTGTGAGAATAGCGACCTCTAGTGGCTTGTGCTGGGCAGCTGTGCGCAGACAGGGCTTCTGCTTCCTGCCCAGTTTCTTTGGGGTTTATCTCCGCTGTTGCTGTGGGCTTGGCCTGGCTGGGGCTGTTCCTCCAAAATGGTGGAGCCCCGTTGGAGGAGGAGCGGCCGGGGGGCCATTTATCTCCGTAAGGGGCCTCTGTGCTCCCTGCTACCCAGGGTGTTAGAGTGCCCAGAGATCCCCAGATTCCCTGCCTCTGGTCTAAGTGACCTGTCCTGCCCCTTTAAGATTTCCAAAAAGCACTCTCCAAACCAAAACAACAACAGCAACAATGAGAGAGGGAACAGAAAGAAAAAAAAAGGAAAAAACACGCGATTTTTTTTTTTTTTTTTTTTTTGTCCTCAGGTGCCGGTCCCAGGCATCCGCTCACTGGTCCTGCTGCCCTGTCTCCCTAGCACCAGGGTCCCTGTCCTTTCAAGGCTTCCAAAAAGCACCCACCCACCGGTCCCGCAGGGAAGGAATGCTCGATGTTCTTTGTCCTCAGGCGCTGGTCCCAGGCACCCGCTCACCAGTCCCGCCGCCCTGCCTCCCTAGCACCGGGGTCCCTTTCCCGTTAAGGCTTCCAAAAAGCGCTCGCCAAAAAGAGAAAAAATAAAGGGGGAAACGCACGATTTCATCCGTCCTCTTGCGCAGGTCTCAGGCACCCGCCCGCCGGTCCCGCAGGGAGAAATGCGGGATATTCTTTGTCCTCTGGCGCTGGTCCCAGGCACCTGCTCACCAGTCCCACCACCCTGCCTCCCTAGCACCGGGGTCCCTGTCCCTTTAAGGCTTCCAAAAAGCACTCGCCAAAAAAAAAACTGCTCCAGTTTCTTTCCACCCGCCGGGAGCCGGGGGGAGGGGCACTCGGGTCCCGCCGGGCTGGGGCTTGTATCTTACCCCCTTCGCAAGGCGCTGGGTTCTTGCAGGTGTGGATGTGGTCTGGATGTTGTCCTGTGTCCTGTGGTCTCTATTTCAGGAAGATTTTTCTTTGTTATATTTTCATAGCTCTATGTGTTTTTGGGAGGAGATTTCTACTGCTCTACTCACGCCACCATCCTGGCTCCGCCCCCTGTCAGTTCCTCTTTTTATTGAGACAGAATGCATTGTCCAGGAGGAATACAGCCTTGCTAGGGTTTTATATTTTGCCAAAGGACCCCCTCTAGGGATGTGGTATGCAGTCCTTTCAGGTTGAAGTTTAGCTCTTATAGGTGTGAGGAATATTAGAAGAGTTCCCCCCACAGGCCCTTTATTATAGACTTGTGTGGGATGGGACAGCTGGTTTCCTAAGCACATCTTTAGGATTCTATACCTTAGCTTTTAGTTTGTTGGTAGAGGGAGGATTGTATGAAATCATGAAGGCATATGTGCTTTGGGGTGTTCACAGATAGCTATTCCTCCCAGATAATTTAAGGAATACTTCCTAGACTGTTTTCCTGTCCATATTCTCTGTCTTAAACTACTTTTCTAAAATTGCAATTTTATCTAATGCTTTTGGTGTTGTATCTAAGAAACCTTTACCTAATGCAAGGTCACAAGAATTTCTCCTGTGTTTTCTTCTAGAAGCTTCATGTTTTAAAAACTTACATGTAGATCTATAAGCCATTTTGAGTTACTTGTAGTGAAATATGTGAAATATGGGTTGAATTTTGTTTTGCAAACTTTTAAAAACTTATATGTAGATCTATAAGCCATTTTGAGTTACTTTTAGTGTAATGTGTGAAATATGGGTTGAATTTTGTTTTGCTTGCTTCTGGATGTTCAATAATTCCAGCACTATTTGTGGAGAAGACTATCCTTTCTTCACTGAATTGCCTTTTCACATTTGTCAAAAATCAGTTGGTCTATATGTGTGGTGGATCTATTTCTGGACTCTATTTCATTGATCTGTGTGTCTTTCCTTTGCCAGAACCACACTACCTTAATTACTGTAGCTTTATAGTAGGCCTTCAAATCAAGTAGTGTAATTTTTCTATTTTCTTTTTGTTTTAGTTATTCTGGTTACTCTGTCTTTCCTTATAACTTTTAGATTCAAATTGTCCATTAAAAAATTCTGCAGGAATTTTGAAGAGATTGCCTTGAATCTATAGATTGGTTTGGGAGTAATTGATATTTTAATAGTTTTAGTGTTCTAATCTATGAATATTTTTTCATTTAATTAAAAAAATCTTTAATCAGTGTTTTGTAATTTTTTCTTCTTCTGGTCTTATTACACTGGCTAGGCAATATGGTTCCTTCTGAACAGGACTGTTGAAAGCAGACATCCTTGTCTTATTCCAGATTTTAGCAGGAAAGCATTCACTCTTTCACATTAAGTATGATGTTAGTGAGGGTGTTTTGTAGATACCCTCTATCGGGTTAAGGAAGTTCCCTCCTAGTTCTAATTTGCTAAGAGTTTTTCCATAAATGGATATGTAATGTTGTCAAATTATTTTTATACATCTAATAAGATAATCACATAGTTTTTCTTCTGCTGATATGGTGACTTATGGTAGGTTTTTTTAACAATGGACCAGATTTGCAGTCCCAAGAGAAACTCCACTTGGTCATGCATAATTCTTTATATATATATATATATATATGGCTAAATTTGATTTTAAATAGTTTGTTGAGGAATTTTATGTGTCTTTACAAGAGGGATATTTGTCGATTTTCTTATGATGTCTTTGATTTTGGTATAAGTAATGACTGGCCTCATCAAGTGAGGTGGAAAGTGTTCCTCCTCTTTAATTTCCAGACCTGTTTGTGTAGAATTGGTATTATTTCTTCCTTGAATGTTTGGTAGAATTGATCAATGAATTTGCCATCCTAGAATTTTCTTGGATGAAAGACTTTTAGTGTCTCTAATAGATATAGGACTATTCAAGTTATGAGTTTCATTTTGAGAGATGATCACAGCTATTTTAGGATTTGTGTAGTAAAGAATATATTTCTGTATCAAAAACCCTTCTTTGCCATGACTTGATAAAGCCTCGTTTCTCTTTTCTTATTCCTGACAAGTCGAGCTGTGCCGTGACCCTCTTTGTTGACATAGGGCTTATCCTCTGTCTCTCGGGCTAGTGCCTGTTAGGGCACACCCACTGGCTGGCTGTGCTCCTGGACGCACTTGCAGTCCTTCCAGCAGTGTGTGAGTGCGCTTGTGTCCCTGCATCCTGGTGGTGCTACGTATTGCTGTCTTCACTGACTCTGTAGCTTTTGGGCCAAAACAAAATTCTCATTTTATTTCTTATATTTATCACATAGTTGGTTATTTTTCATATACTCATTAGCTGAACAACTGAATTTTTGGATCTTTACTCTAGGTGTTGCTGTAGGAAGAAGGATGTTTGAGGATTATAATGATGTGGCACTTAAACCCAGTCAGAGATGGCCAAAGGGCAGAGTAATAGGAGTGGATTAGCTTCCTTTTTTGTTATTTTTATTTTTTATTTTGGTATCATTAATATACAATTACATGAGCAATACTGTGGTTTCTAGATCCCCCCCCCCTTTTCAAGTTCCCACCACATATCCCATTTACAGTCACAGTCCATCAGTGTAGGAACTTGCTGTAGAGTCACTACTTGTCTTCTCTGTGCTATACTGCCTTCCCTGTGCCCCCTCCACATGATGTGTGCTAATTGTAATGCCTGCTTTCCCCCCTTATCCCTCCCCTCCCCAGTTCCTTTCCCTTTGGTAACTGTTAGTCCATTCTTGGGTTCTGTGAGTCTGCTGCTGTTTTGTTCCTTCAGTTTTTGCTTTGTTCTTATACTCTACATATGAGTGAAATCATTTGGTACTTGTCTTTGTCTGCTTGGCTTATTTCACTGAGCATAATACCCTCTAGCTCCATCCATGTTGTTGCAAATGGTAGGATCTGTTTTCTTCTATGGCTGAATAATATTCCATTGTGTATATGTATCACATCTTCTTTATCCATTCATCTACTGATGGACACTTACGTTGCTTCCATATCTTGGCTATTGTAAGTAGTGCTGTGATAAACATAGGGGTGCATATGTCTTTTTCAAACTGAGCTCCTGCATTCTTAGGGTAAATTCCTAGGAGTGGAATTCCCGGGTCAAATGGTATGTCTATTTTGAGCATTTTGAGGAACCTCCATAGTGCTTTCCACAATGGCTGAACTAATTTACATTCCCACTAGCAGTGTAGGGTGGTTTCCCTTTCTCCACATCCTTGCCAACATTTGTGGTTGGTTGTCATTTGAATAATGGCCATCCTAACTGGTGTGAGATGATATCTCATTGTGGTTTTAATTTGCATTTTTCTGATGTTTAATGATATGGAACATCTTTTCATGTGGCTGTTGGCCATCTGAATTTCTTCTGTGGAGAAGTGTCTGTTCAGCTCCTCTGCCCATTTTTTAATTGAGTTATTTGCCTTTTGTTTCTTGAGGTGTGTGAGCTCTTTATATATTTTGGATGTCAACACTTTATCGGATATGTCATTTATGAATATAATCTACCATACTGTAGGATGCCGTTTTTTTCTACTGATGGTGTCCTATGCTGTATGGAAGCCTTTCAGCTTGACATAGTCCCACTTGTTCATTTTTGTTTTTGTTTCCCTTGGCCAGGGAGATATGTTCATGAAGAAGTTGCTCATGTTTATGTGCAAGAGATTTTTGCCCATGTTTTTTCTAAGAGTTTTATGGTTTCATGACTTACATTCAGGTCTTTGATCTGTTTTGAATTGACTTTGTGTATGGGGTTAGACAATGATCCAGTTTCATTCTCTTACATATAACTGTCCAGTTTTGCCAACACCAGCTGTTGAAGGGCTGTCATTTCCCCATTGTGTATCCATGGCTCCTTTATCATATATTAATTGACCATATATGTTTGGGTTAATATCTGGACTCTATTCTGTTCCACTGGTCTGTGGGTCTGTTCTTGTGCCAGTACCAAATTGTCTTCCTTACTGTGGCTTTGTAGTAGAGCTTGAAGTCACTGAGTGTAATTCCCCCTGCTTTATTCTTCCTTGTCAGGATTGCTTTGGCTATTCGGGGTCTTTTGTGGTTCCATATGAATTTTAGAACTATTTGCTCTAGTTCGTTGAAGAATGCTGATGGTATTTTGATAGGGATTGCACTGAATCTGTAGATTGCTTTATGCAGGATGGCCATTTTGACAATATTATTCTTCCTACTGAAGAGCATGGGATGAATTTCCATTTCTTAGTGTCCTCTTTAATTTCTCTTAAGAGTGTCTTGTTTTCAGGGTATAGGTCTTTCATCCACTTGATTAGGTTTATTCCTAGGTATTTTGTACCTTTTGATGCAATTGTGAATGGAATTGTTTTCCTGATTTCTCTTTTTTGTACTTCATCATTAGTGTATAGGAATGCAACAGATTTCTGTGTATTAATTTTGTATCCTGTAACTTTGTTGAATGCAGATGTTAGTTCTAGTAGTTTTAGAGTGGATTCTTTAGGGTTTTTTACATACAATATAATGTCATCTGCAAACAGTGACAGTTTGACTTGTTCCTTACCAATCTGGATGCCTTTTTTGTTTAGGTTTCTCTTTTTTGTGGTGTCTTTGCCTGGTTTTGGTATTAGAGTGTTGCTGGCTTCATAGAATGAGTTTGGGAGCATTCCCTCTTCTAATTTTTGGAAAACTTTAAGGAGAATGGGTATTATGTATTCTTCAAATATCTGATAAAATTCAGCAGTGAATCCATCAGGTATGGGGGTTTTGTTCTTGGGTAGTTTGTTGATTGGTGATTCAGTTTCATTGTTGGTATTTCTTTGTGTTGTCTGATTGCTGTGGCTAAGACCTCCAGTATGACATTGAATAAAAGCAGGGGGAGTGGGCATCCTTGTCTTGTTCCAAATCTTAGAGGAAAAGCTTTCAGCCTCTCACTGTTAAGTAAAGTATGATGTTGGCTGTGGGTTTGTTATATATGGCCTTTATTATGTTGAGGTACTTGGCCTCTACATCCATTTTGTTGAGAGTTTTTATCATGAATGGATGTTGAATTTTGTTGAATGCTTTTTCAGCATCTATAGAGATGCTCATGTGGTTTTTGTCCTTTTTGTTGATGTGGTGGATGACGTTGATGGATTTTCTAATGTTGTACCATCCTTGAATCTCTGGGATGAATCCCACTTGATCATGCTGTATGATCCTCTTAACGTATTTTTGAATTCGGTTTGCTAATACTTTGTTGAGTATTTGTGTACCTATGTTCATCAGGAATAGTGGTCTGTAGGTTTCTCTTTTTTGTGGTGTCTTTGCCTGGTTTTGGTATTAGAGTGTTGCTGGTTTCATAGAATAACTTTGGGAGTATTCCCTCCTCTTCTACTTTTTGGAAAACTTTAAGGAAAATGGGTATTATGTATTCTCCAAATATCTGATAAAATTCAGCAGTGAATCTGTCAGGTCTGGGGGTTTTTATTCTTGGGTGGTTTTTTGATTGGTGATTCAGTTTCATTGCTGGTAATTGGTCTGTTTAGATTTTCTGTTTCTTTCTTGGTCAATCTTGGACGGTTGTATTTTTCTAGAAAGTTGTCCATTTCTTCTAGGTTTTCCAGCTTGTTAGCATATAGATTTTCCTAGTATTCTCTAATAATTCTTTGTATTTCTGTGGTGTCCATTCTGATTTTGCCTTTCTCATTTCTGATTCTGTTTATATGTGTAGATTCTCTTTTACTCTTAACATGTCTGGCTAGGGGTTTATCTATTTTGTTTATTTTCTCAAAGAACCAGTTTTGGTTTCATTGATTTTTTCTATTGTTTTATTCTTCTCAATTTTATTTATTTCTTCTCTGATCTTTATTATGTCCCTCCTTCTGCTGACTTTGGGCTTCATTTGTTCTTCTTTTTCCAGTTTCAGTAATTGTGAATTTTGACTATTCATTTAGGATTGTTCTTCCTTCTTTAAATAAGGTCCTGGATTGCTTTATACTTCCCTCTTAGAACGGCCTTTGCTGCATCCCACAGAAGTTGGGGCATTGTGCTGTTGTTTTCATTTGTCTCCAGATATTGCTTGAGCTCTGTTTTAGTTTGGTCATTGATCCATTGATTATTTAGGAGCATGTTGCTAAGCCTCCATGTGTTTGTGAGATTTTTTGTTTTTTTGTACAATTTATTTCTAGTTTTATACCTTTGTGATCTGAGAAGTTGGTTGGTAGAATTTCAGTCTTTTTGAATTTACTGTAGCTCTGTTTGTTGCCTAGTATGCGGACTATTCTGGAAAATGTCCATGTGCACTTGAGAAGAATGTGCATCCTGCTGCTATTGGGTGTAGATTTCTGTAGTCTGTTAGGTCCATCTGTTCTAGTGTGTTGTTCAGTGCCTCTGTGTCCTTACTTATTTTCTGTCTGGTAGATCTGTCCTTTGTACTGAGTGGTGTGTTCAAGTCTCCTAAAATGAATACATTGCATTCTATTTCCTCCTTTAATTGTGTTAGTATTTGTTTCACATATGTTGGTGCTCCTGTGTTGGATACATAGATATTTATAGTGGTTATATCCTTTTGTTGGACTTACCCCTTTATCATTATGTAATGCCCTGCTTTATTATCTCTTGTTACTTTCTTTGTTTTGAAGTCTATTTTATCTGATAGAAGTACTGAAGCACCTGCTTTATTCTCCCTAATGTTTGCATGAAATATCTTTTCCCATCCTTTCACTATTAGTCTGTGTGTCTTTGGGTTTGAGGTGAATCTCCTGTAAGCAGCATATAAATGGGTCTTGCTTTTTTATCCATTCTATTACTTTGTCTTTTGATTGGTGCATTCAGCCCATTTACATTAAGGGTGATTAACGATAAATATGTACTTATTGCCATTCCAGGCTTTGGATTCATGGTTTCCAAAGGCTCAAAGGTAGCTTCTTTACTATCTAACCATCTAACTTTAACTCACTTATTTTGCTATTATAAACACAGTTTGATGATTCTTTATTTCTCTTTCTTCTTATTCTTCCTCCTCCACTCTTTATATGTTAGGTGTTTTATTCTTTACTCTTTTGTGTTTCCCTTGACTGCTTTTGTGGATATCTCATTTCACATTTTTGCCTTTAGTTAGTATTTTGTTGGTCTGCTTTCTTTACTGTGGTGACATCTATTTAGTCTTAGGAGTACTTCCATCTGGAGCAGTCCCTTTAAAACACCCTGTAGAGGTGGTTTGTGGGAGGTAAATTCCCTCAGCTTTTGCTTATTTGGAAATTGTTTAATCCCTTCTTCAAATTTAAATGATAACCTTGCTGGATACAGTATTCTTGGATCAAGGCCCTTCTGTTTCATTGCATTAAATATATCATGCCATTTTCTTCTGGCCTGTAAGGTTTCTGTTGAGAAGTCTGATGATAGCTTGATGGGTTTTCCTTTACATGTGATCTTTTTCCTCTCTCTGGCTGCTTTTAATACCCTATTCTTGTCTTTGATCTTTGCCATTTTAATTATTAAATGTATTGGTGGTGTCCTCCTTGTGTCCCTTGTGTTGGGAGATCTGTGGGCTTCCATAGTCTGAGAGACTATTTCCTTTCCCAGCTTGGGGAAGTTTTCAGCTTTTATTTCTAAAAGACACTTTCTATCCCTTTTTCACTCTTCTTCTTCTTCTGGTACCCCTATTATGGATTGGTCACACAGTTCTCTTAATATTCTTTCATTCCTGGAGATCCTTTTATCTCTCTCTGACTCAGCTTCTCTGTATTCTTGTTCTCTGATTTCTATTCCATTAACAGTCTCTTGCACTTCATGCAGTCTGCTCTTAAGTCCTTACATTGCTTGTTTCATTTCTGTTATTTCCTGTTGGACATCATCCCTTAGCTCTTGCATATTTCTCTGCAGCTCCATCAGCATGGTTATGACTTTTATTTTGAATTCTTTTTCAGGAAGATTGGTTGTATCTGCCTCACCAGGCCCTCTCTCTGGCATTTGAGTGATTTTGGACTGGACCAGGCTCTTCTGCCTTTTCATGGTGATAGAAGTGATTGCTGGTGAGTGGTGCGTGTGTCAGCTTCGAGAAGAAAGTCCCTTCCTGCTTGCTGGTTACCTTGCCCTTCTCCACTGCCTATGCCAGTTACCCGCACACAGGGAGCAGTCTCTGGGTTAATTCTTTGAGCTGCTGTGGGTGGGGTGGCCCTCTTGATGGCCTAGGGCACTGCTGGGGGTCTCAGGCATGCAGCATGTGTTCTCCTGTGAGAACAGTGCCCCTTTGTGCCTTCTGAACTTTGTGCCAGCTTTCTCTCTCTGTTCCAGGCAGCTGCATGCTGGCAGCAGCCTCTGAGTCTGGCCCAGTTAACTGCACACTGAGCAAAGGCTCTGTGTGGTTGCTGTGGGCAGGAGTGCTCCCTGGCTTAATTCAGATATTTATGGTGGTCAGCTAGTTTGCTTGCAGTGCCGGCAGCAGGTAACGAATGGCAGGCTGCTTATTGCCATGAGGGGCTTTGGAGCTACATTACCACCCAGGGGGTTAGGGCGCCTGAAGTTCCTTAAAATTCCAGCCTGATGGGCTGAGTGTGCCAGGACAATTTTATCCACCTGTTAAACCCTTGTCCCTTTAAGACTTTTAAAGGGCCCATTTTTCTTTCATCCCCAGGAGCCAGCTGTGGGGACCTGTTCACAGTCTCTGTCTCAGATTTTACTCTTCCATTTCTCTAATATCCAGTACACCATGCAATGTGTGTCTGTGCTCAGGTGCAGATTACTAGGGCTGGTTATTTAGCAGTCCTCTGCTTCCACTCCGTCCCTGCTCTGACTCTTTTCCTCCCACTGGTGGGCTGGGGTGGTGGGAGTGCTTGGGTCCTACCAGGTCACAGCTTTGTATCTTACCCTTTTAATGAGATGCTGAGGTCTCGCACATGTAGATGTAGCCTGGCTATTGTACTGTATCTTCTGGTCTCTCTTTTAGGAATAGTTGTATTTGCGGTATTTTCAAAATATATATGGTTTTGGGAGGAGATTTCTGCTACCCTACTCACACCACCATCTTGTCTCTGATTTATATTTTGGAGCTCATGTTATGTGCCAAGCACTGTTCTAAGCACTTTGCTTAAGTTAGCAAATTTTTTCTTCATTGTGGCAGGTACTAGTACTACACATGTTATAAACAGGGGCCCTAAGGCACAGGGTTTAAGTAATTTGCCCAATGTAAGAGAAAAAAATAGCAAGGGGAGAAGTCAGAAATCCAACACTGGGTGAAGGGGAGAAGTGACACAGGGAAGGGAAGAAGCCCTTGAAGTCTGCATTAATAAGCAATTTAGCATGGGCCCCAGGGGACCCACTGGAAAGCTGCTTAGAACACACACCCAGGACTCAGCAGGGTGGTGAGCAGGGTCTTTGTTGGGTGAGGGTCACAGCTGAAGCATTAGAAACTACTTGGCACTTCTGGGCTCTGCATTCAGGCAATGTCCTGAGGCACAGATGCAACAAGCCACCTTCACAAGGTAGAGTTTGCAAGTGACTCAAGGTGACCCAGGGGATGAGGGATGGCAATATCTACTACCATGAATTAGGTCCAATTCATGGGTGTTCAACAAATACTCATATTTTCTACAGGTATCTCTTTTTTTTTACCCAGACATTCCTGGAAGTCGGTACAATTGATTTCATTAGTGTATGTCATAATGTGATCTGTTTCTATAGCACCATGGAATTTTCATATTAAAAAAAACTCACAGATTAGAAAACTGTCAGGTCACTACCCAATTATTGCTTCATAAAAATGATAGTCTCCAGGCAGAAAAAGACAAATGCCATATGATTTCTTTTATTTGTGGAACATAAAAACAAAGCAAAACAGAAGGAACAAAACAGCATTAGAATAGTACTTGAGGTCTTAGCCATGGCAATCAGACAAAACAAAAAATAAAAGGCATTCAGATTGGTAAGGAAGAAGCTAATGTGTCACTGTTTGCAGATGGCATGATATTGTACATAAAAAACCCTAAAGAATCCACTCCAAGACTACTAGATTTAGTATCTGAATTCAGCAAATTTACAGGATAGAAAATTAATACACAAATCTGTTGCATTCCTATACATTAACAATGAACCAACAGAAAGAGAAATCAGGAAAACAGTTCCATTCACAATTACATCAAAAAGAGTAAAATACCTAAGAATAAACCTAACAAAGTGAAACACCTATACTCTGAAAACTACAAGACACTCATGAAAGAATTAAAGAAGATACCAATAAATGGAAGTACATCCCATGCTCATGGATTGGAAGTATTAATATTGTCAAAATGGCCATCCTGCCTAAAGCAATGTACAGATTCAGTGCAATTCCTATCAAAATACCAACAGCATTCTTCAATGAACTAGAGAAAATAGTTCTAAAATTCATATGGAGCCACAAAAGACCCCAAATAGCCAAAGCAATCCTAAAAAGGAAGAATAAAGTGTGTGTGTGGGAGGGGGGTGCAGATTACACTCCTAACTTCAAGCTCTACTACAAAACCACAGTAATCAAGACAATTTGCTACTGGCACAAACAGTACCATAGACCAATGGAACAGACTAGAGAGCCCAGATATAAACCCAAGCATATATGGTCAATTAATATACAATAAAGGAGCCATGGATATACAATGGGGAAATGACAGCCTCTTCAACAACTGATGTTGGCAAAACTGGACAGCTACGTGTAATAGAATGAAACTGGATTATTGTCAAACCCCATACACAAAAGTAAACTTGAAATAGATCAAAGACATGAATGTAAGTCATGAAACCATAAAACTCTTAGAAGACAGCATAAGCAAAAATATCCTGAATATAAACATGAGCAACTCTTTCCTGAACGATCTCCTCGAGCAAGGGAAAGCAAAAATGAATACATGGGACAAACTAAAAAGCTTCTGTACAGCAAAGGACACCATTAGCAGGACAAAAAGGCATCCTACAGTATGGGAGAATATATTTGTAAACAACATATACAATAAGGGGTTAACATCCAAAATATATAAAGAACTCACATGTCTCAACAACCAAAAAGCAAATAACCCTATTAAAAAATGGGTATAGGATATGAACAGACACTTCCCCAAAGAAGAAATTCAGATGGCCAACAGCCACATGAAAAGATGCTCCATATCACTAATTATCAGGGAAATGCAAATTAAAACCACAATGAGATTATCACCTCACATAAATTAGGATGGCCAACATAGAAAAGACTATGAACAACAAATGCTGGCGAGGATGTGGAGAAACGGGAACCCTCCTGCACCGCTGGTGGGAATGTAAACTAGTTCAACCACTGTGGAAGGCAATATGGAGGTTCCTCAAAAAACAAAAAATAGAAATACCATTTGACCCAGGAATTTCACTCCTAGGAATTTACCCAAAGAAAACACCCTCGCAGATTCAAAAAGACATATGCACCCCTATGTTTATCATAGCACTATTAACAATAGCCAAGATATGGAAACAACCTAAGTGTCCATCAGTAAATGAATAGATAAAGAAGAAGTGGTACATATACACAATGGAATACTATTCAGCCATAAGAAAGAAACAAATCCTACCATTTTGGAACAACATGGATGGAGCTGGAGAGTATTATGCTCAGTGAAATAAGCCGGGCAAAGAAAGACAAGTCCAAATTATTTCCCTCATTTGTGGAGTATAACAATGAAGCAAAAGTGAAGGAACAAAACAGCAGCAGACTCACAAACTCCAAGAAGGGACTAGCGATTACCAAAGGGGAGATGTGGGGGAGGGCAGGTGTGGAGGGACGGAGAGGAGGATTGAGGGGTATTATTAGTGCACATGGTGTTGGGGGGATCATGGGAACGACAGTTTAGCACAGAAAAGACAAGTAGTGACTCTGAGGCATCTTACTACACTGATGGACAGTGACTGCAATGGGGTATGGGTGGGGGGGACTTAATAATATGGGTGAATGTAGTAACCACATTGTTTTTCATGTGAAACCTTCATAAGAATATATATCAATAATACCTTAATAAAAAATACATAGAATAAAAAATAAAATACAAAAACACAGCATTAAATTCATAGACACTGAGAAGTGACTAGTGGTTACCAAAGGTGAGGGGAGCAGGGTAGAGGGTGGGGAGGACGGAGAGAGGGACTGTTAAACCATTATGATGTACATTTGATTTTAAAAAAGTCAGTCTCTAGGAATGTTCATAGTTGCACTATTCATAACAGCCAAAAGGTGGAAACAACCCAAATGTCCATCAGTGGATGAATGAATAAACAAACACTAGTATATCCATATAAAGGAATATTGTTAGGCTATAAAAAGGAATGAAGTATTGATACATGCTACAACATGTATGAGCCTTAAAACATTATGGTAAGTAAAAGAAGCCAATAACAAAAGACCATAAAATGTATGATTACATTTATATGAAATGTCCAGAATAGTTACATCCATAGAGACAGAAAGCAAACTCTGAGTTGCTAGGCTGTGGGGAGAGAACAATGGAGAATAATTGCTTGATGGATATGGAGTCTCATTTGGGGATGATGAAAATGCTTTGGAATGAGAAAGAGGTGATAGTTGCACAACACTGTGAATATACTAAATGCCAATGAATTTTGCTTTAATGGTTAATTTTATGTTATGTGAATTTCATCTCAATTAAAAATAATATCTCACAGATAATATGTTATCCAGAAAGGGAAAGGAGCCAAAGGCAGGTCTGAGGTGAGCCACACATGAAACAGGAGAATGACCTTCTCTGTCCAGACAGTTCTATCAGAAGGGATCCCCTAGTGTCAAAGAATTACAAATTAAGACAGCGCCATGAAGTGGTATTTCTTGTCTCCGAAATTGGGATGCATCTTTACAAATAATACTCAACCTTGGCATGACTATAGTGAAAAAAGCATTTGCATGGCCTTCTGGTGAGATACAAATTACTCTAGACATTCTGGAGGTAGGTTTGCATTTTGGGTTTTAAGAATGTTAAATGCTCATGCCTTTTTAAATGAAATATTTCCTGTCCAGTTTTTATGTGCAGATGCATCACTCAAGACTGCATTTTTAGCTGGACCTTAAAAAAGAATGTGAATATGTCCTAAACTCATGATCAGTGGTGTAATATATATTTCTTATTTTATTTTATTATTTTTTAATAGAAGTTCATACCCTTCCCTGGCCAGAAACAGGTCCAAGCACTTAGTCTGTAACTGAGGCGGTATTTCCAATCAGCGAGGAAATCTTTGACTGAAAGAGAAAAGCTAAATAATGGTATTTGGGAAGTTGGCTATTTGTAAAAAATGAGCTTAGATACCTTATAACAAAGTAAGTTCCAGACGGATTTAAAAGCTAATGAAGAAGACGGGCGAGGAGGAGGAAGAGGAGAAGTGAGGAAGGGGGAGAAAAGAAAGAGACCTAGGACACAATTACAGACATTTTTGGTTCTCAGATGGGAACAGTCCTATAAGCAGAAAGCAAAGGGAGAAAGAATAAAGGAAAACATCGAAAGGTGAGACCACATAGAAATGTAAAGCATATGTGTCAACAACCACCTAAAGCAAAATCAAGAGGTAAATTCTAAGCTTTAAAAATATTTGCAGCACATAGGACAGACTTGACATTCTTAAGAGCTTCTAAAAATCAGTAAGAGGAAAAAGGAAATAGGAAAATGGACAGACGA
Source organism: Manis javanica (assembly GCF_040802235.1). NCBI lineage: Eukaryota > Metazoa > Chordata > Mammalia > Pholidota > Manidae > Manis > Manis javanica. Next base: position 124,684,845 of record NC_133159.1, on the reverse strand, counting down.
TATGAATAGGCAGCTCACAAAAGGGGAAGGCCAGATGTTCGCATTTATTTTTAAAATGCAGCAGACACGTGGTCTTGCTGCTGCTTACGGTTTAAGCGGACTCCACACTTTTGGAAAGCAATCTTGGGACAGCACAAGAGCTACAGAGAGTAACTTTGGACCCACTGGTCCATCTTTGGGATTATAAAACCTTTGCTCCTCCTTAAATGTCTAACCAGAGGGAAATTGTTCATTAAACTGAAAGCTCCTTTGATTCAATGACTTTTTCCTACATGCAAAGTCAAGCCTAGGCAGTGGCTCATAGTAGGCCATACATAAATTAAAGCCTACAGGGCTGAGGAATGCACTGTAGTGGTTAAAGGTGCTGCTCCAAGAGCCAGCCTGCCTCATTCAAGTCCTAGATCTGCCACTGACTAGCTATACAGCCTGAAAAGTTGTCTCTCTTCTCCGTGTCTCCATTTCCTCTTCTGTAAAATGAGGGTGATGATTAGAGCAGGACCAGTCTCATGGTATTAAGAATTAAAGAACATAGAATATGTGAAGATGAAATGAGGATAAATATTAGCTATTATTACTATTACGGAATAAACTACAACATTCTGAAATACCTTGTGGTGATTATAAATGATAACTCATATGAGGGAGCACTATGGACAAAATATTAATGACATCATTGTGCCCTCTTCATTCTGCCTGCCTCTTCCCTTGCCCTCTCTGGTACATTTTTTCTCAGCTGTCACACAACTGAAGGGCAAAACTAACCCTGTGCCTGCTGGGCCTTGCCTTCCCTGCTTCAGCTCCCTAAAATGCCGACAAGTGGCTCCACAGTTCTTTACCTCTCCTGCCCCCTCACCCAACTTGGCAGATGCCTACCCACCCTCCAAACTTAGCATTGCATCTAATGCCTCCCTTCCTTGACAAGGCTGAACTTCTCAGTTTTTCTGAATCATACCAATTGGAATGAGAGAGAACAGGCTACTGGTCCTGCCTGCCCTCGAGGTCTGGGGCTCCAGCCATGTATACAAATACTGCCAATGCTTTTCTGATCCCTTGATATCTCCCTTCCCTCCTTCGGCCATTGCAAGGCAGCTGCCCCTTCTCTTGAGGCCTTGCTCTGCCCCAGGGCAGGCACCACTGCTCTCAGGAATGAGTCTGGTGAGGTGTGAGCTGCAGAAGAGGGCTATACCATGTGCTTTGGAAGAGGCAGCCAGGAAGGGAGACCATGGAAGGACAGTGGTACCACCCCACGTGGAGTTGCCCAGTGTCCTCTCTGGTGCCCTCCCTCATTGTCCCTTCCGATCGAAGACCCCATTTGCTGGGGGGGTATTCCTGGGGCAGTGGCTCCAACAATATGAGTGAAAGAAAACAGCATCCCAGTTTTTCAGTCGGGACTCTGCTACTAATTTCACCTTGCCTTGATCAAGTTGATTGACTTCAGTGAAATTAGGGGGTTTGAACCAGACCAGAGATTTTCAACTAGAAACATACTTCTGTGTGGCCTGGGTTGTGGTTGAGACTCCCCTCTCCAGGGAAGAGGCCTGGCAAGTATGTTTCAGAAATTCACAAATAACTCTCATGGTCAACACTGGCCTTAAATTATGCATTCTCCGGTGAGTGCCATGGAGCTCACTCGCTGTGAACTTGGGGTGGGGTGGTTCTAGAACCCTAGTGCAACCTCAAGAACATGCAGCTGGTACTGGTTCCAGCAGAAACCCCCCACCCACCCTGGGCTGTATTCCCGCCCCAAGTCCCGCCAAGCTCTCTGCCTTTCCCTCTGGTGGAAGGAGGCTCCAGCGGGAGCCCAGGGCTTGCATCTTGGGGGCAGGAAGCCAACTTTGGTTTCCATCCAGTTCTCTCTTCTCCCCTCATCCCTCCCTGATCATCTGACTGCTCACATGAGGCCCAGAGTTGGGTGTGGCTGTTTCTAAGGCCTTTGGCATTTATTTCAGGGAGAAAAAAAAACAACAGCTCAACTCACAAAAAAAACTTCTCTCATTTGCTTCAAATTTGTATGAGGTAAGGGGATAATCATGCACACCAAGGCCCCTGTTGCTGTGGAGATGTGCTCTTTTAGGAATACTAGTAACAGCTCCCTACCTCAAGCTAGACACTATGCTAAGAGGCTTGATCTCATTTAATCTTGATGGTTAACCCTGGGCCTTAGGTACTATGATGATGTCTAAATTCACAGGTGAGGAAGACAAGGTTCAGAGACTTGCTGAAGCTTAGCAAGTAGAGCAAAAATTATAAACCAAGTATTTCTTGACTCTGAAGCTAATGGTCTTATAGATGCATAACCATACTCTGCCTTGGCCTCATCTGAGATTGTGTCCAAGGCCTCTCAGTATTTATTTAGTGCCTAGAAAACAGGCCAAAGTGACCCACTTTCCACAGAAAAGTTCTAGATCTCTCTCTCTTTCTCTCTTTCTGACAATCTCTCTCCCCTTGCAAAATGAGATACCAGGGATGGGATCTCTCTGGGAAAATAAATAGTACGCAGTTTTTGAGCATTTATCTTTAAAAACAGTAGTCATGAAGATGTCACTTTAAAAATGTATGTGGAGATTTATATTTATTGAGCATGTATTTAATTTAAGATCCTCTTTTGCTCTGCTAGGAAACTCAAAGTTGAACTTTGTGCTCAGTTGCACATTGGTTATTTCACTATTGCAGGGCCTGGAGTCAGAAAACCGGGGTTTGAATCCTGGCTCTACCATGTACTATCAGGCAGCTCTTTGGCAAGGTACCCTCTGTGCTTCAGTTTCCTCAGTCTTGAAGTAGGGATAACAGTATCTGCTTCATAGGGTAGTTGTGAAGACTAAATTATACAGGTGAAGCACTTAAACAGTAAATGTTTACAGATGTTAGCTATGCTTTAATTTTAACAGATTTTTATTTTCTGGATTTCATTGTCAAGCCATTTTTCAGGAAGGGCTCAAGGACATTCTATCTCTTCACTTGTCTCATCTTACCTCACACTTCATTTACCACTTCTTTCTGATATCTTCTACTCCTGACATTATCTACAACATCCTGCCAACCTTTTTATTGTACATAAATTTCACTGACTTTGGATTTCATCAAAGCCTAGATGCCAGTGATTATAACCTGTACTGGAGTTTGTGCCACTTCAGAAAGAAAAACATCTGAAGAGTCCATCTCTTCTAAATACTATGCTAAATTACATGCTGAAATGAAAATAAATGCTAGTTTCAGAGATGTTCAAATGTGAAGGGATCAAATAGCAACTTTCTAATCCATGAATATAGTCCTTTATTCCTGACAAGGGCCCTTCCTGTGTATGAGCTGCCCCTCCTCCGCTGATTGGCATCTGTCTCAGCTGACCTGGGTCATTCTTTACTGGGCACAGAGCCACCCAGGTCACATCCAGGCAAGTGAGTCTAACCTTGTCTGCACAGCTGGTGCAAGGGGCTCAGGTTTCTTCTGGATTTGGCAGTTTGTAACCTGGCCTGGTGTCGATCTGTAAAGACAGGGGCTTGAGCTCAGCTGACTTTCTCACCTCCAGGGGCTGTTTTACCTCTTCCTGTTTCAGCTTATATGATGCCAGTGACACTGTTCAAGTGGGTAATAAAAATGCTATGCTTGAGTTAGGTTCCTAAGGAGAGCAGTGTGGAGGAAAACACTAACCAATGCCTGGTGTGATTTCCCCAGGCAGAGGGCAAAAGACAGGGCTCAGTAGTCATTTTCTTTGTGTTCATTTCAATCACCAGATTCTATCTGGAGGCATCCCTTCTATGGTTTTTCCACAATTTAGTGATAGGTAGGCTATGTTGAGAAAGGTTAAGCCTGATATCAAGATGAAGTCAGGGGGCTGGCAGATTCAGGCAAGGACTAACTTAGGTGCCTGACGTTGACTAAATGCTTTTCCTAAATAATAGTGCTGATCCGTGGCCATTAGAAAGAGTAACCAGGCTCTGGAGACACAGTAACCAGAATTGAAATCCTGAATGTTATTTCTTAGCTATATGATCTTGAGGAATAAGTTGATCTCTCTGAACCTCCAGTTATAAACTGGGGGTATTGCTTGAGTTGTTGGCAAGCACCAGGAATAGCGATGGGAACTCGGCTAGTGCTCAACAAATGGTAGTAACAGAAGTTGAATGCCCACCACCTACCCGACACTGTACAGATCCTAAAGGAAAGCTAAACACTACTCATGTAGGGGTGGCATTATTACAGCAATTTTTATATCAAAGCTCTAGATGTTACAAGCTATTAAGCAACCATGGCAGCAATCACCCAAATCTTTCCTGGGACTGCAGCCTCAGCCAGCACTTCTGCAAAGTCCTCTGGGCAGCAGGCCCTGGTGTGAGAAACTGGGCCAACCTACTAGTGAATGTTCTCCTGATCTCAGGCCAGACGGGCCAAGCCTAGAAGGCTGGGTCTTTGCCAGTTTGGAGCAGAGTGACCTAGACTGTCTCAGGGAGCTGTTTCTCCAGGCAGCACAAGCTGGCTGGGCTCACTCTGGGCCTCTCATCCAAACTCCCCAACCCAGGGATACTTCCATGTGGGCTGCCAGGAGCCAATCACTCATCTTGCCATGGCTGCAACAGTCATGTGACCCAAGTGCCAGCCAAGGGCAGAACCCATGGAAGAAGGCTGCTGGACCCCCTCAGGTCTAAGGCACTTGCCTTTTAAATAAGGCACCAATATGCAAGGAGCAGGGCATATTTGAAAGGCCAAGAAAGTGGTGTGGAAATGAAGACTGACAGGAATTAAGAAAAAGGGGCAAGACCACACTGGGCTGGGGCAGCTTACCTGTGATCACCAAAGAGGCCATACACGTAATGGGCCCTAAACCCAAATATCTACAAGAATTGGGATGTCATTTGACTGCATAAAATAGGGAACCATGCTTATGTCACAAATAGGGGATGGTGGGAACAGCATTTGACTTGGGGACTGCAGACCCTTCCACATAGAAGGTCCATAGAATGTTTGCTGTTTCTCTTCTAAGCACAGCTGGTATCCTTCAAGAGAGTACTTGAAACCTATGTAACTTTTGTGAAAACATCCTAGGGGTCTTAGGGATAGGGAAACAGTTGGGAACATAAAGAAATGGCTATCTGCAGACTCTAGCAGAACTTCCATCTATGTAAGAAGTATTTAGGAGGCATCACTGCTGGTTCTCTAGTAAGCTTCACCCGTGCTTTTCCTCAACAACTGAGGATGAATGACAGTATTAAACGGACACTGAGTCACGACTTAATGGATGAGCATCCCATTTTGTATTAGTTTAGAGCCAGTTAGGTTTAGTGCAAATGTATATGCCTTTATGGTTTACATTTTATATTAACCTCATCTTGGCTTGTTTATGTATCTATCACTCTTTCTCAGGTATTTCTAAATATTTATCATCCTTTTTTTTTCCCGTAAGAACTGAACAATTGGGAAACATAAACACAAAACAACTTGTTGGGAGGCACCACTTCATCCGTCTTCACTTCAAGGCATTTCAAGCCTATTTCTGACCTACAATAAATGATTTTTGTGGTTCATACTTTATTTTTGGAAAACAATTTTTAAAGTCATTTGTGCTTCAGTCTCATTTACAACAAAACAAAAATTATCACCATTCTCACTGTATTTTAAGTTTTCCTAGACAAAGTCTAGGCTTTACTCTCAGACCAAAAGAGCAATTTCTCTCTGGTATTAGACAGAGAAAATTCCTAGAACTCTCTCACCATCTGTAAAGGAGAAGCAAGGATAGTCATAGTTGTAGTCTCAAATAGGGAAAATAATGCTGGACTTAATCAAAATTGAATTAATTGTTCTTCCTTCCCTAACACCAGCCTCAATCATTTTTTCCCAAATCCTAAGCTGTTAAAATAACAGGCATATGTAAATGCCAAATCACCACTACACAAAACTGCTCAGCAATCGACAATAGAAATAGATCACTTTATACCCAATTAAGACCAGGTATTTTACTTTTGGTTAAAAACAAGCTTTACAGAGCAATGGGCAGGTTGAGATTGCCTACTCATCTTCATTCCTCCTAAACATCTTACCATATATATAAGTCAAGGTTATGATGACTCTTTCTCCAGGTTGTAGTTTACTACCAACAACTTTTACCTCTGAGGACAAAGATTTAAGAAAAAAAAAAACCAATACATTCTGAATGGCTGCACTAACTGATTTTGAAACTGACATACAGTAGTGAACCTTAACTCTTACTATAGATACTATTTTTGTTTTATAATCTATAATCCTATAGTTAAAATGTATTCTTAGGCCAGAACCTGGTCAGAATTACTGGGATAAAATGTTTGTCACCCACAAACCTTCACTTGGATTAACCTGAAGGTTGGATTCAGTCTATGGCTTCTGGCTTTTGAGACAGTGTTTTACCTCACATACTTTTTCTTATCCCTGTGCCAGATGATGACAGCCGAGTCCTCTGTACTTTCAAGCCATTGCCTCAGCCCATAGGCAGGCTAAGGTGTAGTCCAGCCTTCTTGGTCTTGCTGCCCTGAGGACAATGCAAACCAGTTGAATCCAAACTTCACCTCACTCATAAGCAGGTAGGGGATTTCAAGGATCAAAATTTTTTTGCCAACCTAAGATCTAGTTACAGGTCTTAAAGTCATTTTCAATCACTTTAAGTCATTTGAAATTGTGGAAAGAGCTTAGCTGCTGAGTGTGAGTGGCATTTTCTATGTTCACATGGGAAACTAAAATAGGAAATCAAATTAGAACATAAATAGTATCTTGCTGGTTCCCCAAATGATACGCTTGTGGCAAAGAATAAGAGAGGGAGCAGCCAGTCTTTTAAAAATCACTGAGCTAGAATCTGACTGTCAGTCACCAACCACACATTCCCTTCCTTCCTTTGGTCAGTCTAAAATGTTATTGCTACCATTTTCTTCTCAACAAATGGAAATTTTTAAGTGTGTTTCTACTTTACAAATTCTGTGATCTTTCTTTCATCTTCATACTAGTTTTCATGGGAAAGGTACCAAGCAAGTCTGGCCTCAGAGAATGTTATCTTCCAAAAATGCTTTTTTAACTTGATCAGATATGTTGAAGAGTAAATAATTTAATGGTGTGTAGAGTAATGGTATTTTATTATCACTTAAAAATTATAAAGCAGATATAAAGTAAAATGCAAAAAAGAAATCACATCAGGTTTGAAGACAAGATGCTTCTATGCTTCTTTTTGTAAAACACAAGTGACTCCCTAGAAGCAACTTAGGCAGATTTTCCACTGGCTTTCAAATTTATGACCTAAACTCTTGAACAGAGCCAATTATGAGAACTGCCAAATAACTCCTTAATGGAAACAAGTTAAGTCTTCAAGAGCATGCACGACTAATAAAGTTTTGCTTATTTTGTCTCTCCAAAGGGCCCACACCACTAGATTTTTCTTATGGCTGCTGTACCCAGATAGGTTTATTGTAAGCAGGTAAGAGAGTCCCTTAATCTTTTTTCTTCTCATTATTTTCCTTTCTTTCTAGAGCTTTTCTATGCTTTTAAGGTAAGCATTATTAACAGTTCTCCCAGAACCACTGTAAAGTTGTTGAACTCATAAAGCATTAACTCTGAAGGAGTGTGCTATACTTGTGCTACTTATTACCCTTACTTAATTTGCTTGCGGTGCTCCATCAGTCTTACAGAGAGCATTAAACCTTCCAACATATTTAAGGAACATTTGCAAGAGTGGGGTTGTTTTTTTACAACTCTTCAATTAAAAAACTCAATAAAAATATGTACTCAAGCAATTTACATAATGCACATTCTTAGTATCTGCAGGTAAGATTAACAGAAGGCAAAAACAGATATACTGTATTGCTTCTCTTTGGCAAGTCACCAATATTATCCACTTCAGAAACATCTCTTATGTGTAAAAAAAACAAAAGTAACAAGCAAAAAATAATGCCTTAAAATAACTGTCCCTTAGCACAAACAATATATGCAGTAATAATGCAGTAGATGGATTTTTCCAATTGACTAAATTCGTAATACCTTATACCACTGGGATTAAAGTAGCAAGCTCTTTCCAAAATTAAGGTCCATAGCAGTAGTTGTGGGGTAGGGGGAGAAACTCCTTTTCTAGGTATATCTTGACTCTCTTTTCTATTTAATAATGTTACATTCAAACTCTACCCCTCAGATGCCATTCCTATAGAAAACTATCTTTTCCCTACACAAAAACTGTGTTTTCTTGCAGGTCAGTTGTCTAATGAACCCCCTCCAACCAAATACGCATTTTATATGAGGCAATTCAGCGTTCTTACGTCAGTATTTACTGTCTCACTCAGTGTCCATGAAATTAAAAAATTTCTTCCATTTGGACACTTTCTTGCATTTTACAGCAAAGATACATATGTGGCTCTATTGAAGCAATATATCCATGTTGGAACTAAAAGTTAGAAAAGCAAAAGAAGGGTCCATTCAACACATAGCAGCTTATACCTAAATATATACATGTATGTATATGTTTTCACAGTTAAATTTTAGAAAAAAATTTACAGTTGATATGTTCAGGAATATCTCCTATAGTCTATAAATAATATTTTAAAAGCTGAACTGATCAAAATGCAGTACAAGAAAGTATCCAATTAAATACATCTTCTAAACCTTGAAAAAGTTATTTGAAGTCAGTAAAGCTTGAGGTTTGTGAAAAATATGTCCTGTCAGTCCCTACTACTGGGGAAGAAGACTAGTCTTCTAAATATGATAGGAGAGAAACTCCAAAACTTTGGAAGGAATTGGCAGCCCCTGGACTTCTTGAGTGGACATCACTCTCCGGATTGACATGCGACATAAATGTTGAAGGCTGGGGACTTGCCCCAAAATACACGCTTCCATCATGTGTCCTAAACAGAAACAAAAAATCACAAGCTCAGTCACCCAATTACATGTATTCCAACATCCTGCAGCTCAATTTAAGGCTAGGAATTAGAGTCACAAACTATACATTAAGACTTAATTAAGGAAACCTAACCAATGATCTCCTTTATAATCCTATTATATATGATACTATGTAATATTATAACACTATATGATATTATGTCATACAATAATAGTACTATAAAGAACCCTTATGGAAGATCTACAGACAATAAAATACTGGTTACTTTGAATAAAACTACCTTAAATTGCCTCTTGAAGAAAGTAGAAAAAAATCAACTTACCCTGCAGCTAAAACACTGCCATTAGTAGAAATGGCACAGCAAAGACCATTGCTCAAAGGTGCAACTTGCACTGGATGATCTTCACCAATTCTCCAGAACCTCACCATTCTAGAAAGGAAATCAACTGTCCAGTGAGTATCTAGTAGGATATTTAAGGTAAAAGCAACTTTCAAAATTCATAAAGAAATGCCACTCAGTTCTGAGTCCCAAAACACACACACACACATACACATGCATGAATCACTGCTGCAAGCAATTACTCTAGCATGCTTTATAGAACATTTTATCATCTACACACACTGATAATTTGGATCAATTCAAACTGAGATTATAATGAAGGGCTGCCTTCCCTTCCCAGTGCTCAGATCTATAATGCTCACAACCAGAAGCTTTCTTTCTTACACTTAAAACACAATCAGTATCTGATCTGTTTTACTCTCTTATCAAGACATTTATAAAGCTTTTTCACCTAGGTAGAGTATGTCTAGAAACAGCAGACAACTGAAATTCAGAATCTATCTGAGCAAACAGGAAAACAACCACTACTGGTAAATAAATAAGAACTCTCCCTTGTATGTTTGCTAACATTCTGGAAAGAAGATAATGAGTCACTTTCAGAACTGATGTGACCAAATTGCTTAATGCTTTATCCATGGACGCTGTATGATAAAAGCATAAAATGGAAAGGCTACATCTAGCTTCTGCTTCTTGTTAATAAGCAGCAAATCTCACTCATGTGACATTTTATTTTTTAGTTTCAATTGCAGTGGATACAATGTACTCCCATTTTACCATTTATTTCATTTTGAAAAAGACCTTCTGCTTCAACCTTTATATTACTGAAAAAAAAACCTATGAGCTGCTGTAGAAGTAATTAAAAATTTCCCCAGCCTGCCTAAACAAGTTAACAAACAAGGAACACAGGAAAGGCATACATTATCTTTTGTTTACATGGATACTACTGAGGCTGGTATTCTTTAAGATACACCATCTCCCAAGGTCTTGTCTAGAGAAAAGACATTAAAACTGAAACTGCAGGAAGGGCTTTGTTTTTTTAGCCTAAAGAATGTTTTCATTAAGTAGAAGGATGAAAGGAAATCTTTTAGAAGACAGTAGTAAACATGTCAAGCTATAATTTACACACTTACTTATCATCAGCAAGGCTTGCAATATACAGTCCATCATGACTAAAAGATACAGATAGCACCTATCAGTCATTTGCTCCTCCAGCAAATATTGGAGTGGGTGGAGGAAACAGGTGCCTGGGGTCAAATGTTTTCAGTGAAATGAGAGCCACTTCAAGAAACAAAACTACCCAGGTACAAAGAATCTATCTTAGAATAATGCTTAAATTAAAGGGGCCTTAATGAAGACAACTGAGAAGACTGACTAGAGTTGAATTACAAGAATGGGACTTCAAAGAATTACTAATCTCCTTTTTACAATGTGTTAAGACACTAAGATGAAGTCCAACTTTAGTTTTAACTATTTTTCCTCAACAGGTAACTCTAATTACCACCTCCACAGTTGTGTATTGTTAAATAACAAGATCTGTATCAAGAGAGACAAAGGCTTAAATAATACCAAAACTTTTAAATTATGAGAGAATGTAATTTTAGGTTTCAAAATGTGATTCCATCATTCATGTGACCTCTTAAAAGCTATACTGATAGGAAAAGATGAGTTACAGACAAAAACAATTTGTGCTGTGCCCACCCCAATTCCATCAGAATGTCTCCAGTGTGTGGATTCCAGATATACACTCGAGTATCATAAGATGCAGTAGCCAGCAATGCTCCGTCAGGAGAAAAGTCGCAAGCTACCACATCATGGTGGTGTCCTTCAAGTTTCCGTATCATGGTGTATTTCTCCATATTCCACAGGAAGACCTGCAATAAAAAAACAAATGTTACAGCTCCATTCAGACACACAGAGGACAAAAATGGCACATCTTAAACTAAAATGGCTAAATTTAATTAAGATATTAAATTAAACATTACAAATTATGAATAATTTTAAAATATGCTCAATGTCATAGATTTAAAAAATCAGTCTTTAAGTTAATTAAATAGACATGCAAATTCTATTTCAAGTGTTTCTGTTAAATGTTAATTTAAAAAATAAGCCTAAACATAAAAAAGGCAATGCAATTTAACCACAAAGTTATACTGAAATCCATTTATTCCAAAAACTAATTAACTAAAATATACAGAAATAAATAGGGTTAAAGTACTGCAAACCCCCTTCTTTTGTTTTTCCAGAAACTACCAAATTTTTAAAAAATATACAGACAGAAAATGTAAGGTTAACAAATTGTTACTCCATTGGCATCTCCCTTTGAGATAATCACTTGTTTACAGTAGGCTTGGGTCACCAACGTGAGCCTAGGAAGAGAAACAGATACTGCAAGCAAAGAGAATTTTCACAGCCGAATGAAATTTCTCTGGCAAACAACAAGGATGTTTAAACCACATTACAAAATGAACATGCTAATTTATGAAAATAACACAATTAACATTCTGTGTGTCAAGATTTGCCAATCTTATTTTTCCCAAACTGACCACAGTCATTAGTCATTGTAAGTATAAAACATTTAAATAACTTTAGTACAAGTTCATATAGATTTAGATTCTAAATATCAGTAGTTAGTTAGACTGTGCAGAATAGCTCTAAATAGGATTCTAATGTTTACTTCAGTCTGTTATATTAAATGTGAGCTTTGAGGTTTAGAACAATCCTAATAAAGACAGTCTCTCCCCTTGGAGTAAAGCAATCCATTTTGCTACTTTTTTCTGCACAGATACAATATACATTATTTCCAAAGAAAAATAAACACAAATTTTAAAGTGGATCAAAGACTTAAGGTATCTCTAGCATCTCAGAGAATTCCAAAAAACAGCACAGAGAAACCATCTGAAAGCCAATTACATTAAATTAAATTGGTTTCACATTTCAGACTCCCAATTCTATCAGACTGGAGATCAATTTACTCGGAGGAATCAGTAGGTTTCACTGTGGGGCAAATTATTTTTAAAAAGAAAAAAGGAAAGAAAGAAAAGCAGGAAGTGGACATCAACCAGCACCTGTGTACGTACAGTATACCTTGCAGCCGAATGCAAGGTTACTTCATCCTACGGTAAAGGTCGCCCCAGCCCGGTAGCCAGAGATGCCACTCTTTCTGCCCGGCTAACACCATTGTGCGCCTGTGTGCAAGTGGTGCCAGCATAACCTCAATCATACCAATATTGCTGCCACCACCTGTGACAGGGAAAGCAAGAAGCATATGGAAAACACACAGCCTAAAATAGCAATGTCAACATCTAGCTTTGCTGTTCTTACGATTTTAAAGAACTGTTTTTTTTTCTAAACTTCCAGCATTTGCAACTATCACTTTAACATACTTCTTGGCTAAATAAAATGCATTTTAACCAGCGTCCACCCCCCATTAATTCCAAGTGTATTGTGATCATCACATGTATTTGGACTTAACCATTTTCATAAATACCTTATGCTAGTAAGATCTCTTTATATTAATTCAGAGCTGCTAGACAACTAGAGTTCATCAATAAGCATACTCTTCATAGGAGTCACTTTATACCTTATCTACAGGTATGCTATGTATGACAGACCCTATTAATTTCATCTATAATTCACTCTAGGACATACATGAGTGCTATTTTTATTCTTACTGCATTTTTAAGTTACTCTTCAGCTAAATGTCCAGGACCAGCTGGGACTCAAAACTTTTAAAGAGCAAACTGGACAAAAAAAAATAGAACAACAGAGAAGAAAATAATTAGCAAGGGATGTCTTAACATTAGGACTAGATCTCTTATAGAGCACATAAACTTTTCCTAGATCTTAGAAAAAAATTAATTTGACATGTCCCTTATTTTATGAATATCATCTCTAACTAAAGGCAATCCAACTTCTCACTTCACAATCCATAACTGTATTTCTCTTAGGCAAATTCTCCCCCATCATGAAATAAAACATTTAAGATATTCATGACACCGAGCACAGACTTAATAGGTTACTTAGATTTAAAGTGATTATGCACACATTATTGTAATTCAATTCACAATGAATGTACAAGAACTCTGGCACATACTGCTTTACTGGCTCCCACTGAACACAGCATAGAAGAGTCAGGAGAGAATACGCAGCTATACACCCAGTTCTGGTGGCCCCTCAATATTTTCATCACGTTTCCTGACAAAAATGAATACCAAATAGAATCCACATTAAATAAGTGGCATTTCAAAAGTGGCAGAATCATAGAAACACAAATTTCAATAGAGGCAATGATCTAATGAAAACAGGGGTTGGCAATATATGCTAGTTGATTAATTTTTTAACCAAAGTTTTATTGGAATATAATCATGCCAGTTTATTCATGTTGTGCTACGATGGCAGATTAGGGTAACTATGGCAGAGATAGGCTGGTCCACAAGCCTGAAATATTTACCATTTGGTCCTTTAAGATAAAGTTCACTAACCCTTCATCTACAGAAGACAGGATTCTTTTAGTCTAATCCCCTTATTCTACAAATGAACGATCTGGAACACCACAAGGCTGAGACTTTATGAACATCTTCAAAATGCCTTTTTATCCTTTTTCTTTTTTGATAACCTACATTCCACTCCAAAGCACACAATTATGTCTAAGAATTTTTAAATACTTACTGACTGCCTACTATATGCCAGGGACTGAGCACACAGCTTGTGAATAAGGAAAAGCTCCCTACTCTTTTGGAGCTAAAAGTTTACTGAGCCTACATTCTTAAAAGACATGCACACAGCTAAAAACATGTGGAGAAAGAAAGTACCACTTGATATGTAAAAGAAAATAAAATTTTAATTATCAAACTGTTTTAACTGTTGGAATCTCTTCACCCCTTCGCAGCTGAGCAATCAGAGAATGGATAAAATGTAGTTGAGGCACCTCATGGTTTGGTAATATATTAGTGCATTGTTTTATCAGGCAATGTCACTACCCATCAGCTGTAACAAGTCTCCAAATCTGAGGATTTTATTCCCTGCTACATTCCATTTAAGCTACATTACCCTTAAGCAGGCCTGTCCATCTCCACCCTGAGGCTGTTAGAGTAGTAGCTGATTTTATTTAAACATACAGTTTTAGTTAAAACTATGAATTTTTTCATTAGAGGCTGAGAAGGTGGAAGCAATGCTCACCTTGGTCCTCTCAAACAAGGGACACTCCCAAAAACTTTGTAAGCATCACAATTAAAAAGAAAAACCTGAGTACTTGACACACTAATGTACCTTTAATTATACTGGAGGGCAAATTCTTTTACTTTTTATAAGATAATTTGTTGTTTAACCTATCCAACTTACTGTTATGTTTATTAGCATTTACATGTTACAAATTCTGGTGTGTAAACCGTTTTAATCTAAATTTTATTAGAGTACTAAATTATAGTTTGTTACTTCAAGATCTACTTAAATTTTCACTAAGCAAAATGACAAAAGTTAATAACCCTCCCTAGATAAAAGGAGATAAATTAACAGAGACCAGTTCATATGAAACCCCAAACTGATCCAGATTTTGTCCTTAAATGGTTTATATACATCTGTGTCATTAGTTTCTGAATAATATCAGGCTGTTTAACCCCTGGCTCCTATTCTGGGTCACCTTTATGGTTTCATCTGATCTATACAGGGAATGGGACTAAAGGATTAAGCATAGAAAATGAAACTTTGATCATATACCACTTTTAAAATCAAATGCCCCAGACGATCCCAGATACCTCTCAGCAGTTATATGAAGAAACTCATTCTTTTTCAAAGCCTGGAAAAAAAGACATACCATCATCTTTCAGGTCCCACACTCTCAGAGTTTTGCCTCTTGAGGCTGACACTAGGATCAAGCTCCCATCTGGAGCAAAAGTTTAATCTCTCACCACTTCAGTATGATCTACCAAGTTAAGAAGGAGTTTTCCTAAATGCAATAGAAGGGGAGAGAAGACAATGTTAATCATTTTCATCAGCTTCTATTTCTTAAAAACAGGGTTCCTCACCATTAAAAAGAAATGAGTAGGAATACTTGGGCATCTCCACTTGGGCATCTCCTTAGTTTATCAAGTATTACATGACTTATTGTTAGTACTTTTATTATTACCTTTGAAGATTCTCTATTTACACTATTTTAAAATGGATTGTTTCCAGGATAGTAAAGCCTAAATTTATTAGAAAAGTTAAAATGGAATTATGGTAATGTAAACAAATTCCTGGATCAAGTCCATTTTATATCAAGAAAACAAATGATCATTTTCTAATTACATAGTATGACTTAAAAAAAAACAATTTTTTTCCTTTTTTCTTTTCTTTGGCCTGGATTACTAATGGACTGTGAAACTCCCCAAAAGATATCACAATAACCTAAAATTTCAACATAATTTCTGCAAAGTGTACTTTAGTCATCTAATATTGTACATTTTATATTCTATGAAGATCTATGTGCTTACGTTAAGTATTTTTCAAGAATCCAATCAAATTTACTGACTCTATCCACACTCAATGTTAGTATCACTTGCTGTACTGTAATGCACATATTGCTATATTGCTCATTTCAAACTGTCCTTCAAATTTCATACTGCATGCTATCAGCCAGAAGCTGTTTTAGGTGGTGAATAACATTTATTTTAATTGCCCAAAGAATTTAACTTCTCAACCTATCCAGTTAAACTTTAGGTACAATGTCACTAAAACCTTCCAAAGGTTAGATAGTGACTGCTGAAAACCAGATTTGCCTTGAAAACCTCCACAATAACAATCTTTGAAAAAGCACTTAAGAGAACACCTTGCTATTTGAGTCATAAACTAAATTGCTAGTTTATAGGTGATAATTATCTAAGCACTCCTACATGCCCTTCCTGCTATAACACACTCTAAAGAGTGATTAAGCAGCAAGAACTCTATTTTCCTGAATTAAAACCGTGAGCTGAAGATGCTATTCAGGCCAATTATAAATATTCACAGCACCAATTCTTCCTTTTCAGTAAGTTAAAATCCTCAAATCATATATTCTAGTGCTATGAGCAATGTCCTGCATCATAAAACAGGTTTGCTTTTAAAACTATGACTCTATACCTGTATATACATCCCATATTTTGATATGCCCATTGTTTAACCCTGTGGCAAGGAGTCGCTGATCTTGTCCAAATCTGAATCGATGCCATTCTATATTTACACAGCAACTCTGTTTTTCTGGAACTGAAGATCCAAAAGCAAGACTCCAGACTGTATCACCACAGTCTATGATATGTTCACGAGGCTTATTTTTTTGACCACCATCACTATTTTGTCTTGACAATCTTAAACTGCTTGAATTGATGATATTCTTGGTGCCATGCAGAAGACTAGAATGGAAAAAAGGTCAGATTGAAATCTAGGTACTATTTACTCTGGACTCCTATGGATACTAAATGATAACAAATGTTTGTTAAAATAACAGAATCCTATAGATGGGAAGAGGAAAAGTTGCTTTTAGCTATGACAAAATAAAGTCAGATCAGAAGGGCATGATAGAATAAATTCAGATCAAAAGAAATTCTCTGGCTGAGAAAAAGTTTCACAATAAAATGATTTATAATTTATTTTTTTAAAATTTTTCCTCAAAACCACTATATTAGAGCTCTTAATTAATATAAGGATAAAAAAGCAAAAATAAAAATAAAAACAATAAAAATCCAGTAACAACATATGTGAGGCTGACACCAGAACATTACCTTTAAAAAAAATAATAATAATAATCAGTAGTTTAACATACTTTCTAGGCCTAACATAATACATTATGAGGACTTTTATGAATCTAACCATGAAAGTCGATTACATTCAAAAGAGCTGGGAAAGATTAAATTTAGTGTTCAATACATTTTACTAAAACTTTTCAACAAATATTGACACTCAAATAAAAAAAGAGGGTCTATAAATAGATAAAAAAGTTACATGATCAATGCACCAAAAATACACTTGCTTCTGGCCCAGGGCCAGGCTCCCCAGCAGCCCCCAGGGCTGTGGGAAGGCCTGCAAGGTGAGTCCTACAACGTCTGGGCAGAGGTGGCCATCCTGCCTCTAACTGTCAGACCCTGGGGCGGTGTCTCCTTCCTTAGAAAGGGGCCTCTGAAGGTGAGACTGTTCTCCCTTGTCATACAGGTCACTCCCCCAGGTGCTTCTCTTTTTCAGAAAAGCTTGGAGGTTGTCACTCAAAATAACTGATGGATTCTGTTTAAGGGTTGGCCACTTCTGAGGCTGTGTCCCTTGGGAGGGCCTGTGGTGAACCGTGTCCTGGCTGCCTGTTCTCTCGCAGGCCCAGGGGCCTGTCCTGTAGGGTCTGATGCTGTTCAGACCTGGATTCTTGGGTGGAATCTGGACCCTTTTGAGTGTCATACCATTTATCCAGGTGACCTTGGGCCTAACACTCTTTCAACCCTAAGGACCCTAAGAGATGCGCCCAGGAAACAGAGGTAAGCTGAGGAATTCTGCCAGCAAGCACACACCCTGCCCACTACCTCCCATGGGAACAGAGCAGGAAAAGTCATTCAAGAGAAGAGAGTGACCAGTTTCCCATCCTCACAGGCCAAAAGGGTGGGCAAGAATGCAGCAAGAAGGCTGTGAGTTTGAAAAGAAGAACTTTCCAAAGGCAGATAATTTAGTCAAAAAGGGATTTTCTTCAATTACCTTTTCTTCCCCTTTTCACATTGAATTATTCATTTTTGCCTTCATTCATTTGCACAAGCATTGAGTAATCCAGCTAATTGCTTCCATTTTCCACTTCATCCTGCTGGGTCCTCTGCCAGCCATCAGGGCCTGGGGTGGAGGGGTGTGTGTGTGTTGGGGCAGGGGAGGAATGAGAGGCGCAAACACCACAGGGGACAGGAGATAACGACCTTGAGACTCAGCCTGTGTTCTGACAGGGGCTTGTCCTGGCTGCACCTGTCTCAGCACCCCCTCCCCGAGATCTGCTTGGTACAGGGGCTAGCAGAGTGTTGGCACTCTCTGATTATACCGCCCCATCCTTGGGGAATGCAGGAGTATGGCATGGCCAGCTGAATTGATGATAAGGAGGCCCACTTTTCATTTAAAAAGACAGAGAAGGAAAACAGAAAAAAATTTATTTTCTTAAAAAAATAAACCCCACTTTTCATTTAAAAAGACAGAGAAGGAAAACAGAAAAAAATTAATTTTCTTTAAAAAAAACCCCACAACTGGTTGTCTAATCTCTTATTAAAATTCCATACTGAGTACTGGCAAGGAAGAAGTAAGGAGACTCTGGGGAGGGAGAATTGTATCCACTTGTTGGCATCTGCTGTGGGCATCGGTGGAGGGAGGCGTGGGACGGAGAACATAAGTGAGGAACCCAGGGCTTCTCCATCATAAAACAGGAGAGCTGGAGGGGGCTTGGCGAGCATCACCGTCTCTCACTTGGCAGAGGAGGAAAAGACTTAGAGAGGGAGGTGGCATTACTGTGGCTGTGCAGCAGGCCGAAGACAAAGTCAGGATTTAGAGTCCCCGGGATACAGGAGATGGGAGTCCAAATCCTGCATCCTGGGGCCTCTGATTCAAACTGCCTTAAATTTCAGAATCTGGGCCTTTTTCTCATCTCCTGAACTAGACTTGAGCACATGAAAGGGAGCTGAAGATCAGGTCCCGAACCCCCTCCACATTCTCTCTGTAGTGCTTGGCAAGGTTTATTCGTGCTAGTGGTGACTGACTGTCTTGACAGCCAGGGACCCAAGGCTAGTGTTAAGCCAGAAGCACACTTCTGGATGAAGCCATAAAGACAGCAGGTAACAGACCTGGTGAATCTCTGCTGAGGGCCCTGGAGCAGACTGCCGACCAGGAACCCCCTTTGGGCGCTGGTGCTGGTCCTGACTCCAGAACCAAGTGGCAGGATGACCGTGGCCAGTCCCTTTCCCTCTCTGAGTGTCTATTTCCTTCTCCCCATGAAGGCTGGATTCCGTGATCTGTGATCTCTTTTAGTTTCAGCGCTGCGGGTGGACATCATTTCGTGTAAGGCAGCCAAGCAAGCGCCTTCCCCCAACACACAATCACCTTTCTGGTGATCAGAGCTGGTGCCTCTCAGGGTCTCCGTTTCTGCGGCATTGCCAGCACTCACTACCAGTCTGAAGCCTGGGGTCTGTCAGCTCCAGACAGCCCCCAGCAAGGGCCTTTTCAAGAGCTCCCTTTTCAATTGAAACTGAGAGGGCCCCCCCAATATAGAATTGCATTCCCACCCCATTCATTTCTCCTGAGCACTTATTATGTGTCAAGCACTGAGGAGGGGGACAAAATCAAGAAGACATGGCTCTTGCCCTAAATGCAAGTAGGCGGGTATCAGGAGGAATGCACGTATAAACATGCCATGCAAACCCTTCATACACATGCACTACAGCCCATGAGGTTTGCTAGAAAGACAGCATGAAGGGCCAAGGTAGCACCGGAAGGAAATCAATTACTTCTGTCGGAGGCTGGAGGATGGTGAGAGGCCAAGGGATAATCTAGGCAGACTCCCTGGAGGAGGTGGTGTTTGGGTTGGGCTTTGAAGCTGAGTAAGGATTTCTGGAGGCCAGCAATTCCAGATGGAGAGGCTGGTAGGTGCTGAAGCAGAAAGGCATGAAAATGAGACAGGCAGTACTTCATAAGAGGCATGGAGGATGGAGGGAGGGCAGTACCACAGAAGTGAAGATACAGATTGAGACAAGATCATAAAGGGCCTTTGGCACCGGGGAGTGGAGGGTGCATCCTTGATCCTATAGGCAATGGGGAGCCAGTACAGGTGACCTAGTAGGTGACTAGACAGTTGACATATCAATTCTCCAACAGATTAACCACCCACCTACCCTCCGAAACTCCTATATAAAATAAAAATGCAGCAGAAAGCCTCCCCAAAGATGACATGCAGGAAGGTGGTCTTCTGAGGTGTTCTCTGGCAGAAGCCTCAAGTCTGGGACCAGTGCAGGGGCTGCCATCCCACAGGCTGTGCTGGGCCCTGCAGTGGAGTGGGGTTCTGTTCACACATGGTATCTGCCGGCAGTCCTGGCAGAAAGTGAGAAGGGGTGGGATGGGCCAGAGGCCACACTGCTTGTGGAAGACAGGGAACAAGAGGGAGGGAGCCCAAGGTCACCCTGCCCGATGGCGCCGGAGTCAGATAGAAACCCAGGCTATTTGGCTTCCAGTCTGGCTGTGTGGTCGGAACCTGTGGCCTCAGGAGACTGCCAGGCATAAAAAAACAGCAACTGTTCCCCCATGCCAGCATCTTCAAAGAGCCCAGAAATCCCAACCAGGAGTCAGCTGGCAGTGGGCCTAAACCATGTACCCTTTTCTTGATAGAGGGAGGGTGGGTGTTGGCAGCTCTGAAGGAGGAAGGTCTAGGAGAGATGGGACTTAGGGGGGAGGAATTTCCTTGATTCTGGCCTTATCCATCTTCGGGGTGGCAGGGGGGGTGGTTTCCTAAGCTTTGAGCATCTGTTGGCACCCTTCCCTGGAGAAGGGGAGACTGAGGCACTGAGGCATGGGATGGGGACTCAGGGAAGGATCCTGGAAAGGGTGCCAGAGGGACAATCAGGAGGGGAAATGCCTGCTCAGTGGGCATGATGACCTCAAATAGCTTCTTTCTGATCACCAGCCAGCCCTGGGCTGTGCATGTACTGGGAGCTGTGCTAATCACAGGCTGTGTACAAGGACAGTGATGAATAAGCCCGCGGTTCTGTCTCCACCACTCCAGGCCTAACAGGGCTCAGAGAAGACACTGACATCTAAGAAGAGAAGGAGGCAGATTGCTAACCCTCCAGAGAAGCAGTGCCAGGACAGCAAGGCCTGACCAGAGCTGGGTCGTAGGAAGCAGGCAGGATTCAAGCAGGTGAAGGAGGAGAAAGGATGTTTAATACCAGGCTGAGGGGTCAGGAAGCTGGGCAGTGGAAAGCTAATGAGAGCATCTGAGCTGCCCTGAGGTGGGGCCATTGGGCTTTCAGACTGGAATTCTGGCAGCAAAGTGCAGGAGTGGCAGAACCCTGCCTAGAACCAGCCAGGCTGGGTTTCCTCCTGCTAGGTGCCCAAACTCCCTGCTCACCAGGGCTGGGTCACAAACGCAGAGCCCCTGACGTTCCAGGGCACACATGTACACAGCCCGCCCCTCCACACCCTCCCTACCCTCAGTGCCCTTGCGCAGGCAGGGGAGACTTCTGGTTCCCAGCGGCACTCCTCTGTCCTCCCACCCCCCCCTTCCCTGCCCATTCTTCTGATAAAGAACTGAAAGCAAACACACCCCTCCACCTCCTGCCCCTCGGGAGTCGCCCCCAGCTGGGAAGAACCAGTATACCCTAGAGGGAGGCCTGCCCGTTGCCCACACCATCCTAGTCTCAGGACCCCCGATTCCCAGAGCAGATCCCTTTCCTTATTCTTTCAACCTGGAGAAGGCGCCTTGGTCAGGGAGAGAGAGGCCGCTGGTTAGAGACCAAAGGTGCGCCCTTGGTGGGCTTGGGCAGGTCCCAGGGACTGTGCTGATGTGGGCAAAAGCTGAGCACGACACATCGCGGGACCTCCACCTGTGCGGAGAGAGCAGCCGCCCCTCCATCTAAGCCCCTCACCAGACTGTCCAGGCTCACCCCTCAGTGTGGGACAACGAAGCCGACCAACCCTTTGCTGGTCGGGAAAATGTGTCCCAGGCCTGCGGGTTCCATGTTGTGCGCGGGGCAGAAGACCTCTCTTCTCCATTCTCCCCGTCACGCAGCTCTCTCCCATCCCCTCCATCAGGGCCCCTCGCCTCCTGGAGCTTGCGGAAGGCCTGCTGCAGCTTCCTTCCGTCGGATCTGATATCCCAGTCCGGGGGGCTGTTTAGAGACCCTCTGTCCACCGCCCCATCCCTGCTGTTCCACTGCCTAAGCGCCCCAGCCCGGGCCCCTCCCTCTCCTACCCCCTTTGCAGCGGAGCCCGGGGCGAGCCTAGGGAGCAGACCCAACAGATTGCAGAACGCTAGAGCGCTGAGCCGCTTCCTCCGCTCGCCGCCCGTCGCCCGGCCTGCGCCCGCTGCCCAGACCCCCGCCCTCCGGGCTCGGCTAAGCCGGCCATTTAGATGCAGCTCACAGGACGGCGGGCGGGCGAGCCGCCGGCTCCCCAGGCCCCTGTCAGTCCACTTCCCTTCTGGAGGACCGCCGCAGGAAGCGAGGCAGCAGGCGGCGCGGCCCCCCACCGAACTGCGCGCCAGGGCCGGGGGAAGACCCGATCCCCGTGGGCCCCAACAGCCCCCAGCCCCGCCGGTTACTGGGGTGGGAGTGGCAGAAGGAGCGGCCGGGACGCCATCTAGGAGATCTCTCGTATCCCTATAGATTTCCTGGGTGGTTACGCCCCCAGACTGAGCTTTGGACCCTTTCTAACCAGGAGAGGATAGGAGCCCCCTCACGCCTCCCCCATCCGTCGCCCTTTTCCTGGGCTGCTCTAGGTCCCCAGGGCGGGGCTCGCAGGCTCTGCCCCCTCCAAAGGGCTTGGGGGCTGGCGCCAACTTACGCTGCAGTCAGAGATGCCAAGCTGGGAGCGGGGGCTGCGAGTCGGGGGGTTGGGGGGTTCGCCTTTTTCCAATCTCCTCTGTGCCCCCTCCACGGCGCCCGCCGCATCTTCACTCTCGAATCCGCGCCGCGACACTTACCGTGGGCGAACAGCGCCGAGAGGCAGAGCAGGGCGGCTCCACCGCGGCCCGACATCCCAGGGGCCATGGCCGAGGCGCGAGCGGGCTGGGGCCGAGGGGCAACAGTCGACGTCGACTTGGCCCCAGGCTGGGCTTGGTCACATCCAACTCAGGGTGGCCGTGGCACCCGGCTTCTCTGCTGAGGCTCTGGGTGCCAGAGAGTGCAATTCTGGGACACTTAGAGGGGAGGGGGCGTCCCAGGCGTCGCCGGTTACATCCTCGGAGCTGGAGGGGGCGCAGCTCCGGGCGGGAGGAGCCTCCACCACCCCCGACTGGTGCCCCCACTGCAGAATCTGTGCGGCCAGCGGGAGCCGTACGTGCGGTCCTGGGACCCGGCGGCCACCCGCGTCTCTGGGGCTGCCTGGAGCCAAGTGCTGTGTCTTCCAGCTACGCGGCCCAGCTCGAATCCGAACTCTCTCTAGGGTGCGAGATTTCCAACACAAGCCTCAATTTCTTCTGTTTCGGTAGCAACCCCACATGGACAGCGCGGCTTCGTTCTTGCAAGAGCCCTGCAGCAGCTCCAGCATAAAAATCCCAGGTTCGGGCCATGGGCCCACCTGCAGGCCCCGCGGCGGCCTCCGCTTGGCCGGGCTGCCGGGAGCGAGGGCGGGGCGGGAGGCCTGCGTTCCCCGGACGAGCCCCGTCCGTCCGCCGCCCGCCCGCGCGGGGAGGGTCGCGGCCGGGGTGCTGGAGGCCGCCGGGGGGACGCCGGGGGCCCGGGCCGGGAGAGCGCGGACGGAACCTGCTGTCAGGTATTTACCTTCTGGTGGAGCCGACATCTGCGCCCGGGAAAGGGAGGACGGAACGCGCCCGAGAGGATCTGTTTGAGGAGAGGCTTTCCTGAGAGCTGCCTGGGCCCGGCCGTGGTATTTAAGAGATTATGGCGTCTGAAACTCACAATGTTAAAAAACGTAACTTTTGTAATAATATTGAGGATCATTCCATTGATCTTCCTAGAAAGAGGATCTCTAATTTCACTAATAAGAACATGAAGGAGGTTAAGAAATCTCCAAAACAGTTGGCTGCTGACGTAAATAGTTGGACAAGCTGTGAAAAGCCCTAATAAACAACTTAAGGTGATCTATCGCAGGAAGAAAGTTCATCATCCTTTTCCAAATCCTTGTTACAGAAAAAATCCCAGGTTCGGTGCAAATGAATAATTTCGTTTGCAAAGAAAGAGAAAATCCAGGCAACTTTAATCCATCCAGAGTAGGAAAAGTTTCCGTGCAGTGCTGAAACCGGCGACGCGGGTCGCCACCACCCTAGGCGACGCCTGGACGGAATGCCCGAGGCGGGCGGCCCGCGGCTTGTCCCCTCGCAGAGCTGGCGGTTCGGCTCCAGTGCGCTCTCTCCAGTCTCGACCAGGGCCGGGGCTCCGCACAGGCCGGCTCAGCGCCGTTTGCCCGAGCAGCGGCTCTGCTGCTGGGACTAGCGCGGTGCGGCCGGCAGGGGCTGCCCCGTGCGCATGGGGCTCGGAGAAGCAAGGTGACTGGGAAGCCGGCTAATGCGCCTGACGCGGGTCTTCCCTGCCCCGGGCGTCGACTCCAGCCTCCGGCCTTAAGCCTGTAGGACCGAGAGGAGCTCGGCCAGCCTGCCGTGGCTCCGTGCTGCCCCCCTCTCTTCCGAGGTCTCGCTGTCTCAGCAGAGGTGCCCGCTGTTCTGCCTCGCTCCTCGCCTTCCCCGGGGGGGCCCGCACAACGCTTGAACTCTGCCGGGGTTCAGAGTCTCCGACGTCTCCTTCTTCCAGCGGACCTGCGCCCTGCCCTCGGTGCAGCCGGGCATCGGCTCTCTCTGTCTCTCTGTCTCTGTCTCTCTCTCGGAGTCAGTTTGGGCGAGTGGAGCGCTGCGCCAGCCCGGGCTGCTGGCGGCGAGACCCTGGCGCCAAGCCAGGGGCCGCGGCACCCGGCGCCCGCGCAGCCCGCGGCCAGGGAGGCGGCAGCTGGTGCCTACGGGGCCAAGACGACTGGAGGTGCCGGCAGGGGCGCCGGCTCCCCATGGACATATGTCGGGGGAGAAGAAGAATCCAGGAGCAAAAGGAAGAGGAGGTGGGGGGAGCCACAGCTGCACGAAGCAGCCGCCGCCGCTGCCGCCGCCTCCTCGGCGCTCGCGCCGGCTGCTCCGTCGTAAATGACTCGAGACACACACACACACACTCGCGCTCGCCCGCCCTCCCCCCCCGTCCGGGATTCAGCGCCCACCCCAGCGGTAGCGGGCGCTGAGCCTGGCGCACTCACTCCCTTCCCCTCCCTTCGCGGTTTCCCCGTGGTCCCGGAGCGCGCGGCCCACTACTCGCGCGCCACGGAGACCACCCCCCGCCCCCGCCCAGCGCCCCAGCTCCACAGCATCCCTCCCCTGTCCACGTGTCCATTCCGCATTCCCAGCCTGGGGGCGCGCGTGGCTCCTTAATGAAACTCGGGCAAGGGCCGACCTCGCGATTCTGCTCGCCCGTGTTTTATGTTTTATTTTTCCATCCCAGTGCAGGCTAGCGCCGGGGCCCGAGTGCGGACGGCCCGGTGCAGCGGCTACAGCGGCTGCATTTCCCTCGGGCAGACGCCACCGCAGCCACCAATGTCCCTTTTCAAAGGATGCACGCTCCCCGCTGGGCTGTCCTTTACAACCGCTCTGCCAGAGGCGCGGGTAGGGGGTACCCTATTCCCAGCCCCATAGTCCCGGGGTACTCTAGGGGAGGGGGGCACTGGGTGGGAATCAGCCTACCTGGCGTACCCAGGCGCTCTCGAGCCGCGGCGAAGCTCGCCAGCTCAGCTTCGTTTGGGGATTTGTCAGGGCGCTGCTGGGGTTGGGGGATGGAGAGGAAGGGACTTTTCTTCCTACAGGTTGTTTTGTAAGCCTTTAAAGGGACCTGGAGGGGGGATGGGGAACTGCCCCTCTTGCACACTCACCCAGGCACCTGCTGACGAGGGGGAGGGGTGGCTGGGCGGTGTTCTTCCCCACCGTCAGGCCGGTTCCATTAGAGCGCAATCTAGATCAGACCCGACAAGTCAACCATCAGCCGTCAGCCAGGCATTCGATCAATGGCAATGATTTTATAGCATTCTTGGGTAGGAATCACCCTCCAGCAACCCCCCCCACCCCGCGGTACGGTTCGCAATCCCATTCTACTCTGGGGTGACAGGGTCTTCAATCCTATGGATGTAGCTGTTATGGGGGTGGGGTAGGGGTCATGGATCTTGAGGGCCACCCTGCACTGATACCTCTGTACTCAACCAGAGGGAAAGTGTGGGGCAAGGTAGGTCAGAGCAAGGCCAGCTGGGGTGCTCAGTCTCCATCCCCCATTTGCCTGACTTGGTCCTAGACCTCTTGACCCTGTGGATTTTCTATTCATCCAGAAAAGTGACATTTTCTCTTTGGAAAATGGGTTTAGACCATTCCTGGAAGCCTCCCTTCCCCCATGGCTGCTGGCTGTAGCTGCCTCAGCTTGATGCTGGGGCCTGCAGAGAGTGGCTCTCACCCTTCCCCCACTACCACATGTCTGGAGCTGGGAGGTGCAGGGGAGATGGCTGGCCTAGCCGAGTTCTTGGAGGCCCTGGGGACAGAAGGTGCTGGAGTCGTCAAGGAAGATAATTCTCATTAGGCTTCTAATGCCTGATGGCAATTAATGTCACCCAAGGGCTTATTAACCATCCCATTGAGAGGCAAGCCAGCAATCAGGCCCTGTGTATGTGGGAGAAAGGCGGCAGGAAAGAAGCCACCTCCTGAGACAGGAGGGATCCAAGAAGAGGAGGAAGGAAGTCTTCTACCCCTGCCCACCTCCCCAGATGGAAGGCAATAGGGCTTGTAGAGAGGTAAGGCCAGAGGAGAGACTCAGTTTGCTTTTCATAGCTGAGGACCCACTGCCCCAGTGATATGGACCAAACTGCCCTGCTCCACAGATGTTTGCAGCTGACATGGACCTGCATCCCAGCCCACTCTCGGAGCCGTCTCTGGAAACTGAACATAGAATTCTAGTTCTTCTCCCACTGCCCTTCCCACTACCACCCCATCCCTCTTAAGTGGTAGGAAAATGAGCCTAACTTTGCCCATTCAGTTGTCCTCCTAACCCCCTTCCTCCTTCTCTCTCACACAAGTATAAGCCACTGCTCCCAACAGTGAGCAAGACAGACCTCAACTGTCTTCATGGCACTTACATTCTAGAGAGGAAGACAGGCACTGAGCTTATGACTGACTACAGTTGTGATAGGTTATGTAGCATCACGCATTTTTGCTAATCTTATGAAGAAGACAGAGGTCCAGGGTCTGGAATGGGATATAGTCTGCTACCTTTAAAGAATGTCATTTCAGCCTCAGGTTCTTCCCATCATGGACCCAGAGCCTTCCACTGGGTTGGCATGTCCAATCATCATCTGCTCCTCCAAACGGCAGATCTCTCTCCATGCCCCATGGAGGCAAAGGGCTGCTGATTAGGGAATAAAATGCCCAAGTTGCTCCAACTCCATTGCCCCATGGGCCTGTTCCTCTTGGCAGTACCAGTTCCAGGGCTTGGGGAGATAGCAAATGGCATGAGGTAGACAGCCAGCTGTTCCAACATTCCAATTCGCATGTCATTTACTGACATACCTTCCCTCAGGCCTTTCCTACCATACCCACAGACTGCCCTGACCTCACCTGTGAGGCATTGGCATGGACTCCAACTAGCAATGCGAGATGGGACCAGGCTATGAGATCAG
Source organism: Manis javanica (assembly GCF_040802235.1). NCBI lineage: Eukaryota > Metazoa > Chordata > Mammalia > Pholidota > Manidae > Manis > Manis javanica. Next base: position 124,657,294 of record NC_133159.1, on the reverse strand, counting down.
AGGAGCCAGCGCAGGGCCAGCCCAGACTGAAGAGAGGACCTGGCATGTATATACTCTACTGCTCCGAAAAGGCATCTTATTCACCAAAATAGTGACATCTCCTTTCTGTCATTTCCATTTTGTTTAGGACCAGGTGTCTTTCTAGGTAGGACACTGGCAATGGTTGGGGGTTCTTTTGATCTCCAGCTGGGTGATGCCTGGAATAGCCCATCCTCCTGCCAGGCAAAGGTGGGGGCAAGTTGGGCTCTGTTGCAGGCCCCTGTACCCTACATGGATGCCCATAAGGGACACACATTTCTGTCTGACCCTGCCACCACGGTGGACATGGTGACACCTGCTCTGTCAGCATGTCCCTGTTTTTCAGGATGTCTGTCAACAGCAGAAGATAGGACAGGCCAATGTGGGCTTCACTAAGGGGAGTTCACCACTTGGGGGGCTCCTGGGATTCCCTTGGAATCCTAGTCTGGCTTGGCTGGAAGGGACTCAGAGATAACCTAAGCTAGCCCTCTCATTTCACAGCTATAAAAACTGAGGCCTATTAATTCAGCTATTTTATTAGGTGCTTTGACTTTTTTTTTTTAACTCTAATTTTTTAAACTCTAATTACATGTGAAGCTAGGTACTAAAATACAGAGGTTTGAATAAGACAGACAAGACCCTGATGGGAAAGTTCAAGAGCTTAGTTCCCCAAACCCCTACTAAGTGCCTAGTAATATTAATAGGTGACATTTTTTGAGTGCTTTTTATGTCCCAGGCACTGTGCTGGGCATTTTGCATGCCTTATCTGCATCCCCACTACATTCCTGTTAAATAGATACTATTATTATTACTATTTTCTAGATGAGAAAATTGAGGTTCAGAGAAAGTAAGTTTCTTGCCTAGGATCACATAGCTAGAAAGTAGCAGACCACCATTCAGCGTCTAACCTACTTAACCACGTTTACTATGAGATGTAAGTTCTCAGGATTACACATGACAGAGCTACTGTCTCTGGCTGGAGAAGCTCCCGGTCAGTGGGGGCACCAGGCATAAACAGGTCATTCAGTGCAGGGAGGGCAATGCTGTGGAGGCCAGTGCAGGGGACCTGGGGGCACAGGCCTCTGATGAGAGGGTAGTGTTTTCTCTGCAGCACCATCCTGAGCAGCTCAGTCTTTTGCCTCCCCTTCCTCAGCCTCCAGATTCACACCTATGTGATGTTAGTTATACACCCAGGCTAATACAGTTATGCATACATGCAGCTATTACAATAACCACCGGTCTCCACCCTGAGCTGGACCACTTTGCTCCCCCTGCAGGCTGATCTCCCAGCTCAGATTCCAGGATCAGTACTGCTTCTCAAGCCAGGAGAATGTCAGCAGTAAAGGGCAGGTGCTCAGGGCCTCACTTCTTCGAGCCTCAGTTGCTTCATCTGTTAAATGTGGATAATCGCACCAACCTCTTGGTCACTTTTAAAATACCCAGTAATGTATATTGATTGTCCAATAGTTCTGGCCACAAATGCGTACTCTGTAGTATTGAGTATTACTGTTATTGAAACCAAACTGCTCACTGTGATCTACCAGGTCCTTAGATGGTTTGACCCCTAGCTGTATTTCCAAACTAATTTTTTTTTTATCATTTCCTTCTATTTGACTCCACTGGAGACACAAAGTCCTCTCTGCAGTAATATGTCAAACATGTCCCTGCTTTTGGGCTTTGTATTTGCTGTTCCCTCCACTTGGCGTGCTTTTCCCCTAGACTGTGAGTCTTGTTCCTTTACTTCATTCAGGTCACTGTACCACCTTCCTGACTGCCTGATTTAACGTAACACAACTATCCCTGCCCCATTGCTCTAGCCTCTTACCCATGTTTAATTTCATTCATAGCAGTCGATGTTGAATTTTATAATTTCCATTTAATCTGTGTCCACTGATAGAATGTAAGATTCCTGGACGCCAGGATTCTTCTATATGAGCCATTCCCCAGGGTGTCCTCAGTGCCCAGACTGGTGCCTGGCACATGTGCTCCATAAAATAGACTCACAGGATTACCTGTCCATATTCATTTATGTTGGTGATTAGGTCATTGATTTTACCCAGTCCTTTATAATCAGGTCTTGAGTCTGAGTTCACGTAAAGGCCCTACCTGGTACCTCACTGCCCTGAACTCCCAGAGTCTGGGAGGCTACTGCCGAGGCCACCTTCACCCCTGATGCTTGTCTTGGTTGTCTCAGTTCTTACTGGGCCCTATTCCTCATGGAAGCTTGAGCTCCTTCAGCTGCCGTGCCAACCTCACCCTAACTGGCAGGACTTGGGCTGGGACCCAACAGCCTGCAGGACAGAGCCATCAGTACTCCGACTCTTCCCCAGTGTGAATGCTCTGCACCAAGCAAGCCAGGCCAGCCACTCCCAGTCCCGGGGTGTCCCCTTCATGCCAGGCTCATTCTTCTCCCCGACACCTTTGCTCGTACTCTACCCCTGCTTCATTAATGTTCCTCACCACCATTAAACTCCTGCTCAAGGGTCTCCTCTATGAAGTCTTCCCAGATTTCTTCAATGTGATACTGTTACCTGGCCTCATGGAAGAAAAGACCCAGCTGAAATAAGGGAATAAGTCAGGGTTCACATGAGCCTCTTCTCAGTTTCTGACTGCATCTTGAACATGCAGTCATCACTACACAGTAAATCCTCGCTGGGATGGGGTCATGTTCTCAATTAGGGTTACAGATCAGAATCCATCCCATTCGTATTGTATAGATAAGAAACCCAAGGCCCAGGGACAGCTAGAGACTGGCTCAAGGTCACACAGTCAGTTACTGACACAGACAAGAATATAACCCCATGTAAGATGGGCCTGGCTCCTGGCCCCACAGTTTGCCCATCTCCAAAGTTTCACCATCTGGCTCAGTCCTACAGTGGACTTGGAACCAATTTTCTCTTTGATGAAGGGAATGAGTCTCCCCAGGTCATCAATTTGGGGTTCAGCCCTGATTTGGTGTACCCACTGGTTCAGCTCAGTTTGAGTCCATTCACTCATGCACTTTATGTTCTCATTCACTCATTCTGTTTCACTTTGGACATTTCTTCCTTTGTGAAGCCTTCCCCAACGCTGTCTGTACCCTGTCCCTATTCTGTGCACCTAGAAGACCCTGTTTCCGGCATCTAAGACTGCATCCAATTGTGGTGATTTGCTGTCTCCTACTAAAAAGGGGAGATGCAGGAAGGCAGGCACTATCTGTGTTGTTCCCACTGTATGCTCCTTGCCTGACATCTGTTGGGTGCTCAGTTAATGGTTATTGAATAAATGAATTATAAATCACCTGCTATGTGTCTGGAGCTATGCTAGCACAATAAAATAGTTTCTGCCCTCAAGGAGCTCCTGATTGTGTGGAAGAGGTAAGTGGGCAGACACACGGAACTATGATGTAGGGTGTGAGTGCTGACATAGAGGGGCTGTGGGGGATGGAAAGAGGGGCACCTAGTTCAGTCTAGGTCATGGGTGTTGCAGGAAAAAGGAGCACTTCCTGGAGGAGGTGAGCTTTGAGCTGCACAGAATGAAAGACAAGATGGTATGGGCCAGGGAAGTGTGGAGAAGAGAGAGGAGAGGAGGCTGTTGCAGGAAGAGGGAGCAGCTTTTAAAAAGGCCTGGAGCCAGTGGGGCTAGAGTGTGATCAGGGAAGAGTGTGGCTGGAGCCCCGAGAGCTGGGGTGGTGCTGGGAAGGGAGGCTGGAGAGGCCAGCAGGCATCTACCCCTATGCACACAGGTATATGTCTGTGGTGACATCCGCTCCCAGGGTTATTATACTCAGTTACACACAGCTTCACACATGCATGATCAAAGACACTGAGATGCTTATAAAGAATCTTATCAGCGTATGTGTATGCACAGTCACACACACGTGCACACACACACCTACTCTCTGCAAAATGAGTTGCCCCCTGAACCATCTGTTTACCGTCTCCCCACTCTCATTTTCCTAGAGCAGTTCACCTTTAATTCCTCATCAGGCAGCGCACTCCCTCCCACCCCCACCCTCTGCCGACCCTGACTCTAGCTGTTCCCCCTCCCTTCCTCCCTCTGGCACATCCCCAGAAGAGAGGAGAGTGAGCTAGGACCACCCCCGGGCACCCAGCCAAGGGAGGATTTGAACTCGGGCCATGCAGGCTGGTGCTGGGCTCTACTCTCCTGTCTTTCCCTCCCCTCCCCCCCCCCGCCCCACAGCTTCACTTAATTCCAGGGCAAAGCTCTGGTCAAATGCAAAGCAAGGGAATAGAGAGCTAGAGCCAGAGAAATGCAGTGAACAAGGATGCTCCCATTGCCACAGCCCAGCGGCTCAATGGCAGTAAACTCTTGATCCTATGACTTACTCAGCTTTTCTTTTGTTAGCCAGCTTGGCTCCCAGGTGCAGGTGGAAGGGAAGAGCTTGGAGCTCAACTTCTCCCCAGAGCCTCCCAGCTGCCGCCTGTGACCCCAGAGGTGTCCACCCAGCTCTGCCTGGCTCCTGGGGTTGGCAATGCCTGGGATTCCTGCTTTGGGAAGATGGGGAGAGGGGGAAGCCAGGGATGCTAAGGCCTGGGAAGCCCTTACAACATGCACTTGTATGACCATAAGAGGGCATCTGGGAAATCCATGAGTGGTACAGGTGGGAATGTGAGACCCAGAGCAGTGGGCAATTTGACTGATTGAAAACAGGGAGCTCATTTCCCAGCTGGAATCAAAACCCATCTTCTCCTTCCTTAGTTTTCCATGCACCTCCCAAATCTGATTCTCAGCTTTCTGAGATAGCACTCTTGCTATAAATCATCTATGGTGCCCCACTGCCTACAGGATTCATTCCAAATTTCCCAGACTAGCATTTAGTGCTTGACATACTTTCTCCCCCCACCTTTAGCCACTCTCTGCCTAACAGGCTGTACAATTCTCTGCCTTGGTGCCTTTTGCCTGCTGTTCTCTCTGCTTGGAAGACTTGTTCCTCTTTCCCCACCTCCATGTGAAGCCTTCTCTGCGAAGTCTTATTCATCACCCTAGAATCAGTCACTGCCTGCCTTCTAGCTAGAATTCACCTGATCTTTCAGCTGCCCCTATTCACTTGTAAAATCCTTAAGAACAAAGATTATATCTTATTCATCTTTAAATCTCCCTCAACACTGAACACAGTTCTGTATGTGCATTTTAGTGTTCAATAACCGCTTGTTGAACAAATGAATGAATGACTAAAGGACAGAGGAGGCCATTGTTTGGACACCAGTGTCTCAGGTACTCCATATCTATTACCTTTTCAATCTTCACTATAATCCTGAGTGGTATTTACATGTGATCTCCACTTAGTGATGTGGAAGCTGAGGCTCAGAGAGGCAAAGTAATTTCCTTTTAAGTTACACAGCTAGAAAGTGGTAGATCTGGGATTTAATTCCAGGTCTGTCTACCTCTAAAGCCTTCGTTCATTTCACCTGCCCAGAGAACCTCTGAGTATACATTCCTTTTGAGGCTGACCTTCCCAAGACTTCTCATGCCCACCTCCAAGTCCCTCAGCAGAGGATACTCAGAGAGTCTGGGGTGACTACCGTGTCTTCCTCACCTGGAGATCCCACTCTCCTCCTCACCATAAATGGGCACATCCTTGTTTCTACCTCACCACCTGTCTCTCAGACCCTCACAAGCAGTTACCAGGGGCTGTCCAGTGGGTGGTTTGGAAATCTAATTCCTGGAGCTGGACTGCCTGGGTTCAAATCCCAGCTCTGCTATCTACTATCTGTGTGATCTAGGGCAGCTTACTTGACCTCTCTATGCCCAGCTCCTTTTGTGTAAAATGTGGCTATCAGTTGTACCTACCTCAAATTGTTGCAAAGCACTTTGGGGCAGTGACTGGTGCACGGTAGATACCCTGTGTGAGTTTGCTCTCATTATTGTCCACATCATGCTTCTCCTCTGACATGCAAGCCCCAAAGGGGTGACCTTCCCCCTTGTCTCTCTGAGAAGGGTGGTCTCCAAGTTGTTCTGTTGGTTTCTGATGGGCCTTCTACCCTCTCTAGGCCTCCTGTATATGATAAGGAAGCAAAATTGGGCAGGGAGAACAGCTCCAAGGAAAGCCAAATCCAAGTTACTTCTGTGGTGACAAATGCTTAATAAGAACTTTACAAATCCAGTTGAATTACTATGAATAACAGCACTCTTTTTTTCTTTTGGTATAGATAATGCTCCTGTCTCCCAGAGAGCTCATAGCTACAACCCTGAAATCCACCCAGAAGAATCATTGCTGGGAAAACAAGCTAAAAATAACCCCAAAGGAAGCAGTGCCCTCTCAGAAGCAGTTCTTTGGAGGTAGGGGATCCAAGGAACCTCTTCTGTTGTTCTGGGGCCATTGATTATGATTTTTAAAGCTGGAGTTGCTTTGGGAGGTGGGTCTCATCCCCTGTCCCCACAGTCTAGGCTCCTAGTTCATCTGCAGTATGCCCCCTGGGCATCTGGCCTGGTGCCATCTTCTGGTCACCCAAGAAGGGCTGGGGCAGCCTGGAGTGCCCCTCCCGGTCCCCCTGCCGGCTTGGTTACCACCCTGTGCGACCTGAGCTCCCTTTTGCCTCCTGAGGGCTAGGATCCCTGAGCTGGCGGGCTACCCCTCTGCCCCATCCTGTGAGTCTGCCTCACTGGGAAGCCGCTGCCCTCCACAGGGGGTCTCTGTGTGCCAGACGCTCTGCTAGGTGCTTCACATGCACACCCTCACCGCTTCCTCCTTCAGGAAGGTCCCATTTTCCAGGTAAAGGAAGGAGGTGCTGAGAGTCTAAGTCACTGGTTCAAGGAGACACAGGAAGAAAGCAAGGCAGGAATTTGAACTCAGGTCAGATCTGCCTGATGCTCAAGGTTACAGACATTCCTTTAGGAAGCCCTGAGTTGAGGGGTCTTTCTTCCCCAGGACCGGTATGGCGAGGGTGCCGGGGGGATGCTCAGCACGTGATGGAGGCCATGGTCGCTCTTCAGATGATGTTTCCCAAAGTGCGGTGTCTCTGCCGGCAGGGAGGGGCTGACTCCCCATTAAGCCCTGGGGGTTCCCTAGGCAGGGACTGTGCCTCTCAGACTGGACTTCATCGAAGTCAGGGCTTCTCCTCCATCAGAAAGGGGATTCCCAAGGACAAGAACCCCCTCAGCCTGGGACTTTCCCCAAGTAAGACGACCTCCCCCCACAATCTGGAAGAGGCTCCTTTCTCTCCTCTCTGACTGGGAGCTTCCTCACGGAAGGGCTCACACTGTTCCATTAGATGAGGGCTCCCCGACTAGGGCCCTCACCCTCCTCAGATCCAGTCTCAGCAGACCCTGCCCTTGATCTCCCTTACCCCTGTTTGCTGTTTCCCTGGGATTCCAGAGTTCCTGGCTGGCCGGCAACAGCTGACTAATGGGAAGGGCAGAGGCATAAACAGGGGTCTCCCCTTGGCGGGGACCAAGGCTGTGTTTCTCCTCCCATGGAGATGAATGCTTGTCCCTGGGAAGGCTGATGGCTTTTCTTCCTGAGTGCCTCAGTTGCTCTTGATTGAAATGGGTCCCTGTAGTGGGGGGCTTCTGGTCCCCCCCATCTGGGGAAGATAGATGACATTATTCCAAGCCCAGATGATGCAAGCAAGATCAGAAAAAGTGTTTAATTGGAATGTTTGGGGCCAGGGCCTGGCTCTGCTGGGGTGATTGATTCCCCCGTGGAGCTTGTCCAAGCGCAGCCTGGTGGGGAGGAGGTGTGCGGGAGATGCTGAGTGACCCTGGGGAGGCCAGTGGATTGGAAGGCTGGCAGCCTTTGTCCACTTCTGCAGTGAGAGTACCCAACAGGCCTCTGTAGCTGTCAGTGGCTATGCCTCCTGCTGTGGAAACTGAGGCACAAGGAGGGAGAGTGCTGTGATGAAAGGCATTGCTGGGATGAGTTTGGGATGCCAGAGCCACAAACCTCGGTCTTCAATTCTGGCTGACAGCTCTGTTTCCCACCCGCTCTCAAACCCTTGGCTTCCTGTGACCAGCCCTGACTCCTCCCCATGTTGAGAGGAGGGCTGTGGAAGAGGGTGGGGTTGCCCCATGAAACAGACAGGAAACGGCCCAGGCTCTGGGCTCCCTTCTGCCTCCGGCTCCAGCCTGCTGAGGGCGGGCACGTAGCAATAGAGTTTAGAAGTCACTTACCCTTATCTGTGCTGGGCAGGAAACTCTTCCCATAGTCTCCAGTGCCTAAGAGGTCACTACCATGTGGGGGAAACTGAGGCAGAGAGCTGTGCTTGGTGCCATGCCATGAGCAGCCCTCTTACCTTCCACAGTGGTCCTGTCCTAGGAGTTGAGGAAGGGGTAGGTGAGCAGGGAGGGACAGCCCCATCCATCCTCCTGTTGTAGAAAGCGGACTGCAGCGCAGTGCTGGGTGGAAGGGGGCCAAGGCAGGGGAATGTGAGGTGTTCCTGGGTATACATCGCTCTGGTGAGTGTGCTCACGCTCCTTGCCTGGCTGTAGGAGTGAGTTGAGGGAAAGAACAGGCTGGGGAGGTGGGTGGCAAAGGGAGCTAAGGGTGCAGAGAGAGGTGTGGCACATGGACTTGGGATAGGGTGACAGCCGCAGGGGAAGGGCTGGAGGAAATGGGGGGTCTGAAGTCTGGATCTGGGGTTTGGAGTAACTTGAAGGGGAAGGCTGGCAGGGGGTGGAGAGAAGTCCCCGGGGCCGCTGTCTCCAAGGTATATCCACTGTTCTACATCAGCCTCAGAAGGCTACACCCAGGGCTTTCCATTTTGCTACAGTGAACACAATCACAGCATCACCATCACCACCACTATCATCACTTTCATTGCCATCATTGTCACCACTCTCACTACCACCATCATCACATCATGTTACCATCACCACCACCACCACCACTACCACCATCACCACCACCACCACCATTATCACTATCATCATCAAAGTCATCATTATCACCAGTCATCAGTCATTGTCCTCATCCTGCCCTCCATTCTTGCCTGATGTCTTATAATTTATTTCAAAGCAGTTCCATATCCATTGTCTAATAAATTAATCAGAGTCTTGTGAAGCAGGTGGGGTTGCTCTGATTATCTCCATTTCATAGCAGAGGAAACTGAGGCTCCTTGACGGTAAGCGACAAGCCCTAGGTTAAACAGCTGCTCACGGACCAGCTATTACTAGGGCTGAGCTTTTGTCCCCTGTCCCAAAGCTCTTCCTACTCCCCCTTGCTGCTGTGGAGTCACCATTCCTGTCTCCTGCTTCTCCTCTTCCACTTGCCACCAGCATGAACTGGCTCTAGCTTTAATAAGCCAAGGAGGCTTTAGCCATAGAAGTTCAAGCCTTGATGTATGCCCAGGGGCACGTCCCTTCCCTTTGTCAAGCTCCAATCTCATTTCCACAAGTACATTTTGGGCCTGATGAAATCTAAGGGTTCTTTCTAGTCTTTTAGTCTGTGATGCTGTCACAGAAAAAGTTATGGAAATGGAAGAGATAGAAAAAGAGAGGACATGGAGACAGACACACACAGACTAAGAGAGAGACCCAGAGAGACCTAGGAAGACCTAGCTGAAAGACTCAGTAAAATCCAAGAAGATACCAGAAATAGGGACAGAGACAGAAAGCAGAAAAGGGACTGAGAAAGTGTCAGAGGAGACTTAAGAGGCCAAAACCTGGTTGAAGAGCAGGATAAGGTGGCTACTGCTCTGCTGGTGGTCTCTCCCAGGGCCCTTGACCTGCATCAGAGGCACAGCTGCCTAAAGAAGAGACAGTCCGTGCAGCCTCAGCAGCTCCTGGGTGTTATGTGTTTGTGTGGGTGTCTCCATGCACTGAGTTGCAGGTTTCAGAATTCTTTTGTTTGGACACTGGGAAGGATTTTTGGGACTCTTCTTGGGTCTTTCTACCTCCTTATAGTCTGGTCCTTGCGGCAGTGGGATTGCTGGTTTGGCTGCCTCTACCTGGCACAGAAAGCCCAGAAAAGCGGATATGGTGGAAGTGGGGTTATAGGTTTAGCTTATGTTCATAAGGGAGCTGGGGTGGGGGCCTACTGGGGCTCCCCACTCCCTTGCAGAGAATTGGAGATGGCTTCTTTCCTCCTGCAAGGCTTCCTTGTCAGCTGTCAGCCACAGAGGCTCTGCAGCAGTGGACTGGAGGTTGTGCTCAAGCTGGGCTCGGGCACCAATCCACACAATGACCTCGAGCAAGACCCTGGCTCCTTGTGCACATGAAGAGGTGGGAATGGGTGAGCTCTACCTCCTGTGAGTCTGGGAAATGGACCTCCTCAACAACTGGCTCCCATCGGTGCTCTCTGTGCCCCAAAGCCCCTGCCTTATGTGCAGGAGGGCTAGGTTCTCCCCCCTGCTGGGTGTCCCAGCAGGCCCTGCAGGGCCAAGCGCTCATGGGGCCATCACTCACCTCCTCCAATCATCTGTTTAATTCACACATCCAACATGATCACTTCCCTCTTTAGGGCCCTCTGTGGCTTCCCATTCCTCTGAATAGAGTCCAGGTGCTTCCACAAAGGCCCCGTGGAGCTGCTTCAGCACTAGACCTGAAGGTGCTGGGCTGCTCACATCACCCCGACCCACCCGCAGCCCTCATGCACCTCATCCCAGCAAAGTCCCTGCTGAAGAGGCAGCCACAGGCACCCCCCCTAGGTTTCTGCTAACATAAGGGTAGGCAAATCAAGGCTACAGGGGCCTAGAGTACATGAAAGAGTCCAGAAAAATGAGGCAGAGTCAGAGCCTTAAGGGGTCATGGCAAGCACAAGCTACGAGGAAGCATGAAGCTAGGAGGGAGCAGAGGCTGCAGGTGGGAGGCCTGGTTGGACCCGGGCTCTGCTAGGGGAGCTCCCAAGATCTCTAGCTCCCAAGCAAGACAACCTGTCTCTCATGTTTTCATACCAAGAACACCTCCATTGGTGGAGGGAGGGACACAGCAGAGCAACCGTGAAACACATGTCCCCTGCTGGCTTTGTACCCTCATTTCCCTCCCTCACTCCTTTCCTCCATGTTTGACCTTATGCTTTAGCCACAGAGGACTGTGTTCTCTGAACACATCATGCTGTTTAACTGCTTTTCACTTGCTGCGCCCTTTGCCTGGAACGGCCCCTCCCAGCTATTCCCAGGGCACTCACCCCTCAAACTGCCTCCTCTGGGAAGTGTTCCTGATCACCCCCTGCCTCACTTGCAAAGCCAGTCACTCCCTCTTGTTTCCTATGCCCCTGCAAATGCCTGGCAGTGCCTGGTCCCTGTTGCCTTCCCCTTAGAGAACTCGCCAAGGGTGAGACCAAGTCTTTCATCTCAGCATCCTTGGCTCTTGGCACAGGGCGTGGCATGCAGGCAGCATTAAAGTTGGGTTGTATAAGTGAATGGCTTAAAAAGTTCCTGCATTGACCTAAGGAATATGAGAGGGAGACCAGGTTGGGGCGGTCTGGGGAGGGAAGGGGAGCAAGGTTTGGCAGGCTGAACTTGGGCTGTCAGTGGATTTGGACATGGAAGTGCCCAGGATGAAAGGGGCCTGTGGGCCTGGAGCAGGTCAGGAGCAGTGAGAGACCTGGGAGCCGCACACTTACAGGTGATAGCTGGAGCTGCGGGGTGCGTGCATGCGCTCGGGGATTAAGAATCGAGAAGCTGAGGAAGCCGAGCAAGGGCAGGCCTGAGGAGGACAGTCTCCCCCTTCTCCAGCTACCAGAGCTAGGGCCGCCTGCCAGTCCTTCCGGGGCCAGAGATAGCCATACTCTGTGGAGGACAGAGATGCTCAGGATGACAGTGTCTGTGCCATTGGAACATGTCTTTCTCACCCTCCAGCCCCTGGTTTCAGCTACTCATTAAGGAGCATGCAGATGAGCCACCGAGATTTCCCTCTGCCAGGTAGCCAGCTCCTCCCTTTTTCCATACCGTGGCACCACTGGCATGATGAGACTGCAGAAACCCAATGACAGCAGGAGGCAGACAGTGGGGGAAAGTCTAAGGAGGGATCATGGCCAGGCTCCAAGGCTGAGGCCCGGGTAGAGGATGGGTCTCTTCAGTGCCTTAGCCCAGGGGGGAAACAGTCCCCATTATATAGTGCCCTCTGTGTGCCATGCATGGTAGCAGCACAGTATAGGTGCATTCTCCATGACTTCCTTTCTGGCAGAGAGCTTACCCTGTTTTACAGATTAGGAAATTGAGGCTCAGAGAGGCTATGACTGTTCCATAGTCACACAGCATTGAGTTGCAGGGCCAAGCGGTCGAAACCAGGCTTCTATGACTCTACACTCCATATCATTCTGGAAAGTCACACTGGGAGGAAATGTTCCACAGGACTGAACATGCCTGCCACAGAGGCTACATCCTCCCAGGAGCTATGGCTGCTGGGCGCAGTGCCCTCTCATGTCATGGCTGCCACTTCATTCTTTTGTTCTGTGGTCATCATTAGTAGCGCAGTCCAGTTATTTCCAGCTGTCCCCACCTATCCTTTTATATATGGAGGATTGCAATGCCTGGTCCCCTTAAGTGGGGCTGTGTTCATTCTGACTTCTGACTTGTGACCAGAATTGACACCTGTCATTTCCAGCCCAGGCCCTTAATTGCCAAAGTGAGACTCTCCAGGGTAAAGTGACAGGCAACGGGAAAGATGTTAGTTGCTCCATCAGCCTGGGACCCAGCAATGGCTGGGAGCAGAGCCACCTCTTGACTGGTGATGGATTTCAGTGTGAGCAAGAAGGAGCTGGCTTTCAGCCACTGAGATTTGGGGGTTATTTGCACTACAGTGTGATGTAGCTGATCCTGACTGAGGCATACCTTTTCCTCATTGCTATAAAAAGGCATGTAGACCAGTTTGCTTTCAAGGCTGTTCCCCTGCTGGCCCTGGGACCATCACTCCCTGAGCTCTTCTATAGAAGGGCCTCATGGTATGTGAATATTCCCACCAAAGCTGTGTTCTTGATGCTGCTCTGAATGCAGAATCTGAGCGCCCAGGTTTCTGGGAGCTTCCAGCTCCCTGCTGCTGCCATCATTGTTTGCAGATAGCTCTATAGTTTACAAAGACTGTTCACGCTTATGAATATGCCCTCTGTCTCTGAGGACATAGTTATTCCCATTTCACAGATGGGCAGACTGGGAACCCGAGAGGCTAAGGAGCTTGGCCAGGCCATGGGTTATTTGAGACACAGACCTGGGAGTGGAATCCAGTTTCAGCTCCAGTACCCCCTGTGTTTCCCACACCCTAGTTAGACCAAGAGGAAGGCCTAGATTCCCAGGAGAGAGTGCAAACCAGAGAAGAGGTCTTAATAGTCAGTGAGGAAAGCCCCGACAGCTCGGGCAAGTTAGAATCACAGGGAGAAACCCTAAGATCACTCAATAGTCCTGGAGCTCAAGTAGAGGGTGGCTGGGGAGTAAGTGGGCCAAGATGGCAGGGTACTTAACCTTGCAACAAATCTGTGCCTACCTCCTGCTTTACCCTTACTGTGTAACTTTTTGTGCCTCAGTTTCTTCAGCCGTAAAGTGGAGATGTAACAGGGCCTTTCTCATATGGTTGTTATGAGGGTTAAATGAGATAATATATAACAAAAAACATACAATGGCACCTGGCTTTCATAAGTGCAAAGTAAGTCTCTGATTTTATAGCACCATCATCACCCATACCACTGCTATCTTTATGATCATTCTTATGACTTTGGACAAGTCACTTCCACTCTTTGGGCCTCAACTTCCATACTTATGAAATGGTGACAGTAAATATATGGAAACTGTGATAATGATAGATTGTTTATTGAGGGTTTACCAAGTGCTTGCTACCATTCATTCTAAGTTCATCATGTCATTTAATTCTTACATGCCCTCTTCCCCCACCTGCAAAATCAGCTCACAAATTGCAGACCTGGGACTCTAATCTAGGCCTTCTGACTCCAGAGTGAGTCTTTGACCACCACCTGATAAACTTTATGCATACAGTATAAAGTCTCCTTGGTGGTGGTGAGTTGCCTACGCAAGACAGCATGTGGTGCTGCAGAAAGTATCTTGCAGCCTTAATAAATGAACTGCACTGTGCTGATGTGTGAGCTCTGTGAGTCCACAAGAGTTGATGCCTATGGGTTTATGCATGAGACTCTGTCCTTGGCCCTGAACCCTCACACCGTCAAGGCCCTTTCCCCCCTCAATCTTGGGACATTGGTAGAAATTCTTATCCAAAAGTTTTCAGGAATTCTGAACTGGCTGAAAATAGTCAGTAGTAGGAGAAATAAGGTGACTATTTGTACATGTGCACACACAGACTATTTTTAAGAGGTAAGTGTAAATGACATGCTATTTAAAGTATAATTTGATCCGTGTCAGAGACCATACTTTCGTGGGTCCACCTGTGACATTGTTTTATCTATGATTATTGGTGTATTTAATTCATATGTACATTTGTGGGTGTGATGCCTTGTGAACCAAGTGTGTGATATGTTATGTGTGAGTGTATGGCCATCATGGATGTTTTTGTAATGATATGTGAACAATGGTGTCTGGTAGTATATGTGATATAGTATGCTGCATGTGTGTGTGTGTGTGTGTGCACACTCACATGCTTCCCATATGCAGAGTGCTGGTGTATACTAGCATGTGTACCAGTGGGCAGAGTGCCCTGTGTGTGTCTCTGAGAGCCAGAAGGGCCAGTGCAACGTGAGTTGGGGAAGCTGTGCATTAGAGGGTTTAAACAGGCTTCTGGCTGGCCTGGGTCCAGCCCTCCCCTCTCAGCCTCTGCAAACACTGCCTACCAGACAGGCTGAGTTTTTATACACGTGGAAACAGTCCTCTAAATATTTATTCACCAGCCTGGTGGAATGGCCAGCTTCTTTTCCTGCTGTTCCTCCACAAGCAGAGCCCTGAGTGTGAGCTTGGTCCTGAGCATGCACTCAGCTCACCTGCCACTCCACCCCTCCCTGGGGCTTAGCCCCATGGCCCCTGCTGCCTCCCAGGAGAAAATGAGGAGGGACACAGGAAGGCTGAAAGCAGCCCAGTTCTAATCCAGGGTTGCGCCCATTTGCTCCTCTGTCACACCTGCCTTCACATCCACCTGAATGAACAGACATGCTTTTCCACTGTCTCACGGGCATCACGTCTCTGCTCACCTCACCCTTATGCTCAGGTACACCTGAACTCACAGCCCCGCCCCTTTACACTCACTGCCACTGCCTATCATACGTCTGCCCTCCACCTCACTGTCCCTTTATCCTCGCTCTGCTCTCAGCCCCACACATTCCCACGGACTCTGGCTCCTCCTCTTCCGTCCACTGCAGCTCCAGGAGCTCCTTCCCATACTGCTCAGCCTCCTTCCCTCCTGCCCACCTTGACCCAGGACCCTGGGGGCAGCCAGCAGGGAACTCTGTCCTTGTCCCAGAACCGTCACACCTCGAAGGCCCTTTCCCCACTCAATCTCGGGATGTTGGTGGAAACTCTTATCCAAAAATTTTCAGGAATTCTGAGCTGGCTGAAAAGAGTCAATAGTAGAAGAAATAAGGTGGCTGTTCATAAGGTGTGCACACAGAGTATCTCTGTATCTCTGAGAGATAAAAAAGGGAAAAAGAGGAACAGAGAGAGACAGAAAGGACACTGGACAGAGAGGAACACACACACACACAGGCAGGCAGATAGCAGAAGCCACTGGGAAGTCAGAAATGCTAAAAGATTTCCAGAGCGGGGAAAAGGCTTTTGTTTTGACATTACTTTCAAATAAACCACTTAATAAGAAGTCATGTTATTTTCCTTTGGGAAGTTGAGGGAATACATGCCTCCTGATGATGTAATTAAGGGCAACCCTCAGATACTACAACTCCCTGCCATGGCTGAGATTCATTTAAAAGGAGAGGCTGGTATCATTTTGTGCCCAAATTTAGGACCCATCATGGGACCTCAGTGCCCTCCTTAATCCAGGAATGGCATTCAGGCAGGGCACTGTGTTCATGTGCCGCCCAGGTCTGCTGGTCCCTCGCCTCTCCCACCTGCCCTGGCTAAACAGAATTTGAGGGTCAGACATCATCTGTAGAAACAGCTGGAAACAGGGAGAGCCTCTGCTTGCTACCTGCCCAGGTCTG
The DNA here is from genome assembly GCF_040802235.1 of Manis javanica. Taxonomy (NCBI): domain Eukaryota; kingdom Metazoa; phylum Chordata; class Mammalia; order Pholidota; family Manidae; genus Manis; species Manis javanica. The sequence continues at coordinate 124,641,288 of NC_133159.1, read as the reverse complement.
ACTTAAAGGTGTGTCACTGGGCTCGCGTTCCTCCTCCCAATCCTGCTGGCTTCTCCCCCACTCTGAGGGGGCTCCCTGGACCCCTTTCCTCCTGCCTTGATTCTCAGGCATCTTTCACACGCTGGGCACTCTGCTGGGCATGGTGATCACATTTAAGCATTACAATCACATTGGGAGGTGGTGGTGATTCCCATTTTATGGAGGAGGCAGCAAAGGCATAGAGAGGTCAGGAATGTGCCCAGGGTCCCACAGCTAGCAAATGGCTGAGCCGGGAGACTGGCATCCCCTTTGAAGAGGGTCTCCTTGAGGGCTGGGTGTAACATCCTCCCTTGGCAGGCCTCCAAGGGTGGCGCTGTGTGGTTGTGAGACAGCATGGGCTTCAAAGTTAGGTGTCCTGGAAGTGACCTGGGGTCCCATGTATTCCAGTGCGATCCAGCTAGGGTCTGGTCAGCATGGCGGCCCGGGCTGGGTCCTGGGGAAGTCAGGGCAGGGGTGGCAGTAACAGCCCAGCCTGGGCAGGCTGAGTGGGTTCTGCCAACCTCAAAATGCCATAGCCTCTGGCTGCAGGCATGGATGCCTCTGTCCATAGCAGCAGAGCCTGCCTGGCAGGGCAGGAGCCCAGCTAATGGCCATGTTTATAGCTCAAAGCATTATTAGCTCTTAGGAGAGCTCAGCCCTCGCTTGTTGTCAACAGCTGAGCTTATTGATTGAGTCACCTGATGTTTCTGCTTATTAAGTGCCCTAGAGTGTCGGCCGATTTGGGGCAGCCTTGGCTGGGGGGAGGAAATGAGTAGCAGGAGGCCATCTGCCGGTGGGCACCCACCAGCCTTGTTCACTCGTTCAGGCGCATGTGCTGGGGCGATGGGTGCATATGTGCTCCTGCGTGCTTGTGTTTCGGAGAGCAGTTTTAGGAGAAAGAACCTTGGTTTCTAGGTGCAGCAATCACAGAGCGGGGACATTGGGATTTGGATTTGCAAGTCCAGGCTTTGAATCCTGGCCTTATCTCTCTAAGCTGTGAGCTTGGACAAATCCCTTACTGTCTCTGAGTCTTGGCTTCCTTATCTGGAAAATGGGGATTAGAATACCAGCTTTGAGTACCTTTGAGGAGGAGAGTTAATGAGATACAGCAGTTTGTAAACTGTAAAGTGCCTCAAACCTGCCAGGGAGTGTAACTATTACAACTATTGTGAGCTGAGCTGTGATGCCATAATTATGTTTGTGTTTAGGGACAGTTTGGTGGAGTGGAAAATGAACCAGAAGGGGGCCTTGGGGACTGTTGGGAACCCCAGCTCAGAAGGAACTGCACCAGCTTAGTAGCTCATATTTGGGGAGGACACTGAAATTAGGCATAGACCTGAGTTCTAGGCCTAGCTCTGGCATGAACATGCTGTGCAGCCTCAGGAAAGTTGCTTCCCTTCTCTGAGTTTTTCCCTTTATTGAAAGAAGGGCTGTAAGCTCAGTGGTCTCTGAGGTCTTTTTCAGCTCTGCCTTTTTGTGCATATAGGAATCACTGAGTCTTTTCCATCCACTGGTGAGATTCCCAATGCTCTGTGTTCAAAATACCCTGTGTGAGCTTCATTGTGCATGTCGACAGGGTTCAGATGCCCCTGAGCTAGTGTGTGTTGGCAAGTTAACAGCCCCCTGCACCCTCCAATATCTCAACACATATGCACCAGCCAATTTATTCCTTGTTAAGGCAGAGGGGCTGGGTAACCAGCTGCCTCTGCGGACTCCAGCAGCTAATGGGGAGAGTCCATTTTAATAACTGATAACAAGATGTGTCCATTAAAAGAACAAATTAACTGCAAACCCAAAGATTACTTCTCTTCTGCTGGTGAAAGGCTGTGGTATGTCAGCTCCATTCATTAAATGAGCGCTCCAGCCCCTTCCCTAGGCAGGGCTGCTGTGGAGACAAGCCTGCCTGGCGGTCCCCATCTCCTGTCTTCTCCTGGGAAAGTGCTTCACGCCCCCCATCCCTTTAAATCCCTGCGCCCAGCCAGTCCTTCTGCCCCTGGCTGGAGGACACCTTGAGCCCCTCCCCACTTGCTCTGAGGGCCCCAGGGCTCAGAATGAGGCAGAGGCCAGCCTTCCCTGACTCACATTTCAGCTCTGAGTGTTTTCCTCTTTTGATTTGGCTGTTAAGATTGAGGTTTTTTTTTTTTTTTTTAAATCACTTGGTTGTTCATTCATTCACATTTAACCAATGTGTTTGGAAGACCTACTGTGCTCTGTATGGTGTGCTAGGCCCAGTCTCTGCCCTAGAAGAAAGGGAAGCTAGAGGAGAACCCCTCATGCTGTGCAGAGGGTCCTGCTGGGTGGGAGGAGAACAGAGGAGGGTGTGATAAGTCCCACTTGGAGCTCTCACAGTAGTTGCATCCAAGGAGCATCTTGAAACATCCGTGGAGTTTGTCAGTTGGTTAAGAACTCTGTGCAGCAGGACCAGCATGAGCATGATGTGTATAGAACGTATTTAAGACTAGGACCTGGCAGAAGGCCTTGTACAAAGTAGATGCTCAATTAATGTTTATGGAAAAATGAAATGTTTAGTAAGTATCTATCACAGGCCATACATTTGCAGGTACTGGAATGGTAGCCTCCGTTTCTTCATCTGTAAAGTGAGAATAATTACAGGAGAGAAGATAACAGATGAGATGTGCTTGGCACAGTGCCTGGCACATAGTATTATTAAGAGGGAACCCGGACCTTCATCTTCTGCCCCCTGGGGAAAGCTGGTCCTCCCTTTCCAGAGCAGGAGGGAAGAAAGCAATCTGTCTGAGGCGAGATGGCCATGCTGGGTAGGCAGGGCATGGAATCTGCCACTATCTCCCAGGCTTCCTAGGATGCTAGAGGGAGTACCATGCCCCATAGGCTCAGCCTTTGAAGGCCAAGTGGAAGTAGGTCCTAGTAGCAAATAACTTGTAAGAAAGGAGAAAAAAAGACATTTTCGTGATGTTTGGCTTTCAGATTCATCCTGTTCTGCTAAATCCATCTTGCTTTTCTGTGTGGTTTGATATGGGGTTCATGAGAGGCAGGAGGAAAGTACAGACTCCTCTGTGGCTCTCATTTGCCTCCAAAACAAAGTCCATATCCCCTAGAGGAGCAATTGAGGACCTTTCTAAATGGCCTCCCAGTCTCATCTCCCAAATCTTCCTCTCCAGGCAGAGCAGACTATGGGGCCCTTGCAGTGGACAAATACTGTCCCAGACCTCTGTACCTTTGCACATGCTGTTTCCTCTGCCTGGAATGCCCTTTCTACAATCTTACTGCAAAAAATGCTCACTCATTCCTTAAAGCTCTGCAGAATATGCTCTGCATGGGGAAGTTTCCACCAAGTCCCCTTGGGGAGGATAAATCCCTGCCTCTCTGAGTTCTTGTACATTTCCTCAATTGTAAGATGCCATCAATTGTGAGATGCAGCATCGATTTAATAATAGCTTTGGGGGGAAAATAAACTTTGCTTTAAATGTATATATCTACACTTCAGAATTGTGCAGATGTTCTTGAGAAATGCCTTTAAGAAACAGGGAAATGTAGTAGGTGTTTCTCTTATGGCACAAGGGCCTCAAGGATATCATTCATTCATTCATTTATTCAATATTTATGGAGCTCTGTTCTAGGCACTGAGATGGAGCAGTGAGAAAAACCATGACCCTAACATCATGCAGTTCATGTTCCATTGAGAGAAACAAATAGTAAACAAATAAACAAATAAAAATCTAGTCTGAATAATATTAAAAGAGGGTCATGATAAGAGCTTTAAAGAAATATAAGACAGGGTAAGAGAATGGGGAAGGATCAGGGATTGTTCTTTCAGGTAGGGTGATGGGGGAAGTCCTCTCTGAGGAGTCCATATGTGCAGAGACTTGAATGAAGGGAGGAAGTGAAGCTTGTAAGTATCTGGGGAGAAGCATTCCAGGCAGAGGGAATGGCAGGTGCAAAGGCCTTGCAGTGGGACCTTTCTTGGCATGTTCTTGAAGAAAAGGGGAGTGTGTGGGTGTCTGGAGTGGCGTGAGTGGGAAGCAGAGCTGGCACCTGTTATCAGTGTGGTCAACAGGGCCCTGAGACCAGGGAAGCTTTGGGCTTTTCCTCCTCAGTGTGATTGGAAGCATGATTTGTTTGCAGATGGGACCCTGTGCACCTCAGGCCTATCAGACTGTAAGTTCCCTGAGGGCACAGAGCCCAGCCCTTAGCATGATGCCTGGCATATGATAAAGGATTGTTGGATGAATGTTGTATGGCCTGTGAACTCTCCCTCCCTGGGGATGATGGATCTGGTTGCAATCTCAGGGTACTGCAGGGAGTGTGAGTGAGTCTGAGGCAGCAAGGGGGGCCCTGGCAGGAAGGACCCACCTGCGGAAATGTACCAGTCCCCAGAGCCCAGAGCCAGTGGGGAGGGCAGTTCCCACTGCTGACCCTTGTCTTTTTCTCCTCTGCATCCCCTGTGGTGTATAGAGGCAATCTAGAATTTAGCAGGTACAAGATAAATATTTGTTAAAGTAATGGTGAAAAGACAAAGCTGCTATCTAACTGTGGTGCTGTACAGCTCAAAAGGCCTTTCCCATGTGCGTTCTTATTCAAGCCATACCTCCAACCCATCTGGTTCTCTTCGGATAGCTGAGAAACTGAGGCTCAGAGAGGGTCAGGAAGTTGCACAGCAAGAGGAGCAAACACTGCAAAATATCTCTGCTTAGAGTCAGAATTCAGAGCCTGGACTCTGTTCTTGGCTCTGCTGGGTGACTTTGGGCAAGTTGCCAGCTTTCCTGGACCTCAGTTTCCAAGACTGTCGAATGAAGGGGTTGTTCTAGATGTGGATCTAGATTTTGATCTGGATAGGTGCCCACTCCAGCTTGGACACCATAAGATTCATGACTTTGCCTCCCAGGGAGAAACATGGCAAATAATTGCAGCAGGCTGGACTTAAGGCAGACTTGCAGAAGCACGTCCTCCTTTTGAAGTTGCAAGCACTGTGGCAAGTGGCCTTAAGCATCTGGAATTTGCCTCTGCTTCACTCACAAAGTCAGTGTGAATTCTTGTCCAGGGTGGTGGCCTTATGTTGAGGGATCTCTTGGTCTGGGAGGCTCAGCTGTGTCCCAGCTTTCTTCCCTTTAGAGGTTGCAGGCACTGGGACCAGTGGCTACTTTGTCCCTGAGAGAGCCATGTCTCTGTAGGCGTGCTGCCTGTCTGCCTGCAGTGTTGCTACCATCCGCCCACCCACCCACCCAAATACCTGGGAGTCACCCCTGTGCCTCACCCTGCATTCTGTGGCCATGGCCCTTTGCCCTCCTGCCCTGACTCTCCCCAGAGGATATGCCAGGACCCTCCGTCTCCCTGCTCCTGCCTAGTCCGGATGTCACTCTCCCTGGCCAGGATCACTGCAGCCACCTCCTAAGGAGTCTGCCTGGCCTTGGGCTCCCTCACCTCTAATCCATTCTCCACACTTCAGCCAGAGTGATCCCTCCAAACTGCAGTTCTGGTCATGTCATCCACTGGCTTAAAGCCCTTCACTAACTTCCCTTTGCCCTCAGGATAAAGTCCAAGCTCTTCAGCATGCCCTCTCTCCTGTGTCTGCCCAGTCTGGAACACAGGACCATCTCAGGAGCTCTCAAATGCCTTCCTAATCCCCTTCCCAAAGAGAGTGGGGCCCCACCCACTGCCTCAGTGATCCTCCCCACCTCACGTGAAATAGGAGGGCACACAGGCTGTGTTCCCACTTCAGGGAAGGTGAGGCTCAGACTGCTGGAGAGAGGTCTTCCAGAGCTGAGATCAAGCGTCTGCAGCCCCTCTCCACCCAGCAAGGGGGCAGAGGTGCCAGGGCCCCCAGGGCATCACCGGTGCTCACACGCTGCCTAGCTGGCTGGCCTCCTGGCTTCCTCCCTCATTTCACCTCCACTTCGCTCCTCAGGCAAATGCCGGGGCCAGTCCCAAGCCTGATGAATCTTTGATGAATTCTGAGTAAAGCAATTTTTAAAAATTCAGAAAGGTAGGGAGATGCTGGTATCGAGGGAAGCGAGATGATTCTGCTCCCCTTCTGTCCTCCCCATGTCAGTCGGCTAAATAGGCCTGAGCCTGGGTGCTTGGAGCTAGGGGAGAAGGTGGGACATAGCTGAGCCACCCAAACCCAGGGAACCTGCAAAACAAGGCCACCTCCTGGAGAAGGCTTCCCACTATCCTTTCTGATTGAAACAAAGGCAAATTCTGGAACCAAAGGATATTAGAGAAATGGCAAATGCTTAGAAATATTATCTAAGTTAACGTTCCTGCATTGTATGGAAGTAAGGAAAGAGTCTCAGAAAGGGGAGACACATGGCCCAAGTCAGGCCCACAACAGCCAAAGCAGGACTGGAACTCAGAGCCCTGTTTCCCAGTGTAGTGCTGAGCTCATAGGCTACTTCAGGATCCAAATGCCTGAGACAGGCTTCCTGATCCACATTCAGAGCTTTGCTCAGCAGAGTCATTTCCAGGATGAGCAGGACCCAGGGGACAGCCTGGTCATCCATCAGTGAGAGCTGGAAAGGCAGAGACTCCGGGAAGTGGGGACAGAGGAGACAGCTCCGCCCCACTGAAGATTTTACTGAAGCTGATAAACAGTAACCCTTGAATTCTGTACCCCAACCCCCAAGGCTTAGAGGTACTGGGTCTCTTCCTCACCCTGTTTGTCCCCAAACCCTTCAGGTTGTCTTCCTGTGGCTTAATTTCCTCTCTGCATCTGTGCCCAATGGCTCTTTCAGCCCAGCTTTGCCTACACAAATCCATGTCCAGGCTGGTTCCGAGTCTTCCCAGCTACAGTTGGATAGTAAGGGGCTGATGTGGAATTACTGTTCTGGGTTCCAATTCCAGCTTTACCACTCACTAGCTGTGTGACCAATGGAAAGTTGCAAAACCTCTCTGAGCATCCTATCATTAAAATGGCAGATGCTGAGGATCAAATGAGGCACACTGGGTGAAAGCCTAGCATGGTGGCAGCACACAGTGGGTTCCATACAGGCTGCTGGGAAACCTTTCACCTACTAAAATCTGGGCTCTAAATTCTAAGAAAGTTAGGACATTGCCCGCATCTTCCATCACCATCCTCCTTGAATCACCACAACATTTGATATCCTCAGAAATCCTCCTAACTTGGAGGCAGAGAGGGTTGCCCCAACTTAAGGGGGTGCCGTTCATTATTGAATGTGCAGGTGGCACACTTGGACTTGCACATGGTCTCTGTGGCTCTAGGTGATGGTGCTCTTGGCAGGGAGGCATGCAGGGAAAATCTGAGTCCTGGTCTCAGATAGAGAATGCTATTCAGTTTGTTTTTCTCCTGCTGAAGCCCCACTCCCTTCTCTTGGCTGTGATACCTGTTATCTTGTCTGGTTCTCTGTATTTTGAACTTGACTCCCAGAACTGAGATTTCAACTTGATTCCCATAATTTAGACTTCAGCTTTTGGAACAACCTCTCCCTTCACCAGTGCATCCTGCTTTGATTTCCAGGCACGTAAGATTCTAGAGACACATTTTTTGTTCTATTTCAATGCACATTCATAGGACTTATAAATATAAAAGAGGCTCATAAACTGAGAGATGTTGGGTAATGGCCTCAAAAACAATACATTTTATATCAGAACGTGAAGAGTAGGCCCTAAATCGGGCATCTGGGTTTTCACCCTCCAAGTCTTCAAACCCAAGATGAGATTCTGCGTGTGCTTCAAGGGGTATCTGGAGGATCACAGTGCTTGGAACACAGCACCCAGTTTTGAACTCATACTTATATTTGGAACCCTACCAGTCTCTCCCCAGCTGTGTGACCTAGAACCCTTCATACTACCTCTCTGAGTCTCAATTTCCTCTCCAGCAAAATGAGGCTAATGATTCCCACCCACCTCACAGGGTTGTGGAACCATGACTTGAGGGGACATCTGAAATGACTGCCTTGTAAACACCCGAGAAGTTAGTTCTTACCCTCCCCCATCTCACAGAAGACAATGTAGAGGCTCAGACAGATCAAGTTGTATTTGCCAGAGATCCCTCAGACAACTGGGATTCACGCCCAGACCTGTCTGACTCTGAAGTTCATGGTTCATCTAGCCTGGCTTTACAGTATAAGCATTTTGTTGTTGTGGACCTAAAATGTACCTCACATAAAATTCACCACTTGAACATTTTTAAGGGTACAGTTCAGTGGCATTAAGTCCATTCACATTGTTGTGCAGCCATCTTCCCAAACTGAAAGTCCGTACCCATGAAGCACTAACTCTCCATTCCCCCTCCCTCCAGTTCCCAGGAACCACCGTTTGACTTTCTGTCCCTGTGAATCCGACAGCTCTAGGAACCTCACAAAAGTGGAATCATACAGTGTTTGCCCTTTTGTGTCTCACTTATTTCACTTAGCATAAGGTCTTCAAGGTTCATCCATACTGTAACATGGGTTAACATGCTGAACACTGTTAAGGCTGAACACTATTCCACTCTGTGTAATACCACATTATGTTTATATTAGGGTGTGTTTTAATACATGTAATGAACTTGGTGCAGGGTCTACAAGGATTGTGATATTATTATTCTTGGTACTTATTTTTCATTACTTGACAGTTATAAACACTTGCTAAAAAATTTTCCAATCATTTAGTAACAGTTATGACCATTATAAATACCTTCTTTCATCCCATCTCAAGATTTCCCTGGTCTAGTGGACTCAAACTCTGGGGTGCATCAGAGCCCCCCGGGGAACTTGTTAGCCATCTTGGTGTCTGTATTGTCAACAGCCCCTGAGCTCTGCTGTGCATGGAAGTCTGAGCACTATGATCCTGGCCTTTGCCTCTTTCACTGGCAGTATCTGGAAACATGCCACCACACCATGGTCAGTAGGGGATGATGGCCAAGGAGAAGGAGCCCTGGAGCTCCTGGGCAGCTTCTCTGAGACCACAGGCTCTGGCCTGTGACTGCCCTGTTCTGACTTTTCTGTGTTGAACAAGCATTCCAGCCCTTTCTGGGGAAATGCCCAACACAAGAAATGACCTATTCAGACCCGTGATTGGAACTCACACAGACAGCTGTGTCCCTGTCACCTGCACCCTGCCATGGGGTGAGGATGAGATTTTGGGCTCGAGCCTGGCATAATGAAGAGCTTTGGCAAGTAGGCTGGAGGGTGTGCTCTTTGTCTGTAACTCTCTGCCATGGACTAATGTTTGTGTTTCCTCCCTCCTGCCTTCACCGATTCATACGTCAAAGTCTGATCCCTGGTGTGATGTAAGGAGGTGGGGCCTTTAAGAGGTAGTTAGGTCACAAGGGGAGAGGCCTTATGATAGAATTAGAGCCCTTAATGAGATGAGACAGATGACTGCGCTCTCTTGGCCGCATGAGGGTACTGTGCAAAGTTCAGGCAGTAGGTCAGTCCTTGCTGAGAAGGAAATAGTGCTCTAGCATTTTCAGCATCTCCTTGGCCAAACTCAGTACAGCCAAGGGACCCAGAGCAGTGGGGAGAGGGAGCATTTAAGGGGCAAATGGAAGGTATCTGGTGCCCTGGCTTCTGCCTTTCCATTGGCCTGGAAGTCCTTCACTCACTGACTCCTGTTGGATTGGCACCTTCCTACTGGTCCCCGAAGACTCAGCTCAAAGTCACCTCCTCTGGGAAGGTTTCCCTGATCTCTGTAGGCAGAGCTCAATACCTCTGCTCTGGGAAGTTTGCTGTTGTAGTGATGCATCAATAGTGTATTGTGATTGAGACCTTTGTTATCCCATTATTCAGGGTCTTTTTCTTTTTTGCAAAGGGTGAGTGGGAGACTCTGGAAATCTCAGGTAAACATATTCATATAATAAAGGTAGAGCTAAACAGTACACTGCAGTGTTTTTATAAAATGATTGCATTTTCATTCTGGGAATCATGTTCCGATTAAGAATGCTGCCATTTACTTTGAGGCACAGTCCCAGACATAGGCTGTAGTTTGTTGAATTGCTCTAGAGATCAATGAGAGATTTTGAATGTAATAAGATTTTGAGAGACTAAAATAAGGCAGTCAGTATGTTACAAAATTCAGAATAGAGTGTAACATCTTTCCTACAGCCTCCTAATTTCCTTCCCACTGTCTTGTTTTCCTTGTAACCTTAAGGTCAGGTGTCCTGGGTAATGTTTTGGCCATTGGCAGCTATATTCTTACTGAAAAAAAAGTTACTGTGTCACTTTAAAGTTAACAGTTTTGAAAAAGAGAAGAAAAAAGATCCAGTTGAAGTCCACTTTCTTATTCAAAATGATGGTTCTCCCAAATTTTGTCATGTTCTGCTAGTTCCCCTCTAAATTCTACTCTGTGACTTTGTTACTGCCCAGGGACATGACACGGACAGAAACCGATAAACATAGACCAAAAAATATTAAATTCCTGGTGCCTATTGATGTAGCTTAAAATGCCCCTAAAACACCTGGGATTATCTATTGGGTTCTCCCTCATTTCAGGATCCATATGTTACAGACAATGGCTTCTAGATGCCCCTCGGATGCCCATTTTTACCACTCAAATATTACTTCAGCAGACGCTTTATAGAGAACTGACTATGCATCAGGCACTGCGTAGATGTGTGTGGTGCTCCTGGAGTTACAAACAGGAAGAGCACCAACTTCCCTCCAAGTTGGCCTGCAGTGTGGAGGGAATTGGCAACAACAGTTGGGCCCTATGTGTGGCCTTTTTAAAAAAATAAACTTTTAATTTTGGAATAATTTTAGATGTATGGGAAATGTGAAAATATTGTATAGAAAGTTCTCATATATTCTCCCCGAGTTTTAGGGACTCTTCTTGAGAATTACCCTGAGGGAAAATTCTCTGAGGTCCCAGCATCAGGGCTGCTTATGCAGCTCCAAGTTATTCCCGGGCCTTAGGCCTGCACAGCTTGGAGGGTTTCTCCTTTTGCATTGACATTTGCCGGGCACAGGGGAAGCTCAGAGGCAAATACGTGGCTCAATTCTAGCAGGAGTGCGGGACTCTGGGCAGGTAATTTGGGTGCAACTTTCCCCTTGTTCTTCCTACATTATTTTTCTTGCCTTGTTTACTTGATTTTCACTTTGTTTTTCTGTCTTAAGTTTTGCTGGCCTCTTCAAGTCAGTTTTGGAACAAGGCGGACGCATATGTAAGTGGGCAGACAGACAGACCATTTCCTCTGTGTTCCCAAGGTGACTGATGCAGGATTCTCTTCCAGCATTTATCAGGTTTTATTATAATCGTTCATGTGTTTGACTCCCCCACTGTATTTCTACTGCCACCTGGCTTCCCTGCAGCTGGATTCCTCTGCATGACTGAGAACCCTGGGATGGGCTGTTGACTGAATCACTTTTCAGACCCTGAGCCGACTGTGGCCATCCCACTCTGCCCTACATGGACTCCGCCACCCCCCAGACATGCACACAGACTTAGAGCAGCCTTAGCATCTCACAGCATCTCTTCTGCCCTGGCAGATATCCAGTATGTGCCACTTTGAGGCATGGGAAGACAGAGCTGGTCAATACCTGGAGGGAAAGAGAATCAAGAACCAGTGTGTGCCATGGTGAGAAGATTGTGGCCTGAGAAGATGAAGAGGGAGGGTAGGGTGTGGACTGTTTTGCCCTCCTGCTTAGCCCTTGGGTATCACCTCTCCCCTCCCCTCCCCCTTGGCCAGTCTAGTGATGGGGTGGAGAGGCCATGTGTTACCTGTAGAATCATTGGACCACAAGGTTGTGGACACAGTGAATCCTGGCCATGAAATTTCCATTTTTCCTACACCACCTCTTTTTTTTTTTGTCGATGAAGTTTTATTGGAACACAGCCATGTGTTCCAGATTAGGTTCAGGATTATTCATGTCTCACCCAGGAACTCACCTTGGGCCACTCTCTTACCCAGCATCCCCTTGCTGTCCCCTTTCCTTCATTGTGTGGAGGGACAGCTGAGGCCCAGAAAGGGAGAGTGATCTCTTCAAGTTCCTGCAGTGAACTGCAGACAGGCCTGTTCTCTCCCTGGGGAGTGAGCTTTGTGCTCTGTGAGCATCAGGCACAAGCTGAGCCAGTGGGGAGCATTTCAGGGGTCAGAGGAGCTTCCCCTGTGCCCAGGAAGTAGCTGCCCAAGGAGCTAGGGGGCAGCCAATCATTCTGGGCAAACCCCCTCTTTCTGCCCCACTCCCACTGCACAGTTCTTCCTGGAACTGGGTACACTCTAGAGATTTGTTTAGAAGGAGGAAAAAGAATGATAAAGGGACAGTCTGGGGGTACATGGAGGTGGGAATGACCCAAGCGACTTCCTGTGTGAGGTGAGAGAGAGAAAATGCAAAGTCTAGAGTAGGCATCACAAACTCTAATGCCTGCAGGGGCTGTGCTGCTGGGGTGACCATGTGAGGGGGTGCTGGACACAGGGGAACACAGGTCCTCATCCCAGGTGGGTGCTGGCTGCCCAGTGCAACTGCTGCCCCAGGAGGAGGCTGCCAAGTGACAAATCTTTCCATTATTTTCTCAAGAGAAGTAGAAAATCTGATGTTTATGTGAAATGCAGATTTTCATATGTTGACAACCAATTCAAAAATTTAAAAGCTGTGAGAATACAATGTGTAAACCTTATTTGGATCTTGAGTCAGACTGACCACCTGTAAAAAGACATTTTTGAGACAATTAGGGAAATTTAAATACACACGAGGTATTAGATGCTAATAAGGAATTATTCTTCATTCTGTTAGGGTGATAATGGTTGTGTGATTATATTTTTAGAAAGTTCTTGTCTGCTGGAGAGATGTAGTGAAGTATTTATGGGTGAGATGTGATGTCTGGATTTGCTTTAAAACACTTCAGAAAATAAAATGTGTATGGGGGATAGATGACATGAGATTGGCAAAGCAGTGATAGCTGCTGAAGCTGGGTATTGGGTTCATGTGGGTTCATTGCACTAGTCTCTGCTTTGGGGTATGTTTAAAATGCCCGTAATCTGTCTGGGCTGAACAAAACCAGTTGGTGGGCTGGATGTGGCTTAGAACTCCATTGTTCAACCTCTAGCCTGGGTCTTCCTCACATAAGCCACAGAATAGGTATCAGGGTGTGAAAAAAACCAAGAGAACACACAGGTGAGGGGTTGGCAAACTGCAACCTGGGGGCCATAGCTGGCTCACCATCCATAGCTCTGGGAGGAGGGGATTCCCAGCTCTGGGCAAGTTCACTATGAATTTGCTGAGACTGAATTACAACAGAACATTGCGGGCGGGTGAAAGGGGGCTCCTGTTAAGCTCTATTTTCATGCTGGTCACTCATTTGTCTACAAGCAGCAAGCCCATCTCTGCCTCTGGCCCTGGCTCTAGTCTCTGCCCCAGGCACTACTTCTGCTCCAGGCTCCCCAGTCCTTGCCCTCTTCTTTAGGCTTTTTTCTCTTTCTAGCACGGGGCCCTGCATCTTCCCTTTGCTCTAGGCTTGGCTTTCTTCTAGCACTGAGTGGAACTGTTCTAAAAACAATATCGGCCATAAACTGCTTACTGCCAATGGGTATGCAAGGAGGCGCCTGTGCAGCAGGCTAAGTATACGGTGGGCAAGAGTAGGATCAGGTGGTAATCCTAGCCATGAAATTTACATTTTTCCTACACCTCCTCTTTTTTTGTTGTTGATAAAGTTTTACTGGAACACAGCCATGATCATTTGTTTTCATATTGTCTACTACTGCTTTGGTGCTGTGATAGCAGAGGTAAGTAAATGTGATGGAAACCACATATCTTGGACAGCCTAAAATATTTATTATTTTATACTTTATAGAAGAGGTCTACTGATCCCTGTTTCAGACCAATAGTATCTATCCATCTTTAACATGAGACCCTTGTACCACATTTTCTGAGTCCAGGGCTACCCTGGTGCTGGAGAAAAAGTGGGTTCTGCTGATGGAGGGGAGAAGGAGACCCAGGAATAGGTCTCAGGGATGGAATGAGGGCAGTTAGCCCAAATGAGAATTTGCAGCACATGCACTGGAGTCATTGACATTCAGGGTGAGTCAAGGTCCACTCCTTAGTTCTGTGGGGCAGAGGCACTGTGGGGAAGGTAGGGAACTTGGGCTTTGGAGCCACGCAGTTCTCATGTCCAATCCTGACTCCATCACTTGGTGCCATGGCCGAGTCTATGCTTTTGTATCTTCTTCTGAAAAAGTGGTACTAAAGAATAAACTTGTGTGGCAGATTAAAGGTATTGATGTAAAACACACTGCAAATAGTAGGTGTTTAATAAATGATAAATATTATTGTTATATCCCTGTGCTGCAGTCATGGAGCTTTGGACTCTAATGTCTCAATGTTACTAAATTTTATTGTTAACCTTAGATGTATCCTCTTAATAAAGGGAAATGAATGAGGATTATAGAGAATTCACACCACTTTCTTGCAGGCAAAATAAGATGTTCATTGATCTTTTAAGAGAAAATTTCATTCTTTGCACATATAAAAATGATGTGCCCCTTCTTGAGTGAGAAACTAGAAGTTAACATCAGATGCCAACTGTAAATAAGCTTTTACATGCAAGCATATGTATGAAACTGTTCTTAGTAGGAAGATTCAGGAAAGCTTCCAGATGTATGATAGGAAGGCCATGGTTTGGCATGGTCTTTCAGACGTTGCCCATGTAAGCATCAGTAACCTACCATCTAGGGTTTTTTTTAGAGATAAATGAGTTAATCTATGCAGAGTGTCTCGCATGGTGCCCAGCATTTGTTAGATGTTGAACAAACCCGAATTCCACTAATTTTCCCATCCTGCCGTCATCTGCTGGTAGTCTGTCTTCTGTGTTCTCCAACCCTAATGCCCTACATTTAGCCTATATGGTTAAGTTTGGTTTGCTGGCTATGTTTTCTCTATGTATATTTTTTTAGCTTTCCAACTTTAATATGTATACAGATTCTTATTCAGTAGACCTGTGAAATCAGCTCCCAGGTGATGCTGGATCTTAGTCACACTTCCTGTATCAAGAGTTAGGGTATGGGCAGGGTCTCAACCTTGGCACTGTTGACATTTTGAGCTGGGTAACTCTCTGTTATGGGGCTCTCCTGGGCATTATATGATGTCTAACAGCATCCCTGGCCTTTGCTCACTAGTTGTGACAAGTCCCCAGATTGGGACAACCAAAAATGTCTCTAGACATTGCCAAATGTTCCCTGGGGGACAATATCATCCCCAGTTGAGAATCATTGGCATAGAGAATAATTTATCTCCAGGCAAGTGCAAGATTTACATCATTATCTACAAATAGTCCCATCAAATTGCACACAAATTTATCTATGCAATCAGATATTTACTGCCAATGTTTTGAGGATGATGATGGTGATGAGAATGCCAATGATGATAGCTCCCACTGATGCCTCTGCCCAGAGCCTGGTCTTAGCTTTCCCACCTCCTTAGGACCCCAAAGCTCCTCCATCATGCTCCCCTCTGCTGGTATTCCTACCAGGGCATCTTTGTGAACTATCATTTAGAGTGTACACAATTCTGTTGCTGCACAGAGCCCACGCAGAAGGGCAGGTGTTATTTCCTTTGCTCTGCACATAAGAAACCTGAAGCTCTCCAGGGTGCGTGAGCTGTCTAGGATTGCAGGACATCTCAGAGCCAGTGCTGGGGTGCTGGCAAAGCTGTCACAGCTATCCCTGGGAGAAGGCTGCTCAAATCATTCTCCCCGGGAGCATGAGAAGTTGCCATCCCTTCCCCTTCCTTCTTGTCTCCTCTGTCAAGGGTCACTGCAATAGTCACATATGACATTTTTGGAGTACTGTTCAAAGCTTTCTACAAGTATTGTTCTACTAGTCCTTCATGGCAGTTCCTTGATGGTAATATTATGGACAAGGCAACTGAGGCACAAAGAAAGTTAAATGACTTCCCCAAGGTTATAGAGCTCGTAAGCAGGAGAGTTAGGATTCAAACCAGGTAGTCTGGCTCCAGAACCCACATGCTATCTTGCCTGTTGAGACTTGGAAATAGAATCTGAAGTCCCTGCCTCCCAGGCCATCATTTTGTCAGCATACAGTGTGAGGAGATAGTCACCAGTTGCCAGAGATGCCCAAGATGAGGCCGTCTGTGGGAGCATGGCTGCTGCTGTATCAGACAAGGACTGTCCACGTTGGAGCACCTCCTGCGCCCCTGCTCGGTGGCAGACAGCCTTCTGCACTGGTCCTCAGCACTTACTCAGGGGCTGGGACTGGGTGACAGCTGTGCAGGCTTGTTAGCTCTGTCATGAATGTCCCATGCCCCTCCGGCGGGAGCCAGCCTGCCCACGGATGATGGGGAATGGAGAGAGGCAGAGCAGCTCCCTTCACAGGCCTTCAGTCGTCAGAAGGTGAAGATATTCGTAATATCCTTTCCACACGGAGTTGATGAAAAATACATCGGAAGGAACTGTGGGATGGGAAAAACCAGAAGAATGTCAACATACACAGAGGAAGTAGCCTCAGGTATTTTAAAGCACAGAAAGCATAAAATCATTGAAGTTCATTTGGGACAGGAATACTTGCAAAGATTATTGAGATATTCTCTCGTTTCCACTGCTTGTGAAAAAGCTCAAACTTCTGTTCCTCGTTTCTGCTCATAAATGTGTATAAAACTGTGCCTTTTCACAATATTAATATAAAATCTCACACTATAATTGGTGTAAATGTATATGAGTAACTCCACCGGTTTTCTCTTTGCTTCTGGCCTCATGATGTGCCTAACCTGTTTAATTAGACAGGCTCCACTACAAACAGAATTGGTCAAAACACAATGTTCGACCTGCTAGGTAGAAATAAAGAGGCATTTATCCCTAAATATCTTTTTTAGCAAATCCATTCTTAGCAACCAATGCTGAGGACACAAACACAAGATGCCTGTGTTCATGCTTCCCGGCCAGGCCAACCAGCTATTTCCTTATCCCTCACAGGCTAAACCCTACAAAACCTATCCTTGCTGCTGGGGACTAATGAAGAATGCAACCACTTCTGTGGCTTTGAGTACACCCTACATCTTGATAATAATTATTTAAACAATTAAAAACTGCTCTGCCAACACAGGCTGCTAACACATTTGATTAGTGATAATGGAGATCAGACATGCCCACCCGCCCAGCCGCTGCACTACAGAGGCGTAGTTTTAATCAGCAAACCTGAAATAGCTATCTCCCTTTACTAAGATTAATAGCTTTTAAGATACTATCAAGACTTATTTTCTAAGTTAGCAGGTGTTTGCCCAGCAGAAGCTAGTGATTGGCCCCTCTGGGCCACTCACTGACGAGCAACAGAATAACGGGAGGATGGTAGCTTCTGCCAGTGTCTGGGCAATGGCGCGTGTGCATCCACACAGGGCCGTCAGTCCTGTGGTAGGGCAGCCTGTCGGGGTCCTTCCCATCTGACCTACCGATGGCAGCATGCAGCGGACCCACACCAAATGCCGAAGCGCGCGTGCCTGCCTTACTGACTAGCACTTCCCTCCGGGAACGAGAAGAGGTGCTGACGGGCCAAGTGATGAGCACGCCCCTGCTGGGGATGGGAAGAAGGGCTGATGGAGAGCGCGTGACAAACACGCCCCTCCCCAGGTATGGGAAGAGGCGCTGACGGACACCACGTGACGGGCACACCCCTCCCCGGGGATGGGAAGAGGCGCCGATGGAGACCATGTGACCAGCACGTTCCTCCGGGGACAGAAGAGGAGCTGATGGAAACCACGTTAAGAGCACGCCCCTTCCCAGGGATGGGAAGAGGCACCGACGGACACCACGTGACAAACACGCCCCTCCCGGGGACAAGAAGAGGCGCTGACGGACACCACGTGAAGAGCACACCCCTCCGGGGATGGGAAGAGGCGAGCTGGTTACAGCGGCGGCACTTTCGGAGAAAGCGTGCGGCTCTTTCAGCACCTTCAATAAAGACAAAGCCAGCAAACAGAACCAACAGCCACAAAGGGCTGTTTTTTCTTCCATTGGAGACAACCTTGCGTGACTATATGGTTTGATTTCTGAATCCGATTTGTAAAATAACATCCAGGTACAGTTGTCCACAAAGTTTAAAAAGTAGCTCTCGCGCCGGACAGTCTACACCGGCAACAGCCCTTTAGTCCTGCTGGACCACTTCTGCCTTTTCTAAGAGTTCACGGGGAACGCATCTGACTCCACAACAGCGCTACACGGACATGTGCCCATTTGATTCTAGAGGAGACCGTTGTGTCCAAGACACCAGAGTTACAACCTCAGGACACTAGGAAAAGGATCTTTCATCTTTACAGAAGCTTTCTATTCATGTAAATAAAAAATTTTTTGGTTTAAATTTTCATTCGGGGACACACGGTGTTAAATATTCTCTGAATTTGTCACACGGGCACACCACGACCGACGATGCGGAGCCGGGACCGGGCTTCCGACCAGCGGGCGCCGCACGGCGAGGTGCGGGGCTGAGCGCTCGGCGCGACCCGCACGCGGCCCAGCGAAGCGGCCCTGCCTGCCCGCCGCCCCCGCCGCCGCCTCCCAGCAGGACTCACAACCCTCTCTATAAGGCTTTCCGTCATATCACGGCCTATCACCAATGTTTGTGCCCGTTTCTGCCCACAAAATACGGAGGCACCGTTCGCGGAGCCGTGTGGGAACACGCCAGCTTTCCTTGGGAGCCGTGTTTTCCTCAACAGCTGCCGATGGCGGGGCTGGGGGTCTGAACCGGCTCCGTGCTGAGTTACTGAAACATCACCTTGGCGCATGGACGATGGGGACCAGAAATTTTCAGGCTAGAATTTGCTTCACTGTTCTGAGAAGGGGACAGATCACTTCGTTTACTTTAGATCTATGACTGTTCTGTTACACAAACCTGGGGTTTTAGTAACTTTCATTAACTTCTCTCACTCCTTTACCTACAAGTAACAAGACAAATTATAATTTTCAAAAACATTTATTTTTGAGATAGTTTGAAAAAAATGTCAAATTGAAGCAATTTTCCTTTCTTCAGATTTCTTGAATATACAATAAAAAATTAATCTTATACAGATCCATTTTAAATCCATATATTTAGCAGAATATCCTTTGTGTTTGTGGGAAAACTGAGTTAATTGATGAAAATCAGTGCAGATCTAACGTGTATTTCCATTTAGTGCTACAGCAAGAGAGCCTTACAAATAAGGGTGGTGTACATCCATTTTCTGACTGTTTGGGATAGGCTGCCCCCAACTAATTACAAAATAACCAAGATTTCGTGAACTCTCTTAATTTTCCAAATTCCTACACAAATCAATGAGCTTGCATGGTAATACTGAGTAACACCTAATTATTTCCCTTGCAGAGTGTTTAATGTGGTCTACTACATTAGATTTAACTCATAATCTGTTCGTTTTTATACTTTTGTTTCATACTACAAATCGCCATTTTTGCCAAGTTTGCATCCTTGTATTTCTGACAGAGAAGGGCTAGGTAAACATGAGAGTCTGCAGAACTGCTAACTTGAGAACTGTCACCAGGCTCCAGCAAATGAAGACGGAAGTCACAGCTTCGATCACACCTGTAATTCCCATTATGCTGCTTAGGAGTCAATGCGCATATAATCTGTGCTTGGTGGGGAATCAGAAAGGTGAGCTATCATCAAATCTGTCCCAGAGTTATTACTTTCATATGTAAATACACACACTTGTGAGTAATTAATACACCATTTCTAAGTTAATTAGTCTTCAATTTTTAAGAGTAGAACCACTGTCAAAAACTCTAAATTTATATTCTACTACCAAACAGCTTGTGGTCTTAAAAATAACAGAGAATTTATCTATTCACCAATGCTCAATGATATTTGCCCATTTTCATTTTGAAAAAATATGGTTTCTAAAAATATATATAGTCCTTTACCTCATAATGCTTTTCTTCAACCAAACAGCTTTTCCCTTTGGCTTACAATGTGATGAGCGAGATATAAAATCCACGTCTCTACCTGGCCTGTGCCTCCACTGTATCACACACTTGGGCACGCACACACACAGCTCACGCACATGAGGCCGGTTTGGTGGGGGAGGCTGACATCTCCTACCTGGCTGTTTCCGAGGGGGCCATGAACCCTGGAACCAGCCTGACAGCAGCCGCCCCTCCCTGGGCCCTGTGGGAATGTGCTCTCGCACCCCCAGTGACTCACTTTTACAGACAGGACATTTCCCCGTCCATTTCATATCCGCTTTACACGTCCTGTGTTCAGATCCGCCTGCCAGGAAGAAGCCCAGGTGGCCCGTGTACACCAAGGTGTAACTGAAGGCAAGGAGGTCGATGGCTCTCACGTCCGCGTGGGCTGGCGTTTCTGGCTGTCTGCAGGTGTGTGCTGAAAAAGCATGTATTCCATTAGGGCACACAGAATCTTTGTGTGTTACAGAGCTAGCGTATCGTCTAAGAAAATAGAGAAGTAAAGCACACATTTGGAAATGGCTGTGATAATAATTTTGAGCACAGTAGCTTTAAATATCACCACTATTCCAGTGTCTGCAACTTTCAACATGACAAAGGTCATGTGCTAGCCCTCTGGTCCTCCCTCCACACCCTCTTTCTTGTCCTTCCCACCCCCTCTCTATCTAATCTGTCTCTGTCTGTGTGTATCTCTCCTTCTCTCCATATATGTGAGTGTGACTAATTATGTATAGAAATTTAGAATAGAAATCATAGCTTTGAAATACACAGATGACATTGGATACACTATTAAGAAAAGTGGTGTGCTAAATTTCCTTAAAAGACCAGTCCTACAAAGTAAATATGTACATATTGACACCTATTTAGAAATATGTCTTGATTTTTATCTGATGGCAACTAGCAAATTTGCTGTTCAGTTAAATGAATAAATAATTTTAGCAAAAATTCAATGTGCATTTTAAAACTTAATGGAAATAATTAAAATATGATTTCCTTAAAAATGGAATTTAGCATAAATACGATGGTAATGTTTAAATCTCAAATAACTTCCCATTCTTTATAAAGTTCGCATTTATGTCTCAAGTAACAGAGTTGGCAGATGATTGTACATATTTACGATATTAAAATCATGACTGCCAAGTGTTCAAGCATTGTGGTATTCTGCTCTTCAGCAAATTTTCAATGTAGTGAAGACTTGAGATTAGCAAGCTCCATAGAATATTTACACCATGAATGCATACATATGCATACATATGTAGACATGTATGTGCAATGTCCTCATATGCAATGACTATTAGAGACGATAGTTTGAAATACACATACATCTGATAATACTGGTAAAATACACAAAAAAATCCCATCTTACATACTACTAAAATATTTTTTGTAACATCCTAATGTTTTTATGTTTTATGTTTAACACAGTAAGAGTAAGATACTACATTTCACTAGATTGATAGAGGCTGAAAAATTGACTTATTAATCATTCCTACAACATCTCTTCTAAACTCATGATTAAGTCACAAAATAATATTTGATCCTAAGTAACTATTTGAATGATCAATTCATACAGAGTTCAAGAATGTTTTAAGCTTTTCTATGAATGCTCTGACATATCACAGGTCATGTCAATCCCTTTAACAACATGACGCAGACACTCTAGGAGGATGTCGGTGTGCAGGGGACGTCTCTCTCCACGAATGTCTCCGGTGATGCCACTCACTCAGCTTTGACTCAGGGCACTTCCTCAGACCTCAGTGGGCCCAGTGCTGCTGGGAGGCCTGCTATACCACAGGCTGCGCTCTCCTCCTCACCCCCACCTGGTCCAGCCCCCCGAGTGTCTGACCCAGTAAGTCAGGTGTGGGTTTCGTGGTTCACATTCCTACCAAACTCCCTGGTGGTGTAGATGCTGCTGGGTGTAGGGCATCCAACTTTTGAGAAATATTCATTTAGGGAATTAAAAACAAGCAACAATAAGGCAATTCCTCATTACTTCTCTTGAAGGTAAACAGTTCCTAGATGTTTGAGAATAAACAGGTCACTGCTGACAGTGAAGAAACCACACTTACGTATACACTCAGTCTGTATTCCACTCCACGTCAAATTGGCGAGGCAAGTCCGAGTCGTAGAACCTTGCACGTGGTAACCTTTCCGACACCTAAAGAAAACTGTGCTTCCGACCTAGAGAAGAAATGCAGCACTAGCTTCAGAGGCAAAACGGACGACAGCAATCTATGCAAGTCGTGCTGGAAAGCGCGGTCCAGGGTGCAGCATGCCGGGGTAGTTTCATTCCATACCAGGCCCCAGTGGCATCAGTGACTCACTCTGACTGTGTGTTAAGGTGTTGCACACAGTGTGCATAGTGCAAGGTCCGAGACAGAGCTGTGAGGTGGTCTGTCTGGGGCGCGTAAGTGCGCTTTCTCTCTCATTTCAGCCTTGCTTCTCTTTAGTTTGTAGCGATTGGGTTTTCCCTTTTCCATGTTTTCCTGCAACTCCTATTTTAAGTGACTCACATTGCTAGCAAATTACTTTTGTTAACATTCTGGGAGCTGGCCAGCTCTCGCTCTATCATGGGACCTTCAGAACTCAGTCTGTCTTGAACCTTCACATACACGGACCCTTTATTGCTGCACCGATGCCTGAAATGCCTCCCCCCGGACCTCCACCAAGCTGATTGCACTTAGTCCTCAACACTTGCCTATTTCACTCCTCTGTACACTTTCTGCAGGCCTTCCAGGGATGTGTCATGTGCTGCTCTGCCCCATCATCCCAGCAGAAGATGCCCCCGTGTCACTGATGATATGTACCAGAAATGCTTGTGTATGGCCTGTTTTCCTAGCTGATGGGAAGCACCGTGCAGGGGAGCTGCCCAGTGGCCAGTCCACCTGCTTTAGGAGAGTGAGCTGTGGTCACGTGCTGAAAGGAGTCTGCCCTCCTCTTCTGTGAACACTTACATGGAGCATGAGACTAGGGCATGCGCCCGGGGGGGCAGAAGCCAGCGCTCAGAGCCGCAGCGGGGCCTGGGAAGCAGCTTTGTGCACATGGTAGGTGCCCTGGGACCAAGCTGGAGCCTAAGGCTTCAATCACAAAGCCAAGGAAACATACAGTGAGAGTCCATCTTGGTACTTGCTCTGAGGATCTAAACCAGGCATGGATCCCTCTAGGTGTGTTTCCTCATCAGGCTCAGTCCTATCTCCTGCCTTAGGATTCAGAGGAAAATATGAGTAAACATGTGGCAGAGATGCTACACTAAATAGTGGTGAAGGGTGTCAGGAAAAAACAGTTGCTGCTTAGCACTGGCACCTGAAAGTAGGGGGAGGAATTTGTGAAAAAAATCATCCAAATTTATGTAACCTTCAAGGGAATCAATAATTTGAGATTCAAAGATGGGAAGGGTTCATTCACCCATCACCTCTTTCCCAGGACGGCCTCCATCTAACTTTTGGTATGCATGCCGGTCCCCAGGCAGACCTCCTAGCCAACACACTAGCATTTTTCCCTGGCAGGAAGATAACCGGGAGGCTTTACCACATACTGGCTAGAAGAAAATAATAGTGCCCTTAGTAAAATATCTTCAGCAGGATATACCAGGCCACTCCAGACTGATGACTGTGAACTAACCAGGAGTCTGTGAATCTGTGGGGCATGGATGGATGGAAAATGGGAGCTAGTCACGCCGACTGCATGAGTGATGTAGTGTGACCCAGGGATGCCCTCACACCGAAGTGGCCGACGGGTGAGTAATGTTGCAACATATGGCGCTAAAGGAATTGTGTGAAAGGCAGATCTGCTACACTCAAAATCCAGATGTATCCTGATGAAGGAAAAAAAAACGTTTTTGGGAAACTCCTCTGATGGTCTTGGCCAGCTCTTCACAAGAGAGCATCTGTGTATTCAAATCACTGGTAAATAGTGCTTTTGGGTATGATACGTTTTTCATGCTAGCGTAACTGTATAGTGTCAGAAGGGGAGTAAAGGATTTATCCAAGCCTATTACCTTCTTAAGATAGACCATAGGATACGCTGCTGAGTACAATCACCATAAATGTGGACTCAGTGTAGGCTGTTTGGGCAAAGCAGGACTGCTGAAACCAGGGTTTGGTTTTTCATAGTGAATTAGTGAGAGCTGTGCCCCCACTGTATTTCCCAGTGTCCCTGTGTATTTGGCATCCCACATCCATACGCCTGAAAGCGTACACCTGAGGCTTACAACCACATTTGGCACCTCATATACATGTGCCAGATTTAACCTGCAGGTACCTGTGAGAATTTCCTTTGCAGACGACAAGAATGCCCACAGGAAGTGGCCAGTGTGTGTCCCAGCCACTCACACGCAATTATTTTAGTTTTCAGGAGAGAGAAGTGGATGAAGAAAAAAACTTCTATTCTAAACTAATAGGATCCCTAACTCAAATACAATCTACATATTTAACTCAAATCCATCTAATCAGAGAGCCCTGAAGTCACTTGAATCCTTAAGATGATTGACACACTTTATTTAAAGCTTCATTACCTTCCATTTTTAGGTATTCCGCTAATATTACCTGAAGTGCTAATGGATTTTTTATTGAAAAAATCAAACGAAAGCTCAAAAGTGATATTGAGTATGCTAGCTATTAATATAGGTAAAAGAGATCATATGGAAAAAGATCACAAAGTAAGCTTAGACTACAGGTTATGAATGCATTTCTTCTTCTGTTTAGTCTCTAGAATTGAATGCTATGCATCCACTATATAAAGTCACTAAACAAGCTCTTTTTATGTTTATCTCTTCAATGGTAAGTCACTCCAATTTGAGAATTATCATGTCAGTTCTTCAGACAAAAAAATGAACTATTATGCATGTGTCCAAACTGAAATTAATACAGCAATTGCTGTTGTGTGAATTAAGATATATACAGTTACCCCCATTCTGACCTTAAGATATCATGCAGAAACCCTCTCTGAGTGATTTTAATTTAGGCAAATACAGCATGAATCAGATATGATACATAAAAATATACACATGTGTTTAAATATCATTTACATTTTATACTTACAGAAATAGATAGTAAAATGGAAATTGAATACCTCATATCCTCTGGAGCTATTTTGTATTCCAAAGTGTGGAGTACCCGGGTCTGGGCAGGTGTTATGAGTAGGATCTGAAATTCACAATTGAAAGAAAACAAAAAAACAGCACCAGTTATGGTTAGTATAGGAATTCTAACATTTTTCTAAAAGGTGTTAGAAAATTGTGAAAATTGTGTTTTGACAAATGTGTACATTTTGCATGAAAGGTAAAAATTAGTAAATTGCTATATTCATCTTCTTTCAGACTTCTTTAGGTATTAATCTTTAGTGCTTTATCAGGCTCTAAGTTACTCTGCAGATTATTTTCTGTATCAGAAGAAGCATGTTCTTTTCCATTCTCTGGTTAAATTTTTTTCTACTGACAAATTATATTAGTTGGTTAATAATATACTACTTCCATGAGTATTATGATCTCTTAGTTTTTAAGGATTCAGTGAATGGCCAGCTCCTTTGTCATCCACATTTCCTGAATTAATTTTCCTCAAGACTTCAAAATGAGAAATATATTTACTGCTTCAAAATTAAAGCATATGGTAGATCGAAAGCAGTGTTTTTCCCAAAAAGGTAAGACTTGAGCAACTGAGAGACTGTGGGCATATCAGCTGCTGTGCTCCAGCTGCCAGAAAGAGAACAAAACAGATCACTTGCTAAAAAGTTTTGTTCTCAAGAGAAACTAACCTACATGGTTGGGGGGGGAGAAGATGTTTTGTGGCGGGGGGGTGGGGGGGGGGCGGAGGATAGCTCCATATAGCCGAAGTGTAAATCAAATAGCAATAAACATTCCTATCGTTGGAAAAAGTGGTGCTTCCAAGAAATTACTTCTAAAAGTGTTTATTTTTAGTAAGAAATCATCCAATTTGTTAGAAATCAACCAAGAACATAAATCATTGTTTTCTATAAATATGCAAAATATCCACTCTTCTGCTCAGGAAGGCTGGGTGAACAAAATTTACCCAGCACCAAACGAGCCTGCAGCCGTGAGGGGCAAAGACCTGTTCCGGGCAGAATTAACAGACTGGTTTCTATGCCCCTGAGTGTGTGACTCCCGGCAAATATAAGTTCTACCAGACAGATTTCATCTAAAACCGAGGGGTTTCCGTCACAGAGGTCACCCTGCCTTGCGGGTCTCCTCACCCGCTAAGGTCACTGGGACAGGCCCGCAGAGCTGCCCGGTCCCCCCCACCAGCTTCCCCACTGCTTGGGGCCCACCTGCCCGGTTCTCCCACCACCAGGGCCCACCTGCCTGGTCCCACCCCCCTAGGTCCCCTCCCCCCGGGCCTCGATCCCTACCAATGCAGGGGGGCTGGACACCGCTCCACGTGCCGTCGGCCTGGCACACCCTCCACGGTGACCCCACGAGCACGAAGGGGGTCCGGCACTGGAAGAGGACCTCGGATCCGTAGGTGAAGCTCCGGCAGCTCAGCCGCCCGTTGGCGGGGGTGCCCAGGTCCCCGCAGGACACCGCTGCGGAGACGGCAGGGTGAGCGGCCCGCGGGCTCCCGGGGTCCCCGGGCCTCCCTCCCGCAGGCCCCCGCCCCCGACTCACGCAGGTACCGCAGCGGCTCCCCGCGCCACTCCCCGCGGCCCTCGCAGGACTGCACGGCGGCGTGCGACGGCTGGTAGCCGCGGGCGCAGCTGTAGGCGATGCTGGCCCCTCAGCGGACGTCGGCGCCCTGGGCGCTCCCGTGCGGCACCGGCGGCGGCGGGCTGCAGGCCACGGCTGCGGCGACACGGGGCGTGGGGCGGCGGGTCGGAATAGGGAGGCTTTCCCGGGAGGTTTTCATTAATTGGGTCAAGCAAAGGCGCAACATGCCCCGCTTGAAGGGAGCAGGCCCGCGACACCCATCGGGCACAGGGCCGAGGAGGCAGCAGGTCCTCTGCCCCGGTTTGCGGTCAGGAGGGCCCCCGAGAGGGTCACGAGGGACAAACCCGAGCGGGGCGCGGTCACCAGGGGTGCCTGCGCGCTTCTGAGTTTGTATACATGGTGGGTAAGAACTTCTCCTGCTACTTGTAGTTTTTGATTGAAAGAATAGAATTTCTAAAAGACACAGACTGCTGACCCCTTGCTGAAGCATTAAAAAAACCGAATTCCTGGATGGGAGAGAAGATGATGTAAATGCCGTGTGCCGGTGTTCATGAGCCTGGGGTCTGAGGCGCGCTGCGTGCACGGGGCCCTGGAGAAGAACACGGTCCTCACGCCGCCCTGCACGGGGCCGCCCCGCACTCCCCGCCTCTGCTGCCGAGGGCCTTCTGCACACGGCCAGAGGCGCTCTGGAAGCGTCCTCCCGAAGGTCCTAGCCCCCTGCTGTCCCCCGCGGAGGGCATTGGCCAAGGCAGTGGGGCAGAGGGGAGGCTGCTGTCCTGTGTGCTGGGCAGTGGCTCGTGTATGCTCACACTCAGGCTTTCGCGAGTGACAGAGACACAGGGTCATGCACTGATTTGCACACGCATGCCCACCAGCTGGAAATGGCCCTTCTCTTGCCATTCTGCCTTCTACCCATCTGGTCATCGTGTCACCTGCTGTCCTTGAGAACCTGTAAGTGATGACTGGGGAACACACTCCGAGGGAGAGGATGTCCAGGGAAGAGGCCCCAGGTAGGCGCACTGGCCGGCCTGTGACTAGCAGGGGCACAGCCTGAGGG
The DNA here is from genome assembly GCF_040802235.1 of Manis javanica. NCBI lineage: Eukaryota > Metazoa > Chordata > Mammalia > Pholidota > Manidae > Manis > Manis javanica. Next base: position 124,613,746 of record NC_133159.1, on the reverse strand, counting down.
AGAGAGGGCTTGTTTGGAAGGGCCCGGCAGGCTGTGGGGTTCGTTACTAACATAGTGGGGATGAGAAGAGGAACAAAGGCCCACAAACACATACATGCTGTCCCAGAGGCCAGACCACGCCACGGCAGCCGCCATCAGATGCCCACTGGCTGAGAACAAGGCTAGTGCAAGGGCGAGCGTCCTCAGGCCCTGGCTTTGTGGCTGCCAGGCAGCAGGCACAGGACCGGGCATTTGGGGGGCAGGAGCGACAGATGGCGGCGGGCGGGGTTCTCTGCCTTACAGGGACACGGGGCATCAGGGGCCATGCTGTCAGAAGGGAGGGGAACCCGGGTGAGCGCCAGGTGCTGTGTGGGCCCCACAGCGAGCCCGTCCACACAGCAGCCCTCTGAGGACAGCACCTCCCTCAGCAGGCTTCCTGGAGTCGGGTGCTCTACTCCCACGGAACCTTGTCTGGTCCTGGTCTGAGACACTGGGGCACCATGCGTGTTCATGTCTGACCACTGACAGGTCGAGCCGCCATCCCCTCCCCTCTGGCCCAGCTGATGGGGGCCTGATTATGCCTGGTGGTGCTACTGGGGAGACCCCAGTGGTGCCAATCCTGCACCCCACTGCCCCCCACTGGCCTGCATGCTCGTCACTCGGACCTAGCCCCACTTTGCTCAAGGTGCCTAGACCACTTCAGCCCGCCCTGCCTCCTGGAAAGCCCAACTGCCTTTTCATGCCGTGTCCCTATTTGGTGGCTTCTTCAGTCCCAGCCTCAGAATCCTTCATGTCATAGTACTAACATCCTCTGCCATTGTTTGGGGATTCGCTCCCTGGGTCCTGCACGTCATGGCACTAACATCCTTTGACATTGGGGATTCACTCTCTAACCTGACTCTAAATTCCTGTAATTATGTTTCCCATCACATCTGCTGAAAGACTTTATACAGCTGGGGTTACATGTTTACAAGACTGAGCAACACACAGTGGGACTCAAATCACAGACACAGGGCCAGTGTGACTGCCCTCTGGATGCTGGTTTGTGATTACTGAGCATTTACTCTGTGAGAGTTTTCCCATCTGTGAGATAGAGATGAAAGTATTAAGAAAATGGGTGACTTACTATTTGCAAATGGGTTTACAAGAATTCCTAGTGCGGAAGGACTACACAATGCTTGCAAAATGGAATAACACACAGCCCAGGAAAGGCGTCTGCGTGTACGAGGAAGCCAATGAGCGGTGGCACATACCTCTGCAGACGGGCTTGCGGTGGCTCCACGTGATGTCTTTGGTGCAGTGGGTCGTGGGCGACATGGCAGGCTCCATGACATAGCCGGGGTTGCACTGACAGCTCACGGTCTTGTTGAAGGTGAAGTCCGTCCCAAACTGGATGCCATTTGCCAGGGTACCTGGATCCCCATAGCTGATAACTGATGAGCAGAGAACAAAGAAGAATTAGAGAAATACAAAATTAGTATGCAATGAATCAGTCATGGTTTCTGTTCAAGTTACTCTCCTTAAGCAGTTGTTCAGAGTGATTAAGCATGATTTATAATGGCAAACCTATCCTCTAACAATTTTACTGACCCGCTGTTGGGAGGCTGCATGCTGGTAGTTGCTTATTTCTGCCCACTGGCGGCTGGCTGTGTGGATGCCGGCCGCCTCCCCGAGCAGCCCTCAGTCAGGCCTGGTGTGAAATCCCAGCACTGAGCCAAGGACACAGACAGGCCGTGGTCAGAGAACCAGCCGCCTCCTCACATCCCTGCAGACTGGATGGTCCACAGGGAGAACAAACCCTGACATCCTTGGCCTCCATTTCAAATGTCCAGCCCAACTGTCCTTTTAAGGTGGTTTCAACCATATAAACAAGAAAGTGAAGAGAAAATCTAAAAATATCTAATAAATGGTCATAATATCAAACATGCATATCTTTTTTTTTTTTTTGCTCTATGTATTAAAAAGTCAGTGAAACAGTTAAAAAATGCTTTCCCCCTCTGGGTGGCCCTGAGGCTGCCACAGTGGCGGGTGGCCTACCTGTGCAGTCAGGGGCTATGCCCCTCCACGTCCCGTTGGCCGTGCAGTGGTGCGTCATCAGCCCGGAGGTCGTATAGCCTTCCCAGCAAGAGTAGACGACCGAGCTGGAGAAGAGGACGCCATTGCTGCTGACGATCATGCCGTTGGTTGGCGTGCCAGGGTTCCCGCAGGACACGGCTGAGGGACACAAAACAGTGACACAGAGAGCAACCCACTACTAAACGACAGAGAGAAGACACCAAAGGCCGTCGGTGCCACAGACGGCACATTTATTAAGATATAATAGGACGTACGGCTATGCAATATGTTTAATATGCATGTTACTTTATGACTCACACCATTATTCAACTAATGAGTACAAATGTGGGACTTATACTTTCTTATTATTCTTTCTAATGACTTCCAAACAAATTAAAAGATGACTTAAAGCATGGCAAATTCAAAGCCTTGTTACTTTGAGATTTAACACATTTATAAAACAAAATAAAATCATTTACTGTTTTTAACAGGATCCATGTGATATCAGCAACTGAGAACATCTCTCTTCACCTGACAGCTAAGTTGGGAAGAAAATCTGGGCAAATTGTCCTTTTTTACATCTGCAGGGTAATTCATTTTGGAAATTCAGGCTGCCCGAGGACTATGAGTGACTGCACTCACTGTTCTGTGAAACGGTCTCCTCACTGTCCTCAGACCTAACGGCAGCTGTCACCGGCCATGGCAAGGCATGCAGGCTCAGGTTTCCGGACGGCCGCTGAGGATGGACAGGGCACCAGGCCGCTCTGCATGTCTCTGTCGTGCGCCCTCAGTCAGCAACACAAGGGGACCCAGCAGCTGCTGCTGGACGTGTATCAGGCTGATGATGTTAATCTGTGAGGGTTTTTGCCTTTTTTAGTTGAGCCTATTTACCATAAAGACTCTTATTTTTCCCTTTTCAGCTGTCCCACAAATAGGTATGATAGGCAGACACATAAAAGAATATGGCCCTTGGATGGATCTGAATAACAAAGTTGTATCATGAGACCATTTCCGAGAATGACCAACACATTTGAAGATACTCTTGCCTACTTAGTTGATCCACTTTCAAACCGAGGCTTGAGAACAAAGATGCACTCCTCCTAAAATTATGGACAGAAACAGATTGCAAATGTCCCCAGAAGCTAATGACCCTCTAAGGGAAGCTCGGCGAGCTGCCTTCCCCACTATTACGCTGAAAGCCGTATTGCCCTCGGCTGCACTAGGTCTGAGCGAACAAACGGCACACACGTGCTGCTGCTGAGCTCCCTGAGCCCCCGGCGGACAGGCTCCGTCAACCCTGGCCCTCCTCCCTGGTGACTGGTCCTTCCTCTGAGTCTAGGCTTACAGTCCTTTCCAACACCGGCCTTCCAGAAGTGTCCTGGCTGGTATTGAGAGGAGATCCGTTCACCAAACCTGAAGCAGACTATACCTAACATTCTCTGAATCTCCGAAGTTCTAGGATGACTGTGATATAAATTAAAACTTCACACTATAAAAAACCAGGATGTTGGACTATTCAAGACAATCATTCATTCATTCAACCAACATGGATTCATTGCCTGGTGTGCAAGAGCTGCCATGTAGCCGTCCTAATGGAGAGCTTCACACAGAGAAGAACTATATGGATCCCATTCATAATTTAGCAAACGGACCAGACACCTATGCTACTGTGTTTTATTTTGATCATATCTGCTGTTAAAATCTAGGTAGCAGGTTTCCAAAGTCGCCTTAAGTAACTAATGCTAAACTGAAACGATTTGGTGAAACATATTCAACTTCAGTTACTGGCAGCTCGACTGTCAGCCACAGGATGCCCGTCAGGACACAGCTGTCCTAACGTTCAGGAAGCCCCTCAGATTCACGGGCAACTTTTTCTTTCTGACAGGGACACTTGCCCGCACCTACACCTCTGACAGTGACAACTAGGAGACGGTGGACATATCTGCTTTCGTATCAAAGCCATGATGTTTTAAGATACAGGACTGCTACCAAGGAAAAATGAGGGATTCGATTCAGAGGCACTGGAAGGGAAACAAGATGTTTTTAAAATTAAAAGTTAAAACTTTTTTTTAAATACATCTTTTCTTTTTAAGTACATTGGGTTAATGTGACTCCTTTATAAGAGATCATTTATTTCACTTGATTTATGATAAGATAGCCTTACATTTATTCTGAGTACACTTTATTGTTCAGAAATATCCATACTGTTCACTTAGATGCTGTATTAGGAAGAGTGCTGTTAAAATGGCTTTGGGTGTTTACCAAGTTAAGTAAATGTGAGCAATCAAGTTTTTGGCATGCACGGTCTTTATTGTAAAACAGGTGTCATAAAGTTAGTTGCTCCCAGTTGTAAGATGACACATGCTATGTGCAAGGTGCTTAGTAAGCTTCTGGGTACTGGTGGTAGTACAGATACACAACGTAGCTGACACTACTGTTCCTGTCATTATAATCATTACCATCACACATCCACTACCTGAATGAAATGCAGGATTTCTCATCATCTCATGGGAAGAGGATAAAAGGTGCCTAATAAACCTGATTCAAGTAAAACCTAAGATGTAGGTGTGTGGAGGTGACTTCATGGGGTGCAGCCATTTGAAAAGCTAAGACAGTGAGCCTGTGATTAAAAGACCAGATCACCAACAAAAGAAAACAAGACTTGAAGTGATGAAAACATACTAGAAATACAAATTCTTAGATGTCTAATAATTTTTGAAAGATTTTCTGTTTGTGACTCATGAACTCATCCTGTTTTTACCATTTACTAAACTGTCACATCAGAATCTAATGTTTTTAACAGATCCAGGGAAGGTAATTTTAACAGATGGGAGATGATCTGGGTCAGGGGACTGAAGAGATGGTCATGGCCAACCTCTCTAGAAATTAAACAGTTATTGGTGACCCCTCTTTCTATAGAGAGTAATTTATGCCCCCACAATTAGGACATGTGATAACCAGTGAGGAAAAAAAATAGAAAGCTAAAGATTCTCCAAAAAGTTGTAAGTGCATACACGTGCGGTGGCAGGTGGGGGTCTCAGTCACGTGTTCCTCGCCTACTGGGTCACTTCTGTGAGTGTAACACAGACTATTACACACTCAGGCTCCCACCACTTTGTACAGCGCATCTGTGGATGTAGTTGATTTGTGGAGCATGGGGAGTTTGAGAAGTATTTACAGTATAGTGGAAACATTCCAGTATAAGGAAATGCCTGAATTTCTAGCTTGAAATAAACCAAATGATATTTAAAAAACACTTTACATAATGTTAGGTAGGTACCCTCTGAACGAAATCCTCTCCTCCTCAAGTGAGTGAACTCACTTAGGTCTGTCTGTACTAGAATTCACAGATACCACAGCACCAAAGGGACATTTCCATGGAGAAACATGACTGCAAAAATGTCTAATTTTTTCCCCTTTTAAATCTACAGAACTAAAGCATCGAGGTAAACTTGATACAAGATGTAACGTCCCAAGGGAATGACCATACTTAACAGAATAAGAAGGTATCTGAGCTTTGCTGAGCTTTGGGGAGCTATATATTCCCACTAAGTCTAGTTAACTTTTAACCAATAATTTTCAAATGTTTTTCTGCCCCAATCTCTCTCTCCTTTTTCTTCCAGGACTTCAAGTACAAGTGTGTTAAGCTGCTCGATATGATCCCACAGGGAGATAGTGGGCCGGGTTTTTCCCTCCTTTTTTCTCTGGTTTTCAGAATGGATGATATTCATTGACTTGTCTTCAAGTTAACTCACCCTTCTGCCATTTTTCATTGGCTAAAGCCCCCCTAACAAGTTTGTATTTTCTGGTTCCAGGGTTTCCATTTCATTCTCTTTTATTATTTCCATGTCTCTTGAGATTCCCAGTCTGTTTACGACTCTCACTTACTCTAAGTCCCTGACCATCTTTGCAGCGGCTATTAGGTCCTCACGTGTCCTTTTCAGTGTCCGGGTTGCCTCTGGATGGGCCAGACCTCCGGTGTCTGTTGGGCCCGGGGCATGCTGTCCTGGCTGTGCATCCGCAGCCGCTCCGCGCTGGTGGACACTGTGAACAGGACGGCGCCCAGCTCCCCTATTCCTTTAGGAGCGCTGGCTTTGCTCTGCCAGGCTTTTAAACTGGCTGTGCATCTTCTGGCCCTGCTGCAGTTTATTCTTCATCAGAGTTCTAGCATGGCTTTGCTCTGAGCCCCAGCATGTTCCCCTTATTTTGGGGAGTGGTACATGTTTGCGATGCGGGGGCTTTCTGGGCCTCCAGGAAATGTCCCGAGTGCACAGGAGCGGCCCGACCCGCAGGCAATGTCACGGGCCCACCCTCCACTGCACGCAGCAGATCCTCGCCACCCTGGTCTCTGGGCACCCGCCGCACAGCCCTCAGCCGGGCCCCCATGGATGCCTGTGTGCTCTTCTGCCGCTCTCCATTCTTAGTGGCCCCTTCTCAGATTCCGACTCTACAAACCCCAGTAAACAGGCCTAGAGCGATTTCTGCTTCATCGCCTCACCAAGCCTCTGGAGCCCCTGGGTCCCCCTTATCATCACAACAGGAGAAATCTACAGAATACGATGATCATGGAGCTCACCTCCTTCCTTTCTTCCAAGGAACGCAGTCATGTACTATGTGTTGTTTACTAACAAAGATAATTGCCTCAGGTATTTTGTTGCTTTACACTTATTCTCAGTAAGAATTGATCAACTACGACCACTTAATATGCCATGAACTGAAGTGGAGGACTTACTTAATTTTCATAATGTTTAAATATATTCTGGGCTGAGGGCTCACAGGTGTGGTGTGGAGGGAGAAGGATAGATGGGCTGTAAATGCAGATTGCACAGTCGGGCACGACTTCCAGGTGCTATGGCATAGACTAGAAAACTTACTGGTTTGGGTGAGAAAAAGCTGCTATCATTCAAATGTCTACATGGGGGAGATTATCTACATGAGAAAACTGAAGAAGAAAACCTACCGATTTATTGTTATTAGTTTCAGTCAATTAAAAAGTATAACCTTGCGGTTCACAGATTCAGGTTGACATTTTCCCACTGCTATTGAGTCATATTTGATTTACGTCAACTTCTTTAAGATTTACACAACTTGATTGTGAAGAGGTGATTTGGAGTAAAACATCATCTTGGACGTAGACGTGTGGCTATACAGATGGTTATCTCCAAGACAATCTTTGATTCAGATGAGAATATATAGACACACACATGCATGCACATATGTATGATATATGCATATTCATATGTATGATATAAATTCATTCTTATTTATTTATTTCTATTTCTATATTATATATTTATGCATCACATGCTTTATACTATATATTCATATAGTATATATATATATAGTATGTAGATTACACATAATTAAATTATATGCATTATTTTCTATTCATGTATATAACATAATAAAATAAGATGCAGGTGTAAGTATAAATGGCATAGGAGAGAAAACAGAGATTATGGAAACAATTTATATTCTGGTATTGATATTGTGTGATTTTATTTAAATTAATGAAATATAGAAAGTGTTTCATATATATAAGAATAGGTAATATGTGTAATCATTTTAGACTCAAAAATTAAGTAATTGAGAAGTTTGCAAGCAAAACTATGTACGTTTAGCTGTCTGTTGCAATTCTAAGTGAGTCCTTTCCTGGACTCTGAACAAAAATGATGCTCTCTTCCCCTCAAGGCAGGCTTTGCCAGGGCGGGGCACAGCACCTGTGAGGTAACCAGGATGTTTCTACAGTTATTACCGGGGTGCTCCACCACTTCCTATCATTGCTCTCAAATATTAAGACAAAATGAGATATACTCACTACAAAATACTACATAGAGAGTCTCCCCCGATTCTTTTGCAGTGCAGAGTTCTGGACAAGGGCCACCAACAGGTGGGAGGTCATGTGGACCTGAGGCCCCTTGCAGCCAGCCGCTGGCCAGCCTCCTTCTGCTCCTAGCCATCGCTCCTTTAGCCCAGCTAGTCACCACCAGCAAACACAGCGTGGTGAGATCTCACAGAGACCATCATGGGGAGAGGATGAGAGAAGTCCTGAGGGTCATGGGCCTCCAAAGGGTGAGGACCAATCACTGCTGTGTGATCTTTTCAACAGTCAGAGCATGTTCACATACCCAGTCATGATTTTTGATGATCCTCCTATACATTTTGGGGGAAATAATTGACTTGTACAAATAGTCTGAATCTCTAGGATTTCTGTGGGCTGATACTGGTCATTTCAGAATGCAAGTCCATGCACCTTAGCACACAGGCTGCAGGCCTGACCAGGACCGGTTGAGCAAACACACCCGCTCAGAGGAGCCCCTCAGCTGGTAGCCCATCTCACAGGAGAAGCGCAGAGGCTCTTGGTCTTGAACTCATCTCCCAGCCGAAACCCATGCGCCCGGGTCTCCCAATCATCACAAAATCCAGGATTATTTCCTATTGAACATAAACATATAGAGCAATATGCAGTACTGTTAGGATCACTTAAAACAGAGCCATTATGTTTAAAGAGAATGAAGTTATTAAATTTGTATTGAACATGGGTTATAGTTATGTAGCATCCTGGAAATCTCATGCAGAAGATTTTATGTATATGGGCACAGAAGTGAAAGAGTTTAAGGAACTGTTCCGGCGTGGCTAAGATCAAAATGGCTTATTAAAATGTGGTGACAGGAACTGGTGGTATTCCTTAGAAGAACCAAGACTCTGGGAAGTGTTGGCAGGCTTGTCAGAGGGATACAGGTGAAGGTGTATAGGGGACGTAAGAGACGTCAAACAGGTCTGCTTCTCAGTAGTGTCCAGGTCTGCTGACTCAATGAGGTGTACTTATTTAAGAAATGTTTATGGAAGAATTAAATTGATTTTTTTTCAAAAGAGGATTAATGTAATAATTGATTATAGACAGGAAAGACTTGGAAGAATTGAAAGGAAGCATGGGAAAGGAATAAAGAGCAATCAGGAACAAGGAGTCAAAGCAAGCGAGCTTCCTAGCCAGATGCGCATGCGGCCTCCACAGGCGGTGGTGTGAACCGACAGGAGCTTGGGAGCTGATGCAGGGCATGCAGACGGTGGCAGGGATGGTGATGGGGATGGCAGTGGTGGAGATGATGGTAATCGTGGCATATATGGCTGGAAATGGAATCGCAATGACTTCAAACAAGTACACCATTATACAGTACTTTTAAGAAATTGTAACTGTGTAATCGCTCACCTGTACAGTGGGGCAGCGTCCCACTCCAGTGACTATCCTCCTGGCAAACTCAAGTGCTGTTGCCTACAAGGCTCTGGCCCCCTTTGCACAAGTAGTGCACGACGGCCCCGTGTGTAAACAGCTCTCTGGTCAGGATGGCATTGGCAGGAACCCCTGGGTGTCCGCATGATACCACTTAAAAGATACAACATATGGGCACATCACTCCCGTTAAACTGCTTTGCACTCTCTGTGCAAATCTGCCTGTGTGTCCCACACACACACCCCAACATCACTCCGTGATGAAAAACACCTAAATGTACTGGCATTTCCCTGCAGTTCTCAGAGCTGAGAAATGCCAATTCCCACACGACACCCACTCTGAACATTCATTTACTATTAAAAACAAGGAAAGGTTCTGTCAGTGAAGTTTTAGTTTTTGTTTTTTGTTTTGTTTATCTTAAGGTAGAGATTCACTTTTAGACTTTCAAAGAGAAAGTCACTCTAACTACATTTTTTCAACCTGCTCTTCACTGTATTCTCAAAAAAGCGGTGTTACATGAAAATGTTAGAAATTATCACAGAAAACTATTTCCATTATTTCTTTAGTTAATGTGACAACCATACAATTTGCATGAGGACAAAACTCTTGCCAGATTTACTTCCTCTACCAGTTCCCATGTTTAGGAAGACCATTCTAACAATTTTCTTCAAATAGGTGGCAGCCTCAAATGCCTAAGTAAAATAAAAAATAAATAAATAAATAAAATAATCTTTCCCATGTTATTTTACACAATAATCTCAGTGCTTCCATTCATTTCTTTAAAATTATTCCAAGTCAGGCCCACACTCTATTCAAAAATTATCTCCCCAAAAGGAAAATTTAGAATCAAGACTAATACAGGATAGTGAAGGTTTATCTATCCCTTTCTATAAAGTTCCAAATTAGGGTTAACGATGGACAAATTTTATGGTATTGTGCAAATAGGTAACTGGACTCAGGCTACCAACAACTTCTTCAAAGGCACTGACTTTACATCCTAGAGTAACTTCACTTGGTCACAGGGACGCAGACATGGTACCAACCTGAGAGGTCGACCTACAAGGGTGAAAGGCAGCCCCCGGGTCCCACCAGCTCCTACACTGACACTGTCTGACACCGACATCCATTCACTGGAGAATGAGATTGTTATCTAGGTAGACCCCAAAAGAAACCTGATTAGAGCTGAATCTGTAAAACAGTCTGTAAACAACCAGTTCATGATAACATAAAGAAGAAAGAAAAATCAGTTGAGACACTGTAACAGAAACAATAGTGATGAAGCTCAGAGGCCGCACAGCGTGAAGAGCACCTGGGTCCCCACAGGCACAGCGATTGCAGATGCTAGTGACAAGTGGTGGGGATGAGGAAAAGGAATCGGTGAGAACCTGGCTCCTGGAGATGCGGGGCATGCTGGCATCATTACAGACATGAATGGAAGTCTCACAAAAGCCAGGGAAGATGTACAGGAAATGTCTGGGCAAAAAAAGGAAAGAAAAACTAATGTCTTGGAAAATTCCCACATGTGAAGGCCTAGAAAGCTAGGAAGTGGATCAAATTTGATGAAGATGGCAACACGCTCTGCCTACAAGGCCCGGCTCACGGGTCTGAAAGTCACTAGTCTCTTTCATGGTAGAAATGGAAATGGTTGTGTTGTTACTGCCAGAACTTGAGACAAGTGTCTGTGTGGCCCGGAGGGGCTCAGGAGGGGCCCTGACTTGCAGGAAAAAGTCTCTAATCCATCCTGAAAATGTACTGAGATGATCCTTAGAGGGGCCATGGATGGTCACTTTTTTCAGTACTGATGTATAATGTCATTGTCATTTCCCACTTTCTATGTTCACTCTGTCTGCAACAGAGTACGAAGAAGTTAAGGTTTTCACTTTAAGGCTTGTTTTATCTCTGATTGCTTTTTAAAAGACGGGAGAGTGACCCCTCCTCCTAAATTTTCAGGCTTTGTTTCAGTAAGATGATTTGAGCTAAAGGACAACAAGCTTTTTCAAATGAAGGAAAGATGAGCTTTTTGGGTAAAAAAAAAAATGTGTTCTTATTAATCTACATGGTATCAAATATACCAATAACAATGTTTTGAGGAAAGCCATAGTCGTCTCTAATTTTGTCCACCCAGAAAGTTATCTCCCTTCTTTATGGCAACATGCCTTCCATTTATTAAACATGGGATGAGGAGGAAGTTATTATCAAAATACTATCGTTTTTATTATATTAACTACTGACTGCCTCAGAATGGCATATGAGACCCGCATTAGGTCCCTCAGAGTCCCCCACGCTCTGGCCATGGAGACTAGGTCACCAGGATGGGTGCTCTGTGCCAGAGCCCTTTGCCAGCATTTCTGAACCTGGGTTTGGACAGGGGAGCTGAGAGATGCAGGCGCTGAGGCCGCCGGCTGCCACACCTGAACCGTGCAGAACTACGCGTGTCTGTGGGGACGAAGCACAAGGCACGCAGAGAGGGCCCCCTGTGTAGCCCGTACGCCAAGCCCACTTCTCTCCGGGCAGGTACGTGGGCATGCCATTGTCTCCCGTTTTCCCCTCAAACTACTCTTGAGTTGTGTTTTGTGAATTCTGGCCAATGAATAAAGATATCATACTAACTTACACAGTTTGTGATGGAAGGCAGAGAGAACTGAAAATCAGTTCCTTCCGACTACTTGAAGAAAAGTCCGTGTCCCGCTGGGGGTGGTCTTACCAGGCTCTGGGACCCAAGGACCCATAGTGAGTCTCACTTATCCAAACACCGGGGCAGAGAGCGATCCCACAGGCCGTTAGCCATACAGGTCAGGGCAGAAGAGCCCAACAAATAGAATCCCTTCTTGCAGTGGTACGTGATGCTCATCCTGTATTCAGGGCTCTTCGGGAGGTCCTGCTGCCCACGGCGAAGGGCGTTTTCCACCAAGCCCGGGTCCATGCAGTTCACCACTGGAAAGAAAACTGGTCATCTGTCATGTGGACACAGCTGAAGATTCATACCCCAAGCAGGTGGAAGGGGAGGCTGAGCCCTCATCAGGGCAGCAAGTGGGCAAGATGCCGGCCCCACAGCCGAGGTTCATTGTGACTCCCACTCCCTGGAGAAGCCCTGCTCACGGCTGCGGGCCGCTACGCTTCCCCAAATCCCAAGCAATGTACCAGCTACCAGAGCAATTTTTTAATGACATGAGGTCAGTTTCTGTTAAGTATTTCCTAATAATAAGCTTTTCAATGTAAAGTGTAAAATTACTTTTCTTGGTTTGTATGTTATGAAAACTTTAATATAGAACTGGCTGAAGTTAGTTTAAATATTTTTACTCAAGTGTGACATTTTAGGACAATCTGTGACACAATACTTAGTTACCGCCCCCCCCCCCCCCACTCCCACAGGCATGGCACTGCTGCGTGTGCCCCTAAAGGCATTTCTGTTATGTGTCTATGCAAATAAAAATGGCCATCCTTTCACCAGCACTTCATATAAACGTGAATGAGGCCAGCCCCTCATCACTAGCCTCTTCCCCCTTCAGGAATGGCCTGTGGTGGGAGCCGCTGGCAGGCAGGACATGCTCTGCTTCATCTGAATGCTTGCTGGCATCTGCAGGGGAATTAGCCATGTGCTTCACAGGTGCAGAGGAAAAGAAAGAGGCCCTGATTATCTCAGGTCTGACCCACCACACCAGTGAATGAAGCAGCTGCTAGGGAAGGAGGCTCTCCAGATATTTCTGGCTCAGAACAGGCTGTGCAGCAGATTCTCAGGCTGGCTGTGTGGGTCTCGGCTGCAGGCCAGCCCTTCACCTCTCTGCACATCTTATTTCCTCTCTGCACTAAGGAGGAAGGTGTGGGCAGAATGGGGGGTTACAAAGGTCCCTTTTAGGCTATCAAATAATATTCTATGCTTTTAAAAATAATTCTTGAATTTATAGAAGACCCAAGTTCTTTTGCATCAAAAAATAAAATAAAAATCATGCTTCTGGAGCAGAGGCAAGTATTTTAAGGCGCCTCAGTGCGCAGTACCAACAGTAGTGTGACGGGACTTGCTCACATGCAGTGATTACCTCTGTGCAGCAACTCTAATAAACTTGTAAGACTGATTAAATTTATAACCAAAAAAGCTCCTGCAGAGGCACCTTTATGCCCTGGGAGTTGCATGGCAAGCCCAGGAGATAGAAATAGGTCCCTGTGTTACATGTTCGTAAGAAGGAAGGTGGCTCTTTGGCTCAGCTGCTAAAGACACTACTGTGCTCACGTTTGTGCTTATGTTCCTCTTAGGTGACAATCCAAAACACACATCAGATGCCTTCTGCAGGGAGAGCAGTGGAAACCACTTGGGCTGGTTCTGAGCTACTCGCTGAGGGCCATGCACCCCAGGCACGAGGGGCTCTGTGTGCTCCAACCAGCCTCTCCTTTCTGATTCTGTGCCATTTATGTTTTGGCCCAGCTCTCCTTAATACAGCCTAGTTGTGTGATGGGCAAGAAGGAGGAGATGTACTAAGTCATCGCCATCTTGGACTTGGAGCTCAAGAGAAGGTTTCAGCCGGCAATGAGACAAGAGGCAAGGGTGCTCAGGGGCAGGGAGTCACCGCCGCAGGAACAGGCCCCGCCGCACGTGTCTCCACAGGCCCAGGACTCAGAGCCCGTGAGTTTCAGGCCCAGTTGCTCTGAAGCTGTGGACGAGGATTCTCCTTGATGGTCCCTCTTGCCCTCTGCAGAGGATTGGCCTACAGGGGACATGTATGTGCTCATTTCTGCCAACCTTCGGTGACTTCAGAGTGCATCAGAATGACCTGGCAGGAGAGCGAAACACTGCATCCAGGCTTGCCCATTGCCAGCCTGTTAGCCAGTTCTGTGCCCTTGAACTATGATGCAATAAACATGTTCGACAAGGATAAAGATCCTGTGGGAGCCAATGGGGAAAACTGAATTGCTGCTCGTGCTGGTAAAGGAATGTCTGCTTACTCTAAACCTGCTCCTGCATTTTTCCAGTCGGGTCCTAGAGAAGTTAGTCCTATGCAATACCAGTCAGAAACACCTATTTCTATTCCTTCTGGTTTATTTCAGTCTCCTCTAGGAGATTCAGCTGCATTGCTCTGCTGGGGGAAAAATAGGGCAGGAATAATTTGGTGTATTTGTCCCTGACAAAGAGAACTCTGAAATATCCCACATCATTGTTGCCAGTGGGAGGTGTGTGTCTGCCATGCGGAGAGCAGGCTGCCTGCCAGAAGAGCTTGGGAGCGCCCAGTCGACGGGTGCAGGCAGGCTGCTCGCTGTATGCTTTCTCCTATTTTGGGTGTGATTCCCATCTCAGGAAGGTGGCCCGAGGCTTGCATGAGTGGCAGATGCGAGCTGGCAGCACGGTGGAAGGAACAGTCATGTTACTTAAGCCGTCTTGTAGGTTATGAAGTGACCAATGAACTTAATGGTGTGAAGGTAAGTCAGACCAAGTCAGAGCTGCTGAAACGACTTTACATTTGAAGTTTGCAACATGACGTGTGGCAGAAGGTAATGCATCGAAACTGGTGGGAGTGTCCCTGTGCAGGGCTACACCTCGTCCTAATATCTCACCCCAAGTGCGCTGGAGCTGGGGCTGGACTTGGTGTCCAGGGGTTTAAACCTGGAACTGAATTTCATCAGCTGGGAGGAATGAGACACACTGGTATCATTATACTTGGCCCAGAGTGGAGAAGCTCAGGACGGCACAAAATGTGTTCCCTGTGGACATCTGTGTAGGTCAGAGGGTAAAGTCCATTAACATAATGATCAGTAAGTGTCAAGCTCATGAAGGTAGTTCCTTCAGAACTAGGTAAGGATTAGGGCTATAGAGCCAGTATAGCATATTTACAATAATACACCAGTTTCTCCTTGTGATGTGAATTCTACAGGCATCTCCCCTACCCTTTTGTTTTGGACCGTGCTCACTGTCAGTCTTGACTCTCCATAATATTTTATAAGCTATGCCTCAGCCTTTTCTTCCCAACATACACTCCTTACTCTTGTAGAAGCTGTCTTTAAAAATATTCAAGGTAACATATAAATAGAGATCAAACATCTCACTCCCTATGATTTACACTTTAAAATATGTGTTCTCTTTCAGACGTTTTTGAGTACTAACAACGTTCTTTTTATCCAAGTATTGCCCCCTTCTCTCTGACTGTGTAGATAACCTAATAAAACATTAAAATGCCATTTTTTGAAATGTGATCTGCTCATCACTGGACTTGGTTTATCTTCAGCCTCTAGGAGCGACTGTCTCCCTCTGGTGTGCCTCCCCACCGTAGGGCTCAGCACAGCGCCCAGCTCTGGGAGCTGCTGCTCCGAGGCTGTGCGCAGCTGTCCGACGCACCCTCTTGCTGGGCTCCACCCCAGACACTCACCCTGGCCATGCTATCGGCTCACGTCCCTATCCTGTGCAGAAGCCAGCTATGCCCACGTGTCTGATGACAGGGGAATGTGGCAAATTTCAGTCACAGGTACTGCCTCCAGCTGTTCAAAACAGAAATTAACCATCTGTCTGCACACATTT
This sequence comes from Manis javanica, assembly GCF_040802235.1. Classification (NCBI taxonomy): domain Eukaryota; kingdom Metazoa; phylum Chordata; class Mammalia; order Pholidota; family Manidae; genus Manis; species Manis javanica. The sequence continues at coordinate 124,597,979 of NC_133159.1, read as the reverse complement.
CTTCCAGGTGGCTGGACTACAAAGCAAATGGCAGTATCAGTCTATGCCACCGAGAGCGTGGACTCTGCATGTTCAGAGAGGGAACTGTCTACAATAACCATATGGGTTGCTTATGTATCTGACTCCATCCTGGAATTTGACAACCTGGGACAACCTGGGGAGACTTCCATTGCTTATTAACTGAATAGTTATTCTGAGTCCCCCTTCTAGTTCTCAGAAACTTATTCATGATACATTATTACATTAACCACTTTCCTTGTATACTTGTTATGTTACTTATCCATTCATTAACATTTATTAATTAATGACAAATGAAAATTGATAAGGTTTAACACTAAGGGACTCTGAGGACAGCAAAACCATGGAATTTAACCAGTGACTAGTTATCCACATATTTGGAAGAACACTGAGAGATCGCACTTCTTGGCTTCCGTCTCCAATCAAATACACTTTGAAGGTCTGACACAGCCATCAGCGTCTTTTTCTCACTATGAAGACCTTGAGGTAAGTGATGGGGAGAAAGGAGCTTCTGCAGGGGGAGGGGAGCAGCTCTCAATTTGAAGAAACCTATGCAGTTGAGATTAACAGTAATGGACCAATTTTACTCTGTTGGTGTCGGACAAAGACCGTGGAGGATGTGGCCGGTGAAAACTCTCAGAGAGGCTTGGTGGCCAGCACCTTAGACGTCCCAGCAGATTCAGTTCCCAGTGTGAGACATAAGGGTCTCTCAGATACAGGTGAAAGGTAATAGACAACTCAATTGTTTATACTGCAGTTGGTTTTACATAATTTGTGCTTTAAAATTCATAAACATTAAGTAAAATGTACTTGATGCAACACTTTTAACTATAGCTGCCCATGACAAGAGTGAACTTTAAAAATACATCCAAATTTAAATATATGTTGAAAAACAATTTTTAAATAAAAATAGGTTGAGTGTCTTTTAAAAAGGATAGGTCCTTTAAGTTTAAATGCTAACAGTTAATTCTGTGAAGAGCTATTCTAATGAGACAGGTTTGAGTTTCAAACTCTGGCAGAGAAACCACTGTTTCAAGGCGATCTTTAGCTTTAAAGCCACACAAAAGCAACTGCGTCCAAATCACACAGGGACGGCCTGGGGGATGGGGGGAACCCTAACTGCAGGTGTGCGGGGTGTGTTCAAGGCCGATCAGGGTCTCAAGGACTATCGCCCCTCCACCCACCCTCTGTCTCTGGCATCTGCGCGGCTCGGCACAGGGAAGGTGTGTCACGCGTCCGCCACACATAACTGACGCGTGAAACTGGCATGCAAAATGACTGCATTTCTCCATTTTCATTAAGAATTGTTTAATTCAAAGTCACTAAATCACAAGCGGGTTGGAAAATACATATTTCTTATTCCTTATTATTACTTTCCTGACCTTTCATTTCCTAACATATCTTCCATGTAGTATAACCGGTAAGGCTTAAAGGGAACTGTCCCGATAAAAACTCTGGATTGACTGACAGATAGGTGCCCCCAGGAGGGTGTCTGACTGCCCGCAGGCGCAGCGGGACACGGGGAGGGGCGATCCGAGGCGGGCTCTCCCGGGGACCGGCTGTCTGCGAGATGGGGATGAGCCTGGGGCCCTCCACTTGGTCCCCTGAGGCGGGGAGACCGACACCGGGGCCGCCCGTGACTTTTGGGCTCGTGTGCTGTTATCTCAGAGCCTCATGTTGACAGGAAGGCGGGAGGAAGGAAGATTGTATCTTATTTTTCCTAATTTTTTTTTTTGGCTTAAAAATTTGTGTTCTTGCTTCCTTTTGGTTTTCACTCCTGTTCCATTTTTTTTTAATGACTCATTAAAAATCTGATCCTGAACAGGAAATAAGATGAATCTTTATAACATAATGGCCCCTTCAAATTTTTTGTGGGAAAAATAGGGTAAGAATTAGCCAACTAATATTTTTACAAACGCTCACTATTGATGAGATTTCTGTACAGTGTGTTTTTAAAACTTTTCAGTGAAAGAACTACACAAAGTTTAGAGGAAAAAGATGTGATCGATACACAGCATGCTGCACACAGTGACCTTTCTGGGCTAGTGTACTAACTGAAGGAGCCGGAATTAAAGAAACCAGGACACTGGTGCAAAAACAGGAGCAATTTGATGGGCAGAGCCAGGATGGCGGCGTGAGTAGAGCAGTGGAAATCTCCTCCCCAAAACACATAGAGCAATGAAAATATAACAAAGAAAATTCTTCCTAAAATAGAGACCAGAGGACACAGGACAACATCCAGACCACATCCACACCTGCAAGAACCCAGTGCCTTGGGAAGGCGGAAAGATACAAGCCCCGGCCCGGCGGGACCCGAGCGCCCCTCCCCCCGGCTCCCCACGGGTGGAAAGAAACCGGAGCTTTTTTTTTTTTTTGGTGAGTGCTTTTTGGAAGCCTTAAAGGGACAGGGACCCCGTTGCTAGGGAGGCAGGGCAGCGGGACTGGTGAGTGGGTACCTGGGACCAGCGCCTGAGGACAAAGATTATCACGCGTTTTTCCCTACGGGACCGGTGGGCGGGTGCCTGAGACCGGCAGCTGAGGACGGAGGAAATCACGCGTTTTTCGCCTTTTTTTTTTTCTCTTTTTGGCAAGTGCTTTTTGGAAACCTTAAAGGGACAGGGACCCCAGTGCTAGGGAGGCAGAACAGCAGGACCGGTGAGAGGGTACCTGGGACCGGCGCCTGAAGACAAAGAATATCGCGGGTTTTTCCCTGCGGGACTGGTGGGCAGGTGCTTTTTGGAAGCCTTGAAGGGACAGGGACCCCGGTGCTAGGGAGGCACAGCAGCAGGGCCAGTGAGTGGGTGCCTGGGACCGGCGCTTGAGGGAAAAAAAAAAAAATCGCGGGTTTTTCCTTTTTTTTTTTTTTTTCTGATCCCTCTCTCATTGTTGCTGTTGTTGTTTTGGTTTGGAGAGTGCTTTTTGGACGTCTTAAACGGGCAGGACAGGACACTTAGACCAGAGGCAGGGAATCTGGGGATCTCTGGGCACTCTAACCCCCCGGGCAACAGGGAGCACAGAGGCCCCTTATGGAGATAAATAGCCTTCTGGCCGCTCCCCCTCCAACGGGGCTCCACCACTTTGGAAGAGCAGCCCCAGCCAGGCCATGCCCACAGCAACAGCGGAGATAAACTCCATAGCAAACGGGCAGGTAGCAGAAGCCCTGTCTGCGCACAGCTGACAAGCATAAGCCACTAGAGGTCGCTATACTCCCAGAAGAGGAAGGCCACAAACCAACAAGAAGGGAAGCTCTTCCAGCGGTCACTCGTACCAGGTCTGCAAACTATCTCTATCACCATGAAAAGGCAAAACTACAGGCAGACAAAGATCACAGAGACAACACCTGAGGAGACAGACCTAACCAGTCCTCCTGAAAAAGAATTCAAAATAAAAATCATGAACATGCTGACAGAGATGCAGAGAAAAATGCAAGAGCAATGGGAGGAGATGCAGAGAAAAATGCAAAAGCAATGGGATGAAGTCCAGACGGAGATCACAGATGTCAGGAAGGAGATCACAGAAGTGAAACAATCCCTGGAAGGATTTATAAGCAGAATGGATAAGATGCAAGAGGCCATTGAAGGAATAGAAGCCAGAGAACAGGAACATATAGAAGCTGACATAGAGAGAGATAAAAGGATCTCCAGGAATGAAACAACACTAAGAGAACTATGTGACCAAGCCAAAAGGAATAATATTCGTATTATAGGGGTAACAGAAGAAGAAGAAAGAGGAAAAGGGATAGAAAGTCTCTTTGAAGAAATAATTGCTGAAAACTTCCCCAAACTGGGGGAGGAAATAATTGAACAGACCATGGAATTACACAGAACCCCTAACAGAAAGGATCCAAGGAGGATAACACTAAGACACATAGTAATTAAAATGGCAAGGATCAAGGAAAAGGGAAGAGTTTTAAAGGCAGCTAGAGGGAAAAAGGTCACCTATAAAGGAAAATCCATCAGTATAACATCAGACTTCTCGACAGAAACCCTACAGGCCAGAAGAGAATGGCATGATATACTTAATGTAATGAAACAGAAGGGCCTTGAACCAAGGATACTGTATCCAGCACGACTATCATTTAAATATGATGGTGGGATTAAACAATTCCCAGACAAGCCAAAGCTGAGGGATTTTGCTTCCCACAAACCACCTCTATAGGGCATCCTACAGGGACTGCTCTAGATGGGAGCACTGCTAAAAAGAGCACAGAACAATACACACAACATATGAAGAAGGGAGGAGGAGGAATAAGAAGGGAGAGAAGAAAAGATCTCCAGACAGTGTATGTAACAGCTCAATAAGCCAGCTAAGTTAGGCAGGAAGATACTAAAGAAGCTAACCTTGAACCTTTGGTAACCACAAATCTAAAGCCTGCAATGGCAATAAGTACATATCTCTCAATAGTCACCGTAAATGTAAATGGACTTAATGCACCAATCAAAAGACACAGAGTAATAGAATGGATTACAAAAGCAAGACCCATCTATATGCTGCTTACAAGAAACTCACCTTAAACCCAAAGACAAGCATAGACTAAAAGTCAAGGAATGGAAAAACATATTTCAGGCAAACAACAGTGAGAAGAAAGCAGGGGTTGCAGTATTAATATCAGACAAAATAGACTTCAAAACAAAGAAAGTAACAAGAGATAAAGAAGGATACTACATAATGATAAAGGGCTCAGTCCAACAAGAGGATAAAACCATTCTAAATATATACGCACCCAATACAGGAGCACCAGCATATGTGAAGCAAATACTAACAGAACTAAAGAGGGAAATAGACTGCAATGCATTCATTGTAGGAGACTTCAACACACCACTCACCCCAAAGGATAGATCCACCGGGCAGAAAATAAGTAAGGACACACAGGCACTGAACAACACACTAGAACAGATGGACCTAATAGACATCTATAGAACTCTACATCCAAAAGCAACAGGATATACATTCTTCTCAAGTGCACATGGAACATTCTCCAGAATAGACCATATACTAGCTCACAAAGAGAGTCTCAGTAAATTCCAAAATACTGAAATTCTACCAACCAATTTTTCAGACCACAAAGGTATTAAAGTAGAAATAAATTCTACAAAGAAAACAAAAAGGCACACAAACACATGGAGGCTTAACAACATGCTACTAAATAATCAATGGATCAATGACCAAATCAAAATAGAGATCAAGGAATATATAGAAACAAATGACAACAACAACACTAAGCCCCAACTTCTGTGGGACGCAGCGAAAGCAGTCTTAAGAGGAAAGTATATAGCGATCCAGGCACACTTGAAGAAGGAAGAACAATCCCAAATGAATAGTCTAACATCACAATTATCAAAACTGGAAAAAGAGAACAAATGAGGCCTAAAGTCAGCAGAAGGAGGGACATAATAAAGATCAGAGAAGAAATAAACAAAATTGAGAAGAATAAAATAATAGCAAAAATCAACGAAACCAAGAGCTGGTTCTTTGAGAAAATAAACAAAATAGATAAGCCTCTAGCCAAACTTATTAAGAGAAAAAGAGAATCAACACAAATCAACATAATCAGAAATGAGAATGGAAAAATCACGACAGACACCACAGAAATACAAAGAATTATTAAAGACTACTATGAAAACCTATATGCCAACAAGCTGGGAAACCTAGAAGAAATGGACAACTTCCTAGAAAAATACAACCTCCCAAGACTGACCAAGGAAGAAACACAAAAGTTAAACAAACCAATTACGAGCAAAGAAATTGAAACGGTAATCAAAAAACTACCCAAGAACAAAACCCCGGGGCCAGACGGATTTACCTCGGAATTTTATCAGACACACAGAGAAGACATAATACCCATTCTCCTTAAAGTGTTCCAAAAAATAGCAGAAGAGGGAATACTCCCAAACTCATTCTATGAAGCCAACATCACCCTAATACCAAAACCAGGCAAAGACCCCACCAAAAAAGAAAATTACAGACCAATATCCCTGATGAATGTAGATGCAAAAATACTCAGTAAAATATTAGCAAACAGAATTCAACAGTATATCAAAAGGATCATACACCATGACCAAGTGGGGTTCATCCCAGGGATGCAAGGATGGTACAACATTCGAAAATCCATCAACATCATCCACCACATCAACAAAAAGAAAGACAAAAACCACATGATCATCTCCATAGATGCTGAAAAAGCATTTGACAAAATTCAACATCCATTCATGATAAAAACTCTCAGCAAAATGGGAATAGAGGGCAAGTACCTCAACATAATAAAGGCCATATATGATCAACCCACAGCCAGCATTATACTGAACAGCGAGAAGCTGAAAGCATTTCCTCTGAGATCGGGAACAAGACAGGGATGCCCACTCTCCCCACTGTTATTTAACATAGTACTGGAGGTCCTAGCCACGGCAATCAGACAAAACAAAGAAATACAAGGAATCCAGATTGGTAAAGAAGAAGTTAAACTATCACTATTTGCAGATGATATGATACTGTATATAAAAAACCCTAAAGACTCCACTCCAAAACTACTAGAACTGATATCGGAATACAGCAAAGTTGCAGGATACAAAATTAACACACAGAAATCTGTAGCTTTCCTATACACTAACAACGAATCAATAGAAAGAGAAATCAGGAAAACAATTCCATTCACCATTGCATCAAAAAGAATAAAATACCTAGGAATAAACCTAACCAAAGAAGTGAAAGACTTATACTCTGAAAACTACAAGTCACTCTTAAGAGAAATTAAAGGGGACACTAATAAATGGAAACTCATCCCATGCTCGTGGCTAGGAAGAATTAATATTGTCAAAATGGCCATCCTGCCCAAAGCAATATACAGATTTGATGCAATCCCTATCAAATTACCAGCAACATTCTTCAATGAATTGGAACAAATAATTCAAAAATTCATATGGAAACACCAAAGACCCCGAATAGCCAAAGCAATCCTGAAAAAGAAGAATAAAGTAGGGGGGATCTCACTCCCCAACTTCAGGCTCTACTACAAAACCATAGTAATCAAGACAATTTGGTACTGGCACAAGAACAGAGCCACAGACCAGTGGAACAGATTAGAAACTCCAGAAATTAACCCAAACAAAGATGGTCAATTGATATTAGATAAAGGAGCCATGGACATACAATGGGGAAATGACAGTCTCTTTAACAGATGGTGTTGGCAAAACTGGACAGCTACGTGTAGGAGAATGAAACTGGACCATTGTCTAACCCCATATACAAAGGTAAACTCAAAATGGATCAAAGACCTGAATGTAAGTCATGAAACCATTAAACTCTTGGAAAAAAACATAGGCAAAAACCTCTTAGACATAAAAATGAGTGACCTCTTCTTGAACATATCTCCCTGGGCAAGGAAAACAACAGCAAAAATGAGCAAGTGGGACTACATTAAGCTGAAAAGCTTCTGTACAGTGAAAGACACCATCAATAGAACAAAAAGGAACCCTACAGTATGGGAGAATATATTTGAAAATGACACATCCGATAAAGACTTGACATCCAGAATATATAAAGAGCTCACACACCTCAACAAACAAAAAACAAATAACTCAATTAAAAATGGGCAGAGGAACTGAACAGACAGTTCTCTAAAAAAGAAATACAGATGGCCAACAGACACATGCAAAGATGCTCCACATCACTAATTATCATAGAAATGCAAATTAAAACTACAATGAGGTATCACCTCACACCAGTAAGGATAGCTGCCATCCAAAAGAAAAACAACAACAAATGTTGGCAAGGCTGTGGAGAAAGGGGAACCCTCCTACACTGCTGGTGGGAATGTAAATTAGTTCAACCATTGTGGAAAGCAGTTTGGAGGTTCATCAAAATGCTCAAAACAGACCTACCATTTGACCCAGGAATTCCACTCCTAGGAATTTACCCTAAGAATGTAGCAATCAAGTTTGAGAAAGACAGATGCACCCCTATGTTTATCGCAGCACTATTTACAATAGCCAAGAATTGGAAGCAGCCTAAATGTCCATCGGTAGATGAATGGATAAAGATGTGGTACATATACACAATGGAATACTACTCTGCCATAAGAAGTGGAAAAATCCAACCATTTGCAACAACATGGATGGAGCTGGAGAGTATTATGCTCAGTGAAATAAGCCAAGTGGAGAAAGAGAAATACCAAATGATTTCACTCATCTGAGGAGTATAAGAACAAAGGAAAAACTGAAGGAACAAAACAGCAGCAGAATTACAGAACCCAAAAATGGACTAACAGGTACCAAAGGGAAAGGAACTGGGGAGGATGGGTGGGCAGGGAGGAATAAGCGGGGGGAAGAAGAAGATAGGTATTAAGATTACCATGCATGGGGGGGGAGGGAGAAAGGGGAGGGTGGGCTACACAACACAGAGAGGACAAGTAGGGATTCTACAACATTTTGCTAAGCTCATGGACAGTAACCGTAATGTGGTTGTTAGGGGGGACCTGATATAGGGGAGAGCATAGTAAACATAGTATTCTTCATGTAAGTGTAGATTAAAAATTAAATTAAAAAAAAAAAAGAAAGAAAGAAAGAAAGAAAAGGGGGATTACTCCTTGATAGGATAAAATGATTGGTAAATCAAAGATCAACGCATGCTTTAAATATCCTTAATGTTGATCACTTAAAGGGTGTCAGATGATCAGCTATGGAGGTACTCTTTTCTGATAATATTCCGTTCTCTTAATAAAAAAAAAAAAAAAAAAAAAAAGGCCGTCCCTGTGTGCTGACCTCCAATGAGTTCTGCACAGTGGTATAGAGGGCATGTCAACTTGTGGGCAAAGGTTCTGCTTGTTTCTATGCAGAAGATCAAGGCCTAGCTTGGATACCCAGAAAATGAACTAAGATACGATATGAGGAGGAGCTTCCGGCATCAGCACTCTCTGGAGGACTCGTGCCGGGGGGGATGATCATCAAAAAGCCTCAACAGGGATCCAGGCGATGCTGCGGTTGTGGCTGCGTCCACCCCACCGTTTCCTGGACTTGCCATAGGAATGAGGAGGGAGATGTCTAGGCTGGCATGTGCATACAGTGAGACAACGAATTTGACCAGATCTGTACTGTTGGAACTCAACCAGGAGTTGGGAAGGGTGCAAGTTGTAGCACTCCAAAATCTTAAGACTATAGACGATCTACGGCTAAAAGAACATATGGGATGTGAACAGATCCCAGAAATGGGCTGCTTTAATTTGTCTGATTTTTCTCAGACTGTTCATGTACAGTAGGACAACATCCATCATATCATAGACAAATTTTCACAAATGCCTAGGGTGCCTAAATGGTTTTCTTGGCTTCACTGGAGATGGATGGTAATTATAGATTTGCTTTGTTTATGTCACTGTATTCCTATTATGTTAATATGTGTGTGCAAATTAGTTAGTAGTTTAAAATCTATACATATTTAAGGTACTCTACAAGAAGATATGTCAAAGAAATAATCAATCCTCCCATGTTTTCTTCCATATGCTACCTCTATAGCTTTTCTTCTTCCTTCCTAATTACAACCCTTAAATAGAATTCGTGCCTCATATCGAATTTACCGAGTATCATAATTCCTCCAGGTGGTAAAGATACCTCGAGACAAGTGCTGGGCATAGAAGCCACAGGGCATAAATCTGCAAAGAAGTAAAAAAGCTAACCTTTTCAAACAATATGGCTTCTCTCTCACCAACTTTACATTTCCCTGTATGGCCCCGGAAGATGACTGGTTAGCCAGAGACGGGTAAGATTCCTCAAGCGAGGAACAACCTAAAACAGGCACAGTCGCAGGGGGACCATCAGGTAAGAAATTGGGGATCAACAGAGGTGAGGTTCAGACCCTCACCCCCCCTGCTTTGAGAGAAATCTTCTGCATCCGTGGATGTTTTGCTGCCCTTGTCTAGCTTGGATTAATACTTAGTCCATACGCACACACCTGATCATCTACATCTGCCCTCTTACAGCACTAAACTATGTTTTCTACCTTTATCTTGCATCTACCTACCACTTCAGCATTTTATTAAAAATGAAAACAATAATAATAATAAAGGGAGAAATGTGGGATCAACATATAAATCAAGTATAAAAATCAAACGAATATTCATATTTGACCTGATTGTTTATAGTTCATAATGCGTGATCAAAACCGAAAGTTTCTGTGATGAATGCCCTTGTACTGTTCACCATGTAAGAATTTATTCACTATGTAAGAATTCGTTCACCATGTAAGAACTTGTTCGTTATGCTTCAGAAGATTGGAGACTGACGAGAATTAGACTTGAGATGGATTAATGATTGTACATTGAGCATTGACCCCACCTATACTGAATTTTATTGTTGTTAACAACCATTTGATCAATAAATATGACAGATGTCCTCTCAAAAAAAAAATGCTTATTTGAGTGGAGAAAAAGAAAGAGGGCATTGCATTATGATTAGAATGTATAGTGCATGGGGGACACGGGGAGGGCTGCGCAACAGAGAGAAGACAAGTAGTGATTTTACAGCATCTTACAGCACAGATGGACAGTGACTGTGAAGGGGTATGTGGAGGGGGACTTGGTGAAAGGAGGAGCCTTGTAAACATAATGTTCTTTCTGTAATTGTAGATTAATGATACCAAAAAAAAAAAGCTAATGTGAGAGTCAGCTGTCCTCTACTGAATGGGACATGAAAGGAATTTACAATATTTTGAAACAATGACACTATTCTTCTTACTAATTTCAGTTTGGTTTGGAAAAGAGTCGGTACTGTTCATAAAAACGTTATTAATGGTAAGATGTAATTATCTTATTATTTTTAATATGTGAATGAATATTCAAATTTCTTCTCAGTTTTAATTTAAATGAATTTCTATAAATACATTAAACCAACTCTGGGTTTTAATGAACAGTAAGATACTAATTTTGAAAGGTTTAATGGGAGTCAAAGTTTGAGACGGCCCCTCATGATTCCCATTGCTGGTATAAAATCGTCTCCCCATGGCGCAGGCAGAACTGTGATGAGGTCACAAAAAATTTAACTTTGAGTTAATAAAAACATGGGACTATTTGGGTGGGACTGACCTCATGAAGTAAGCCCTTAAAGGGACTGAGTCCTCCCTTTGATTCAGGAGAGGGCCTGGGGGGCAGGCAGTGCATGGCGAAGAGCTAAGCATGGTCCCCAGGAGCCGAGACACTCTCTATCCACAAACATTAACAGTGCTAAGGCCTTATCCACAGGCTGTGAGGGCTGCGATTCCACCACACATCCTTTCCCAGCAGGGTCTCCTGGTGAGGATGCAGCCCAGCCCACACCTTGACTTCCACCTTATGAGGCCCTGAGCAGAGGACCCCCCACTAACCTGAGCCAAACATCTGCCTCCAGAAACTGTGAGATAACAAATCTGTGTTATCTTAGGGCACCAAATTTGTGTTAATTACGTAGCAATAACAAACTGATACAGTCTTCAACAATTTCAAAGTTGTAAGGTTCCTGAGATGGAAAACCTTCCTGTCAAAGAGGCTGGGACATACTCCACAGGTTTTACAGAGTAACACTGGTGCAGGAGTTTAAAGACTAGTTTGCAGGACACTTAAGCCAGAGAGAGAAGCAAGGAAGGTGGAGACAATGTCCCCTCAGATTTCAGACAGTGCCGCAACACAAACACAACGCTAGGCCCTGCAGCATCTAGTGCGACACATCACTGTTCCTAAAAAGCTTGAAACATCTTTGATAAGTTCTCATTAGTGCAAAATTGAAAAAGAAATCATTAGAGAGAGAGAAATTAATTGAAAATATGAACATCAAGTCTTTGCTGGTGTTGGGGATAACAAACAGAAACTTTTCTCTTTAGTCACAAAAGTAATAATAGACTCAATTTCCCTACCCCATTGATTATACAACCAACAAGCACACCCCCAGGCACAGATTTTGGTCTCTATTACTGTTTTCCACCAAAGGTTCAGCAGGCTCCTTGAAAAAGAGCTGATTCCATGTTTTGGTAAGGAAAACTCAGAATGATCATAAAGCATCCTGTCCTTATGAATAAACAAGGACAATTTCAAAGATGTAGGAAGGACAGGATGAAGAAGCCAGGTAAAAGGGACTCTCCCTGCCTAAAATGTGACCATCTGAACTACAAACACTAATAATAATCCCAAACCAAGAAAGCAAATAATGATTTTAGTGCAACCCACTGATTCTGGAAAAGCCACTTGTCCACAATGACATTTGAAAGGGACAAATAATACAGGGTGATAGACCTCACACCCCACACTGTGAGTCAGAAACAGCTGACAATTTATGAAACCCATCAGTGTCCCCAGATGGCTGGAGGTAAGTCCAGACACATGGATTGGCAGCGGCGGTCCCTGACCAAGCTCAGCACGAGAGCCACCAGATTAAGGTCTATTGAATCAGTCATCTGGCATCTCAGAAGGATGAAGCAGACACACAACTCCTGCACCGCAGACCCTGACCAGCTTTCCTCCCCCAAATGAGGGCAGGACCTTGCTGCTAGGTAAGTGTGGTCAAGAGTCAGGAAAGCTTTTGCAAATGTTCTTGTAAATGGAAGCCTCTCCTTGTAAGCTTTGCCCTTTCTGGAATGAAGACCTGAGCCGTTTGTGTAAAAGGCGGTGTACAGCAAATGCCCTGTCGGAGACCTGCCCACGGCGCCCTGACCCAGGCAAGTCATCCTGTAGGAGCCCTGTGTGGGCCCTGTCCCTGAGAAGTCACCATGTGCAGGTGCCTAAGATGCTGACTCCACTTCGGACAGGTCCACATTAGGCAGAAGGTGAGGGCTGAGTGGCTGAGTCTCTGCATCAGCAGTTTCATGGAGAGAATATGTGGTATGGATTCAGGAACCAGATAATTAGTTAACCACAGACAGCAGAGAAGGATGAGGGAACTGTGAGCATGACCGGAAAACAGGCTTCAGGCAGGGCTGTCGGGGCTGCGGGGGGCTGTCCCCTGCGGCGACAGAGACTGCGAGCTCCTGGAGGTCACCCCCACATTCACCCGTATTCCTGGTAAAGACCTTTGTATGCGTTTAAATACCAGCCGTCCTACTAAGAGCTGGACTCGAGATCAAGGAAGACAGTGCGCCATTAATTCTGTTGTCCTTTTCCCATTTTCAGTTTGGTTTATTCTGACTAAGCTGTGTCCTATATAAATTTGACACTAGCTACTTCTGTGCATGAAAATTTCCTGTAAATAAGGACTGTCTACTAAATACGTCTGAATCCAGTAATGCTCTGAGCAATACTAACATTGTTCTATTTTTTTATTCATATTTATTATGAAACCCACTCTAGGGCTTAACTGCTTATCTTGTACCTACGAGAATAATCATCTTCCTTTTCAAGACAGTCATTATGTGCAAACACAGTATCTTCAGCATAAATACTATTTTCCCAGATCCTAATTAGAGCAGTATGAATAGTCAGTACATGGGGTAAGAGTTATCTTTGTAAACATAGTCCGGGATTTGTTTTTGGGCATATTTGAAGTTTTTGAGTGTTCTCATCTTTTAAAGTTCATAAAATGCAATCATTAATAAGGAAAACAACATTTAGCATTTATTCCAGCAGTATGTCACATAAAAATACATATTCACCACTAGAATGAAAATATATGCCATTGGCTTGTATTGTTAATCTCTAAGACTGACAGATTATAGTGCCTCACAGGCAGACAGACTGATGTCAGTATTTAGAAAGGCTGCGCCCAGGGGCAGGCACAGGCCACCACCTCTACACCGCGGCCTCTCGGAGCCTGCGCTCCAGGTCCCGTCAGCCTGGCACTGCATGAGCCTGTGGCCCTCCAGGTAATACCCAGGGCTGCAGCTCAGCAGGACTTGAGCCCCTAACACGTTCAGGGATCCTGAGACCAGCCTCCAGGTGATGTGCTCTGAGAGCTGAGCTTCAATGTCCGTGCAAATTACCGCTGGAAAAGAAACACAACTGGTGTCATCAGTTTTTCTGTGAGGCACCGGGCTCTGTTTGGTCGTAAGTTAAGGGCCTTCTGCATGAAACTGCTCCTACTGTACAAAATAGATGCCTCTGCCTATTTCAGGCTTTTTCTGCTACCCACATGGGCACATGCACCATCACACACGGAGATGCACACAGGAGCCTCGCTGCAGGTGCAGGGGAATCCTGCAGGGAGATTGTGCAGCAGAGGCAGAACCGCTTACACAACGTTGCATGCTCCATTTGGAGTTGGAAGTCTTCACCAGGTAAATGAACATGTACATAAAAAACCTTACATATAATTTGTCTCAATATCTTCTGAGAAACTTGGACTGGGACTGAGTAATTGAAAGCCATCTTGGACACAAATTACCAGAAAACCAGAAGCCCTCATTCCATTCCTCCCTGAGAGACACACCTACATCATACACTCTGTGTAACACGGGAGTTCTACACATGCCACGTTCATGGCACGCTGCATTAATTCTGTGCAGGGAAATGGTCAACACGTTTTAGAGGAGATGGTCTCTTCGTGCTCTTAGCAAGGCCTAGAGCCATAGTAGCCACGTAGTAAAGAGCAGTACCAACGGCTGTAGAAACAGTGGCAATGAGAACAGTAGCAGCGCTGGTTTACTGAGTGGTTCAATACTCCTGGAACGGACTGCGAAGGATGTGCAAATAAGCTGAAAATACATGCAACATGCGGTATCTGTGAGTATATATATTTCCTGAAAATAATAAATACTAGTCATTTAATATTTAATTAACCATGTATATTATATATAGTATATAAATATGTATTATAGAGCAATAACAAATTATTTCATATTAAATATTTAAACAGTAATGTTTAAAATGAACCTTAAAAAGTCAGGACCTAGGACTGTACTTCTCTAAATGTGCAGCCACATAGAGTCAACGTTTCTGAAGGTCAGCTACTCACTAAACTGACATTGTTGATGCATTTACTGAGCCTGGAAGAATTAGCTAGAGAAGACATAGATTTCTCTTTAAAATGACATTAAAAAATACATTTCACTTATTTACAAATAAATTGAAAGGTAAACTCTACACAAGCTCATTTTAATTGAATCAGACATATCCAAAATTTCACAAACTCTCATTTAATCTTTTCTCAGTTTTTGCCAGTACCATGTGCTAGTATCACTGAGGTTTAAAATGTGAAAAGGATTTACTAATTTAAAAGTAATCCTTAGATCTAGTTCTATTAGGGACTTTTTAAGATAAAACAATTATCTAAAATTTATACAGATATTCTAGTGTTCTATTTAATGACTTAAATAAAATTTTCCTCTAGCCAGAATATCTTTAGAGCTCCAAGCATGCCTGTCATTTCTGAAATCTTTAAAGCCTTTAGCTTTATAAATCCATAGCTCAATTTCAATCCTACAGCACGTTTCACATAAGAGTCATTTCATTTCACCAAAAAGTGTGCTTCTAGAATTAACGATGGGTTTTAATTACCGGAACTATTTTATAAACTCTGCTTCTGCCAGGAAGGACTCGCTGCCGGCTCCCCAGGGACAGAGAAGCCAACTCCGAGCGGCTATCTTCAGCAGCAGGACGCCCAGGTTCTGTGCGGCTGCCTCCTTCTTCGTGATGATGGTGCTTGGTTTGTTGTGTGGCCACCGGATTTTGGTTTAATTGCTTGTTTGCACCTCTTTCCCCTCATCAGACTCTAGGCTCCGTCCTTGTAAACACTAGGTCTCCATGTTTTTTCTTGAGTGTGTCTGACAAAGCTGATGACATCTACTTATAAACATGAGTGTGTGTGTGTGTGTGTGTGTGTGTGTGTGTGTGTGTGTGTGTGTGTGTGTGTGTGTGTGTGTGTGTGTGTGTGTGTGTGTGTGTGTGTTTGCACCTATGGCCGCCCAGCTTGGTTTCTAGGATCCAGCCCCTCCCGCCGGCCCAGCACAGACCTACTGATTGTGCCCTGGCAGCTGCCCCACCAGGGTCACGGCCGCGGCCAGTACGGCGCACCTGCGGGTCCCTGGGGCGGAAATACCACTCCTTCCCCCAGGGAAGGCACACGTTTTACCAAACCTTCCCCAATGGGTTAGCGAGGACCTCACAACCCTCACGGTGACGCCCTTTGCCTGAAAGCCACTCGGGGGGGGGGGTGGGAAACAGCCCTCTGTGGGTGGTCTCTGGATGACGTTCCTCTTTGCCACTCTTTTCTGTAGTGTCCACGCTTCCTACATGTCAGGGATGGTCAGTGAAGCCCATCAAGTGACCAAAGGATTTAAGGGCATTGGGCTGATAATCACAAAACACCTTTTTATTAATAAAAAAATGCTGGAAATAAGTGAAAGTTGGAGAATATTTTTTTTCAGGTAAAACCTGAAACAGTTGAGTGCCAATGAAAGAATATGCTGCCTTGTGGTACAAAAATATATGAGGACACACACACATGCACACATACGTACATAGTGTGTAGATATAGCAGTATTAGACCAATACAATAGATGCAGCTATAAAAGATGACATCAATCAATGCATAAGAGTTTCACAAGGGACCCTTCAGGAAAACCTCAGTGCTTTTGTTACATTCATAATCTTTAATTTTTTCCTACATCAATACTTTGAGGGGGAAAAAAAGAAAAAGGAACAAAACCTAGGGAGTGGAGGGATGCGAGTGTATCCGACACCCAGGGCGCAGGAAGCAGGGCACGTGAGGTTGAGTGCCCCTCAGGGATCTTCCCATTCCGTGACATCAGACGACACAGACCGACAGAAGGAGGCAAACGGGAAGGTGTGTGGGGCGGCAGACGACACAAGCTAAGGCCCGGAGCAGAGGTGCAGTGGAGCCTCAGGCTGGCTGATGTGGGCACTGGGACGCAGGAAGCCGCGGGAGTCTCTGCCACCTCCCCAGTCTCCCTTTGTCTGGGGCTGGCCTGCTGTTTTCCAGCTGGAAGGAACAACTGTGAGTCCCCTACGACCTACAGAGACAAAGCTGAACTGCAGTCGGAAGGCTCCATACGGCAGCCTGAGCACCACTGTGCTGACGTTTGTGAAGGGAACACTTCATTCTTCCTCACAAAAATATCTTAGCCTAGAATTCCCTGGGTCTTCTCCACGTACCTGCCCGCTCTCCCCATGTTCCTGGAGCCAGACAGCCAGTAAGACATCGCTGCTTGGGCAGACTGGAAGTTGTTCAGTGTTTTCCAAAAAAAAAAGTCCTGCTCACGCTGATATACTAATTGCATATAGAATTCTACACGACGACGGTCCTCACAACATCACTGAGACAGGGAAGATGGACGTTCCTAATACTTGCTTCATGGACGAGCAGGTGGCTGGTCCACGCACACTCCCCGTCCCGCGGCCCACATGCCGTCTCTATGGCCCTGCATTTCCTCCACTGCCAGAAACAGTGCGAAACATGTTACTGAAACAAGTGACACCCACATGGTTTTCAGAATTAAATCAGTGAGGGCTCCTGACACTAACCTATAAATATTGCACACATAATGACATGATTTTCGAAAGAATGTTTTAAAATGCTGACCCACCTGGACAATGTAGCAAAAGAATATATTTTGTTTACATAAATGCTACAAAGCAGGTTTTGTGTCAGTTATAAGTGAATAAATTGTCAGGCCAGATTTAGTGAAATTAGGTATTTTTTAAAAATGCATGGTTGGCTGGCTTGGCAGAAAGTGCTTAATCTGTCTGTTCGCCATTATCTCCCTTCCTTGTGTCTATTGATTTATTTATTTTAGAAAATATACATCATTTTCCATCACCTTAAAGAAAACAACTTTCGTGGAATCATCTTCTACTTTGACAGATTCAAGGGAACATGTGCCTCGCCCACTCCCTAGTATCTGACTGTTGAAGAGTGCTAAATGTTGACGTGGCTGACACTGTTTGTAGTAAAAATTCCTAAATAATACCCCGCCCATCAGCACAGCTGAAAGCACAGGCCATAATGTTTCTATGCACAAGACACATTTTCTCTCTGTTATGGAAGTTTATGTGACAACATAAATTATTTTGCATTTTACTTGAGAAATACTGGCTTTTTATTGTACCATGAGTGATTCTCATTTATTTCAGACTCATTCAGCCAGTGGCAAGCCAGAAACTGCTTTGTTAAGGATATTTACACAAGGACAGCATTGCCACCATAAATAAAGCCCTCTTGCCCCCTCTCCTAAGTTACAGACACTCGTCACAACATCCTGGGACCCTCCCACCAGCCCTATACGCAGGGACATGCCTGTCTTTCTCTTTTAGCAACAGATTCACCCTCCTCACCCCCGCATAACATGGGTGAGGGTTTATTACCAACTGCAGTTCTGGAGCATTTATCCAGATTTGTAAAATCATGGTACGTAAAACAATTTAATCAGCCTATCACTGAGCTCTGGACTCCCATCTTCCGCAGAGCTGAAGCATGCTTTCGGGGTCTGCTGTCCACGATCTGTGCTCACGGGGTGGGGAGGCCGGAGCCGGCTTTAGCTCTGGTCCACGGGAAGCCGAAGAACAAGGCTGCTGTGGCTCAGGTAAATCCTGCCAGAGCCGTTGCAGGAAGCCACTGTGTGGAGACGGTTCATGAAAGGAAAGGAGCGACACACAACAGCAATTCACCGGAGAGTTCCGCTTTATTAGGGAAAGGTGCTGGGTTATATAGGATGGGGCATAGGGTGATTGTGGTGTTACTTCTACGGGGCTGGTGGCTGTTGGCTAGGTGCTGGGATTGGGAGGGGGGCGAGAGGTGATTGGGCTTCAGGTGGCGCCGGCGGGAACCGAGGACCCCGAAAAGAAGCCGGAAGTTCGCCATCTTACTGGTGGGGACCCTTCATTCCCCCCTTTCTCCTCTATGGGTTTGTGGACGTTGCTTTCTCTCTTACTGCTTCCTGCTGAACAGGGGCGGAGAAGGGAGTGAGGGTTTGAGGATTGGGAGGAAAGGGTTGATAGGACTCCCCACAGTAAGGATGAGTAGATGTGGACTTCTTCAGGTTGGAAATCAATGAAGGTTCCCTGTAACCATAGGTTGAGGACCTGTTGATTCCGATGATGCCAAGAGGATATGGGTGTCAGGAGTCAGGCGTCTGCGGCCATTGTTTCCAGGAACAGTTTCCAGTGGAGAGAGGGGTCCATCTCAGCATGTGGTGAGGAGGTCACGTGAGGGTGAGGGGTCTTCCGTGGCCAGAAGCTGGTAGTTCCTGAGTAAAAGCTGGTTGAAAGCTTGATTAGAGATTTTTCCTACTTGGGATTTGATGAACTTTATTATACAGGGTAAGAAGAGACAGATGAGAAGAATGACTATTATGGGGCCTGCAATGGGCCAGAGCCAGGTGAGGAGGGGGTTTGTTAGTATTGAAGAGAATGGGTTGGAATTGGAAGCAGAGTGGAGGCTGGAGGCAAGGTCAGTGAGTTTGGTGATGTCAGTTTCTACAATGCCGGATTCGTTGATGTAATAGCAGCACTCTTCCTGGAGGAAGACGCAGGTGCCGCCCTTCTCGGCTGTAAGCAGATCTAGGGCCCGCCGGTTTTGAAGGGTGACTTTAGCTAGCGAAGTGACCTGTCTTTGGAGAGAGGCTAGGGAATCGGCAGTGGATGTCAGGGCTCCCTCAAGTTTGGCGTCGAGATCTCTAACTGCCCATAGAGAGTGACCCAAGGCTCCTCCCGAAAACCCCACCCCAATGGCTGAGGTGATTAAAGATATACCGACCATGATGGGAAGGAAAGCAGCCCTTTTTGTGCGCGAGTGCAAGGGAGGTTGGAGCTCAAGGAATTCTGCCATGCTGTAAAGTGTAAGCTGTGGGATTAGGGTGATGAGAATGCAGGGTGTATCGGAGTTGAGAGGTAGTGAGTTGAAAAGGCTGCCATTACACCAAAAGAAGTGTCCCGGTTGTGTAAAAGTCTTAGAGCCAGAGGTAGGGGTGTAGATAGAGAGGCAGTGAAGTGCACTGGAGGGGGGTGGAGTTGGGCCTACACAGTGGTGGATGGTGAGATTATCTGGGTATTCTGGTTCCCACAGGGGTATGTCTGCCAGGGGACGGAGGGGTTGTCCTTCTGCATGGAAGGAGTAGTTGGAAATATTGAGGGGCACGGCGGCCAGCAGTGGGCGCTGTAGTGATGCGCACAAGAAACAATTGGCGGTGTTGAGGGTGTGGTTGAGAAAGATGGTGGTGTCTTGAATGAGCTGTAACCAAGAGTAGGAGGAATAAGAAGATGAAGAGGCGCCGTCAAGAGTTTGGATAATGACTTTTTCGGAATGTCTGATATCTGATGCAACTTGAGAGATCTGGGAGCGAGAGGGAACATACTCTCGAGAGATATGAAGGGTACCGTGGGGGGTCGAGGACCCCTTGTAGTAAACTGAGGCTGTTACTCCAGCAGCCCCATCGAGAGTCCCAGGGATCTTGGATTAATAAGGAGAATGAGCCGTTGGGATATTTCATGAAACGGTTGGAGGAGTAATACTGTGGGTACTGGAAGTCACCCATGTAGTGAATGGTGCAAGACCAGTAGGGGCATCCCCCGTAGGTGTCTTGCCATCGCCTGCAATAGGCTTGTCTTTGGTCATAGAGGAAGCAGAGGTAGGGAGAATAAAGGTAGCTGTAAATGAATACTTCAGTGGAGGGAGGAAAGTGGAGGTACAAAGGCTCAGAGCAGCCTTTCAGAGGGCAGTCTGGTGTGGCAATGAGGGCAGTAACTTTTGTTTGATGCTGTGTGTAAGTCTGCTTGACTTTGAATCGCCATACAAAGGAGGGTGGGGTGGCAGGGAAGACAATAGGAATGAGGGAAAAAAGCGAGAGAGCAGCAAAGGAGGAAAAAGTCATGATTCAGGTATGGATGGCAAAGAGGGTGCACGGGAGATGCGGAGCTTCAAGGGATCAGAGGGATGAGGCGTGGTAGAGTAGACAGCGTCTTGGGCTGTATCCGAAGGACTCTGGATTGTGACTGATGGGTCTTGGGTGTCCAGAGAAGGTGAGTCTTGGGTATTTGGTTTCAACCTGGAGATATGAATCCAAGGGGTGACAGAGTTATCAGGCAGTGAGAGCTTGGCGGCCGAGGGGGTGCAGAGAATAACTGGGTGTGGACCTTCCCATTTCGGGGTGAGAGAGGGCTGATCTTCTGGCGGCTTATAAAACACTAGTTGGCCGGGCTGTAAGACAGGAGGATTTTGGGAGGCGGATGGATCAGGAAGGAGCCAATCCTGATATTTCCACAATTCAGTGCGGAGGAGAGAGAGTAGTGGAAGGGCTATATTGGGAGGAATTGGTCCTTTGTGGGAAGGGAGCCCCGGGGGTAGAATCGGGCGGCCGTACATGATTTCAAAGGGTGACAAGAAGGAAGGTTTCTTTGGGAGGGCTCGAATGCGGAGTAGAGCTAAGGGAAGTAAGCAAACCCAGTCAAGGTGTAGTTCTAGAGATAGTTTGGTCAGGATGTCTTTTAGAGTCCTATTGGCTCTTTCTACTTTTCCTGAAGCTTGTGGTCGATAAGGACAATGTAAATGCCAGGGGAGTGAGAGCGACTTGGAGAGGTTCTGGATAATTTGGGCAGTGAACTCAGGGCCGTTATCTGATTGGAGGGAAGTGGGCATCCCGAACCTAGGAAAGATCTGGGTGAGGAGGATAGAGGCAACTACAGATGCTCGTTTGTTAGTGGTGGGGAAAGCTTCAACCCATCCTGAAAATGTATCTACTAGCACGAGTAGGTATCTGGTACGTCATACAGGGGGCATGTTAGTGAAGTCTATTTGCCAATCTGCAGCGGGGACATTACCCCTTGCTTGATGAGCTGGGAAGGGTCGGGCTTTGAGGAGGGTATTAGGGTTAGTGCGTTGGCAGATGGTGCACTTGCAGGTGATTTGGTTAAGTAGGGTTTTGTCTTCAGGAGAAAGAGGAAAAAAAGATTGTAAAAAATGGATTAAGGATTGGGGGCTGGGATGGAACAGGTCATGTAAGAGGCGGAAGAGAGACTCTTTGTCCTGAGAGCAGAGGGCGTCTTGTGATAAGGCTAAAACTGCAAGGGCAGACGGATTGTTGTCTGGTGCGTTTTCTGATAGGGCAACTGACCGGGCTACTCTGTCGGCCTTGTTGTTACCTCTTGCAATGGGGGAGTCATCTTTTTGATGTGATTTGCAGTGGACTATGCCTAGTCGGTGTGGGAGTTGTGAAGCCTCTAAAAGTTTAGTAATTAAGGCTGAATTAGTTATGGAATTCCCTTTTGTGGTGAGGAGGCCTTGTTCTTTCCATACTGCCGCGTGGGACAAGAGAATGTGGAATACGTACTTGGAGTCAGTGTACAATGTGAGAGACGTGTCCCGGGCCAGAGTGCAAGCTCTGGTGGCTGCAATGAGTTCAGCCTGCTGATTGGTTGTACCAGGGGGTAGGGCTCGTGCTTCAATGACATCTTTGAGGGAGACTACTGCATATCCTGAGTAGTGGATGCCCTCATGTTTAAAGGAGGACCCATCAGTAAACCAGATGAGGTTGGAGTGTGAGAGGGCTCCTTCGGAGATCGTGGAGTGGCACGGAAGGAAGTTGTGAAGGGCTTCCAGGCAATCATGCGAGGGAGTATGAGGAGAGTAGGGCAGAGGAAGAAGAGTGGCCGGATTTAGGGGCGGGCAGGGGAGGAAAGAAATGTTTGGATTTTGGAGGAAAGAGGACAGTAAGGTCAGGAGTCTGGAGGGGGGGAGAGTCTGTAAACTTTTGTAGGTTAAGAGATCTTTTAGGTGATGTGGGGACAGAATGGTAAGGGGTGCTCCGAATGTTAGTTTATGAGCTTCTTTCTGCAAGAGCTGTCCAGCGGCTAATACCCGTAGGCAGGGGGCCCATCCCCGAACTGTGGGGTCTAATTGCTTGGAGAGATAAGCTACTGGGGCAAAGGATGGGCCATAATATTGGCCTAGGACTCCTAGAGCTTGACTGGACCTCTCATGAATGTATAATGAGAAGGGTTTTGACAAATCAGGGAGATGGAGAGCTGGAGCTTTTACAAGGGCTTGACGGAGCTTAATGAAGGAGTGTCGGGGTGAGGATGATAATGGTTCTTCAGGGGGGCCCTTGCTGAGGTCATATAGGGGTCTTGCCAACAGGGAGAAGTTAGGGATCCACGCTCTAAAATACCCAGCCAAGCCTAGAAAGGAAAGGATTTCTGTCTTGGTTTTGGGAACGGGCAGGTCAGAGAGGAGTCGTTTTCTGTCTAAGGTAATGGACTTTCTTTGCTGAGACAGAAGGAATCCAAGGTAAGTGACAGAAGGGGAAGAGATTTGAGCTTTGACAGGGGATACTCGGTAACCTCTGGAAGCTAGAAGGTTAAGTAGAGACGCAGTGTCAAGTTGAGACTGTTCCCACGAGGGACTGCAGAGCAGAAGATCATCTACATATTGTAATAAAGTGGACTCGGGGTGATCATGGTGAAACTGTTTGAGGTCTTGAGCTAGGACTTGTCCAAAAATATGGGGACTATCTCGGAAGCCTTGTGGTAAAACTGTCCAAGTAAGCTGTACAGAATGTCTGGTGTATGGGTCCGTCCAGGTGAAGGCAAAAAAATCTTGGGAGGAGGGGTCTAGAGGAATAGAAAAAAATGCGTCCTTGAGATCTAGGACTGAGAAGTGGGATGCAGAAGCAGGGATCTGCGATAAAAGGGTGTATGGATTTGGAACTAAGGGATGGATAGGGACAACGGCTATGTTGATGAGGCGAAGGTCTTGGACAAGGCGGAAAGATCCGTTGTTTTTTTTCACAGCTAATATGGGGGTATTAAATGGGGAGTGAGTGGGTCTGAGGTAGTTTTTGTTTAAGAGATCTTGAATGATGGGTTGGAGGCCTATGAGGGCTGAAGTGGTTAGGGGGTATTGGGCCTGACAGATATACTGAGAGGGGTCACGTAATTTGATAGAGGCAGGGGGACATAGGGCCATGGAGGGGCTTGTAATGTCCCAAACTTTGGGATTTACAGGGTGTATAAGGGCAGAACCGGAGCTTTCATTGGGTAGAGGGGGGTTGTCGGCTATGAGGGCCATCAGAAAGGGAGTACTGGGGGCTGTGGGATTGGATATAGTTATGGAAACATGGAGGAGGGAAAGGATGTCCCGTCCTAGTAAAGGGATGGGACACTGGGGCATAACTAGGAAGGAGTGGGAGAAAGGTATGGGACTGTCTAGGATTGTGCATAAAAGGGGGGGGGGGCTTTTTAATGGGAAAATCTGTTTACCTCCTACCCCGACTATAGGAGTAATGGCTGGCGTGGTAGGGCCCCGGTATTCTCGCAAGACTGAGAAGGTGGCTCCTGTATGTAGGAGGAAGGAGATGGGGCGACCGTCTACTGTTAAAGTAACCCTGGGCTCCTGTTTGGTGATGGAAATGGTCGGGCGAGAAGCCCCCGGGCCCCGTCAATCTTCTTCTGCCAGCCCCACTACGGTGGGCTTAGGATGGGGGTTGTTGGTCCAGCCTCCCCTTCGGGTGGTTGGGCAATCAGACCCCCAGTGGCCCTTTTTGTGGCATCTGGGGCATGGGGTGGTAGGAGATCTGGGGGAGGGGCATGCCCTTGACCAATGTCCCTCTTTTCCACACTTGAAACAAGCTCCTGGGGGGGGCTTGTCTGCAGAGGGGCGCCCAGGTTGTGGTTTTATCAGCTGGGCCAACATCTGGAAATTGGCCTGATCAGCTTTTTGTTTACGGCGTTCTTTCTCCTCCTCCCGGTTATGGAAGACTTTAAAGGCCACTGTTAGGATCTCAGTCTGTGGGGTAGCGGGGCCCTGTTCTAACTTTTTGAGTTTAGCTTTAATGTCGGGGTAGCTTTGAGCTAGGAAGTATGTCATAAGGACCTGTCTTCCTTCAGGTGTTTCTGGGTCCAGGCTGGTATACTGTAATAGGGCTTGAGTGAGTCTATCTAAGAACTCGGAGGGGGTTTCGTCTCTCTTTTGAATTATGTCTTGGAGCTTTTGAAAATTGACTACTTTACGAGCTGCCTTTTTTAGACCTGCTATTAAGCAGGAGGCAAAAATATCTCGAGAGTGGAGACCCACAGCGGTGTTATAATCCCAGTGTGGGTCTTGTTCGGGGACAGCAGTGGGACCAGGGGGACAGGTGGGGTCAGTCCTGTGGGTTTCGGTAGCATGCATTTGGGCAAAGTCCCAAACTCGTCTATGCTCCTCAGGGAGGAGAGTATTGGCCAGGAGCATGAAAATGTCATGATGCGTGAGGCTGTAAGACTGGAGGGTCCATTGAAACTCCCTGATGTAGGTCGTGGGATCAGTGGAAAAGGAACCTAGGTGTTTCTCTAGTTGGGCTAAATCTCCTAAGGAGAAAGGGACGTGAACGCGCAAGATGCCTTTGGATCCTGCTACCTCCCGGAGTGGGGCGATAATTTTGGGAGGCCCTCAGGACCGAGTCTGAGGGAGACTGAAGGGTTCTGGCTCAGTCTGTGCAGGGGAAACAGGTAATGGGGGCAAAGCCGCGATAATTTTGGGAGGCTCTCGGGACCGAATCTGAGGGGGCAAAGACGGACGAGGCTCTTGGAACTTAGTTAGAGGGGGGCTGAAAGGCTCAGGCTCGATTTGCGGGAGGGGGGAAGGTGAGGGGGACGGAGGAGGAGGTGGTGAGGTGCAGGAGGAGATGGTGGAGGAGGGGGAAGGGAGAGGATGGGAAGCTTCTGCCGCGGGGAAAGCGGCAGCGGTGGCGGCGGTAGAGGAAGGGGGGGGCTGTTGTAGGAGGAGAAGGGGAAGGGAGAGGATGGGAAGCTTCTGCCATGGGGAAAGAGGCAGCGGCGGCGGAGGGTGGAGGGGTTGTAGGAGGGGGAGGGGCTGAAGGGGGAAGTCTGTATGGCGGAGGCTCGTCGGCCGGGTCAAAGGTAATTGAAGAGGGACTGGGAGTGTGTGGAGGGGAGGGAGATGGCTTGCAGGCTAGGAGAACTTGGGGCGGGGAGCAGGTGGTGCAGAGGCTGGGATTTTGAGCTAGGAGGCGAAAAGCTTCGATATAGGGAATCTCCTTCCATTTTTTCAGGTGCTGGCAGTAGTTAAAGAGATTGCGAGTGATGTTAGGATCAAGAGTTCCCCCTGCGGGCCATTGGTTGTTATTGTCTAGGGGGTATGTCGGCCAATCTTGGGAGCAATATTTACGGAGAAGTTTTGGTTTTATATCAGGCGTCAGGGAGAGGGTAGCCAGATGCTTAAGCAGGCATTCAAGAGGTGAACTTTCAGGGAGGGATGAGGAGGCTCCCATGGCTAAAGGACAGAGAAGGAGACAAACAGGGGAAGACAAACGGAGATCCTCAGACTGGAGGCAGACCACAAGGAGACAAAATGGCTAAAGGACAGAGAAGGAGACAAACAGGGGAAGACGAACGGGGATCCTCGGACTGGAGGCAGACCACAAGGAGACAAAGGGCGTCCCCGATGATCCTTGGTGGTCTGCGGAAACTCGTATACGAGTCGGAATTTCTTGGGAAGTGTGGGTCGTCACCCAGACTTCCCTAAGAAGGCAGAGTGCCGGAGTCACAAGGTACCTAGCGCTAGGCGTTTTCGGCAGACCGAACAGGTTTCGGAGGACGGAACAGAAGGAGGAGGGGGCGGGAAAGGGAGCGTTCTCATCCGCAAAGTAATCACCTCATTTATGGCTGTTGGAGGGGGAGGGGGCTGAGAGTCTGCTGCAGCTGTGAAGGCCTGAGGTGGGGGTTTATGGCTTTTGGAGGAGGGGCATGAGGGTCCGCTGCAGCTGTGAAGGCCTGAGGCGGGGATTTATGGCTGTCGGGGGAGGGGCCTGAGGGTCTGCCGCAGCCGTGAAGGCCTGAGGCGGGGAGCGTTCCCTCCTCGTCCCTGAGCGTCAAGGCCTTGCCGGACGATCACGGTCAATGGCACTGCGATAGCTCAGGGAAGAGTGGCCCACCCCGGGGAAATTTTGCTTAAAAAGTTTCAGCTGAGGCGGGGGTTTATGGCTTTTGGAGGAGGGGCCTGAGGGTCCGCCACAGCAGTGAAGGCCTGAGGCGGGGAGCGTTCCCTCCTCGTCCCCGAGCGTCAGGGCCTTGCCGGGACTATCACGGTCAATGGCACTGCGATAGCTCAGGGAAGAGTGGCCCACCCCGGGGTGGGGTTGGGGGGGACTTACCTAAAGGCCAGAGAGGAGTGGTGAGTGTGATGAGCCAGCGCCGGAAAAAGAGGACGAGGGCAAGCTGCTGCTGGTGTTGGGGGAAGACGGGGCCCAGTTGGGGTGTCCCGTCTCCCGGGTTTCGGCACCAATGAAAGGAAAGGAGCGACACACAACAGCAATTCACCGGAGAGTTCCGCTTTATTAGGGAAAGGTGCTGGGTTATATAGGATGGGGCATAGGGTGATTGTGGTGTTACTTCTACGGGGCTGGTGGCTGTTGGCTAGGTGCTGGGATTGGGAGGGGGGCGAGAGGTGATTGGGCTTCAGGTGGCGCCGGCGGGAACCGAGGACCCCGAAAAGAAGACGGAAGTTCGCCATCTTACTGGTGGGGACCCTTCAGTTCACAAGCATTTCATGCCGTCCGATATCCACTTTGCTCTATGAAGAAAGCCCTCCATGAACACGGGAGCGAGGGCATGGGATCCTTAAGGACAAAATTGACTTTGGATTTTTGTTTTGGCCTCAGATTTTAACCACATGATCAGTGTTTATTTGACTAAGAGTAAGTGAATTAATAAAGGGGCATGTCATGGTTTTAAGGTAAACTGTTAGGACGTAACTTCCGGGCCCACCTGAGTTGGGTCACCTTTTCAGAGGCATCAGGAAAAAAAGGTCTGATGGGTTTAAAGCCCCCAGCCCCTTCTCGGCCAGACTCCTGACTGAATTGGCCGGTTAACTCTCACGCCCTCGGGGGCCCGGAAGTGCCCCATCTCCTCTCATTCTTGTGACACTGTCTTTTTCAGGTGCAAAGTGCCCCAAGCCCTCATGAGCTCTGACGTGTTTTCTGTCCCAGTCTTCTTGTTATTTTGTTGTTATGATATATGCCTCTCTGTGTTTTGCCAGAACCAGACAAGGTGAAGAGAACACACCTGTGCAGGCAGCTTGAACACGGACGCCAGCTGGCCATGGGGCTGCCACTAAGGAGAGGGAACATGGTGAGAGAGCATTCGATTTGACGTGGAACTCAATCCATCTCAGCCACTTTCTGGCTGTGTGCCTTTGGGCAACTGACTTGACCTCTTTGAGCCTCAGTTCTTTGTCTGTAAGACAGGGGTGGGGGAAGGGTTTACACCCAGTTGAAGAGCTGCTGTGAAGATTAGAGAAAACCCATGGGAGGGGTCCTGAGCATTCAGGAAGAGGTTATAATCCCGTTTGAGCCTCAGGGTGGGCATATGCCTGCCTACAGAAAATGGCCAAGAGGTGGGCATGTGGCTCAAGCTCCGCCTACCAGAGTCCACTCCTGGGATTTTATATACAGACAGTAAGGGAGACTAGTTCTCTGTCCTCTGAGGTCACTAAACTGGGTTTATTTAAGCCTGGCATGTCACCTATCCCCACTTCTCTGTCCCACCCACCCAGCCCTACACAGAAACCTGTTCCTGGTGAACAGACCACAGACAGAGACACACATATTTATGTAAGAGAGAGAATGCCAACCTGGTGATCTCATTTAAGGTGCTCCCCCTGCTCCCCACCCAGACTTCTCCATTAAATGAGCCAATAAAGTCCCCTTTTAGCTTCAGTCATCTTGAGTTGGGTCTTCATAACTTTCAACTATAAGAAACCGAACTATTACAAAGGAAGTATTCCAAGAGATTTAGGGTGAGCTGTAGTGGGCATCCAGCTAAAGGTGCAGGGGCTCAGTCAGGAAAGGCTATCTTGGGATAAATTTCCCATTTCATTGTTCTCTTGCTTGCATTGATTTCTCGCATCTTGCATGTCCTTTTCTCATAGAGCATTTTACAGGCTCTGATTGTGTTGGAGGCAGCCTTAGATTGTCGGGGCTGGAATTCTGTACCTGGCTGGGCCTTGTTCAATGTGCCTTATCTACAGATACGGGATATTGGGCAGGACACATGTAGTCTGAGTTGTAACCCCAGTACCAAGCCATCAGCAGATTCTTGATTTGGCTGTGGCTTCCAAGTGCTCCTGGGCAGGGCAGTTGCCCAAGATGCCAGAATGAACAGTAGTCATCAAGTGCTGCTAAGCCCAGGGCCGGCCCCTCCCATCATGTTGGGCGAATGAGCACGTGAGGAGCTGGGGCTCAGAGAATGCCCCCTGGGTGCATGGGGTGAATTTGGTTGGAACAACAGTTATCACACCAGTGTGGTATAAACTGGGGGGAGGAATTCTGCCTTGGATTCAGAACAGGATGGGTAGGGGGAGTTTAGATTAAGCTTAGCAAAAGTTGGAGGTGTTCGGGAGACTGACACATTAATAAAGGGAAAAGGAATTAGGTCACTAAATATTTTTTTTCTACTATTTACCAGACACCACACTTGATAATTTATAAACATCCCCTTAGTTCAACTTTGTAAGAAGAACAATGGGCCTCCTAACATTGCTCAGCGTGGGATTGTAAGGCAGTGCAGCTGCTTTGGAGAACAGTCTGGCAGCTTTTCAAATGGTTAAAGAGAGAGGTACCATATGACCCAACAATTCCACACCTAGCTACTTACCTAAGGGAAATGAAAATATATGCCCAAAGACTTGTACACAAATGTTCATTCTGCAGTACTCATGATAACTAAAAAATGGAAACAACCCAAATGTTCACCAATGGACGAATGGATAAATAAAAGGTGGTATGTCCATACAATGGAATGTTATTAGGCAATGAAAGGAACGAAGTACTGACATATATTACAGCATGGGCGAACCTTGAAAACATTATGCTAAGTGAAAAAAGACTGTCACAAAAGACCACATATTGTATGATGCCATTTATATGAAATGTCCAGACAGGCAACTCTACAGAGACTCAAAGTAGATTGATCAGTGGGTGCCCAGGTCTAGGGCTGAGGAGTCAGTCGATTGATGGCTAAGAGGCATGGGGCTTTTGGGAAGAGGCAATGAAAATGTTCTAAAATTAAAATGAATTAATGGTGGTGATGGATGCACAACTCAGAATACAGTTAAAGCCATTGGTTGTACAATGTATCTAAAAAGTTTTGTATAATGATTTAATGCTTTAGCTATGAGCACATATTACTTAGAATAAAACAAAACTTAAATTAAAAATTACTAATCCTAAAAAATGTGACAGTCCTTAATGCATTGTTTTTATTTTACAGAGAAAGAAGCTGAGATTCAGGAAGGGATAAATAATTTACTTGTGGTTAAACTGCTAATAAGCGGAGAAGCCAGAATTAGAACTCATGTGATTTGATCCCTGCTGTTTACCCTTGGCTGGCGGCCAGCAGAAGTCAGGATGCTGCTCTTGAAAAACATCCTTTCTGGGGGATTCTGCATGGGCCATGGATGCGTGTGGATGAGCTCATCCCCTCTGCCAACCCACATGATCTAAGAATGCCACCTCTCTGGATGAAGGGCTCCACACTTCCAAGGCTGGGGTAGGAAAGAGGGGCTAACAAGGAAGCAGGCCCGACCGGGACTTCCGCTTCCCCGCAGAAAGCTCCCCTTCCTGATTTCTGCTGTTGTCTTGGGGGTTGCTGAGCCTTTGGCGATACTGGCCAGAGAATGGACAAGCCGCCTTTCCCTTTATACCCCATGGTAGAGCTGAGGAGAGAGCACATGATCTTTAATAAAGGCTATAGAGGGCCTTGACTCTAGAGGGCGGAAAGCAGGGGCGAAGAGGAGGCAGATGCGGGTACCTGAACCTGAGCAAGTCACTCCACTGGTCCGAGCCTCAGTTTCTCATCTGTACAGGGGGGCTAAGAATGCCCAGATTATAGGATCACAAAGACTTAACAAAATCTTAGGCAAAGCCCTGTAAGGTTGTGGGCACCTGATGTCCTTATGTCCTATGCCTTCAGGGATGGATTCTGGGGGATAAGGGATGGATGTCAGGGCAGTTCCACATTTTGGTCCCTAAACTCATCCTCTTCCCATGTCTAATATCACTTTTGGGGGAGTAACTCCTGTGTATCATTTCCCAGACATGGTTTGGATACCATCTTGCCTGGGCTTGAGAGAGGGCCCTCAGGTGCCGGAGACCAAAGAGCCCCCACCCACAAAATGGTGAACTCCCTGCTTCTCTTCCGGGTTCTCTGCTCCCGCCGGTGCCAACCAAAGCCGCCCAATCACCCCTTTACACCTTCCCGCCGGTGCCACCTAAGGTCCAATTGCCTTTTGACCCACCCCTTCCTTGCTGACCTGTATAAATTAAGCCTACAAACAATAAACTTGGCCAGCTTGATCAGACATCCTGTCTTGCTGGTCGTTCTTTGTGTCCCTTGCTTGTTTCATTTCTGCAGGCGTCTCCGGCTACACTCCACGTTCGTCCCGCAGGTCGGGACACTCAGGACCCTTAGCTGGCTCCTGCCTGTAAGGACTGACCAGCTGCTGCTTTTAAGGGGGATACCATGCTACGTCTTCTGTGCACCAAGACTCAGGTCTTGATGAACAGGCGTGGGGCTTACCCACCAGCCCATCCCTGCCGGCCAGCTTTGTGTCTACCTTGCAGTAGGTGTTCAAGACATAGCTTCAAGGATGGGAAGGAGAATATCAAAATGGAAAGAAGCCTCAGAGGACATTCAATACCACTAATTCTCAGTTTATTTTTAACCTCAAAACCATTTCTTCAATTTTGCTATGCAGAGGCCAGTCTATCTATAGATAAAAGCTGAGCTGTTCTGACTGTGGTGAGGGTAGGGCCAGGCCTCCCCCTTCTCTCCTTTCCAGCCAGCTCTGCGGAACCCTTACAGTTGCAGGGAGCAGAGTTTGAAAGCCACTGATTTCACGTCAACTGACCATTTTTCAGATGAGAAAATGGCTCAGAAAGGAGTGTGTTGTGACTTGCTTAACATCAAGGAGGGCTCAGCACTGGGTTTGCACGTGGGATTCTAGCTCTCAGGCTCATTCCCCTGCTATGCAAATCTCCAGGACCCTGGGCTTTGAGAGCTGCAGGTGTCTTTAAATGCCTTTTTCTTTCCAGCAGCGCTGACTGCCCTGGATTCACACAGAACAGTGTTGCTATCATGATCATGTTAATCATTAACTGGGGGAGGCACTGGGGTGGAGGAGAAAGGCAGAGGTTTGGGAACTTGCCAGAATAAGTCAGGCTTTATCATCATAATAAACTGACACAACTCCCACCTCCCCAAAGGAGCAATTTCTCCTGGGTAAAAGGGGTCTATTCCTCCTGCATTTTTGTTAATCCCTTTCTCCTTTGCTCTCTTCCTTCTTACCTTTCTCCCTTTATTCAGCTGTTCACCAATGCAAGACGCAATGGGCCTTGGGTACTCAAGTTGTTTTCTTGATTTTAAAAGCAGCCCCTGTATCCCAGTCCCTGGGCCCAGCCTTCCAGGAGCACCTGGCCTGGACCCAGAGGGAGACAGGTGAGCCCTCAGGGATGCTGTGCCTTGCTGGGCGCTCCAACCACGGCAGTGGGAGTGCCTGAGTACCCATCACTGTTACGGCAGCCACCTTCTCCCAACTCCAAACCAGGACACCTGGTCTGGCAAGAACTCATACCTACGGAGTCAACAGAATATAGAATATTTGAAATTGTGATGGTTATCAAAATCTGGGCTACTTGGGTGCCTTAATTATAGCATTGATCTAAGTTTACCTGCCATCAGAGGTATATATATATATTGGGGAGTATATTTCTAGGGGTATGCTCAGATATCTTTGATGCCTCTGCCTTTTAATAAGACTCCACTCAATCTCTGTATTTATTTTCTTCTTTAATAAACATTTGGGAAATTTTAACCCTTTTCTAAAGCAAATAGAATTGGGTTTTAGTCATTACAATACCCACAGCTGATTTCATGCATGGTGACAGTTGTTTTTATGTTTCTGACACCTACTGTCGTCCCCCTCTGGGGAGCAGAGCTCTCTGTGGCTGTCTTGCTTCCTCGTGCCCAAGACAGGAAGTTCCTTGAGAGTAGGAATGGAGTCTTATTTATCTTTATTTTTGTTCCCCTTCAGTGCCCAGTACAGCCCTTAGAATGAAGTAAGGCTTAACCGGGGCTTGTTGAATTGAATTATTGAACAGACAGGCTTACAATGGGAAATAAACAAATAGAAGAACCAACCCCCTCTGATTCAGTGTCACTTGCAGACTAACCCTCAGCTCCTCAGATGGATGGGAAGGGGATGCACAGACAGACATGGGGAGAGAATGATGTGCCAGGCACTGCTCCGGGCACACATGATCTCACTTACCTTTCCCTGCAGCCCTCGGAGGGAAGTGCTCTTACTGTCTTGTCACAGATGAGGAAATGAGCTCAGGGAGGTGCAGGGCTCCCAGCGAGAGAGGACGTGAAGAGCTGGCATGGGGCCCCTGGCCTGCCTGTCCCCAGTGTGTGCCTTTCCTACCAGACAGTGCTGTCCAGGTCAGTGTTGTCATGACTTGTCTCGTCCCCTGCTCCTCACAGTTCTTGGAAGCAGGCTGCAACCCCCTGACGTCTTGCTCAGGTGAAAGCAGTGGCTATGGAAACAAGAACCACTATGATGATCTCTGTCATTGTAATGGCTTTTATCTTCCCATTGGCTCAAATTTCTGAAAGATGATGTTGTAAAGATCTGACCCAGAGCCTTTCAGCCATCAAAACCTCTTTCATTGGAAAATGTTTTTGGTTACAGGAGGGGATTTTGTTTCTTGGCGGTCTCTCTGTGTGTAGTGTCTGGCACATAGTGTGTCCTCAATTCCTGTGTGTTGAAAGATGAAGGAGGGAGTCCTGGACTGAATCTTTATTGTCCTGGCTTTTTCTCAGCTCTCTATTCTTTGGACAGTGGGGCTCCAGCCTGTGAAAGCCTGACTGCAAGCAACCCTAAGGCCAAAAAGATGGAGAGAAAGAGAAAGAGAGAAAGCAAGGAAGGAAGAGGAAAAAATCCCTACCCCCACCTTTCTTCTGTCTTCCCTTCCATGTACATTTTCTAAGAATAAATAGTTACCTTGTGGGCTACACTTTGCTACTCAAAGTGTGGTCCATGGACCGTCAGCATCCGCATCATGTGGGAGCCTGTTAGACATACAGACTCTCAGGCCCTGCCTCACACCTATTGAAAACCAGAATTTGTACTTAGCAAGGTTTTCTGAAAATTTGTGTGCACATTAATGGCTGAGAAGTCTTGGGCTAGAGGACAAGGCTGCCTTTACAAGGGTAGTGAGGTTGCTTCCATATCATGGGAAAGATGCTGGAGAGGGTTTTAATGCACACATTTTAGGAACAGAGAGAGAAAACATCTTGGGAGAAGATGGATAGTGATTATCATCACATCATCACTGAAGTTTAGTGAGCATTCACTATATGCCGGACAGTTGACATGCACCATGTCATTTTATCCACATCAATCCCATCAAAGATCTACTATAATTATTCCCATTGCAGAGATGAGAACACTCAGGCCAGGGTAATGAAGCACCTTTGCAAGATCACTTAGGGAGATTTGAGTCCTGACTCTAACTCTGGCTTCCCTTTGTTCTGTGACCTTGGCCAAAGGCCTCTGGTCTCCAGGCTAGGCTGCTCCCTGCTTGACTTCAAACCAGAAAGCACAATGCATGGAGCCTCTGGGGAAGTAGGCAAGGAGAAGAATAGAAACCACACCATCTGCAAGGTGCTTTGGAGCTGAGATGTCCTATTTCTAATGCAATGGAGTCATTTAACTGATAAACATGGAAGCAATGTCAAGATGGCAATAAATTGCCTCTCTGTCAAGCTAGGTCTTTGTGCAGTGTTCAAAAGAAACTAATTTAAAAAGTTTTTCTTTTAAGTATATTTGACCCAGACATTTCCACATCAGCCTAGGAAGCCAATCCAGTTTGAGAACTTGGTGTGAAGCTTGAATTATTAACATGCCCATGAAAAATGATATTGCATATTTGCCTTAGAACATTTTGAGAATGAGGGAGGATTAAATGTATCTCTTGAGGATTTGACCAGGGATGGAGGTGCGGGGGGGTGAGGTAAAAAACAGAGATGGCTGTGTGTGCATACTTGTAAAACATACATCATAAAACTTGGAGCTTTATCAGAACTCCAGCATTCAGATGACTGAGGCAAATTCTAAAGAGAATTTTTCACAGCTAATACATAAAACATGATCCCCACAGTCTCACTCTTTAAACAGCTTTGTTAAATGGTCAGTTGAATGACATCTCCCTTGCTGCCACAAATCTGTAAGGGAATCGTATTTATATAGGAAATTTCAGCTGATCATCTTCAACTGCTTGGAAAACATCAGTTCGTTCAGCTGCTTGGTGCCCTTGTCGGATCTGTGTGGACACTCCTGGCTTGTCTCTCCTCCCTCGGCGCTGTGACAGTGGCTCCATGAAAAGTGGTCTTGGCAGAGCTAGTGTCCCAGGTAGTGCCTCCTGGGACAGCCAGCACAAGGCTGCCCTGGCACTCCTGCTGGCCAAGTTGCTGGGTCCTAGGGGATGGGTGTGGGAATGGGGCTGCTGCAGCTCCTGCCACCACTCATACTCACCACTCAAGCGTACATGGAGCTGATATGGAAAACTCCAAAAGGGTGAGAAGCTGATGTCTAAATAATAGTGGTAATAATAGGAGTAGCTAGTGTGTGTTGCTTCATGTGTGACAGGTACCACGTGAAACGTGGCATGGGGTAGCCCAGTAAATCCTTGCGAGTTTTGAGGTGCTTCCAGTGTTATAGCACTGAGGACATTGAGGTCTAGAGAGGTTAAAGGACAGGCTCAGCCCCACCTTTGCCTGGTTCAGTCCACACTGTGTTCATAATCATGATAGGCCAAATCACACCATGCTTAGGGAGTTCATAGAGGGTAAGATGGAGCCTGAGAGGTTTTATATGTGCAGATACATATATGTATTCAACATGCATATACAATAAATGCCACCAGTCTTGCTCCCTTTCATTCAATCTCAACATGAAAGTGAAAAGAATGTTCGTTTTTCCCTTAAAATAATCTGTATCTGGTCGTGTGAAGCAGCTGGCATGGCGGCCAGCCTGCGTTAGATGATCAATGATGTTACTTCCCCTTGCCGCTTACAGTCTGCACACACATGCTGACACTCCTTGATTTCATGAATCAATATATTTCTTAAAATCATGCTTGAAGGAGAATCTGAAAGCAAGGATTGAGCAGGACAATTGCAGTCATCAGTTTAGACGTGGTTAGCCGTATCAGCAGAAACCATTGAAAGCTGAGGGAAGGCATAACGGAAGGAAGTAGAGCGGCCCATTAGGGGGAGTGGAGCCGACAGTGGCAGGTGGGCAGCAGAGTGGCGAAAGTGAGGACTAATCTGATATTCTGCTGCGGGAATGCTGGTGAAGCTGATGCTCGGAAGAAAAACTGCTCATGGCCCCAGCGTGTCCATGTACTGTTGTGCAGGCTGCTCACTGCAGAGCTCCGGGGGTGTTGTTCTCACCTACCCTCCTGAGAAGGGCAGCCCTCAGCAGCTTGCTGCTGCCAATGTGGCCACAGCCAAGGGCTTTGCAAACATCATTTACTGAACTCCAATAAGAGTAGAAGCATGTGTGGGGCGAAGTAGGGCAAACACAGGGCACATTGGGACCGGTTTAGGTTAAGGGGATAAAGGAGGGGTTTTTCATCTTTGCCTTGGAAAATAGGGAAGGGGAAGTGCAGGTGGATCCTCTTCATCCTTTAAGACTGAGCTCACACCTCTTGCTCTGGGGTGCCCCTGCTGCCCCCTTTTTCTCCAACAGCACTGTGCTCACCATATCCTAGCCATCACCACAATTCTTGAAAATGGTTCATTCATGAGTGTGTGGACTCCCATGGTGCCCACTACACTGTGAGCTCCCCAGAATCGGGAGCTGCATCTTTCCCTCTGGTATGCAGGGCCTAGCATAGGTGGTGGCACACAGTAGATCCTGGCCCTAGCAGGCACTGAGTGAGCCAAGAAATATATGAGTGAGTGAAGCTGGTGCAGAAGGGATGATAATGGAGGCAGGGTGACCAGGTGCAGCTTAGATGCCAACATCCCCAGGAGGGGCAGTGGACCAGCGTGAGAGTGGGCAGACCTTGGGGATGGCATAGCTGTGGGCAGCGGGGAGGATCAAGAGGAGACCAGTTGATGTCAGCTCCTCCGTGTGGAGCTGGGGCCTCTGCTCATTAACCTGACACAGTGTGGGGCTCAGATCCAGGTGACAAGCTCCCATCCTGTGCCCTGAGCCTCACTTGAAGGCTGCTGGTTTTTTAACAGCACTGGTTTTTCTGAGGGTCAGATTCAGGATGTGCCCCTCCCCAGCAGGGCAGAGAAGTGGGAGACAAACAGCTTTGATCAGGTTGTAAAATGAGTATGTGAAGCAAAGGCAGGGCTGCATCGCCAGGTGTGGAGAGGCCAGGGGCCTAAGGATGTGGGATGATTGACTGGTAGGCACAGCAGGCGGTCCCCCAGGGCCAAAGGCATGGGCCTCCCTGCTCTGCAGCTCCTGCCCGGTGGGGGGTGGGGGCTTTCCAGAGGCTGGAGAGGTGCTGACACCTGCATGCCTCTCTGCCCTGTGGGAACTCTGACCCTCAGGACCCTGCTCCTCCTAGGTCTCCCTTGCCTGTACCTAAATCTCATCCATCCTAGATCTGGACAGGATCTTGAATAGGTGCTTTGAGAAGCAGTGTAGGCAGTGGCATTGGGAGCAGACACACGTCTGTTCCAATCCCAGCTGGCCAGTTCCTAGCTGTGTGACCACAGGCAAGTCACTTAACCTCTCTGGGTGCCTGTCATAAAGGGGTGATGAGTTCTTTTCATAGAGCTGTGTGGATGCAGTGGGATACATTTCACTGGTCAAATGCCTGACACATTTGGTTCCCAATAAATTACAGCTGTTATAAACAGCTAATAGTCTCTCAGCCTAGCCCCCACTGTCCACTGCCTGTGATTGCCTTTGCACCCCGCCCCACCCCAGGGGCTAGCCTGCATCCGTACCTGCCTCATCCTCCCAGGCCCAGCCAGAGGGCTGCTTACTCCAGGGCTCTGCCATCCCTCCGAGGTCTGACTCCTGGTTCTCTCTGCTGGCCCAGTGATCTGCTCTAGAACCCTGGGTAACTAGTAGCTGAGAACATGAGCTCTGGAGTCACATGGACATTTTGATTTCTCCATGCCTCAGTTTCCTTCATCTGTAGGAGGCAGAGAGCCATGTGGCTGGCAGCATGTCATGAGCCCCCACTGAGTGCCCACCTTTCTCTGAGACCCACAGGTTCTAGGGGCTGTGCAGGCCCACGGGGCAAGCGAGAGGGGGCATGGGGCTGGGTCTGTCTGATGCCCCACTATGGCCCCTTCCTCCCCATGTCCCAGGTCCTCAGAAGGGCAGGACCCAGTCAGAGATGCCCAATTTGCAGGTGTTCTCCTGGTCTTACCTCCCCCTCTGCTCTCACCCACCCTCCAGGCCTCTCCAGAGGAAGCCCCATTTGGAGCCCAAGGGCCCTATGGAGACATCAGGGGTAGCCCCTGCCCCCTCTGGGGTGGCTGGTGCTCTTGCCCCTCCTATCTGGGTAAAAGCCCTCCGGATGCTCTCTGTCCTGCTTTGCTGGCATTATTGCTCTTACCTGATATCTCTCCCTGGAGGGCTGGATGCTTTGCTGAGTCCCGCTTCCCTTGAAGTACAGACGATGCCTTATGTGGGCAGAATCCTCCAGTTAATCCAGTGCTCCTCTGAGGAGCCCACGATGCATGGTGGGCTTTGTCTCAGCTCTCCCCACCCGGGTCTGCAGGGGAGGAAGCGAGGGCAGAAGGAGCACCCTCACAGTTCACAGTGGAGAAACTGAGGCAAGAGGCACCTGGGCTCTCCTCCCCTGCCAGGTGGCAGGGCTCTCTCCAGGAGCCATGGGCCTGCTCCCCCAGCACCCCCTCACTGGCCTCTCTTGCCATCACTACAGCTTTAAGTCTCTCACCAAAGGCCTTTAACTCATCCCCCAAGGCTTCTGCCCTGTCTTCAGGCCAACTTTGAATGAGTTTGCCCAGTCCCCGCACTCCTGCCAACCCTTCTTTTGATGCCTTGCTATCTGTCCCACTTGATGCTAGTGACCCTGGAATCAGGGGATCCCACACATTGTCCAAGGGGCTGCTTAATACTTTAGTGCTTAACTGGGGGTGCAATACTGGGAGCTTTTGAAGTTATAGGTCAGTGTGTCAGTGCATGTGCACATGGGAACATTTCGAAGGGAGGGTCTATGCTCTAACAGAATCTCAGAGCAGTCTGTTATTGCAAAAAGTTTGGAGCTATTGCACCAGCCTGGGAGTGATGGAGGCTGCCTTGGCCCTCTGAAGAACTGGTTCCCTGCCTGCCAGTACAGACAGAGCAGCCTTGTCTTGTCTGGGGAGGGCGCTCCGTCAGGCTGTTCTATCTTTGAGGCTCCAGCTCCAGCATGCGTGCTGCTCCTCCCCTCCTCTAAGTAGCTGCCATCTGCATTCTCTCAGGGCCTAGATGCTGGCACACAGGTTGGCTTCTCCCCTATGAAGTCAACTTCTCCTTCTCTAGATGTCCTGGCACTGAGCTATTTCTGAGCCCTGGTCTTTCCTCTGAAACCAGTGCTACTCAAAGTGTGATCCTTGGGCCAGCATGTGGAGCTGCACTGTTTTAGATTTTATCCAGGCCTTTTGCTGCCCTGACTGCCCTATCCCCTCTACGTATATCTGTTGGAGTTCTGTCCATCCTGCTGGGCCCAGTGCCAGTGCCACTTCCTCCAGGAAGTCTCCCTGGATGGGAGCTGTCCTTCCAGCTGCCCTCATACTGCCTTCCTCCTCAATCACAGGACTGGCCAGACTTACTGCATATCAGAGGTGCACGGGTGTTCTCGGCACTGGGCATGTTTGGTGCGTACGAGGGGCTCGGGAAAGACCTGGCGTGCACTTGGTCATTTGCAGTGGGGAAAAACTCATTCCTACCCTCCACTGTGCATTTCTTCAACAAGTATGCACCAGGCATTGTGCTGCAGACAAAATGGGGAAAGAGACTAAGTTGTTGCCCTTACAGGTCTCCAGGTGGAGGGAGGGGAACAGCCGTGGGGACAGGCACCCGCTAGAGAGCACAGAGTGAGTGGTAACTGCCAGGGTGGGGGTGGAGGGCATCCTGACAGCTCAGAAGGACTGCCTGAGGGAAATGGAGTCAGGGGCCCTGGAGGTGGAGCTAGCCAAGGGCGTCAGGAGGCACAGTGCTGCACAAAGGGAGAGCACGTGGGGAGTGAGGGAGCAAGCCACGCTCCAGGGTCAAGGCACTGCCACCTGGCAGAAGCAACAGAGGCTGTGAGAGAAGAGGGAAGACTGAGTGGAGCAGGGTAAGAGGCTGGGCAGGTCGTGGAGGGCCACGTTACTGCAAAGAACCTGCACTTCATGAGCGCAGACAATGGGGAGCTGTTCTAGTTACTCCGCCTGTGGAACAAATTGCACCAAAGCGTAGTGGAGTCAAGCAACCATTATGTCACAGATTCTGTGGATTAGGAGTTGGGTCAGGGCACAATGGGGATGACTTCTCTCTGCTCCATGACGTCTGGGCCTCAGCTGGAAACTCAAAAGCCGGGAGCTGAAATCTTTCTGGCAGTTAATGCTGGCTGCTGCCTAGGGGGCCTCAGCTCCTCACCCCATGGGCTGGTGACTGAAATTGCTTGACAGGGCGGACTTGAACCCAGGCCATGGTCCTTTTGCATGGCCTTGGGTCTAACTGTGTCTGGGATTCCCCTACTGCGGGTTATTGCCTGTCTTGACCCCCTCCTCCTGTAAATTCTGATAGTCACTTCTGCTGGGAAGCCCTGCCTAATTTCTCTGGGTGGGGCTGACCACTGGCTGTCTGTGCCTGAAGTCATTTGTTTCCTTTCCTGTCTCCCCCCACTAGCCTGGGACCTCCTCAAGGACAGGGTGACATCTTACTCATGTCTGATTCCCCATTGCCTGGTATATAGAGGAAACTTGATCAAAGCTTGTTGAATTGTAAATGAAACCTGAGAAGGTTGGTCTAGCCACTTCTTGGCAGGATTGGAGTGCTGTTGGCTTTTTGGCTTTGCTGAATCTTCCCTTTCAAAGCCACATTCTACCTGCCTCCTTTTGAAGCTCATTTGGACTAAATATTCATATCAGGGGCCCCCTTCCTTACCAAGTGCTTCCATTCCTGTCCTTTCCAGCTTACCCTCTGCAAAGCAGCTAAAGGAACCTATATCCAATTTAAGTCAGATCATGGCCCTCCCCATCCCAGAACCTTCTAGTGCTTCCCATTATGAGGAAAGTCCATACTCCTCTCCACAGTCCACAAGGCCCTGTGTGACCTGTCCTCTGCTTTCTCTAATTTCATTTCCTACCACCCCCATCACTCACCCCCAGACCCATATTCCAACACGGGCTTCCTTTCTGCCTGAACACGCTAAGCTCCTTTCCACCTCAGGACTTTGCTTTTGCTGTTCCTTCTGCCTGGAATGCTTTTCCTCCTTAATTTGGCTGCTCCTCCTTAACAGTGAAACCTCAGCTCACATGCGGCTTCCTCAGACTTCCCTGAAACCCTTAGCTTAAATGGTGTCCTCATCCCAGTCACTCTCTCTTCCAGCACCTTTCCATTTTCTTCATAGCTGTTATTGTCTGAAATAACCTGTTTCTTGATGCATGTACCTTAATATTGCTGGTCTCCTTCACCAGAATGCAAGCTTATTCAGGGCGGGTCTTGTCTCATTAATAACTAGATGCATTGAAAACAAAGCCTGACATGTAAATATTTGTTTAAAAAAATGAATGGAAACCTATTGTACAGGTGGGAAAATCTAGGCACAAGCAGGCTGCCAGCTGAGGAGTCTGTGGCTCTGGGCCTCCACTCCTGCCCACCTCCCTGCTGGGCATCCTCTCCTTGCCTGTTTCTGGTGCAATATTGGGAGCACAGCTTCCTGTCCTCAGCAGTCTGGGCTGGGAAGGCGGGAAGGGCTGATGAGCTGGAGAACAGGCAGTCAGCCACTGAACTGTTCCAAGAAGCAAGGGAAGTCCTGGTCTAGGGGGGAGAACTAAACTCCCAGCTTCAGGGGGAGGTGAAAAACAGGCAGGTGTCTCAGCCAGCATGGAGGCTCCTCTCCTGGGGTTCCTGATGGCTCAGATGCAGAACTGCAGATTATGTACCGCAGGGGCCTCTGTGCCAGCTGAGCAGCCCCCATGCCAGCTGAGCGCAGAGCAGCCAGCCTGGGGGAAAGGCGCTCACCAGGGAGTGGTTGGCTCGCTCGCTTGCTTGTTCCCTCCCGGGGATGTATGGTGCTGCCCTTGAGCGGGAGTCTGACAGGAGATACATCCGCCTGCTTCTCTTCCGGGAGTGGGCCCTCCCGATGAATCTCAGCAGCTACTATTGCAGCCATGCGCAGGAGGCAGCAGGAGATCTGCAGTCCTCTTTCCTGGCCCAGATTCCTTTACTCTTCTGTCCGTGGGATGACAACCCCTTAACCAGGAGAATAAGTCCCCAGCCTGCCCAGTCCCTCAGCAGTAACAACACTTGGTAGCTGAGAAGGAGGGCACTACCCAGCACTCCCCCACTGAGCTCCTGGGAGGGCAGCTGGCTGCCATCAGTGGTGGCCCTGAGTGGCTGAACACTATCAATAGTCAGTCTTGTGATGGACCAAATGTAGAACGCCAAGCCAGCAGAGGGTTGGGCTGGGCCTGGGGCCTCACGTCTAGAGGGCGCCTTGTAAGTGCCAGGCATGTGCCACATGCCCCACATGCCAATCTCCTTTGTGCCCTTGGCAACCTGGAGAAGTGGGCGCTGCGAGCTGCCTTTCAGAGATGCAGACACTGAGATCAGAGGCAGGGAGGGAGCCCCACTTACTGATGCCCCCTGGACATCATTGCTGCCTCTTAGAGGTTAGGAGCTTGAGCCTCAAAGAGGGGCAGTAATGAGAAGAAGACCGTGGCTGTCAGTTGCACCCCTCCCATGAGTGGACACAGTTAAGTTCTTCACCTGGACCTGTCATCATCACCGCCAGCAGAGAAGGGAGGGAGAGAGATTCTGCTATCCCCACTGGATTAGTGAAATACTGGGGTCTGGGAGATGTGGGAATAGTGCAGATGACGTGGGGCGCAAGTCCCTCGTGTTTCAGACTGAAATGCATCTTTGGGGCTGCACCGGAATCATTTCCTGGTTCAGCATTGGAGATTGGCTTGTGGGAGAAGGGGCGTGGTCCTCATTTTAAAGATCAGGAACCCAGCACCCTCATCCCTACCCTTCCTTGCTGTGTCCTGCTGGCACCTCCTCCCTGCTGAGACCCCGTCCCCTCAGCTAGGGCCAGAGCCGAACCAGCAGTCAGCCTCTGGAAGGCCTCCCGGGGATTTCTCTCTCCCAAGCTGGAGCCTCAGACTGTCTCCGCCCATCTTCCAGGCTGTGCCAGCCCTGTGAGCCTTACCGTAAAGGCACTTTGATCACAGAAGCCCTGGGAAGCTGAAGCAGGCAGGAAGGAAAGAGAGCATGTGTGTGAGATTTATATTCAAAGCCAGATCAGAGATCCCCGTTCTGCTGCAGTTATGTGGGACTTGTCCCTGGCAGGCAGCAGTGACCAAGCAAGTAAAGCCAGGACCGGCAGGTGTGAGAGTGTTGTTAGGAGAGGTGATGAGGCCACCAGGTGGGCCTCTCATGGCCGGGCTGTCATCCCTCTGACATAGCCATTGCATTTTGGGTAGAGAACGGTACCTTCCCTTCACTCCAACTCATTAGAATCAGAGGACATGAGAGCCAGATGGCCCTTAAGGGATCCCACACCCCCTGTTATGGGTGGGGGCCTTGAGGCTTGGGAGGAGAGTAACGTGCTCAGGTCACACAGTTTACCCACGGCGGAGCTGAGGCTGGAGTTTGGGACTCCGGGCATGTCCCTTCCGTGACAGCAGAGGAAGTGCAGGGAGTAGTTAAGAGCACAAGCTTTGGGGCCAGACAGACTTGGTTCACATGTGGGACAGGCCCAGGCTGGCTGCTGTGTGACCTGGAGCAAGTGTCTTAGCATCTCTGCTTCTTTATAGAAGGCCTGCTATGAGGCCTAAATGAGGCTCGCACCTGGAATTCAGTAATGCTTGCTGTTAGCTTGTTACTGCTGGGGCTTCACAGAGGTAGGTGTAAAGGCAGAGTATGGAAGAATGCCTGGTCCCTATTTGAGGGCCTGGACCTCTTGGCAGTACAGAGCTCCTATGAGGATCGGGTACCTGACACAGATGATCTCACTTAATCCTCCCACCAACCCTGTGACCTGAGAGGAATTATCCCCATTTGCAGGTGAAATGAGAAAATTGAGGTTCAGAAGAGTTAAGCAACTTGCCCTGTTACCCAATTAGTGAGAAGTAGCACAGGGTGTGAATCCTGGGCTCTTTGGTTCTTTCCATTTTTGCCAGGGGAGCTGAGGCCAGCCTCACTTTATACGGGTGCCTTTGTTTGCAGGGCATGGGCTGGGCAGCTGAGTCCCGTCAGAACCTTCTAAGAAGCTGAACACAGGCCCCCCCTGGCCTGGATGGGGGCCCCCGTCCCCAGGGCTCCCTCCTGGCTAAGCCGTGTTCAGCTTCACTAGACAGAGGGAGCCGGTGCCC
The DNA here is from genome assembly GCF_040802235.1 of Manis javanica. Lineage (NCBI taxonomy): Eukaryota > Metazoa > Chordata > Mammalia > Pholidota > Manidae > Manis > Manis javanica. The sequence goes on along the minus strand of NC_133159.1, from coordinate 124,553,449 downwards.
TGGTTCTCTGGCTGCCACGTGGCCCACCTGGTCCTGCCCCGTTTCCCTGGAGACAGGAGGGGTTGCCTTGCCCCGAGGTGGTGCTGAGAGAGGACACAGTCTTCCTCCTTCCTCTGCTCCTGCCTGCTCTGTTGACGCTCTTGACTTAGCCTAGCTCTGTGGTTTTGACTGGGGAATAATACAAAATAGAGCAGGATGATGTTTCACAGTAAATTACTTTAATTTTTACGGTGCTGTGTGCGCCGTTGCCTGACAAAGTGACTCCATTTAGTTTACAAGTGGAATGTTTCTCTTTGGGCGTTTTAGTTTTCCACCCCCCATCCCCACACCTCCCCTCTTCCTTTCATGCCCCCCTCCCTTCCTGCCTCCACTGCAAGGTTTGATCACAGCCTCAGAGAAGGAGGCAGAAACCATCGAATCCCCTCATGTGTTACTCCGAGGAAACTGGGGCCCTGAAAGGGGAGGTGCTGGGCCCAGGTCCCCCTGGAGCTTGCTGGCTGCCCCCAGAGGCAGGGCCAGATGCCAGGACTCCTCTCCCATGGGCTGCTTGCCGGTGAGCAGGTAGGCATTGGGCTCAGCCCAAGTTTGGGGGCACTTGTTCTCGCAGTAAGCAGAGGCCTGAGGGCCAGCCCCAGAGCTGCCCCCAACTCCCCTTCCCTGATGCCAAGGCAAAGGGGGTGCCTGCTCTTCCACCCTGTCCCTCAGGCTGTCCTTTCAGGGTCCACCATCTTGGTTCCTTTATTCTCAAAGCTAATATTTGTTGGGAAGGAGGTCCCTTCGAGGCCACCTTGGAGGTTCTTGGTAATTGGATCTGCATAAAAAGGCCAAGGTTGTGGCACTGTACCCCTCAGAAAGTGCTAGCACATTAAGAAACTGCTACAGTGGGCAAAAGAGAGGGGAAGCCTCAAAGCCCCCAGGGATATCCTGGGTGCCTCTGCATCCAGTTGCACCCCTCATTTCCCCCACCAGGGAGCTAATGCTATTGGCCAGGCACTAGGGGAGGTCTAAAGCCCTGTTATTCCAAGTATGCCAGCGGCACCAGCACCGGTGTTGCCTGGGGGCTTGTTAGAAATGCAGACACAGCCCCGCCGCTCAGACCTGCTGCATCAGAGTCTGCCGCATTTGAGATCTTCACCCATCCTCATTTCGCAGATGCAGACCCCGAAGCACAGGGGGCTAAGTGACTATTAAGAAGTTCAGGGCTGGACTCAGACTCGGTTCTGATGGCAAAGGACTGTCGAAGGTGGGCAGGGTTTCAACAGGACAAAGGCCTTTGGGAAAAAGTGATGGGCTGAGCCTAGACATAAGAAGCAGATTAGAGCTACTTGGAAAGAGGTCTTGACTTTTCTCTGTAGGCAGTGGAGAACTATTAAAGATCTGGGAGGAGAGACTGGTTGCCAAGTCTATCCATGGGGGTGCATCACCCCAATAGGTCCTAATATTTGTTGGGAAGGGGCTTATCACCCCAGTAGAACTTCAGGGAGGCAAGAGGAGGTTTGCCAGGTTAATAGGAGAAGCTCACAGGACAGGCCAAAGGCATTTGGGAGCCTTGGGGCTGAGATGTGTCCTTGACCCTTCCTGGAGACCCACAGCTTCAGTTCTGGCCTCATGCCTGGCCGCTAGTCTGATTATCCAGTGCAGAGCTGGGAACAGATGAGCAGGCCTCTGGGGGCTGGGACTTATTCTCCAGGCCTCAGTTTCCCCATTTATAAAGTAAAGGGGATGTGCTGTCTGCTCCCTAAGCCTCCTCTGGCTCTGACATTCCAGGATTCAAGCTTTGGGCAGTCAAGAGCTCTGCTGATTTCTCTGCCTTTGTGGAATGCTCAGCACAAGATTAATAAATAAACAGATAAATAAATAAATAATGCCTTTCATTTGTGCAGTGTTGAATAGTTCTCAAAGTGCTTTCTCATCCATTCATTATCTCAGTTGAGTCTCATGCAGACCCTGTGAAGTAAGCAGCCCAGGGATTATTACCACCATTTTCAGATGAGGGATGAGGCCTTTGGAGAGCAAAGTGGCCTGCCCAAGGTCATGCGGTTATTTGATGCCAGGATGAGAAGAGATGGAAAAGAGAAGCTGAAAGAGAAAAGAAGGCTGGGGTGGGGGCTGAGGTCTGGATGGCAGAGAGCAGAAATAAAAATGGGGCACAGGAAAGACTGTCAAATGCAGCCTGAGCTTTGCAGTTTCTCCTTCTGTTCAGGGTTCCTCAAATCTCTGATTTTGGAAAGTTTTCTTCCCTAATTATGACTAGGTCAGTGGCTAGGCTCAGTCTAACCTCTGGCTAGGAATTAGCAACATGTTGCACAACATTAATAGAGGTATGATACTCAGAGTAAAGGAGGTGATAATCTGCTCTGTGAGGGAAACTGGTATCCAGTACTAAGCACCACACTTTGAGACAGACTTTGGAAACTGGAAGTAGATTGTGACAAGTCTGAGCCCTGAGCCATCAATTGGGGCAAAGTCAAAAGAATTGTATTTGAGGAAGAAAAGGCTGGGGAGTTTCAGCACTGTCTTCACATATTACAGAGAACTTTGACTTGCTTTGGGAGACCTCAGGGGGCAGAAACAGGACTGGTAAGTAGAAGGTACCAGAAGAAAATTTAATCGCGATAGAAAAGAACTGGCTAAGCTCTGCTGTGAAACAGTCCTGACTTCCACTCTCCTCTGCCCCAGACACCGAGGCCTAAGTTCCCTTGGGACCACCCCTTCTGGCTCTCTCTTCAGCCCCCATGAAGCCCTTTTCAGGCCCTTTCCCTTGTCACTCATCCCAGGGACTGAGAGCTCCCTGAGGCGGGGCAGGGCATGGGGTCTGTCGAAAGTGAGCAAGGTTTCAACAGGACAAAGGCCTTCGGGCAAAAGCGATGGGCTGAGCTGTAGGCTGACAGCTGAGGCACCTCCAGCTCTGGGTAAGAGTCATTCAAGGCTCTGTGCAGGGAAAGCCAGGGAAAACCGACAAGGCTTGTTTTTGGAAACAGCACCAGGCCTGGTGCAGCTGGTTGCGGTGGGGGTGGAGGGGGGAAGCTCAGATCACTGAGGAGGCGGTCAGTGGTGGTGGGGGAGCACAGGAGGTCCAGGCGGGGGTGCTGGGATCTGAAAAGAGACAGGGAAGGAGATCTGCAGGTCTTAGGGGGACAGGGAGACACATCTGCCCTGCACAGTCTCCCCAGAGGCTGCTGCCCTCACCCGAGCACTCATCCTCTGATGGGCTGAAAATGAGGTGATCAGCATGGGTGTTTGGGCACCCCCCACCCCCGCGGAGGCCACCCCAGCTGGTGGTGGGCATGAATCTTTAAGGAGGAGGGGACCAGAGAGGCTTAACAAATACCAGCTTGTCAGCAGTGATGGGCACTGTCCTGCTCTCTGCTGGGGTCCAGGCTGCCTCACAGGGAGATATCTACGTCTAAGAAGCATTCTGGCTCCCGTCTCCATCTCAGGCCTGGAACACAGGGCTGGAACCCAGTTCCCTTAACTGGGTGCTCTGCAGTGCCCCCACCCGCCCCTACCACCCACTCCTGCAGGGCAGGCAGCCTCCGGAAGGTTCCTGTCTCTCTCTAACCATTTTCTCTCAGTCTCTTTCCCTCATTTTCCCACACCTTGCCACCCCTGCCATTGCTCTGGGGACTCACTGCTCTTCCACCCCTGCTCCCAGTCCCAGGGCAGTGAGGACCACAGGGATGCAGGCGGGATAGGCTGAGGGGCAAGGAGTGGGGATGTGGGGTGCAGCAAGGCATTCTGGAGTGGTGCCTTGGCCCCCATCATCTGGGCCTGGCTCAGATTTAGTAAATAAGAATACAGGGTGACCAGTTAATCTGAATTTCGGGTAAACAACAGATTCATTTTTTTAGTATTAGTATGTCCCATATAAGATTTGGGATATATTTATACTAAAAAATAATTTATCTGAAATTCACAGGAATCCCGTATTTGATCTGGCAACCCTAGTCTTCAGTACTCTTTCCTACTGCTGCTGGGAGGGTCCCTGAGCATCTTCCTGGATGCGAGGGCACAGTCCTGAGTCTAATCCTGACTGTTTATAAATAGGAACAAAGACCCTGTCTCCCAACAAGGGACAGACCAGGTAATTGGTGGCCTTTGGGAAGCTGCAGGGTGGCTGCCTAAGAAAAGTAGACATGAGTAAACATAAACATGTAGGCATCCAGTTTAGAGGCAAGAGGCGATTCAAGAGAAGCACAGAGAGGTGAGCTGCCTGGCATGGGCTGAGACTCCCTGACACACGCTCTTCTCAAGACGGCCAGCCTAGTGGCTGCATTTCACTTGGGACAGGGTGAGAGCTGACCCGGTGCTCAGAGCCAGGGGAGGGCAGGGGTCTGCACGTGGGACAAGCCCAGGCTCCCATTCTGGCCCTCAAAGCTCCCCTCCCTCCACCCACCCCTCACTCCCCTGCCTGCTGTAAACCCCACACAGCAGAGGGATGTCTTGTCTGGAGGGCATCCTAGTGGGATCTTTGACTGTCACTAAATTAATTTCAAACTCAGAGGCAAGATCGGGAGGCTGCAGGTGGGAGCCCCTTGCCTGTAATGCTCTCTCTCATTCAGGGGAGCTTGGCTCACCTCCTGTTCCCCTGAACAGCTTCCTTGGGTTGATAAGCCTGGAGATGCTGTGCTGTTCAGAAGAGAGGAGGTGTTCATCACTCTGTGCAAAGCTGGTATCCAGCCCTAGGCTCTGCACTTTGAGACAGACAGACTGACAAATTGGACATGGGTGGTGAAGAGTCTGAACCCTAAGCCATCTGGGGTAAAACTGAAGCTACTGGGCTTGGGGAAGGAAAAACTGGGGAGTTTCTAAACCTTCTTCACCTATTAGACAGCAACTGGACTTCCTCTGGGAGGCCCCAGGGGGCAGAAACGGCAAAGGGTGGAAGGTCCCAGGGGTGAAGGCAGGGAGCAGGAGCAGTGGTTATGATTCTTGTCTCGGTTCTCCTGTGTGACTTTGTTCAAGCTGCCAGCCCCCTCTGAACCTCAGTGTCCTAGTTGTATCAATATGGGGTGCTCTAGATTATACCTAAAGGTCTTTCCAGTATAAAGTCACAGTGAGTCTAACCCCATAATGGACTCCTGAGGTCAGAGGTGATACACCATTCTGCTTGGTGCTTCCCCTAGCCCTCTATTCTGCTTAATAAAGATGTGTTAGTTGTTGAGAAGATAAAAAGAGGGAGATGCATTCGTTCAAAGACCAACTTAAAATTCACCACCTCCAAGAAGCCCTTCATATTGCTTTTAAGGAATGGAGTCCTTTCCTATTTTGCTGCACAATGACCTCAAACTTTGATTTGAGTATGCATCCCTCAGGTGGGGACATGTCAGTGGGGTAACCAGGGCCTGGATAACTGCATGACTGCTGAGCCCAGAGCACCTACAAGAGGAGGGAGGCTCACTCTTCCCCACACATGACTGATCTTTACCCCATGCTCCTTCCCCTTGCCTGTAATGCTCTCTCTCATTTGTATGCTAACTTCTGTCTCTTCACCCTTTAAGACTCAGTGCATTTGTCTTTGTGAGGCCTTCTGACCCTTCCCTATGCTGACCTTCCCCACACCCTGCCGGCTTCCTGACTTCCTTCCTGAAGCCCCAAGGGAGGGATCTGGCCCACATTACATAAGGCACTCACTGCACTGTATGGCAGGGGGTCTCTCTCCTCGCAGTCTCTCCCATTCAGCCATGAGGCCCTCAAGGGCAGGAACTAGGCCACATCAGCTCTCAAGGGGCAAACGTGGGGCACTTAAGGCACCTTCTCAGCCAACAGTTCTCAGCTTTAAAGTCACCTCTGCAGTGACTTCCTTGCCTGCCCATTTCAGGAAGATTCTCTGTATTTTCTCTTATAGCACTGTGTTTATTTGCTTCATGGGAAATTATGATCTGTAATTTAAATTAGAATTTATTGTTGACATGTTTCTTTTCTGTCTCCACCTCTAGAGTAGGAGCCCCAGTGACCAAATGTCTGGGTCAGTGCTGTGCCTCCAGCACCTAGAACAGAGTCTAGGACACAACACGCACTCAGTGAAAATGTATCGAGTAAGTGAGTGAGTGCCTGTCAGTGCCTAAAGGCATCTGTTGCTTTCTTTGTCAGGCCAGTATCCTTCCTGCCTGCTTCTGGTGACCACATTGTGATTATCCTTTGGGGAGCTGTCTCCTCTCTCAGTCCATGTTGCTAAGTAGGACTGACCTCTTCCCAAGTCGCACAGCCAGGCCCACAGCCTCGGCCCCACCCATCAGTATTTCCCCTGGTATTTCCTCAGCCCTCTTTGACTTGGGAAGCAGGACATGATGTCTTGGAAGCAGCAATGATGGTGAGCATGCTCTTGTCTCCCTTGGGTTCTCCTACTTGACCAGCCATTAAAACAAACGCTATAACCCAAAATCTCAAATACATAGAATAGTAGAGACAATAATCTAATGATCCACCATATACTCATCAATTGACCTCAGTGAACTCAGGCATTCCCTTCTTCCTGACCAGGCATATGGGTACTGGGCCAAGCTGTTGCAAGGAAACCCGCTCCTGGGGCATTTGCTGCCAATGTGGTATAATATAAGCCTGTTACTGCTGGTGGGAAAGTCTGGGAATGCTGCCCACACAGGGGGAAGCACATCTAAGAGATGGAGAGAGATGGATTCCTGGCAACGTTGTTGGGGCTCCTGGGTCTAGATATGCCTGAAGCTATCCTTAGACTTCCCAGTTACATGAGCCAATGAGTTATCTTTTCTGCTTAAGCTGATTTGAATTGTAATTTATTATTACAACTAAAATGGTCTTCATTAATACAAAGTGTAAAAGTATCTTAAATCATCTTTTTATTCTCATCTAGCATCTAACAGGGCCTGGCATTCAGGTGGCACTCCATAAATGTTTTGTAGGAATAAATGACTGCAAGCACTTTAAGGAGATAAATAGTGTCTAATTTACTTGAACATTTTTTCCTTTTTCTATCCAGATAAATGTTCAGTACACACTATGCATGCAATGAATGTTGGTTGGTCCCAGTTGGATGAGATTCATCTCCTCTTCTTTTCCTCCTCCTCTATTAGCTTCTTGTGAACAGAGGCCCCTGCCTCTCACCCTCACCCCCTTATGGCTACTGAGTTCTCTTTCTCTCATTCTTCTTTCAATAAATTGTTGCAATGACTTGCCATTCACCATCCAGAATAAATTCATGTCCTAAGCCCCAAAATGACCTGGGAAAAAAAGTGAACATTAGTAAATGAAATGACAGGGGTTGCACACACAAGGCCTAGTGAAATGGGCACCGGTGATGCTGCTTATACACGCTGTTCAGTTTCATGCTACTGTCCAGAGATGAAAAGGGGACAGAGCACCTAGAAGGTCTCTTGGTATTTCCTCAGCCCTCATTGCCTTGGGAAGGAGGACATGATGTCTCAGAAGCAGCAATGATGGTGAGCATGTTCTTGTCTCCATTGGGTTCTCCTACTTGACCAGCCATTAAAACTAAATTGATGTAACCCAAAATCTCAAACACATAGAGTAGTAGACACAATAATCTAATGACCCACCATATACTCATCAATTGACCTCAGTGAACTCATGGCAAATCTTATTTCATCTCTGCACACACACACACACCCTCATCCCCTCTCCCTTCCCCAGTTACTTTGACACATATTATTTTATCTGAATATACATTAATATGCATTTCTAGGTGACAAATGCTCTTTTAAAACCGTCATCACAATGGCACTATCACACTGTGGTCCGTTGTTACAGTATGACCTCCAATGAACCATGCCTCTCAGCATTTAAATCCTTGTGAAGCCCCCTACATTGACTCTGGGCTTGAAAATGTGACTTTCTCGGTCAATGGGAAAATGGCAAACATAGTGTAAAGTGGAAGCTCAGAAAGCGCTTGTCCACTGGGACCTTCCCTTCCCTGCCACTGGCTGCGAATGCTCCTGCCAGGTGACAAGACCCAAACCTTGAGAATGGGAGACCACATGGAGAGACAGCAAGCAAGGGGCACAGCTGTTCTTATTGAGGCCCAGACACAAATGATCCAACCACACTGTGTGGGACAGATACGAGCCATCCTGGAGGACACCTGCCCAGAATGACTCTCACAATCATGAGCAAACAAAAGAGTTGTTGATTTAAGTCTCTGAATGTTGGGGTGGTTTGTTAGGCAGCAATAGCTAATTGATGCACATATGTTCCTTAATTCCATCAAATACCTAATCAGGGTTGAAATTTCCTTGATTGTCTCATAAACATGCTTTTGGGCACATTGCTTGTTTTTGTTTCAGGATCCAATAAGGTTATATATTTTAATTTCTTGAAATGTTTCTTAAATCTCCTCTATAGTTTCCACTTCCAATACATATATTTTTCCAAGAAACTGGTTCTTTTGTCCTGTGAATCTTCCCACAATCTGATTTTGCTTGAATGCTATGGTGCTATTTAATGTGTTCCTCTGTCCCTAAGTTTCTTGTGAACTGGCAGTTAGATAGATCTGGAAGCTTGATCAGATTAAGACTTGATAATTTTGGTGTTCTATTCTTCCTTCAGGAGGTGTCAATATCGAGTTGTCTTTTGGTCATATATCTGCCTATGACCCTTTCCTAGATTGACTGATCTAGTCTAATTTATGATTTATTGAATCTGCTAACTTATTAGTTTTTAAAAAATGAAACTTCAGTTATTCACTCTTCATCTGTCAGCCATAATACTTCCATTGAGATAAATTTCTCTTCATAAAGTACTTGTTTACCAGCGGAATCATTTGTGTAGCAAAGGCAGGATAAATGTTTGATTCTTTCCTCTTTTTTGACAGTTTTCAAAAGAATGAGTTCGTTCTTTAGCATCCTCCACAGGTGACCTGGGAGGTTTATTTTATTTGAGTATCATTATAAGTGTGTGGATTTAAACATTTTGATGTGTCTTAATACAGTGCATTGTCCTTATTGATGCTTAAATTGCACCAGCTTTGACTAGTGGGAGCCTATTCAAGTCGGCTCCTGAATCATTTCGACACAAATACCGTAATCTCTGATAACATTTGATAGCTTCCTTGTTTCTAGTATAAAGATGTTCTGGCTAGTACTTTTTTCTGTCCTGCTCTTCGTATTAGCCTTTTCTCCGGAGATTCTTGATTTTTCTTGACATGGTTATATGTGACGTTTCACAGGTAGAAAAACTTTGACAAGTTATTTTTTTGTTTGGAACCAAAAGGCCAGAATTTTTCTGGGAGGGAAAGTTGCTTGATACAGGTTAGGTGGCTTTCCCTGAGATAAGTTTGGACAATTCTACCAGGTGAGAGTGTATCATTCTTGCGTTTGCAAAAAGCAGCAGCCAAGAGAGTTGATGCTTCTTGCTGATTCACTTTTTTCCATAATAAAGGAAAAGAAATCTTACCTTTGTAACAAAGGAGCAAAAGAAAGGGATTCCAGAGCTGGCTGAGTCTGTATTGGAGATGCAGAGATGGGGAGGCTCTCAGAAGCATAGCTGAGGTCTGAGTCCTGATTGGGGTCCCTGGGCCTGGGTCGGAGTATGTACGCACAGCCATCCTGGGAATGCTGAGCTGCACGCCAGGGACCAGGGATGCCTGGGCCACCCATCACTCCCAAGTCACAAGGCTGTTTCTGTTACTAATCCTGGGCAGTTAGCTTTTCTAAAGCCTGCTTTTCTCATCTGAGAACTGGAGATAAACTAACTACTTCTGAGCACATTTTAAGGATTAAGTGAGATGACCAGATAGGAGCAGCAACCTGCACTGCTCGGCCTGAGCCATTCTCTTCTGCTTTCCCCATTCTTGAAAGCTTCTGTGCCCCCAGACATTTCCCATTTGGCTCTTTCCCCAAACTGAAGTGGTGTTAAAAAGCCCTGTCATTTCTCTCAGGGTACAAATTGGGAGAGAGAGACAGTGGGGCCATGAGACCCCTTTACCCTGAGGCTCTGTATTCCCAAAGTGGGTCCAGCAGGCTCCTGCAGCCCCAGGTAGGGTCGAGGAAGGTCTGGGGTTTGTTCCTGGGGGGACATGGGCTGTTTGGGGGTAGCCCTGACCTCCTGGCCTTGACGATGAGGATGAATTCAATGACGCTAGCAATAATAACTATAGATAACATTGAACACTTTCATGTGCTGGGATCTAAGTACTATATATGAGTTTCTATTTGTTCAGGCCACTGTCACATCTTCTCTGGCAGTAACTTCCTAACTGGACTCCCTGCGTTCACCCCTGCTTCCTTACCTCTATCTTCACAAGCTGTCCGGAGAGATCCTTTTAAAACACGAGTCAGATCATGTCACGTCTCAAAGGCATTCAGTCTGACTTCTTATCGGACTCTGAATAAAAGATGAAGTCCGCACAGTGGTCTACAAGCACCCCCATCTTCGGGTCTCTCACTGCAGCTCTGATCTTACTCATTGATACACCCTTCCCCTCCGCTGTAGCCACACTGGCCTCCTGGCAGTTCCTCAGCGTTGGCAATGCACTTCCGCCTCAGAATCTTTTTGTCCGAGATGACCAGACAGGAGCAGCAAGTGGCACTGCTCAGCCTGAGCCATTCTCTTTCGTTTTCCCCATTCTTTCCCTCTGCGTGAACTGCTCCCCTCCCAACCTCCCAACCCTCTCATCTTCCCCAGGTCTCTGCTCCAACACCACCTCCTCAGCGAGGCTTCCCTCCCTGATCATTCTGTATAAACTAGTCCTCATGCCGTCAATGTCTAGCCCCTTTACTTCATAACATTTCCATCACCTACCATATTATATTTACTGTTTGTTAATATCTGTCTCTGCTCCTTATGATGCAAATCTCATAAAAATAGGAATATTTTTCTGTATCTTATGCACATAAGACAGTGACAGGTACATAACAAATGAGCAATAAATATTTGTTGAGAGAATGCGTGAATATTAACTCACTTATAATTTTACCAGTCTTGTGAGATAGGTATGATTATTTTTCCACTGTTACAGATGGAGAAGCCAAGGCAAAGCTGTAACACACCTTAACCACCAAACGACTATTTGCCTAAGATCACATAGTCAGTGGGAAGATGGAATTGGCTGGTCAGGGAGGCAGAATGGCTTCAGTGTGGGGAATGTCCCTCACCTCTTTCCTCTCCTCCTCCTCTGCCATGGGGGCTTTTAGGGGATTCCTTTTTTCTCTACACCCACCTAGGCTTCTTCCCTGAATCCTAGTCTGCCCCTCTGCCCTGGAGTTCAGGCTGGACAAAGTAGAACAAAACCCATATCCTTGCCCTCCACGTCTGAGCTGCCAGCTCCGTGTACGGAGCCTCCCGGTTGCCCGAGCCTGGGATGCCAGCAGAAGGAGCTTCCATTCCCACAGGGACTCACCTGCTTCAGCCTGACCACCAGAGGCTTCGTAAAGTGGAGATGAAAGAAGCTGAAGGGGAAGGGAGGCAACTTTGATTATTTCTTTGCTCCCCCTAAAACTTCCCATCTCCATCCCAGAGACCTGCGATGCACAGGGATGGAGGAAAGAGGGGCCTGAAGCAGAATGGTTTGACTGCACTGATTTGATGCCACCATTTTAAGAGAGTTATGTCAGAACGAATGGTCATGTTAAAAACTTCTCTTTAATTCTCTTTTCATTTTAATTCTCTTTTCATTTTTTAAAATTTACTTATAAATTTACTCAGAGGAAAGTTTGCTCTTTGTAGAATACAGTTCTGTGGGTTTTGACATATGTATAGTGAGTTTCATGTATTTACCTTCACAGTCATGACACAGACTAGTGCTGTCACTCCCCAAATTCCCTTGTGCTGTCCTTTTGCAGGCCAGCTCTTCCTGCAAGCCTCCCCTTGGCAATCACCAATATGTTATCCATTTCTGTAGTTACTTTGCTAGACAGTCATAGGAATGGAAGCATATACATAGTATATAGACTTTTGAATTAGGCCTCTTTGATTTAGCAAAATGCATTTGAAATTCATCCAAGGTATTGTTGCAGGTATCAATATTTCATTCTTTTTTATTGCAGAGTAGTATTCTGTTATATAGATATACCACCCTTCGTTTATCCATTCACCCACTGAAGGACATTTGAATTTGTTTCCAGGTTTTGGCATTTACTAATAACACTGCTCTACACATTCATGGGCAGGTTTTTGTGTGGACGTAAGTCTTCATCCTTCCTGGATAGATACCTAGGAGTAGAGTTACTAGCCCATGTAATAAGTATGTTGAACATCATAAGAACTTGCCAAATTGTTTCCTGGAGTGGCTGTACATTTGTATTTTTTTCAGCAGTATATGAAAGCTCCAATCCTCACCAGTATTTCATATTTTCAGTTCAAAAAAATTTTTTTAGCCACACTAGTAGGTGTGTTGTGGCATATAACTGATGATAGGGAACATCTTTTTAATGTGCTTATTTACCATCCTTAGATCTCCTTTAGAGAAGTGTCCAAATGCCCCTTTACCAAAACTGTTACCTCTTTCACTTGTGTTAAATGGTCTTGCATCCTAAGACCTTGGCTGCCTTGCCTGAGAGCATTGTTTTAAGGCTGCTTCAACAAGAACCTTTGCTAAATGTGGAGAAGGTTAGTAGGGGGTGGGTGTTATCTAGAACTAAGAACCACAGCAGCTATATTCTAATTTTTGTAGCTGAGAAAGCCCTTCCATTTCCTAGTCTGTCTAGTCCAAGCATATTTAACTGCTTTTTAGAAATAAGAAAACTGAGGCACAGGAAAGAGAAGCTCTTGCCCAGCTCCCACAGCTAGAAGATGCCTGAACTGGATCAGGATCTCAGATTGACTAACTTCATTTCTGCAAGACTCATGCTCTCTCTGCTGTAGACCCGAGGAGCTGTGTGAGATGCTGAAGATACATATGTGGTCCCAGTACCTGTGAAGTTCTTGGGAATGATGGAAGTAACGTAGGACAATGGCAGGAAGAGAAGACACACTTGGATGTCTTTCTGAGTTGCTGAAAATATTGGAGGAAATGGAAAAGAAAGATGGAATTAGTCAAACAAAGCTTCCTGGAGGAAGAGAACCTGGGCCCAGTTTGGAGGGAAACAGAGAGTCCATGTGTTGGTCACTGGCTTTATAAGGGAGTTCGGTCTCCCATGGGACTGTGTATACTGGGTGTGCTCACAGTATATGTGGGACGGTGGCCACTTTCCTTGTCTGGTAATATACCTGATTTGCTGTAAGGCTCAGACTGAGTTTCTGTCTGGTATCTTTTTATGTTAAGCTCTCAGCTCTTGTTTAACTCTTTATATTCTTCATCACCCTCACCTCTGGGTCCTCAGGTGAGATGCACCTAGGTGACCCGCCCGTAGCTGCCAGCTCTTAAATCCAGGGAGCAGTGAGCTTCTTGGATTTGCCTCTAGTTGAAATCAATATTTGCTGAAAAGAATGCATCTTAATTTTGGCAGCCAGTTCTCCAGGCGAGAATTGCTCTAAAACAAACCTCCAAACCCACAGACTTAATGCATTCTAGTTCAGTTGTTTAGTAAATCTCTCTGTGCAGAGAAAAATCCATTAGCTGATAGGGGCAGGGCTGGGGTAGGGGCCTGGGGAAAGAGCAAGGCTAGAGGGAAGCCTCAGCAGCAGGGATGGGACTGAGACCCTGGAGGACCCATGTGAGGCCTCAGCCTCATCCCTGGGCCGAGCCTAGAGCTTCCTTAGTTTGCTGCCGGCCGGGAGGCACAGCCAGGGTGTCACTGACAGAATGAATGGGAAGTGGAATGAGACCCCTTTCCCCAGTGCCTGCCTGGGGAAGTGTTTTCTAATTGCCACTGTCCCATTCTGAACCTACAAGGAGGGGATCGATTTTCTTTTCAGCAGGACTGGGGGAAAGCAATCATTTACCCCAGTACACAGGCTTTAATGAATTCATGAAACATATGAGGTCACCCTGATTACATCTTCCCCTGACAGCCTAAGGTGACTCCACAGCTTGCAGGAGACTTACTGAATGAGGAGGTTTCCCGAATCCACTGCACTCTCTGCTGAGTCAAGGGCTGCTTAGAGCTTACCTGCCTGGAGGGCAGGAGGCCTGAGGGTAGGCCTGGCTCTAGACACATTGTGGAGGGTCAGTGGGAGCCCGTGGAGAGCGCTGTGGGCTCCAGAGTCACAGTGGCCCGGTGCTTGCTAGCTGTGTGTCTCCAGGCAGCAGCTTTAACATCCCTGTGCCTCAGTTTCCTCAAGAATCCCTATAGGGCAGAATTACCAAGATACAAGTCCACATATTTAAAATATCAGGCATATAGTTAGCAGGCAAGACAGGGTGGGAATGATTGCCACATGAACCCCTCAGCTTATTCTTTCTGTATAATGGGCTGAATATTAATGGCTTCACCAGGAACTGAGGACAGAGAAAAGGAAGATAAACTTATTTGTATGGGAAGAGGGGGTCCCCCCAGGGTCAAATGCTGGAGATAAAGACATGAACCCAGCAGACGGGAATGCGACCCACAGGAACTGGTGTGGAAAGCATCTCCCTTTGCCACCAAAGTGTCCACTCCCAGACCACTGGCCCCAAATGAGGCCTCTATATGTTTAGCTTATCTCCTAGTTTTACCAATGGGACAGCAATTTGCCCGGGGTCACCAGCCAGAGGGTAACAGTGCAGTCTCAAAGCCAGGGCTATCAACTCCAGATCCAGCCTTTTCTCCATTGGTAGGTTCTTCCTCCACCTGCTTTTTATAGTTGGCCCAGGCCGCCAAACAGCAGGGTGGCAGTGGCCTGAGTCAGAAAGGGGAGTTGGAAAATGAGGTGGCGTTGACAGGTGGGGAGGAGGGAGAGGGAGGAAGAGGTATTTTTACCTTGAATTATTTTTATTAAATGTCACAATGGCTTTGCAGCACTTGGGATCCAAGTAGACAAATCAATAAAAATAATTATAGTGAACATCCTGCCTTCCCACTTCCCTCCTCCTCCCACCCCTGCAGCTCCCTTGGACTAACAGAGAGGCTGGCTAACTCAGCTTTGCACTCCAGCCCAGCAGAGCAAGGGCAGCAGCCCCCTCTGACCTCTGCTTTCTCTTCTCTTCCTTTGCAAGCCCCTCAGTCTGGCTCAAGGCTCAGATCTTGGAGAGAAGAGCAGTTCCAGAGGCAGCAAGAGCAGCAGGAAAAATGAGCCGGAGGCCAGAGAGAGAAGAGAACTCCTATAGGGAGTTAAAACCTGGGAAGAGGGCTTTTATTCCTAGGGCCCATTTATGGCTTAGAAATAAACCTTCTAGCATGCCTTATATTTCTATTCAGGTGACAAGATTAGGAAAACCACATGAAGGAAGGCTGCAGGAGTTATCCATCTATCTACCCATCCACCCACCCATCTATCCGTCTACTCACCCAGCCATGCATCTGCCCATCCATCCACCCTTCCATCCATTCACCCAAATATCCACCCACCTATCCACCTGTCTATCCACCCACCCACCCATTTGTCCACCCATCCATCTACTCATCCAAATGTCCATCCACTCATCTACCCTCCCATCCATCCATCCTTTTTCAACCATTCAATGAGCATTTACTGAGGATCTACAGGAAATGACATTGTAGTGGAAAGGGTCTGACAGCCCTGATTTAAACTTGCTCTGCCATTTCAGAATCAGCTGTGTGTGTGCAAGACACCTTCCATTTGCCCCCCAGATCTACTCTCTCCTGCCTGTGCCCAGGGAGGACAACCTGTGGACCCCATCAGTGGGCT